>NC_090384.1:1427500-2674975 GCF_036365525.1 Heterodontus francisci
GAGACAAAGATACAAGAGAGAGAGACAGACAGATGGGGTGAGGGAGAGAGAGAGACAGATGGGGCTGAGGGGGAGAGAGAGAGAGATGGGCTGAGGGAGAGAGAGAGAGAGAAAGATAGAGAGCTGGGCTGAGGGAGAAAGAGAGAGAAAGCTACAGAGATGGGGTGAGGGAGAGAGAGAGAGAGAGACGGGGTGAGGCGGAGAGAGACGGATGGGCTGAGGGGGAGAGAGAGAGAGGAAGATAGAGAGATGTGGTGAGGGAGAGAGAGAGAGACGGGGTGAGACGGAGAGAGACGGATGGGCTGAGGGAGAAAGAGAGAGACAAAGATACAAGAGAGAGAGACAGACAGATGGGGTGAGGGAGAGAGAGAGACAGATGGGGCTGAGGGGGAGAGAGGGGGAGAGAGAGAGAGAGATGGGGTGAGAGAGAGAGAGAGAGACACAGATGGGCTGAGGGGGAGAGAGAGAGAGACAGATGGGCTGAGGGGGGGAGAGAGAGAGATAGAAATGGGCCGAGGGAGAGAGAGCGAGAGAAAGATACAGAGATGGGGTGAGGGAGAGAGAGAGAGAGACGGGTGAGGCGGAGAGAAACGGATGGGCTGAGGGAGAAGGAGAGAGACAAAGATACAAGAGAGAGAGAGAGACAGATGGGGTGAGGGAGAGATAGAGAGACAGATGGGGCTGAGGGGGAGAGAGAGAGAGAGAGATGGGGTGAGGGCGAGATAGATAAAGATAGGGTGAGGAAGGGAGAGTGACGGGTAAGGAGGAGAGATAGAGTCTGGCTGAGGGACAGAGAGAGAGCAAGAGAGAGAGAGAGACACCGTAAGGGAGAGAGTGAGGAATAAAATGTCTCAAAGGGGTAGGACGGGCAAGAGGGACTAAATGGCCTCCTCCTGTCTTCCGAAAGGATTTATTAATATTACATCCTGAAATAAACAAGGTCGTGATGATCATTTTTGGCAAATAAAATGGAATTAATTAGCAACAGGTTCTCCTTTAAAATTATTAATCTGAATTCACAATATTACTTGTGTGAATTTCGATAATTTGCTGTTTATTAACATAACTGAATAAATAAATATTGGAAGATTCAATGTCACATTGTTCCCATCCTTGTTCAAACTCCTACTGACTCACTCGAAGGTTGAAACCGAAGGAGCAGTTCTGAAGGTGCGAGGTCCCTTTAAGAGGTTGGGACTGTCCCTCTCCCTGCTCCCCCTTGGGGTCACAGTGCTGGGTCAGGGGTCACAGACACTGGGATTGACCCATGACTCCCTGACTCCAAAGACAAGAAAAGGAAAGCAAAAATTCTCCTGGTCCCTGTGAAATCAGATTGACAATAAATTTAAACCCCGAGAGTGAAATATAAAAGGAGAACAGAGAGATTCTGATGTTTGTAAAAACATGATTTACACAGAGGGAAGTGTTTGTGTTTATCTGTCTAAGTTGGTCAATGTGAATATATGTGTCTCTGTGTGGGTTTCTCTCTCTCTCGGTCAGTGGGAATGGATGTGTCTGACTGTGGATTTCTATGTGTGTGTGTTTATCTGGACATGTTAGTCTGCCTGTGATTATGTGACTGTCTTTGTGTCTGTGTGTGTCTTTGTGTCTCTGTGTTTGTGTTTCCAATTCTGGATGTGAGGGTGGGAGAGGACACAGAAGGACACTCTCTAATCTCTTATTAAAGATCTTTCATCTTAACAACTCCGATGAATGGACAGAAATCTCCTCCACAAAATATCAAGCAGTTGTATCTTAATACTTGTCAGGACAGAAGTGCCTCTCTCAAACACGGCCTATGTTAGCTTTATATGGGCTGATGATATAAAGTTAGGTGGGACAGTAAGCTGTGAGGAGGGTACAAAGAGACTGCAAAGGGAGATTGACAGGTTAAGTGAGCGGGCAAGGAAGTGGCAGCTGGAATATCATGTGGAGAGATGTGAGGTTCTTCACTTTGGCAGGAAGAATAGAAACACAGAACATTTTTCAAATGGTGAGAAACGATGAAATGTTGGTATTCAGAGGGATTTGGGTGTCCTTGTACATAAATCACAGAAAGTTAACATGCAGGTACAGCAAATGGAGTGTTGGCCTTTATTGCAAGGGGGTTAGAGTACAATAGTGAGGAAGTCTTGCTGTAATGGTACAGGGTTTGGTGAGCCCACACCTGGAGAGAGACGGAGTGAAGGAGAAGGTGAGGAATAAGAAGTCCCAAAGGTGTTACACAGGGTGCATTATAAAACAAAATTTGACACCAAACACACATGAGGAGAGATAAAGGCTGATGACCAAATGTTTGGTCAAAAAGGTTAGTTTTAAAGAACGTCTTTAAGCAGGAATGAGAGATCGAGAGAGACGGAGAGGTTTAGGGAAGGAATTCCCCAGTGTTAACAGGCAGTGACATTAATTCCTGATTGCCGGTAGAGATTTGTTAGGAAAGGGTATTAATGTTTAAGGAGCCGAGACAGCTCGATGTGGAGAAGGAGCAAATCAGCCATGACCTGAGTGAATGGGCAGGATAGTCTCGAGGGGACGAATGGCCTCCTCCTGTCATTGTAAGGGCTTTATTAATATCCCTGCCAATGCATTGATGGTTTTCTGTTTCAAAATATAACCAGGTTGGGGTTCTCTCCAAACCCTCCCGCCAGCCTTGGAACGACTCACGGATTCATGTCTAAGGGAACTGGTCAATTGTTCTGATAGAATTTCCCACTTTGCTGATGGGTTAATAAAGCAGATGGGATCCTGAGCTTTATAAACAGGTCTAGAGTATAAAAGTCAGGAAGTGATGCTAAACCTTTATAAAATAATAGTTTGTCCTCGGCTGCAGTATTGTGTCCAATTCTGGTTAACAAAACTGAGGCTCATGGGATAGGAGGGCCTGTGTCAGCTTGGATCAAAAATTGGTGAAAGGACAGAAAGCAGCGAGTTGTGGTAAATGGTTGTTTTTCAGACTGGAAGATGGTAGACAGCAGTGTTCCCCAAAAGTCAGTGCTTTTTGTCAAATTTTAATATTTGCCGATGATAACAAACTTGGAGGAGATGCAAACAGTGAGGATGACTCCAATCGACTACAACAGGACATAGATAGTTGAGCAGAATGGGCAGACAAGTGTCAGAAGGAATTTAATACAGGGAAATGTGAGGTGATGTATTTTGGCAGAAGGGATAGGGAGAGGCAATATAGACTTAATGGCCCAGTTCTAGAGAGTGTGCAGGGACAGAGGGACCTGGGGATACATGTACATACATCTTTGAAGGTGGCAGGACATATTGAGAAAGTAGTCAGCAAAGCATATGGGATCTTGGGCTTCATAAATAGAGATTTTGAATACAAAAGCATGAAAGTTATGCTGAATGTTTATAAGCCTCTGGTTAGGCCACGAATTACTGCATCCAATTCTGGTGACCACACTTTAGGAAGGATGTGAGGGTCCATTGGAGGGAGCAGAGGGGATGGTGGTTCCAGAGATGGGGGATTTTAGCAAAGTGGACTGGAAACAGCTACTTGAAGGTCAATCAGTGTCAGAGCAGTGAGAGTTACTGAGGGTTGAGAACAAATATGTTCACACAAAGACAAACAGGGTGGGACTCCCAAATCTAGAGCCCCTTGGATGTCAAGGATCAAACCGGGTAGGATAAGGCACAAGAGGGAAGCTTATGTCAGATACCGAGAGCTCAATACCACAGAAAGTGTCGAAAGTTCAGGGGTGAAATTAAAAAGCAAATTAGGAGAGCAAAGAAATGGCCGGAAAATAATATTACCAAGTAAAAGCAAAGAAATCACAAAGATGTTTTATAAATACATTAAGAGCACGAGGATAACTAAGGATAGAGTATTAGGGACCAAAAAGGGAATGTGTGTGTGGAGGTGGGAGATGTGGGCATGGTTCATAATGAATACTTTGTGTCCGTCTTTATAAAAGAGGGGGAACAATGCAGATATTCTAGTGAAAGAGGAGGAGTGTGAAATATTGGATGGGATAAACAGAGTGAGAGGGAAATATTAAGGGGTTTGGCATCTTTGAAAGTGGATAAATGGTCAGGCCTGGATGCATTGGAATCAGTTCAGAGAAGGTTCACTCGGCTGATTCCTGGGATGAAGGGGTTGTCTTATGAGGAATGGTTGAACAGGTTGGGACTATACTCATTGGAGTTGAGAAGAATGAGAGGTGATCTTATTGAAACATACAAGATTCTGAGGGGACTTTACAGGGCGGATGTTGGGAGGATGTTCCCCTTGTGGAGGAGTCTTGAACTAGGGGGCACAGTTTAAAAATAAAGGTTCTGCCATTTAAGACTGAGCTAGCGGTTGGTTAGGCTTTGGAATTCTCTTCCCCAGAAAGCAGTGGAGGTTGGGTCAATGACTATATACAAGGGAGTCAAGGGTTACGGGGGGCAGGCAGGAAAGTGGAGTTAAAGTCACTATCAGATCAATCATGATCGTATTGACTGGCAGAACAGGCTCGATGGGCTGAATGGCCTACTCCTGCTCCTATTTCTTTGGATCTACTGTATAAATTGGAGGGTTTTCTCTCCACTTTTTAAACCATTTTTATAGCAGAGACAGGGCCATGTGTAATATAAACACAGACAGGGTCCAGTGCAGACCTAACTAGTGCATTGATAACTGAGACTAGTGTAAAAGGTATCAAGGATACAGAATTGTAAATATACATTCAGGGGAAATTTTTTTAGGCCAGTATCTAGCAAGGTCAACAAGAGATGGGTCAGTTTTACACTTAGTTTTAGGGAATGAAGCTGAGCCGGTGGAAGGTGATTTAGAAAAAGTGGACTGGAAAAAGCTACTTGAAGGTAAATCAGTGTCAGAGCAGTGAGAGGGAATCATTTCATCTTGGAGGATTTATTATTCCAGAGTTATTTTTTATTTTCAGAGAAATTCAAATTCACAAGAGCCCAATGTGGGATTTGAACTCCTGCTTTTTCAGTCATTAGCTCAGGTTTTCAGATTACAAACTGTAAAAGACATTCACCTTCCTCCTGTTGTTGCCTGACTGTCTCAGCTTTTGTATATTGTCCCCAATCTTGTTCTTTCATGTGTCTAAAGACTTTGATGTTATTCAGACATTGGTAAACCACTTCATTCTCTCAGGACATCGGCTGAAAGACATTCAGGGACACAATCCACAATCTAATTCACACCCTATTCAAGCAACCAAAATCTTCAACTCCATTCAAACACCCCGATATCCTGTCCCTGCACAGATAACTGACAGTTCCACAATGCAGGAATGTCTGAATGAGAAACCACATTTACCTGACACAATCCAAGCTCCAAATTGAATCATTAAGATATCGAAAATACCACAGAAATGTGACTTGTTCCTGGTAACAGTGAGACTGAAACATTTCAGGCTACTATTCAACCAGGAAGGATTCTGAGAAAAGTCAGGATCAGGATTGAAAGAGAAAGAGAGAGAGTGAAATGGAGAGAGAGAGAGAAAGAGACTGTCAGCTCCTGTATGTGTTAGGGTTCTCTGTTCCTTCACCTATTTTAACATTGTACCATTTAATTTCGATTGCCTCTCCCAGTCTTCCTTCCAAAATCCATCACTTCACATTTCTCAGCATTGAAGTTAACCTGCCATGTGTCTGTCCAATTTACCAGACTGCCAACAGCCTCCTGAAGTCTGCTACTATTCTCTTCTCTCTCTGCTACATTTCCAAAGATTTGTGTCATCTACAAACTTTAAAGTTCTGCCCCGTAAACCCAAGTCAAGTCATTAATATACAGAGTAAAGCTCCCTCTACACTGATCCATCAAACACTCCCAGGGCAGGAAGATCATGGGGTGGATACAAGAGTGAATCTCGCTCCACACTGTCCGAAACAGACAGAGAGAGAGAGAGACAGAATGAGAGAAACAGAGAGACACAGACCGACAGGGTGACTGAGAGAGAAAGAAGGATATTTAACATCGGACATAGGAAGAGGAGGCAATTTAAACCCTCAACCCTGTTCCAGCATTCAATGAGACCAGGGCTGATCTGTGATCTAACGAACACCATATATCCCACCTTTGCCCCTTATCTCTTAATACCTTTGGCGAACAAGAATCTATCAATCACAGATTTAAAAATTAACCAATAAGCCAGCATGACATTTCCACAACCAATATCATGATGGCTCCCACAGTGGAATAGCTTGCCTGCTATTTAAAATGGAGGCTATTCCTTCTGGATCATCAAAAGTGTCCACCTGGGCCCCAACTTCATCTACATTTCTCCCTCTCCCGATGCTTTTTTTTTCTCCATACCTATCTCTTATATGACACAGCAGTGAAGGATGACATCAAATTAATATATCTTACATTCTCCCTTTCAATCCACTCCAACAAACTCTCTCTCAAACCTTGCCACTCTCTACAGCCCTCTCTCTGCCTTTATATATAACCCTCTCTCCCTCTGTCTCTCTCCGAGTGTCAGAGATAGCAGGAGGGAGAGACAGAGAGAGGAAGACAGAGAGAGAATGTTGAAGGAACTGTACTCTGTTCCTAAGCTGTGCTGAACCTGCTCTGGGAGTGTTTGATGGGCGACATTAATCGGCCGTGTACAGTCCTGTATCAGACTGTGAAGAAGCAGAACATGTTCAGTACACAACGGGTCAAAGGGAATGATTCACTCCTGTCTGCTACTGGGAAGAGAGACTGACCTTAACATCAAGGCAGCGTTTGACTGAGTGTGGCATCGAGGAGCTCGAGTTAAACTCAGTGGGAATCAGGGGAAACCTCACCACTGGTTGGAGCACAAAGGAAGATGGTTGTGGTTGTTGGAGGTCAATCATCTCAGTCTCAGGACATCACTGCAGGAAAATAGAGACAAGATAAATGAAAACTTTCAGTCTGTCATAAAAAGTGAAATGGTCGAACAATGTTGTTATGGGAAAGCCCAGGCCTCCATCTGATTCCATTCAGACAGACAGACAGATATCAATATAAATGAAGACATATATTTGTCTGGGTTAGAGATGGAAGACTGAACATTCCCTTCGGTCTTGTTACTAGCTATCAGCAGCTGTGTACAATTTCTAATTGCTCTGGTTTGATGTGGGTAATATTTATCTTTGAAAGGATGGGGTGACTCTTATAACAATCTCCCAGAGATAAAGTAGGATTGAGGGACTGGAGTAAAGGTCAGTAAAAGTGCAATGCACTTCACACGACTGAGTAACAAACTCTGTTGTGTTAAAGTTTAATGAATCACACTTGTGTTGCACTGTGACAATTGTCGGCAGTTTTTTTTTTTAACAATAGGGATTGATTTTCTTGCAGGATTTTCGATTGTACTTTCCTTTATTGGCCGATATATAGAAGATAAGAGCAGGGAGGTTATGCTCGAACCAGAGAAAACACTAGTTAGACCACAGCTAGAGTACTGCATAGAGTTCTGGTCAGCACATTACAGGCAGGATGTGATTACAGGAGAGAGAGAGAGTACAGAGGAGATTTACAGAGGATGTTGTCAGGAATGGAGAATTTTAGCTACCAGGAAAGATTAGACAGGCTGGAGTTGTTTTCTTTGGAACGGAGGAGGCTGATGGGAGATTTAATCGAGGTGTATAAAGTTATGAAGAGTCCAGATAGAGTGGATAGGAAGGACCAATAGAGAACAACCCACGGTGGCCAATCTAGCCAGATATCTGAAGGAACTGAAATAAAGACAGAGAGAGGGAGAGAAAGAGGGACAGAGAGAGAGATAGAGAGGGGGGAGGGAGAGAGAGAGACTTAACGAAAGAGACAGAGGGCGAGAGAGAGATAGAGAGAGGGATGGGGGAGAGAGAGAGAGAGAGAAAGATACAGAGATGGGGTGAGGGAGAGAGAGAGAGACGGGGTGAGGCGGAGAGAGACGGATGGGCTGAGGGAGAAAGAGAGAGAGAGAGATCCAAGAGAGAGAGAGAGAGAGAGATGGGCTGAGGGAGAGAGAGAGAGAGATAGAGATGGGCCGAGGGAGAGAGAGCGAGAGAAAGATACAGAGATGGGGTGAGGGAGAGAGAGAGAGACGGATGGGCTGAGGGAGAAGGAGAGAGACAACGATACAAGAGAGAGAGAGAGACAGATGGGGTGAGGGAGAGATAGAGAGACAGATGGGGCTGAGGGGGAGATAGAGAGACAGATGGGGCTGAGGGGGAGAGAGAGAGAGAGAGATGGGGTGAGGGAGAGATAGATAAAGATAGGGTGAGGAAGGGAGAGTGACGGGTAAGGAGGAGAGAGAGAGTCTGGCTGAGGGACAGAGAGAGAGAGAGAGACACCGTAAGGGAGAGAGTGAGGAATAAAATGTCTCAAAGGGGTAGGATGGGCAAGAGGGACTATACGGCCTCCTCCTGTCTTCTGAAAGGATTTATTAATATTACATACTGAAATAAACAAGGTCGTGATGATCATTTTTGGCAAATAAAATTGAATCAATTAGCCACAGGTGATCCTTTGAAATGATTAATCTGAATTCACAATTTTACTTGTGTGAATTTCGATAATTTGCTGTTTATTAACATAACTGAATAAATAAATATTGGAAGATTCAATGTCACATTGTTCCCATCCTTGTTCAAACTCCTACTGACTCACTTGAAGGTTGAAACCGAAGGAGCAGTTCTGAAGGTGCGAGGTCCCTTTAAGAGGTTGGGACTGTCCCTCTCCCTGCTCCCCCTTGGGGTCACAGTGCTGGGTCAGGGGTCACAGACACTGGGATTGACCCATGACTCCCTGACTCCAAAGACAAGAAAAGGAAAGCAAAAATTCTCCTGGTCCCTGTGAAATCAGATTGACAATAAATTTAAACCCCGAGAGTGAAATATAAAAGGAGAACAGAGAGATTCTGATGTTTGTAAAAACATGATTTACACAGAGGGAAGTGTTTGTGTTTATCTGTCTAAGTTGGTCAATGTGAATATATGTGTCTCTGTGTGGGTTTCTCTCTCTCTCGGTCAGTGGGAATGGATGTGTCTGACTGTGGATTTCTATGTGTGTGTGTTTATCTGGACATGTTAGTCTGCCTGTGTTTATGTGACTGTCTTTGTGTCTGTGTGTGTCTTTGTGTCTCTGTGTTTGTGTTTCCAATGCTGGATGTGAGGGTGGGAGAGGACACAGAAGGACACTCTCTAATCTCTTATTAAACATCTTTCATTTTAACAACTCCGATGAATGGACAGAAATATTCTCCACAAAATATCAAGCAGTTGTATCTTAATACTTGTCAGGACAGAAGTGCCTCTCTCAAACACGGCCTATGTTAGGTTTATATGGGCTGATGATATAAAGTTAGGTGGGACAGTAAGCTGTGAGGAGGGCACAAAGAGACTGCAAAGGGAGATTGACAGGTTAAGTGAGCGGGCAAGAAAGTGGCAGCTGGAATATCATGTGGAGAGATGTGAGGTTCTTCACTTTGGCAGGAAGAATAGAAACACAGAACATTTTTCAAATGGTGAGAAACGATGAAATGTTGGTATTCAGAGGGATTTGGGTGTCCTTGTACATAAATCACAGAAAGTTAACATGCAGGTACAGCAAATGGAGTGTTGGCCTTTATTGCAAGGGGGTTAGAGTACAATAGTGAGGAAGTCTTGCTGTAATGGTACAGGGTTTGGTGAGCCCACACCTGGAGAGAGACGGAGTGAAGGAGAAGGTGAGGAATAAGAAGTCCCAAAGGTGTTACACAGGGTGCATTATAAAACAAAATCTGATACCAAACCCACATGAGGAGAGATTAAGGCTGATGACCAAATGTTTGGTCAAAGAGGTTAGTTTTAAGGAACGTCTTTAAGCAGGAATGAGAGATCGAGAGAGATGGAGAGGTTTAGGGAAGGAATTCCCCAGTGTTAACAGGCAGTGACATTAATTCCTGATTGCCGGTAGAGATTTGTTAGGAAAGGGTATTAATGTTTACGGAGCCGAGACAGTTCGATGTGGAGAAGGAGCAAATCAGCCATGACCTGAATGAATGGGCAGGACAGTCTCGAGGGGACGAATGGCCTCCTCCTGTCATTGTAAGGGCTTTATTAATATCCCTGCCAATGCATTGATGGTTTTCTGTTTCACAAAAATGACCAGGTTGGGGTTCTCTCTAAACCCTCCCGCCAGCCTTGGAACAACTCATGGATTCATGTCTAAGGGAACTGGTCAATTGTTCTGGTAGAATTTCCCACTTTGCTGATGGGTTAATAAAGCAGATCGGATCCTGAGCTTTATAAACAGGTCTAGAGGATAAAAGTCAGGAAGTGATGCTAAAACTTTATAAAATAATAGTTTGTCCTCGGCTGCAGTATTGTGTCCAATTCTGGTTAACAAAACTGAGGCTCATGGGATAGGAGGGCCTGTGTCAGCTTGGATCAAAAATTGGTAAAAGGACAGAAAGCAGCGAGTTGTGGTAAATGGTTGTTTTTCAGACTGGAAGATGGTAGACAGCAGTGTTCCCCAAAAGTCAGTGCTTCTTGTCAAATTTTAATATTTGCCGATGATAACAAACTTGGAGGAGATGCAAACAGTGAGGATGACTCCAATCGACTACAACAGGACATAGATAGTTGAGCAGAATGGGCAGACAAGTGTCAGAAGGAATTTAATACAGGGAAATGTGAGGTGATGTATTTTGGCAGAATGGATAGGGAGAGGCAATATAGACTTAATGGCCCAGTTCCAGAGAGTGTGCAGGGACAGAGGGATCTGGGGATACATGGACATACATCTTTGAAGGTGGCAGGACATATTGAGAAAGTAGTCAGCAAAGCATATGGGATCTTGGGCTTCATAAATAGAGATTTTGAATACAAAAGCATGAAAGTTATGCTGAATGTTTATAAGCCTCTGGTTAGGCCACGACCAGAATACTGCATCCAATTCTGGTGACCACACTTTAGGAAGGATGTGAGGGTCCATTGGAGGGAGCAGAGGGGATGGTGGTTCCAGAGATGGGGGATTTTAGCAAAGTGGACTGGAAACAGCTACTTGAAGGTCAATCAGTGTCAGAGCAGTGAGAGTTACTGAGGGTTGAGAACAAATATGTTCACACAAAGACAAACAGGGTGGGACTCCCAAATCTAGAGCCCCTTGGATGTCAAGGATCAAACCGGGTAGGATAAGGCACAAGAGGGAAGCTTATGTCAGATACCGAGAGCTCAATACCACAGAAAGTGTCGAAAGTTCAGGGGTGAAATTAAAAAGCAAATTAGGAGAGCAAAGAAATGGCCGGAAAATAATATTACCAAGTAAAAGCAAAGAAATCACAAAGATGTTTTATAAATACATTAAGAGCACGAGGATAACTCAGGATAGAGTATTAGGGACCAAAAAGGGAATGTGTGTGTGGAGGTGGGAGATGTGGGCATGGTTCATAATGAATACTTTGTGTCCGTCTTTATAAAAGAGGGGGAACGATGCAGATATTGTAGTTAAAGAGGAGGAGTGTGAAATATTGGATGGGATAAACAGAGTGAGAGGGAAATATTAAGGGGTTTGGCATCTTTGAAAGTGGATAAATGGTCAGGCCTGGATGCATTGGAATCAGTTCAGAGAAGGTTCACTCGGCTGATTCCTGGGATGAAGGGGTTGTCTTATGAGGAATGGTTGAACAGGTTGGGACTATACTCATTGGAGTTGAGAAGAATGAGAGGTGATCTTATTGAAACATACAAGATTCTGAGGGGACTTTACAGGGCGGATGTTGGGAGGATGTTCCCCTTGTGGAGGAGTCTTGAACTAGGGGGCACAGTTTAAAAATAAAGGTTCTGCCATTTAAGACTGAGCTAGCGGTTGGTTAGGCTTTGGAATTCTCTTCCCCAGAAAGCAGTGGAGGTTGGGTCAATGACTATATACAAGGGAGTCAAGGGTTACGGGGGGCAGGCAGGAAAGTGGAGTTAAAGTCACTATCAGATCAATCATGATCGTATTGACTGGCAGAACAGGCTGGATGGGCTGAATGGCCTACTCCTGCTCCTATTTCTTTGGATCTCCTGTATAAATTGGAGGGTTTTCTCTCCACTTTTTAAACCATTTTTATAGCAGAGACAGGGCCATGTGTAATATAAACACAGACAGGGTCTAGTGCAGACCTAACTAGTGCATTGATAACTGAGACTAGTGTAAAAGGTATCAAGGATACAGAATTGTAAATATACATTCAG
The DNA here is from genome assembly GCF_036365525.1 of Heterodontus francisci. Classification (NCBI taxonomy): domain Eukaryota; kingdom Metazoa; phylum Chordata; class Chondrichthyes; order Heterodontiformes; family Heterodontidae; genus Heterodontus; species Heterodontus francisci. The sequence continues at coordinate 1,439,636 of NC_090384.1, forward strand.
GGGAAATTTTTTCAGGCCAGTATCTAGCAAGGTCAACAAGAGATGGGTCAGTTTTACACTTAGTTTTAGGGAATGAAGCTGAGCCGGTGGAAGGTGATTTAGAAAAAGTGGACTGGAAAAAGCTACTTGAAGGTAAATCAGTGTCAGAGCAGTGAGAGGGAATCATTTCATCTTGGAGGATTTATTATTCCAGAGTTATTTTTTATTTTCAGAGAAATTCAAATTCACAAGAGCCCAATGTGGGATTTGAACTCCTGCGTTTTCAGTCATTAGCTCAGGCTTTCAGATTACAAACTGTAAAACACATTCACCTTCCTCCTGTTGTTGCCTGACTGTCTCAGCTTTTGTATATTGTCCCCAATCTTGTTCTTTCATGTGTCTAAAGACTTTGATGTTATTCAGACATTGGTAAACCACTTCATTCTCTCAGGACATCGGCTGAAAGACATTCAGGGACACAATCCACAATCTAATTCAAGCAACCAAAATCTTCAACTCCATTCAAACACCCCGATATCCTGTCCCTGCACAGATAACTGACAGTTCCACAATGCAGGAATGTCTGAATGAGAAACCACATTTACCTGACACAATCCAAGCTCCAAATTGAATCATTAAGATATCGAAAATACCACAGAAATGTGACTTGTTCCTGGTAACAGTGAGACTGAAACATTTCAGGCTACTATTCAACCAGGAAGGATTCTGAGAAAAGTCAGGATCAGGATTGAAAGAGAAAGAGAGAGAGTGAAATGGAGAGAGAGAGAAAGAGACTGTCAGCTCCTGTATGTGTTAGGGTTCTCTGTTCCTTCACCTATTTTAACATTGTACCATTTAATTTCGATTGCCTCTCCCAGTCTTCCTTCCAAAATCCATCACTTCACATTTCTCAGCATTGAAGTTAACCTGCCATGTGTCTGCCCAATTTACCAGACTGCCAACAGCCTCCTGAAGTCTGCTACTATTCTCTTCTCTCTCTGCTACATTTCCAAAGATTTGTGTCATCTACAAACTTTAAAGTTCTGCCCCGTAAACCCAAGTCAAGTCATTAATATACAGAGTAAAGCTCCCTCTGCACTGATCCATCAAACACTCCCAGGGCAGGAAGATCATGGGGTGGATACAAGAGTGAATCTCGCTCCACACTGTCCGAAACAGACAGAGAGAGAGAGAGACAGAATGAGAGAAACAGAGAGACACAGACCGACAGGGTGACTGAGAGAGAAAGAAGGATATTTAACATCGGACATAGGAAGAGGAGGCAATTTAACCCCTCAACCCTGTTCCAGCATTCAATGAGACCAGGGCTGATCTGTGATCTAACGAACACCATATATCCCACCTTTTTTTTTAGAATATTACAGCGCAGTACAGGCCCTTCGGCCCTCGATGTTGCGCCGAGCTGTGAAACCATCTGACCTACACTATTCCATTTTCATCCATGTGTCTATCCAATGTCCACTTAAATGCCCTTAAAGTTGGAGAATCTACTACTGCTGCAGGCAGGGCATTCCACGCCCTTACTACTCTCTGAGTAAAGAAACTACCTCTCACATCTGTCCTATATCTATCACCCCTCAACTTGAAGCTATGTCCCCTCGTGTTTGCCATCACCATCCGAGGAAAAAGACGCTCCCTATCCACCCTATCTAACCCTCTGATTATCTTATATGTCTCTATTAAGTCACCTCTCCTCCTCCTTCTCTCCAACGAAAACAACCTCAAGTCCCTCAGCCTTTCCTCGTAAGACCTTCCCTCCATACCAGGCAACATCCTAGTAAATCTCCTCTGCACCCTTTCCATAGCTTCCACATCCTTTCTATAATGCGGTGACCAGAACTGCATGCAATACTCCAGGTGCGGTCTCACCAGAGTCTTGTACAGCTGCAGCATGACCTCGTGGCTCCGAAACTCGACCCCCCTACTAATAAAAGCTAACACACCATATGCCTTCTTGACAGCCCTATTAACCTGGTTAGCAACCTTCAGGGATTTATGCACCTGGACACCAAGATCTCTCTGCTCATCTACACTAACAAGAATCTTCCCATTAGCCCAGTACTCTGCATTCCTGTTGCTCCTTCCAAAGTGAATCACCTCACACTTTTCCGCATTAAACTCCATTTGCCATCTCTCAGCCCAGCTCTGCAGCCTATCTATGTCTCTCTGTACGCTACAACATCCTTCGGCACTATCCACAACTCCACCGACCTTAGTGTCATCTGCAAATTTACTAACCCACCCTTCTACACCCTCTTCCAGGTCATTTATAAAAATGACAAACAGCAATGGCCCCAAAACAGATCCTTGCGGTACACCACTAGTAACTAAAGTCCAGGATGAACATTTGCCATCAACCACCACCCTCTGTCTTCTTTCAGCTAGCCAATTTCTGATCCAAAGCTCTAAATCACCTTCAACCCCATACTTCCGTATTTTCTGCAATAGCCTACCGTGGGGAACCTTATCAAACGCCTTACTGAAATCCATATACACCACATCCACTGCTTTACCCTCATCCACCTGTTTGGTCACCTTCTCGAAAAACTCAATAAGGTTTGTGAGGCACGACCTACCCGTCACAAAACCGTGCTGACTATCTCTAATGTACTTATTCTTTTCAAGATGATTGTAAATCCTGTCTCTTATAACCTTTTCCAACATTTTACCCACAACTGAAGTGAGGCTCACAGGTCTATAATTACCAGGGCTGTCTCTACTCCCCTTCTTGAACAAGGGGACAACATTTGCAATCCTCCAGTCTTCCGGCACTATTCCTGTCGACAATGACGACATAAAGATCAAGGACAAAGGCTCTGCAATCTCCTCCCTAGCTTCCCAGAGAATCCTAGGATAAATCCCATCTGGCCCAGGGGACCTATCTATTTTCACACTTTCCAAAATTGCTAACACCTCCTCCTTGTGAACCTCAATCCCATCTAGCCTCGTAGCCTGAATCTCAGTATTCTCAACAACATTTTCTTTCTCTACTGTAAATACTGACGCAAAATATTCATTTAACACTTCCCCTATCTCCTCTGATTCCACACACAACTTCCCACTACTATCCTTGATTGGCCCTAATCTAACTCTAGTCATTCTTTTATTCCTGATATACCTATAGAAAGCCTTAGGGTTTTCCCTGATCCGATCCACCAATGACTTCTCGTGTCCTCTCCTTGCTCTTCTTAGCTCTCCCTTTAGATCCTTCCTGGCTAGCTTGTAGCTCTCAAGCGCCCTAACTGAGCCTTCACGTCTCATCCGAACATAAGCCTTCTTCTTCCTCTTGACAAGTGCTTCAACTTCTTTAGTAAACCACGGCTCCCTCGCACAACAACTTCCTCCCTGCCTCACAGGTACATACTTATCAAGGACACGCAGTAGCTGCTCCTTGAATAAGCTCCACATTTCGATTGTTCCCATCCCCTGCAGTTTCCTTCCCCATCCTACGCATCCTAAATCTTGCCTAATCGCATCATAATTTCCTTTCCCCCAGTTATAATTCTTGCCCTGCGGTATATACCTGTCCCTGCCCATCGCTAAGGTAAACCTAACCGAATTGTGATCACTGTCACCAAAGTGCTCACCTACATCTAAATCTAACACCTGGCCGGGTTCATTTCCCAGTACCAAATCCAATGTGGCATCGCCCCTGGTTGGCCTGTCTACATACTGTGTCAGAAAACCCTCCTGCACACACTGGACAAAAACTGACCCATCTAAAGTACTCGAACTATAGTATTTCCAGTCGATATTTGGAAAGTTAAAGTCCCCCATAACAACTACCCTGTTACTCTCACCCCTGTCGAGAATCATCTTCGCTATCCTTTCCTCTACATCTCTGGAACTATTCGGAGGTCTATAAAAGACTCCCAACAGGGTAACCTCACCTCTACTGTTTCTAACCTCAGCCCATACTACCTCAGTAGACGAGTCCTCAAACGTCCTTTCTGTCGCTGTAATACTCTCCTTGATTAACAATGCCACACCCCCCCCCCCCCCTTTTACCATCTTCTCTGTTCTTACTGAAACATCTAAATCCCGGAATCTGCAACATCCATTCCTGCCCCTGCTCTACCCATGTCTCTGAAATGGCCACTACATCGAGATCCCAGGTACCAACCCATGCTGCAAGCTCACCCACCTTATTCCGGATGCTCCTGGCGTTGAAATAGACACACTTTAAACCAGGTTCTTGCTTGCCAGTGCCCTCTTGCTTCCTTGTAACCATATCCCTGACCTCACTACTCTCAACATCCTGTACACTGGCACTACAATTTGGGTTCCCATTCCCCTGCTGAATTAGTTTAAACCCCCCCGAAGAGCACTAGCAAACCTCCCCCCCAGGATATTGGTACCCCTCTGGTTCAGGTGAAGACCATCCTGTTTGTAGAGGTCCCACCTACCCCAGAAAGAGCCCCAATTATCCAGGAAACCAAATCCCTCCCTCCTGCACCATCCCTGCAGCCACGTGTTCAACTCCTCTCTCTCCCTATTCCTCGCTTCGCTATCACGTGGCACGGGCAACAACCCAGAGATAACAATTCTGTTTGTTCTTGCTCTAAGCTTCCACCCTAGCTCCCTAAATTTCTGTCTTAAATCCCCATCTCTCTTCCTACCTATGTCGTTGGTGCCTATGTGGACCACGACTTGGGGCTGCTCCCCCTCCCCATTAAGGATCCCAAAAACACGATCCGAGACATCACGAACCCTGGCACCTGGGAGGCAACATACCAACCGTGAGTCTCTCTCGTTCCCACAGAACCTCCTATCTGTTCCCCTAACTATGGAGTCCCCAATGACTAATATTCTGCTCCTCTTCCCCCTTCCCTTCTGAGCAACAGGGACAGACTCTGTGCCAGAGACCTGTACCCCATTGCTTACCCCTGGTAAGTCGTCCCCCGCAACAGTATCCAAAACGATATACCTGTTGTTGAGGGAAACAGCCACAGGGGATCCCTGCACTGCCTGCTGGTTCCCTCTCCTTCCCCTGACGGTAACCCATCTACCTACTTCTTTTACCTGAGGTGTGACTACCTCCCCATAACTCCTCTCAATAACCTCCTCCGCCTCCCGAATGATCCGAAGTTCATCCAGCTCCAGCTCCAGTTCCCTAACGCGGTTCTCGAGGAGCTGGAGTTGGGTGCACTTCCCACAGATGCAGTCAGCAGGGACACTCTTGGCGACCCTTACCTCCCACATTCTGCAGGAGGAACATACAACTGCCTTAATCTCCATTCCCACTATTCCAAATTCCCAACAAATCTACTGAAGAACCAAAAAAACAAAAAGTCAAAACTTGTTAGGTTAGCAATCCAACGGACAGAACTTCCCAAATAAAAAGTTTACCTTATCAACACACCAGAGTCCTTTTTTTTTGGTTAGAGGAGGAGGGTGGGTGGGAGACACTACACGTGTAGTGTCTCGGGTACAGCCACCACACAAATATATACCCTTTTCCTGACCCAGCAGTCCCCTGGTCCACCTTTGCCCCTTATCTCTTAATACCTTTGGCGAACAAGAATCTATCAATCACAGATTTAAAAATTAACCAATAAGCCAGCATGACATTTCCACAACCAATATCATGAGGATGTGATGGCTCCCACAGTGGAATAGCTTGCCTGCTATTTAAAATGGAGGCTATTCCTTCTGGATCATCAAAAGTGTCCACCTGGGCCCCAACTTCATCTACATTTCTCCCTCTCCCGATGCTTTTTTTTCCTCCATACCTATCTCTCATATGACACAGCAGTGAAGGATGACATCAAATTAATATATCTTACATTCTCCCTTTCAATCCACTCCAACAAACTCTCTCTCTCCAACCTTGCCCCTCTCTACAGCCCTCTCTCTGCCTTTATATATAACCCTCTCTCCCTCTGTCTCCCTCCGAGTGTCAGAGATAGCAGGAGGGAGAAACAGAGAGAGGAAGACAGAGAGGGAATGTTGAAGGAACTGTACTCTGTTCCTGAGCTGTGCTGAACCTGCTCTGGGAGTGTTTGATGGGCGACATTAATCGTCCTGTATCAGGCTGTGAAGAAGCAGAACATGTTCAGTACACAACGGGTCAAAGGGAATGATTCACTCCTGTCTGCTACTGGGAAGAGAGACTGACCTTAACATCAAGGCAGCGTTTGACTGAGTGTGGCATCGAGGAGCTCGAGTTAAACTCAGTGGGAATCAGGGGAAACCTCACCACTGGTTGGAGCACAAAGGAAGATGGTTGTGGTTGTTGGAGGTCAATCATCTCAGTCTCAGGACATCACTGCAGGAAAATAGAGACAAGATAAATGAAAACTTTCAGTCTGTCATAAAAAGTGAAATGGTCGAACAATGTTGTTATGGGAAAGCCCAGGCCTCCATCTGATTCCATTCAGACAGACAGACAGATATCAATATAAATGAAGACATATATTTGTCTGGGTTAGAGATGGAAGACTGAACATTCCCTTCGGTCTTGTTACTAGCTATCAGCAGCTGTGTACAATTTCTAATTGCTCTGGTTTGATGTGGGTAATATTTATCTTTGAAAGGATGGGGTGACTCTTATAACAATCTCCCAGAGATAAAGTAGGATTGAGGGACTGGAGTAAAGGTCAGTAAAAGTGCAATGCACTTCACACGACTGAGTAACAAACTCTGTTGTGTTAAAGTTTAATGAATCACACTTGTGTTGCACTGTGACAATTGTCGGCAGTTTTTTTTTTAACAATAGGGATTGATTTTCTTGCAGGATTTTCGATTGTACTTTCCTTTATTGGCCGATATATAGAATATAAGAGCAGGGAGGTTATGCTCGAACCAGAGAAAACACTAGTTAGACCACAGCTAGAGTACTGCATAGAGTTCTGGTCAGCACTTTACAGGCAGGATGTGATTGCAGGAGAGACAGAGTACAGAGGAGATTTACAGAGGATGTTGTCAGGAATGGAGAATTTTAGCTACCAGGAAAGATTAGACAGGCTGGAGTTGTTTTCTTTGGAACGGAGGAGGCTGATGGGAGATTTAATCGAGGTGTATAAAGTTATGAAGAGTCCAGATAGAGTGGATAGGAAGGACCAATAGAGAACAACCCACGGTGGCCAATCTAGCCAGATATCTGAAGGAACTGAAATAAAGACAGAGAGAGGGAGAGAAAGAGGGACAGAGAGAGAGATAGAGAGGGGGGAGGGAGAGAGAGAGACTTAACGAAAGAGACAGAGGGCGAGAGAGAGATAGAGAGACAGATGGGGAGAGAGAGAGAGAGAGAGAGAGAGAGAAAGATACAGAGATGGGGTGAGGGAGAGAGAGAGAGACGGGGTGAGGCGGAGAGAGACGGATGGGCTGAGGGAGAAAGAGAGAGAGAGAGAGATCCAAGAGAGAGAGAGAGAGAGAGATGGGCTGAGGGGGAGAGAGAGAGAGATAGAGATGGGCCGAGGCAGAGAGAGCGAGAGAAAGATACAGAGATGGGGTGAGGGAGAGAGAGAGAGACGGATGGGCTGAGGGAGAAGGAGAGAGACAAAGATACAAAAGAGAGAGAGAGACAGATGGGGTGAGGGAGAGATAGAGAGACAGATGGGGCTGAGGGGGAGATAGAGAGACAGATGGGGCTGAGGGGGAGAGAGAGAGAGAGAGATGGGGTGAGGGAGAGATAGATAAAGATAGGGTGAGGAAGGGAGAGTGACGGGTAAGGAGGAGAGAGAGAGTCTGGCTGAGGGACAGAGAGAGAGAGAGAGAGAGAGAGACACCGTAAGGGAGAGAGTGAGGAATAAAATGTCTCAAAGGGGTAGGATGGGCAAGAGGGACTAAACGGTCTTCTCCTGTCTTCTGAAAGGATTTATTAATATTACATCCTGAAATAAACAAGGTCGTGATGATCATTTTTGGCAAATAAAATGGAATTAATTAGCAACAGGTTCTCCTTTAAAATTATTAATCTGAATTCACAATTTTACTTGTGTGAATTTCGATAATTTGCTGTTTATTAACATAACTGAATAAATAAATATTGGAAGATTCAATGTCACATTGTTCCCATCCTTGTTCAAACTCCTACTGACTCACTCGAAGGTTGAAACCGAAGGAGCAGTTCTGAAGGTGCGAGGTCCCTTTAAGAGGTTGGGACTGTCCCTCTCCCTGCTCCCCCTTGGGGTCACAGTGCTGGGTCAGGAGTCACAGACACTGGGATTGACCCATGACTCCCTGACTCCAAAGACAAGAAAAGGAAAGCAAAAATTCTCCTGGTCCCTGTGAAATCAGATTGACAATAAATTTAAACCCCGAGAGTGAAATATAAAAGGAGAACAGAGAGATTCTGATGTTTGTAAAAACATGATATACACAGAGAGAAGTGTTTGTGTTTATCTGTCTAAGTTGGTCAATGTGAATATATGTGTCTCTGTGTGGGTTTCTCTCTCTCTCGGTCAGTGGGAATGGATGTGTCTGACTGTGGATTTCTATGTGTGTGTGTTTATCTGGACATGTTAGTCTGCCTGTGTTTATGTGACTGTCTTTGTGTCTGTGTGTGTCTTTGTGTCTCTGTGTTTGTGTTTCCAATTCTGGATGTGAGGGTGGGAGAGGACACAGAAGACACTCTCTAATCTCTTATTAAACATCTTTCATCTCAAGTCCCTCTCTCTCAGGGAGATATCTGTACACTGACTGGTGTCTCTCAGTCCCTGTCTCTCATGGAGATATCTGTACACTGACTGGTGTCTCTCAGTCCCTCTCTCTCAGGGAGATATCTGCACACTGAGTGGTGTCTCTCCGTCCCCCTCTCTCAGGGTGATATCTGTCCACTGACTGGTGTCTCTCAGTCCCTGTCTCTCAGGGAGATATCTGTACACTGACTGGTGTCTCTCAGTCCCTGTCTCTCAGGGAGCTTTATGTACACTGAGTGGTGTCTCTCAGGGAGATATCTGTACACTGAGTGGTGTCTCTCAGTCCCTCTCTCTCAGGGAGATATCTGTACACTGACTGGTGTCTCTCAGCCCCTCTCTCTCAGGGAGATATCTGTGCACTGAGTGGTGTCTCACAGTCCCTCTCTCTCAGGGAGATATCTGTACACTGACTGGTGTCTCTCAGTCCCTGTCTCTCAGGGAGATATCTGTACACTGAGTGGTGTCTCTCAGTCCCTCTCTCTCAGGGAGATATCTGTACTCTGACTGGTGTCTCTCAGTCCCTGTGTCTCAGGGAGATATCTGTACACTGAGTGCTGTCTCTCAGTCCCTCACTCTCAGGGAGATATCTGTACACTGAGTGGTGTCTCTCAGTCCCTGTCTCTCAGGGAGATATATGTACACTGACTGGTGTCTCTCAGTCCCTCTCTCTCAGGGAGATATCTGTACACTGACTGGTGTCTCTCAGTCCCTCTCTCTCAGGGAGATATCTGTACACTGAGTGGTGTCTCACAGCCCCTGTCTCTCCGGGAGATATCTGTACATTGACTGGTGTCTCTCAGTCCCTGTCTCTCAGGGAGATATCTGTACACTGAGTGGTGTCTCACAGTCCCTCTCTCTCAGGGAGATATCTGTACACGGACTGGTGTCTCTCAGTCCCTGTCTCTCAGGGAGATATCTGTACACTGAGTGGTGTCTCTCAGTCCCTCTCTCTCAGGGAGATATCTGCACACTGACTGGTGTCTCTCAGTCCCTGTCTCTCACGGAGATATCTGTACACTGAGTGGTGTCTCACAGTCCCTCTCTCTCAGGGAGACAATCTGTACACTGACTGGTGTCTCTCAGTCCCTCTCTCTCAGGGAGATATCTGTACACTGACTGGTGTCTCTCAGTCCCTGTCTCTCAGGGAGATATCTGTACACTGACTGGTGTCTCTCAGTCCCTCTCTCTCAGGGAGATATCTGTACTCTGACTGGTGTCTCACAGTCCCTGTCTCTCAGGGAGATATCTGTACACTGACTGGTGTCTCTCAGTCCCTGTCTCTCAGGGAGATATCTGTACACTGACTGGTGTCTCTCAGTCCCTGTCTCTCAGGGAGCTTTATGTACACTGAGTGGTGTCTCTCAGGGAGATATCTGTACACTGAGTGGTGTCTCTCAGTCCCTCTCTCTCAGGGAGATATCTGTACACTGACTGGTGTCTCTCAGCCCCTCTCTCTCAGGGAGATATCTGTGCACTGAGTGGTGTCTCACAGTCCCTCTCTCTCAGGGAGATATCTGTACACTGACTGGTGTCTCTCAGTCCCTGTCTCTCAGGGAGATATCTGTACACTGAGTGGTGTCTCTCAGTCCCTCTCTCTCAGGGAGATATCTGTACTCTGACTGGTGTCTCTCAGTCCCTGTCTCTCAGGGAGATATCTGTACACTGAGTGCTGTCTCTCAGTCCCTCTCTCTCAGGGAGATATCTGTACACTGACTGGTGTCTCTCAGTCCCTGTCTCTCAGGGAGATATCTGTACACTGAGTGGTGTCTCACAGTCCCTCTCTCTCAGGGAGATATCTGTACACTGACTGGTGTCTCTCAGTCCCTGTCTCTCAGGGAGATATCTGTACACTGACTGGTGTCTCTCAGTCCCTCTCTCTCAGGGAGATATCTGCACACTGACAGGTGTCTCTCAGTCCCTCTCTCTCAGGGAGGTATCTGTACACTGAGTGGTGTCTCTCAGTCCCTGTCTCTCAGGGAGATATCTGTACACTGACTGGTGTCTCTCAGTCCCTGTCTCTCAGGGAGCTTTATGTACACTGAGTGGTGTCTCTCAGGGAGATATCTGTACACTGAGTGGTGTCTCTCAGTCCCTCTCTCTCAGGGAGATATCTGAACACTGACTGGTGTCTCTCAGCCCCTCTCTCTCAGGGAGATATCTGTACACTGAGTGGTGTCTCTCAGTCCCTCTCTCTCAGGGAGATATCTGTACACTGACTGGTGTCTCTCAGTCCCTGTCTCTCAGGGAGATATCTGTACACTGAGTGGTGTCTCTCAGTCCCTCTCTCTCAGGGAGATATCTGTACACTGAGTGGTGTCTCACAGTCCCTCTCTCTCAGGGAGATATCTGTACACTGACTGGTGTCTCTCAGTCCCTGTCTCTCAGGGAGATATCTGTACACTGAGTGGTGTCTCACAGTCCCTCTCTCTCAGGGAGATATCTGCACACTGACAGGTGTCTCTCAGTCCCTCTCTCTCAGGGAGGTATCTGTACACTGAGTGGTCTCTCTCAGTCCCTGTCTCTCAGGGAGATATCTGTACACTGACTGGTGTCTCTCAGTCCCTGTCTCTCAGGGAGCTTTATGTACACTGAGTGGTGTCTCTCAGGGAGATATCTGTACACTGAGTGGTGTCTCTCAGTCCCTCTCTCTCAGGGAGATATCTGAACACTGACTGGTGTCTCTCAGCCCCTCTCTCTCAGGGAGATATCTGTGCACTGAGTGGTGTCTCACAGTCCCTCTCTCTCAGGGAGATATCTGTACACTGACTGGTGTCTCTCAGTCCCTGTCTCTCAGGGAGATATCTGTACACTGAGTGGTGTCTCTCAGTCCCTCTCTCTCAGGGAGATATCTGTACTCTGACTGGTGTCTCTCAGTCCCTGTCTCTCAGGGAGATATCTGTACACTGAGTGGTGTCTCTCAGTCCCTCTCTCTCAGGGAGATATCTGTACACTGACTGGTGTCTCTCAGTCCCTCTCTCTCAGGGAGATATCTGTACACTGAGTGGTGTCTCTCAGTCCCTCTCTCTCAGGGAGATATCTGTACACTGACTGGTGTCTCTCAGTCCCTCTCTCTCAGGGAGATATATGTACACTGACTGGTGTCTCTCAGTCCCTCTCTCTCAGGGAGATATCTGTACACTGACTGGTGTCTCTCAGTCCCTCTCTCTCAGGGAGATATCTGTACACTGAGTAGTGTCTCACAGCCCCTGTCTCTCAGGGAGATATCTGTACACTGACTGGTGTCTCTCAGTCCCTGTCTGTCAGGGAGATATCTATACACTGAGTGGTGTCTCTCAGTCCCTCTCTCTCAGGGAGATATCTGTACACTGACTGGTGTCTCACAGTCCCTCTCTCTCAGGGAGATATCTGTACACTGACTGGTGTCTCTCAGTCCCGGTCTCTCAGGGAGCTTTATTTACACTGAGTGGTGTCTCTCAGGGAGATATCTGTACACTGAGTGGTGTCTCTCAGTCCCTGTCTCTCAGGGAGATATCTGTACACTGACTGGTGTCTCTCAGTCCCTGTCTCAAAGGAAGATATCTGTACACTGAGTGGTGTCTCTCAGTCCCTCTCTCTCAGGGAGATATCTGTGAACTGACTGGTGTCTCTCAGTCCCTGTCTCTCAGGGAGATATCTGTACACTGAGTGGTGTCTCACAGTCCCTCTCTCTCTTAGGGAGATATCTGTACACTGACTGGTGTCTCTCAGTCCCTGTCTCTCGGTGAGATATCTGTACACTGAGTGGTGTCTCTCAGTCCCTCTCTCTCAGGGAGATATCTGTACACTGACTGGTGTCTCTCAGTCCCTGTCTCTCAGGGAGATATCTATACACTGAGTGGTGTCTCTCAGTCCCTGTCTCTCAGGGAGATATCTGTACACTGACTGGTGTCTCTCAGTCCCTCTCTCTCAGGGAGATATCTGTATGCTGAGTGGAGTCTCTCAGTCCCTCTCTCTCAGGGAGATATCTGTACACTGACTGGTGTCTCTCAGTCCCTGTCTCTCAGGGAGATATATGTACACTGACTGGTGTCTCTCAGTCCCTCTCTCAGGGAGGTATCTGTACACTGAGTGGTGTCTCTCAGTCCCTGTCTCTCAGGGAGATATATGTACACTGACTGGTGTCTCTCAGTCCTTGTCTCTCAGGGAGATATCTGTACACTGAGTGGTGTCTCTCAGTCCCTCTCTCTCAGGGAGATATCTGTACACTGATTGGTGTCTCTCAGTTCCTGTCTCTCAGGGAGATATCTGTACACTGAATGGTGTCTCTCAGTCCCTGTCTCTCAGGGAGATATCTGTACACTGAGTGGTGCCTCTCAGTCCCTCTCTCACAGAGAGATATCTGTACACTGACTGGTGTCTCTCAGTCCCTCTCTCTCAGGGAGATATCTGTACAATGAGTGGTGTCTCTCAGTCCCTGTCTCTCAGGGAGATATCTGTACAGTGAGTGGTGTCTCTCAGTCCCTCTCTCTCAGGGAGATATCTGTACTCTGACTGGTGTCTCTCAGTCCCTGTCTGTCAGGGAGATATCTGTACACTGAGTGGTGTCTCTCAGTCCCTCTCTCTCAGGGAGATATCTGTACACTGACTGGTGTCTCTCAATCCCTCTCTCTCAGGGAGGTATCTGTACACAGAGTGGTGTCTCTCAGTCCCTTTCTCTCAGGGAGATATCTGTACACTGACTGGTGTCTCTCAGTCCCTGTCTCTCAGGGAGCTTTATGTACACTGAGTGGTGTCTCTCAGGGAGATATCTGTACACTGAGTGGTGTCTCTCAGTCCCTCTCTCTCAGGGAGATATCTGTACACTGACTGGTGTCTCTCAGCCCCTCTCTCTCAGGGAGATATCTGTACACTGACTGGTGTCTCTCAGTCCCTGTCTCTCAGGGAGATATCTGTACACTGAGTGGTGTCTCTCAGTCCCTCTCTCTCAGGGAGATATCTGTACTCTGACTGGTGTCTCTCAGTCCCTGTCTCTGAGGGAGATATCTGTACACTGAGTGGTGTCTCTCAGTTGCTCTCTCTCAGGGAGATATCTGTACGCTGACTAGTGTCTCTCAGTCCCTCTCTCTCAGGGAGATATCTGTACACTGAGTGGTGTCTCTCAGTCCCTCTCTCTCAGGGAGATATCTGTACACTGACTGGTGCCTCTCAGTCCCTGTCTCTCAGGGAGATATATGTACACTGACTGGTGTCTCTCAGTCCCTCTCTCAGGGACGTATCTGTACACTGAGTGGTGTCTCTCAGTCCCTGTCTCTCAGGGAGATATATGTACACTGACTGGTGTCTCTCAGTCCTTGATTCTCAGGGAGATATCTGTACACTGAGTGGTGTCTCTCAGTCCCTGTCTCTCAGGGAGATATATGTACACTGACTGGTGTCTCTCAGTCCCTCTCTCTCAGGGAGGTATCTGTACACTGAGTGGTGTCTCTCAGTCCCTGTCTCTCAGGGAGATATCTGCACACTGAGTGGTGTCTCTCAGTCCCTCTCTCTCAGGGAGATATCTATACACTGAGTGGTGTCTCTCAGTCCCTGTCTCTCAGGGAGATATCTGTACACTGACTGGTGTCTCTCAGTCCCTCTCTCTCAGGGAGATATCTGTACGCTGACTCGTGTCTCTCAGTCCCTCTCTCTCAGGGAGATATCTGTACACTGAGTGGTGTCTCTCAGTCCCTCTCTCTCAGGGAGATATCTGTACACTGACTGGTGCCTCTCAGTCCCTGTCTCTCAGGGAGATATATGTACACTGACTGGTGTCTCTCAGTCCCTCTCTCAGGGACATATCTGCACACTGAGTGGTGTCTCTCAGTCCCTGTCTCTCAGGGAGATATATGTACACTGACTGGTGTCTCTCAGTCCTTGTCTCTCAGGGAGATATCTGTACACTGAGTGGTGTCTCTCAGTTCCTCTCTCTCAGGGAGATATCTGGACACTGAGTGGTGTCTCTCAGTTCCTGTCTCTCTGGGAGATATCTGTGCACTGAGTGGTGTCTCTCAGTCCCTCTCTCTCAGGGAGATATCTGTTCACTGAGTTTTGTCTCTCAGTCCCTGTCTCTCAGGGAGATATATGTACACTGACTGGTGTCTCTCAGTCCCTCTCTCTCAGGGAGATATCTGTACACTGAGTGGTGTCTCTCAGTCCCTCTCTCTCAGGGAGATATCTGTGCACTGACTGGTGCCTCTCAGTCCCTGTCTCTCAGGGAGATATATGTACACTGACTGGTGTCTCTCAGTCCCTCTCTCAGGGAGGTATCTGCACACTGAGTGGTGTCTCTCAGTCCCTGTCTCTCAGGGAGATATATGTACACTGACTGGTGTCTCTCAGTCCTTGTCTCTCAGGGAGATATCTGTACACTGAGTGGTGTCTCTCAGTTCCTCTCTCTCAGGGAGATATCTGGACACTGAGTGGTGTCTCTCAGTTCCTGTCTCTCTGGTAGATATCTGTACACTGAAAGGTGTCTCTCAGTCCCTCTCTCTCAGGGAGATATCTGTACTCTGACTGGTGTCTCTCAGTCCCTGTCTCTCAGGGAGATATCTGTGCACTGAGTGGTGTCTCTCAGTCCCTCTCTCTCAGGGAGATATCTGTACACTGACTGGTGTCTCTCAGCCCCTCTCTCTCAGGGAGATATCTGTGCACTGAGTGGTGTCTCACAGTCCCTCTCTCTCAGGGAGATATCTGTACACTGACTGGTGTCTCTCAGTCCCTGTCTCTCAGGGAGATATCTGTACACTGAGTAGTGTCTCTCAGTCCCTCTCTCTCAGGGAGATATCTGTACTCTGACTGGTGTCTCTCAGTCCCTGTCTCTCAGGGAGATATCTGTACAATGAGTGGTATCTCTCAGTCCCTGTCTCTCAGGGAGATATCTGTACAGTGAGTGGTGTCTCTCAGTCCCTCTCTCTCAGGGAGATATCTGTACTCTGACTGGTGTCTCTCAGTCCCTGTCTGTCAGGGAGATATCTGTACACTGAGTGGTGTCTCTCAGTCCCTCTCTCTCAGGGAGATATCTGTACACTGACTGGTGTCTCTCAGTCCCTCTCTCTCAGGGAGGTATCTGTACACAGAGTGGTGTCTCTCAGTCCCTTTCTCTCAGGGAGATATCTGTACACTGACTGGTGTCTCTCAGTCCCTGTCTCTCAGGGAGCTTTATGTACACTGAGTGGTGTCTCTCAGGGAGATATCTGTACACTGAGTGGTGTCTCTCAGTCCCTCTCTCTCAGGGAGATATCTGTACACTGACTGGTGTCTCTCAGCCCCTCTCTCTCAGGGAGATATCTGTACACTGACTGGTGTCTCTCAGTCCCTGTCTCTCAGGGAGATATCTGTACACTGAGTGGTGTCTCTCAGTCCCTCTCTCTCAGGGAGATATCTGTACTCTGACTGGTGTCTCTCAGTCCCTGTCTCTGAGGGAGATATCTGTACACTGAGTGGTGTCTCTCAGTTGCTCTCTCTCAGGGAGATATCTGTACACTGACTGGTGTCTCTCAGTCCCTGTCTCTCAGGGAGCTTTATGTACACTGAGTGGTGTCTCTCAGGGAGATATCTGTACACTGAGTGGTGTCTCTCAATCCCTCTCTCTCAGGGAGATATCTGTACTCTGACTGGTGTCTCTCAGTCCCTGTCTCTGAGGGAGATATCTGTACACTGACTGGTGTCTCTCAGTCCCTCCCTCTCAGGGAGATATCTGTACACTGAGTGGTGTCTCACAGCCCCT
Source organism: Heterodontus francisci (assembly GCF_036365525.1). NCBI lineage: Eukaryota > Metazoa > Chordata > Chondrichthyes > Heterodontiformes > Heterodontidae > Heterodontus > Heterodontus francisci. Next base: position 1,455,983 of record NC_090384.1, read on the forward strand.
GTCTCTCAGGGAGATATCTGTACACTGACTGGTGTCTCTCAGTCCCTGTCTGTCAGGGAGATATCTATACACTGAGTGGTGTCTCTCAGTCCCTCTCTCTCAGGGAGATATCTGTACACTGACTGGTGTCACACAGTCCCTCTCTCTCAGGGAGATATCTGTACACTGACTGGTGTCTCTCAGTCCCTCCCTCTCAGGGAGATATCTGTACACTGAGTGGTGTCTCACAGCCCCTGTCTCTCTGGGAGATATCTGTACACTGATTGGTGTCTCTCAATCCCTGTCTGTCAGGGAGATATCTATACACTGAGTGGTGTCTCTCAGTCCCTCTCTCTCAGGGAGATATCTGTACACTGACTGGTGTCTCACAGTCCCTCTCTCTCAGGGAGACATCTGTACGCTGACTGGTGTCTCTCAGTCCCTGTCTCTCAGGGAGCTTTATGTACACTGAGTGGTGTCTCTCAGGGAGATATCTGTGCACTGACTGGTGTCTCTCACTCCCTGTCTCTCAGGGAGCTTTATGTACACTGAGTGGTGTCTCTCAGTCCCTCTCTCTCAGGGAGATATCTGTACACTGACTGGTGTCTCTCAGTCCCTGTCTCTCAGGGAGATATCTGTGCACTGAGTGGTGTCTCTCAGTCCCTGTCTCTCAGGGAGATATCTGTACACTGACTGGTGTCTCTCAGTCCCTGTCTCTCAGGGAGCTTTATGTACACTGAGTGGTGTCTCTCAGGGAGATATCTGTACACTGAGTGGTGTCTCTCAGTCCCTCTCTCTCAGGGAGATATCTGTACACTGACTGGTGTCTCTCAGCCCCTCTCTCTCAGGGAGATATCTGTGCACTGAGTGGTGTCTCACAGTCCCTCTCTCTCAGGGAGATATCTGTACACTGACTGGTGTCTCTCAGTCCCTGTCTCTCAGGGAGATATCTGTACACTGAGTGGTGTCTCTCAATCCCTCTCTCTCAGGGAGATATCTGTACTCTTACTGGTGTCTCTCAGTCCCTGTCTCTGAGGGAGATATCTGTACACTGACTGGTGTCTCTCAGTCCCTCCCTCTCAGGGAGATATCTGTACACTGAGTGGTGTCTCACAGCCCCTGTCTCTCAGGGAGATATCTGTACACTGACTGGTGTCTCTCAGTCCCTGTCTGTCAGGGAGATATCTGTACACTGAGTGGTGTCTCTCAGTCCCTGTCTCTCAGGGAGATATATGTACACTGACTGGTGTCTCTCAGTCCCTCTCTCTCAGGGAAATATATGTACACTGACTGGTGTCTCTCAGTCCCTCTCTCAGGGACGTATCTGCACACTGAGTGGTGTCTCTCAGTCCCTGTCTCTCAGGGAGATATATGTACACTGACTGGTGTCTCTCAGTCCTTGTCTCTCAGGGAGATATCTGTACACTGAGTGGTGTCTCTCAGTTCCTCTCTCTCAGGGAGATATCTGGACACTGAGTGGTGTCTCTCAGTTCCTGTCTCTCTGGGAGATATCTGTGCACTGAGTGGTGTCTCTCAGTCCCTCTCTCTCAGGGAGATATCTGTTCACTGAGTGGTGTCTCTCAGTCCCTGTCTCTCAGGGAGATATATGTACACTGACTGGTGTCTCTCAGTCCCTCTCTCTCAGGGAGATATCTGTACACTGAGTGGTGTCTCTCAGTCCCTCTCTCTCAGGGAGATATCTGTGCACTGACTGGTGCCTCTCAGTCCCTGTCTCTCAGGGAGATATATGTACACTGACTGGTGTCTCTCAGTCCCTCTCTCAGGGAGGTATCTGCACACTGAGTGGTGTCTCTCAGTCCCTGTCTCTCAGGGAGATATATGTACACTGACTGGTGTCTCTCAGTCCTTGTCTCTCAGGGAGATATCTGTACACTGAGTGGTGTCTCTCAGTTCCTCTCTCTCAGGGAGATATCTGGACACTGAGTGGTGTCTCTCAGTTCCTGACTCTCTGGGAGATATCTGTACACTGAATGGTGTCTCTCAGTCCCTCTCTCTCAGGGAGATATCTGTACTCTGACTGGTGTCTCTCAGTCCCTGTCTCTCAGGGAGATATCTGTGCACTGAGTGGTGTCTCTCAGTCCCTCTCTCTCAGGGAGATATCTGTACACTGACTGGTGTCTCTCAGCCCCTCTCTCTCAGGGAGATATCTGTGCACTGAGTGGTGTCTCACAGTCCCTCTCTCTCAGGGAGATATCTGTACACTGACTGGTGTCTCTCAGTCCCTGTCTCTCAGGGAGATATCTGTACAATGAGTGGAGTCTCTCAGTCCCTGTCTCTCAGGGAGATATCTGTACACTGACTGGTGTCTCTCAGTCCCTCCCTCTCAGGGAGATATCTGTACACTGAGTGGTGTCTCACAGCCCCTGTCTCTCTGGGAGATATCTGTACACTGATTGGTGTCTCTCAATCCCTGTCTGTCAGGGAGATATCTATACACTGAGTGGTGTCTCTCAGTCCCTCTCTCTCAGGGAGATATCTGTACACTGACTGGTGTCTCACAGTCCCTCTCTCTCAGGGAGACATCTGTACGCTGACTGGTGTCTCTCAGTCCCTGTCTCTCAGGGAGCTTTATGTACACTGAGTGGTGTCTCTCAGGGAGATATCTGTGCACTGACTGGTGTCTCTCACTCCCTGTCTCTCAGGGAGCTTTATGTACACTGAGTGGTGTCTCTCAGTCCCTCTCTCTCAGGGAGATATCTGTACACTGACTGGTGTCTCTCAGTCCCTGTCTCTCAGGGAGATATCTGTGCACTGAGTGGTGTCTCTCAGTCCCTGTCTCTCAGGGAGATATCTGTACACTGACTGGTGTCTCTCAGTCCCTGTCTCTCAGGGAGCTTTATGTACACTGAGTGGTGTCTCTCAGGGAGATATCTGTACACTGAGTGGTGTCTCTCAGTCCCTCTCTCTCAGGGAGATATCTGTACACTGACTGGTGTCTCTCAGCCCCTCTCTCTCAGGGAGATATCTGTGCACTGAGTGGTGTCTCACAGTCCCTCTCTCTCAGGGAGATATCTGTACACTGACTGGTGTCTCTCAGTCCCTGTCTCTCAGGGAGATATCTGTACACTGAGTGGTGTCTCTCAATCCCTCTCTCTCAGGGAGATATCTGTACTCTTACTGGTGTCTCTCAGTCCCTGTCTCTGAGGGAGATATCTGTACACTGACTGGTGTCTCTCAGTCCCTCCCTCTCAGGGAGATATCTGTACACTGAGTGGTGTCTCACAGCCCCTGTCTCTCTGGGAGATATCTGTACACTGACTGGTGTCTCTCAGTCCCTGTCTGTCAGGGAGATATCTGTACACTGAGTGGTGTCTCTCAGTCCCTGTCTCTCAGGGAGATATATGTACACTGACTGGTGTCTCTCAGTCCCTCTCTCTCAGGGAGATATATGTACACTGACTGGTGTCTCTCAGTCCATCTCTCAGGGACGTATCTGCACACTGAGTGGTGTCTCTCAGTCCCTGTCTCTCAGGGAGATATATGTACACTGACTGGTGTCTCTCAGTCCTTGTCTCTCAGGGAGATATCTGTACACTGAGTGGTGTCTCTCAGTTCCTCTCTCTCAGGGAGATATCTGGACACTGAGTGGTGTCTCTCAGTTCCTGTCTCTCTGGGAGATATCTGTGCACTGAGTGGTGTCTCTCAGTCCCTCTCTCTCAGGGAGATATCTGTTCACTGAGTGGTGTCTCTCAGTCCCTGTCTCTCAGGGAGATACATGTACACTGACTGGTGTCTCTCAGTCCCTCTCTCTCAGGGAGATATCTGTACACTGAGTGGTGTCTCTCAGTCCCTCTCTCTCAGGGAGATATCCGTGCACTGACTGGTGCCTCTCAGTCCCTGTCTCTCAGGGAGATATATGTACACTGACTGGTGTCTCTCAGTCCCTCTCTCAGGGAGGTATCTGCACACTGAGTGGTGTCTCTCAGTCCCTGTCTCTCAGGGAGATATATGTACACTGACTGGTGTCTCTCAGTCCTTGTCTCTCAGGGAGATATCTGTACACTGAGTGGTGACTCTCAGTTCCTCTCTCTCAGGGAGATATCTGGACACTGAGTGGTGTCTCTCAGTTCCTGACTCTCTGGGAGATATCTGTACACTGAATGGTGTCTCTCAGTCCCTCTCTCTCAGGGAGATATCTGTACTCTGACTGGTGTCTCTCAGTCCCTATCTCTCAGGGAGATATCTGTGCACTGAGTGGTGTCTCTCAGTCCCTCTCTCTCAGGGAGATATCTGTACACTGACTGGTGTCTCTCAGCCCCTCTCTCTCAGGGAGATATCTGTGCACTGAGTGGTGTCTCACAGTCCCTCTCTCTCAGGGAGATATCTGTACACTGAATGGTGTCTCTCAGTCCCTGTCTCTCAGGGAGATATCTGTACACTGAGTAGTGTCTCTCAGTCCCTCTCTCTCAGGGAGATATCTGTACTCTGACTGGTGTCTCTCAGTCCCTGTCTCTCAGGGAGATATCTGTACAATGAGTGGTGTCTCTCAGTCCCTGTCTCTCAGGGAGATATCTGTACAGTGAGTGGTGTCTCTCAGTCCCTCTCTCTCAGGGAGATATCTGTACTCTGACTGGTGTCTCTCAGTCCCTGTCTCTCAGGGAGATATCTGTACACTGAGTGGTGTCTCTCAGTCCCTCTCTCTCAGGGAGATATCTGTACACTGACTGGTGTCTCTCAGTCCCTCTCTCTCAGGGAGGTATCTGTACACTGAGTGATGTCTCTCAGTCCCTGTCTCTCAGGGAGATATCTGTACACTGACTGGTGTCTCTCAGTCCCTGTCTCTCAGGGAGCTTTATGTACACTGAGTGGTGTCTCTCAGGGAGATATCTGTACACTGAGTGGTGTCTCTCAGTCCCTCTCTCTCAGGGAGATATCTGTACACTGACTGGTGTCTCTCAGCCCCTCTCTCTCAGGGAGATATCTGTACACTGACTGGTGTCTCTCAGTCCCTGTCTCTCAGGGAGATATCTGTACACTGAGTGGTGTCTCTCAGTCCCTCTCTCTCAGGGAGATATCTGTACTCTGACTGGTGTCTCTCAGTCCCTGTCTCTGAGGGAGATATCTGTACACTGAGTGGTGTCTCTCAGTCCCTGTCTCTCAGGGAGATATCTGTACAATGAGTGGTGTCTCTCAGTCCCTGTCTCTCAGGGAGATATCTGTACACTGACTGGTGTCTCTCAGTCCCTCCCTCTCAGGGAGATATCTGTACACTGAGTGGTGTCTCACAGCCCCTGTCTCTCTGGGAGATATCTGTACACTGACTGGTGTCTCTCAGTCCCTGTCTCTCAGGGAGCTTTATGTACACTGAGTGGTGTCTCTCAGGGAGATATCTGTACACTGAGTGGTGTCTCTCAGTCCCTCTCTCTCAGGGAGATATCTGTACACTGACTGGTGTCTCTCAGCCCCTCTCTCTCAGGGAGATATCTGTGCACTGAGTGGTGTCTCACAGTCCCTCTCTCTCAGGGAGATATCTGTACACTGACTGGTGTCTCTCAGTCCCTGTCTCTCAGGGAGATATCTGTACACTGAGTGGTGTCTCTCAATCCCTCTCTCTCAGGGAGATATCTGTACTCTTACTGGTGTCTCTCAGTCCCTGTCTCTGAGGGAGATATCTGTACACTGACTGTTGTCTCTCAGTCCCTCCCTCTCAGGGAGATATCTGTACACTGAGTGGTGTCTCACAGCCCCTGTCTCTCAGGGAGATATCTGTACACTGACTGGTGTCTCTCAGTCCCTGTCTGTCAGGGAGATATCTGTACACTGAGTGGTGTCTCTCAGTCCCTGTCTCTCAGGGAGATATATGTACACTGACTGGTGTCTCTCAGTCCCTCTCTCTCAGGGAGATATATGTACACTGACTGGTGTCTCTCAGTCCATCTCTCAGGGACGTATCTGCACACTGAGTGGTGTCTCTCAGTCCCTGTCTCTCAGGGAGATATATGTACACTGACTGGTGTCTCTCAGTCCTTGTCTCTCAGGGAGATATCTGTACACTGAGTGGTGTCTCTCAGTTCCTCTCTCTCAGGGAGATATCTGGACACTGAGTGGTGTCTCTCAGTTCCTGTCTCTCTGGGAGATATCTGTGCACTGAGTGGTGTCTCTCAGTCCCTCTCTCTCAGGGAGATATCTGTTCACTGAGTGGTGTCTCTCAGTCCCTGTCTCTCAGGGAGATACATGTACACTGACTGGTGTCTCTCAGTCCCTCTCTCTCAGGGAGATATCTGTACACTGAGTGGTGTCTCTCAGTCCCTCTCTCTCAGGGAGATATCTGTGCACTGACTGGTGCCTCTCAGTCCCTGTCTCTCAGGGAGATATATGTACACTGACTGGTGTCTCTCAGTCCCTCTCTCAGGGAGGTATCTGCACACTGAGTGGTGTCTCTCAGTCCCTGTCTCTCAGGGAGATATATGTACACTGACTGGTGTCTCTCAGTCCTTGTCTCTCAGGGAGATATCTGTACACTGAGTGGTGACTCTCAGTTCCTCTCTCTCAGGGAGATATCTGGACACTGAGTGGTGTCTCTCAGTTCCTGACTCTCTGGGAGATATCTGTACACTGAATGGTGTCTCTCAGTCCCTCTCTCTCAGGGAGATATCTGTACTCTGACTGGTGTCTCTCAGTCCCTATCTCTCAGGGAGATATCTGTGCACTGAGTGGTGTCTCTCAGTCCCTCTCTCTCAGGGAGATATCTGTACACTGACTGGTGTCTCTCAGCCCCTCTCTCTCAGGGAGATATCTGTGCACTGAGTGGTGTCTCACAGTCCCTCTCTCTCAGGGAGATATCTGTACACTGACTGGTGTCTCTCAGTCCCTGTCTCTCAGGGAGATATCTGTACACTGAGTAGTGTCTCTCAGTCCCTCTCTCTCAGGGAGATATCTGTACTCTGACTGGTGTCTCTCAGTCCCTGTCTCTCAGGGAGATATCTGTACAATGAGTGGTGTCTCTCAGTCCCTGTCTCTCAGGGAGATATCTGTACAGTGAGTGGTGTCTCTCAGTCCCTCTCTCTCAGGGAGATATCTGTACTCTGACTGGTGTCTCTCAGTCCCTGTCTCTCAGGGAGATATCTGTACACTGAGTGGTGTCTCTCAGTCCCTCTCTCTCAGGGAGATATCTGTACACTGACTGGTGTCTCTCAGTCCCTCTCTCTCAGGGAGGTATCTGTACACTGAGTGATGTCTCTCAGTCCCTGTCTCTCAGGGAGATATCTGTACACTGACTGGTGTCTCTCAGTCCCTGTCTCTCAGGGAGCATTATGTACACTGAGTGGTGTCTCTCAGGGAGATATCTGTACACTGAGTGGTGTCTCTCAGTCCCTCTCTCTCAGGGAGATATCTGTACACTGACTGGTGTCTCTCAGCCCCTCTCTCTCAGGGAGATATCTGTACACTGACTGGTGTCTCTCAGTCCCTGTCTCTCAGGGAGATATCTGTACACTGAGTGGTGTCTCTCAGTCCCTCTCTCTCAGGGAGATATCTGTACTCTGACTGGTGTCTCTCAGTCCCTGTCTCTGAGGGAGATATCTGTACACTGAGTGGTGTCTCTCAGTCCCTGTCTCTCAGGGAGATATCTGTACAATGAGTGGTGTCTCTCAGTCCCTGTCTCTCAGGGAGATATCTGTACACTGACTGGTGTCTCTCAGTCCCTCCCTCTCAGGGAGATATCTGTACACTGAGTGGTGTCTCACAGCCCCTGTCTCTCTGGGAGATATCTGTACACTGATTGGTGTCTCTCAATCCCTGTCTGTCAGGGAGATATCTATACACTGAGTGGTGTCTCTCAGTCCCTCTCTCTCAGGGAGATATCTGTACACTGACTGGTGTCTCACAGTCCCTCTCTCTCAGGGAGACATCTGTACGCTGACTGGTGTCTCTCAGTCCCTGTCTCTCAGGGAGCTTTATGTACACTGAGTGGTGTCTCTCAGGGAGATATCTGTGCACTGACTGGTGTCTCTCACTCCCTGTCTCTCAGGGAGCTTTATGTACACTGAGTGGTGTCTCTCAGTCCCTCTCTCTCAGGGAGATATCTGTACACTGACTGGTGTCTCTCAGTCCCTGTCTCTCAGGGAGATATCTGTGCACTGAGTGGTGTCTCTCAGTCCCTGTCTCTCAGGGAGATATCTGTACACTGACTGGTGTCTCTCAGTCCCTGTCTCTCAGGGAGCTTTATGTACACTGAGTGGTGTCTCTCAGGGAGATATCTGTACACTGAGTGGTGTCTCTCAGTCCCTCTCTCTCAGGGAGATATATGTACACTGACTGGTGTCTCTCAGTCCCTCTCTCTCAGGGAGATATATGTACACTGACTGGTGTCTCTCAGTCCCTCTCTCAGGGACGTATCTGCACACTGAGTGGTGTCTCTCAGTCCCTGTCTCTCAGGGAGATATATGTACACTGACTGGTGTCTCTCAGTCCTTGTCTCTCAGGGAGATATCTGTACACTGAGTGGTGTCTCTCAGTTCCTCTCTCTCAGGGAGATATCTGGACACTGAGTGGTGTCTCTCAGTTCCTGTCTCTCTGGGAGATATCTGTGCACTGAGTGGTGTCTCTCAGTCCCTCTCTCTCAGGGAGATATCTGTTCACTGAGTGGTGTCTCTCAGTCCCTGTCTCTCAGGGAGATATATGTACACTGACTGGTGTCTCTCAGTCCCTCTCTCTCAGGGAGATATCTGTACACTGAGTGGTGTCTCTCAGTCCCTCTCTCTCAGGGAGATATCTGTGCACTGACTGGTGCCTCTCAGTCCCTGTCTCTCAGGGAGATATATGTACACTGACTGGTGTCTCTCAGTCCCTCTCTCAGGGAGGTATCTGCACACTGAGTGGTGTCTCTCAGTCCCTGTCTCTCAGGGAGATATATGTACACTGACTGGTGTCTCTCAGTCCTTGTCTCTCAGGGAGATATCTGTACACTGAGTGGTGACTCTCAGTTCCTCTCTCTCAGGGAGATATCTGGACACTGAGTGGTGTCTCTCAGTTCCTGACTCTCTGGGAGATATCTGTACACTGAATGGTGTCTCTCAGTCCCTCTCTCTCAGGGAGATATCTGTACTCTGACTGGTGTCTCTCAGTCCCTGTCTCTCAGGGAGATATCTGTGCACTGAGTGGTGTCTCTCAGTCCCTCTCTCTCAGGGAGATATCTGTACACTGACTGGTGTCTCTCAGCCCCTCTCTCTCAGGGAGATATCTGTGCACTGAGTGGTGTCTCACAGTCCCTCTCTCTCAGGGAGATATCTGTACACTGACTGGTGTCTCTCAGTCCCTGTCTCTCAGGGAGATATCTGTACACTGAGTAGTGTCTCTCAGTCCCTCTCTCTCAGGGAGATATCTGTACTCTGACTGGTGTCTCTCAGTCCCTGTCTCTCAGGGAGATATCTGTACAATGAGTGGTGTCTCTCAGTCCCTGTCTCTCAGGGAGATATCTGTACAGTGAGTGGTGTCTCTCAGTCCCTCTCTCTCAGGGAGATATCTGTACTCTGACTGGTGTCTCTCAGTCCCTGTCTCTCAGGGAGATATCTGTACACTGAGTGGTGTCTCTCAGTCCCTCTCTCTCAGGGAGATATCTGTACACTGACTGGTGTCTCTCAGTCCCTCTCTCTCAGGGAGGTATCTGTACACTGAGTGGTGTCTCTCAGTCCCTGTCTCTCAGGGAGATATCTGTACACTGACTGGTGTCTCTCAGTCCCTGTCTCTCAGGGAGCTTTATGTACACTGAGTGGTGTCTCTCAGGGAGATATCTGTACACTGAGTGGTGTCTCTCAGTCCCTCTCTCTCAGGGAGATATCTGTACACTGACTGGTGTCTCTCAGCCCCTCTCTCTCAGGGAGATATCTGTACACTGACTGGTGTCTCTCAGTCCCTGTCTCTCAGGGAGATATCTGTACACTGAGTGGTGTCTCTCAGTCCCTCTCTCTCAGGGAGATATCTGTACTCTGACTGGTGTCTCTCAGTCCCTGTCTCTGAGGGAGATATCTGTACACTGAGTGGTGTCTCTCAGTTGCTCTCTCTCAGGGAGATATCTGTACACTGACTGGTGTCTCTCAGTCCCTGTCTCTCAGGGAGCTTTATGTACACTGAGTGGTGTCTCTCAGGGAGATATCTGTACACTGAGTGGTGTCTCTCAATCCCTCTCTCTCAGGGAGATATCTGTACTCTGACTGGTGTCTCTCAGTCCCTGTCTCTGAGGGAGATATCTGTACACTGACTGGTGTCTCTCAGTCCCTCCCTCTCAGGGAGATATCTGTACACTGAGTGGTGTCTCACAGCCCCTGTCTCTCAGGGAGATATCTGTACACTGACTGGTGTCTCTCAGTCCCTGTCTGTCAGGGAGATATCTATACACTGAGTGATGTCTCTCAGTCCCTCTCTCTCAGGGAGATATCTGTACACTGACTGGTGTCACACAGTCCCTCTCTCTCAGGGAGATATCTGGACACTGAGTGGTGTCTCTCAGTTCCTGACTCTCTGGGAGATATCTGTACACTGAATGGTGTCTCTCAGTCCCCCTCTCTCAGGGAGATATCTGTACTCTGACTGGTGTCTCTCAGTCCCTGTCTCTCAGGGAGATATCTGTGCACTGAGTGGTGTCTCTCAGTCCCTCTCTCTCAGGGAGATATCTGTACACTGACTGATGTCTCTCAGCCCCTCTCTCTCAGGGAGATATCTGTGCACTGAGTGGTGTCTCACAGTCCCTCTCTCTCAGGGAGATATCTGTACACTGACTGGTGTCTCTCAGTCCCTCTCTCTCAGGGAGATATCTGTTCTCTGACTGGTGTCACACAGTCCCTCTCTCTCAGGGAGATATCTGGACACTGAGTGGTGTCTCTCAGTTCCTGACTCTCTGGGAGATATCTGTACACTGAATGGTGTCTCTCAGTCCCCCTCTTTCAGGGAGATATCTGTACTCTGACTGGTGTCTCTCAGTCCCTGTCTCTCAGGGAGATATCTGTGCACTGAGTGGTGTCTCTCAGTCCCTCTCTCTCAGGGAGATATCTGTACACTGACTGGTGTCTCTCAGCCCCTCTCTCTCAGGGAGATATCTGTGCACTGAGTGGTGTCTCACAGTCCCTCTCTCTCAGGGAGATATCTGTACACTGACTGGTGTCTCTCAGTCCCTGTCTCTCAGGGAGATATCTGTACACTGAGTAGTGTCTCTCAGTCCCTCTCTCTCAGGGAGATATCTGTACTCTGACTGGTGTCTCTCAGTCCCTGTCTCTCAGGGAGATATCTGTACAGTGAGTGGTGTCTCTCAGTCCCTCTCTCTCAGGGAGATATCTGTACTCTGACTGGTGTCTCTCAGTCCCTGTCTCTCAGGGAGATATCTGTACACTGAGTGGTGTCTCTCAGTCCCTCTCTCTCAGGGAGATATCTGTACACTGACTGGTGTCTCACAGTCCCTCTCTCTCAGGGAGACATCTGTACGCTGACTGGTGTCTCTCAGTCCCTGTCTCTCAGGGAGCTTTATGTACACTGAGTGGTGTCTCTCAGGGAGATATCTGTACACTGACTGGTGTCTCTCAGTCCTTGTCTCTCAGGGAGCTTTATGTACACTGAGTGGTGTCTCTCAGTCCCTCTCTCTCAGGGAGATATGTGTACACTGACTGGTGTCTCTCAGTCCCTGTCTCTCAGGGAGATATCTGTACACTGAGTGGTGTCTCTCAGTCCCTGTCTCTCAGGGAGATATCTGTACACTGACTGGTGTCTCTCAGTCCCTGTCTCTCAGGGAGCTTTATGTACACTGAGTGGTGTCTCTCAGGGAGATATCTGTACACTGAGTGGTGTCTCTCAGTCCCTCTCTCTCAGGGAGATATCTGTACACTGACTGGTGTCTCTCAGCCCCTCTCTCTCAGGGAGATATCTGTGCACTGAGTGGTGTCTCACAGTCCCTCTCTCTCAGGGAGATATCTGTACACTGACTGGTGTCTCTCAGTCCCTGTCTCTCAGGGAGATATCTGTACACTGAGTAGTGTCTCTCAGTCCCTCTCTCTCAGGGAGATATCTGTACTCTGACTGGTGTCTCTCAGTCCCTGTCTCTCAGGGAGATATCTGTACAATGAGTGGTGTCTCTCAGTCCCTGTCTCTCAGGGAGATATCTGTACAGTGAGTGGTGTCTCTCAGTCCCTCTCTCTCAGGGAGATAGCTGTACTCTGACTGGTGTCTCTCAGTCCCTGTCTCTCAGGGAGATATCTGTACACTGAGTGGTGTCTCTCAGTCCCTCTCTCTCAGGGAGATATCTGTACACTGACTTGTGTCTCTCAGTCCCTCTCTCTCAGGGAGGTATCTGTACACTGAGTGGTGTCTCTCAGTCCCTGTCTCTCAGGGAGATATCTGTACACTGACTGGTGTCTCTCATCCCTGTCTCTCAGGGAGCTTTATGTACACTGAGTGGTGTCTCTCAGGGAGATATCTGTACACTGAGTGGTGTCTCTCAGTCCCTCTCTCTCAGGGAGATATCTGTACACTGACTGGTGTCTCTCAGCCCCTCTCTCTCAGGGAGATATCTGTACACTGACTGGTGTCTCTCAGTCCCTGTCTCTCAGGGAGATATCTGTACACTGAGTGGTGTCTCTCAGTCCCTCTCTCTCAGGGAGATATCTGTACACTGAGTGGTGTCTCTCAGTCCCTCTCTCTCAGGGAGATATCTGTACACCGACTGGTGTCTCTCAGCCCCTCTCTCTCAGGGAGATATATGTACACTGACTGGTGTCTCTCAGTCCCTGTCTCTCAGGGAGATATCTGTACACTGAGTGGTGTCTCTCAGTCCCTCTCTCTAAGGGAGATATCTGTACTCTGACTGGTGTCTCTCAGTCCCTGTCTCTGAGGGAGATATCTGTACACTGAGTGGTGTCTCTCAGTTGCTCTGTCTCAGGGAGATATCTGTACACTGACTGGTGTCTCTCAGTCCCTGTCTCTCAGGGAGCTTTATGTACACTGAGTGGTGTCTCTCAGGGAGATATCTGTGCACTGACTGGTGCCTCTCAGTCCCTGTCTCTCAGGGAGATATATGTACACTGACTGGTGTCTCTCAGTCCCTCTCTCAGGGAGGTATCTGCACACTGAGTGGTGTCTCTCAGTCCCTGTCTCTCAGGGAGATATATGTACACTGACTGGTGTCTCTCAGTCCTTGTCTCTCAGGGAGATATCTGTACACTGAGTGGTGACTCTCAGTTCCTCTCTCTCAGGGAGATATCTGGACACTGAGTGGTGTCTCTCAGTTCCTGACTCTCTGGGAGATATCTGTACACTGAATGGTGTCTCTCAGTCCCTCTCTCTCAGGGAGATATCTGTACTCTGACTGGTGTCTCTCAGTCCCTGTCTCTCAGGGAGATATCTGTGCACTGAGTGGTGTCTCTCAGTCCCTCTCTCTCAGGGAGATATCTGTACACTGACTGGTGTCTCTCAGCCCCTCTCTCTCAGGGAGATATCTGTGCACTGAGTGGTGTCTCACAGTCCCTCTCTCTCAGGGAGATATCTGTACACTGACTGGTGTCTCTCAGTCCCTGTCTCTCAGGGAGATATCTGTACACTGAGTAGTGTCTCTCAGTCCCTCTCTCTCAGGGAGATATCTGTACTCTGACTGGTGTCTCTCAGTCCCTGTCTCTCAGGGAGATATCTGTACAATGAGTGGTGTCTCTCAGTCCCTGTCTCTCAGGGAGATATCTGTACAGTGAGTGGTGTCTCTCAGTCCCTCTCTCTCAGGGAGATATCTGTACTCTGACTGGTGTCTCTCAGTCCCTGTCTCACAGGGAGATATCTGTACACTGAGTGGTGTCTCTCAGTCCCTCTCTCTCAGGGAGATATCTGTACACTGACTGGTGTCTCTCAGTCCCTCTCTCTCAGGGAGGTATCTGTACACTGAGTGGTGTTTCTCAGTCCCTGTCTCTCAGGGAGATATCTGTACACTGACTGGTGTCTCTCAGTCCCTGTCTCTCAGGGAGCTTTATGTACACTGAGTGGTGTCTCTCAGGGAGATATCTGTACACTGAGTGGTGTCTCTCAGTCCCTCTCTCTCAGGGAGATATCTGTACACTGACTGGTGTCTCTCAGCCCCTCTCTCTCAGGGAGATATCTGTACACTGACTGGTGTCTCTCAGTCCCTGTCTCTCAGGGAGATATCTGTACACTGAGTGGTGTCTCTCAGTCCCTCTCTCTCAGTAAGATATCTGTACTCTGACTGGTGTCTCTCAGTCCCTGTCTCTGAGGGAGATATCTGTACACTGAGTGGTGTCTCTCAGTTGCTCTCTCTCAGGGAGATATCTGTACACTGACTGGTGTCTCTCAGTCCCTGTCTCTCAGGGAGCTTTATGTACACTGAGTGGTGTCTCTCAGGGAGATATCTGTACACTGAGTGGTGTCTCTCAATCCCTCTCTCTCAGGGAGATATCTGTACTCTGACTGGTGTCTCTCAGTCCCTGTCTCTGAGGGAGATATCTGTACACTGACTGGTGTCTCTCAGTCCCTCCCTCTCAGGGAGATATCTGTACACTGAGTGGTGTCTCACAGCCCCTGTCTCTCAGGGAGATATCTGTACACTGACTGGTGTCTCTCAGTCCCTGTCTGTCAGGGAGATATCTATACACTGAGTGGTGTCTCTCAGTCCCTCTCTCTCAGGGAGATATCTGTACACTGACTGGTGTCTCTCAGTCCCTCCCTCTCAGGGAGATATCTGGACACTGAGTGGTGTCTCTCAGTTCCTGACTCTCTGGGAGATATCTGTACACTGAATGGTGTCTCTCAGTCCCCCTCTCTCAGGGAGATATCTGTACTCTGACTGGTGTCTCTCAGTCCCTGTCTCTCAGGGAGATATCTGTGCACTGAGTGGTGTCTCTCAGTCCCTCTCTCTCAGGGAGATATCTGTACACTGACTGGTGTCTCTCAGCCCCTCTCTCTCAGGGAGATATCTGTGCACTGAGTGGTGTCTCACAGTCCCTCTCTCTCAGGGAGATATCTGTACACTGACTGGTGTCTCTCAGTCCCTGTCTCTCAGGGTGATATCTGTACACTGAGTAGTGTCTCTCAGTCCCTCTCTCTCAGGGAGATATCTGTACTCTGACTGGTGTCTCTCAGTCCCTGTCTCTCAGGGAGATATCTGTACAGTGAGTGGTGTCTCTCAGTCCCTCTCTCTCAGGGAGATATCTGTACTCTGACTGGTGTCTCTCAGTCCCTGTCTCTCAGGGAGATATCTGTACACTGAGTGGTGTCTCTCAGTCCCTCTCTCTCAGGGAGATATCTGTACACTGACTGGTGTCTCTCAGTCCCTCTCTCTCAGGGAGGTATCTGTACACTGAGTGGTGTCTCTCAGTCCCTGTCTCTCAGGGAGATATCTGTACACTGACTGGTGTCTCTCAGTCCCTGTCTCTCAGGGAGCTTTATGTACACTGAGTGGTGTCTCTCAGGGAGATATCTGTACACTGAGTGGTGTCTCTCAGTCCCTCTCTCTCAGGGAGATATCTGTATACTGACTGGTGTCTCTCAGCCCCTCTCTCTCAGGGAGATATCTGTACACTGACTGGTGTCTCTCAGTCCCTGTCTCTCAGGGAGATATCTGTACACTGAGTGGTGTCTCTCAGTCCCTCTCTCTCAGGGAGATATCTGTACTCTGACTGGTGTCTCTCAGTCCCTGTCTCTGAGGGAGATATCTGTACACTGAGTGGTGTCTCTCAGTTGCTCTCTCTCAGGGAGATATCTGTACACTGACTGGTGTCTCTCAGTCCCTGTCTCTCAGGGAGCTTTATGTACACTGAGTGGTGTCTCTCAGGGAGATATCTGTACACTGAGTGGTGTCTCTCAATCCCTCTCTCTCAGGGAGATATCTGTACTCTGACTGGTGTCTCTCAGTCCCTGTCTCTGAGGGAGATATCTGTACACTGACTGGTGTCTCTCAGTCCCTCCCTCTCAGGGAGATATCTGTACACTGAGTGGTGTCTCACAGCCCCTGTCTCTCAGGGAGATATCTGTACACTGACTGGTGTCTCTCAGTCCCTGTCTGTCAGGGAGATATCTATACACTGAGTGGTGTCTCTCAGTCCCTCTCTCTCAGGGAGATATCTGTACACTGACTGGTGTCACACAGTCCCTCTCTCTCAGGGAGATATCTGTACACTGACTGGTGTCTCTCAGTCCCTCCCTCTCAGGGAGATATCTGTACACTGAGTGGTGTCTCACAGCCCCTGTCTCTCTGGGAGATATCTGTACACTGATTGGTGTCTCTCAGTCCCTGTCTGTCAGGGAGATATCTATACACTGAGTGGTGTCTCTCAGTCCCTCTCTCTCAGGGAGATATCTGTACACTGACTGGTGTCTCACAGTCCCTCTCTCTCAGGGAGACATCTGTACGCTGACTGGTGTCTCTCAGTCCCTGTCTCTCAGGGAGCTTTATGTACACTGACTGGTGTCTCTCAGGGAGATATCTGTGCACTGACTGGTGTCTCTCACTCCCTGTCTCTCAGGGAGCTTTATGTACACTGAGTGGTGTCTCTCAGTCCCTCTCTCTCAGGGAGATATCTGTACACTGACTGGTGTCTCTCAGTCCCTGTCTCTCAGGGAGATATCTGTGCACTGAGTGGTGTCTCTCAGTCCCTGTCTCTCAGGGAGATATCTGTACACTGACTGGTGTCTCTCAGTCCCTGTCTCTCAGGGAGCTTTATGTACACTGAGTGGTGTCTCTCAGGGAGATATCTGTACACTGAGTGGTGTCTCTCAATCCCTCTCTCTCAGTGAGATATCTGTACACTGACTGGTTTCTCTCAGCCCCTCTCTCTCAGGGAGATATCTGTGCACTGAGTGGTGTCTCACAGTCCCTCTCTCTCAGGGAGATATCTGTACACTGACTGGTGTCTCTCAGTCCCTGTCTCTCAGGGAGATATCTGTACACTGAGTGGTGTCTCTCAATCCCTCTCTCTCAGGGAGATATCTGTACTCTTACTGGTGTCTCTCAGTCCCTGTCTCTGAGGGAGATATCTGTACACTGACTGGTGTCTCTCAGTCCCTCCCTCTCAGGGAGATATCTGTACACTGAGTGGTGTCTCACAGCCCCTGTCTCTCAGGGAGATATCTGTACACTGACTGGTGTCTCTCAGTCCCTGTCTGTCAGGGAGATATCTGTACACTGAGTGGTGTCTCTCAGTCCCTGTCTCTCAGGGAGATATATGTACACTGACTGGTGTCTCTCAGTCCCTCTCTCTCAGGGAGATATCTGTACACTGAGTGGTGTCTCTCAGTCCCTGTCTCTCAGGGAGATATATGTACACTGACTGGTGTCTCTCAGTCCCTCTCTCTCAGGGAGATATCTGTACACTGACTGGTGTCTCTCAGTCCCTCCCTCTCAGGGAGATATCTGTACACTGAGTGGTGTCTCACAGCCCCTGTCTCTCTGGGAGATATCTGTACACTGATTGGTGTCTTTCAGTCCCTGTCTGTCAGGGAGATATCTATACACTGAGTGGTGTCTCTCAGTCCCTCTCTCTCAGGGAGATATCTGTACACTGACTGGTGTCTCACAGTCCCTCTCTCTCAGGGAGACATCTGTACGCTGACTGGTGTCTCTCAGTCCCTGTCTCTCAGGGAGCTTTATGTACACTGAGTGGTGTCTCTCAGGGAGATATCTGTGCACTGACTGGTGTCTCTCAGTCCCTGTCTCTCAGGGAGCTTTATGTACACTGAGTGGTGTCTCTCAGTCCCTCTCTCTCAGGGAGATATCTGTCCGCTGACTGGAGTCTCTCAGTCCCTGTCTGTCAGGGAGATATCTATACACTGAGTGGTGTCTCTCAGTCCCTCTCTCTCAGGGAGATATCTGTACACTGACTGGTGTCTCACAGTCCCTCTCTCTCAGGGAGACATCTGTACGCTGACTGGTGTCTCTCAGTCCCTGTCTCTCAGGGAGCTTTATGTACACTGAGTGGTGTCTCTCAGGGAGATATCTGTGCACTGACTGGTGTCTCTCAGTCCCTGTCTCTCAGGGAGCTTTATGTACACTGAGTGGTGTCTCTCAGTCCCTCTCTCTCAGGGAGATATCTGTTCACTGACTGGTGTCTCTCAGTCCCTGTCTCTCAGGGAGATATCTGTGCACTGAGTGGTGTCTCTCAGTCCCTGTCTCTCAGGGAGATATCTGTACACTGACTGGTGTCTCTCAGTCCCTGTCTCTCAGGGAGCTTTATGTACACTGAGTGGTGTCTCTCAGGGAGATATCTGTACACTGAGTGGTGTCTCTCAATCCCTCTCTCTCAGGGAGATATCTGTACTCTGACTGGTGTCTCTCAGTCCCTGTCTCTGAGGGAGATATCTGTACACTGACTGGTGTCTCTCAGTCCCTCCCTCTCAGGGAGATATCTATACACTGAGTGGTGTCTCTCAGTCCCTCTCTCTCAGGGAGATATCTGTACACTGACTGGTGTCACACAGTCCCTCTCTCTCAGGGAGATGTCTGTACACTGACTGGTGTCTCTCAGTCCCTCCCTCTCAGGGAGATATCTGTACACTGAGTGGTGTCTCACAGCCCCTGTCTCTCTGGGAAATATCTGTACACTGATTGGTGTCTCTCAGTCCCTGTCTGTCAGGGAGATATCTATACACTGAGTGATGTCTCTCAGTCCCTCTCTCTCAGGGAGATATCTGTACACTGACTGGTGTCTCACAGTCCCTCTCTCTCAGGGAGACATCTGTACGCTGACTGGTGTCTCTCAGTCCCTGTCTCTCAGGGAGCTTTATGTACACTGAGTGGTGTCTCTCAGGGAGATATCTGTGCACTGACTGGTGTCTCTCAGTCCCTGTCTCTCAGGGAGCTTTATGTACACTGAGTGGTGTCTCTCAGTCCCTCTCTCTCAGGGAGATATCTGTACACTGACTGGTGTCTCTCAGTCCCTGTCTCTCAGGGAGATATCTGTGCACTGAGTGGTTTCTCTCAGTCCCTGTCTCTCAGGGAGATATCTGTACACTGACTGGTGTCTCTCAGTCCCTGTCTCTCAGGGAGCTTTATGTACACTGAGTGGTGTCTCTCAGGGAGATATCTGTACACTGAGTGGTGTCTCTCAGACCCTCTCTCTCAGGGAGATATCTGTACACTGACTGGTGTCTCTCAGCCCCTCTCTCTCAGGGAGATATCTGTGCACTGAGTGGTGTCTCACAGTCCCTCTCTCTCAGGGAGATATCTGTACACTGAGTGGTGTCTCTCAATCCCTCTCTCTCAGGGAGATATCTGTACTCTGACTGGTGTCTCTCAGTCCCTGTCTCTGAGGGAGATATCTGTACACTGACTGGTGTCTCTCAGTCCCTCCCTCTCAGGGAGATATCTGTACACTGAGTGGTGTCTCACAGCCCCTGTCTCTCAGGGAGATATCTGTACACTGACTGGTGTCTCTCAGTCCCTGTCTGTCAGGGAGATATCTATACACTGAGTGGTGTCTCTCAGTCCCTCTCTCTCAGGGAGATATCTGTACACTGACTGGTGTCTCACAGTCCCTCTCTCTCAGGGAGACATCTGTACGCTGACTGGTGTCTCTCGGTCCCTGTCTCTCAGGGAGCTTTATGTACACTGAGTGGTGTCTCTCAGGGAGATATCTGTGCACTGACTGGTGTCTCTCAGTCCCTGTCTCTCAGGGAGCTTTATGTACACTGAGTGGTGTCTCTCAGTCCCTCTCTCTCAGGGAGATATCTGTTCACTGACTGGTGTCTCTCAGTCCCTGTCTCTCAGGGAGATATCTGTGCACTGAGTGGTGTCTCTCAGTCCCTGTCTCTCAGGGAGATATCTGTACACTGACTGGTGTCTCTCAGTCCCTGTCTCTCAGGGAGCTTTATGTACACTGAGTGGTGTCTCTCAGGGAGATAACTGTACACTGAGTGGTGTCTCTCAATCCCTCTCTCTCAGGGAGATATCTGTACTCTGACTGGTGTCTCTCAGTCCCTGTCTCTGAGGGAGATATCTGTACACTGACTGGTGTCTCTCAGTCCCTCCCTCTCAGGGAGATATCATTACACTGAGTGGTGTCTCACAGCCCCTGTCTCTCAGGGAGATATCTGTACACTGAGTGGTGTCTCTCAGTCCCTGTCTGTCAGAGAGATATCTATACACTGAGTGGTGTCTCTCAGTCCCTCTCTCTCAGGGAGATATCTGTGCACTGACTGGTGTCACACAGTCCCTCTCTCTCAGGGAGATGTCTGTACACTGACTGGTGTCTCTCAGTCCCTCCCTCTCAGGGAGATATCTGTACACTGAGTGGTGTCTCACAGCCCCTGTCTCTCTGGGAAATATCTGTACACTGATTGGTGTCTCTCAGTCCCTGTCTGTCAGGGAGATATCTATACACTGAGTGATGTCTCTCAGCCCCTCTCTCTCAGGGAGATATCTGTGCACTGAGTGGTGTCTCACAGTCCCTCTCTCTCAGGGAGATATCTGTACACTGAGTGGTGTCTCTCAATCCCTCTCTCTCAGGGAGATATCTGTACTCTGACTGGTGTCTCTCAGTCCCTGTCTCTGAGGGAGATATCTGTACACTGACTGGTGTCTCTCAGTCCCTCCCTCTCAGGGAGATATCTGTACACTGAGTGGTGTCTCACAGCCCCTGTCTCTCAGGGAGATATCTGTACACTGACTGGTGTCTCTCAGTCCCTGTCTGTCAGGGAGATATCTATACACTGAGTGGTGTCTCTCAGTCCCTCTCTCTCAGGGAGATATCTGTACACTGACTGGTGTCTCACAGTCCCTCTCTCTCAGGGAGACATCTGTACGCTGACTGGTGTCTCTCAGTCCCTGTCTCTCAGGGAGCTTTATGTACACTGAGTGGTGTCTCTCAGGGAGATATCTGTACACTGACTGGTGTCTCTCAGTCCTTGTCTCTCAGGGAGCTTTATGTACACTGAGTGGTGTCTCTCAGTCCCTCTCTCTCAGGGAGATATGTGTACACTGACTGGTGTCTCTCAGTCCCTGTCTCTCAGGGAGATATCTGTACACTGAGTGGTGTCTCTCAGTCCCTGTCTCTCAGGGAGATATCTGTACACTGACTGGTGTCTCTCAGTCCCTGTCTCTCAGGGAGCTTTATGTACACTGAGTGGTGTCTCTCAGGGAGATATCTGTACACTGAGTGGTGTCTCTCAGTCCCTCTCTCTCAGGGAGATATCTGTACACTGACTGGTGTCTCTCAGCCCCTCTCTCTCAGGGAGATATCTGTGCACTGAGTGGTGTCTCACAGTCCCTCTCTCTCAGGGAGATATCTGTACACTGACTGGTGTCTCTCAGTCCCTGTCTCTCAGGGAGATATCTGTACACTGAGTAGTGTCTCTCAGTCCCTCTCTCTCAGGGAGATATCTGTACTCTGACTGGTGTCTCTCAGTCCCTGTCTCTCAGGGAGATATCTGTACAATGAGTGGTGTCTCTCAGTCCCTGTCTCTCAGGGAGATATCTGTACAGTGAGTGGTGTCTCTCAGTCCCTCTCTCTCAGGGAGATAGCTGTACTCTGACTGGTGTCTCTCAGTCCCTGTCTCTCAGGGAGATATCTGTACACTGAGTGGTGTCTCTCAGTCCCTCTCTCTCAGGGAGATATCTGTACACTGACTGGTGTCTCTCAGTCCCTCTCTCTCAGGGAGGTATCTGTACACTGAGTGGTGTCTCTCAGTCCCTGTCTCTCAGGGAGATATCTGTACACTGACTGGTGTCTCTCATCCCTGTCTCTCAGGGAGCTTTATGTACACTGAGTGGTGTCTCTCAGGGAGATATCTGTACACTGAGTGGTGTCTCTCAGTCCCTCTCTCTCAGGGAGATATCTGTACACTGACGGGTGTCTCTCAGCCCCTCTCTCTCAGGGAGATATCTGTACACTGACTGGTGTCTCTCAGTCCCTGTCTCTCAGGGAGATATCTGTACACTGAGTGGTGTCTCTCAGTCCCTCTCTCTCAGGGAGATATCTGTACTCTGACTGGTGTCTCTCAGTTGCTCTGTCTCAGGGAGATATCTGTACACTGACTGGTGTCTCTCAGTCCCTCTCTCTCAGGGAGATGTCTGTACACTGACTGGTGTCTCTCAGTCCCTCCCTCTCAGGGAGATATCTGTACACTGAGTGGTGTCTCACAGCCCCTGTCTCTCTGGGAAATATCTGTACACTGATTGGTGTCTCTCAGTCCCTGTCTGTCAGGGAGATATCTATACACTGAGTGATGTCTCTCAGTCCCTCTCTCTCAGGGAGATATCTGTACACTGACTGGTGTCTCACAGTCCCTCTCTCTCAGGGAGACATCTGTACGCTGACTGGTGTCTCTCAGTCCCTGTCTCTCAGGGAGCTTTATGTACACTGAGTGGTGTCTCTCAGGGAGATATCTGTGCACTGACTGGTGTCTCTCAGTCCCTGTCTCTCAGGGAGCTTTATGTACACTGAGTGGTGTCTCTCAGTCCCTCTCTCTCAGGGAGATATCTGTACACTGACTGGTGTCTCTCAGTCCCTGTCTCTCAGGGAGATATCTGTGCACTGAGTGGTGTCTCTCAGTCCCTGTCTCTCAGGGAGATATCTGTACACTGACTGGTGTCTCTCAGTCCCTGTCTCTCAGGGAGCTTTATGTACACTGAGTGGTGTCTCTCAGGGAGATATCTGTACACTGAGTGGTGTCTCTCAGTCCCTCTCTCTCAGGGAGATATCTGTACACTGACTGGTGTCTCTCAGCCCCTCTCTCTCAGGGAGATATCTGTGCACTGAGTGGTGTCTCACAGTCCCTCTCTCTCAGGGAGATATCTGTACACTGAGTGGTGTCTCTCAATCCCTCTCTCTCAGGGAGATATCTGTACTCTGACTGGTGTCTCTCAGTCCCTGTCTCTGAGGGAGATATCTGTACACTGACTGGTGTCTCTCAGTCCCTGTCTCTCAGGGAGATATCTGTACAATGAGTGGTGTCTCTCAGTCCCTGTCTCTCAGGGAGATATCTGTACAGTGAGTGGTGTCTCTCAGTCCCTCTCTCTCAGGGAGATAGCTGTACTCTGACTGGTGTCTCTCAGTCCCTGTCTCTCAGGGAGATATCTGTACACTGAGTGGTGTCTCTCAGTCCCTCTCTCTCAGGGAGATATCTGTACACTGACTGGTGTCTCTCAGTCCCTCTCTCTCAGGGAGGTATCTGTACACTGAGTGGTGTCTCTCAGTCCCTGTCTCTCAGGGAGATATCTGTACACTGACTGGTGTCTCTCATCCCTGTCTCTCAGGGAGCTTTATGTACACTGAGTGGTGTCTCTCAGGGAGATATCTGTACACTGAGTGGTGTCTCTCAGTCCCTCTCTCTCAGGGAGATATCTGTACACTGACTGGTGTCTCTCAGCCCCTCTCTCTCAGGGAGATATCTGTACACTGACTGGTGTCTCTCAGTCCCTGTCTCTCAGGGAGATATCTGTACACTGAGTGGTGTCTCTCAGTCCCTCTCTCTCAGGGAGATATCTATACTCTGACTGGTGTCTCTCAGTCCCTGTCTCTGAGGGAGATATCTGTACACTGAGTGGTGTCTCTCAGTTGCTCTGTCTCAGGTAGATATCTGTACACTGACTGGTGTCTCTCAGTCCCTCTCTCTCAGGGAGATGTCTGTACACTGACTGGTGTCTCTCAGTCCCTCCCTCTCAGGGAGATATCTGTACACTGAGTGGTGTCTCACAGCCCCTGTCTCTCTGGGAAATATCTGTACACTGATTGGTGTCTCTCAGTCCCTGTCTGTCAGGGAGATATCTATACACTGAGTGATGTCTCTCAGTCCCTCTCTCTCAGGGAGATATCTGTACACTGACTGGTGTCTCACAGTCCCTCTCTCTCAGGGAGACATCTGTACGCTGACTGGTGTCTCTCAGTCCCTGTCTCTCAGGGAGCTTTATGTACACTGAGTGGTGTCTCTCAGGGAGATATCTGTGCACTGACTGGTGTCTCTCAGTCCCTGTCTCTCAGGGAGCTTTATGTACACTGAGTGGTGTCTCTCAGTCCCTCTCTCTCAGGGAGATATCTGTACACTGACTGGTGTCTCTCAGTCCCTGTCTCTCAGGGAGATATCTGTGCACTGAGTGGTGTCTCTCAGTCCCTGTCTCTCAGGGAGATATCTGTACACTGACTGGTGTCTCTCAGTCCCTGTCTCTCAGGGAGCTTTATGTACACTGAGTGGTGTCTCTCAGGGAGATATCTGTACACTGAGTGGTGTCTCTCAGTCCCTCTCTCTCAGGGAGATATCTGTACACTGACTGGTGTCTCTCAGTCCCTGTCTCTCAGGGAGATATCTGTGCACTGAGTGGTGTCTCTCAGTCCCTGTCTCTCAGGGAGATATCTGTACACTGACTGGTGTCTCTCAGTCCCTGTCTCTCAGGGAGCTTTATGTACACTGAGTGGTGTCTCTCAGGGAGATATCTGTACACTGAGTGGTGTCTCTCAGTCCCTCTCTCTCAGGGAGATATCTGTACACTGACTGGTGTCTCTCAGCCCCTCTCTCTCAGGGAGATATCTGTGCACTGAGTGGTGTCTCACAGTCTCTCTCTCTCAGGGAGATATCTGTACACTGAGTGGTGTCTCTCAATCCCTCTCTCTCAGGGAGATATCTGTACTCTGACTGGTGTCTCTCAGTCCCTGTCTCTGAGGGAGATATCTGTACACTGACTGGTGTCTCTCAGTCCCTCCCTCTCAGGGAGATATCTGTACACTGAGTGGTGTCTCACAGCCCCTGTCTCTCAGGGAGATATCTGTACACTGACTGGTGTCTCTCAGTCCCTGTCTGTCAGGGAGATATCTATACACTGAGTGGTGTCTCTCAGTCCCTCTCTCTCAGGGAGATATCTGTACACTGACTGGTGTCTCACAGTCCCTCTCTCTCAGGGAGACATCTGTACGCTGACTGGTGTCTCTCAGTCCCTGTCTCTCAGGGAGCTTTATGTACACTGAGTGGTGTCTCTCAGGGAGATATCTGTACACTGACTGGTGTCTCTCAGTCCTTGTCTCTCAGGGAGCTTTATGTACACTGAGTGGTGTCTCTCAGTCCCTCTCTCTCAGGGAGATATGTGTACACTGACTGGTGTCTCTCAGTCCCTGTCTCTCAGGGAGATATCTGTACACTGAGTGGTGTCTCTCAGTCCCTGTCTCTCAGGGAGATATCTGTACACTGACTGGTGTCTCTCAGTCCCTGTCTCTCAGGGAGCTTTATGTACACTGAGTGGTGTCTCTCAGGGAGATATCTGTACACTGAGTGGTGTCTCTCAGTCCCTCTCTCTCAGGGAGATATCTGTACACTGACTGGTGTCTCTCAGCCCCTCTCTCTCAGGGAGATATCTGTGCACTGAGTGGTGTCTCACAGTCCCTCTCTCTCAGGGAGATATCTGTACACTGACTGGTGTCTCTCAGTCCCTGTCTCTCAGGGAGATATCTGTACACTGAGTAGTGTCTCTCAGTCCCTCTCTCTCAGGGAGATATCTGTACTCTGACTGGTGTCTCTCAGTCCCTGTCTCTCAGGGAGATATCTGTACAATGAGTGGTGTCTCTCAGTCCCTGTCTCTCAGGGAGATATCTGTACAGTGAGTGGTGTCTCTCAGTCCCTCTCTCTCAGGGAGATAGCTGTACTCTGACTGGTGTCTCTCAGTCCCTGTCTCTCAGGGAGATATCTGTACACTGAGTGGTGTCTCTCAGTCCCTCTCTCTCAGGGAGATATCTGTACACTGACTGGTGTCTCTCAGTCCCTCTCTCTCAGGGAGGTATCTGTACACTGAGTGGTGTCTCTCAGTCCCTGTCTCTCAGGGAGATATCTGTACACTGACTGGTGTCTCTCATCCCTGTCTCTCAGGGAGCTTTATGTACACTGAGTGGTGTCTCTCAGGGAGATATCTGTACACTGAGTGGTGTCTCTCAGTCCCTCTCTCTCAGGGAGATATCTGTACACTGACTGGTGTCTCTCAGCCCCTCTCTCTCAGGGAGATATCTGTACACTGACTGGTGTCTCTCAGTCCCTGTCTCTCAGGGAGATATCTGTACACTGAGTGGTGTCTCTCAGTCCCTCTCTCTCAGGGAGATATCTGTACTCTGACTGGTGTCTCTCAGTTGCTCTGTCTCAGGGAGATATCTGTACACTGACTGGTGTCTCTCAGTCCCTCTCTCTCAGGGAGATGTCTGTACACTGACTGGTGTCTCTCAGTCCCTCCCTCTCAGGGAGATATCTGTACACTGAGTGGTGTCTCACAGCCCCTGTCTCTCTGGGAAATATCTGTACACTGATTGGTGTCTCTCAGTCCCTGTCTGTCAGGGAGATATCTATACACTGAGTGATGTCTCTCAGTCCCTCTCTCTCAGGGAGATATCTGTACACTGACTGGTGTCTCACAGTCCCTCTCTCTCAGGGAGACATCTGTACGCTGACTGGTGTCTCTCAGTCCCTGTCTCTCAGGGAGCTTTATGTACACTGAGTGGTGTCTCTCAGGGAGATATCTGTGCACTGACTGGTGTCTCTCAGTCCCTGTCTCTCAGGGAGCTTTATGTACACTGAGTGGTGTCTCTCAGTCCCTCTCTCTCAGGGAGATATCTGTACACTGACTGGTGTCTCTCAGTCCCTGTCTCTCAGGGAGATATCTGTGCACTGAGTGGTGTCTCTCAGTCCCTGTCTCTCAGGGAGATATCTGTACACTGACTGGTGTCTCTCAGTCCCTGTCTCTCAGGGAGCTTTATGTACACTGAGTGGTGTCTCTCAGTGAGATATCTGTACACTGAGTGGTGTCTCTCAGTCCCTCTCTCTCAGGGAGATATCTGTACACTGACTGGTGTCTCTCAGCCCCTCTCTCTCAGGGAGATATCTGTGCACTGAGTGGTGTCTCACAGTCCCTCTCTCTCAGGGAGATATCTGTACACTGAGTGGTGTCTCTCAATCCCTCTCTCTCAGGGAGATATCTGTACTCTGACTGGTGTCTCTCAGTCCCTGTCTCTGAGGGAGATATCTGTACACTGACTGGTGTCTCTCAGTCCCTGTCTCTCAGGGAGATATCTGTACAATGAGTGGTGTCTCTCAGTCCCTGTCTCTCAGGGAGATATCTGT
The DNA here is from genome assembly GCF_036365525.1 of Heterodontus francisci. NCBI lineage: Eukaryota > Metazoa > Chordata > Chondrichthyes > Heterodontiformes > Heterodontidae > Heterodontus > Heterodontus francisci. Next base: position 1,482,983 of record NC_090384.1, read on the forward strand.
ACAGTGAGTGGTGTCTCTCAGTCCCTCTCTCTCAGGGAGATAGCTGTACTCTGACTGGTGTCTCTCAGTCCCTGTCTCTCAGGGAGATATCTGTACACTGAGTGGTGTCTCTCAGTCCCTCTCTCTCAGGGAGATATCTGTACACTGACTGGTGTCTCTCAGTCCCTCTCTCTCAGGGAGGTATCTGTACACTGAGTGGTGTCTCTCAGTCCCTGTCTCTCAGGGAGAAATCTGTACACTGACTGGTGTCTCTCATCCCTGTCTCTCAGGGAGCTTTATGTACACTGAGTGGTGTCTCTCAGGGAGATATCTGTACACTGAGTGGTGTCTCTCAGTCCCTCTCTCTCAGGGAGATATCTGTACACTGACTGGTGTCTCTCAGCCCCTCTCTCTCAGGGAGATATCTGTACACTGACTGGTGTCTCTCAGTCCCTGTCTCTCAGGGAGATATCTGTACACTGAGTGGTGTCTCTCAGTCCCTCTCTCTCAGGGAGATATCTGTACTCTGACTGGTGTCTCTCAGTCCCTGTCTCTGAGGGAGATATCTGTACACTGAGTGGTGTCTCTCAGTTGCTCTGTCTCAGGGAGATATCTGTACACTGACTGGTGTCTCTCAGTCCCTCTCTCTCAGGGAGATGTCTGTACACTGACTGGTGTCTCTCAGTCCCTCCCTCTCAGGGAGATATCTGTACACTGAGTGGTGTCTCACAGCCCCTGTCTCTCTGGGAAATATCTGTACACTGATTGGTGTCTCTCAGTCCCTGTCTGTCAGGGAGATATCTATACACTGAGTGATGTCTCTCAGTCCCTCTCTCTCAGGGAGATATCTGTACACTGACTGGTGTCTCACAGTCCCTCTCTCTCAGGGAGACATCTGTACGCTGACTGGTGTCTCTCAGTCCCTGTCTCTCAGGGAGCTTTATGTACACTGAGTGGTGTCTCTCAGGGAGATATCTGTGCACTGACTGGTGTCTCTCAGTCCCTGTCTCTCAGGGAGCTTTATGTACACTGAGTGGTGTCTCTCAGTCCCTCTCTCTCAGGGAGATATCTGTACACTGACTGGTGTCTCTCAGTCCCTGTCTCTCAGGGAGATATCTGTGCACTGAGTGGTGTCTCTCAGTCCCTGTCTCTCAGGGAGATATCTGTACACTGACTGGTGTCTCTCAGTCCCTGTCTCTCAGGGAGCTTTATGTACACTGAGTGGTGTCTCTCAGGGAGATATCTGTACACTGAGTGGTGTCTCTCAGTCCCTCTCTCTCAGGGAGATATCTGTACACTGACTGGTGTCTCTCAGCCCCTCTCTCTCAGGGAGATATCTGTGCACTGAGTGGTGTCTCACAGTCCCTCTCTCTCAGGGAGATATCTGTACACTGAGTGGTGTCTCTCAATCCCTCTCTCTCAGGGAGATATCTGTACTCTGACTGGTGTCTCTCAGTCCCTGTCTCTGAGGGAGATATCTGTACACTGACTGGTGTCTCTCAGTCCCTCCCTCTCAGGGAGATATCTGTACACTGAGTGGTGTCTCACAGCCCCTGTCTCTCAGGGAGATATCTGTACACTGACTGGTGTCTCTCAGTCCCTGTCTGTCAGGGAGATATCTATACACTGAGTGGTGTCTCTCAGTCCCTCTCTCTCAGGGAGATATCTGTACACTGACTGGTGTCTCACAGTCCCTCTCTCTCAGGGAGACATCTGTACGCTGACTGGTGTCTCTCAGTCCCTGTCTCTCAGGGAGCTTTATGTACACTGAGTGGTGTCTCTCAGGGAGATATCTGTGCACTGACTGGTGTCTCTCAGTCCCTGTCTCTCAGGGAGCTTTATGTACACTGAGTGGTGTCTCTCAGTCCCTCTCTCTCAGGGAGATATCTGTTCACTGACTGGTGTCTCTCAGTCCCTGTCTCTCAGGGAGATATCTGTGCACTGAGTGGTGTCTCTCAGTCCCTGTCTCTCAGGGAGATATCTGTACACTGACTGGTGTCTCTCAGTCCCTGTCTCTCAGGGAGCTTTATGTACACTGAGTGGTGTCTCTCAGGGAGATATCTGTACACTGAGTGGTGTCTCTCAATCCCTCTCTCTCAGGGAGATATCTGTACTCTGACTGGTGTCTCTCAGTCCCTGTCTCTGAGGGAGATATCTGTACACTGACTGGTGTCTCTCAGTCCCTCCCTCTCAGGGAGATATCAGTACACTGAGTGGTGTCTCACAGCCCCTGTCTCTCAGGGAGATATCTGTACACTGAGTGGTGTCTCTCAGTCCCTGTCTGTCAGAGAGATATCTATACACTGAGTGGTGTCTCTCAGTCCCTCTCTCTCAAGGAGATATCTGTACACTGACTGGTGTCACACAGTCCCTCTCTCTCAGGGAGATGTCTGTACACTGACTGGTGTCTCTCAGTCCCTCCCTCTCAGGGAGATATCTGTACACTGAGTGGTGTCTCACAGCCCCTGTCTCTCTGGGAAATATCTGTACACTGACTGGTGTCTCTCAGTCCCTGTCTCTCAGGGAGATATCTGTACACTGAGTGGTGTCTCTCAGTCCCTGTCTCTCAGGGAGATATCTGTACACTGACTGGTGTCTCTCAGTCCCTGTCTCTCAGGGAGCTTTATGTACACTGAGTGGTGTCTCTCAGGGAGATATCTGTACACTGAGTGGTGTCTCTCAGTCCCTCTCTCTCAGGGAGATATCTGTACACTGACTGGTGTCTCTCAGCCCCTCTCTCTCAGGGAGATATCTGTGCACTGAGTGGTGTCTCACAGTCCCTCTCTCTCAGGGAGATATCTGTACACTGACTGGTGTCTCTCAGTCCCTGTCTCTCAGGGAGATATCTGTACACTGAGTAGTGTCTCTCAGTCCCTCTCTCTCAGGGAGATATCTGTACTCTGACTGGTGTCTCTCAGTCCCTGTCTCTCAGGGAGATATCTGTACAATGAGTGGTGTCTCTCAGTCCCTGTCTCTCAGGGAGATATCTGTACAGTGAGTGGTGTCTCTCAGTCCCTCTCTCTCAGGGAGATAGCTGTACTCTGACTGGTGTCTCTCAGTCCCTGTCTCTCAGGGAGATATCTGTACACTGAGTGGTGTATCTCAGTCCCTCTCTCTCAGGGAGATATCTGTACACTGACTGGTGTCTCTCAGTCCCTCTCTCTCAGGGAGGTATCTGTACACTGAGTGGTGTCTCTCAGTCCCTGTCTCTCAGGGAGATATCTGTACACTGACTGGTGTCTCTCATCCCTGTCTCTCAGGGAGCTTTATGTACACTGAGTGGTGTCTCTCAGGGAGATATCTGTACACTGAGTGGTGTCTCTCAGTCCCTCTCTCTCAGGGAGATATCTGTACACTGACTGGTGTCTCTCAGCCCCTCTCTCTCAGGGAGATATCTGTACACTGACTGGTGTCTCTCAGTCCCTGTCTCTCAGGGAGATATCTGTACACTGAGTGGTGTCTCTCAGTCCCTCCCACTCAGGGAGATATCTGTACACTGATTGGTGTCTCTCAGTCCCTGTCTGTCAGGGAGATATCTATACACTGAGTGATGTCTCTCAGTCCCTCTCTCTCAGGGAGATATCTGTACACTGACTGGTGTCTCACAGTCCCTCTCTCTCAGGGAGACATCTGTACGCTGACTGGTGTCTCTCAGTCCCTGTCTCTCAGGGAGCTTTATGTACACTGAGTGGTGTCTCTCAGGGAGATATCTGTGCACTGACTGGTGTCTCTCAGTCCCTGTCTCTCAGGGAGCTTTATGTACACTGAGTGGTGTCTCTCAGTCCCTCTCTCTCAGGGAGATATCTGTACACTGACTGGTGTCTCTCAGTCCCTGTCTCTCAGGGAGATATCTGTGCACTGAGTGGTGTCTCTCAGTCCCTGTCTCTCAGGGAGATATCTGTACACTGACTGGTGTCTCTCAGTCCCTGTCTCTCAGGGAGCTTTATGTACACTGAGTGGTGTCTCTCAGTGAGATATCTGTACACTGAGTGGTGTCTCTCAGTCCCTCTCTCTCAGGGAGATATCTGTACACTGACTGGTGTCTCTCAGCCCCTCTCTCTCAGGGAGATATCTGTGCACTGAGTGGTGTCTCACAGTCCCTCTCTCTCAGGGAGATATCTGTACACTGAGTGGTGTCTCTCAATCCCTCTCTCTCAGGGAGATATCTGTACTCTGACTGGTGTCTCTCAGTCCCTGTCTCTGAGGGAGATATCTGTACACTGACTGGTGTCTCTCAGTCCCTGTCTCTCAGGGAGATATCTGTACAATGAGTGGTGTCTCTCAGTCCCTGTCTCTCAGGGAGATATCTGTACAGTGAGTGGTGTCTCTCAGTCCCTCTCTCTCAGGGAGATAGCTGTACTCTGACTGGTGTCTCTCAGTCCCTGTCTCTCAGGGAGATATCTGTACACTGAGTGGTGTCTCTCAGTCCCTCTCTCTCAGGGAGATATCTGTACACTGACTGGTGTCTCTCAGTCCCTCTCTCTCAGGGAGGTATCTGTACACTGAGTGGTGTCTCTCAGTCCCTGTCTCTCAGGGAGAAATCTGTACACTGACTGGTGTCTCTCATCCCTGTCTCTCAGGGAGCTTTATGTACACTGAGTGGTGTCTCTCAGGGAGATATCTGTACACTGAGTGGTGTCTCTCAGTCCCTCTCTCTCAGGGAGATATCTGTACACTGACTGGTGTCTCTCAGCCCCTCTCTCTCAGGGAGATATCTGTACACTGACTGGTGTCTCTCAGTCCCTGTCTCTCAGGGAGATATCTGTACACTGAGTGGTGTCTCTCAGTCCCTCTCTCTCAGGGAGATATCTGTACTCTGACTGGTGTCTCTCAGTCCCTGTCTCTGAGGGAGATATCTGTACACTGAGTGGTGTCTCTCAGTTGCTCTGTCTCAGGGAGATATCTGTACACTGACTGGTGTCTCTCAGTCCCTCTCTCTCAGGGAGATGTCTGTACACTGACTGGTGTCTCTCAGTCCCTCCCTCTCAGGGAGATATCTGTACACTGAGTGGTGTCTCACAGCCCCTGTCTCTCTGGGAAATATCTGTACACTGATTGGTGTCTCTCAGTCCCTGTCTGTCAGGGAGATATCTATACACTGAGTGATGTCTCTCAGTCCCTCTCTCTCAGGGAGATATCTGTACACTGACTGGTGTCTCACAGTCCCTCTCTCTCAGGGAGACATCTGTACGCTGACTGGTGTCTCTCAGTCCCTGTCTCTCAGGGAGCTTTATGTACACTGAGTGGTGTCTCTCAGGGAGATATCTGTGCACTGACTGGTGTCTCTCAGTCCCTGTCTCTCAGGGAGCTTTATGTACACTGAGTGGTGTCTCTCAGTCCCTCTCTCTCAGGGAGATATCTGTACACTGACTGGTGTCTCTCAGTCCCTGTCTCTCAGGGAGATATCTGTGCACTGAGTGGTGTCTCTCAGTCCCTGTCTCTCAGGGAGATATCTGTACACTGACTGGTGTCTCTCAGTCCCTGTCTCTCAGGGAGCTTTATGTACACTGAGTGGTGTCTCTCAGGGAGATATCTGTACACTGAGTGGTGTCTCTCAGTCCCTCTCTCTCAGGGAGATATCTGTACACTGACTGGTGTCTCTCAGCCCCTCTCTCTCAGGGAGATATCTGTGCACTGAGTGGTGTCTCACAGTCCCTCTCTCTCAGGGAGATATCTGTACACTGAGTGGTGTCTCTCAATCCCTCTCTCTCAGGGAGATATCTGTACTCTGACTGGTGTCTCTCAGTCCCTGTCTCTGAGGGAGATATCTGTACACTGACTGGTGTCTCTCAGTCCCTCCCTCTCAGGGAGATATCTGTACACTGAGTGGTGTCTCACAGCCCCTGTCTCTCAGGGAGATATCTGTACACTGACTGGTGTCTCTCAGTCCCTGTCTGTCAGGGAGATATCTATACACTGAGTGGTGTCTCTCAGTCCCTCTCTCTCAGGGAGATATCTGTACACTGACTGGTGTCTCACAGTCCCTCTCTCTCAGGGAGACATCTGTACGCTGACTGGTGTCTCTCAGTCCCTGTCTCTCAGGGAGCTTTATGTACACTGAGTGGTGTCTCTCAGGGAGATATCTGTGCACTGACTGGTGTCTCTCAGTCCCTGTCTCTCAGGGAGCTTTATGTACACTGAGTGGTGTCTCTCAGTCCCTCTCTCTCAGGGAGATATCTGTTCACTGACTGGTGTCTCTCAGTCCCTGTCTCTCAGGGAGATATCTGTGCACTGAGTGGTGTCTCTCAGTCCCTGTCTCTCAGGGAGATATCTGTACACTGACTGGTGTCTCTCAGTCCCTGTCTCTCAGGGAGCTTTATGTACACTGAGTGGTGTCTCTCAGGGAGATATCTGTACACTGAGTGGTGTCTCTCAATCCCTCTCTCTCAGGGAGATATCTGTACTCTGACTGGTGTCTCTCAGTCCCTGTCTCTGAGGGAGATATCTGTACACTGACTGGTGTCTCTCAGTCCCTCCCTCTCAGGGAGATATCAGTACACTGAGTGGTGTCTCACAGCCCCTGTCTCTCAGGGAGATATCTGTACACTGAGTGGTGTCTCTCAGTCCCTGTCTGTCAGAGAGATATCTATACACTGAGTGGTGTCTCTCAGTCCCTCTCTCTCAAGGAGATATCTGTACACTGACTGGTGTCACACAGTCCCTCTCTCTCAGGGAGATGTCTGTACACTGACTGGTGTCTCTCAGTCCCTCCCTCTCAGGGAGATATCTGTACACTGAGTGGTGTCTCACAGCCCCTGTCTCTCTGGGAAATATCTGTACACTGACTGGTGTCTCTCAGTCCCTGTCTCTCAGGGAGATATCTGTACACTGAGTGGTGTCTCTCAGTCCCTGTCTCTCAGGGAGATATCTGTACACTGACTGGTGTCTCTCAGTCCCTGTCTCTCAGGGAGCTTTATGTACACTGAGTGGTGTCTCTCAGGGAGATATCTGTACACTGAGTGGTGTCTCTCAGTCCCTCTCTCTCAGGGAGATATCTGTACACTGACTGGTGTCTCTCAGCCCCTCTCTCTCAGGGAGATATCTGTGCACTGAGTGGTGTCTCACAGTCCCTCTCTCTCAGGGAGATATCTGTACACTGACTGGTGTCTCTCAGTCCCTGTCTCTCAGGGAGATATCTGTACACTGAGTAGTGTCTCTCAGTCCCTCTCTCTCAGGGAGATATCTGTACTCTGACTGGTGTCTCTCAGTCCCTGTCTCTCAGGGAGATATCTGTACAATGAGTGGTGTCTCTCAGTCCCTGTCTCTCAGGGAGATATCTGTACAGTGAGTGGTGTCTCTCAGTCCCTCTCTCTCAGGGAGATAGCTGTACTCTGACTGGTGTCTCTCAGTCCCTGTCTCTCAGGGAGATATCTGTACACTGAGTGGTGTATCTCAGTCCCTCTCTCTCAGGGAGATATCTGTACACTGACTGGTGTCTCTCAGTCCCTCTCTCTCAGGGAGGTATCTGTACACTGAGTGGTGTCTCTCAGTCCCTGTCTCTCAGGGAGATATCTGTACACTGACTGGTGTCTCTCATCCCTGTCTCTCAGGGAGCTTTATGTACACTGAGTGGTGTCTCTCAGGGAGATATCTGTACACTGAGTGGTGTCTCTCAGTCCCTCTCTCTCAGGGAGATATCTGTACACTGACTGGTGTCTCTCAGCCCCTCTCTCTCAGGGAGATATCTGTACACTGACTGGTGTCTCTCAGTCCCTGTCTCTCAGGGAGATATCTGTACACTGAGTGGTGTCTCTCAGTCCCTCCCACTCAGGGAGATATCTGTACACTGAGTGGTGTCTCTCAGTCCCTGTCTCTCAGGGAGCTTTATGTACACTGAGTGGTGTCTCTCAGTTGCTCTGTCTCAGGGAGATATCTGTACACTGACTGGTGTCTCTCAGTCCCTCTCTCTCAGGGAGATGTCTGTACACTGACTGGTGTCTCTCAGTCCCTCCCACTCAGGGAGATATCTGTACACTGAGTGGTGTCTCACAGCCCCTGTCTCTCTGGGAAATATCTGTACACTGATTGGTGTCTCTCAGTCCCTGTCTATCAGGGAGATATCTATACACTGAGTGATGTCTCTCAGTCCCTCTCTCTCAGGGAGATATCTGTACACTGACTGGTGTCTCACAGTCCCTCTCTCTCAGGGAGACATCTGTACGCTGACTGGTGTCTCTCAGTCCCTGTCTCTCAGGGAGCTTTATGTACACTGAGTGGTGTCTCTCAGGGAGATATCTGTGCACTGACTGGTGTCTCTCAGTCCCTGTCTCTCAGGGAGCTTTATGTACACTGAGTGGTGTCTCTCAGTCCCTCTCTCTCAGGGAGATATCTGTACACTGACTGGTGTCTCTCAGTCCCTGTCTCTCAGGGAGATATCTGTGCACTGAGTGGTGTCTCTCAGTCCCTGTCTCTCAGGGAGATATCTGTACACTGACTGGTGTCTCTCAGTCCCTGTCTCTCAGGGAGCTTTATGTACACTGAGTGGTGTCTCTCAGGGAGATATCTGTACACTGAGTGGTGTCTCTCAGTCCCTCTCTCTCAGGGAGATATCTGTACACTGACTGGTGTCTCTCAGCCCCTCTCTCTCAGGGAGATATCTGTGCACTGAGTGGTGTCTCACAGTCCCTCTCTCTCAGGGAGATATCTGTACACTGAGTGGTGTCTCTCAATCCCTCTCTCTCAGGGAGATATCTGTACTCTGACTGGTGTCTCTCAGTCCCTGTCTCTGAGGGAGATATCTGTACATTGACTGGTGTCTCTCAGTCCCTCCCTCTCAGGGAGATATCTGTACACTGAGTGGTGTCTCACAGCCCCTGTCTCTCAGGGAGATATCTGTACACTGACTGGTGTCTCTCAGTCCCTGTCTGTCAGGGAGATATCTATACACTGAGTGGTGTCTCTCAGTCCCTCTCTCTCAGGGAGATATCTGTACACTGACTGGTGTCTCACAGTCCCTCTCTCTCAGGGAGACATCTGTACGCTGACTGGTGTCTCTCAGTCCCTGTCTCTCAGGGAGCTTTATGTACACTGAGTGGTGTCTCTCAGGGAGATATCTGTGCACTGACTGGTGTCTCTCAGTCCCTGTCTCTCAGGGAGCTTTATGTACACTGAGTGGTGTCTCTCAGTCCCTCTCTCTCAGGGAGATATCTGTTCACTGACTGGTGTCTCTCAGTCCCTGTCTCTCAGGGAGATATCTGTGCACTGAGTGGTGTCTCTCAGTCCCTGTCTCTCAGGGAGATATCTGTACACTGACTGGTGTCTCTCAGTCCCTGTCTCTCAGGGAGCTTTATGTACACTGAGTGGTGTCTCTCAGGGAGATATCTGTACACTGAGTGGTGTCTCTCAATCCCTCTCTCTCAGGGAGATATCTGTACTCTGACTGGTGTCTCTCAGTCCCTGTCTCTGAGGGAGATATCTGTACACTGACTGGTGTCTCTCAGTCCCTCCCTCTCAGGGAGATATCAGTACACTGAGTGGTGTCTCACAGCCCCTGTCTCTCAGGGAGATATCTGTACACTGAGTGGTGTCTCTCAGTCCCTGTCTGTCAGAGAGATATCTATACACTGAGTGGTGTCTCTCAGTCCCTCTCTCTCAGGGAGATATCTGTACACTGACTGGTGTCACACAGTCCCTCTCTCTCAGGGAGATGTCTGTACACTGACTGGTGTCTCTCAGTCCCTCCCTCTCAGGGAGATATCTGTACACTGAGTGGTGTCTCACAGCCCCTGTCTCTCTGGGAAATATCTGTACACTGATTGGTGTCTCTCAGTCCCTGTCTGTCAGGGAGATATCTATACACTGAGTGATGTCTCTCAGTCCCTCTCTCTCAGGGAGATATCTGTACACTGACTGGTGTCTCACAGTCCCTCTCTCTCAGGGAGACATCTGTACGCTGACTGGTGTCTCTCAGTCCCTGTCTCTCAGGGAGCTTTATGTACACTGAGTGGTGTCTCTCAGGGAGATATCTGTGCACTGACTGGTGTCTCTCAGTCCCTGTCTCTCAGGGAGATTTATGTACACTGAGTGGTGTCTCTCAGTCCCTCTCTCTCAGGGAGATATCTGTACACTGACTGGTGTCTCTCAGTCCCTGTCTCTCAGGGAGATATCTGTGCACTGAGTGGTGTCTCTCAGTCCCTGTCTCTCAGGGAGATATCTGTACACTGACTGGTGTCTCTCAGTCCCTGTCTCTCAGGGAGCTTTATGTACACTGAGTGGTGTCTCTCAGGGAGATATCTGTACACTGAGTGGTGTCTCTCAGTCCCTGTCTCTCAGGGAGATATCTGTACACTGACTGGTGTCTCTCAGTCCCTGTCTGTCAGGGAGATATCTATACACTGAGTGGTGTCTCTCAGTCCCTCTCTCTCAGGGAGATATCTGTACACTGACTGGTGTCACACAGTCCCTCTCTCTCAGGGAGATATCTGTACACTGACTGGTGTCTCTCAGTCCCTCCCTCTCAGGGAGATATCTGGACACTGAGTGGTGTCTCTCAGTTCCTGACTCTCTGGGAGATATCTGTACACTGAATGGTGTCTCTCAGTCCCCCTCTCTCAGGGAGATATCTGTACTCTGACTGGTGTCTCTCAGTCCCTGTCTCTCAGGGAGATATCTGTGCACTGAGTGGTGTCTCTCAGTCCCTCTCTCTCAGGGAGATATCTGTACACTGACTGGTGTCTCTCAGCCCCTCTCTCTCAGGGAGATATCTGTGCACTGAGTGGTGTCTCACAGTCCCTCTCTCTCAGGGAGATATCTGTACACTGACTGGTGTCTCTCAGTCCCTGTCTCTCAGGGTGATATCTGTACACTGAGTAGTGTCTCTCAGTCCCTCTCTCTCAGGGAGATATCTGTACTCTGACTGGTGTCTCTCAGTCCCTGTCTCTCAGGGAGATATCTGTACAGTGAGTGGTGTCTCTCAGTCCCTCACTCTCAGGGAGATATCTGTACTCTGACTGGTGTCTCTCAGTCCCTGTCTCTCAGGGAGATATCTGTACACTGAGTGGTGTCTCTCAGTCCCTCTCTCTCAGGGAGATATCTGTACACTGACTGGTGTCTCTCAGTCCCTCTCTCTCAGGGAGGTATCTGTACACTGAGTGGTGTCTCTCAGTCCCTGTCTCTCAGGGAGATATCTGTACACTGACTGGTGTCTCTCAGTCCCTGTCTCTCAGGGAGCTTTATGTACACTGAGTGGTGTCTCTCAGGGAGATATCTGTACACTGAGTGGTGTCTCTCAGTCCCTCTCTCTCAGGGAGATATCTGTATACTGACTGGTGTCTCTCAGCCCCTCTCTCTCAGGGAGATATCAGTACACTGACTGGTGTCTCTCAGTCCCTGTCTCTCAGGGAGATATCTGTACACTGAGTGGTGTCTCTCAGTCCCTCTCTCTCAGGGAGATATCTGTACTCTGACTGGTGTCTCTCAGTCCCTGTCTCTGAGGGAGATATCTGTACACTGAGTGGTGTCTCTCAGTTGCTCTCTCTCAGGGAGATATCTGTACACTGACTGGTGTCTCTCAGTCCCTGTCTCTCAGGGAGCTTTATGTACACTGAGTGGTGTCTCTCAGGGAGATATCTGTACACTGAGTGGTGTCTCTCAATCCCTCTCTCTCAGGGAGATATCTGTACTCTGACTGGTGTCTCTCAGTCCCTGTCTCTGAGGGAGATATCTGTACACTGACTGGTGTCTCTCAGTCCCTCCCTCTCAGGGAGATATCTGTACACTGAGTGGTGTCTCACAGCCCCTGTCTCTCAGGGAGATATCTGTACACTGACTGGTGTCTCTCAGTCCCTGTCTGTCAGGGAGGTATCTATACACTGAGTGGTGTCTCTCAGTCCCTCTCTCTCAGGGAGATATCTGTACACTGACTGGTGTCACACAGTCCCTCTCTCTCAGGGAGATATCTGTACACTGACTGGTGTCTCTCAGTCCCTCCCTCTCAGGGAGATATCTGTACACTGAGTGGTGTCTCACAGCCCCTGTCTCTCTGGGAGATATCTGTACACTGATTGGTGTCTCTCAGTCCCTGTCTGTCAGGGAGATATCTATACACTGAGTGGTGTCTCTCAGTCCCTCTCTCTCAGGGAGATATCTGTACACTGACTGGTGTCTCACAGTCCCTCTCTCTCAGGGAGACATCTGTACGCTGACTGGTGTCTCTCAGTCCCTGTCTCTCAGGGAGCTTTATGTACACTGACTGGTGTCTCTCAGGGAGATATCTGTGCACTGACTGGTGTCTCTCACTCCCTGTCTCTCAGGGAGCTTTATGTACACTGAGTGGTGTCTCTCAGTCCCTCTCTCTCAGGGAGATATCTGTACACTGACTGGTGTCTCTCAGTCCCTGTCTCTCAGGGAGATATCTGTGCACTGAGTGGTGTCTCTCAGTCCCTGTCTCTCAGGGAGATATCTGTACACTGACTGGTGTCTCTCAGTCCCTGTCTCTCAGGGAGCTTTATGTACACTGAGTGGTGTCTCTCAGGGAGATATCTGTACACTGAGTGGTGTCTCTCAGTCCCTCTCTCTCAGTGAGATATCTGTACACTGACTGGTTTCTCTCAGCCCCTCTCTCTCAGGGAGATATCTGTGCACTGAGTGGTGTCTCACAGTCCCTCTCTCTCAGGGAGATATCTGTACACTGACTGGTGTCTCTCAGTCCCTGTCTCTCAGGGAGATATCTGTACACTGACTGGTGTCTCTCAGTCCCTCCCTCTCAGGGAGATATCTGTGCACTGAGTGGTGTCTCACAGTCCCTCTCTCTCAGGGAGATATCTGTACTCTTACTGGTGTCTCTCAGTCCCTGTCTCTGAGGGAGATATCTGTACACTGACTGGTGTCTCTCAGTCCCTCCCTCTCAGGGAGATATCTGTACACTGAGTGGTGTCTCACAGCCCCTGTCTCTCAGGGAGATATCTGTACACTGACTGGTGTCTCTCAGTCCCTGTCTGTCAGGGAGATATCTGTACACTGAGTGGTGTCTCTCAGTCCCTGTCTCTCAGGGAGATATATGTACACTGACTGGTGTCTCTCAGTCCCTCTCTCTCAGGGAGATATCTGTACACTGAGTGGTGTCTCTCAGTCCCTGTCTCTCAGGGAGATATATGTACACTGACTGGTGTCTCTCAGTCCCTCTCTCTCAGGGAGATATCTGTACACTGACTGGTGTCTCTCAGTCCCTCCCTCTCAGGGAGATATCTGTACACTGAGTGGTGTCTCACAGCCCCTGTCTCTCTGGGAGATATCTGTACACTGATTGGTGTCTTTCAGTCCCTGTCTGTCAGGGAGATATCTATACACTGAGTGGTGTCTCTCAGTCCCTCTCTCTCAGGGAGATATCTGTACACTGACTGGTGTCTCACAGTCCCTCTCTCTCAGGGAGACATCTGTACGCTGACTGGTGTCTCTCAGTCCCTGTCTCTCAGGGAGCTTTATGTACACTGAGTGGTGTCTCTCAGGGAGATATCTGAGCACTGACTGGTGTCTCTCAGTCCCTGTCTCTCAGGGATCTTTATGTACACTGAGTGGTGTCTCTCAGTCCCTCTCTCTCAGGGAGATATCTGTCCGCTGACTGGAGTCTCTCAGTCCCTGTCTGTCAGGGAGATATCTATACACTGAGTGGTGTCTCTCAGTCCCTCTCTCTCAGGGAGATATCTGTACACTGACTGGTGTCTCACAGTCCCTCTCTCTCAGGGAGACATCTGTACGCTGACTGGTGTCTCTCAGTCCCTGTCTCTCAGGGAGCTTTATGTACACTGAGTGGTGTCTCTCAGTCCCTCTCTCTCAGGGAGATATCTGTTCACTGACTGGTGTCTCTCAGTCCCTGTCTCTGAGGGAGATATCTGTGCACTGAGTGGTGTCTCTCAGTCCCTGTCTCTCAGGGAGATATCTGTACACTGACTGGTGTCTCTCAGTCCCTGTCTCTCAGGGAGCTTTATGTACACTGAGTGGTGTCTCTCAGGGAGATATCTGTACTCTGACTGGTGTCTCTCAGTCCCTGTCTCTGAGGGAGATATCTGTACACTGACTGGTGTCTCTCAGTCCCTCCCTCTCAGGGAGATATCAGTACACTGAGTGGTGTCTCACAGCCCCTGTCTCCCAGGGAGATATCTGTACACTGAGTGGTGTCTCTCAGTCCCTGTCTGTCAGAGAGATATCTATACACTGAGTGGTGTCTCTCAGTCCCTCTCTCTCAGGGAGATATCTGTACACTGACTGGTGTCACACAGTCCCTCTCTCTCAGGGAGATGTCTGTACACTGACTGGTGTCTCTCAGTCCCTCCCTCTCAGGGAGATATCTGTACACTGAGTGGTGTCTCACAGCCCCTGTCTCTCTGGGAAATATCTGTACACTGATTGGTGTCTCTCAGTCCCTGTCTGTCAGGGAGATATCTATACACTGAGTGATGTCTCTCAGTCCCTCTCTCTCAGGGAGATATCTGTACACTGACTGGTGTCTCACAGTCCCTCTCTCTCAGGGAGACATCTGTACGCTGACTGGTGTCTCTCAGTCCCTGTCTCTCAGGGAGCTTTATGTACACTGAGTGGTGTCTCTCAGGGAGATATCTGTGCACTGACTGGTGTCTCTCAGTCCCTGTCTCTCAGGGAGCTTTATGTACACTGAGTGGTGTCTCTCAGTCCCTCTCTCTCAGGGAGATATCTGTACACTGACTGGTGTCTCTCAGTCCCTGTCTCTCAGGGAGATATCTGTGCACTGAGTGGTGTCTCTCAGTCCCTGTCTCTCAGGGAGATATCTGTACACTGACTGGTGTCTCTCAGTCCCTGTCTCTCAGGGAGCTTTATGTACACTGAGTGGTGTCTCTCAGGGAGATATCTGTGCACTGACTGGTGTCTCTCAGTCCCTGTCTCTCAGGGAGATTTATGTACACTGAGTGGTGTCTCTCAGTCCCTCTCTCTCAGGGAGATTTATGTACACTGAGTGGTGTCTCTCAGTCCCTCTCTCTCAGGGAGACATCTGTACACTGACTGGTGTCTCTCAGTCCCTGTCTCTCAGGGAGATATCTGTGCACTGAGTGGTGTCTCTCAGTCCCTGTCTCTCAGGGAGATATCTGTACACTGACTGGTGTCTCTCAGTCCCTGTCTCTCAGGGAGCTTTATGTACACTGAGTGGTGTCTCTCAGGGAGATATCTGTACACTGAGTGGTGTCTCTCAGTCCCTGTCTCTCAGGGAGATATCTGTACACTGACTGGTGTCTCTCAGTCCCTGTCTGTCAGGGAGATATCTATACACTGAGTGGTGTCTCTCAGTCCCTCTCTCTCAGGGAGATATCTGTACACTGACTGGTGTCACACAGTCCCTCTCTCTCAGGGAGATATCTGTACACTGACTGGTGTCTCTCAGTCCCTCCCTCTCAGGGAGATATCTGGACACTGAGTGGTGTCTCTCAGTTCCTGACTCTCTGGGAGATATCTGTACACTGAATGGTGTCTCTCAGTCCCCCTCTCTCAGGGAGATATCTGTACTCTGACTGGTGTCTCTCAGCCCCTCTCTCTCAGGGAGATATCTGTGCACTGAGTGGTGTCTCACAGTCCCTCTCTCTCAGGGAGATATCTGTACACTGAGTGGTGTCTCTCAATCCCTCTCTCTCAGGGAGATATCTGTACTCTGACTGGTGTCTCTCAGTCCCTGTCTCTGAGGGAGATATCTGTACACTGACTGGTGTCTCTCAGTCCCTCCCTCTCAGGGAGATATCTGTACACTGAGTGGTGTCTCACAGCCCCTGTCTCTCAGGGAGATATCTGTACACTGACTGGTGTCTCTCAGTCCCTGTCTGTCAGGGAGATATCTATACACTGAGTGGTGTCTCTCAGTCCCTCTCTCTCAGGGAGATATCTATACACTGACTGGTGTCTCACAGTCCCTCTCTCTCAGGGAGACATCTGTACGCTGACTGGTGTCTCTCAGTCCCTGTCTCTCAGGGAGCTTTATGTACACTGAGTGGTGTCTCTCAGGGAGATATCTGTACACTGACTGGTGTCTCTCAGTCCTTGTCTCTCAGGGAGCTTTATGTACACTGAGTGGTGTCTCTCAGTCCCTCTCTCTCAGGGAGATATGTGTACACTGACTGGTGTCTCTCAGTCCCTGTCTCTCAGGGAGATATCTGTACACTGAGTGGTGTCTCTCAGTCCCTGTCTCTCAGGGAGATATCTGTACACTGACTGGTGTCTCTCAGTCCCTGTCTCTCAGGGAGCTTTATGTACACTGAGTGGTGTCTCTCAGGGAGATATCTGTACACTGAGTGGTGTCTCTCAGTCCCTCTCTCTCAGGGAGATATCTGTACACTGACTGGTGTCTCTCAGCCCCTCTCTCTCAGGGAGATATCTGTGCACTGAGTGGTGTCTCACAGTCCCTCTCTCTCAGGGAGATATCTGTACACTGACTGGTGTCTCTCAGTCCCTCTCTCTCAGGGAGATATCTGGACACTGACTGGTGTCTCTCAGTCCCTGTCTCTCAGGGAGATATCTGAACACTGAGTGGTGTCTCTCAGTCCCTCTCTCTCAGGGAGATATATGTACACTGACTGGTGTCTCTCAGTCCCTGTCTCTCAGGGAGGTATCTGTACACTGACCGGTGTCTCTCAGCCCCTGTCTCTCAGGGAGCTTTATGTACACTGAGTGGTGTCTCTCAGGGAGATATCTGTACACTGAGTGGTGTCTCTCAGTCCCTCTCTCTCAGGGAGATATCTGTACACTGACTGGTGTCACACAGTCCCTCTCTCTCAGGGAGATATCTGTACACTGACTGGTGTCTCTCAGCCCCTCTCTCTCAGGGAGATATCTGTGCACTGAGTGGTGTCTCACAGTCCCTCTCTCTCAGGGAGATATCTGTACACTGACTGGTGTCTCTCAGTCCCTGTCTCTCAGGGAGATATCTGTACACTGAGTAGTGTCTCTCAGTCCCTCTCTCTCAGGGAGATATCTGTACTCTGACTGGTGTCTCTCAGTCCCTGTCTCTCAGGGAGGTATCTGTACACTGAGTGGTGTCTCTCAGTCCCTGTCTCTCAGGGAGATATCTGTACACTGACTGGTGTCTCTCATCCCTGTCTCTCAGGGAGCTTTATGTACACTGAGTGGTGTCTCTCAGGGAGATATCTGTACACTGAGTGGTGTCTCTCAGTCTCTCTCTCTCAGGGAGATATCTGTACACTGACTGGTGTCTCTCAGCCCCTCTCTCTCAGGGAGATATCTGTACACTGACTGGTGTCTCTCAGTCCCTGTCTCTCAGGGAGATATCTGTACACTGAGTGGTGTCTCTCAGTCCCTCTCTCTCAGGGAGATATCTGTACTCTGACTGGTGTCTCTCAGTCCCTGTCTCTGAGGGAGATATCTGTACACTGAGTGGTGTCTCTCAGTTGCTCTGTCTCAGGGAGATATCTGTACACTGACTGGTGTCTCTCAGTCCCTGTCTCTCAGGGAGCTTTATGTACACTGAGTGGTGTCTCTCAGGGAGATATCTGTACACTGAGTGGTGTCTCTCAATCCCTCTCTCTCAGGGAGATATCTGTACTCTGACTGGTGTCTCTCAGTCCCTGTCTCTGAGGGAGATATCTGTACACTGACTGGTGTCTCTCAGTCCCTCCCTCTCAGGGAGATATCTGTACACTGAGTGGTGTCTCACAGCCCCTGTCTCTCTGGGAGATATCTGTACACTGATTGGTGTCTCTCAGTCCCTGTCTGTCAGGGAGATATCCATACACTGAGTGGTGTCTCTCAGTCCCTCTCTCTCAGGGAGATATCTGTACACTGACTGGTGTCTCACAGTCCCTCTCTCTCAGGGAGACATCTGTACGCTGACTGGTGTCTCTCAGTCCCTGTCTCTCAGGGAGCTTTATGTACACTGAGTGGTGTCTCTCAGGGAGATATCTGAGCACTGACTGGTGTCTCTCAGTCCCTGTCTCTCAGGGATCTTTATGTACACTGAGTGGTGTCTCTCAGTCCCTCTCTCTCAGGGAGATATCTGTCCGCTGACTGGAGTCTCTCAGTCCCTGTCTGTCAGGGAGATATCTATACACTGAGTGGTGTCTCTCAGTCCCTCTCTCTCAGGGAGATATCTGTACACTGACTGGTGTCTCACAGTCCCTCTCTCTCAGGGAGACATCTGTACGCTGACTGGTGTCTCTCAGTCCCTGTCTCTCAGGGAGCTTTATGTACACTGAGTGGTGTCTCTCAGTCCCTCTCTCTCAGGGAGATATCTGTTCACTGACTGGTGTCTCTCAGTCCCTGTCTCTGAGGGAGATATCTGTGCACTGAGTGGTGTCTCTCAGTCCCTGTCTCTCAGGGAGATATCTGTACACTGACTGGTGTCTCTCAGTCCCTGTCTCTCAGGGAGCTTTATGTACACTGAGTGGTGTCTCTCAGGGAGATATCTGTACTCTGACTGGTGTCTCTCAGTCCCTGTCTCTGAGGGAGATATCTGTACACTGACTGGTGTCTCTCAGTCCCTCCCTCTCAGGGAGATATCAGTACACTGAGTGGTGTCTCACAGCCCCTGTCTCCCAGGGAGATATCTGTACACTGAGTGGTGTCTCTCAGTCCCTGTCTGTCAGAGAGATATCTATACACTGAGTGGTGTCTCTCAGTCCCTCTCTCTCAGGGAGATATCTGTACACTGACTGGTGTCACACAGTCCCTCTCTCTCAGGGAGATGTCTGTACACTGACTGGTGTCTCTCAGTCCCTCCCTCTCAGGGAGATATCTGTACACTGAGTGGTGTCTCACAGCCCCTGTCTCTCTGGGAAATATCTGTACACTGATTGGTGTCTCTCAGTCCCTGTCTGTCAGGGAGATATCTATACACTGAGTGATGTCTCTCAGTCCCTCTCTCTCAGGGAGATATCTGTACACTGACTGGTGTCTCACAGTCCCTCTCTCTCAGGGAGACATCTGTACGCTGACTGGTGTCTCTCAGTCCCTGTCTCTCAGGGAGCTTTATGTACACTGAGTGGTGTCTCTCAGGGAGATATCTGTGCACTGACTGGTGTCTCTCAGTCCCTGTCTCTCAGGGAGCTTTATGTACACTGAGTGGTGTCTCTCAGTCCCTCTCTCTCAGGGAGATATCTGTACACTGACTGGTGTCTCTCAGTCCCTGTCTCTCAGGGAGATATCTGTGCACTGAGTGGTGTCTCTCAGTCCCTGTCTCTCAGGGAGATATCTGTACACTGACTGGTGTCTCTCAGTCCCTGTCTCTCAGGGAGCTTTATGTACACTGAGTGGTGTCTCTCAGGGAGATATCTGTGCACTGACTGGTGTCTCTCAGTCCCTGTCTCTCAGGGAGATTTATGTACACTGAGTGGTGTCTCTCAGTCCCTCTCTCTCAGGGAGATTTATGTACACTGAGTGGTGTCTCTCAGTCCCTCTCTCTCAGGGAGACATCTGTACACTGACTGGTGTCTCTCAGTCCCTGTCTCTCAGGGAGATATCTGTGCACTGAGTGGTGTCTCTCAGTCCCTGTCTCTCAGGGAGATATCTGTACACTGACTGGTGTCTCTCAGTCCCTGTCTCTCAGGGAGCTTTATGTACACTGAGTGGTGTCTCTCAGGGAGATATCTGTACACTGAGTGGTGTCTCTCAGTCCCTGTCTCTCAGGGAGATATCTGTACACTGACTGGTGTCTCTCAGTCCCTGTCTGTCAGGGAGATATCTATACACTGAGTGGTGTCTCTCAGTCCCTCTCTCTCAGGGAGATATCTGTACACTGACTGGTGTCACACAGTCCCTCTCTCTCAGGGAGATATCTGTACACTGACTGGTGTCTCTCAGTCCCTCCCTCTCAGGGAGATATCTGGACACTGAGTGGTGTCTCTCAGTTCCTGACTCTCTGGGAGATATCTGTACACTGAATGGTGTCTCTCAGTCCCCCTCTCTCAGGGAGATATCTGTACTCTGACTGGTGTCTCTCAGCCCCTCTCTCTCAGGGAGATATCTGTGCACTGAGTGGTGTCTCACAGTCCCTCTCTCTCAGGGAGATATCTGTACACTGAGTGGTGTCTCTCAATCCCTCTCTCTCAGGGAGATATCTGTACTCTGACTGGTGTCTCTCAGTCCCTGTCTCTGAGGGAGATATCTGTACACTGACTGGTGTCTCTCAGTCCCTCCCTCTCAGGGAGATATCTGTACACTGAGTGGTGTCTCACAGCCCCTGTCTCTCAGGGAGATATCTGTACACTGACTGGTGTCTCTCAGTCCCTGTCTGTCAGGGAGATATCTATACACTGAGTGGTGTCTCTCAGTCCCTCTCTCTCAGGGAGATATCTATACACTGACTGGTGTCTCACAGTCCCTCTCTCTCAGGGAGACATCTGTACGCTGACTGGTGTCTCTCAGTCCCTGTCTCTCAGGGAGCTTTATGTACACTGAGTGGTGTCTCTCAGGGAGATATCTGTACACTGACTGGTGTCTCTCAGTCCTTGTCTCTCAGGGAGCTTTATGTACACTGAGTGGTGTCTCTCAGTCCCTCTCTCTCAGGGAGATATGTGTACACTGACTGGTGTCTCTCAGTCCCTGTCTCTCAGGGAGATATCTGTACACTGAGTGGTGTCTCTCAGTCCCTGTCTCTCAGGGAGATATCTGTACACTGACTGGTGTCTCTCAGTCCCTGTCTCTCAGGGAGCTTTATGTACACTGAGTGGTGTCTCTCAGGGAGATATCTGTACACTGAGTGGTGTCTCTCAGTCCCTCTCTCTCAGGGAGATATCTGTACACTGACTGGTGTCTCTCAGCCCCTCTCTCTCAGGGAGATATCTGTGCACTGAGTGGTGTCTCACAGTCCCTCTCTCTCAGGGAGATATCTGTACACTGACTGGTGTCTCTCAGTCCCTCTCTCTCAGGGAGATATCTGGACACTGACTGGTGTCTCTCAGTCCCTGTCTCTCAGGGAGATATCTGAACACTGAGTGGTGTCTCTCAGTCCCTCTCTCTCAGGGAGATATATGTACACTGACTGGTGTCTCTCAGTCCCTGTCTCTCAGGGAGGTATCTGTACACTGACCGGTGTCTCTCAGCCCCTGTCTCTCAGGGAGCTTTATGTACACTGAGTGGTGTCTCTCAGGGAGATATCTGTACACTGAGTGGTGTCTCTCAGTCCCTCTCTCTCAGGGAGATATCTGTACACTGACTGGTGTCACACAGTCCCTCTCTCTCAGGGAGATATCTGTACACTGACTGGTGTCTCTCAGCCCCTCTCTCTCAGGGAGATATCTGTGCACTGAGTGGTGTCTCACAGTCCCTCTCTCTCAGGGAGATATCTGTACACTGACTGGTGTCTCTCAGTCCCTGTCTCTCAGGGAGATATCTGTACACTGAGTAGTGTCTCTCAGTCCCTCTCTCTCAGGGAGATATCTGTACTCTGACTGGTGTCTCTCAGTCCCTGTCTCTCAGGGAGGTATCTGTACACTGAGTGGTGTCTCTCAGTCCCTGTCTCTCAGGGAGATATCTGTACACTGACTGGTGTCTCTCATCCCTGTCTCTCAGGGAGCTTTATGTACACTGAGTGGTGTCTCTCAGGGAGATATCTGTACACTGAGTGGTGTCTCTCAGTCTCTCTCTCTCAGGGAGATATCTGTACACTGACTGGTGTCTCTCAGCCCCTCTCTCTCAGGGAGATATCTGTACACTGACTGGTGTCTCTCAGTCCCTGTCTCTCAGGGAGATATCTGTACACTGAGTGGTGTCTCTCAGTCCCTCTCTCTCAGGGAGATATCTGTACTCTGACTGGTGTCTCTCAGTCCCTGTCTCTGAGGGAGATATCTGTACACTGAGTGGTGTCTCTCAGTTGCTCTGTCTCAGGGAGATATCTGTACACTGACTGGTGTCTCTCAGTCCCTGTCTCTCAGGGAGCTTTATGTACACTGAGTGGTGTCTCTCAGGGAGATATCTGTACACTGAGTGGTGTCTCTCAATCCCTCTCTCTCAGGGAGATATCTGTACTCTGACTGGTGTCTCTCAGTCCCTGTCTCTGAGGGAGATATCTGTACACTGACTGGTGTCTCTCAGTCCCTCCCTCTCAGGGAGATATCTGTACACTGAGTGGTGTCTCACAGCCCCTGTCTCTCAGGGAGATATCTGTACACTGACTGGTGTCTCTCAGTCCCTGTCTGTCAGGGAGATATCTATACACTGAGTGGTGTCTCTCAGTCCCTCTCTCTCAGGGAGATATCTGTACACTGACTGGTGTCACACAGTCCCTCTCTCTCAGGGAGATATCTGTACACTGACTGGTGTCTCTCAGTCCCTCCCTCTCAGGGTGATATCTGTACACTGAGTGGTGTCTCACAGCCCCTGTCTCTCTGGGAGATATCTGTACACTGATTGGTGTCTCTCAGTCCCTGTCTGTCAGGGAGATATCTATACACTGAGTGGTGTCTCTCAGTCCCTCTCTCTCAGGGAGATATCTGTACACTGACTGGTGTCTCACAGTCCCTCTCTCTCAGGGAGACATCTGTACGCTGACTGGTGTCTCTCAGTCCCTGTCTCTCAGGGAGCTTTATGTACACTGAGTGGTGTCTCTCAGGGAGATATCTGTGCACTGACTGGTGTCTCTCAGTCCCTGTCTCTCAGGGAGCTTTATGTACACTGAGTGGTGTCTCTCAGGGAGATATCTGTACACTGAGTGGTGTCTCTCAGTCCCTCTCTCTCAGGGAGATATCTGTACACTGACTGGTGTCTCTCAGCCCCTCTCTCTCAGGGATATATCTGTGCACTGACTGGTGTCTCTCAGTCCCTGTCTCTCAGGGAGATATCTGTACACTGAGTGGTGTCTCTCAGTCCCTCTCTCTCAGGGAGATATCTGTACACTGACTGGTGTCTCTCAGTCCCTGTCTCTGAGGGAGATATCTGTACACTGAGTGGTGTCTCTCAGTTGCTCTCTCTCAGGGAGATATTTGTACACTGACTGGTGTCTCTCAGTCCCTGTCTCTCAGGGAGATATACGTACACTGACTGGTGTCTCTCAGTCCCTCTCTCTCAGGGAGATATATGTACACTGACTGGTGTCTCTCAGTCCCTCCCTCTCAGGGAGATATCTGTACACTGAGTGGTGTCTCACAGCCCCTGTCTCTCTGGGAGATATCTGTACACTGATTGGTGTCTCTCAGTCCCTGTCTGTCAGGGAGATATCCATACACTGAGTGGTGTCTCTCAGTCCCTCTCTCTCA
Organism: Heterodontus francisci; assembly: GCF_036365525.1. NCBI lineage: Eukaryota > Metazoa > Chordata > Chondrichthyes > Heterodontiformes > Heterodontidae > Heterodontus > Heterodontus francisci. The sequence goes on from NC_090384.1 coordinate 1,506,121, forward strand.
GGGAGATATCTGTACACTGACTGGTGTCTCACAGTCCCTCTCTCTCAGGGAGACATCTGTACGCTGACTGGTGTCTCTCAGTCCCTGTCTCTCAGGGAGCTTTATGTACACTGAGTGGTGTCTCTCAGGGAGATATCTGTGCACTGACTGGTGTCTCTCAGTCCCTGTCTCTCAGGGAGCTTTATGTACACTGAGTGGTGTCTCTCAGTCCCTCTCTCTCAGGGAGATATCTGTACGCTGACTGGTGTCTCTCAGTCCCTGTCTGTCAGGGAGATATCTATACACTGAGTGGTGTCTCTCAGTCCCTCTCTCTCAGGGAGATATCTGTACACTGACTGGTGTCTCACAGTCCCTCTCTCTCAGGGAGACATCTGTACGCTGACTGGTGTCTCTCAGTCCCTGTCTCTCAGGGAGCTTTATGTACACTGACTGGTGTCTCTCAGGGAGATATCTGTGCACTGACTGGTGTCTCTCACTCCCTGTCTCTCAGGGAGCTTTATGTACACTGAGTGGTGTCTCTCAGTCCCTCTCTCTCAGGGAGATATCTGTACACTGACTGGTGTCTCTCAGTCCCTGTCTCTCAGGGAGATATCTGTGCACTGAGTGGTGTCTCTCAGTCCCTGTCTCTCAGGGAGATATCTGTACACTGACTGGTGTCTCTCAGTCCCTGTCTCTCAGGGAGCTTTATGTACACTGAGTGGTGTCTCTCAGGGAGATATCTGTACACTGAGTGGTGTCTCTCAGTCCCTCTCTCTCAGTGAGATATCTGTACACTGACTGGTTTCTCTCAGCCCCTCTCTCTCAGGGAGATATCTGTACACTGAGTGGTGTCTCTCAATCCCTCTCTCTCAGGGAGATATCTGTACTCTTACTGGTGTCTCTCAGTCCCTGTCTCTGAGGGAGATATCTGTACACTGACTGGTGTCTCTCAGTCCCTCCCTCTCAGGGAGATATCTGTACACTGACTGGTGTCTCTCAGTCCCTGTCTGTCAGGGAGATATCTGTACACTGAGCGGTGTCTCTCAGTCCCTGTCTCTCAGGGAGATATATGTACACTGACTGGTGTCTCTCAGTCCCTCTCTCTCAGGGAGATATCTGTACACTGAGTGGTGTCTCTCAGTCCCTGTCTCTCAGGGAGATATATGTACACTGAGTGGTGTCTCTCAGTCCCTGTCTCTCAGGGAGATATCTGTACTCTGACTGGTGTCTCTCAGTCCCTCCCTCTCAGGGAGATATCTGTACACTGAGTGGTGTCTCACAGCCCCTGTCTCTCTGGGAGATATCTGTACACTGATTGGTGTCTTTCAGTCCCTGTCTGTCAGGGAGATATCTATACACTGAGTGGTGTCTCTCAGTCCCTCTCTCTCAGGGAGATATCTGTACACTGACTGGTGTCTCACAGTCCCTCTCTCTCAGGGAGACATCTGTACGCTGACTGGTGTCTCTCAGTCCCTGTCTCTCAGGGAGCTTTATGTACACTGAGTGGTGTCTCTCAGGGAGATATCTGTGCACTGACTGGTGTCTCTCAGTCCCTGTCTCTCAGGGAGCTTTATGTACACTGAGTGGTGTCTCTCAGTCCCTCTCTCTCAGGGAGATATCTGTCCGCTGACTGGAGTCTCTCAGTCCCTGTCTGTCAGGGAGATATCTATACACTGAGTGGTGTCTCTCAGTCCCTCTCTCTCAGGGAGATATCTGTACACTGACTGGTGTCTCACAGTCCCTCTCTCTCAGGGAGACATCTGTACGCTGACTGGTGTCTCTCAGTCCCTGTCTCTCAGGGAGCTTTATGTACACTGAGTGGTGTCTCTCAGGGAGATATCTGTGCACTGACTGGTGTCTCTCAGTCCCTGTCTCTCAGGGAGCTTTATGTACACTGAGTGGTGTCTCTCAGTCCCTCTCTCTCAGGGAGATATCTGTTCACTGACTGGTGTCTCTCAGTCCCTGTCTCTCAGGGAGATATCTGTGCACTGAGTGGTGTCTCTCAGTCCCTGTCTCTCAGGGAGATATCTGTACACTGACTGGTGTCTCTCAGTCCCTGTCTCTCAGGGAGCTTTATGTACACTGAGTGGTGTCTCTCAGGGAGATATCTGTACACTGAGTGGTGTCTCTCAATCCCTCTCTCTCAGGGAGATATCTGTACTCTGACTGGTGTCTCTCAGTCCCTGTCTCTGAGGGAGATATCTGTACACTGACTGGTGTCTCTCAGTCCCTCCCTCTCAGGGAGATATCAGTACACTGAGTGGTGTCTCACAGCCCCTGTCTCTCAGGGAGATATCTGTACACTGAGTGGTGTCTCTCAGTCCCTGTCTGTCAGAGAGATATCTATACACTGAGTGGTGTCTCTCAGTCCCTCTCTCTCAGGGAGATATCTGTACACTGACTGGTGTCACACAGTCCCTCTCTCTCAGGGAGATGTCTGTACACTGACTGGTGTCTCTCAGTCCCTCCCTCTCAGGGAGATATCTGTACACTGAGTGGTGTCTCACAGCCCCTGTCTCTCTGGGAAATATCTGTACACTGATTGGTGTCTCTCAGTCCCTGTCTGTCAGGGAGATATCTATACACTGAGTGATGTCTCTCAGTCCCTCTCTCTCAGGGAGATATCTGTACACTGACTGGTGTCTCACAGTCCCTCTCTCTCAGGGAGACATCTGTACGCTGACTGGTGTCTCTCAGACCCTGTCTCTCAGGGAGCTTTATGTACACTGAGTGGTGTCTCTCAGGGAGATATCTGTGCACTGACTGGTGTCTCTCAGTCCCTGTCTCTCAGGGAGCTTTATGTACACTGAGTGGTGTCTCTCAGTCCCTCTCTCTCAGGGAGATATCTGTACACTGACTGGTGTCTCTCAGTCCCTGTCTCTCAGGGAGATATCTGTGCACTGAGTGGTGTCTCTCAGTCCCTGTCTCTCAGGGAGATATCTGTACACTGACTGGTGTCTCTCAGTCCCTGTCTCTCCGGGAGCTTTATGTACACTGAGTGGTGTCTCTCAGGGAGATATCTGTGCACTGACTGGTGTCTCTCAGTCCCTGTCTCTCAGGGAGATTTATGTACACTGAGTGGTGTCTCTCAGTCCCTCTCTCTCAGGGAGATTTATGTACACTGAGTGGTGTCTCTCAGTCCCTCTCTCTCAGGGAGATATCTGTACACTGACTGGTGTCTCTCAGTCCCTGTCTCTCAGGGAGATATCTGTGCACTGAGTGGTGTCTCTCAGTCCCTGTCTCTCAGGGAGATATCTGTACACTGACTGGTGTCTCTCAGTCCCTGTCTCTCAGGGAGCTTTATGTACACTGAGTGGTGTCTCTCAGGGAGATATCTGTACACTGAGTGGTGTCTCTCTGTACAGATATCTCCCTGAGAGACAGGGACTGAGAGACACCAGTCAGTGTACAGATATCTCCCTGAGAGACAGGGACTCTGACTGGTGTCTCTCAGTCCCTGTCTGTCAGGGTGATATCTATACACTGAGTGGTGTCTCTCAGTCCCTCTCTCTCAGGGAGATATCTGTACACTGACTGGTGTCACACAGTCCCTCTCTCTCAGGGAGATATCTGTACACTGACTGGTGTCTCTCAGTCCCTCCCTCTCAGGGAGATATCTGGACACTGAGTGGTGTCTCTCAGTTCCTGACTCTCTGGGAGATATCTGTACACTGAATGGTGTCTCTCAGTCCCCCTCTCTCAGGGAGATATCTGTACTCTGACTGGTGTCTCTCAGCCCCTCTCTCTCTTGGAGATATCTGTGCACTGAGTGGTGTCTCACAGTCCCTCTCTCTCAGGGAGATATATGTACACTGACTGGTGTCTCTCAATCCCTCTCTCTCAGGGAGATATCTGTACTCTGACTGGTGTCTCTCAGTCCCTGTCTCTGAGGGAGATATCTGTACACTGACTGGTGTCTCTCAGTCCCTCCCTCTCAGGGAGATATCTGTACACTGAGTGGTGTCTCACAGCCCCTGTCTCTCAGGGAGATATCTGTACACTGACTGGTGTCTCTCAGTCCCTGTCTGTCAGGGAGATATCTATACACTGAGTGGTGTCTCTCAGTCCCTCTCTCTCAGGGAGATATCTATACACTGACTGGTGTCTCACAGTCCCTCTCTCTCAGGGAGACATCTGTACGCTGACTGGTGTCTCTCAGTCCCTGTCTCTCAGGGAGCTTTATGTACACTGAGTGGTGTCTCTCAGGGAGATATCTGTACACTGACTGGTGTCTCTCAGTCCTTGTCTCTCAGGGAGCTTTATGTACACTGAGTGGTGTCTCTCAGTCCCTCTCTCTCAGGGAGATATGTGTACACTGACTGGTGTCTCTCAGTCCCTGTCTCTCAGGGAGATATCTGTACACTGAGTGGTGTCTCTCAGTCCCTGTCTCTCAGGGAGATATCTGTACACTGACTGGTGTCTCTCAGTCCCTGTCTCTCAGGGAGCTTTATGTACACTGAGTGGTGTCTCTCAGGGAGATATCTGTACACTGAGTGGTGTCTCTCAGTCCCTCTCTCTCAGGGAGATATCTGTACACTGACTGGTGTCTCTCAGCCCCTCTCTCTCAGGGAGATATCTGTGCACTGAGTGGTGTCTCACAGTCCCTCTCTCTCAGGGAGATATCTGTACACTGACTGGTGTCTCTCAGTCCCTGTCTCTCAGGGAGATATCTGTACACTGAGTAGTGTCTCTCAGTCCCTCTCTCTCAGGGAGATATCTGTACTCTGACTGGTGTCTCTCAGTCCCTGTCTCTCAGGGAGATATCTGTACAATGAGTGGTGTCTCTCAGTCCCTGTCTCTCAGGGAGATATCTGTACAGTGAGTGGTGTCTCTCAGTCCCTCTCTCTCAGGGAGATAGCTGTACTCTGACTGGTGTCTCTCAGTCCCTGTCTCTCAGGGAGATATCTGTACACTGAGTGGTGTCTCTCAGTCCCTCTCTCTCAGGGAGATATCTGTACACTGACTGGTGTCTCTCAGTCCCTCTCTCTCAGGGAGGTATCTATACACTGAGTGGTGTCTCTCAGTCCCTGTCTCTCAGGGAGATATCTGTACACTGACTGGTGTCTCTCATCCCTGTCTCTCAGGGAGCTTTATGTACACTGAGTGGTGTCTCTCAGGGAGATATCTGTACACTGAGTGGTGTCTCTCAGTCCCTCTCTCTCAGGGAGATATCTGTACACTGACTGGTGTCTCTCAGCCCCTCTCTCTCAGGGAGATATCTGTACACTGACTGGTGTCTCTCAGTCCCTGTCTCTCAGGGAGATATCTGTACACTGAGTGGTGTCTCTCAGTCCCTCTCTCTCAGGGAGATATCTGTACTCTGACTGGTGTCTCTCAGTCCCTGTCTCTGAGGGAGATATCTGTACACTGAGTGGTGTCTCTCAGTTGCTCTGTCTCAGGGAGATATCTGTACACTGACTGGTGTCTCTCAGTCCCTGTCTCTCAGGGAGCTTTATGTACACTGAGTGGTGTCTCTCAGGGAGATATCTGTACACTGAGTGGTGTCTCTCAATCCCTCTCTCTCAGGGAGATATCTATACTCTGACTGGTGTCTCTCAGTCCCTGTCTCTGAGGGAGATATCTGTACACTGACTGGTGTCTCTCAGTCCCTCCCTCTCAGGGAGATATCTGTACACTGAGTGGTGTCTCACAGCCCCTGTCTCTCAGGGAGATATCTGTACACTGACTGGTGTCTCTCAGTCCCTGTCTGTCAGGGAGATATCTATACACTGAGTGGTGTCTCTCAGTCCCTCTCTCTCAGGGAGATATCTGTACACTGACTGGTGTCACACAGTCCCTCTCTCTCAGGGAGATATCTGTACACTGACTGGTGTCTCTCAGTCCCTCCCTCTCAGGGTGATATCTGTACACTGAGTGGTGTCTCACAGCCCCTCTCTCTCTGGGAGATATCTGTACACTGATTGGTGTCTCTCAGTCCCTGTCTGTCAGGGAGATATCTATACACTGAGTGGTGTCTCTCAGTCCCTCTCTCTCAGGGAGATATCTGTACACTGACTGGTGTCTCACAGTCCCTCTCTCTCAGGGAGACATCTGTACGCTGACTGGTGTCTCTCAGTCCCTGTCTCTCAGGGAGCTTTATGTACACTGAGTGGTGTCTCTCAGGGAGATATCTGTGCACTGACTGGTGTCTCTCAGTCCCTGTCTCTCAGGGAGCTTTATGTACACTGAGTGGTGTCTCTCAGGGAGATATCTGTACACTGAGTGGTGTCTCTCAGTCCCTCTCTCTCAGGGAGATATCTGTACACTGACTGGTGTCTCTCAGCCCCTCTCTCTCAGGGATATATCTGTACACTGACTGGTGTCTCTCAGTCCCTGTCTCTCAGGGAGATATCTGTACACTGAGTGGTGTCTCTCAGTCCCTCTCTCTCAGGGAGATATCTGTACACTGACTGGTGTCTCTCAGTCCCTGTCTCTGAGGGAGATATCTGTACACTGAGTGGTGTCTCTCAGTTGCTCTCTCTCAGGGAGATATTTGTACACTGACTGGTGTCTCTCAGTCCCTGTCTCTCAGGGAGATATACGTACACTGACTGGTGTCTCTCAGTCCCTCTCTCTCAGGGAGATATATGTACACTGACTGGTGTCTCTCAGTCCCTCCCTCTCAGGGAGATATCTGTACACTGAGTGGTGTCTCACAGCCCCTGTCTCTCTGGGAGATATCTGTACACTGATTGGTGTCTCTCAGTCCCTGTCTGTCAGGGAGATATCCATACACTGAGTGGTGTCTCTCAGTCCCTCTCTCTCAGGGAGATATCTGTACACTGACTGGTGTCTCACAGTCCCTCTCTCTCAGGGAGACATCTGTACGCTGACTGGTGTCTCTCAGTCCCTGTCTCTCAGGGAGCTTTATGTACACTGAGTGGTGTCTCTCAGGGAGATATCTGTGCACTGACTGGTGTCTCTCAGTCCCTGTCTCTCAGGGAGCTTTATGTACACTGAGTGGTGTCTCTCAGTCCCTCTCTCTCAGGGAGATATCTGTACGCTGACTGGTGTCTCTCAGTCCCTGTCTGTCAGGGAGATATCTATACACTGAGTGGTGTCTCTCAGTCCCTCTCTCTCAGGGAGATATCTGTACACTGACTGGTGTCTCACAGTCCCTCTCTCTCAGGGAGACATCTGTACGCTGACTGGTGTCTCTCAGTCCCTGTCTCTCAGGGAGCTTTATGTACACTGAGTGGTGTCTCTCAGGGAGATATCTGTGCACTGACTGGTGTCTCTCAGTCCCTGTCTCTCAGGGAGATTAGATTAGAGATACAGCACTGAAACAGGCCCTTCGGCCCACCGAGTCTGTGCCGACCATCAACCACCCATTTATACTAATCCTACACTAATCCCATATTCCTACCAAACATCCCCACCTGTCCCTATATTTCCCTACCACCTACCTATACTAGTGACAATTTATAATGGCCAATTTACCTACCAACCTGCAAGTCTTTTGGCTTGTGGGAGGAAACCGGAGCACCCGGAGAAAACCCACGCAGACACAGGGAGAACTTGCAAACTCCACACAGGCAGTACCCAGAATCGAACCCGGGTCCCTGGAGCTGTGAGGCTGCGGTGCTAACCACTGCGCCACTGTGCCGCCCCTGTCTCTCAGGGAGCTTTATGTACACTGAGTGGTGTCTCTCAGTCCCTCTCTCTCAGGGAGATATCTGTTCACTGACTGGTGTCTCTCAGTCCCTGTCTCTCAGGGAGATATCTGTGCACTGAGTGGTGTCTCTCAGTCCCTGTCTCTCAGGGAGATATCTGTACACTGACTGGTGTCTCTCAGTCCCTCTCTCTCAGGGAGCTTTATGTACACTGAGTGGTGTCTCTCAGGGAGATATCTGTACACTGAGTGGTGTCTCTCAATCCCTCTCTCTCAGGGAGATATCTGTACTCTGACTGGTGTCTCTCAGTCCCTGTCTCTGAGGGAGATATCTGTACACTGACTGGTGTCTCTCAGTCCCTCCCTCTCAGGGAGATATCTGTACACTGAGTGGTGTCTCACAGCCCCTGTCTCTCAGGGAGATATCTGTACACTGACTGGTGTCTCTCAGTCCCTGTCTGTCAGGGAGATATCTATACACTGAGTGGTGTCTCTCAGTCCCTCTCTCTCAGGGAGATATCTGTACACTGACTGGTGTCACACAGTCCCTCTCTCTCAGGGATACATCTGTACGCTGACTGGTGTCTCTCAGTCCCTGTCTCTCAGGGAGCTTTATGTACAATGAGTGGTGTCTCTCAGGGAGATATCTGTACACTGACTGGTGTCTCACAGCCCCTGTCTCTCAGGGAGATATCTGTACACTGACTGGTGTCTCTCAGTCCCTGTCTCTCAGGGAGCTTTATGTACACTGAGTGGTGTCTCTCAGGGAGATATCTGTACACTGAGTGGTGTCTCTCAATCCCTCTCTCTCAGGGAGATATCTGTACTCTGACTGGTGTCTCTCAGTCCCTGTCTCTGAGGGAGATATCTGTACACTGACTGGTGTCTCTCAGTCCCTCCCTCTCAGGGAGATATCTGTACACTGAGTGGTGTCTCACAGCCCCTGTCTCTCAGGGAGATATCTGTACACTGACTGGGGTCTCTCAGTCCCTGTCTGTCAGGGAGATATCTATACACTGAGTGGTGTCTCTCAGTCCCTCTCTCTCAGGGAGATATCTGTACACTGACTGGTGTCACACAGTCCCTCTCTCTCAGGGAGATATCTGTACACTGACTGGTGTCTCTCAGTCCCTCCCTCTCAGGGAGATATCTGTACACTGAGTGGTGTCTCACAGCCCCTGTCTCTCTGGGAGATATCTGTACACTGATTGGTGTCTCTCAGTCCCTGTCTGTCAGGGAGATATCTATACACTGAGTGGTGTCTCTCAGTCCCTCTCTCTCAGGGAGATATCTGTACACTGACTGGTGTCTCACAGTCCCTCTCTCTCAGGGAGACATCTGTACGCTGACTGGTGTCTCTCAGTCCCTGTCTCTCAGGGAGCTTTATGTACACTGAGTGGTGTCTCTCAGGGAGATATCTGTGCACTGAGTGGTGTCTCTCAATCCCTCTCTCTCAGGGAGATATCTGTACTCTGACTGGTGTCTCTCAGTCCCTGTCTCTGAGGGAGATATCTGTCCACTGACTGGTGTCTCTCAGTCCCTCCCTCTCATGGAGATATCTATACACTGAGTGGTGTCTCTCAGTCCCTCTCTCTCAGGGAGATATCTGTACACTGACTGGTGTCTCACAGTCCCTCTCTCTCAGGGAGACATCTGTACGCTGACTGGTGTCTCTCAGTCCCTGTCTCTCAGGGAGCTTTATGTACACTGAGTGGTGTCTCTCAGGGAGATATCTGTACACTGACTGGTGTCTCTCAGTCCTTGTCTCTCAGGGAGCTTTATGTACACTGAGTGGTGTCTCTCAGTCCCTCTCTCTCAGGGAGATATGTGTACACTGACTGGTGTCTCTCAGTCCCTGTCTCTCAGGGAGATATCTGTACACTGAGTGGTGTCTCTCAGTCCCTGTCTCTCAGGGAGATATCTGTACACTGACTGGTGTCTCTCAGTCCCTGTCTCTCAGGGAGCTTTATGTACACTGAGTGGTGTCTCTCAGGGAGATATCTGTACACTGAGTGGTGTCTCTCAGGGAGATATCTGTACACTGACTGGTGTCTCTCAGCCCCTCTCTCTCAGGGAGATATCTGTGCACTGAGTGGTGTCTCACAGTCCCTCTCTCTCAGGGAGATATCTGTACACTGACTGGTGTCTCTCAGTCCCTGTCTCTCAGGGAGATATCTGTACACTGAGTAGTGTCTCTCAGTCCCTCTCTCTCAGGGAGATATCTGTACTCTGACTGGTGTCTCTCAGTCCCTGTCTCTCAGGGAGATATCTGTACAATGAGTGGTTTCTCTCAGTCCCTCTCTCTCAGGGAGGTATCTGTACACTGACTGGTGTCTCTCAGTCCCTGTCTCTCAGGGAGATATCTGTACACTGAGTGGTGTCTCTCAGTCCCTCTCTCTCAGGGAGATATCTGAACACTGAGTGGTGTCTCTCAGTCCCTCTCTCTCAGGGAGATATATGTACACTGATTGGTGCCTCTCAGTCCCTCTCTCTCAGGGAGGTATCTGTACACTGAGTGGTGTCTCTCAGTCCCTGTCTCTCAGGGAGATATATGTACACTGACTGGTGTCTCTCAGTCCCTGTCTCTGAGGGAGATATCTGTACACTGACTGGTGTCTCTCAGTCCCTCTCTCTCAGGGAGATATCTGTACACTGAGTGGTGTCTCACAGCCCCTGTCTCTCAGGGAGATATCTGTACACTGACTGGTTTCTCTCAGTCCCTGTCTGTCAGGGAGATATCTATACACTGAGTGGTGTCTCTCAGTCCCTCTCTCTCAGGGAGATATCTGTACACTGACTGGTGTCTCTCAGTCCCTGTCTCTCAGGGAGATATCTGTACACTGAGTGGTGTCTCACAGTCCCTCTCTCTCAGGGAGATATCTGTACACTGACTGGTGTCTCTCAGTCCCTGCCTCTCAGGGAGATATCTGTACACTGACTGGTGTCTCTCAGTCCCTCTCTCTCAGGGAGATATCTGTACACTGAGTGGTGTCTCTCAGTCCCTGTCTCTCAGGGAGATATCTGTACACTGAGTGGTGTCTCACAGTCCCTCTCTCTCAGGGAGATATCTGTACACTGACTGGTGTCTCTCAGTCCCTCTCTCTCAGGGAGATATCTGTACACTGACTGGTGTCTCTCAGTCCCTCTCTCTCAGGGAGATATATGTACACTGACTGGTGTGTCTCAGTCCCTCTCTCTCAGGGAGGTATCTGTACATTGAGTGGTGTCTCACAGCCCCTGTCTCTCTGGGAGATATCTGTACACTGATTGGTGTCTCTCAGTCCCTGTCTGTCAGGGAGATATCTATACACTGAGTGGTGTCTCTCAGTCCCTCTCTCTCAGGGAGATATCTGTACACTGACTGGTGTCTCACAGTCCCTCTCTCTCAGGGAGACATCTGTACGCTGACTGGTGTCTCTCAGTCCCTGTCTCTCAGGGAGCTTTATGTACACTGAGTGGTGTCTCTCAGGGAGATATCTGTGCACTGAGTGGTGTCTCTCAATCCCTCTCTCTCAGGGAGATATCTGTACTCTGACTGGTGTCTCTCAGTCCCTGTCTCTGAGGGAGATATCTGTCCACTGACTGGTGTCTCTCAGTCCCTCCCTCTCATGGAGATATCTATACACTGAGTGGTGTCTCTCAGTCCCTCTCTCTCAGGGAGATATCTGTACACTGACTGGTGTCTCACAGTCCCTCTCTCTCAGGGAGACATCTGTACGCTGACTGGTGTCTCTCAGTCCCTGTCTCTCAGGGAGCTTTATGTACACTGAGTGGTGTCTCTCAGGGAGATATCTGTACACTGACTGGTGTCTCTCAGTCCTTGTCTCTCAGGGAGCTTTATGTACACTGAGTGGTGTCTCTCAGTCCCTCTCTCTCAGGGAGATATGTGTACACTGACTGGTGTCTCTCAGTCCCTGTCTCTCAGGGAGATATCTGTACACTGAGTGGTGTCTCTCAGTCCCTGTCTCTCAGGGAGATATCTGTACACTGACTGGTGTCTCTCAGTCCCTGTCTCTCAGGGAGCTTTATGTACACTGAGTGGTGTCTCTCAGGGAGATATCTGTACACTGAGTGGTGTCTCTCAGGGAGATATCTGTACACTGACTGGTGTCTCTCAGCCCCTCTCTCTCAGGGAGATATCTGTGCACTGAGTGGTGTCTCACAGTCCCTCTCTCTCAGGGAGATATCTGTACACTGACTGGTGTCTCTCAGTCCCTGTCTCTCAGGGAGATATCTGTACACTGAGTAGTGTCTCTCAGTCCCTCTCTCTCAGGGAGATATCTGTACTCTGACTGGTGTCTCTCAGTCCCTGTCTCTCAGGGAGATATCTGTACAATGAGTGGTTTCTCTCAGTCCCTCTCTCTCAGGGAGGTATCTGTACACTGACTGGTGTCTCTCAGTCCCTGTCTCTCAGGGAGATATCTGTACACTGAGTGGTGTCTCTCAGTCCCTCTCTCTCAGGGAGATATCTGAACACTGAGTGGTGTCTCTCAGTCCCTCTCTCTCAGGGAGATATATGTACACTGATTGGTGCCTCTCAGTCCCTCTCTCTCAGGGAGGTATCTGTACACTGAGTGGTGTCTCTCAGTCCCTGTCTCTCAGGGAGATATATGTACACTGACTGGTGTCTCTCAGTCCCTCTCTCTCAGGGAGATATCTGTACACTGACTGGTGTCTCTCAGTCCCTCTCTCTCAGGGAGATATCTGTACACTGAGTGGTGTCTCACAGCCCCTGTCTCTCAGGGAGATATCTGTACACTGACTGGTTTCTCTCAGTCCCTGTCTGTCAGGGAGATATCTATACACTGAGTGGTGTCTCTCAGTCCCTCTCTCTCAGGGAGATATCTGTACACTGACTGGTGTCTCTCAGTCCCTGTCTCTCAGGGAGATATCTGTACACTGAGTGGTGTCTCACAGTCCCTCTCTCTCAGGGAGATATCTGTACACTGACTGGTGTCTCTCAGTCCCTGCCTCTCAGGGAGATATCTGTACACTGACTGGTGTCTCTCAGTCCCTCTCTCTCAGGGAGATATCTGTACACTGAGTGGTGTCTCTCAGTCCCTGTCTCTCAGGGAGATATCTGTACACTGAGTGGTGTCTCACAGTCCCTCTCTCTCAGGGAGATATCTGTACACTGACTGGTGTCTCTCAGTCCCTCTCTCTCAGGGAGATATCTGTACACTGACTGGTGTCTCTCAGTCCCTCTCTCTCAGGGAGATATATGTACACTGACTGGTGTGTCTCAGTCCCTCTCTCTCAGGGAGGTATCTGTACATTGAGTGGTGTCTCTCAGTCCCTGTCTCTCAGGGAGATATATGTACACTGACTGGTGTCTCTCAGTCCCTGTCTCTCAGGGAGATATCTGAACACTGAGTGGTGTCTCTCAGTCCCTCTCTCTCAGGGAGATATATGTACACTGACTGGTGTCTCTCAGTCCCTGTCTCTCAGGGAGGTATCTGTACACTGACCGGTGTCTCTCAGCCCCTGTCTCTCAGGGAGCTTTATGTACACTGAGTGGTGTCTCTCAGGGAGATATCTGTACACTGAGTGGTGTCTCTCAGTCCCTCTCTCTCAGGGAGATATCTGTACACTGACTGGTGTCTCTCAGCCCCTCTCTCTCAGGGAGATATCCGTGCACTGAGTGGTGTCTCACAGTCCCTCTCTCTCAGGGAGATATCTGTACACTGACTGGTATCTCTCAGTCCCTGTCTCTCAGGGAGATATCTGTACACTGAGTGGTGTCACTCAGTCCCTCTCTCTCAGGGAGATATCTGTACACTGAGTGGTGTCTCTCAGTCCCTCTCTCTCAGGGAGATATCTGTACACTGACTGGTGTCTCTCAGTCCCTCTCTCTCAGGGAGATATCTGTGCACTGAGTGGTGTCTCTCAGTCCCTCTCTCTCAGGGAAATATCTGTACACTGAGTGGTGTCTCTCAGTCCCTGTCTCTCAGGGAGATATATGTACACTGACTGGTGTCTCTCAGTCCCTCTCTCTCAGGGAGGTATCTGTACACTGAGTTGTGTCTCTCAGTCCCTGTCTCTCAGGGAGATATATGTACACTGACTGGTGTCTCTCAGTCCCTCTCTCTCGGGGAGATATCTGTACACTGACTGGTGTCTCTCAGTCCCTCTCTCTCAAGAAGATATCTGTACACTGAGTGGTGTCTCACAGCCCCTGTCTCTCAGGGAGATATCTGTACACTGACTGGTGTCTCTCAGTCCCTGTCTCTCAGGGAGATATCTGTGCACTGAGTGGTGTCTCACAGTCCCTCTCTCTCAGGGAGATATCTGTACACTGACTGGTGTCTCTCAGTCCCTGTCTCTCAGGGAGATATCTGTACACTGAGTGTTGTCTCTCAGTCCCTCTCTCTCAGGGAGATATCTGTACACTGACTGGTGTCTCTCAGTCCCTCTCTCTCAGGGAGATATCTGTACACTGAGTGGTGTCTCTCAGTCCCTCTCTCTCAGGGAGATATCTGTACACTGAGTGGTGTCTCTCAGTCCCTCTCTCTCAGGGAGATATCTGTACACTGAGTGGTTTCTCTCAGTCCCTGTCTCTCAGGGAGATATCTGTACACTGAGTGGTGTCTCTCAGTCCCTGTCTCTCAGGGAGATATCTGTACACTGAATGGTGTCTCTCAGTCCCTCTCTCTCAGGGAGATATCTGTACGCTGACTAGTGTCTCTCAGTCCCTCTCTCTCAGGGAGATAACTGTACACTGAGTGGTGTCTCTCAGTCCCTGTCTCTCAGGGAGATATCTGTACACTGAATGGTGTCTCTCAGTCCCTCTCTCTCAGGGAGATATCTGTTCTCTGACTGGTGTCTCTCAGTCCCTGTCTCTCAGGGAGATATCTGTACACTGACTGGTGTCTCTCAGTCCCTGTCTCTCAGGGAGATATCTGTACACTGAGTGGTGTCTCTCAGTCCCTCTCTCTCAGGGAGATATCTGTACACTGACTGGTGTCTCTCAGTCCCTGTCTCTCAGGGAGATATCTCTACACTGAGTGGTGTCTCTCAGTCCCTCTCTCTCAGGGAGAAATCTGTACACTGACTGGTGTCTCTCAGTCCCTGTCTCTCAGGGAGATATCTGTACACTGAGTGGTGTCTCTCAGCCCCTCTCTCTCAGGGAGATATCTGCACACTGACTGGTGTCTCTCAGTCCCTGTCTCTCAGGGAGATATCTATACACTGAGTGCTGTCTCTCAGTCCCTGTCTCTCAGGGAGATATCTGTACACTGACTGGTGTCTCTCAGTCCCTCTCTCTCAGGGAGATATCTGTACGCTGACTAGTGTCTCTCAGTCCCTCTCTCTCAGGGAGATAACTGTACACTGAGTGGTTTCTCTAAGTCCCTGTCTCTCAGGGAGATATCTGTACACTGAGTGGTGTCTCTCAGTCCCTCTCTCAGGGAGGTATCTGTACACTGAGTGCTGTCTCTCAGTCCCTGTCTCTCAGGGAGATATATGTACACTGACTGGTGTCTCTCAGTCCTTGTCTCTCAGGGAGATATCTGTACACTGAGTGGTGTCTCTCAGTCCCTCTCTCTCAGGGAGATATCTGTACACTGAGTGGTGTCTCTCAGTTCCTGTCTCTCAGGGAGATATCTGTACACTGAATGGTGTCTCTCAGTCCCTCTCTCTCAGGGAGATATCTGTTCTCTGACTGGTGTCTCTCAGTCCCTGTCTCTCAGGGAGATATCTGTACAATGAGTGGTGTCTCTCAGTCCCTCTCTCTCAGGTAGATATCTGTATACTGACTGGTGTCTCTCAGTCCCTGTCTCTCAGGGAGATATCTGTACACTGACCGGTGTCTCTCAGTCCCTGTCTCTCAGGGAGCTTTATGTACACTGAGTGGTGTCTCTCAGGGAGATATCTGTACACTGAGTGGTGTCTCTCAGTCCCTCTCTCTCAGGGAGATATCTGTACACTGACTGGTGTCTCTCAGCCCCTCTCTCTCAGGGAGATATCCGTGCACTGAGTGGTGTCTCACAGTCCCTCTCTCTCAGGGAGATATCTGTACACTGACTGGTGTCTCTCAGTCCCTGTCTCTCAGGGAGATATCTGTACACTGAGTGGTGTCTCTCAGTCCCTCTCTCTCAGGGAGATATCTGCACTCTGACTGGGGTCTCTCAGTCCCTGTCTCTCAGGGAGATATCTGTACACTGAGTGGTGTCTCTCAGTCCCTCTCTCTCAGGGAGATATCTGTCCACTGACTGGTGTCTCTCAGTCCCTCTCTCTCAGGGAGATATCAGTGCACTGAGTGGTGTCTCTCAGTCCCTCTCTCTCAGGGAGATATCTGTACACTGAGTGGTGTCTCTCAGTCCCTGTCTCTCAGGGAGATATATGTACACTGACTGGTGTCTCTCAGTCCCTCTCTCTCAGGGAGGTATCTCTACACTGAGTGGTGTCTCTCAGTCCCTGTCTCTCAGGGAGATACATGTACACTGACTGGTGTCTCTCAGTCCCTCTCTCTCAGGGAGATATCTGTACACTGACTGGTGTCTCTCTGTCCCTCTCTCTCAGGGAGATATCTGTACACTGAGTGGTGTCTCACAGCCCCTGTCTCTCAGGGAGATATCTGTACACTGACTGGTGTCTCTCAGTCCCTGTCTCTCAGGGAGATATCTGTACACTGAGTGGTGTCTCACAGTCCCTCTCTCTCAGGGAGATATCTGTACACTGACTGGTGTCTCTCAGTCCCTGTCTCTCAGGGAGATATCTGTACACTGAGTGGTGTCTCTCAGTCCCTCTCTCTCAGGGAGATATCTGTACACTGACTGGTGTCTCTCAGTCCCTGTCTCTCAGGGAGATATCTGTACACTGAGTGGTGTCTCACAGTCCCTCTCTCTCAGGGAGATATCTGTACACTGACTGGTGTCTCTCAGTCCCTCTCTCTCAGGGAGATATCTGTACACTGAGTGGTGTCTCTCAGTCCCTCTCTCTCAGGGAGATATCTGTACACTGACTGGTGTCTCTCAGTCCCTCTCTCTCAGGGAGATATATGTACACTGACTGGTGTCCCTCAGTCCCTCTCTCTCAGGGAGGTATCTGTACACTGAGTGGTGTCTCTCAGTCCCTGTCTCTCAGGGAGATATATGTACACTGATAGGTGTCTCTCAGTCCCTCTCTCTCAGGGAGATATCTGTACACTGAGTGGTGTCTCTCAGTCCCTCTCTTTCAGGGAGATATCTGTACACTGAGTGGTTTCTCTCAGTCCCTGTCTCTCAGGGAGATATCTGTACACTGAGTGGTGTCTCTCAGTCCCTGTCTCTCAGGGAGATATCTGTACACTGAGAGGTGTCTATCAGTACCTCTCTCTCAGGGAGATATCTGTACACTGACTGGTGTCTCTCAGTCCCTATCTCTCAGGGAGATATCTGTACACTGACTGGTGTCTCTCAGTCCCTCTCTCTCAGGGAGATATCTGTACACTGACTGGTGTCTCACAGTCCCTCTCTCTCAGAGAGATATCTGTACACTGACTGGTGTCTCTCAGTCCCTCTCTCTCAGGGAGATATCTGTACACTGAGTGGTGTCTCTCAGTCCCTCTCTCTCAAGGAGATATCTGTACACTGAGTGGTGTCTCTCAGTCCCTGTCTCTCAGGGAGATATATGTACACTGACTGGTGTCTCTCAGTCCCTCTCTCTCAGGGAGGTATCTGTACACTGACTGGTGTCTCTCAGTCCCTGTCTCTCAGGGAGATATCTGTACACTGAGTGGTGTCTCTCAGTCCCTCTCTCTCAGGGAGATATCTGAACACTGAGTGGTGTCTCTCAGTCCCTCTCTCTCAGGGAGATATATGTACACTGATTGGTGCCTCTCAGTCCCTCTCTCTCAGGGAGGTATCTGTACACTGAGTGGTGTCTCTCAGTCCCTGTCTCTCAGGGAGATATATGTACACTGACTGGTGTCTCTCAGTCCCTCTCTCTCAGGGAGATATCTGTACACTGACTGGTGTCTCTCAGTCCCTCTCTCTCAGGGAGATATCTGTACACTGAGTGGTGTCTCACAGCCCCTGTCTCTCAGGGAGATATCTGTACACTGACTGGTTTCTCTCAGTCCCTGTCTGTCAGGGAGATATCTATACACTGAGTGGTGTCTCTCAGTCCCTCTCTCTCAGGGAGATATCTGTACACTGACTGGTGTCTCTCAGTCCCTGTCTCTCAGGGAGATATCTGTACACTGAGTGGTGTCTCACAGTCCCTCTCTCTCAGGGAGATATCTGTACACTGACTGGTGTCTCTCAGTCCCTGCCTCTCAGGGAGATATCTGTACACTGACTGGTGTCTCTCAGTCCCTCTCTCTCAGGGAGATATCTGTACACTGAGTGGTGTCTCTCAGTCCCTGTCTCTCAGGGAGATATCTGTACACTGAGTGGTGTCTCACAGTCCCTCTCTCTCAGGGAGATATCTGTACACTGACTGGTGTCTCTCAGTCCCTCTCTCTCAGGGAGATATCTGTACACTGACTGGTGTCTCTCAGTCCCTCTCTCTCAGGGAGATATATGTGCACTGACTCGTGTGTCTCAGTCCCTCTCTCTCAGGGAGGTATCTGTACACTGAGTGGTGTCTCTCAGTCCCTGTCTCTCAGGGAGATATATGTACACTGACTGGTGTCTCTCCGTCCCTGTCTCTCAGGGAGATATCTGAACACTGAGTGGTGTCTCTCAGTCCCTCTCTCTCAGGGAGATATATGTACACTGACTGGTGTCTCTCAGTCCCTGTCTCTCAGGGAGGTATCTGTACACTGACCGGTGTCTCTCAGCCCCTGTCTCTCAGGGAGCTTTATGTACACTGAGTGGTGTCTCTCAGGGAGATATCTGTACACTGAGTGGTGTCTCTCAGTCCCTCTCTCTCAGGGAGATATCTGTACACTGACTGGTGTCTCTCAGCCCCTCTCTCTCAGGGAGATATCAGTGCACTGAGTGGTGTCTCACAGTCCCTCTCTCTCAGGGAGATATCTGTACACTGACTGGTGTCTCTCAGTCCCTGTCTCTCAGGGAGATATCTGTACACTGAGTGGTGTCACTCAGTCCCTCTCTCTCAGGGAGATATCTGTACACTGAGTGGTGTCTCTCAGTCCCTCTCTCTCAGGGAGATATCTGTACACTGACTGGTGTCTCTCAGTCCCTCTCTCTCAGGGAGATATCTGTGCACTGAGTGGTGTCTCTCAGTCCCTCTCTCTCAGGGAGATATCTGTACACTGAGTGGTGTCTCTCAGTCCCTGTCTCTCAGGGAGATATATGTACACTGACTGGTGTCTCTCAGTCCCTCTCTCTCAGGGAGGTATCTGTACACTGAGTGGTGTCTCTCAGTCCCTGTCTCTCAGGGAGATATATGTACACTGACTGGTGTGTCTCAGTCCCTCTCTCTCAGGGAGGTATCTGTACATTGAGTGGTGTCTCTCAGTCCCTGTCTCTCAGGGAGATATATGTACACTGACTGGTGTCTCTCAGTCCCTGTCTCTCAGGGAGATATCTGAACACTGAGTGGTGTCTCTCAGTCCCTCTCTCTCAGGGAGATATATGTACACTGACTGGTGTCTCTCAGTCCCTGTCTCTCAGGGAGGTATCTGTACACTGACCGGTGTCTCTCAGCCCCTGTCTCTCAGGGAGCTTTATGTACACTGAGTGGTGTCTCTCAGGGAGATATCTGTACACTGAGTGGTGTCTCTCAGTCCCTCTCTCTCAGGGAGATATCTGTACACTGACTGGTGTCTCTCAGCCCCTCTCTCTCAGGGAGATATCCGTGCACTGAGTGGTGTCTCACAGTCCCTCTCTCTCAGGGAGATATCTGTACACTGACTGGTATCTCTCAGTCCCTGTCTCTCAGGGAGATATCTGTACACTGAGTGGTGTCACTCAGTCCCTCTCTCTCAGGGAGATATCTGTACACTGAGTGGTGTCTCTCAGTCCCTCTCTCTCAGGGAGATATCTGTACACTGACTGGTGTCTCTCAGTCCCTCTCTCTCAGGGAGATATCTGTGCACTGAGTGGTGTCTCTCAGTCCCTCTCTCTCAGGGAAATATCTGTACACTGAGTGGTGTCTCTCAGTCCCTGTCTCTCAGGGAGATATATGTACACTGACTGGTGTCTCTCAGTCCCTCTCTCTCAGGGAGGTATCTGTACACTGAGTTGTGTCTCTCAGTCCCTGTCTCTCAGGGAGATATATGTACACTGACTGGTGTCTCTCAGTCCCTCTCTCTCGGGGAGATATCTGTACACTGACTGGTGTCTCTCAGTCCCTCTCTCTCAAGAAGATATCTGTACACTGAGTGGTGTCTCACAGCCCCTGTCTCTCAGGGAGATATCTGTACACTGACTGGTGTCTCTCAGTCCCTGTCTCTCAGGGAGATATCTGTGCACTGAGTGGTGTCTCACAGTCCCTCTCTCTCAGGGAGATATCTGTACACTGACTGGTGTCTCTCAGTCCCTGTCTCTCAGGGAGATATCTGTACACTGAGTGTTGTCTCTCAGTCCCTCTCTCTCAGGGAGATATCTGTACACTGACTGGTGTCTCTCAGTCCCTCTCTCTCAGGGAGATATCTGTACACTGAGTGGTGTCTCTCAGTCCCTCTCTCTCAGGGAGATATCTGTACACTGAGTGGTGTCTCTCAGTCCCTCTCTCTCAGGGAGATATCTGTACACTGAGTGGTTTCTCTCAGTCCCTGTCTCTCAGGGAGATATCTGTACACTGAGTGGTGTCTCTCAGTCCCTGTCTCTCAGGGAGATATCTGTACACTGAATGGTGTCTCTCAGTCCCTCTCTCTCAGGGAGATATCTGTACGCTGACTAGTGTCTCTCAGTCCCTCTCTCTCAGGGAGATAACTGTACACTGAGTGGTGTCTCTCAGTCCCTGTCTCTCAGGGAGATATCTGTACACTGAATGGTGTCTCTCAGTCCCTCTCTCTCAGGGAGATATCTGTTCTCTGACTGGTGTCTCTCAGTCCCTGTCTCTCAGGGAGATATCTGTACACTGACTGGTGTCTCTCAGTCCCTGTCTCTCAGGGAGATATCTGTACACTGAGTGGTGTCTCTCAGTCCCTCTCTCTCAGGGAGATATCTGTACACTGACTGGTGTCTCTCAGTCCCTGTCTCTCAGGGAGATATCTCTACACTGAGTGGTGTCTCTCAGTCCCTCTCTCTCAGGGAGAAATCTGTACACTGACTGGTGTCTCTCAGTCCCTGTCTCTCAGGGAGATATCTGTACACTGAGTGGTGTCTCTCAGCCCCTCTCTCTCAGGGAGATATCTGCACACTGACTGGTGTCTCTCAGTCCCTGTCTCTCAGGGAGATATCTATACACTGAGTGCTGTCTCTCAGTCCCTGTCTCTCAGGGAGATATCTGTACACTGACTGGTGTCTCTCAGTCCCTCTCTCTCAGGGAGATATCTGTACGCTGACTAGTGTCTCTCAGTCCCTCTCTCTCAGGGAGATAACTGTACACTGAGTGGTTTCTCTCAGTCCCTGTCTCTCAGGGAGATATCTGTACACTGAGTGGTGTCTCTCAGTCCCTCTCTCAGGGAGGTATCTGTACACTGAGTGCTGTCTCTCAGTCCCTGTCTCTCAGGGAGATATATGTACACTGACTGGTGTCTCTCAGTCCTTGTCTCTCAGGGAGATATCTGTACACTGAGTGGTGTCTCTCAGTCCCTCTCTCTCAGGGAGATATCTGTACACTGAGTGGTGTCTCTCAGTTCCTGTCTCTCAGGGAGATATCTGTACACTGAATGGTGTCTCTCAGTCCCTCTCTCTCAGGGAGATATCTGTTCTCTGACTGGTGTCTCTCAGTCCCTGTCTCTCAGGGAGATATCTGTACAATGAGTGGTGTCTCTCAGTCCCTCTCTCTCAGGTAGATATCTGTATACTGACTGGTGTCTCTCAGTCCCTGTCTCTCAGGGAGATATCTGTACACTGACCGGTGTCTCTCAGTCCCTGTCTCTCAGGGAGCTTTATGTACACTGAGTGGTGTCTCTCAGGGAGATATCTGTACACTGAGTGGTGTCTCTCAGTCCCTCTCTCTCAGGGAGATATCTGTACACTGACTGGTGTCTCTCAGCCCCTCTCTCTCAGGGAGATATCCGTGCACTGAGTGGTGTCTCACAGTCCCTCTCTCTCAGGGAGATATCTGTACACTGACTGGTGTCTCTCAGTCCCTGTCTCTCAGGGAGATATCTGTACACTGAGTGGTGTCTCTCAGTCCCTCTCTCTCAGGGAGATATCTGTACTCTGACTGGGGTCTCTCAGTCCCTGTCTCTCAGGGAGATATACGTACACTGAGTGGTGTCTCTCAGTCCCTCTCTCTCAGGGAGATATCTGTCCACTGACTGGTGTCTCTCAGTCCCTCTCTCTCAGGGAGATATCAGTGCACTGAGTGGTGTCTCTCAGTCCCTCTCTCTCAGGGAGATATCTGTACACTGAGTGGTGTCTCTCAGTCCCTGTCTCTCAGGGAGATATATGTACACTGACTGGTGTCTCTCAGTCCCTCTCTCTCAGGGAGGTATCTCTACACTGAGTGGTGTCTCTCAGTCCCTGTCTCTCAGGGAGATACATGTACACTGACTGGTGTCTCTCAGTCCCTCTCTCTCAGGGAGATATCTGTACACTGACTGGTGTCTCTCTGTCCCTCTCTCTCAGGGAGATATCTGTACACTGAGTGGTGTCTCACAGCCCCTGTCTCTCAGGGAGATATCTGTACACTGACTGGTGTCTCTCAGTCCCTGTCTCTCAGGGAGATATCTGTACACTGAGTGGTGTCTCACAGTCCCTCTCTCTCAGGGAGATATCTGTACACTGACTGGTGTCCCTCAGTCCCTGTCTCTCAGGGAGATATCTGTACACTGAGTGGTGTCTCTCAGTCCCTCTCTCTCAGGGAGATATCTGTACACTGACTGGTGTCTCTCAGTCCCTGTCTCTCAGGGAGATATCTGTACACTGAGTGGTGTCTCACAGTCCCTCTCTCTCAGGGAGATATCTGTACACTGACTGGTGTCTCTCAGTCCCTCTCTCTCAGGGAGATATCTGTACACTGAGTGGTGTCTCTCAGTCCCTCTCTCTCAGGGAGATATCTGTACACTGACTGGTGTCTCTCAGTCCCTCTCTCTCAGGGAGATATATGTACACTGACTGGTGTCCCTCAGTCCCTCTCTCTCAGGGAGGTATCTGTACACTGAGTGGTGTCTCTCAGTCCCTGTCTCTCAGGGAGATATATGTACACTGATAGGTGTCTCTCAGTCCCTCTCTCTCAGGGAGATATCTGTACACTGAGTGGTGTCTCTCAGTCCCTCTCTTTCAGGGAGATATCTGTACACTGAGTGGTTTCTCTCAGTCCCTGTCTCTCAGGGAGATATCTGTACACTGAGTGGTGTCTCTCAGTCCCTGTCTCTCAGGGAGATATCTGTACACTGAGAGGTGTCTATCAGTACCTCTCTCTCAGGGAGATATCTGTACACTGACTGGTGTCTCTCAGTCCCTATCTCTCAGGGAGATATCTGTACACTGACTGGTGTCTCTCAGTCCCTCTCTCTCAGGGAGATATCTGTACACTGACTGGTGTCTCACAGTCCCTCTCTCTCAGAGAGATATCTGTACACTGACTGGTGTCTCTCAGTCCCTCTCTCTCAGGGAGATATCTGTACACTGAGTGGTGTCTCTCAGTCCCTCTCTCTCAAGGAGATATCTGTACACTGAGTGGTGTCTCTCAGTCCCTGTCTCTCAGGGAGATATATGTACACTGACTGGTGTCTCTCAGTCCCTCTCTCTCAGGGAGGTATCTGTACACTGACTGGTGTCTCTCAGTCCCTGTCTCTCAGGGAGATATCTGTACACTGAGTGGTGTCTCTCAGTCCCTCTCTCTCAGGGAGATATCTGAACACTGAGTGGTGTCTCTCAGTCCCTCTCTCTCAGGGAGATATATGTACACTGATTGGTGCCTCTCAGTCCCTCTCTCTCAGGGAGGTATCTGTACACTGAGTGGTGTCTCTCAGTCCCTGTCTCTCAGGGAGATATATGTACACTGACTGGTGTCTCTCAGTCCCTCTCTCTCAGGGAGATATCTGTACACTGACTGGTGTCTCTCAGTCCCTCTCTCTCAGGGAGATATCTGTACACTGAGTGGTGTCTCACAGCCCCTGTCTCTCAGGGAGATATCTGTACACTGACTGGTTTCTCTCAGTCCCTGTCTGTCAGGGAGATATCTATACACTGAGTGGTGTCTCTCAGTCCCTCTCTCTCAGGGAGATATCTGTACACTGACTGGTGTCTCTCAGTCCCTGTCTCTCAGGGAGATATCTGTACACTGAGTGGTGTCTCACAGTCCCTCTCTCTCAGGGAGATATCTGTACACTGACTGGTGTCTCTCAGTCCCTGCCTCTCAGGGAGATATCTGTACACTGACTGGTGTCTCTCAGTCCCTCTCTCTCAGGGAGATATCTGTACACTGAGTGGTGTCTCTCAGTCCCTGTCTCTCAGGGAGATATCTGTACACTGAGTGGTGTCTCACAGTCCCTCTCTCTCAGGGAGATATCTGTACACTGACTGGTGTCTCTCAGTCCCTCTCTCTCAGGGAGATATCTGTACACTGACTGGTGTCTCTCAGTCCCTCTCTCTCAGGGAGATATATGTGCACTGACTCGTGTGTCTCAGTCCCTCTCTCTCAGGGAGGTATCTGTACACTGAGTGGTGTCTCTCAGTCCCTGTCTCTCAGGGAGATATCTGTACACTGACTGGTGTCTCTCCGTCCCTGTCTCTCAGGGAGATATCTGAACACTGAGTGGTGTCTCTCAGTCCCTCTCTCTCAGGGAGATATATGTACACTGACTGGTGTCTCTCAGTCCCTGTCTCTCAGGGAGGTATCTGTACACTGACCGGTGTCTCTCAGCCCCTGTCTCTCAGGGAGCTTTATGTACACTGAGTGGTGTCTCTCAGGGAGATATCTGTACACTGAGTGGTGTCTCTCAGTCCCTCTCTCTCAGGGAGATATCTGTACACTGACTGGTGTCTCTCAGCCCCTCTCTCTCAGGGAGATATCAGTGCACTGAGTGGTGTCTCACAGTCCCTCTCTCTCAGGGAGATATCTGTACACTGACTGGTGTCTCTCAGTCCCTGTCTCTCAGGGAGATATCTGTACACTGAGTGGTGTCACTCAGTCCCTCTCTCTCAGGGAGATATCTGTACACTGAGTGGTGTCTCTCAGTCCCTCTCTCTCAGGGAGATATCTGTACACTGACTGGTGTCTCTCAGTCCCTCTCTCTCAGGGAGATATCTGTGCACTGAGTGGTGTCTCTCAGTCCCTCTCTCTCAGGGAGATATCTGTACACTGAGTGGTGTCTCTCAGTCCCTGTCTCTCAGGGAGATATATGTACACTGACTGGTGTCTCTCAGTCCCTCTCTCTCAGGGAGGTATCTGTACACTGAGTGGTGTCTCTCAGTCCCTGTCTCTCAGGGAGATATATGTACACTGACTGGTGTCTCTCAGTCCCTCTCTCTCGGGGAGATATCTGTACACTGACTGGTGTCTCTCAGTCCCTGTCTCTCAGGGAGATATCTGTACACTGACTGGTGTCTCTCAGTCCCTCTCTCTCAAGAAGATATCTGTACACTGAGTGGTGTCTCACAGCCCCTGTCTCTCAGGGAGATATCTGTACACTGACTGGTGTCTCTCAGTCCCTGTCTCTCAGGGAGATATCTGCGCAATGAGTGGTGTCTCACAGTCCCTCTCTCTCAGGGAGATATCTGTACACTGACTGGTGTCTCTCAGTCCCTGTCTCTCAGGGAGATATCTGTACACTGAGTGGTGTCTCTCAGTCCCTCTCTCTCAGGGAGATATCTGTACACTGACTGGTGTCTCTCAGTCCCTCTCTCTCAGGGAGATATCTGTACACTGAGTGGTGTCTCTCAGTCCCTCTCTCTCAGGGAGATATCTGTACACTGAGTGGTGTCTCTCAGTCCCTCTCTCTCAGGGAGATATCTGTACACTGAGTGGTTTCTCTCAGTCCCTGTCTCTCAGGGAGATATCTGTACACTGAGTGGTGTCTCTCAGTCCCTGTCTCTCAGGGAGATATCTGTACACTGAGTGGTGTCTCTCAGTACCTCTCTCGCAGGGAGATATCTGGACACTGACTGGTGTCTCTCAGTCCCTGTCTCTCAGGGAGATATCTGTACACTGACTGGTGTCTCTCAGTCCCTCTCTCTCAGGGAGATATCTGTACACTGACTGGTGTCTCACAGTCCCTCTCTCTCAGAGAGATATCTGTACACTGACTGGTGTCTCTCAGTCCCTCTCTCTCAGGGAGATATCTGTACACTGAGTGGTGTCTCTCAGTCCCTCTCTCTCAAGGAGATATCTGTACACTGAGTGGTGTCTCTCAGTCCCTGTCTCTCAGGGAGATATATGTACACTGACTGGTGTCTCTCAGTCCCTCTCTCTCAGGGAGGTATCTGTACACTGACTGGTGTCTCTCAGTCCCTGTCTCTCAGGGAGATATCTGTACACTGAGTGGTGTCTCTCAGTCCCTGTCTCTCAGGGAGATATCTGAACACTGAGTGGTGTCTCTCAGTCCCTCTCTCTCAGGGAGATATATGTACACTGACTGGTGCCTCTCAGTCCCTCTCTGTCAGGGAGGTATCTGTACACTGAGTGGTGTCTCTCAGTCCATGTCTCTCAGGGAGATATATGTACACTGACTGGTGTCTCTCAGTCCCTCTCTCTCAGGGAGATATCTGTACACCGAGTGGTGTCTCACACCCCCTGTCTCTCAGGGAGATATCTGTACACTGACTGGTTTCTCTCAGTCCCTGTCTGTCAGGGAGATATCTATACACTGAGTGGTGTCTCTCAGTCCCTCTCTCTCAGGGACATATCTGTACACTGACTGGTGTCTCTCAGTCCCTGTCTCTCAGAGAGATATCTGTACACTGAGTGGTGTCTCACAGTCCCTCTCTCTCAGGGAGATATCTGTACACTGACTGGTGTCTCTCAGTCCCTGTCTCTCAGGGAGATATCTGTACACTGACTGATGTCTCTCAGTCCCTCTCTCTCAGGGAGATATCTGTACACTGAGTGGTGTCTCTCAGTCCCTGTCTCTCAGGGAGATATCTGTACACTGAGTGGTGTCTCTCAGGGAGATATCTGTACACTGAGTGGTGTCTCTCAGGGAGATATCTGTACACTGAGTGGTGTCTCTCAGGGAGATATCTGTACACTGAGTGGTGTCTCTCAGTCCCTCTCTCTCAGGGAGATATCTGTACACTGACTGGTGTCTCTCAGCCCCTCTCTCTCAGGGAGATATCCGTGCACTGAGTGGTGTCTCACAGTCCCTCTCTCTCAGGGAGATATCTGTACACTGACTGGTGTCTCTCAGTCCCTGTCTCTCAGGGAGATATCTGTACACTGAGTGGTGTCTCTCAGTCCCTCTCTCTCAGGGAGATATCTGTACTCTGACTGGGGTCTCTCAGTCCCTGTCTCTCAGGGAGATATCTGTACACTGAGTGGTGTCTCTCAGTCCCTCTCTCTCAGGGAGATATCTGTACACTGACTGGTGTCTCTCAGTCCCTCTCTCTCAGGGAGATATCAGTGCACTGAGTGGTGTCTCTCAGTCCCTCTCTCTCAGGGAGATATCTGTACACTGAGTGGTGTCTCTCAGTCCCTGTCTCTCAGGGAGATATATGTACACTGACTGGTGTCTCTCAGTCCCTCTCTCTCAGGGAGGTATCTGTACACTGAGTGGTGTCTCTCAGTCCCTGTCTCTCAGGGAGATACATGTACACTGACTGGTGTCTCTCAGTCCCTCTCTCTCAGGGAGATATCTGTACACTGACTGGTGTCTCTCAGTCCCTCTCTCTCAGGGAGATATCTGTACACTGACTGGTGTCTCTCAGTCCCTGTCTCTCAGGGAGATTAGATTAGATTAGAGATACAGCACTGAAACAGGCCCTTCGGCCCACCGAGTCTGTGCCGAACATCAACCACCCATTTATACTAATCCTACACTAATCCCATATTCCTACCAAACATCCCCACCTGTCCCTATATTTCCCTACCACCTACCTACACTAGTGACAATTTATAATGGCCAATTTACCTATCAACCTGCAAGTCTTTTGGCTTGTGGGAGGAAACCGGAGCACCCGGAGAAAACCCACGCAGACACAGGGAGAACTTGCAAACTCCACACAGGCAGTACCTGGAATCGAACCCGGGTCCCTGGAGCTGTGAGGCTGCGGTGCTAACCACTGTGCCACTGTGCCGCCCTATCTGAACACTGAGTGGTGTCTCTCAGTCCCTCTCTCTCAGGGAGATATATGTACACTGACTGGTGCCTCTCAGTCCCTCTCTCTCAGGGAGGTATCTGTACACTGAGTGGTGTCTCTCAGTCCATGTCTCTCAGGGAGATATATGTACACTGACTGGTGTCTCTCAGTCCCTCTCTCTCAGGGAGATATCTGTACACCGAGTGGTGTCTCACAGCCCCTGTCTCTCAGGGAGATATCTGTACACTGACTGGTTTCACTCAGTCCCTGTCTGTCAGGGAGATATCTATACACTGAGTGGTGTCTCTCAGTCCCTCTCTCTCAGGGACATATCTGTACACTGACTGGTGTCTCTCAGTCCCTGTCTCTCAGAGAGATATCTGTACACTGAGTGGTGTCTCACAGTCCCTCTCTCTCAGGCAGATATCTGTACACTGACTGGTGTCTCTCAGTCCCTGTCTCTCAGGGATATATCTGTACACTGACTGATGTCTCTCAGTCCCTGTCACTCAGGGAGATATCTGTACACTGAGTGGTGTCTCTCAGTCCCTCTCTCTCAGGGAGATATCTGTACACTGACTGGTGTCTCTCAGTCCCTCTCTCTCAGGGAGATATCTGTACACTGACTGGTGTCTCTCAGTCCCTCTCTCTCAGGGAGATATCTGTACACTGAGTGGTGTCTCTCAGTCCCTGTCTCTCAGGGAGATATCTGTACACTGAGTGGTGTCTCACAGTCCCTCTCTCTCAGGGAGATATCTGTACACTGACTGGTGTCTCTCAGTCCCTCTCTCTCAGGGAGATATCTGTACACTGACTGGTGTCTCTCAGTCCCTCTCTCTCAGGGAGATATATGTACACTGACTGGTGTGTCTCAGTCCCTCTCTCTCAGGGAGGTATCTGTACACTGACTGGTGTCTCTCAGTCCCTGTCTCTCAGGGAGATATCTGTACACTGAGTGGTGTCTCTCAGTCCCTCTCTCTCAGGGAGATATATGTACACTGACTGGTGTCTCTCAGTCCCTGTCTCTCAGGGAGGTATCTGTACACTGACCGGTGTCTCTCAGCCCCTGTCTCTCAGGGAGCTTTATGTACACTGAGTGGTGTCTCTCAGGGAGATATCTGTACACTGAGTGGTGTCTCTCAGTCCCTCTCTCTCAGGGAGATATCTGTACACTGACTGGTGTCTCTCAGCCCCTCTCTCTCAGGGAGATATCCGTGCACTGAGTGGTGTCTCACAGTCCCTCTCTCTCAGGGAGATATCTGTACACTGACTGGTGTCTCTCAGTCCCTGTCTCTCAGGGAGATATCTGTACACTGAGTGGTGTCACTCAGTCCCTCTCTCTCAGGGAGATATCGGTACTCTGACTGGGGTCTCTCAGTCCCTGTCTCTCAGGGAGATATCTGTACACTGAGTGGTGTCTCTCAGTCCCTCTCTCTCAGGGAGATATCTGTACACTGAGTGGTGTCTCTCAGTCCCTGTCTCTCAGGGAGATATATGTACACTGACTGGTGTCTCTCAGTCCCTCTCTCTCAGGGAGGTATCTGTCCACTGAGTGGTGTCTCTCAGTCCCTGTCTCTCAGGGAGATATATGTACACTGACTGGTGTCTCTCAGTCCCTCTCTCTCGGGGAGATATCTGTACACTGACTGGTGTCTCTCAGTCCCTCTCTCTCAAGAAGATATCTGTACACTGAGTGGTGTCTCACAGCCCCAGTCTCTCAGGGAGATATCTGTACACTGACTGGTGTCTCTCAGTCCCTGTCTCTCAGGGAGATATCTGTACACTGAGTGGTGTCTCTCAGTCCCTCTCTCTCAGGGACATATCTGTACACTGACTGGTGTCTCTCAGTCCCTGTCTCTCAGAGAGATATCTGTACACTGAGTGGTGTCTCACAGTCCCTCTCTCTCAGGGAGATATCTGTACACTGACTGGTGTCTCTCAGTCCCTGTCTCTCAGGGAGATATCTGTACACTGACTGATGTCTCTCAGTCCCTCTCTCTCAGGGAGATATCTGTACACTGAGTGGTGTCTCTCAGTCCCTGTCTCTCAGGGAGATATCTGTACACTGAGTGGTGTCTCACAGTCCCTCTCTCTCAGGGAGATATCTGTACACTGACTGGTGTCTCTCAGTCCCTCTCTCTCAGGGAGATATCTGTACACTGACTGGTGTCTCTCAGTCCCTCTCTCTCAGGGAGATATCTGTACACTGAGTGGTGTCTCTCAGTCCCTGTCTCTCAGGGAGATATCTGTACACTGAGTGGTGTCTCACAGTCCCTCTCTCTCAGGGAGATATCTGTACACTGACTGGTGTCTCTCAGTCCCTCTCTCTCAGGGAGATATCTGTACACTGACTGGTGTCTCTCAGTCCCTCTCTCTCAGGGAGATATATGTACACTGACTGGTGTGTCTCAGTCCCTCTCTCTCAGGGAGGTATCTGTACACTGAGTGGTGTCTCTCAGTCCCTGTCTATCAGGGAGATATATGTACACTGACTGGTGTCTCTCAGTCCCTGTCTCTCAGGGAGATATCTGTACACTGAGTGGTGTCTCTCAGTCCCTCTCTCTCAGGGAGATATATGTATACTGACTGGTGTCTCTCAGTCCCTGTCTCTCAGGGAGGTATCTGTACACTGACCGGTGTCTCTCAGCCCCTGTCTCTCAGGGAGCTTTATGTACACTGAGTGGTGTCTCTCAGGGAGATATCTGTACACTGAGTGGTGTCTCTCAGTCCCTCTCTCTCAGGGAGATATCTGTACACTGACTGGTGTCTCTCAGTCCCTCTCTCTCAGGGAGATATCTGTACACTGACTGGTGTCTCTCAGTCCCTCTCTCTCAGGGAGATATCTGTACACTGAGTGGTGTCTCTCAGTCCCTCTCTCTCAGGGAGATATCTGTACACTGAGTGGTGTCTCACAGCCCCTGTCTCTCAGGGAGATATCTGTACACTGACTGGTTTCTCTCAGTCCCTGTCTGTCAGGGAGATATCTATACACTGAGTGGTTTCTCTCAGTCCCTCTCTCTCAGGGAGATATCTGTACACTGACTGGTGTCTCTCAGTCCCTGTCTCTCAGGGAGATATCTGTACACTGAGTGGTGTCTCACAGTCCCTCTCTCTCAGGGAGATATCTGTACACTGACTGGTGTCTCTCAGTCCCTGCCTCTCAGGGAGATATCTGTACACTGACTGGGGTCTCTCAGTCCCTCTCTCTCAGGGAGATATCTGTACACTGAGTGGTGTCTCTCAGTCCCTGTCTCTCAGGGAGATATCTGTACACTGAATGGTGTCTCACAGTCCCTCTCTCTCAGGGAGATATCTGTACACTGACTGGTGTCTCTCAGTCCCTCTCTCTCAGGGAGATATCTGTACACTGACTGGTGTCTCTCAGTCCCTCTCTCTCAGGGAGATATATGTACACTGACTGGTGTGTCTCAGTCCCTCTCTCTCAGGGAGGTATCTTTACACTGAGTGGTGTCTCTCAGTCCCTGTCTCTCAGGGAGATATATGTACACTGACTGGTGTCTCTCAGTCCCTGTCTCTCAGGGAGATATCTGAACACTGAGTGGTGTCTCTCAGTCCCTCTCTCTCAGGGAGATATATGTACACTGACTGGTGTCTCTCAGTCCCTGTCTCTCAGGGAGGTATCTGTACACTGACCGGTGTCTCTCAGCCCCTGTCTCTCAGGGAGCTTTATGTACACTGAGTGGTGTCTCTCAGGGAGATATCTGTACACTGAGTGGTGTCTCTCAGTCCCTCTCTCTCAGGGAGATATCTGTACATTGACTGGTGTCTCTCAGCCCCTCTCTCTCAGGGAGATATCCGTGCACTGAGTGGTGTCTCACAGTCCCTCTCTCTCAGGGAGATATCTGTACACTGACTGGTGTCTCTCAGTCCCTGTCTCTCAGTGAGATATCTGTACACTGAGTGGTGTCACTCAGTCCCTCTCTCTCAGGGAGATATCTGTACACTGAGTGGTGTCTCTCAGTCCCTCTCTCTCAGGGAGATATCTGTACACTGACTGGTGTCTCTCAGTCCCTCTCTCTCATGGAGATATCTGTGCACTGAGTGGTGTCTCTCAGTCCCTCTCTCTCAGGGAGATATCTGTACACTGAGTGGTGTCTCTCAGTCCCTGTCTCTCAGGGAGATATATGTACACTGACTGGTGTCTCTCAGTCCCTCTCTCTCAGGGAGGTATCTGTACACTGAGTGGTGTCTCTCAGTCCCTGTCTCTCAGGGAGATATATGTACACTGACTGGTGTCTCTCAGTCCCTCTCTCTCGGGGAGATATCTGTACACTGACTGGTGTCTCTCAGTCCCTCTCTCTCAAGAAGATATCTGTACACTGAGTGGTGTCTCACAGCCCCTGTCTCTCAGGGAGATATCTGTACACTGACTGGTGTCTCTCAGTCCCTGTCTCTCAGGGAGATATCTGTGCACTGAGTGGTGTCTCACAGTCCCTGTCTCTCAGGGAGATATCTGTACACTGACTGGTGTCTCTCAGTCCCTGTCTCTCAGGGAGATATCTGTACACTGAGTGGTGTCTCTCAGTCCCTCTCTCTCAGGGAGATATCTGTACACTGACTGGTGTCTCTCAGTCCCTCTCTCTCAGGGAGATATCTGTACACTGAGTGGTGTCTCTCAGTCCCTCTCTCTCAGGGAGATATCTGTACACTGAGTGGTGTCTCTCAGTCCCTCTCTCTCAGGGAGATATCTGTACACTGAGTGGTTTCTCTCAGTCCCTGTCTCTCAGGGAGATATCTGTACACTGAGTGGTGTCTCTCAGTCCCTGTCTCTCAGGGAGAAATCTGTACACTGAGTGGTGTCGCTCAGTACCTCTCTCGCAGGGAGATATCTGGACACTGACTGGTGTCTCTCAGTCCCTGTCTCTCAGGGAGATATCTGTACACTGACTGGTGTCTCTCAGTCCCTCTCTCTCAGGGAGATATCTGTACACTGACTGGTGTCTCACAGTCCCTCTCTCTCAGAGAGATATCTGTACACTGACTGGTGTCTCTCAGTCCCTCTCTCTCAGGGAGATATCTGTACACTGAGTGGTGTCTCTCAGTCCCTCTCTCTCAAGGAGATATCTGTACACTGAGTGGTGTCTCTCAGTCCCTGTCTCTCAGGGAGATATATGTACACTGACTGGTGTCTCTCAGTCCCTCTCTCTCAGGGAGGTATCTGTACACTGACTGGTGTCTCTCAGTCCCTGTCTCTCAGGGAGATATCTGGACACTGAGTGGTGTCTCTCAGTCCCTGTCTCTCAGGGAGATATCTGAACACTGAGTGGTATCTCTCAGTCCCTCTCTCTCAGGGAGATATATGTACACTGACTGGTGCCTCTCAGTCCCTCTCTCTCAGGGAGGTATCTGTACACTGAGTGGTGTCTCTCAGTCCATGTCTCTCAGGGAGATATATGTACACTGACTGGTGTCTCTCAGTCCCTCTCTCTCAGGGAGATATCTGTACACCGAGTGGTGTCTCACACCCCCTGTCTCTCAGGGAGATATCTGTACACTGACTGGTTTCTCTCAGTCCCTGTCTGTCAGGGAGATATCTATACACTGAGTGGTGTCTCTCAGTCCCTCTCTCTCAGGGACATATCTGTACACTGACTGGTGTCTCTCAGTCCCTGTCTCTCAGAGAGATATCTGTCCACTGAGTGGTGTCTCACAGTCCCTCTCTCTCAGGGAGATATCTGTACACTGACTGGTGTCTCTCAGTCCCTGTCTCTCAGGGAGATATCTGTACACTGACTGATGTCTCTCAGTCCCTCTCTCTCAGGGAGATATCTGTACACTGAGTGGTGACTCTCAGTCCCTGTCTCTCAGGGAGATATCTGTACACTGAGTGGTGTCTCACAGTCCCTCTCTCTCAGGGAGATATCTGTACACTGACTGGTGTCTCTCAGTCCCTCTCTCTCAGGGAGATATCTGTACACTGACTGGTGTCTCTCAGTCCCTCTCTCTCAGGGAGATATCTGTACACTGAGTGGTGTCTCTCAGTCCCTGTCTCTCAGGGAGATATCTGTACACTGAGTGGTGTCTCACAGTCCCTCTCTCTCAGGGAGATATCTGTACACTGACTGGTGTCTCTCAGTCCCTCTCTCTCAGGGAGATATCTGTACACTGACTGGTGTCTCTCAGTCCCTCTCTCTCAGGGAGATATATGTACACTGACTGGTGTGTCTCAGTCCCTCTCTCTCAGGGAGGTATCTGTACACTGAGTGGTGTCTCTCAGTCCCTGTCTCTCAGGGAGATATATGTACACTGTCTGGTGTCTCTCAGTCCCTGTCTCTCAGGGAGATATCTGTACACTGAGTGGTGTCTCTCAGTCCCTCTCTCTCAGGGAGATATATGTACACTGACTGGTGTCTCTCAGTCACTGTCTCTCAGGGAGGTATCTGTACACTGACCGGTGTCTCTCAGCCCCTGTCTCTCAGGGAGCTTTATGTACACTGAGTGGTGTCTCTCAGGGAGATATCTGTACACTGAGTGGTGTCTCTCAGTCCCTCTCTCTCAGGGAGATATCTGTACACTGACTGGTGTCTCTCAGCCCCTCTCTCTCAGGGAGATATCCGTGCACTGAGTGGTGTCTCACAGTCCCTCTCTCTCAGGGAGATATCTGTACACTGACTGGTGTCTCTCAGTCCCTGTCTCTCAGGGAGATATCTGTACACTGAGTGGTGTCACTCAGTCCCTCTCTCTCACGGAGATATCGGTACTCTGACTGGGGTCTCTCAGTCCCTGTCTCTCAGGGAGATATCTGTACACTGAGTGGTGTCTCTCAGTCCCTGTCTCTCAGGGAGATATATGTACACTGACTGGTGTCTCTCAGTCCCTCTCTATCAGGGAGGTATCTGTACACTGAGTGGTGTCTCTCAGTCCCTGTCTCTCAGGGAGATATATGTACACTGACTGGTGTCTCTCAGTCCCTCTCTATCGGGGAGATATCTGTACACTGACTGGTGCCTCTCAGTCCCTCTCTCTCAGGGAGGTATCTGTACACTGACTGGTGTCTCTCAGTCCCTGTCTCTCAGAGAGATATCTGTACACTGAGTGGTGTCTCACAGTCCCTCTCTCTCAGGGAGATATCTGTACACTGACTGGTGTCTCTCAGTCCCTGTCTCTCAGGGAGATATCTGTACACTGACTGGTGTCTCTCAGTCCCTCTCTCTCAGGGAGGTATCTGTACACTGAGTGGTGTCTCTCAGTCCCTGTCTCTCAGGGAGATATATGTACACTGACTGGTGTCTCTCAGTCCCTCTCTCTCGGGGAGAAATCTGTACACTGACTGGTGTCTCTCAGTCCCTCTCTCTCAAGAAGATATCTGTACACTGAGTGGTGTCTCACAGCCCCAGTCTCTCAGGGAGATATCTGTACACTGACTGGTGTCTCTCAGTCCCTGTCTCTCAGGGAGATATCTGTACACTGAGTGGTGTCTCTCAGTCCCTCTCTCTCAGGGACATATCTGTACACTGACTGGTGTCTCTCAGTCCCTGTCTCTCAGAGAGATATCTGTACACTGAGTGGTGTCTCACAGTCCCTCTCTCTCAGGGAGATATCTGTACACTGACTGGTGTCTCTCAGTCCCTGTCTCTCAGGGAGATATCTGTACACTGACTGATGTCTCTCAGTCCCTCTCTCTCAGGGAGATATCTGTACACTGAGTGGTGTCTCTCAGTCCCTGTCTCTCAGAGAGATATCTGTACACTGAGTGGTGTCTCACAGTCCCTCTCTCTCAGGGAGATATCTGTACACTGACTGGTGTCTCTCAGTCCCTCTCTCTCAGGGAGATATCTGTACACTGACTGGTGTCTCTCAGTCCCTCTCTCTCAGGGAGATATCTGTACACAGAGTGGTGTCTCTCAGTCCCTGTCTCTCAGGGAGATATCTGTACACTGAGTGGTGTCTCACAGTCCCTCTCTCTCAGGGAGATATCTGTACACTGACTGGTGTCTCTCAGTCCCTCTCTCTCAGGGAGATATCTGTACACTGACTGGTGTCTCTCAGTCCCTCTCTCTCAGGGAGATATATGTACACTGACTGGTGTGTCTCAGTCCCTCTCTCTCAGGGAGGTATCTGTACACTGAGTGGTGTCTCTCAGTCCCTGTCTCTCAGGGAGATATCTGTGCACTGAGTGGTGTCTCTCAGTCCCTCTCTCTCAGGGAGATATATGTACACTGACTGGTGTCTCTCAGTCCCTGTCTCTCAGGGAGGTATCTGTACACTGACCGGTGTCTCTCAGCCCCTGTCTCTCAGGGAGCTTTATGTACACTGAGTGGTGTCTCTCAGGGAGATATCTGTACACTGAGTGGTGTCTCTCAGTCCCTCTCTCTCAGGGAGATATCTGTACACTGACTGGTGTCTCTCAGCCCCTCTCTCTCAGGGAGATATCCGTGCACTGAGTGGTGTCTCACAGTCCCTCTCTCTCAGGGAGATATCTGTACACTGACTGGTGTCTCTCAGTCCCTGTCTCTCAGGGAGATATCTGTACACTGAGTGGTGTCACTCAGTCCCTCTCTCTCAGGGAGATATCGGTACTCTGACTGGGGTCTCTCAGTCCCTGTCTCTCAGGGAGATATCTGTACACTGAGTGGTGTCTCTCAGTCCCTCTCTCTCAGGGAGATATCTGTACACTGAGTGGTGTCTCTCAGTCCCTGTCTCTCAGGGAGATATATGTACACTGACTGGTGTCTCTCAGTCCCTCTCTCTCAGGGAGGTATCTGTACACTGAGTGGTGTCTCTCAGTCCCTGTCTCTCAGGGAGATATATGTACACTGACTGGTGTCTCTCAGTCCCTCTCTCTCGGGGAGATATCTGTACACTGACTGCTGTCTCTCAGTCCCTCTCTCTCAAGAAGATATCTGTACACTGAGTGGTGTCTCACAGCCCCAGTCTCTCAAGGAGATAACTGTACACTGACATGTGTCTCTCAGTCCCTGTCTCTCAGGGAGATATCTGTACACTGAGTGGTGTCTCACAGTCCCTCTCTCTCAGGGAGATATCTGTACACTGACTGGTGTCTCTCAGTCCCTGTCTCTCAGGGAGATATCTGTACACTGAGTGGTGTCTCTCAGTCCCTCTCTCTCAGGGAGATATCTGTACACTGACTGGTGTCTCTCAGTCCCTCTCTCTCAGGGAGATATCTGTACACTGAGTGGTGTCTCTCAGTCCCTCTCTCTCAGGGAGATATCTGTACACTGAGTGGTGTCTCTCAGTCCCTCTCTCTCAGGGAGATATCTGTACACTGAGTGGTTTCTCTCAGTCCCTGTCTCTCAGGGAGATATCTGTACACTGAGTGGTGTCTCTCAGTCCCTGTCTCTCAGGGAGATATCTGTACACTGAGTGGTGTCTCTCAGTAACTCTCTCGCAGGGAGATATCTGGACACTGAGTGGTGTCTCTCAGTCCCTGTCTCTCAGGGAGATATCTGTACACTGACTGGTGTCTCTCAGTCCCTCTCTCTCAGGGAGATATCTGTACACTGACTGGTGTCTCACAGTCCCTCTCTCTCAGAGAGATATCTGTACACTGACTGGTGTCTCTCAGTCCCTCTCTCTCAGGGAGATATCTGTACACTGAGTGGTGTCTCTCAGTCCATCTCTCTCAATGAGATATCTGTGCACTGAGTGGTGTCTCTCAGTCCCTGTCTCTCAGGGAGTTATATGTACACTGATTGGTGTCTCTCAGTCCCTCTCTCTCAGGGAGGTATCTGTACACTGACTGGTGTCTCTCAGTCCCTGCCTCTCAGGGAGATATCTGTACACTGAGTGGTGTCTCTCAGTCCCTGTCTCTCAGGGAGATATCTGAACACTGAGTGGTGTCTCTCAGTCCCTCTCTCTCAGGGAGATATATGTACACTGACTGGTGTCTCTCAGTCCCTGTCTCTCAGGGAGGTATCTGTACACTGACCGGTGTCTCTCAGCCCCTGTCTCTCAGGGAGCTTTATGTACACTGAGTGGTGTCTCTCAGGGAGATATCTGTACACTGAGTGGTGTCTCTCAGTCCCTCTCTCTCAGGGAGATATCTGTACACTGACTGGTGTCTCTCAGCCCCTCTCTCTCAGGGAGATATCCGTGCACTGAGTGGTGTCTCACAGTCCCTCTCTCTCAGGGAGATATCTGTACACTGACTGGTGTCTCTCAGTCCCTGTCTCTCAGGGAGATATCTGTACACTGAGTGGTGTCACTCAGTCCCTCTCTCTCAGGGAGATATCGGTACTCTGACTGGGGTCTCTCAGTCCCTGTCTCTCAGGGAGATATCTGTACACTGAGTGGTGTCTCTCAGTCCCTCTCTCTCAGGGAGATATCTGTACACTGAGTGGTGTCTCTCAGTCCCTGTCTCTCAGGGAGATATATGTACACTGACTGGTGTCTCTCAGTCCCTCTCTCTCAGGGAGGTATCTGTACACTGAGTGGTGTCTCTCAGTCCCTGTCTCTCAGGGAGATATATGTACACTGACTGGTGTCTCTCAGTCCCTCTCTCTCGGGGAGATATCTGTACACTGACTGGTGTCTCTCAGTCCCTCTCTCTCAAGAAGATATCTGTACACTGAGTGGTGTCTCACAGCCCCAGTCTCTCAGGGAGATAACTGTACACTGACATGTGTCTCTCAGTCCCTGTCTCTCAGGGAGATATCTGTACACTGAGTGTTGTCTCACAGTCCCTCTCTCTCAGGGAGATATCTGTACACTGACTGGTGTCTCTCAGTCCCTGTCTCTCAGGGAGATATCTGTACACTGAGTGGTGTCTCTCAGTCCCTCTCTCTCAGGGAGATATCTGTACACTGACTGGTGTCTCTCAGTCCCTCTCTCTCAGGGAGATATCTGTACACTGAGTGGTGTCTCTCAGTCCCTCTCTCTCAGGGAGATATCTGTACACTGAGTGGTGTCTCTCAGTCCCTCTCTCTCAGGGAGATATCTGTACACTGAGTGGTTTCTCTCAGTCCCTGTCTCTCAGGGAGATATCTGTACACTGAGTGGTGTCTCTCAGTCCCTGTCTCTCAGGGAGATATCTGTACACTGAGTGGTGTCTCTCAGTACCACTCTCGCAGGGAGATATCTGGACACTGACTGGTGTCTCTCAGTCCCTGTCTCTCAGGGAGATATCTGTACACTGACTGGTGTCTCTCAGTCCCTCTCTCTCAGGGAGATATCTGTACACTGACTGGTGTCTCACAGTCCCTCTCTCTCAGAGAGATATCTGTACACTGACTGGTGTCTCTCAGTCCCTCTCTCTCAGGGAGATATCTGTACACTGAGTGGTGTCTCTCAGTCCATCTCTCTCAAGGAGATATCTGTGCACTGAGTGGTGTCTCTCAGTCCCTGTCTCTCAGGGAGATATATGTACACTGATTGGTGTCTCTCAGTCCCTCTCTCTCAGGGAGGTATCTGTACACTGACTGGTGTCTCTCAGTCCCTGCCTCTCAGGGAGATATCTGTACACTGAGTGGTGTCTCTCAGTCCCTGTCTCTCAGGGAGATATCTGAACACTGAGTGGTGTCTCTCAGTCCCTCTCTCTCAGGGAGATATATGTACACTGACTGGTGCCTCTCAGTCCCTCTCTCTCAGGGAGGTATCTGTACACTGAGTGGTGTCTCTCAGTCCCTGTCTCTCAGGGAGATATATGTACACTGACTGGTGTCTCTCAGTCCCTCTCTCTCAGGGAGATATCTGTACACTGACTGGTGTCTCTCAGTCCCTCTCTCTCAGGGAGATATCTGTACACTGAGTAGTGTCTCACACCCCCTGTCTCTCAGGGAGATATCTGTACACTGACTGGTTTCTCTCAGTCCCTGTCTGTCAGGGAGATATCTATACACTGAGTGGTGTCTCACACCCCCTGTCTCTCAGGGAGATATCTGTACACTGACTGGTGTCTCACAGTCCCTCTCTCTCAGGGAGATATCTGTACACTGACTGGTGTCTCTCAGTCCCTCTCTCTCAGGGAGATATCTGTACACTGACTGGTGTCTCTCAGTCCCTCTCTCTCAGGGAGATATATGCACACTGACTGGTGTGTCTCAGTCCCTCTCTCTCAGGGAGGTATCTGTACACTGAGTGGTGTCTCTCAGTCCCTGTCTCTCAGGGAGATATATGTACACTGACTGGTGTCTCTCAGTCCCTCTCTCTCAGGGAGATATCTGTACACGGACTGGTGTCTCTCAGTCCCTGTCTCTCAGGGAGATATCTGTACACTGACTGATGTCTCACAGTCCCTCTCTCTCAGGGAGATATCTGTACACTGACTGGTGTCTCTCAGTCCCTCTCTCTCAGGGAGATATATGTACACTGACTGGTGTGTCTCAGTCCCTCTCTCTCAGGGAGGTATCTGTACACTGAGTGGTGTCTCTCAGTCCCTGTCTCTCAGGGAGATATCTGTACACTGACTGGTGTCTCTCAGTCCCTCTCTCTCAGGGAGATATATGTACACTGACTGGTGTCCCTCAGTCCCTCTCTCTCAGGGAGGTATCTGTACACTGAGTGGTGTCTCTCAGTCCCTGTCTCTCAGGGAGATATATGTACACTGACTGGTGTCTCTCAGTCCCTCTCTCTCAGGGAGATATCTGTACACTGAGTGGTGTCTCTCAGTCCCTCTCTCTCAGGGAGATATATGTACACTGACTGGTGTCCCTCAGTCCCTCTCTCTCAGGGAGGTATCTGTACACTGAGTGGTGTCTCTCAGTCCCTGTCTCTCAGGGAGATATATGTACACTGACAGGTGTCTCTCAGTCCCGCTCTCTCAGGGAGATATCTGTACACTGAGTGGTGTCTCTCAGTCCCTCTCTTTCAGGGAGATATCTGTACACTGAGTGGTTTCTCTCAGTCCCTGTCACTCAGGGAGATATCTGTACACTGAGTGGTGTCTCTCAGTCACTGTCTCTCAGGGAGATATCTGTACACTGAGTGCTGTCTCTCAGTACCTCTCTCTCAGGGAGATATCTGTACACTGACTGGTGTCTCTCAGTCCCTGTCTCTCAGGGAGATATCTGTACTCTGACTGGTGTCTCTCAGTCCCTCTCTCACAGGGAGATATCTGTACACTGACTGGTGTCTCTCAGTCCCTCTCTCTCAGGGAGATATCTGTACACTGAGTGGTGTCTCTCAGTCCCTCTCTCTCAGGGAGATATCTGTACACTGAGTGGTGTCTCTCAGTCCCTCTCTCTCAGGGAGATATCTGTACACTGAGTGGTTTCTCTCAGTCCCTGTCTCTCAGGGAGATATCTGTACACTGAGTGGTGTCTCTCAGTCCCTGTCTCTCAGGGAGATATCTGTACACTGAGTGGTGTCTCTCAGTACCTCTCTCGCAGGGAGATATCTGTACACTGACTGGTGTCTCTCAGTCCCTGTCTCTCAGGCAGATATCTGTACACTGACTGGTGTCTCTCAGTCCCTCTCTCTCAGGGAGATATCTGTACACTGACTGGAGTCTCACAGTCCCTCTCTCTCAGAGAGATATCTGTACACTGACTGGTGTCTCTCAGTCCCTCTCTCTCAGGGAGATATCTGTACACTGAGTGGTGTCTCTCAGTCCCTCTCTCTCAGGGAGATATATGTACACTGATTGGTGCCTCTCAGTCCCTCTCTCTCAGGGAGGTATCTGTACACTGAGTGGTGTCTCTCAGTCCCTGTCTCTCAGGGAGATATCTGAACACTGAGTGGTGTCTCTCAGTCCCTCTCTCTCAGGGAGATATATGTACACTGATTGGTGCCTCTCAGTCCCTCTCTCTCAGGGAGGTATCTGTACACTGAGTGGTGTCTCTCAGTCCCTGTCTCTCAGGGAGATATATGTACACTGACTGGTGTCTCTCAGTCACTCTCTCAGGGAGATATCTGTACACTGACTGGTGTCTCTCAGTCCCTCTCTCTCAGGGAGATATCTGTACACTGAGTGGTGTCTCACAGCCCCTGTCTCTCAGGGAGATATCTGTACACTGACTGGTTTCTCTCAGTCCCTGTCTGTCAGGGAGATATCTATACACTGAGTGGTGTCTCTCAGTCCCTCTCTCTCAGGGAGATATCTGTACACTGACTTGTGTCTCTCAGTCCCTGTCTCTCAGGGAGATATCTGTACACTGAGTGGTGTCTCACAGTCCCTCTCTCTCAGGGAGATATCTGTACACTGACTGGTGTCTCTCAGTCCCTGACTCTCAGGGAGATATCTGTACACTGACTGGTGTCTCTCAGTCCCTCTCTCTCAGGGAGATATCTATACACTGAGTGGTGTCTCTCAGTCCCTGTCTCTCAGGGAGATATCTGTACACTGAGTGGTGTCTCACAGTCCCTCTCTCTCAGGGAGATATCTGTACACTGACTGGTGTCTCTCAGTCCCTCTCTCTCAGGGAGATATCGGTACACTGACTGGTGTCTCTCAGTCCCTCTCTCTCAGGGAGATATATGTACACTGACTGGTGTGTCTCAGTCCCTCTCTCTAAGGGAGGTATCTGTACACTGAGTGGTGTCTCTCAGTCCCTGTCTCTCAGGGAGATATATGTACACTGACTGGTGTCTCTCAGTCCCTGTCTCTCAGGGAGATATCTGTACACTGAGTGGTGTCTCTCAGTCCCTCTCTCTCAGGGAGATATATGTACACTGACTGGTGTCTCTCAGTCCCTGTCTCTCAGGGAGGTATCTGTACACTGACCGGTGTCTCTCAGCCCCTGTCTCTCAGGGAGCTTTATGTACACTGAGTGGTGTCTCTCAGGGAGATATCTGTACACTGAGTGGTGTCTCTCAGTCCCTCTCTCTCAGGGAGATATCTGTACACTGACTGGTGTCTCTCAGCCCCTCTCTCTCAGGGAGATATCCGTGCACTGAGTGGTGTCTCACAGAACCTCTCTCTCAGGGAGATATCTGTACACTGACTGGTGTCTCTCAGTCCCTGTCTCTCAGGGAGATATCTGTACACTGAGAGGTGTCACTCAGTCCCTCTCTCTCAGGGAGATATCGGTACTCTGACTGGGGTCTCTCAGTCCCTGTCTCTCAGGGAGATATCTGTACACTGACTGGTGTCTCTCAGTCCCTCTCTCTCAGGGAGATATCTGTGCACTGAGTGGTGTCTCTCAGTCCCTCTCTCTCAGGGAGATATCTGTACACTGAGTGGTGTCTCTCAGTCCCTGTCTCTCAGGGAGATATATGTACACTGACTGGTGTCTCTCAGTCCCTCTCTCTCAGGGAGGTATCTGTACACTGAGTGGTGTCTCTCAGTCCCTGTCTCTCAGGGAGATATATGTACACTGACTGGTGTCTCTCAGTCCCTCTCTCTCAGGGAGATATCTGTACACTGACTGGTGTCTCTCAGTCCCTCTCTCTCAAGAAGATATCTGTACACTGAGTGGTGTCTCACAGCCCCTGTCTCTCAGGGAGATATCTGTACACTGACTGGTGTCTCTCAGTCCCTGTCTCTCAGGGAGATATCTGTGCACTGAGTGGTGTCTCACAGTCCCTCTCTCTCAGGGAGATATCTGTACACTGACTGGTGTCTCTCAGTCCCTGTCTCTCAGGGAGATATCTGCACACTGAGTGGTGTCTCTCAGTCCCTCTCTCTCAGGGAGATATCTGTACACTGACTGGTGTCTCTCAGTCCCTCTCTCTCAGGGAGATATCTGTACACTGAGTGGTGTCTCTCAGTCCCTCTCTCTCAGGGAGATATCTGTACACTGAGTGGTGTCTCTCAGTCCCTCTCTCTCAGGGAGATATCTGTACACTGAGTGGTTTCTCTCAGTCCCTGTCTCTCAGGGAGATATCTGTACACTGAGTGGTGTCTCTCAGTCCCTGTCTCTCAGGGAGATATCTGTACACTGAGTGGTGTCTCTCAGTACCTCTCTCGCAGGGAGATATCTGTACACTGACTGGTGTCTCTCAGTCCCTGTCTCTCAGGCAGATATCTGTACAGTGACTGGTGTCTCTCAGTCCCTCTCTCTCAGGGAGATATCTGTACACTGACTGGTGTCTCACAGTCCCTCTCTCTCAGAGAGATTTCTGTACACTGAGTGGTGTCTCTCAGTCCCTCTCTCTCAGGGAGATATCTGTACACTGAGTGGTGTCTCTCAGTCCCTCTCTCTCAAGGAGATATCTGTACACTGAGTGGTGTCTCTCAGTCCCTGTCTCTCAGGGAGATATATGTACACTGACTGGTGTCTCTCAGTCCCTCTCTCTCAGGGAGGTATCTGTACACTGACTGGTGTCTCTCAGTCCCTGTCTCTCAGGGAGATATCTGTACACTGAGTGGTGTCTCTCAGTCCCTGTCTCTCAGGGAGATATCTGAACACTGAGTGGTGTCTCTCAGTCCCTCTCTCTCAGGGAGATATATGTACACTGACTGGTGCCTCTCAGTCCCTCTCTCTCAGGGAGGTATCTGTACACTGAGTGGTGTCTCTCAGTCCCTGTCTCCCAGGGAGATATATGTACACTGACTGGTGTCTCTCAGTCCCTCTCTCTCAGGGAGATATCTGTACACTGACTGGTGTCTCTCAGTCCCTCTCTCTCAGGGAGATATCTGTACACGGAGTGGTGTCTCACACCCCCTGTCTCTCAGGGAGATATCTGTACACTGACTGGTTTCTCT
Organism: Heterodontus francisci; assembly: GCF_036365525.1. Lineage (NCBI taxonomy): Eukaryota > Metazoa > Chordata > Chondrichthyes > Heterodontiformes > Heterodontidae > Heterodontus > Heterodontus francisci. The sequence goes on from NC_090384.1 coordinate 1,550,522, forward strand.
CAGTCCCTGTCTGTCAGGGAGATATCTATACACTGAGTGGTGTCTCTCAGTCCCTCTCTCTCAGGGAGATATCTGTACACTGAGTGGTGTCTCTCAGTCCCTGTCTCTCAGGGAGATATCTGTACACTGAGTGGTGTCTCACAGTCCCTCTCTCTCAGGGAGATATCTGTACACTGACTGGTGTCTCTCAGTCCCTCTCTCTCAGGGAGATATCTGTACACTGACTGGTGTCTCTCAGTACCTCTCTCTCAGGGAGATATCTGTGCACTGAGTGGTGTCTCTCAGTCCCTCTCTCTCAGGGAGATATCTGTACACTGACTGGTGTCTCTCAGTCCCTCTCTCTCAGGGAGATATATGTACACTGACTGGTGTCTCTCAGTCCCTCTCTCTCAGGGAGGTATCTGTACACTGAGTGGTGTCTCTCATTCCCTGTCTCTCAGGGAGATATATGTACACTGACTGGTGTCTCTCAGTCCCTGTCTCTCAGGGAGATATCTGTGCACTGAGTGGTGTCTCTCAGTCCCTCTCTCTCAGGGAGATATCTGTACACTGACTGGTGTCTCACAGTCCCTCTCTCTCAGAGAGATATCTGTACACTGACTGGTGTCTCTCAGTCCCTCTCTCTCAGGGAGATATCTGTACACTGAGTGGTGTCTCTCAGTCCCTCTCTCTCAGGGAGATATCTGTACACTGAGTGGTGTCTCTCAGTCCCTGTCTCTCAGGGAGATATATGTACACTGACTGGTGTCTCTCAGTCCCTCTCTCTCAGGGAGGTATCTGTACACTGACTCGTGTCTCTCAGTCCCTGTCTCTCAGGGAGATATCTGTACACTCAGTGGTGTCTCTCAGTCCCTCTCTCTCAGGGAGATATCTGAACACTGAGTGGTGTCTCTCAGTCCCTCTCTCACAGGGAGATATATGTACACTGACTGGTGCCTCTCAGTCCCTCTCTCTCAGGGAGGTATCTGTACACTGAGTGGTGTCTCTCAGTCCCTGTCTCTCAGGGAGATATTTGTGCACTGACTGGTGTCTCTCAGTCCCTCTATCTCAGGGAGATATCTGTACACTGACTGGTGTCTCTCAGTCCCTCTCTCTCAGGGAGATATCTGTACACTGAGTGGTGTCTCACAACCCCTGTCTCTCAGGGAGATATCTGTACACTGACTGGTGTCTCTCAGTCCCTGTCTGTCAGGGAGATATCTATACACTGAGTGGTGTCTCTCAGTCCCTCTCTCTCAGGGAGATATCTTTACACTGACTGGTGTCTCTCAGTCCCTCTCTCTCAGGGAGATATATGTGCACTGACTGGTGTCTCTCAGTCCCTCTCTCTCAGGGAGGTATCTGTACACTGAGTGGTGTCTCTCTGTCCCTGTCTCTCAGGGAGATATATGTGCACTGACTGGTGTCTCTCAGTCCCTCTCTCTCAGGGAGATATCTGTACTCTGAGTGGTGTCTCTCAGTCCCTCTCTCTCAGGGAGATATCTGTACAATGAGTGGTGTCTCTCAGTCCCTGTCTCTCAGGGAGATATCTGTACAGTGAGTGGTGTCTCTCAGTCCCTCTCTCTCAGGGAGATATCTGTACTCTGACTGGTGTCTCTCAGTCCCTGTCTCTCAGGGAGATATCTGTACACTGAGTGGTGTCTCTCAGTCCCTCTCTCTCAGGGAGATATCTGTACACTGACTGGTGTCTCTCAGTCCCTCTCTCTCAGGGAGGTATCTGTACACTGAGTGGTGTCTCTCAGTCCCTGTCTCTCAGGGAGATATCTGTACACTGACTGGTGTCTCTCAGTCCCTGTCTCTCAGTGAGCTTTATGTACACTGACTGGTGTCTCTCAGGGAGATATCTGTACACTGAGTGGTGTCTCCTAGTCCCTCTCTCTCAGGGAGATATCTGTACACTGACTGGTGTCTCTCAGCCCCTCTCTCTCAGGGAGATATCTGTACACTGAGTGGTGTCTCTCAGTCCCTCTCTCTCAGGGAGATATCTGTACACTGACTGGTGTCTCTCAGTCCCTCTCTCTCAGGGAGATATCTGTACACTGAGTGGTGTCTCTCAGTCCCTCTCTCTCAGGGAGATATCTGTACACTGACTGGTGTCTCTCAGTCCCTGTCTCTCAGGGAGATATCTGTACACTGACTGGTGTCTCTCAGTCCCTGTCTCTCAGTGAGCTTTATGTACACTGACTGGTGTCTCTCAGGGAGATATCTGTACACTGAGTGGTGTCTCCTAGTCCCTCTCTCTCAGGGAGATATCTGTACACTGACTGGTATCTCTCAGTCCCTGTCTCTGAGGGAGATATCTGTACACTGAGTGGTGTCTCTCAGTCCCTCTCTCTCAGGGAGATATCTGTACACTGACTGGTGTCTCTCAGTCCCTCTCTCTCAGGGAGATATCTGTACACTGAGTGGTGTCTCTCATTCCCTGTCTCTCAGGGAGATATATGTACACTGACTGGTGTCTCTCAGTCCCTGTCTCTCAGGGAGATATCTGTGCACTTAGTGGTGTCTCTCAGTCCCTCTCTCTCAGGGAGATATTTGCACACTGACTGGTGTCTCACAGTCCCTCTCTCTCAGAGAGATATCTGTACACTGACTGGTGTCTCTCAGTCCCTCTCTCTCAGGGAGATATCTGTACACTGACTGGTGTCTCTCAGTCCCTCTCTCTCAGGGAGATATCTGTACACTGAGTGGTGTCTCTCAGTCCCTCTCTCTCAGGGAGATATCTGTACACTGAGTGGTGTCTCTCAGTCCCTGTCTCTCAGGGAGATATATGTACACTGACTGGTGTCTCTCAGTCCCTCTCTCTCAGGGAGATATCTGTACACTGACTGGTGTCTCTCAGTCCCTCTCTCTCAGGGAGATATCTGTACACTGAGTGGTGTCTCACAGCCCCTGTCTCTCAGGGAGATATCTGTACACTGTCTGGTGTCTCTCAGTCCCTGTCTGTCAGGGAGATATCTATACACTGAGTGGTGTCTCTCAGTCCCTCTCTCTCAGGGAGATATCTGTACACTGACTGGTGTCTCACAGTCCCTCTCTCTCAGGGAGATATCTGTACACTGACTGGTGTCTCTCAGTCCCTGTCTCTCAGGGAGCTTTATGTACACTGAGTGCTGTCTCTCAGGGAGATATCTGTACACTGACTGGTGTCTCTCAGTCCCTGTCTCTCAGGGTGATATCTATACACTGAGTGGTGTCTCTCAGTCCCTCTCTCTCAGGGAGATATCTGTACACTGACTGGTGTCTCACAGTCCCTCTCTCTCAGGGAGATATCTGTACACTGACTGGTGTCTTTCAGTCCCTGTCTCTCAGGGAGCTTTATGTACACTGAGTGGTGTCTCTCAGGGAGATATCTGTACACTGACTGGTGTCTCTCAGTCCCTGTCTCTCAGGGAGCTTTATGTACACTGAGTGGTGTCTCTCAGTCCCTCTCTCTCAGGGAGATATCTGTACACTGACTGGTGTCTCTCAGTCCCTGTCTCTCAGGGAGATATCTGTACACTGAGTGGTGTCTCTCAGTCCCTCTCTCTCAGGGAGATATCTGTACACTGACTGGTGTCTCTCAGTCCCTGTCTCTCAGGGAGATATCTGTACACTGAGTGGTGTCTCTCAGTCCCTCTCTCTCAAGGAGATATCTGTACGCTGAGTGGTGTCTCTCAGTCCCTGTCTCTCAGGGAGATATATGTACACTGACTGGTGTCTCTCAGTCCCTCTCTCTCAGGGAGGTATCTGTACACTGAGTGGTGTCTCTCTGTCCCTGTCTCTCAGGGAGATATATGTACACTGACTGGTGTCTCTCAGTCCCTGTCTCTCAGGGAGATATCTGTACACTGAGTGGTGTCTCTCAGTCCCTCTCTCTCAGGGAGATATCTGTACAATGAGTGGTGTCTCTCAGTCCCTGTCTCTCAGGGAGATGTCTGTACAGTGAGTGGTGTCTCTCAGTCCCTCTCTCTCAGGGAGATATCTGTACTCTGACTGGTGTCTCTCAGTCCCTCTCTCTCAGGGAGATATCTGTACACTGACCGGTGTCTCTCAGTCCCTCTCTCTCAGGGAGGTATCTGTACACTGAATGGTGTCTCCAGTCCCTGTCTCTCAGGGGGATATCTGTACACTGACTGGTGTCTCTCAGTCCCTGTCTCTCAGGGAGATATCTGTACACTGACTGGTGTCTCTCAGTCCCTCTCTCTCAGGGAGATATCTGTACACTGACTGGTGTCTCTCAGTCCCTCTCTCTCAGGGAGATATCTGTAATCTGACTGGTGTCTCTCAGTCCCTGTCTCTCAGGGAGATATCTGTACACTGAGTGGTGTCTCTCAGTCCCTCTCTCTCAGGGAGATATCTGTACACTGACTGGTGTCTCTCAGTCCCTCTCTCTCAGGGAGATATCTGTAATCTGACTGGTGTCTCTCAGTCCCTCTCTCTCAGGGAGCTTTATGTACACTGAGTGGTTTCTCTCAGGGAGATATCTGTACACTGACTGGTGTCTCTCAGTCCCTGTCTCTCAGGGTGATATCTATACACTGAGTGGTGTCTCTCAGTCCCTCTCTCTCAGGGAGATATCTGTACACTGACTGGTGTCTCACAGTCCCTCTCTCTCAGGGAGATATCTGTACACTGACTGGTGTCTCTCAGTCCCTGTCTCTCAGGGAGCTTTATGTACACTGAGTGGTGTCTCTCAGGGAGATATCTGTACACAGACTGGTGTCTCTCAGTCCCTGTCTCTCAGGGAGCTTTATGTACACTGAGTGGTTTCTCTCAGTCCCTCTCTCTCAGGGAGATATCTGTACACTGACTGGTGTCTCTCAGTCCCTGTCCCTCAGGGAGATATCTGTACACTGAGTGGTGTCTCTCAGTCCCTCTCTCTCAGGGAGATATCTGTACACTGACTGGTGTCTCTCAGTCCCTGTCTCTCAGGGAGATATCTGTACACTGAGTGGTGTCTCTCAGTCCCTCTCTCTCAAGGAGATATCTGTGCACTGACTGGTGTCTCTCAGTCCCTGTCTGTCAGGGAGATATCTATACACTGAGTGGTGTCTCTCAGTCCCTCTCTCTCAGGGAGATATCTGTACACTGACTGGTGTCTCTCAGTCCCTCTCTCTCAGGGAGATATCTGTACACTGACTGGTGTCTCTCAGTCCCTCTCTCTCAGGGAGATATATGTACACTGACTGGTGTCTCTCAGTCCCTCTCTCTCAGGGAGGTATATGTACACTGACTGGTGTCTCTCAGTCCCTATTCTCAGGGAGATATCTGTACACTGAGTGGTGTCTCTCAGTCCCTCTCTCTCAGGGAGATATATGTACACTGACTGGTGTCTCTGAGTCCCTCTCTCTCAGGGAGGTATCTGTACACTGAGTGGTGTCTCTCATTCCCTGTCTCTCAGGGAGATATATGTACACTGACTGGTATCTCTCAGTCCCTGTCTCTCAGGGAGATATCTGTACACTGAGTGGTGTCTCTCAGTCCCTCTCTCTCAGGGAGATATCTGTACACTGACTGGTGTCTCACAGTCCCTGTCTCTCAGGGAGATATATGTACACTGACTGGTGTCTCTCAGTCCCTGTCTGTCAGGGAGATATATGTACACTGACTGGTGTCTCTCGGTCCCTCTCTCTCAGGGAGGTATCTGTACACTGAGTGGTGTCTCTCAGTCCCTGTCTCTCAGGGAGATATATGTACACTGACTGGTGTCTCTCAGTCCCTGTCTCTCAGGGAGATATCTGTACACTGAGTGGTGTCTCTCAGTCCCTCTCTCTCAAGGAGATATCTGTACACTGAGTGGTGTCCCTCAGTCCCTGTCTCTCAGGGAGATATATGTACACTGACTGGTATCTCTCAGTCCCTCTCTCTCAGGGAGGTATCTGTACACTGACTGGTGTCTCTCAGTCCCTGTCTCTCAGGGAGATATCTGTACAATGAGTGGTGTCTCTCAGTCCCTGTCTCTCAGGGAGATGTCTGTACAGTGAGTGGTGTCTCTCAGTCCCTCTCTCTCAGGGAGATATCTGTACTCTGACTGGTGTCTCTCAGTCCCTGTATCTCAGGGAGATATCTGTACACTGAGTGGTGTCTCTCAGTCCCTCTCTCTCAGGGAGATATCTGTACACTGACCGGTGTCTCTCAGTCCCTCTCTCTCAGGGAGGTATCTGTACACTGAATGGTGTCTCCAGTCCCTGTCTCTCAGGGGGATATCTGTACACTGACTGGTGTCTCTCAGTCCCTGTCTCTCAGTGAGCTTTACGTACACTGAGTGGTGTCTCTCAGTCCCTCTCTCTCAGGGAGATATCTGTAATCTGACTGGTGTCTCTCAGTCCCTGTCTCTCAGGGAGATATCTGTACACTGAGTGGTGTCTCTCAGTCCCTCTCTCTCAGGGAGATATCTGTACTCTGACTGGTGTCTCTCAGTCCCTGTCTCTGAGGGAGATATCTGTACACTGACTGGTGTCTCTCAGTCCCTCTCTCTCAGGGAGCTTGATGTACACTGAGTGGTGTCTCTCAGGGAGATATCTGTACACTGACTGGTGTCTCTCAGTCCCTGTCTCTCAGGGTGATATCTATACACTGAGTGGTGTCTCTCAGTCCCTCTCTCTCAGGGAGATATCTGTACACTGACTGGTGTCTCACAGTCCCTCTCTCTCAGGGAGATATCTGTACACTGACTGGTGTCTCTCAGTCCCTGTCTCTCAGGGAGCTTTATGTACACTGAGTGGTGTCTCTCAGGGAGATATCTGTACACTGACTGGTGTCTCTCAGTCCCTGTCTCTCAGGGAGCTTTATGTACACTGAGTGGTGTCTCTCAGTCCCTCTCTCTCAGGGAGATATCTGTACACTGACTGGTGTCTCTCAGTCCCTGTCTCTCAGGGAGATATCTGTACACTGAGTGGTGTCTCTCAGTCCCTCTCTCTCAGGGAGATATCTGTACACTGACTGGTGTCTCTCAGTCCCTGTCTCTCAGGGAGATATCTGTACACTGAGTGGTGTCTCTCAGTCCCTCTCTCTCAAGGAGATATCTGTGCACTGACTGGTATCTCTCAGTCCCTGTCTGTCAGGGAGATATCTATACACTGAGTGGTGTCTCTCAGTCCCTCTCTCTCAGGGAGATATCTGTACACTGACTCGTGTCTCTCAGTCCCTCTCTCTCAGGGAGATATCTGTACACTGACTGGTGTCTCTCAGTCCCTCTCTCTCAGGGAGATAAATGTACACTGACTGGTGTCTCTCAGTCCCTCTCTCTCAGGGAGGTATATGTACACTGACTGGTGTCTCTCAGTCCCTATTCTCAGGGAGATATCTGTACACTGAGTGGTGTCTCTCAGTCCCTCTCTCTCAGGGAGATATATGTACACTGACTGGTGTCTCTGAGTCCCTCTCTCTCAGGGAGGTATCTGTACACTGAGTGGTGTCTCTCATTCCCTGTCTCTCAGGGAGATATATGTACACTGACTGGTATCTCTCAGTCCCTGTCTCTCAGGGAGATATCTGTACACTGAGTGGTGTCTCTCAGTCCCTCTCTCTCAGGGAGATATCTGTACACTGACTGGTGTCTCACAGTCCCTGTCTCTCAGGGAGATATATGTACACTGACTGGTGTCTCTCAGTCCCTGTCTGTCAGGGAGATATATGTACACTGACTGGTGTCTCTCAGTCCCTCTCTCTCAGGGAGGTATCTGTACACTGAGTGGTGTCTCTCAGTCCCTGTCTCTCAGGGAGATATATGTACACTGACTGGTGTCTCTCAGTCCCTGTCTCTCAGGGATATATCTGTACACTGAGTGGTGTCTCTCAGTCCCTCTCTCTCAAGGAGATATCTGTACACTGAGTGGCGTCCCTCAGTCCCTGTCTCTCAGGGAGATATATGTACACTGACTGGTATCTCTCAGTCCCTCTCTCTCAGGGAGGTATCTGTACACTGACTGGTGTCTCTCAGTCCCTGTCTCTCAGGGAGATATCTGTACACTGAGTGGTGTCTCTCAGTCCCTCTCTCTCAGGGAGATATCTGAACACTGAGTGGTGTCTCTCAGTCCCTCTCTCTCAGGGAGATATATGTACACTGACTGGTGTCTCTCAGTCCCTGACTCTCAGGGAGCTTTATGTACACTGAGTGGTGTCTCTCAGGGAGATATCTGTACACTGACTGGTGTCTCTCAGTCCCTGTCTCTCAGGGAGATATCTGTACAATGAGTGGTGTCTCTCAGTCCCTGTCTCTCAGGGAGATGTCTGTACAGTGAGTGGTGTCTCTCAGTCCCTCTCTCTCAGGGAGATATCTGTACTCTGACTGGTGTCTCTCAGTCCCTGTATCTCAGGGAGATATCTGTACACTGAGTGGTGTCTCTCAGTCCCTCTCTCTCAGGGAGATATCTGTACACTGACCGGTGTCTCTCAGTCCCTCTCTCTCAGGGAGGTATCTGTACACTGAATGGTGTCTCCAGTCCCTGTCTCTCAGGGGGATATCTGTACACTGACTGGTGTCTCTCAGTCCCTGTCTCTCAGTGAGCTTTACGTACACTGAGTGGTGTCTCTCAGTCCCTCTCTCTCAGGGAGATATCTGTAATCTGACTGGTGTCTCTCAGTCCCTGTCTCTCAGGGAGATATCTGTACACTGAGTGGTGTCTCTCAGTCCCTCTCTCTCAGGGAGATATCTGTACTCTGACTGGTGTCTCTCAGTCCCTGTCTCTGAGGGAGATATCTGTACACTGACTGGTGTCTCTCAGTCCCTCTCTCTCAGGGAGCTTGATGTACACTGAGTGTTGTCTCTCAGGGAGATATCTGTACACTGACTGGTGTCTCTCAGTCCCTGTCTCTCAGGGTGATATCTATACACTGAGTGGTGTCTCTCAGTCCCTCTCTCTCAGGGAGATATCTGTACACTGACTGGTGTCTCACAGTCCCTCTCTCTCAGGGAGATATCTGTACACTGACTGGTGTCTCTCAGTCCCTGTCTCTCAGGGAGCTTTATGTACACTGAGTGGTGTCTCTCAGGGAGATATCTGTACACTGACTGGTGTCTCTCAGTCCCTGTCTCTCAGGGAGCTTTATGTACACTGAGTGGTGTCTCTCAGTCCCTCTCTCTCAGGGAGATATCTGTACACTGACTGGTGTCTCTCAGTCCCTGTCTCTCAGGGAGATATCTGTACACTGAGTGGTGTCTCTCAGTCCCTCTCTCTCAGGGAGATATCTGTACACTGACTGGTGTCTCTCAGTCCCTGTCTCTCAGGGAGATATCTGTACACTGAGTGGTGTCTCTCAGTCCCTCTCTCTCAAGGAGATATCTGTGCACTGACTGGTATCTCTCAGTCCCTGTCTGTCAGGGAGATATCTATACACTGAGTGGTGTCTCTCAGTCCCTCTCTCTCAGGGAGATATCTGTACACTGACTCGTGTCTCTCAGTCCCTCTCTCTCAGGGAGATATCTGTACACTGACGGGTGTCTCTCAGTCCCTCTCTCTCAGGGAGATATATGTACACTGACTGGTGTCTCTCAGTCCCTCTCTCTCAGGGAGGTATATGTACACTGACTGGTGTCTCTCAGTCCCTATTCTCAGGGAGATATCTGTACACTGAGTGGTGTCTCTCAGTCCCTCTCTCTCAGGGAGATATATGTACACTGACTGGTGTCTCTGAGTCCCTCTCTCTCAGGGAGGTATCTGTACACTGAGTGGTGTCTCTCATTCCCTGTCTCTCAGGGAGATATATGTACACTGACTGGTATCTCTCAGTCCCTGTCTCTCAGGGAGATATCTGTACACTGAGTGGTGTCTCTCAGTCCCTCTCTCTCAGGGAGATATCTGTACACTGACTGGTGTCTCACAGTCCCTGTCTCTCAGGGAGATATATGTACACTGACTGGTGTCTCTCAGTCCCTGTCTGTCAGGGAGATATATGTACACTGACTGGTGTCTCTCAGTCCCTCTCTCTCAGGGAGGTATCTGTACACTGAGTGGTGTCTCTCAGTCCCTGTCTCTCAGGGAGATATATGTACACTGACTGGTGTCTCTCAGTCCCTGTCTCTCAGGGATATATCTGTACACTGAGTGGTGTCTCTCAGTCCCTCTCTCTCAAGGAGATATCTGTACACTGAGTGGTGTCCCTCAGTCCCTGTCTCTCAGGGAGATATATGTACACTGACTGGTATCTCTCAGTCCCTCTCTCTCAGGGAGGTATCTGTACACTGACTGGTGTCTCTCAGTCCCTGTCTCTCAGGGAGATATCTGTACACTGAGTGGTGTCTCTCAGTCCCTCTCTCTCAGGGAGATATCTGAACACTGAGTGGTGTCTCTCAGTCCCTCTCTCTCAGGGAGATATATGTACACTGACTGGTGTCTCTCAGTCCCTGACTCTCAGGGAGCTTTATGTACACTGAGTGGTGTCTCTCAGGGAGATATCTGTACACTGACTGGTGTCTCTCAGTCCCTGTCTCTCAGGGAGCTTTATGTACACTGACTGGTGTCTCTCAGTCCCTCTCTCTCAGGGAGGTATCTGTACACTGACTGGTGTCTCTCTGTCCCTGTCTGTCAGGGAGATATCTGTACACTGACTGGTGTCTCACAGTCCCTCTCTCTCAGGGAGATATATGTACATTGACTGGTGTCTCTCAGTCCCTCTCTCTCAAGGAGATATCTGTACACTGAGTGGTGTCCCTCAGTCCCTGTCTCTCAGGGAGATATATGTACACTGACTGGTGTCTCTCAGTCCCTGTCTCTCAGGGAGATATCTGTACACTGAGTGGTGTCTCTCAGTCCCTCTCTCTCAGAGAGATATCTGTACACTGACTGGTGTCTCTCAGTCCCTCTCTCTCAGGGAGATATCTGTACACTGAGTGGTGTCTCTCAGTCCCTCTCTCTCAGGGAGATATCTGTACACTGAGTGGTGTCTCTCAGTCCCTGTCTCTCAGGGAGATATATGTACACTGACTGGTGTCTCTCAGTCCCTCTCTCTCTGGGAGGTATCTGTACACTGACTGGTGTCTCTCAGTCCCTGTCTCTCAGGGAGATATCTGTACACTGAGTGGTGTCTCTCAGTCACTCTCTCTCAGGGAGATATCTGAACACTGAGTGGTGTCTCTCAGTCCCTCTCTCTCAGGGAGATATTTGTACACTGACTGGTGCCTCTCAGTCCCTCTCTCTCAGGGAGGTATCTGTACACTGAGTGGTGTCTCTCAGTCCCTGTCTCTCAGGGAGATATATGTACACTGACTGGTGTCTCTCAGTCCCTCTCTCTCAGGGAGATATCTGTACACTGACTGGTGTCTCTCAGTCCCTCTCTCTCAGGGAGATATCTGTGCACTGAATGGTGTCTCACAGCCCCTGTCTCTCAGGGAGATATCTGTACACTGACTGGTGTCTCTCAGTCCCTGTCTGTCAGGGAGATATCTATACACTGAGTGGTGTCTCTCAGTCCCTCTCTCTCAGGGAGATATCTGTACACTGACTGGTGTCTCTCAGTCCCTCTCTCTCAGGGAGATATATGTACACTGACTGGTGTCTCTCAGTCCCTCTCTCTCAGGGAGGTATCTGTACACTGAGTGGTGTCTCTCTGTCCCTGTCTCTCAGGGAGATATATGTACACTGACTGGTGTCTCTCAGTCCCTGTCTCTCAGGGAGATATCTGTACACTGAGTGGTGTCTCTCAGTCCCTCTCTCTCAGGGAGATATCTGTACAATGAGTGGTGTCTCTCAGTCCCTGTCTCTCAGGGAGATGTCTGTACAGTGAGTGGTGTCTCTCAGTCCCTCTCTCTCAGGGAGATATCTGTACTCTGACTGGTGTCTCTCAGTCCCTGTCTCTCAGGGAGATATCTGTACACTGAGTGGTGTCTCTCAGTCCCTCTCTCTCAGGGAGATATCTGTACACTGACCGGTGTCTCTCAGTCCCTCTCTCTCAGGGAGGTATCTGTACACTGAATGGTGTCTCCAGTCCCTGTCTCTCAGGGGGATATCTGTACACTGACTGGTGTCTCTCAGTCCCTGTCTCTCAGTGAGCTTTATGTACACTGAGTGGTGTCTCTCAGTCCCTCTCTCTCAGGGAGATATCTGTACTCTGATTGGTGTCTCTCAGTCCCTGTCTCTCAGGGAGATATCTGTACACTGAGTGGTGTCTCTCAGTCCCTCTCTCTCAGGGAGATATCTGTACACTGACTGGTGTCTCTCAGTCCCTCTCTCTCAGGGAGCTTTATGTACACTGAGTGGTGTCTCTCAGGGAGATATCTGTACACTGACTGGTGTCTCTCAGTCCCTGTCTCTCAGGGTGATATCTATACACTGAGTGGTGTCTCTCAGTCCCTCTCTCTCAGGGAGATATCTGTACACTGACTGGTGTCTCACAGTCCCTCTCTCTCAGGGAGATATCTGTACACTGACTGGTGTCTCTCAGTCCCTGTCTCTCAGGGAGCTTTATGTACACTGAGTGGTGTCTCTCAGGGAGATATCTGTACACTGACTGGTGTCTCTCAGTCCCTGTCTCTCAGGGAGCTTTATGTACACTGAGTGGTGTCTCTCAGTCCCTCTCTCTCAGGGAGATATCTGTACACTGACTGGTGTCTCTCAGTCCCTTTCTCTCAGGGAGATATCTGTACACTGAGTGGTGTCTCTCAGTCCCTCTCTCTCAGGGAGATATCTGTACACTGACTGGTGTCTCTCAGTCCCTCTCTCTCATGGAGATATCTGTACACTGAGTGGTGTCTCTCAGTCCCTCTCTCTCAAGGAGATATCTGTGCACTGACTGGTGTCTCTCAGTCCCTGTCTGTCAGGGAGATATCTATACACTGAGTGGTGTCTCTCAGTCCCTCTCTCTCAGGGAGATATCTGTAACCTGACTGGTGTCTCTCAGTCCCTCTCTCTCAGGGAGATATCTGTACACTGACTGGTGTCTCTCAGTCCCTCTCTCTCAGGGAGATATATGTACACTGACTGGTGTCTCTCAGTCCCTGTCTGTCAGGGAGATATATGTACACTGACTGGTGTCTCTCAGTCCCTCTCTCTCAGGGAGGTATCTGTACACTGAGTGGTGTCTCTCAGTCCCTGTCTCTCAGGGAGATATATGTACACTGACTGGTGTCTCTCAGTCCCTGTCTCTCAGGGAGATATCTGTACACTGAGTGGTGTCTCTCAGTCCCTCTCTCTCAAGGAGATATCTGTACACTGAGTGGTGTCCCTCAGTCCCTGTCTCTCAGGGAGATATATGTACACTGACTGGTATCTCTCAGTCCCTCTCTCTCAGGGAGGTATCTGTACACTGACTGGTGTCTCTCAGTCCCTGTCTCTCAGGGAGATGTCTGTACAGTGAGTGGTGTCTCTCAGTCCCTCTCTCTCAGGGAGATATCTGTACTCTGACTGGTGTCTCTCAGTCCCTGTATCTCAGGGAGATATCTGTACACTGAGTGGTGTCTCTCAGTCCCTCTCTCTCAGGGAGATATCTGTACACTGACCGGTGTCTCTCAGTCCCTCTCTCTCAGGGAGGTATCTGTACACTGAATGGTGTCTCCGTCCCTGTCTCTCAGGGGGATATCTGTACACTGACTGGTGTCTCTCAGTCCCTGTCTCTCAGTGAGCTTTATGTACACTGAGTGGTGTCTCTCAGTCCCTCTCTCTCAGGGAGATATCTGTAATCTGACTGGTGTCTCTCAGTCCCTGTCTCTCAGGGAGATATCTGTACACTGAGTGGTGTCTCTCAGTCCCTCTCTCTCAGGGAGATATCTGTACTCTGACTGGTGTCTCTCAGTCCCTGTCTCTGAGGGAGATATCTGTACACTGAGTGATGTCTCTCAGTCCCTCTCTCTCAGAGAGATATCTGTACACTGACTGGTGTCTCTCAGTCCCTCTCTCTCAGGGAGATATCTGTACACTGAGTGGTGTCTCTCAGTCCCTCTCTCTCAGGGAGATATCTGTACACTGAGTGGTGTCTCTCAGTCCCTGTCTCTCAGGGAGATATATGTACACTGACTGGTGTCTCTCAGTCCCTCTCTTTCTGGGAGGTATCTGTACACTGACTGGTGTCTCTCAGTCCCTGTCTCTCAGGGAGATATCTGTACACTGACTGGTGTCTCTCAGTCCCTCTCTCTCAGGGAGATATCTGAACACTGAGTGGTGCCTCTCAGTCCCTCTCTCTCAGGGAGGTATCTGTACACTGAGTGGTGTCTCTCAGTCCCTGTCTCTCAGGGAGATATATGTACACTGACTGGTGTCTCTCAGTCCCTCTCTCTCAGGGAGATATCTGTACACTGACTGGTGTCTCTCAGTCCCTCTCTCTCAGGGAGATATCTGTGCACTGAATGGTGTCTCACAGCCCCTGTCTCTCAGGGAGATATCTGTACACTGACTGGAGTCTCTCAGTCCCTGTCTGTCAGGGAGATATCTATACACTGAGTGGTGTCTCTCAGTCCCTCTCTCTCAGGGAGATATCTGTACACTGACTGGTGTCTCTCAGTCCCTCTCTCTCAGGGAGATATATGTACACTGACTGGTGTCTCTCAGTCCCTCTCTCTCAGGGAGGTATCTGTACACTGAGTGGTGTCTCTCTGTCCCTGTCTCTCAGGGAGATATATGTACACTGACTGGTGTCTCTCAGTCCCTGTCTCTCAGGGAGATATCTGTACACTGAGTGGTGTCTCTCAGTCCCTCTCTCTCAGGGAGATATCTGTACAATGAGTGGTGTCTCTCAGTCCCTGTCTCTCAGGGAGATGTCTGTACAGTGAGTGGTGTCTCTCAGTCCCTCTCTCACAGGGAGATATCTGTACTCTGACTGGTGTCTCTCAGTCCCTGTCTCTCAGGGAGATATCTGTACACTGAGTGGTGTCTCTCAGTCCCTCTCTCTCAGGGAGATATCTGTACACTGACCGGTGTCTCTCAGTCCCTCTCTCTCAGGGAGGTATCTGTACACTGAATGGTGTCTCCAGTCCCTGTCTCTCAGGGGGATATCTGTACACTGACTGGTGTCTCTCAGTCCCTGTCTCTCAGTGAGCTTTATGTACACTGAGTGGTGTCTCTCAGTCCCTCTCTCTCAGGGAGATATCTGTACTCTGACTGGTGTCTCTCAGTCCCTGTCTCTCAGGGAGATATCTGTACACTGAGTGGTGTCTCTCAGTCCCTCTCTCTCAGGGAGATATCTGTACACTGACTGGTGTCTCTCAGTCCCTCTCTCTCAGGGAGCTTTATGTACACTGAGTGGTGTCTCTCAGTCCCTCTCTCTCAGGGAGATATCTGTACACTGACTGGTGTCTCTCAATCCCTGTCTCTCAGGGAGATATCCGTACACTGAGTGGTGTCTCTCAGTCCCTCTCTCTCAGGGAGATATCTGTACACTGACTGGTGTCTCTCAGTCCCTCTCTCTCAGGGAGATATCTGTACACTGAGTGGTGTCTCTCAGTCCCTCTCTCTCAAGGAGATATCTGTGCACTGACTGGTGTCTCTCAGTCCCTGTCTGTCAGGGAGATATCTATACACTGAGTGGTGTCTCTCAGTCCCTCTCTCTCAGGGAGATATCTGTACACTGACTGGTGTCTCTCAGTCCCTCTCTCTCAGGGAGATATCTGTACACTGACTGGTGTCTCTCAGTCCCTCTCTCTCAGGGAGATATATGTACACTGACTGGTGTCTCTCAGTCCCTGTCTGTCAGGGAGATATATGTACACTGACTGGTGTCTCTCAGTCCCTCTCTCTCAGGGAGGTATCTGTACACTGAGTGGTGTCTCTCAGTCCCTGTCTCTCAGGGAGGTATCTGTACACTGACTGGTGTCTCTCAGTCCCTGTCTCTCAGGGAGATATCTGTACAATGAGTGGTGTCTCTCAGTCCCTGTCTCTCAGGGAGATGTCTGTACAGTGAGTGGTGTCTCTCAGTCCCTCTCTCTCAGGGAGATATCTGTACTCTGACTGGTGTCTCTCAGTCCCTGTATCTCAGGGAGATATCTGTACACTGAGTGGTGTCTCTCAGTCCCTCTCTCTCAGGGAGATATCTGTACACTGACCGGTGTCTCTCAGTCCCTCTCTCTCAGGGAGGTATCTGTACACTGAATGGTGTCTCCAGTCCCTGTCTCTCAGGGGGATATCTGTACACTGACTGGTGTCTCTCAGTCCCTGTCTCTCAGTGAGCTTTATGTACACTGAGTGGTGTCTCTCAGTCCCTCTCTCTCAGGGAGATATCTGTAATCTGACTGGTGTCTCTCAGTCCCTGTCTCTCAGGGAGATATCAGCACACTGAGTGGTGTCTCTCAGTCCCTCTCTCTCAGGGAGATATCTGTACTCTGACTGGTGTCTCTCAGTCCCTGTCTCTGAGGGAGATATCTGTACACTGGGTGGTGTCTCTCAGTCCCTCTCTCTCAGGGAGATATCTGTACACTGACTGGTGTCTCTCAGTCCCTCTCTCTCAGGGAGCTTTATGTACACTGAGTGGTGTCTCTCAGGGAGATATCTGTACACTGACTGGTGTCTCTCAGTCCCTGTCTCTCAGGGTGATATCTATACACTGAGTGGTGTCTCTCAGTCCCTCTCTCTCAGGGAGATATCTGTACACTGACTTGTGTCTCACAGTCCCTCTCTCTCAGGGAGATATCTGTACACTGACTGGTGTCTCTCAGTCCCTGTCTCTCAGGGAGCTTTATGTACACTGAGTGGTGTCTCTCAGGGAGATATCTGTACACTGACTGGTGTCTCTCAGTCCCTGTCTCTCAGGGAGCTTTATGTACACTGAGTGGTGTCTCTCAGTCCCTCTCTCTCAGGGAGATATCTGTACACTGACTGGTGTCTCTCAGTCCCTGTCTCTCAGGGAGATATCTGTACACTGAGTGGTGTCTCTCAGTCCCTCTCTCTCAGGGAGATATCTGTACACTGACTGGTGTCTCTCAGTCCCTGTCTCTCAGGGAGATATCTGTACACTGAGTGGTGTCTCTCAGTCCCTCTCTCTCAAGGAGATATCTGTGCACTGACTGGTGTCTCTCAGTCCCTGTCTGTCAGGGAGATATCTATACACTGAGTGGTGTCTCTCAGTCCCTCTCTCTCAGGGAGATATCTGTACACTGACTCGTGTCTCTCAGTCCCTCTCTCTCAGGGAGATATATGTACACTGACTGGTGTCTCTCAGTCCCTCTCTCTCAGGGAGGTATATGTACACTGACTGGTGTCTCTCAGTCCCTATTCTCAGGGAGATATCTGTACACTGAGTGGTGTCTCTCAGTCCCTTTCTCTCAGGGAGATATATGTACACTGACTGGTGTCTCTGAGTCCCTCTCTCTCAGGGAGGTATCTGTACACTGAGTGGTGTCTCTCATTCCCTGTCTCTCAGGGAGATATATGTACACTGACTGGTATCTCTCAGTCCCTGTCTCTCAGGGAGATATCTGTACACTGAGTGGTGTCTCTCAGTCCCTCTCTCTCAGGGAGATATCTGTACACTGACTGGTGTCTCACAGTCCCTGTCTCTCAGGGAGATATATGTACACTGACTGGTGTCTCTCAGTCCCTGTCTGTCAGGGAGGTATCTGTACACTGAGTGGTGTCTCTCAGTCGCTGTCTCTCAGGGAGATATATGTACACTGACTGGTGTCTCTCAGTCCCTGTCTCTCAGGGAGATATCTGTACACTGAGTGGTGTCTCTCAGTCCCTCTCTCTCAAGGAGATATCTGTACACTGAGTGGTGTCCCTCAGTCCCTGTCTCTCAGGGAGATATATGTACACTGACTGGTATCTCTCAGTCCCTCTCTCTCAGGGAGGTATCTGTACACTGACTGGTGTCTCTCAGTCCCTGTCTCTCAGGGAGATATCTGTACACTGAGTGGTGTCTCTCAGTCCCTCTCTCTCAGGGAAATATCTGAACACTGAGTGGTGTCTCTCAGTCCCTCTCTCTCAGGGAGATATATGTACACTGACTGGTGTCTCTCAGTCCCTGACTCTCAGGGAGCTTTATGTACACTGAGTGGTGTCTCTCAGGGAGATATCTGTACACTGACTGGTGTCTCTCAGTCCCTGTCTCTCAGGGAGCTTTATGTACACTGACTGGTGTCTCTCAGTCCCTCTCTCTCAGGGAGGTATCTGTACACTGACTGGTGTCTCTCTGTCCCTGTCTGTCAGGGAGATATCTGTACACTGACTGGTGTCTCACAGTCCCTCTCTCTCAGGGAGATATATGTACATTGACTGGTGTCTCTCAGTCCCTCTCTCTCAGGGAGGTATCTGTACACTGAGTGGTGTCTCTCATTCCCTGTCTCTCAGGGAGATATATGTACACTGACTGGTGTCTCTCAGTCCCTGTCTCTCAGGGAGATATCTGTACACTGAGTGGTGTCTCTCAGTCCCTCTCTCTCAGAGAGATATCTGTACACTGACTGGTGTCTCTCAGTCCCTCTCTCTCAGGGAGATATCTGTACACTGAGTGGTGTCTCTCAGTCCCTCTCTCTCAGGGAGATATCTGTACACTGAGTGGTGTCTCTCAGTCCCTGTCTCTCAGGGAGATATATGTACACTGACTGGTGTCTCTCAGTCCCTCTCTCTCTGGGAGGTATCTGTACACTGACTGGTGTCTCTCAGTCCCTGTCTCTCAGGGAGATATCTGTACACTGAGTGGTGTCTCTCAGTCCCTCTCTCTCAGGGAGATATCTGAACACTGAGTGGTGTCTCTCAGTCCCTCTCTCTCAGGGAGGTATCTGTACACTGAGTGGTGTCTCTCAGTCCCTGTCTCTCAGGGAGATATATGTACACTGACTGGTGTCTCTCAGTCCCTCTCTCTCAGGGAGATATCTGTACACTGACTGGTGTCTCTCAGTCCCTCCCTCTCAGGGAGATATCTGTGCACTGAATGGTGGCTCACAGCCCCTGTCTCTCAGGGAGATATCTGTACACTGACTGGTGTCTCTCAGTCCCTGTCTGTCAGGGAGATATCTATACACTGAGTGGTGTCTCTCAGTCCCTCTCTCTCAGGGAGATATCTGTACACTGACTGGTGTCCCTCAGTCCCTCTCTCTCAGGGAGATATATGTACACTGACTGGTGTCTCTCAGTCCCTCTCTCTCAGGGAGGTATCTGTACACTGAGTGGTGTCTCTCTGTCCCTGTCTCTCAGGGAGATATATGTACACTGACTGGTGTCTCTCAGTCCCTGTCTCTCAGGGAGATATCTGTACACTGAGTGGTGTCTCTCAGTCCCTCTCTCTCAGGGAGATATCTGTACAATGAGTGGTGTCTCTCAGTCCCTGTCTCTCAGGGAGATGTCTGTACAGTGAGTGGTGTCTCTCAGTCCCTCTCTCTCAGGGAGATATCTGTACTCTGACTGGTGTCTCTCAGTCCCTGTCTCTCAGGGAGATATCTGTACACTGAGTGGTGTCTCTCAGTCCCTCTCTCTCAGGGAGATATCTGTACACTGACCGGTGTCTCTCAGTCCCTCTCTCTCAGGGAGGTATCTGTACACTGAATGGTGTCTCCAGTCCCTGTCTCTCAGGGGGATATCTGTACACTGACTGGTGTCTCTCAGTCCCTGCCTCTCAGTGAGCTTTATGTACACTGAGTGGTGTCTCTCAGTCCCTCTCTCTCAGGGAGATATCTGTACTCTGACTGGTGTCTCTCAGTCCCTGTCTCTCAGGGAGATATCTGTACACTGAGTGGTGTCTCTCAGTCCCTCTCTCTCAGGGAGATATCTGTACACTGACTGGTGTCTCTCAGTCCCTCTCTCTCAGGGAGCTTTATGTACACTGAGTGGTGTCTCTCAGGGAGATATCTGTACACTGACTGGTGTCTCTCAGTCCCTGTCTCTCAGGGTGATATCTATACACTGAGTGGTGTCTCTCAGTCCCTCTCTCTCAGGGAGATATCTGTACACTGACTGGTGTCTCACAGTCCCTCTCTCTCAGGGAGATATCTGTACACTGACTGGTGTCTCTCAGTCCCTGTCTCTCAGGGAGCTTTATGTACACTGAGTGGTGTCTCTCAGGGAGATATCTGTACACTGACTGGTGTCTCTCAGTCCCTGTCTCTCAGGGAGCTTTATGTACACTGAGTGGTGTCTCTCAGTCCCTCTCTCTCAGGGAGATATCTGTACACTGACTGGTGTCTCTCAGTCCCTGTCTCTCAGGGAGATATCTGTACACTGAGTGGTGTCTCTCAGTCCCTCTCTCTCAGGGAGATATCTGTACACTGACTGGTGTCTCTCAGTCCCTCTCTCTCAGGGAGATATCTGTACACTGAGTGGTGTCTCTCAGTCCCTCTCTCTCAAGGAGATATCTGTGCACTGACTGGTGTCTCTCAGTCCCTGTCTGTCAGGGAGATATCTATACACTGAGTGGTGTCTCTCAGTCCCTCTCTCTCAGGGAGATATCTGTACACTGACTGGTGTCTCTCAGTCCCTCTCTCTCAGGGAGATATCTGTACACTGACTGGTGTCTCTCAGTCCCTCTCTCTCAGGGAGATATATGTACACTGACTGGTGTCTCTCAGTCCCTCTCTCTCAGGGAGGTATATGTACACTGACTGGTGTCTCTCAGTCCCTATCTCTCAGGGAGATATCTGTACACTGAGTGGTGTCTCTCAGTCCCTCTCTCTCAGGGAGATATATGTACACTGACTGGTGTCTCTGAGTCCCTCTCTCTCAGGGAGGTATCTGTACACTGAGTGGTGTCTCTCATTCCCTGTCTCTCAGGGAGATATATGTACACTGACTGGTGTCTCTCAGTCCCTGTCTCCCAGGGAGATAACTGTACACTGACTGGTGTCTCTCAGTCCCTCTCTCTCAGGGAGGTATCTGTACACTGAGTGGTGTCTCTCAGTCCCTGTCTCTCAGGGAGATATATGTACACTGACTGGTGTCTCTCAGTCCCTGTCTCTCAGGGAGATATCTGTACACTGAGTGGTGTCTCTCAGTCCCTCTCTCTCAAGGAGATATCTGTACACTGAGTGGTGTCTCTCAGTCCCTGTCTCTCAGGGAGATATATGTACACTGACTGGTATCTCTCAGTCCCTCTCTCTCAGGGAGGTATCTGTACACTGACTGGTGTCTCTCAGTCCCTGTCTCTCAGGGAGATATCTGTACACTGAGTGGTGTCTCTCAGTCCCTCTCTCTCAGGGAGATATCTGAACACTGAGTGGTGTCTCTCAGTCCCTCTCTCTCAGGGAGATATATGTACACTGACTGGTGCCTCACAGTCTCTCTCTCTCAGGGAGGTATCTGTACACTGAGTGGTGTCTCTCAGTCCCTGTCTCTCAGGGAGATATATGTACACTGACTGGTGTCTCTCAGTCCCTCTCTCTCAGGGAGATATCTGTACACTGACTGGTGTCTCTCAGTCCCTCTCTCTCAGGGAGATATCTGTACACTGAGTGGTGTCTCACAGCCGCTGTCTCTCAGGGATATATCTGTACACTAACTGGTGTCTCTCAGTCCCTCTCTCTCAGGGAGATATATGTACACTGACTGGTGTCTCTCAGTCCGTCTCTCTCTCGGAGGTATATGTACACTGACTGGTGTCTCTCAGTCCCTATCTCTCAGGGAGATATCTGTACACTGAGTGGTGTCTCTCAGTCCCTCTCTCTCAGGGAGATATATGTACACTGACTGGTGTCTCTGAGTCCCTCTCTCTCAGGGAGGTATCTGTACACTGAGTGGTGTCTCTCAGTCCCTGTCTCTCAGGGAGATATATGTACACTGACTGGTGTCTCTCAGTCCCTGTCTCTCAGGGAGATATCTGTACACTGAGTGGTGTCTCTCAGTCCCTCTCTCTCAGGGAGATATCTGTACACTGACTGGTGTCTCACAGTCCCTGTCTCTCAGGGAGATATATGTACACTGACTGGTGTCTCTCAGTCCCTCTCTCTCAGGGAGGTATCTGTACACTGAGTGGTGTCTCTCAGTCCCTGTCTCTCAGGGAGATATATGTACACTGACTGGTGTCTCTCAGTCCCTGTCTCTCAGGGAGATATCTGTACACTGAGTGGTGTCTCTCAGTCCCTCTCTCTCAAGGAGATATCTGTACACTGAGTGGTGTCTCTCAGTCCCTGTCTCTCAGGGAGATATATGTACACTGACTGGTATCTCTCAGTCCCTCTCTCTCAGGGAGGTATCTGTACACTGACTGGTGTCTCTCAGTCCCTGTCTCTCAGGGAGATATCTGTACACTGAGTGGTGTCTCTCAGTCCCTCTCTCTCAGGGAGATATCTGAACACTGAGTGGTGTCTCTCAGTCCCTCTCTCTCAGGGAGATATATGTACACTGACTGGTGCCTCACAGTCCCTCTCTCTCAGGGAGGTATCTGTACACTGAGTGGTGTCTCTCAGTCCCTGTCTCTCAGGGAGATATATGTACACTGACTGGTGTCTCTCAGTCCCTCTCTCTCAGGGAGATATCTGTACACTGACTGGTGTCTCTCAGTCCCTCTCTCTCAGGGAGATATCTGTACACTGAGTGGTGTCTCACAGCCGCTGTCTCTCAGGGAGATTTCTGTACACTGTCTGGTGTCTCTCAGTCCCTGTCTGTCAGGGAGATATCTGTACACTGAGTGGTGTCTCTCAGTCCCTCTCTCTCAGGGAGATATCTGTACACTGACTGGTGTCTCTCAGTCCCTCTCTCTCAGGGAGATATCTGTACACTGACTGGTGTCTCTCAGTCCCTGTCTCTCAGGGAGCTTTATGTACACTGAGTGGTGTCTCTCAGGGAGATATCTGTACACTGACTGGTGTCTCTCAGTCCCTGTCTCTCAGGGTGATATCTATACACTGAGTGGTGTCTCTCAGTCCCTCTCTCTCAGGGAGATATCTGTACACTGACTGGTGTCTCACAGTCCCACTCTCTCAGGGAGATATCTGTACACTGACTGGTGTCTCTCAGTCCCTGTCTCTCAGGGAGCTTTATGTACACTGAGTGGTGTCTCTCAGGGAGATATCTGTACACTGACTGGTGTCTCTCAGTCCCTGTCTCTCAGGGAGCTTTATGTACACTGAGTGGTGTCTCTCAGTCCCTCTCTCTCAGGGAGATATCTGTACACTGACTGGTGTCTCTCAGTCCCTGTCTCTCAGGGAGATATCTGTACACTGAGTGGTGTCTCTCAGTCCCTCTCTCTCAGGGAGATATCTGTACACTGACTGGTGTCTCTCAGTCCCTGTCTCTCAGGGAGATATCTGAACACCGAGTGGTGTCTCTCAGTCCCTCTCTCTCAGGGAGATATCTGTACACTGACTGGTGTCTCTCAGTCCCTCTCTCTCAGGGAGCTTTATGTACACTGAGTGGTGTCTCTCAGGGAGATATCTGTACACTGACTGGTGTCTCTCAGTCCCTGTCTCTCAGGGAGCTTTATGTACACTGAGTGGTGTCTCTCAGTCCCTCTCTCTCAGGGAGATATCTGTACACTGACTGGTGTCTCACAGTCCCTCTCTCTCAGGGAGATATCTGTACACTGACTGGTGTCTCTCAGTCCCTGTCTCTCAGGGAGCTTTATGTACACTGAGTGGTGTCTCTCAGGGAGATATCTGTACACTGACTGGTGTCTCTCAGTCCCTGTCACTCAGGGAGCTTTATGTACACTGAGTGGTGTCTCTCAGTCCCTCTCTCTCAGGGAGATATCTGTACACTGACTGGTGTCTCTCAGTCCCTTTCTCTCAGGGAGATATCTGTACACTGAGTGGTGTCTCTCAGTCCCTGTCTGTCAGGGAGATATATGTACACTGAGTGGTGTCTCTCAGTCCCTCTCTCTCAGGGAGATATCTGTACACTGACAGGTGTCTCTCAGTCCCTCTCTCTCAGGGAGATATCTGTACACTGACTGGTGTCTCTCAGTCCCTCTCTCTCAGGGAGATATATGTACACTGACTGGTGTCTCTCAGTCCCTCTCTCTCAGGGAGGTATATGTACACTGACTGGTGTCTCTCAGTCCCTGTCTCTCAGGGAGATATCTGTACACTGAGTGGTGTCTCTCAGTCCCTCTCTCTCAGGGAGATATATGTACACTGACTGGTGTCTCTGAGTCCCTCTCGCTCAGGGAGGTATCTGTACACTGAGTGGTGTCT
This sequence comes from Heterodontus francisci, assembly GCF_036365525.1. NCBI lineage: Eukaryota > Metazoa > Chordata > Chondrichthyes > Heterodontiformes > Heterodontidae > Heterodontus > Heterodontus francisci. Next base: position 1,574,484 of record NC_090384.1, read on the forward strand.
CTCATTCCCTGTCTCTCAGGGAGATATATGTACACTGACTGGTGTCTCTCAGTCCCTGTCTCTCAGGGAGATATCTGTACACTGAGTGGTGTCTCTCAGTCCCTCTCTCTCAGGGAGATATCTGTACACTGACTGGTGTCTCACAGTCCCTGTCTCTCAGGGAGAAATATGTACACTGACTGGTGTCTCTCAGTCCCTGTCTGTCAGGGAGATATCTATACACTGAGTGGTGTCTCTCAGTCCCTCTCTCTCAGGGAGATATCTGTACACTGACTGGTGTCTCTCAGTCCCTCTCTCTCAGGGAGATATATGTACACTGACTGGTGTCTCTCAGTCCCTCTCTCTCAGAGAGGTATCTGTACACTGAGTGGTGTCTCTCAGTCCCTGTCTCTCAGGGAGAAATATGTACACTGACTGGTGTCTCTCAGTCCCTGTCTCTCAGGGAGATATCTGTACACTGAGTGGTGTCTCTCAGTCCCTCTCTCTCAAGGAGATATCTGTACACTGAGTGGTGTCTCTCAGTCCCTGTCTCTCAGGGAGATATATGTACACTGACTGGTGTCTCTCAGTCCCTCTCTCTCAGGGAGGTATCTGTACACTGACTGGTGTCTCTCAGTCCCTGTCTCTCAGGGAGATATCTGTACACTGAGTGGTGTCTCTCAGTCCCTCTCTCTCAGGGAGATATCTGAACACTGGGTGGTGTCTCTCAGTCCCTCTCTCTCAGGGAGATATATGTACACTGACTGGTGCCTCACAGTCCCTCTCTCTCAGGGAGGTATCTGTACACTGTGTGGTGTCTCTCAGTCCCTGTCTCTCAGGGAGATATATGTACACTGACTGGTGTCTCTCAGTCCCTCTCTCTCAGGGAGATATCTGTACACTGACTGGTGTCTCTCAGTCCCTCTCTCTCAGGGAGATATCTGTACACTGAGTGGTGTCTCACAGCCCCTGTCTCTCAGGGAGATTTCTGTACACTGACTGGTGTCTCTCAGTCCCTGTCTGTCAGGGAGATATCTGTACACTGAGTGGTGTCTCTCAGTCCCTGTCTCTCAGGGAGATATATGTACACTGACTGGTGTCTCTCAGTCCCTCTCTCTCAGGGAGGTATCTGTACACTGACTGGTGTCTCTCAGTCCCTGTCTCTCAGGGAGATATCTGTACACTGAGTGGTGTCTCTCAGTCCCTCTCTCTCAGGGAGATATCTGAACACTGAGTGGTGTCTCTCAGTCCCTCTCTCTCAGGGACATCTATGTACACTGACTGGTGCCTCACAGCCCCTGTCTCTCAGGGAGATATCTGTACACTGACTGGTGTCTCTCAGTCACTGTCTGTCAGGGAGATATCTATACACTGAGTGGTGTCTCTCAGTCCCTCACTCTCAGGGAGATATCTGTACACTGACTGGTGTCTCTCAGTCCCTCTCTCTCAGGGAGATATATGTACACTGACTGGTGTCTCTCAGTCCCTCTCTCTCAGGGAGGTATCTGTACACTGAGTGGTGTCTCTCAGTCCCTGTCTCTCAGGGAGATATATGAACACTGACTGGTGTCTCTCAGTCCCTGTCTCTCAGGGAGATATCCGCACACTGAGTGGTGTCTCTCAGTCCCTCTCTCTCAGGGAGATATCTGTACAATGAGTGATGTCTCTCAGTCCCTATCACTCAGGGAGATATCTGTACAGTGAGTGGTGTCTCTCAGTCTCTCTCTCTCAGGGAGATATCTGTACTCTGACTGGTGTCTCTCAGTCCCTGTCTCTCAGGGAGATATATGTACACTGACTGGTGTCTCTCAGTCCCTCTCTCTCAGGGAGGTATCTGTACACTGAGTGGTGTCTCTCAGTCCCTGTCTCTCAGGGTGATATATGTACACTGACTGGTGTCTCTCAGTCCCTGTCTCTCAGGGAGATATCTGTACACTGAGTGGTGTCTCTCAGTCCCTCTCTCTCAGGGAGATATCTGAACACTGAGTGGTGTCTCTCAGTCCCTCTCTCTCAGGGAGATATATGTACACTGACTGGTGCCTCACAGTCCCTCTCTCTCAAGGAGTTATCTGTACACTGAGTGGTGTCTCTCAGTCCCTGTCTCTCAGGGAGATATATGTACACTGACTGGTGTCTCTCAGTCCCTCTCTCTCAGGGAGATATCTGTACACTGACTGGTGTCTCTCAGTCCCTCTCTCTCAGGGAGATATCTGTACAATGAGTGGTGTCTCACAGCCGCTGTCTCTCAGGGAGATTTCTGTACACTGTCTGGTGTCTCTCAGTCCCTGTCTGTCAGGGAGATATCTATACACTGAGTGGTGTCTCTCAGTCCCTCTCTCTCAGGGAGATATCTGTACACTGACTGGTGTCTCTCAGTCCCTCTCTCTCAGGGAGATATCTGTACACTGACTGGTGGCTCTCAGTCCCTGTCTCTCAGGGAGCTTTATGTACACTGAGTGGTGTCTCTCAGGGAGATATCTGTACACTGACTGGTGTCTCTCAGTCCCTGTCTCTCAGGGTGAAATCTAAACACTGAGTGGTGTCTCTCAGGCCCTCTCTCTCAGGGAGATATCTGTACACTGACTGGTGTCTCACAGTCCCACTCTCTCAGGGAGATATCTGTACACTTACTGGTGTCTCTCAGTCCCTGTCTCTCAGGGAGATATCTGTACACTGAGTGGTGTCTCTCAGTCCCTGTCTCTCAAGGAGATATCTGTACACTGACTGGTGTCTCTCAGTCCCTGTCTGTCAGGGAGATATCTATACACTGAGTGGTGTCTCTCAGTCCCTCTCTCTCAGGGAGATATCTGTACACTGAGTGGTGTCTCTCAGTCCCTCTCTCTCAGGGAGATATCTGTACACTGACTGGTGTCTCTCAGTCCCTCTCTCTCAGGGAGATATATGTACACTGACTGGTGTCTCTCAGTCCCTCTCTCTCAGGGAGGTATATGTACACTGACTGGTGTCTCTCAGTCCCTGTCTCTCAGGGAGATATCTGTACACTGAGTGGTGTCTCTCAGTCCCTCTCTCTCAGGGAGATATATGCACACTGACTGGTGTCTCTGAGTCCCTCTCTCTCAGGGAGGTATCTGTAAACTGAGTGGTGTCTCTCATTCCCTGTCTCTCAGGGAGATATCTGTACACTGAGTGGTGTCTCTCAGTCCCTCTCTCTCAGGGAGATATCTGTACACTGACCTGTGTCTCACAGTCCCTGTCTCTCAGGGAGATATATGTACACTGACTGGTGTCTCTCAGTCCCTGTCTGTCAGGGAGATATCTATACACTGAGTGGTGTCTCTCAGTCCCTCTCTCTCAGGGAGATATCTGTACACTGACTGGTGTCTCTCAGTCCCTCTCTCTCAGGGAGATATCTGTACACTGAGTGGTGTCTCTCAGTCCCTGTCTCTCAGGGAGATATATGTACACTGACTGGTGTCTGTCAGTCCCTCTCTCTCAGGGAGGTATCTGTACACTGACTGGTGTCTCTCAGTCCCTGTCTCTCAGGGAGATATCTGTACACTGAGTGGTGTCTCTCAGTCCCTCTCTCTCAGGGAGATATCTGAACACTGGGTGGTGTCTCTCAGTCCCTCTCTCTCAGGGAGATATATGTACACTGACTGGTGCCTCACAGTCCCTCTCTCTCAGGGAGGTATCTGTACACTGAGTGGTGTCTCTCAGTCCCTGTCTCTCAGGGAGATATATGTACACTGACTGGTGTCTCGCAGTCCCTCTCTCTCAGGGAGATATCTGTACACTGACTGGTGTCCCTCAGTCCCTCTCTCTCAGGGAGATATCTGTACACTTAGTGGTGTCTCACAGCCCCTCTCTCTCAGGGAGATTTCTGTACACTGACTGGTGTCTCTCAGTCCCTCTCTCTCAGGGAGATATATGTACACTGACTGGTGTCTCTCAGTCCCTCTCTCTCAGGGAGGTATCGGTACACTGAGTGGTGTCTCTCAGTCCCTGCCTCTCAGGGAGATATATGTACACTGACTGGTGTCTCTCAGTCCCTGTCTCTCAGGGAGATATCTGCACACTGAGTGGTGTCTCTCAGTCCCTCTCTCTCAGGGAGATATCTGTACAATGAGTGGTGTCTCTCAGTCCCTGTCTCTCAGGGAGATATCTGTACAGTGAGTGGTGTCTCTCAGTCCCTCTCTCTCAGGGAGATATCTGTACTCTGACTGGTGTCTCTCAGTCCCTGTCTCTCAGGGAGATATATGTACACTGACTGGTGTCTCTCAGTCCCTCTCTCTCAGGGAGGTATCTGTACACTGAGTGGTGTCTCTCAGTCCCTGTCTCTCAGGGAGATATATGTACACTGACTGGTGTCTCTCAGTCCCTGTCTCTCAGGGAGATATCTGTACACTGAGTGGTGTCTCTCAGTCCCTCTCTCTCAAGGAGATATCTGTACACTGAGTGGTGTCTCTCAGTCCCTGACTCTCAGGGAGATATATGTACACTGACTGGTGTCTCTCAGTCCCTCTCTCTCAGGGAGATATATGTACACTGACTGGTGCCTCACAGTCCCTCTCTCTCAGGGAGGTATCTGTACACTGAGTGGTGTCTCTCAGTCCCTGTCTCTCAGGGAGATATATGTACACTGACTGGTGTCTCTCAGTCCCTGTCTCTCAGGGAGATATCTGTACACTGAGTGGTGTCTCTCAGTCCCTCTCTCTCAGGGAGATATCTGTACACTGTCTGCTGTCTCTCAGTCCCTGTCTGTCAGGGAGATATCTATACACTGAGTGGTGTCTCTCAGTCCCTCACTCTCAGGGAGATATCTGTACACTGACTGGTGTCTCTCAGTCCCTGTCTCTCAGGGAGCGTTATGTACACTGAGTGGTGTCTCTCAGGGAGATATCTGTACACTGACTGGTGTCTCTCAGTCCCTGTCTCTCAGGGAGCTTTATGTACACTGAGTGGTGTCTCTCAGGGAGATATCTGTACACTGACTGGTGTCTCTCAGTCCCTGTCTCTCAGGGAGCTTTATGTACACTGAGTGGTGTCTTTCAGTCCCTCTCTCTCAGGGAGATATCTGTACACTGACTGGTGTCTCTCAGTCCCTGTCTCTCAGGGAGATATCTGTACACTGAGTGGTGTCTCTCAGTCCCTCTCTCTCAGGGAGATATCTGTACACTGACTGGTGTCTCTCAGTCCCTGTCTCTCAGGGAGATATCTGTACACTGAGTGGTGTCTCTCAGTCCCTGTCTCTCAAGGAGATATCTGTACACTGACTGGTGTCTCTCAGTCCCTGTCTGTCAGGGAGATATCTATACACTGAGTGGTGTCTCTCAGTCCCTCTCTCTCAGGGAGATATCTGTACACTGACTGGTGTCTCTCAGTCCCTCTCTCTCAGGGAGATATCTGTACACTGACTGGTGTCTCTCAGTCCCTCTCTCTCAGGGAGATATATGTACACTGACTGGTGTCTCTGAGTCCCTCTCTCTCAGGGAGGTATCTGTACACTGAGTGGTGTCTCTCATTCCCTGTCTCTCAGGGAGATATATGTACACTGACTAGTGTCTCTCAGTCCCTGTCTCTCAGGGAGATATCTGTACACTGAGTGGTGTCTCTCAGTCCCTCTCTCTCAGGGAGATATCTGTACACTGACTGGTGTCTCACAGTCCCTGTCTCTCAGGGAGATATATGTACACTGACTGGTGTCTCTCAGTCCCTGTCTGTCAGGGAGATATCTATACACTGAGTGGTGTCTCTCAGTCCCTCTCGCTCAGGGAGATATCTGTACACTGACTGGTGTCTCTCAGTCCCTCTCTCTCAGGGAGATATATGTACACTGACTGGTGTCTCTCAGTCCCTCTCTCTCAGGGAGGTATCTGTACACTGAGTGGTGTCTCTCAGTCCCTGTCTCTCAGGGAGAAATATGTACACTGACTGGTGTCTCTCAGTCCCTGTCTCTCAGGGAGATATATGTACACTGACTGGTGTCTCTCAGTCCCTCTCTCTCAGGGAGGTATCTGTACACTGACTGGTGTCTCTCAGTCCCTGTCTCTCAGGGAGATATCTGTACACTGAGTGGTGTCTCTCAGTCCCTCTCTCTCAGGGAGATATCTGAACACTGGGTGGTGTCTCTCAGTCCCTCTCTCTCAGGGAGATATATGTACACTGACTGGTGCCTCACAGTCCCTCTCTCTCAGGGAGGTATCTGTACACTGAGTGGTGTCTCTCAGTCCCTGTCTCTCAGGAAGATATATGTACACTGACTGGTGTCTCTCAGTCCCTCTCTCTCAGGGAGATATCTGTACACTGACTGGTGTCTCTCAGTCCCTCTCTCTCAGGGAGATATCTGTACACTGAGTGGTGTCTCACAGCCCCTGTCTCTCAGGGAGATTTCTGTACACTGACTGGTGTCTCTCAGTCCCTGTCTGTCAGGGAGATATCTATACACTGAGTGGTGTCTCTCAGTCCCTCTCTCTCAGGGAGATATCTGTACACTGACTGGTGTCTCTCAGTCCCTCTCTCTCAGGGAGATATCTGTACACTGACTGGTGTCTCTCAGTCCCTCTCTCTCAGGGAGATATCTGTACACTGAGTGGTGTCTCTCAGTCCCTCTCTCTCAGGGAGATATATGTACACTGACTGGTGTATCTGAGTCCCTCTCTCTCAGGGAGGTATCTGTACACTGAGTGGTGTCTCTCATTCCCTGTCTCTCAGGGAGATATCTGTACACTGACTGATGTATCTGAGTCCCTCTCTCTCAGGGAGGTATCTGTACACTGAGTGGTGTCTCTCATTCCCTGTCTCTCAGGGAGATATCTGTACACTGACTGGTGTCTCTCAGTCCCTCTCTCTCAGGGAGATATCTGTACACTGACTGGTGTCTCACAGTCCCTCTCTCTCAGAGAGATATCTGTACACTGACTGGTGTCTCTCAGTCCCTCTCTCTCAGGGAGATATCTGTACACTGAATGGTGTCTCTCAGTCCCTCTCTCTCAGGGAGGTATCTGTACACTGACTGGTGTCTCTCAGTCCCTGTCTCTCAGGGAGATATCTGTACACTGAGTGGTGTCTCTCAGTCCCTCTCTCTCAGGGAGATATCTGAACACTGAGTGGTGTCTCTCAGTCCCTCTCTCTCAGGGACATCTATGTACACTGACTGGTGCCTCTCAGTCCCTCTCTCTAAGGGAGGTATCTGTACACTGAGTGGTGTCTCTCAGTCCCTGTCTCTCAGGGAGATATTTGTACACTGACTGGTGTCTCTCAGTCACTGTCTGTCAGGGAGATATCTATACACTGAGTGGTGTCTCTCAGTCCCTCTCTCTCAGGGAGATATCTGTACACTGACTGGTGTCTCTCAGTCCCTCTCTCTCAGGGAGATATCTGTACACTGAGTGGTGTCTCTCAGTCCCTGTCTCTCAGGGAGATATATGTACACTGACTGGTGTCTCTCAGTCCCTGTCTCTCAGGGAGATATCTGCACACTGAGTGGTGTCTCTCAGTCCCTCTCTCTCAGGGAGATATCTGTACAATGAGTGGTGTCTCTCAGTCCCTGTCTCTCAGGGAGATATCTGTACAGTGAGTGGTGTCTCTCAGTCCCTCTCTCTCAGGGAGATATCTGTACTCTGACTGGTGTCTCTCAGTCCCTGTCTCTCAGGGAGATATCTGTACACTGAGTGGTGTCACTCAGTCCCTCTCTCTCAGGGAGATATCTGTACACTGACTGGTGTTTCTCAGTCCCTCTCTCTCAGGGAGGTATCTGTACACTGAGTGGTGTCTCTCAGTCCCTGTCTCTCAGTGAGCTTTATGTACACTGAGTGGTGTCTCTCAGGGAGATATCTGTACACTGAGTGGTGTCTCTCAGTCCCTCTCTCTCAGGGAGATATCTGTACACTGACTGGTGTCTCTCAGCCCCTCTCTCTCAGGGAGATATCTGTGCACTGAGTGGTGTCTCACAGTCCCTCTCTCTCAGGTAGATATCTGTACACTGACTGGTGTCTCTCAGTCCCTGTCTCTCAGGGAGATATCTGTACACTGAGTGGTGTCTCTCAGTCCCTCTCTCTCAGGGAGATATCTGTACTGTGACTGGTATCTCTCAGTCCCTCTCTCTCAGGGAGATATCTGTACACTGACTGGTGTCTCTCAGTCTCTCTCTCTCAGGGTGATAGAACATAGAACATAGAACATACAGCACAGAACAGGCCCTTCGGCCCACAATGTTGTGCCGATCCTTTGTCCTCTGTCAAGGACAATTTAATCTATACCCCCTCATTCTCCTTTATCCATATACCTATCCAAAAGCCTTTTGAAAGTCCCTAAAGTTTCTGACTCAACAACATCCCCGGGCAAGGCATTCCATGCCTCGACCACTCTCTGGGTAAAGAACCTTCCCCTGACATCCCCCTTATATCTCCCACCCTTCACCTTAAATTTATGACCCCTTGTAACGCTTTGCTCCACCCGGGGAAAAAGTTTCTGACTGTCTACCCTATCTATTCCCCTGATCATCTTATAAACCTCTATCATGTCACCCCTCATCCTTCTCCTTTCTAATGAGAAGAGGCCTAGAATGTTCAGCCTTTCCTCGTAAGACTTATTCTCCATTCCAGGCAACATCCTGGTAAATCTCCTCTGCACCCTCTCCAAGGCTTCCACATCCTTCCTAAAATGAGGCGACCAGAACTGCACACAGTACTCCAAATGAGGCCTTACCAAGGTCCTGTACAGCTGCATCATCACCTCACGGCTCTTAAATTCAATCCCTCTGCTAATGAACGCTAACACCCCATATGCCTTCTTCACAGCCCTATCCACTTGAGTTGCAACTTTCAATGATCTATGCACATAGACCCCAAGGTCTCTCTGCTCCTCCACATGCCCAAGAACCCTACCGTTAACCCAGTATTTTGCATTCATGTTTGTCCTTCCAAAATGGACGACCTCACACTTTTCAGGGTTAAACTCCATCTGCCACTTTTCAGCCCAACACTGCAACCTATCCAAGTCCCTTTGCAGACGACAATAGCCCTCCTCGGTATCCACAACTCCACCAACCTTTGTATCATCTGCAAATTTACTGACCCACCCTTCGACTTCCTCATCCAAGTCGTTAATAAAAATCACAAACAGGAGAGGACCCAGAACTGATCCCTGCGGCACGCCACTGGTAACTGGGCTCCAGGCTGAGTATTTACCATCTAAGACCACTCTCTGCCTTCTATCAGTTAGCCAATTCTTAATCCAACTGGCCACATTCCCCACTATCCCATGCCTCCTGACTTTCTCCATAAGTCTACCATGGGGGACCTTATCAAATGCCTTACTAAAATCCATGTACACCACATCCACTGGTTTACCCTCATCCACTTGCTTGGTCACCTGCTCAAAGAATTCGATCAGGCTTGTGAGGCAAGACCTACCCCTCACAAAACCGTGCTGACTGTCCCGAATCAAGCAGTGTCTTTCCAGATGCTCAGAAATCCTATCCCTCAGCACCTTTTCCATCAACTTGCCTACCACCGAAGTAAGACTAACTGGCCTGTAATTCCCAGGGTTGTTCCTATTCCCTTTCTTGAACAGGGGCACAACATTTGCCACCCTCCAATCACCTGGTACCACCCCCGTCAGCAGAGAAGATGAAAAGATCATTGCCAGCGGCTCTGCAATTTCATCCCTTGCTTCCCATAACATCCTTGGATATACCCCGTCAGGCCCGGGAGACTTGTCTATCTTCAAGTTATTCAAAAACCCCAACACATCTTCCCTCCTAACGTACAGATATCTGTACACTGAGTGGTGTCTCTCAGTCCCTCTCTCTCAGGGAGATATCTGTACACTGAGTGGTGTCTCTCAGTCCCTGTCTCTCAGGGAGATATATGTACACTGACTGGTGTCTCTCAGTCCCCCTCTCTCAGGGAGATATCTGTACACTGAGTGGTGTCTCTCAGTCCCTCTCTCTCAGGGAGATATATGTACACTGACAGGTGACTCTCATTCCCTCTCTCTCAGGGAGGTATCTGTACACTGAGTGGTGTCTCTCAGTCCCTCTCTCTCAGGGAGATATATGTACACTGACTGGTGTCTCTCATTCCCTCTCTCTCAGGGAGGTATCTGTACACTGAGTGGTGTCTCTCAGTCCCTCTCTCTCAGGGAGATATCTGTACTCTGACTGGTGTCTCTCAGTCCCTGTCTCTCAGGGAGATATCTGTACACTGAGTGGTGTCTCTCAGTCCCTCTCTCTCAGGGAGATATCTGTACACTGACTGGTGTTTCTCAGTCCCTCTCTCTCAGGGAGGTATCTGTACACTGAGTGGTGTCTCTCAGTCCCTGTCTCTCAGTGAGCTTTATGTACACTGAGTGGTGTCTCTCAGGGAGATATCTGTACACTGAGTGGTGTCTCTCAGTCCCTCTCTCTCAGGGAGATATCTGTACACTGACTGGTGTCTCTCAGCCCCTCTCTCTCAGGGAGATATCTGTGCACTGAGTGGTGTCTCACAGTCCCTCTATCTCAGGTAGATATCTGTACACTGACTGGTGTCTCTCAGTCCCTGTCTCTCAGGGAGATATCTGTACACTGAGTGGTGTCTCTCAGTCCCTCTCTCTCAGGGAGATATCTGTACTGTGACTGGTATCTCTCAGTCCCTGTCTCTGAGGGAGATATCTGTACACTGAGTGGTGTCTCTCAGTCCCTCTCTCTCAGGGAGATATCTGTACACTGACTGGTGTCTCTCAGTCCCTCTCTCTCAGGGAGATATCTGTACACTGAGTGGTGTCTCTCAGTCCCTCTCTCTCAGGGAGATATCTGTACACTGAGTGGTGTCTCTCAGTCCCTGTCTCTCAGGGAGATATATGTACACTGACTGGTGTCTCTCAGTCCCTCTCTCTCAGGGAGATATCTGTACACTGAGTGGTGTCTCTCAGTCCCTCTCTCTCAGGGAGATATATGTACACTGACTGGTGTCTCTCATTCCCTCTCTCTCAGGGAGGTATCTGTACACTGAGTGGTGTCTCTCAGTCCCTGTCTCTCAGGGAGATATATGTACACTGACTGGTGTCTCTCCGTCCCTGTCTCTCAGTGAGATATCTGTACACTGAGTGGTGTCTCTCAGTCCCTGTCTCTCAGGGAGATATCTGTCCAATGAGTGGTGTCTCTCAGTCCCTGTCACTCAGTGAGATATCTGTGAAGCGAGTGGTGTCTCTCAGTCCCTCTTTCTCAGGGAGATATCTGTACACTGACTGGTGTCTCTCAGTCCCTCTCTCTCGGGGAGGTATCTGTACACTGAGTGGTGTCTCTCAGTCCCTGTCTCTCAGTGAGCTTTATGTACACTGAGTGGTGTCTCTCAGTGAGATATCTGTACACTGAGTGGTGTCTCTCAGTCCCTCTCTCTCAGGGAGATATCTGTACACTGACTGGTGTCTCTCAGCCCCTCTCTCTCAGGGAGATATCTGTGCACTGAGTGGTGTCTCACAGTCCCTCTCTCTCAGGGAGATATCTGTACACTGACTGGTGTCTCTCAGTCCCTGTCTCTCAGTGAGATATCTGTACACTGAGTGGTGTCTCTCAGTCCCTCTCTCTCAGGGAGATATCTGTACTGTGACTGGTGTCTCCCAGTCCCTGTCTCTGAGGGAGATATCTGTTCACTGAGTGGTGTCTCTCAGTCCCTCTCTCTCAGGGAGATATCTGCACACTGACTGGTGTCTCTCAGTCCCTCTCTCTCAGGGAGATATCTGTACACTGAGTGGTGTCTCTCAGTCCCTCTCTCTCAGGGAGATATCTGTACACTGAGTGGTGTCTCTCAGTCCCTGTCTCTCAGGGAGATATATGTACACTGACTGGTGTCTCTCAGTCCCTCTCTCTCAGGGAGATATCTGTACACTGACTGGTGTCTCTCAGTCCCTCTCTCTCAGCGAGATATCTGTACACTGAGTGGTGTCTCACAGCCCCTGTCTCTCAGGGAGATATCTGTACACTGACTGGTGTCTCTCAGTCACTGTCTGTCAGGGAGATATCTATACACTGAGTGGTGTCTCTCAGTCCCTCTCTCTCAGGGAGATATCTGTACACTGACTGGTGTCTCTCAGTCCCTCTCTCTCAGGGAGATATCTGTACACTGAGTGGTGTCTCTCAGTCCCTGTCTCTCATGGAGATATATGTACACTGACTGGTGTCTCTCAGTCCCTGTCTCTCAGGGAGATATCTGCACACTGAGTGGTGTCTCCCAGTCCCTCTCTCTCAGGGAGATATCTGTACAATGAGTGGTGTCTCTCAGTCCCTGTCTCTCAGGGAGATATCTGTACAGTGAGTGGTGTCTCTCAGTCCCTCTCTCTCAGGGAGATATCTGTACTCTGACTGGTGTCTCTCAGTCCCTGTCTCTCAGGGAGATATCTGTACACTGAGTGGTGTCTCTCAGTCCCTCTCTCTCAGGGAGATATCTGTACACTGACTGGTGTTTCTCAGTCCCTCTCTCTCAGGGAGGTATCTGTACACTGAGTGGTGTCTCTCAGTCCCTGTCTCTCAGTGAGCTTTATGTACACTGAGTGGTGTCTCTCAGGGAGATATCTGTACACTGAGTGGTGTCTCTCAGTCCCTCTCTCTCAGGGAGATATTTGTACACTGACTGGTGCCTCTCAGTCCCTCTCTCTCAGGGAGATATCTGTGCACTGAGTGGTGTCTCACAGTCCCTCTCTCTCAGGTAGATATCTGTACACTGACTGGTGTCTCTCAGTCCCTGTCTCTCAGGGAGATATCTGTACACTGAGTGGTGTCTCTCAGTCCCTCTCTCTCAGGGAGATATCTGTACTGTGACTGGTATCTCTCAGTCCCTGTCTCCGAGGGAGATATCTGTACACTGAGTGGTGTCTCTCAGTCCCTCTCTCTCAGGGAGATATCTGTACACTGACTGGTGTCTCTCAGTCCCTCTCTCTCAGGGAGATATCTGTACACTGAGTGGTGTCTCTCAGTCCCTCTCTCTCAGGGAGATATCTGTACACTGAGTGGTGTCTCTCAGTCCCTGTCTCTCAGGGAGATATATGTACACTGACTGGTGTCTCTCAGTCCCTCTCTCTCAGGGAGATATCTGTACACTGACTGGTGTCTCTCATTCCCTCTCTCTCAGGGAGGTATCTGTACACTGAGTGGTGTCTCTCAGTCCCTCTCTCTCAGGGAGATATATGTACACTGACTGGTGTCTCTCATTCCCTCTCTCTCATGGAGGTATCTGTACACTGAGTGGTGTCTCTCAGTCCCTCTCTCTCAGGGAGATATCTGTACTCTGACTGGTGTCTCTCAGTCCCTGTCTCTCAGGGAGATATCTGTACACTGACTGGTGTCTCTCAGTCCCTCTCTCTCAGGGAGATATCTGTACACTGACTGGTGTCTCTCAGTCCCTCTCTCTCAGGGAGATATCTGTACACTGAGTGGTGTCTCTCAGTCCCTCTCTCTCAGGGAGATATCTGTACACTGAGTGGTGTCTCTCAGTCCCTGTCTCTCAGGGAGATATATGTACACTGACTGGTGTCTCTCAGTCCCTCTCTCTCAGGGAGATATCTGTACACTGACTGGTGTCTCTCATTCCCTCTCTCTCAGGGAGGTATCTGTACACTGAGTGGTGTCTCTCAGTCCCTCTCTCTCAGGGAGATATATGTTCACTGACTGGTGTCTCTCATTCCCTCTCTCTCATGGAGGTATCTGTACACTGAGTGGTGTCTCTCAGTCCCTCTCTCTCAGGGAGATATCTGCACTCTGACTGGTGTCTCTCAGTCCCTGTCTCTCAGGGAGATATCTGTACACTGACTGGTGTCTCTCAGTCCCTCTCTCTCAGCGAGATATCTGTACACTGAGTGGTGTCTCACAGCCCCTGTCTCTCAGGGAGATATCTGTACACTGTCTGGTGTCTCTCAGTCCCTGTCTGTCAGGGAGATATCTATACACTGAGTGGTGTCTCTCAGTCCCTCTCTCTCAGGGAGATATCTGTACACTGACTGGTGTCTCACAGTCCCTCTCTCTCAGGGAGATATCTGTACACTGACTGGTGTCTCTCAGTCCCTGTCTCTCAGGGAGCTTTATGTACACTGAGTGGTGCCTCTCAGGGAGATATCTGTACACTGACTGGTGTCTCTCAGTCCCTGTCTCTCAGGGAGCTTTATGTACACTGAGTGGTGTCTCACAGTCCCTCTCTCTCAGGGAGATATCTGTACACTGACTGTCTCTCAGTCCCTGTCTCTCAGGGAGATATCTGTACACTGACTGGTGTCTCTCAGCCCCTCTCTCTCAGGGAGATATCTGTGCACTGAGTGGTGTCTCACAGTCCCTCTCTCTGAGGTAGATATCTGTACACTGACTGGTGTCTCTCAGTCCCTGTCTCTCAGGGAGATATCTGTACACTGAGTGGTGTCTCTCAGTCCCTCTCTCTCAGGGAGATATCTGTACTGTGACTGGTGTCTCTCAGTCCCTCTCTCTCAGGGAGATATCTGTACACTGAGTGGTGTCTCTCAGTCCCTCTCTCTCAGGGAGATATCTGTACACTGAGTGGTGTCTCTCAGTCCCTGTCTCTCAGGGAGATATATGTACACTGACTGGTGTCTCTCAGTCCCTCTCTCTCAGGGAGATATCTGTACACTGAGTGGTGTCTCTCAGTCCCTGTCTCTCAGGGAGATATATGTACACTGACTGGTGTCTCTCAGTCCCTCTCTCTCAGGGAGATATCTGTACACTGAGTGGTGTCTCTCAGTCCCTCTCTCTCAGGGAGATATATGTACACTGACTGGTGTCTCTCATTCCCTCTCTCTCAGGGAGGTATCTGTACACTGAGTGGTGTCTCTCAGTCCCTCTCTCTCAGGGAGATATATGTACACTGACTGGTGTCTCTCATTCCCTCTCTCTCATGGAGGTATCTGTACACTGAGTGGTGTCTCTCAGTCCCTCTCTCTCAGGGAGATATCTGTACTCTGACTGGTGTCTCTCAGTCCCTGTCTCTCAGGGAGATATCTGTACACTGTCTGGTGTCTCTCAGTCCCTGTCTGTCAGGGAGATATCTGTACACTGACTGGTGTCTCTCAGTCCTTCTCTCTCAGGGAGATATCTGTACACTGACTGGTGTCTCACAGTCCCTCTCTCTCAGGGAGATATCTGTACACTGACTGGTGTCTCTCAGTCCCTGTCTCTCAGGGAGCTTTATGTACACTGAGTGGTGTCTCTCAGGGAGATATCTGTACACTGACTGGTGTCTCTCAGTCCCTGTCTCTCAGGGAGCTTTATGTACACTGAGTGGTGTCTCACAGTCCCTCTCTCTCAGGGAGATATCTGTACAGTGACTGTCTCTCAGTCCCTGTCTCTCAGGGAGATATATGTACACTGACTGGTGTCTCTCAGTCCTTGTCTCTCAGTGAGATATCTGTACACTGAGTGGTGTCTTTCAGTCCCTCTCTCTCAGGCAGATATCTGTACACAGAGTGGTGTCTCTCAGTTCCTGTCTCTCAGGGAGATATCTGTACACTGAATGGTGTCTCTCAGTCCCTCTCTCTCAGGGAGATATCTGTACTCTGACTGGTGTCTCTCAGTCCCTGTCTCTCAGGGAGATATCTGTGCACTGAGTGGTGTCTCTCAGTCCCTCTCTCTCAGGGAGATATCTGTACTCTGACTGGTGTCTCTCAGTCCCTGTCTCTCAGGGAGATATCTGTGCACTGAGTGGTGTCTCTCAGTCCAACTCTCTCAGGGAGATATCTGTACACTGACTGGTGTCTCTCAGTCCCTCTCTCTCAGGGAGATATCTGTACACTGACTGGTGTCTCTCAGTCCCTCTCTCTCAGGGAGATATCTGTACACTGAGTGGTGTCTCACAGCCCCTGTCTCTCAGGGAGATATCTGTACACTGAGTGGTGTCTCTCAGTCCCTCTCTCTCAGGGAGATATCTCTGCACTGACTGGTGTCTCTCAGTCCCTCTCTCTCAGGGAGATATCTGTACACTGAGTGGTGTCTCACAGCCCCTGTCTCTCAGGGAGATATCTGTACACTGAGTGGTGTCTCTCAGTCCCTCTCTCTCAGGGAGATATCTGTACACTGACTGGTGTCTCTCAGTCCCTCTCTCTCAGGGAGATATCTGTACACTGAATGGTGTCTCTCAGTCCCTCTCTCTCAGGGAGATATCTGTACTCTGACTGGTGTCTCTCAGTCCCTGTCTCTCAGGGAGATATCTGTGCACTGACTGGTGTCTCTCAGTCCCTCTCTCTCAGGGAGATATCTGTACACTGAGTGGTGTCTCACAGCCCCTGTCTCTCAGGGAGATATCTGTACACTGAGTGGTGTCTCTCAGTCCCTCTCTCTCAGGGAGATATCTGTACACTGACTGGTGTCTCTCAGTCCCTGTCTCTCAGGGAGATATCTGTACACTGACTGGTGTCTCTCAGTCCCTCTCTCTCAGGGAGATATCTGTACACTGACTGGTGTGTCTCAGTCCCTGTCTCTCAGGGAGATATCTGTACACTGAGTGGTGTCTCTCAGTCCCTCTCTCTCAGGGAGATATCTGTACACTGACTGGTGTCTCTCAGGGAGATATCTGTACACTGAGTGGTGTCTCACAGTCCCTCTCTCTGAGGGAGATATCTGGACACTGAGTGGTGTCTCTCAGTCCCTCTCTCTCAGGGAGATATCTGTACAATGACTGGTGTCTCTCAGTCCCTCTCTCTCAGGGAGATATCTGTACACTGAGTGGTGTCTCTCAGTCCCTGTCTCTCAGGGAGATATATGTACACTGACTGGTGTCTCTCAGTCCCTCTCTCTCAGGGAGATATCTGTACACTGACTGGTGTCTCTCAGTCCCTCTCTCTCAGGGAGATATCTGTACACTGAGTGGTGTCTCACAGCCCCTGTCTCTCAGGGAGATATCTGTACACTGTCTGGTGTCTCTCAGTCCCTGTCTGTCAGGGAGATATCTATGCACTGAGTGGTGTCTCTCAGTCCCTGTCTCTCAGGGAGCTTTATGTACACTGAGTGGTGTCTCTCAGGGAGATATCTGTACACTGACTGGTGTCTCTCAGTCCCTGTCTCTCAGGGAGCTTTATGTACACTGAGTGGTGTCTCTCAGTCCCTCTCTCTCAGGGAGATATTTGTACACTGACTGATGTCTCTCAGTCCCTGTCTCTCAGGGAGATATCTGTACACTGAGTGGTGTCTCTCAGTCCCTCTCTCTCAGGGAGATATCTGTACACTGACTGGTGTCTCTCAGTCCCTGTCTCTCAGGGAGATATCTGTACACTGAGTGGTGTCTCACAGTCCCTCTCTCTCAGGGAGACATCTGTACACTGACTGGTGTCTCTCAGTCCCTCTCTCTCAGGGAGATATCTGTACACAGACTGGTGTCTCTCAGTCCCTCTCTCTCAGGGTGGTATCTGTACACTGAGTGGTGTCTCTCAGCACCTGTCTCTCAGGGAGATATCTGAACACTGACTGGTGTCTCTCTGTCCCTGTCTCTCAGGGAGCTTTATGTACACTGAGTGGTGTCTCTCAGGGAGAAATCTGTACACTGAGTGTAGTCTCTCAGTCCCTCTCTCTCAGGGAGATATCTGTACACTGACTGGTGTCTCTCAGCCCCTCTCTCTCAGGGAGATATCTGTGCACTGAGTGGTATCTCACAGTCCCTCTCTCTGGGAGATATCTGTACACTGACTGGTGTCTCTCAGTCCCTGTCTCTCAGGGAGATATCTGTACACTGAGTGGTGTCTCTCAGTCCCTCTCTCTCAGGGAGATATCTGTACTCTGACTGGTGTCTCTCAGTCCCTGTCTCTGAGGTAGATATCTGTACAATGAGTGGTGTCTCTCAGTCCCTCTCTCTCAGGGAGATATCTGTACACTGACTGGTGTCTCTCAGTCCCTCTCTCTCAGGGAGATATCTGTACACTGAGTGGTGTCTCTCAGTCCCTCTCTCTCAGGGAGATATCAGTACACTGAGTGGTGTCTCTCAGTCACTGTCTCTCAGGGAGTTATATGTACACTGACTGGTGTCTCTCAGTCCCTCTCTCTCAGGGAGATATCTGTACACTGACTGGTGTCTCTCAGTCCCTCTCTCTCAGGGAGATATCTGTACACTGAGTGGTGTCTCACAGCCCCTGTATCTCAGGGAGATATCTGTACACTGTCTGGTGTCTCTCAGTCCCTGTCTGTCAGGGAGATATCTATACACTGAGTGGTGTCTCTCAGTCCCTGTCTCTCAGGGAGCTTTATGTACACTGAGTGGTGTCTCTCAGGGAGATATCTGTACACTGACTGGTGTCTCTCAGTCCCTGTCTCTCAGGGAGCTTTATGTGCACTGAGTGGTGTCTCTCACTCCCTCTCTCTCAGGGAGATATTTGTACACTGACTGGTGTCTCTCAGTCCCTGTCTCTCAGGGAGATATCTGTACACTGAGTGGTGTCTCTCAGTCCCTCTCTCTCAGGGAGATATCTGTACACTGACTGGTGTCTCTCAGTCCCAGTCTCTCAGGGAGATATCTGTACACTGAGTGGTGTCTCACAGTCCCTCTCTCTCAGGGAGACATCTGGACACTGACTGGTGTCTCTCAGTCCCTGTCTCTCAGGGAGATATCTGTACACTGAGTGGTGTCTCTCAGTCCCTGTCTCTCAGGGAGCTTTATGTACACTGAGTGGTGCCTCTCAGGGAGATATCTGTACACTGACTGGTGTCTCTCAGTCCCTCTCTCTCAGGGAGATATCTGTACTGTGACTGGTATCTCTCAGTCCCTGTCTCCGAGGGAGATATCTGTACACTGAGTGGTGTCTCTCAGTCCCTCTCTCTCAGGGAGATATCTGTACACTGACTGGTGTCTCTCAGCCCCTCTCTCTCAGGGAGATATCTGTGCACTGAGTGGTGTCTCACAGTCCCTCTCTCTCAGGTAGATATCTGTACACTGACTGGTGTCTCTCAGTCCCTGTCTCTCAGGGAGATATCTGTACACTGAGTGGTGTCTCTCAGTCCCTCTCTCTCAGGGAGATATCTGTACTGTGACTGGTATCTCTCAGTCCCTGTCTCTGAGGGAGATATCTGTACACTGAGTGGTGTCTCTCAGTCCCTCTCTCTCAGGGAGATATCTGTACACTGACTGGTGTCTCTCAGTCCCTCTCTCTCAGGGAGATATCTGTACACTGAGTGGTGTCTCTCAGTCCCTCTCTCTCAGGGAGATATCTGTACACTGAGTGGTGTCTCTCAGTCCCTGTCTCTCAGGGAGATATATGTACACTGACTGGTGTCTCTCAGTCCCTCTCTCTCAGGGAGATATCTGTACACTGAGTGGTGTCTCTCAGTCCCTCTCTCTCAGGGAGATATATGTACACTGACTGGTGTCTCTCATTCCCTCTCTCTCAGGGAGGTATCTGTACACTGAGTGGTGTCTCTCAGTCCCTGTCTCTCAGGGAGATATATGTACACTGACTGGTGTCTCTCAGTCCCTGTCTCTCAGTGAGATATCTGTACACTGAGTGGTGTCTCTCAGTCCCTGTCTCTCAGGGAGATATCTGTCCAATGAGTGGTGTCTCTCAGTCCCTGTCACTCAGGGAGATATCTGTGCAGCGAGTGGTGTCTCTCAGTCCCTCTTTCTCAGGGAGATATCTGTACACTGACTGGTGTCCCTCAGTCCCTCTCTCTCGGGGAGGTATCTGTACACTGAGTGGTGTCTCTCAGTCCCTGTCTCTCAGTGAGCTTTATGTACACTGAGTGGTGTCTCTCAGGGAGATATCTGTACACTGAGTGGTGTCTCTCAGTCCCTCTCTCTCAGGGAGATATCTGTACACTGATTGGTGTCTCTCAGCCCCTCTCTCTCAGGGAGATATCTGTGCACTGAGTGGTGTCTCACAGTCCCTCTCTCTCAGGGAGATATCTGTACACTGACTGGTGTCTCTCAGTCCCTGTCTCTCAGGGAGATATCTGTACACTGAGTGGTGTCTCTCAGTCCCTCTCTCTCAGGGAGATATCTGTACTGTGACTGGTGTCTCCCAGTCCCTGTCTCTGAGGGAGATATCTGTTCACTGAGTGGTGTCTCTCAGTCCCTCTCTCTCAGGGAGATATCTGCACACTGACTGGTGTCTCTCAGTCCCTCTCTCTCAGGGAGATATCTGTACACTGAGTGGTGTCTCTCAGTCCCTCTCTCTCAGGGAGATATCTGTACACTGAGTGGTGTCTCTCAGTCCCTGTCTCTCAGGGAGATATATGTACACTGACTGGTGTCTCTCAGTCCCTCTCTCTCAGGGAGATATCTGTACACTGACTGGTGTCTCTCAGTCCCTCTCTCTCAGCGAGATATCTGTACACTGAGTGGTGTCTCACAGCCCCTGTCTCTCAGGGAGATATCTGTACACTGACTGGTGTCTCTCAGTCACTGTCTGTCAGGGAGATATCTATACACTGAGTGGTGTCTCTCAGTCCCTCTCTCTCAGGGAGATATCTGTACACTGACTGGTGTCTCTCAGTCCCTCTCTCTCAGGGAGATATCTGTACACTGAGTGGTGTCTCTCAGTCCCTGTCTCTCAGGGAGATATATGTACACTGACTGGTGTCTCTCAGTCCCTGTCTCTCAGGGAGATATCTGCACACTGAGTGGTGTCTCTCAGTCCCTCTCTCTCAGGGAGATATCTGTACAATGAGTGGTGTCTCTCAGTCCCTGTCTCTCAGGGAGATATCTGTACAGTGAGTGGTGTCTCTCAGTCCCTCTCTCTCAGGGAGATATCTGTACTCTGACTGGTGTCTCTCAGTCCCTGTCTCTCAGGGAGATATCTGTACACTGAGTGGTGTCTCTCAGTCCCTCTCTCTCAGGGAGATATCTGTACACTGACTGGTGTTTCTCAGTCCCTCTCTCTCAGGGAGGTATCTGTACACTGAGTGGTGTCTCTCAGTCCCTGTCTCTCAGTGAGCTTTATGTACACTGAGTGGTGTCTCTCAGGGAGATATCTGTACACTGAGTGGTGTCTCTCAGTCCCTCTCTCTCAGGGAGATATCTGTACACTGACTGGTGTCTCTCAGCCCCTCTCTCTCAGGGAGATATCTGTGCACTGAGTGGTGTCTCACAGTCCCTCTCTCTCAGGTAGATATCTGCACACTGACTGGTGTCTCTCAGTCCCTGTCTCTCAGGGAGATATCTGTACACTGAGTGTTGTCTCTCAGTCCCTCTCTCTCAGGGAGATATCTGTACTGTGACTGGTATCTCTCAGTCCCTGTCTCCGAGGGAGATATCTGTACACTGAGTGGTGTCTCTCAGTCCCTCTCTCTCAGGGAGATATCTGTACACTGACTGGTGTCTCTCAGTCCCTCTCTCTCAGGGAGATATCTGTACACTGAGTGTTGTCTCTCAGTCCCTCTCTCTCAGGGAGATATCTGTACACTGAGTGGTGTCTCTCAGTCCCTGTCTCTCAGGGAGATATATGTACACTGACTGGTGTCTCTCAGTCCCTCTCTCTCAGGGAGATATCTGTACACTGAGTGGTGTCTCTCAGTCCCTCTCTCTCAGGGAGATATATGTACACTGACTGGTGTCTCTCATTCCCTCTCTCTCAGGGAGGTATCTGTACACTGAGTGGTGTCTCTCAGTCCCTCTCTCTCAGGGAGATATATGTACACTGACTGGTGTCTCTCATTCCCTCTCTCTCAGGGAGATATCTGTACACTGAGTGGTGTCTCTCAGTCCCTCTCTCTCAGGGAGATATCTGTACACTGACTGGTGTTTCTCAGTCCCTCTCTCTCAGGGAGGTATCTGTACACTGAGTGGTGTCTCTCAGTCCCTGTCTCTCAGTGAGCTTTATGTACACTGAGTGGTGTCTCTCAGGGAGATATCTGTACACTGAGTGGTGTCTCTCAGTCCCTCTCTCTCAGGGAGATATCTGTACACTGAGTGGTGTCTCTCAGTCCCTCTCTCTCAGGGAGATATTTGTACACTGACTGGTGTCTCTCAGTCCCTGTCTCTCAGGGAGATATCTGTACACTGAGTGGTGTCTCTCAGTCCCTCTCTCTCAGGGAGATATCTGTACACTGACTGGTGTCTCTCAGTCCCAGTCTCTCAGGGAGATATCTGTACACTGAGTGGTGTCTCACAGTCCCTCTCTCTCAGGGAGACATCTGGACACTGACTGGTGTCTCTCAGTCCCTGTCTCTCAGGGAGATATCTGTACACTGAGTGGTGTCTCTCAGTCCCTGTCTCTCAGGGAGCTTTATGTACACTGAGTGGTGCCTCTCAGGGAGATATCTGTACACTGACTGGTGTCTCTCAGTCCCTGTCTCTCAGGGAGCTTTATGTACGCTGAGTGGTGTCTCTCAGTCCCTCTCTCTCAGGGAGATATTTGTACACTGACTGATGTCTCTCAGTCCCTGTCTCTCAGGGAGATATCTGTACACTGAGTGGTGTCTCTCAGTCCCTCTCTCTCAGGGAGATATCTGTACACTGAGTAGTGTCTCACAGTCCCTCTCTCTCAGGTAGATATCTGTACACTGACTGGTGTCTCTCAGTCCCTGTCTCTCAGGGAGATATCTGTACACTGAGTGGTGTCTCTCAGTCCCTCTCTCTCAGGGAGATATCTGTACTGTGACTGGTATCTCTCAGTCCCTGTCTCCGAGGGAGATATCTGTACACTGAGTGGTGTCTCTCAGTCCCTCTCTCTCAGGGAGATATCTGTACACTGACTGGTGTCTCTCAGTCCCTCTCTCTCAGGGAGATATCTGTACACTGAGTGTTGTCTCTCAGTCCCTCTCTCTCAGGGAGATATCTGTACACTGAGTGGTGTCTCTCAGTCCCTGTCTCTCAGGGAGATATATGTACACTGACTGGTGTCTCTCAGTCCCTCTCTCTCAGGGAGATATCTGTACACTGAGTGGTGTCTCTCAGTCCCTCTCTCTCAGGGAGATATATGTACACTGACTGGTGTCTCTCATTCCCTCTCTCTCAGGGAGGTATCTGTACACTGAGTGGTGTCTCTCAGTCCCTCTCTCTCAGGGAGATATATGTACACTGACTGGTGTCTCTCATTCCCTCTCTCTCAGGGAGATATCTGTACACTGAGTGGTGTCTCTCAGTCCCTCTCTCTCAGGGAGATATCTGTACACTGACTGGTGTTTCTCAGTCCCTCTCTCTCAGGGAGGTATCTGTACACTGAGTGGTGTCTCTCAGTCCCTGTCTCTCAGTGAGCTTTATGTACACTGAGTGGTGTCTCTCAGGGAGATATCTGTACACTGAGTGGTGTCTCTCAGTCCCTCTCTCTCAGGGAGATATCTGTACACTGAGTGGTGTCTCTCAGTCCCTCTCTCTCAGGGAGATATTTGTACACTGACTGGTGTCTCTCAGTCCCTGTCTCTCAGGGAGATATCTGTACACTGAGTGGTGTCTCTCAGTCCCTCTCTCTCAGGGAGATATCTGTACACTGACTGGTGTCTCTCAGTCCCAGTCTCTCAGGGAGATATCTGTACACTGAGTGGTGTCTCACAGTCCCTCTCTCTCAGGGAGACATCTGGACACTGACTGGTGTCTCTCAGTCCCTGTCTCTCAGGGAGATATCTGTACACTGAGTGGTGTCTCTCAGTCCCTGTCTCTCAGGGAGCTTTATGTACACTGACTGGTGCCTCTCAGGGAGATATCTGTACACTGACTGGTGTCTCTCAGTCCCTGTCTCTCAGGGAGCTTTATGTACGCTGAGTGGTGTCTCTCAGTCCCTCTCTCTCAGGGAGATATTTGTACACTGACTGATGTCTCTCAGTCCCTGTCTCTCAGGGAGATATCTGTACACTGAGTGGTGTCTCTCAGTCCCTCTCTCTCAGGGAGATATCTGTACACTGACTGGTGTCTCTCAGTCCCTGTCTCTCAGGGAGATATCTGTACACTGAGTGGAAGTCTCACAGTCCCTCTCTCTCAGGGAGACATCTGTACACTGAGTGGTGTCTCTCAGTCCCTCTCTCTCAGGGAGATATCTGTACTGTGACTGGTGTCTCCCAGTCCCTGTCTCTGAGGGAGATATCTGTTCACTGAGTGGTGTCTCTCAGTCCCTCTCTCTCAGGGAGATATCTGCACACTGACTGGTGTCTCTCAGTCCCTCTCTCTCAGGGAGATATCTGTACACTGAGTGGTGTCTCTCAGTCCCTCTCTCTCAGGGAGATATCTGTACACTGAGTGGTGTCTCTCAGTCCCTGTCTCTCAGGGAGATATATGTACACTGACTGGTGTCTCTCAGTCCCTCTCTCTCAGGGAGATATCTGTACACTGACTGGTGTCTCTCAGTCCCTCTCTCTCAGCGAGATATCTGTACACTGAGTGGTGTCTCACAGCCCCTGTCTCTCAGGGAGATATCTGTACACTGTCTGGTGTCTCTCAGTCCCTGTCTGTCAGGGAGATATCTATACACAGAGTGGTGTCTCTCAGTCCCTCTCTCTCAGGGAGATATCTGTACACTGACTGGTGTCTCACAGTCCCTCTCTCTCAGGGAGATATCTGTACACTGACTGGTGTCTCTCAGTCCCTGTCTCTCAGGGAGCTTTATGTACACTGAGTGGTGTCTCTCAGGGAGATATCTGTACACTGACTGGTGTCTCTCAGTCCCTGTCTCTCAGGGAGCTTTATGTACACTGAGTGGTGTCTCACAGTCCCTCTCTCTCAGGGAGATATCTGTACACTGACTGTCTCTCAGTCCCTGTCTCTCAGGGAGATATATGTACACTGACTGGTGTCTCTCAGTCCTTGTCTCTCAGTGAGATATCTGTACACTGAGTGGTGTCTTTCAGTCCCTCTCTCTCAGGCAGATATCTGTACACTGAGTGGTGTCTCTCAGTTCCTGTCTCTCAGGGAGATATCTGTACACTGAATGGTGTCTCTCAGTCCCTCTCTCTCAGGGAGATATCTGTACTCTGACTGGTGTCTCTCAGTCCCTGTCTCTCAGGAAGATATCTGTGCACTGAGTGGTGTCTCTCAGTCCCTCTCTCTCAGGGAGATATCTGTACACTGACTGGTGTCTCTCAGTCCCTCTCTCTCAGGGAGATATCTGTACACTGACTGGTGTCTCTCAGTCCCTCTCTCTCAGGGAGATATCTGTACACTGAGTGGTGTCTCACAGCCCCTGTCTCTCAGGGAGATATCTGTACACTGAGTGGTGTCTCTCAGTCCCTCTCTCTCAGGGAGATATCTGTACACTGACTGGTGTCTCTCAGTCCCTGTCTCTCAGGGAGATATCTGTACACTGACTGGTGTCTCTCAGTCCCTCTCTCTCAGGGAGATATCTGTACACTGACTGGTGTGTCTCAGTCCCTGTCTCTCAGGGAGATATCTGTACACTGAGTGGTGTCTCTCAGTCCCTCTCTCTCAGGGAGATATCTGTACACTGACTGGTGTCTCTCAGGGAGATATCTGTACACTGAGTGGTGTCTCACAGTCCCTCTCTCTGAGGGAGATATCTGGACACTGAGTGGTGTCTCTCAGTCCCTCTCTCTCAGGGAGATATCTGTACACTGACTGGTGTCTCTCAGTCCCTCTCTCTCAGGGAGATATCTGTACACTGAGTGGTGTCTCTCAGTCCCTCTCTCTCAGGGAGATATCTGTACACTGAGTGGTGTCTCTCAGTCCCTGTCTCTCAGGGAGATATATGTACACTGACTGGTGTCTCTCAGTCCCTCTCTCTCAGGGAGATATCTGTACACTGACTGGTGTCTCTCAGTCCCTCTCTCTCAGGGAGATATCTGTACACTGAGTGGTGTCTCACAGCCCCTGTCTCTCAGGGAGATATCTGTACACTGTCTGGTGTCTCTCAGTCCCTGTCTGTCAGGGAGCTTTATGTACACTGAGTGGTGTCTCTCAGGGAGATATCTGTACACTGACTGGTGTCTCTCAGTCCCTGTCTCTCAGGGAGCTTTATGTACACTGAGTGGTGTCTCTCAGTCCCTCTCTCTCAGGGAGATATTTGTACACTGACTGATGTCTCTCAGTCCCTGTCTCTCAGGGAGATATCTGTACACTGAGTGGTGTCTCTCAGTCCCTCTCTCTCAGGGAGATATCTGTACACTGACTGGTGTATCTCAGTCCCTGTCTCTCAGGGAGATATCTGTACACTGAGTGGTGTCTCACAGTCCCTCTCTCTCAGGGAGACATCTGTACACTGACTGGTGTCTCTCAGTCCCTCTCTCTCAGGGAGATATCTGTACACAGACTGGTGTCTCTCAGTCCCTCTCTCTCAGGGTGGTATCTGTACACTGAGTGGTGTCTCTCATTCCCTGTCTCTCAGGGAGATATCTGTACACTGACTGGTGTCTCTCAGCCCCTCTCTCTCAGGGAGATATCTGTGCACTGAGTGGTGTCTCACAGTCCCTCTCTCTGGGAGATATCTGTACACTGACTGGTGTCTCTCAGTCCCTGTCTCTCAGGGAGATATCTGTACACTGAGTGGTGTCCCTCAGTCCCTCTCTCTCAGGGAGATATCTGTACTCTGACTGGTGTCTCTCAGTCCCTGACTCTGAGGGAGATATCTGTACAATGAGTGGTGTCTCTCAGTCCCTCTTTCTCAGGGAGATATCTGTACACTGACTGGTTTCTCTCAGTCCCTCTCTCTCAGGGAGATATCTGTACACTGAGTGGTGTCTCTCAGTCCCTCTCTCTCAGGGAGATATCTGTACACTGAGTGGTGTCTCTCAGTCACTGTCTCTCAGGGAGTTATATGTACACTGACTGGTGTCTCTCAGTCCCTCTCTCTCAGGGAGATATCTGTACACTGACTGGTGTCTCTCAGTCCCTCTCTCTCAGGGAGATATCTGTACACTGAGTGGTGTCTCACAGCCCCTGTCTCTCAGGGAGATATCTGTACACTGTCTGGTGTCTCTCAGTCCCTGTCTGTCAGGGAGATATCTATACACTGAGTGGTGTCTCTCAGTCCCTGTCTCTCAGGGAGCTTTATGTACACTGAGTGGTGTCTCTCAGGGAGATATCTGTACACTGACTGGTGTCTCTCAGTCCCTGTCTCTCAGGGAGCTTTATGTACACTGAGTGGTGTCTCTCAGTCCCTCTCTCTCAGGGAGATATTTGTACACTGAGTGGTGTCTCTCAGTCCCTGTCTCTCAGTGAGCTTTATGTACACTGAGTGGTGTCTCTCAGGGAGATATCTGTACACTGAGTGGTGTCTCTCAGTCCCTCTCTCTCAGGGAGATATCTGTACACTGATTGGTGTCTCTCAGCCCCTCTCTCTCAGGGAGATATCTGTGCACTGAGTGGTGTCTCTCAGTCCCTCTCTCTCAGGGAGATATCTGTACTCTGACTGGTGTCTCTCAGTCCCTGTCTCTCAGGAAGATATCTGTGCACTGAGTGGTGTCTCTCAGTCCCTCTCTCTCAGGGAGATATCTGTACACTGACTGGTGTCTCTCAGTCCCTCTCTCTCAGGGAGATATCTGTACACTGACTGGTGTCTCTCAGTCCCTCTCTCTCAGGGAGATATCTGTACACTGAGTGGTGTCTCACAGCCCCTGTCTCTCAGGGAGATATCTGTACACTGAGTGGTGTCTCTCAGTCCCTCTCTCTCAGGGAGATATCTGTACACTGACTGGTGTCTCTCAGTCCCTGTCTCTCAGGGAGATATCTGTACACTGACTGGTGTCTCTCAGTCCCTCTCTCTCAGGGAGATATCTGTACACTGACTGGTGTGTCTCAGTCCCTGTCTCTCAGGGAGATATCTGTACACTGAGTGGTGTCTCTCAGTCCCTCTCTCTCAGGGAGATATCTGTACACTGACTGGTGTCTCTCAGGGAGATATCTGTACACTGAGTGGTGTCTCACAGTCCCTCTCTCTGAGGGAGATATCTGGACACTGAGTGGTGTCTCTCAGTCCCTCTCTCTCAGGGAGATATCTGTACACTGACTGGTGTCTCTCAGTCCCTCTCTCTCAGGGAGATATCTGTACACTGAGTGGTGTCTCTCAGTCCCTCTCTCTCAGGGAGATATCTGTACACTGAGTGGTGTCTCTCAGTCCCTGTCTCTCAGGGAGATATATGTACACTGACTGGTGTCTCTCAGTCCCTCTCTCTCAGGGAGATATCTGTACACTGACTGGTGTCTCTCAGTCCCTCTCTCTCAGGGAGATATCTGTACACTGAGTGGTGTCTCACAGCCCCTGTCTCTCAGGGAGATATCTGTACACTGTCTGGTGTCTCTCAGTCCCTGTCTGTCAGGGAGCTTTATGTACACTGAGTGGTGTCTCTCAGGGAGATATCTGTACACTGACTGGTGTCTCTCAGTCCCTGTCTCTCAGGGAGCTTTATGTACACTGAGTGGTGTCTAAAAGTCCCTCTCTCTCAGGGAGATATTTGTACACTGACTGATGTCTCTCAGTCCCTGTCTCTCAGGGAGATATCTGTACACTGAGTGGTGTCTCTCAGTCCCTCTCTCTCAGGGAGATATCTGTACACTGACTGGTGTCTCTCAGTCCCTGTCTCTCAGGGAGATATCTGTACACTGAGTGGTGTCTCACAGTCCCTCTCTCTCAGGGAGACATCTGTACACTGACTGGTGTCTCTCAGTCCCTCTCTCTCAGGGAGATATCTGTACACAGACTGGTGTCTCTCAGTCCCTCTCTCTCAGGGTGGTATCTGTACACTGAGTGGTGTCTCTCATTCCCTGTCTCTCAGGGAGATATCTGAACACTGACTGGTGTCTCTCAGTCCCTGTCTCTCAGGGAGCTTTATGTACACTGAGTGGTGTCTCTCAGGGAGAAATCTGTACACTGAGTGTTGTCTCTCAGTCCCTCTCTCTCAGGGAGATATCTGTACACTGACTGGTGTCTCTCAGTCCCTCTCTCTCAGGGAGATATCTGTACACTGACTGGTGTCTCTCAGTCCCTCTCTCTCAGGGAGATATCTGTACACTGAGTGGTGTCTCACAGCCCCTGTCTCTCAGGGAGATATCTGTACACTGAGTGGTGTCTCTCAGTCCCTCTCTCTCAGGGAGATATCTGTACACTGACTGGTGTCTCTCAGTCCCTGTCTCTCAGGGAGATATCTGTACACTGACTGGTGTCTCTCAGTCCCTCTCTCTCAGGGAGATATCTGTACACTGACTGGTGTGTCTCAGTCCCTGTCTCTCAGGGAGATATCTGTACACTGAGTGGTGTCTCTCAGTCCCTCTCTCTCAGGGAGATATCTGTACACTGACTGGTGTCTCTCAGGGAGATATCTGTACACTGAGTGGTGACTCACAGTCCCTCTCTCTGAGGGAGATATCTGGACACTGAGTGGTGTCTCTCAGTCCCTCTCTCTCAGGGAGATATCTGTACACTGACTGGTGTCTCTCAGTCCCTCTCTCTCAGGGAGATATCTGTACACTGAGTGGTGTCTCTCAGTCCCTCTCTCTCAGGGAGATATCTGTACACTGAGTGGTGTCTCTCAGTCCCTGTCTCTCAGGGAGATATATGTACACTGACTGGTGTCTCTCAGTCCCTCTCTCTCAGGGAGATATCTGTACACTGACTGGTGTCTCTCAGTCCCTCTCTCTCAGGGAGATATCTGTACACTGAGTGGTGTCTCACAGCCCCTGTCTCTCAGGGAGATATCTGTACACTGTCTGGTGTCTCTCAGTCCCTGTCTGTCAGGGAGCTTTATGTACACTGAGTGGTGTCTCTCAGGGAGATATCTGTACACTGACTGGTGTCTCTCAGTCCCTGTCTCTCAGGGAGCTTTATGTACACTGAGTGGTGTCTCTCAGTCCCTCTCTCTCAGGGAGATATTTGTACACTGACTGATGTCTCTCAGTCCCTGTCTCTCAGGGAGATATCTGTACACTGAGTGGTGTCTCTCAGTCCCTCTCTCTCAGGGAGATATCTGTACACTGACTGGTGTCTCTCAGTCCCTGTCTCTCAGGGAGATATCTGTACACTGAGTGGTGTCTCACAGTCCCTCTCTCTCAGGGAGACATCTGCACACTGACTGGTGTCTCTCAGTCCCTCTCTCTCAGGGAGATATCTGTACACAGACTGGTGTCTCTCAGTCCCTCTCTCTCAGGGTGGTATCTGTACACTGAGTGGTGTCTCTCATTCCCTGTCTCTCAGGGAGATATCTGAACACTGACTGGTGTCTCTCAGTCCCTGTCTCTCAGGGAGCTTTATGTACACTGAGTGGTGTCTCTCAGGGAGAAATCTGTACACTGAGTGTTGTCTCTCAGTCCCTCTCTCTCAGGGAGATATCTGTACACTGACTGGTGTCTCTCAGTCCCTCTCTCTCAGGGAGATATCTGTACACTGACTGGTGTCTCTCAGTCCCTCTCTCTCAGGGAGATATCTGTACACTGAGTGGTGTCTCACAGCCCCTGTCTCTCAGGGAGATATCTGTACACTGAGTGGTGTCTCTCAGTCCCTCTCTCTCAGGGAGATATCTGTACACTGACTGGTGTCTCTCAGTCCCTGTCTCTCAGGGAGATATCTGTACACTGACTGGTGTCTCTCAGTCCCTCTCTCTCAGGGAGATATCTGTACACTGACTGGTGTGTCTCAGTCCCTGTCTCTCAGGGAGATATCTGTACACTGAGTGGTGTCTCTCAGTCCCTCTCTCTCAGGGAGATATCTGTACACTGACTGGTGTCTCTCAGGGAGATATCTGTACACTGAGTGGTGACTCACAGTCCCTCTCTCTGAGGGAGATATCTGGACACTGAGTGGTGTCTCTCAGTCCCTCTCTCTCAGGGAGATATCTGTACACTGACTGGTGTCTCTCAGTCCCTCTCTCTCAGGGAGATATCTGTACACTGAGTGGTGTCTCTCAGTCCCTCTCTCTCAGGGAGATATCTGTACACTGAGTGGTGTCTCTCAGTCCCTGTCTCTCAGGGAGATATATGTACACTGACTGGTGTCTCTCAGTCCCTCTCTCTCAGGGAGATATCTGTACACTGACTGGTGTCTCTCAGTCCCTCTCTCTCAGGGAGATATCTGTACACTGAGTGGTGTCTCACAGCCCCTGTCTCTCAGGGAGATATCTGTACACTGTCTGGTGTCTCTCAGTCCCTGTCTGTCAGGGAGCTTTATGTACACTGAGTGGTGTCTCTCAGGGAGATATCTGTACACTGACTGGTGTCTCTCAGTCCCTGTCTCTCAGGGAGCTTTATGTACACTGAGTGGTGTCTCTCAGTCCCTCTCTCTCAGGGAGATATTTGTACACTGACTGATGTCTCTCAGTCCCTGTCTCTCAGGGAGATATCTGTACACTGAGTGGTGTCTCTCAGTCCCTCTCTCTCAGGGAGATATCTGTACACTGACTGGTGTCTCTCAGTCCCTGTCTCTCAGGGAGATATCTGTACACTGAGTGGTGTCTCACAGTCCCTCTCTCTCAGGGAGACATCTGTACACTGACTGGTGTCTCTCAGTCCCTCTCTCTCAGGGAGATATCTGTACACAGACTGGTGTCTCTCAGTCCCTCTCTCTCAGGGTGGTATCTGTACACTGAGTGGTGTCTCCATTCCCTGTCTCTCAGGGAGATATCTGAACACTGACTGGTGTCTCTCAGTCCCTGTCTCTCAGGGAGCTTTATGTACACTGAGTGGTGTCTCTCAGGGAGAAATCTGTACACTGAGTGTTGTCTCTCAGTCCCTCTCTCTCAGGGAGATATCTGTACACTGACTGGTGTCTCTCAGCCCCTCTCTCTCAGGGAGATATCTGTGCACTGAGTGGTGTCTCACAGTCCCTCTCTCTGGGAGATATCTGTACACTGACTGGTGTCTCTCAGTCCCTGTCTCTCAGGGAGATATCTGTACACTGAGTGGTGTCTCTCAGTCCCTCTCTCTCAGGGAGATATCTGTACTCTGACTGGTGTCTCTCAGTCCCTGACTCTGAGGGAGATATCTGTACAATGAGTGGTGTCTCTCAGTCCCTCTTTCTCAGGGAGATATCTGTACACTGACTGGTTTCTCTCAGTCCCTCTCTCTCAGGGAGATATCTGTACACTGAGTGGTGTCTCTCAGTCCCTCTCTCTCAGGGAGATATCTGTACACTGAGTGGTGTCTCTCAGTCACTGTCTCTCAGGGAGTTATATGTACACTGACTGGTGTCTCTCAGTCCCTCTCTCTCAGGGAGATATCTGTACACTGACTGGTGTCTCTCAGTCCCTCTCTCTCAGGGAGATATCTGTACACTGAGTGGTGTCTCACAGCCCCTGTCTCTCAGGGAGATATCTGTTCACTGTCTGGTGTCTCTCAGCCCCTGTCTCTCAGGGAGATATCTGTACACTGTCTGGTGTCTCTCAGTCCCTGTCTCTCAGGGAGCTTTATGTACACTGAGTGGTGTCTCTCAGGGAGATATCTGTACACTGAGTGGTGTCTCTCAGTCCCTCTCTCTCAGGGAGATATTTGTACACTGAGTGGTGTCTCTCAGTCCCTGTCTCTCAGTGAGCTTTATGTACACTGAGTGGTGTCTCTCAGGGAGATATCTGTACACTGAGTGGTGTCTCTCAGTCCCTCTCTCTCAGGGAGATATCTGTACACTGATTGGTGTCTCTCAGCCCCTCTCTCTCAGGGAGATATCTGTGCACTGAGTGGTGTCTCTCAGTCCCTCTCTCTCAGGGAGATATCTGTACACTGACTGGTGTCTCTCAGTCCCAGTCTCTCAGGGAGATATATGTACACTGACTGGTGTCTCTCAGTCCCTCTCTCTCAGGGAGATATCTGTACACTGAGTGGTGTCTCTCAGTCCCTCTCTCTCAGGGAGATATATGTACACTGACTGGTGTCTCTCATTCCCTCTCTCTCAGGGAGGTATCTGTACACTGAGTGGTGTCTCTCAGTCCCTCTCTCACAGGGAGATATATGTACACTGACTGGTGTCTCTCATTCCCTCTCTCTCAGGGAGGTATCTGTACACTGAGTGGTGTCTCTCAGTCCCTCTCTCTCAGGGAGATATCTGTACACTGAGTGGTGTCTCTCAGTCCCTCACTCTCAGGGAGATATCTGTACACTGACTGGTGTTTCTCAGTCCCTCTCTCTCAGGGAGGTATCTGTACACTGAGTGGTGTCTCTCAGTCCCTGTCTCTCAGTGAGCTTTATGTACACTGAGTGGTGTCTCTCAGGGAGATATCTGTACACTGAGTGGTGTCTCTGAGTCCCTCTCTCTCAGGGAGATATCTGTACACTGACTGGTGTCTCTCAGCCCCTCTCTCTCAGGGAGATATCTGTGCACTGAGTGGTGTCTCACAGTCCCTCTCTCTCAGGTAGATATCTGTACACTGACTGGTGTGATCTCAGTCCCTGTCTCTCAGGGAGATATCTGTACACTGAGTGGTGTCTCTCAGTCCCTCTCTCTCAGGGAGATATCTGTACTGTGACTGGTATCTCTCAGTCCCTGTCTCTGAGGGAGATATCTGTACACTGAGTGGTGTCTCTCAGTCCCTCTCTCTCAGGGAGATATCTGTACACTGACTGGTGTCTCTCAGTCCCTCTCTCTCAGGGAGATATCTGTACACTGAGTGGTGTCTCTCAGTCCCTCTCTCTCAGGGAGATATCTGTACACTGAGTGGTGTCTCTCAGTCCCTGTCTCTCAGGGAGATATATGTACACTGACTGGTGTCTCTCAGTCCCTCTCTCTCAGGGAGATATCTGTACACTGAGTGGTGTCTCTCAGTCCCTCTCTCTCAGGGAGATATATGTACACTGACTGGTGTCTCTCATTCCCTCTCTCTCAGGGAGGTATCTGTACACTGAGTGGTGTCTCTCAGTCCCTGTCTCTCAGGGAGATATATGTACACTGACTGGTGTCTCTCAGTCCCTGTCTCTCAGTGAGATATCTGTACACTGAGTGGTGTCTCTCAGTCCCTGTCTCTCAGGGAGATATCTGTCCAATGAGTGGTGTCTCTCAGTCCCTGTCACTCAGGGAGATATCTGTGCAGCGAGTGGTGTCTCTCAGTCCCTCTTTCTCAGGGAGATATCTGTACACTGACTGGTGTCTCTCAGTCCCTCTCTCTCGGGGAGGTATCTGTACACTGAGTGGTGTCTCTCAGTCCCTGTCTCTCAGTGAGCTTTATGTACACTGAGTGGTGTCTCTCAGGGAGATATCTGTACACTGAGTGGTGTCTCTCAGTCCCTCTCTCTCAGGGAGATATCTGTACACTGATTGGTGTCTCTCAGCCCCTCTCTCTCAGGGAGATATCTGTGCACTGAGTGGTGTCTCACAGTCCCTCTCTCTCAGGGAGATATCTGTACACTGACTGGTGTCTCTCAGTCCCTGTCTCTCAGGGAGATATCTGTACACTGAGTGGTGTCTCTCAGTCCCTCTCTCTCAGGGAGATATCTGTACTGTGACTGGTGTCTCCCAGTCCCTGTCTCTGAGGGAGATATCTTTTCACTGAGTGGTGTCTCTCAGTCCCTCTCTCTCAGGGAGATATCTGCTCACTGACTGGTGTCTCTCAGTCCCTCTCTCTCAGGGAGATATCTGTACACTGAGTGGTGTCTCTCAGTCCCTCTCTCTCAGGGAGATATCTGTACACTGAGTGGTGTCTCTCAGTCCCTGTCTCTCAGGGAGATATATGTACACTGACTGGTTTCTCTCAGTCCCTCTCTCTCAGGGAGATATCTGTACACTGACTGGTGTCTCTCAGTCCCTCTCTCTCAGCGAGATATCTGTACACTGAGTGGTGTCTCACAGCCCCTGTCTCTCAGGGAGATATCTGTACACTGACTGGTGTCTCTCAGTCACTGTCTGTCAGGGAGATATCTATACACTGAGTGGTGTCTCTCAGTCCCTCTCTCTCAGGGAGATATCTGTACACTGACTGGTGTCTCTCAGTCCCTCTCTCTCAGGGAGATATCTGTACACTGAGTGGTGTCTCTCAGTCCCTGTCTCTCAGGGAGATATATGTACACTGACTGGTGTCTCTCAGTCCCTGTCTCTCAGGGAGATATCTGCACACTGAGTGGTGTCTCTCAGTCCCTCTCTCTCAGGGAGATATCTGTACAATGAGTGGTGTCTCTCAGTCCCTGTCTCTCAGGGAGATATCTGTACACTGAGTGTTGTCTCTCAGTCCCTCTCTCTCAGGGAGATATCTGTACACTGAGTGGTGTCTCTCAGTCCCTGTCTCTCAGGGAGATATATGTACACTGACTGGTGTCTCTCAGTCCCTCTCTCTCAGGGAGATATCTGTACACTGAGTGGTGTCTCTCAGTCCCTCTCTCTCAGGGAGATATATGTACACTGACTGGTGTCTCTCATTCCCTCTCTCTCAGGGAGGTATCTGTACACTGAGTGGTGTCTCTCAGTCCCTCTCTCTCAGGGAGATATATGTACACTGACTGGTGTCTCTCATTCCCTCTCTCTCAGGGAGATATCTGTACACTGAGTGGTGTCTCTCAGTCCCTCTCTCTCAGGGAGATATCTGTACACTGACTGGTGTTTCTCAGTCCCTCTCTCTCAGGGAGGTATCTGTACACTGAGTGGTGTCTCTCAGTCCCTGTCTCTCAGTGAGCTTTATGTACACTGAGTGGTGTCTCTCAGGGAGATATCTGTACACTGAGTGGTGTCTCTCAGTCCCTCTCTCTCAGGGAGATATCTGTACACTGAGTGGTGTCTCTCAGTCCCTCTCTCTCAGGGAGATATTTGTACACTGACTGGTGTCTCTCAGTCCCTGTCTCTCAGGGAGATATCTGTACACTGAGTGGTGTCTCTCAGTCCCTCTCTCTCAGGGAGATATCTGTACACTGACTGGTGTCTCTCAGTCCCAGTCTCTCAGGGAGATATCTGTACACTGAGTGGTGTCTCACAGTCCCTCTCTCTCAGGGAGACATCTGGACACTGACTGGTGTCTCTCAGTCCCTGTCTCTCAGGGAGATATCTGTACACTGAGTGGTGTCTCTCAGTCCCTGTCTCTCAGGGAGCTTTATGTACACTGAGTGGTGCCTCTCAGGGAGATATCTGTACACTGACTGGTGTCTCTCAGTCCCTGTCTCTCAGGGAGCTTTATGTACGCTGAGTGGTGTCTCTCAGTCCCTCTCTCTCAGGGAGATATTTGTACACTGACTGATGTCTCTCAGTCCCTGTCTCTCAGGGAGATATCTGTACACTGAGTGGTGTCTCTCAGTCCCTCTCTCTCAGGGAGATATCTGTACACTGAGTGGTGTCTCACAGTCCCTCTCTCTCAGGTAGATATCTGTACACTGACTGGTGTCTCTCAGTCCCTGTCTCTCAGGGAGATATCTGTACACTGAGTGGTGTCTCTCAGTCCCTCTCTCTCAGGGAGATATCTGTACTTTGACTGGTATCTCTCAGTCCCTGTCTCCGAGGGAGATATCTGTACACTGAGTGGTGTCTCTCAGTCCCTCTCTCTCAGGGAGATATCTGTACACTGACTGGTGTCTCTCAGTCCCTCTCTCTCAGGGAGATATCTGTACACTGAGTGTTGTCTCTCAGTCCCTCTCTCTCAGGGAGATATCTGTACACTGAGTGGTGTCTCTCAGTCCCTGTCTCTCAGGGAGATATATGTACACTGACTGGTGTCTCTCAGTCCCTCTCTCTCAGGGAGATATCTGTACACTGAGTGGTGTCTCTCAGTCCCTCTCTCTCAGGGAGATATATGTACACTGACTGGTGTCTCTCATTCCCTCTCTCTCAGGGAGGTATCTGTACACTGAGTGGTGTCTCTCAGTCCCTCTCTCTCAGGGAGATATATGTACACTGACTGGTGTCTCTCATTCCCTCTCTCTCAGGGAGATATCTGTACACTGAGTGGTGTCTCTCAGTCCCTCTCTCTCAGGGAGATATCTGTACACTGACTGGTGTTTCTCAGTCCCTCTCTCTCAGGGAGGTATCTGTACACTGAGTGGTGTCTCTCAGTCCCTGTCTCTCAGTGAGCTTTATGTACACTGAGTGGTGTCTCTCAGGGAGATATCTGTACACTGAGTGGTGTCTCTCAGTCCCTCTCTCTCAGGGAGATATCTGTACACTGAGTGGTGTCTCTCAGTCCCTCTCTCTCAGGGAGATATTTGTACACTGACTGGTGTCTCTCAGTCCCTGTCTCTCAGGGAGATATCTGTACACTGAGTGGTGTCTCTCAGTCCCTCTCTCTCAGGGAGATATCTGTACACTGACTGGTGTCTCTCAGTCCCAGTCTCTCAGGGAGATATCTGTACACTGAGTGGTGTCTCACAGTCCCTCTCTCTCAGGGAGACATCTGGACACTGACTGGTGTCTCTCAGTCCCTGTCTCTCAGGGAGATATCTGTACACTGAGTGGTGTCTCTCAGTCCCTGTCTCTCAGGGAGCTTTATGTACACTGACTGGTGCCTCTCAGGGAGATATCTGTACACTGACTGGTGTCTCTCAGTCCCTGTCTCTCAGGGAGCTTTATGTACGCTGAGTGGTGTCTCTCAGTCCCTCTCTCTCAGGGAGATATTTGTACACTGACTGATGTCTCTCAGTCCCTGTCTCTCAGGGAGATATCTGTACACTGAGTGGTGTCTCTCAGTCCCTCTCTCTCAGGGAGATATCTGTACACTGACTGGTGTCTCTCAGTCCCTGTCTCTCAGGGAGATATCTGTACACTGAGTGGAAGTCTCACAGTCCCTCTCTCTCAGGGAGACATCTGTACACTGAGTGGTGTCTCTCAGTCCCTCTCTCTCAGGGAGATATCTGTACTGTGACTGGTGTCTCCCAGTCCCTGTCTCTGAGGGAGATATCTGTTCACTGAGTGGTGTCTCTCAGTCCCTCTCTCTCAGGGAGATATCTGCACACTGACTGGTGTCTCTCAGTCCCTCTCTCTCAGGGAGATATCTGTACACTGAGTGGTGTCTCTCAGTCCCTCTCTCTCAGGGAGATATCTGTACACTGAGTGGTGTCTCTCAGTCCCTGTCTCTCAGGGAGATATATGTACACTGACTGGTGTCTCTCAGTCCCTCTCTCTCAGGGAGATATCTGTACACTGACTGGTGTCTCTCAGTCCCTCTCTCTCAGCGAGATATCTGTACACTGAGTGGTGTCTCACAGCCCCTGTCTCTCAGGGAGATATCTGTACACTGTCTGGTGTCTCTCAGTCCCTGTCTGTCAGGGAGATATCTATACACAGAGTGGTGTCTCTCAGTCCCTCTCTCTCAGGGAGATATCTGTACACTGACTGGTGTCTCACAGTCCCTCTCTCTCAGGGAGATATCTGTACACTGACTGGTGTCTCTCAGTCCCTGTCTCTCAGGGAGCTTTATGTACACTGAGTGGTGTCTCTCAGGGAGATATCTGTACACTGACTGGTGTCTCTCAGTCCCTGTCTCTCAGGGAGCTTTATGTACACTGAGTGGTGTCTCACAGTCCCTCTCTCTCAGGGAGATATCTGTACACTGACTGTCTCTCAGTCCCTGTCTCTCAGGGAGATATATGTACACTGACTGGTGTCTCTCAGTCCTTGTCTCTCAGTGAGATATCTGTACACTGAGTGGTGTCTTTCAGTCCCTCTCTCTCAGGCAGATATCTGTACACTGAGTGGTGTCTCTCAGTTCCTGTCTCTCAGGGAGATATCTGTACACTGAATGGTGTCTCTCAGTCCCTCTCTCTCAGGGAGATATCTGTACTCTGACTGGTGTCTCTCAGTCCCTGTCTCTCAGGAAGATATCTGTGCACTGAGTGGTGTCTCTCAGTCCCTCTCTCTCAGGGAGATATCTGTACACTGACTGGTGTCTCTCAGTCCCTCTCTCTCAGGGAGATATCTGTACACTGACTGGTGTCTCTCAGTCCCTCTCTCTCAGGGAGATATCTGTACACTGAGTGGTGTCTCACAGCCCCTGTCTCTCAGGGAGATATCTGTACACTGAGTGGTGTCTCTCAGTCCCTCTCTCTCAGGGAGATATCTGTACACTGACTGGTGTCTCTCAGTCCCTGTCTCTCAGGGAGATATCTGTACACTGACTGGTGTCTCTCAGTCCCTCTCTCTCAGGGAGATATCTGTACACTGACTGGTGTGTCTCAGTCCCTGTCTCTCAGGGAGATATCTGTACACTGAGTGGTGTCTCTCAGTCCCTCTCTCTCAGGGAGATATCTGTACACTGACTGGTGTCTCTCAGGGAGATATCTGTACACTGAGTGGTGTCTCACAGTCCCTCTCTCTGAGGGAGATATCTGGACACTGAGTGGTGTCTCTCAGTCCCTCTCTCTCAGGGAGATATCTGTACACTGACTGGTGTCTCTCAGTCCCTCTCTCTCAGGGAGATATCTGTACACTGAGTGGTGTCTCTCAGTCCCTCTCTCTCAGGGAGATATCTGTACACTGAGTGGTGTCTCTCAGTCCCTGTCTCTCAGGGAGATATATGTACACTGACTGGTGTCTCTCAGTCCCTCTCTCTCAGGGAGATATCTGTACACTGACTGGTGTCTCTCAGTCCCTCTCTCTCAGGGAGATATCTGTACACTGAGTGGTGTCTCACAGCCCCTGTCTCTCAGGGAGATATCTGTACACTGTCTGGTGTCTCTCAGTCCCTGTCTGTCAGGGAGCTTTATGTACACTGAGTGGTGTCTCTCAGGGAGATATCTGTACACTGACTGGTGTCTCTCAGTCCCTGTCTCTCAGGGAGCTTTATGTACACTGAGTGGTGTCTCTCAGTCCCTCTCTCTCAGGGAGATATTTGTACACTGACTGATGTCTCTCAGTCCCTGTCTCTCAGGGAGATATCTGTACACTGAGTGGTGTCTCTCAGTCCCTCTCTCTCAGGGAGATATCTGTACACTGACTGGTGTCTCTCAGTCCCTGTCTCTCAGGGAGATATCTGTACACTGAGTGGTGTCTCACAGTCCCTCTCTCTCAGGGAGACATCTGTACACTGACTGGTGTCTCTCAGTCCCTCTCTCTCAGGGAGATATCTGTACACAGACTGGTGTCTCTCAGTCCCTTTCTCTCAGGGTGGTATCTGTACACTGAGTGGTGTCTCTCAGTCCCTGTCTCTCAGGGAGATATCTGAACACTGACTGGTGTCTCTCAGTCCCTGTCTCTCAGGGAGCTTTATGTACACTGAGTGGTGTCTCTCAGGGAGAAATCTGTACACTGAGTGTTGTCTCTCAGTCCCTCTCTCTCAGGGAGATATCTGTACACTGACTGGTGTCTCTCAGCCCCTCTCTCTCAGGGAGATATCTGTGCACTGAGTGGTGTCTCACAGTCCCTCTCTCTGGGAGATATCTGTACACTGACTGGTGTCTCTCAGTCCCTGTCTCTCAGGGAGATATCTGTACACTGAGTGGTGTCTCTCAGTCCCTCTCTCTCAGGGAGATATCTGTACTCTGACTGGTGTCTCTCAGTCCCTGACTCTGAGGGAGATATCTGTACACTGACTGGTGTCTCTCATTCCCTCTCTCTCAGGGAGATATCTATACACTGAGTGGTGTCTCTCAGTCCCTGTCTCTCAGGGAGCTTTATGTACACTGAGTGGTGTCTCTCAGGGAGATATCTGTACACTGACTGGTGTCTCTCAGTCCCTGTCTCTCAGGGAGATATCTGTACACTGACTGGTGTCTCTCAGTCCCTCTCTCTCAGGGAGATATCTGTACACTGAGTGGTGTCTCACAGCCCCTGTCTCTCAGGGAGATATCTGTACACTGAGTGGTGTCTCTCAGTCCCTCTCTCTCAGGGAGATATCTGTACACTGACTGGTGTCTCTCAGTCCCTGTCTCTCAGGGAGATATCTGTACACTGACTGGTGTCTCTCAGTCCCTCTCTCTCAGGGAGATATCTGTACACTGACTGGTGTGTCTCAGTCCCTGTCTCTCAGGGAGATATCTGTACACTGAGTGGTGTCTCTCAGTCCCTCTCTCTCAGGGAGATATCTGTACACTGACTGGTGTCTCTCAGGGAGATATCTGTACACTGAGTGGTGTCTCACAGTCCCTCTCTCTGAGGGAGATATCTGGACACTGAGTGGTGTCTCTCAGTCCCTCTCTCTCAGGGAGATATCTGTACACTGACTGGTGTCTCTCAGTCCCTCTCTCTCAGGGAGATATCTGTACACTGAGTGGTGTCTCTCAGTCCCTCTCTCTCAGGGAGATATCTGTACACTGAGTGGTGTCTCTCAGTCCCTGTCTCTCAGGGAGATATATGTACACTGACTGGTGTCTCTCAGTCCCTCTCTCTCAGGGAGATATCTGTACACTGACTGGTGTCTCTCAGTCCCTCTCTCTCAGGGAGATATCTGTACACTGAGTGGTGTCTCACAGCCCCTGTCTCTCAGGGAGATATCTGTACACTGTCTGGTGTCTCTCAGTCCCTGTCTGTCAGGGAGCTTTATGTACACTGAGTGGTGTCTCTCAGGGAGATATCTGTACACTGACTGGTGTCTCTCAGTCCCTGTCTCTCAGGGAGCTTTATGTACACTGAGTGGTGTCTCTCAGTCCCTCTCTCTCAGGGAGATATTTGTACACTGACTGATGTCTCTCAGTCCCTGTCTCTCAGGGAGATATCTGTACACTGAGTGGTGTCTCTCAGTCCCTCTCTCTCAGGGAGATATCTGTACACTGACTGGTGTCTCTCAGTCCCTGTCTCTCAGGGAGATATCTGTACACTGAGTGGTGTCTCACAGTCCCTCTCTCTCAGGGAGACATCTGTACACTGACTGGTGTCTCTCAGTCCCTCTCTCTCAGGGAGATATCTGTACACAGACTGGTGTCTCTCAGTCCCTTTCTCTCAGGGTGGTATCTGTACACTGAGTGGTGTCTCTCAGTCCCTGTCTCTCAGGGAGATATCTGAACACTGACTGGTGTCTCTCAGTCCCTGTCTCTCAGGGAGCTTTATGTACACTGAGTGGTGTCTCTCAGGGAGAAATCTGTACACTGAGTGTTG
The DNA here is from genome assembly GCF_036365525.1 of Heterodontus francisci. NCBI lineage: Eukaryota > Metazoa > Chordata > Chondrichthyes > Heterodontiformes > Heterodontidae > Heterodontus > Heterodontus francisci. Next base: position 1,616,172 of record NC_090384.1, read on the forward strand.
TCTCTCAGTCCCTCTCTCTCAGGGAGATATCTGTACACTGACTGGTGTCTCTCAGCCCCTCTCTCTCAGGGAGATATCTGTGCACTGAGTGGTGTCTCACAGTCCCTCTCTCTGGGAGATATCTGTACACTGACTGGTGTCTCTCAGTCCCTGTCTCTCAGGGAGATATCTGTACACTGAGTGGTGTCTCTCAGTCCCTCTCTCTCAGGGAGATATCTGTACTCTGACTGGTGTCTCTCAGTCCCTGACTCTGAGGGAGATATCTGTACACTGACTGGTGTCTCTCATTCCCTCTCTCTCAGGGAGATATCTATACACTGAGTGGTGTCTCTCAGTCCCTGTCTCTCAGGGAGCTTTATGTACACTGAGTGGTGTCTCTCAGGGAGATATCTGTACACTGACTGGTGTCTCTCAGTCCCTGTCTCTCAGGGAGCTTTATGTACACTGAGTGGTGTCTCTCAGTCCCTCTCTCTCAGGGAGATATTTGTACACTGAGTGGTGTCTCTCAGTCCCTGTCTCTCAGTGAGCTTTATGTACACTGAGTGGTGTCTCTCAGTCCCTCTCTCTCAGGGAGATATCTGTGCACTGAGTGGTGTCTCTCAGCCCCTCTCTCTCAGGGAGATATCTGTGCACTGAGTGGTGTCTCTCAGTCCCTCTCTCTCAGGGAGATATCTGTACACTGACTGGTGTCTCTCAGCCCCTCTCTCTCAGGGAGATATCTGTGCACTGAGTGGTGTCTCACAGTCCCTCTCTCTGGGAGATATCTGTACACTGACTGGTGTCTCTCAGTCCCTGTCTCTCAGGGAGATATCTGTACACTGATTGGTGTCTCTCAGCCCCTCTCTCTCAGGGAGATATCTGTGCACTGAGTGGTGTCTCTCAGTCCCTCTCTCTGGGAGATATCTGTACACTGACTGGTGTCTCTCAGTCCCTGTCTCTCAGGGAGATATCTGTACACTGATTGGTGTCTCTCAGCCCCTCACTCTCAGGGAGATATCTGTGCACTGAGTGGTGTCTCTCAGTCCCTCTCTCTGGGAGATATCTGTACACTGACTGGTGTCTCTCAGTCCCTGTCTCTCAGGGAGATATCTGTACACTGATTGGTGTCTCTCAGCCCCTCTCTCTCAGGGAGATATCTGTGCACTGAGTGGTGTCTCTCAGTCCCTCTCTCTGGGAGATATCTGTACACTGACTGGTGTCTCTCAGTCACTGTCTCTCAGGGAGTTATATGTACACTGACTGGTGTCTCTCAGTCCCTCTCTCTCAGGGAGATATCTGTACACTGACTGGTGTCTCTCAGTCCCTCTCTCTCAGGGAGATATCTGTACACTGAGTGGTGTCTCACAGCCCCTCTCTCTCAGGGAGATATCTGTACACTGACTGATGTCTCTCAGCCCCTCTCTCTCAGGGAGATATCTGTGCACTGAGTGGTGTCTCACAGTCCCTCTCTCTCAGGTAGATATCTGTACACTGACTTGTGTCTCTCAGTCCCTGTCTCTCAGGGAGATATCTGTACACTGAGTGGTGTCTCTCAGTCCCTCTCTCTCAGGGAGATATCTGTACTGTGACTGGTATCTCTCAGTCCCTGTCTCTGAGGGAGATATCTGTACACTGAGTGGTGTCTCTCAGTCCCTCTCTCTCAGGGAGATATCTGTACACTGACTGGTGTCTCTCAGTCCCTCTCTCTCAGGGAGATATCTGTACACTGAGTGGTGTCTCTCAGTCCCTCTCTCTCAGGGAGATATCTGTACACTGAGTGGTGTCTCTCAGTCCCTGTCTCTCAGGGAGATATATGTACACTGACTGGTGTCTCTCAGTCCCTCTCTCTCAGGGAGATATCTGTACACTGAGTGGTGTCTCTCAGTCCCTCTCTCTCAGGGAGATATATGTACACTGACTGGTGTCTCTCATTCCCTCTCTCTCAGGGAGGTATCTGTACACTGAGTGGTGTCTCTCAGTCCCTGTCTCTCAGGGAGATATATGTACACTGACTGGTGTCTCTCAGTCCCTGTCTCTCAGTGATATATCTGTACACTGAGTGGTGTCTCTCAGTCCCTGTCTCTCAGGGAGATATCTGTCCAATGAGTGGTGTCTCTCAGTCCCTGTCACTCAGGGAGATATCTGTGCAGCGAGTGGTGTCTCTCAGTCCCTCTTTCTCAGGAAGATATCTGTACACTGACTGGTGTCTCTCAGTCCCTCTCTCTCGGGGAGGTATCTGTACACTGAGTGGTGTCTCTCAGTCCCTGTCTCTCAGTGAGCTTTATGTACACTGAGTGGTGTCTCTCAGGGAGATATCTGTACACTGAGTGGTGTCTCTCAGTCCCTCTCTCTCAGGGAGATATCTGTACACTGATTGGTGTCTCTCAGCCCCTCTCTCTCAGGGAGATATCTGTGCACTGAGTGGTGTCTCACAGTCCCTCTCTCTCAGGGAGATATCTGTACACTGACTGGTGTCTCTCAGTCCCTGTCTCTCAGGGAGATATCTGTACACTGAGTGGTGTCTCTCAGTCCCTCTCTCTCAGGGAGATATCTGTACTGTGACTGGTGTCTCCCAGTCCCTGTCTCTGAGGGAGATATCTTTTCACTGAGTGGTGTCTCTCAGTCCCTCTCTCTCAGGGAGATATCTGCACACTGACTGGTGTCTCTCAGTCCCTCTCTCTCAGGGAGATATCTGTACACTGAGTGGTGTCTCTCAGTCCCTCTCTCTCAGGGAGATATCTGTACACTGAGTGGTGTCTCTCAGTCCCTGTCTCTCAGGGAGATATATGTACACTGACTGGTGTCTCTCAGTCCCTCTCTCTCAGGGAGATATCTGTACACTGACTGGTGTCTCTCAGTCCCTCTCTCTCAGCGAGATATCTGTACACTGAGTGGTGTCTCACAGCCCCTGTCTCTCAGGGAGATATCTGTACACTGACTGGTGTCTCTCAGTCACTGTCTGTCAGGGAGATATCTATACACTGAGTGGTGTCTCTCAGTCCCTCTCTCTCAGGGAGATATCTGTACACTGACTGGTGTCTCTCAGTCCCTCTCTCTCAGGGAGATATCTGTACACTGAGTGGTGTCTCTCAGTCCCTGTCTCTCAGGGAGATATATGTACACTGACTGGTATCTCTCAGTCCCTGTCTCTCAGGGAGATATCTGCACACTGAGTGGTGTCTCTCAGTCCCTCTCTCTCAGGGAGATATCTGTACAATGAGTGGTGTCTCTCAGTCCCTGTCTCTCAGGGAGATATCTGTACAGTGAGTGGTATCTCTCAGTCCCTCTCTCTCAGGGAGATATCTGTACTCTGACTGGTGTCTCTCAGTCCCTGTCTCTCAGGGAGATATCTGTACACTGAGTGGTGTCTCTCAGTCCCTCTCTCTCAGGGAGGTATCTGTACACTGAGTGGTGTCTCTCAGTCCCTGTCTCTCAGTGAGCTTTGTGTACACTGAGTGGTGTCTCAGGGAGATATCTGTACACTGAGTGGTGTCTCTCAGTCCCTCTCTCTCAGGGAGATATCTGTACACTGACTGGTGTCTCTCAGCCCCTCTCTCTCAGGGAGATATCTGTGCACTGAGTGGTGTCTCACAGTCCCTCTCTCTCAGGTAGATATCTGTACACTGACTGGTGTCTCTCAGTCCCTGTCTCTCAGGGAGATATCTGTACACTGAGTGGTGTCTCTCAGTCCCTCTCTCTCAGGGAGATATCTGTACTGTGACTGGTATCTCTCAGTCCCTGTCTCCGAGGGAGATATCTGTACACTGAGTGGTGTCTCTCAGTCCCTCTCTCTCAGGGAGATATCTGTACACTGACTGGTGTCTCTCAGTCCCTCTCTCTCAGGGAGATATCTGTACACTGAGTGTTGTCTCTCAGTCCCTCTCTCTCAGGGAGATATCTGTACACTGAGTGGTGTCTCTCAGTCCCTGTCTCTCAGGGAGATATATGTACACTGACTGGTGTCTCTCCGTCCCTCTCTCTCAGGGAGATATCTGTACACTGAGTGGTGTCTCTCAGTCCCTCTCTCTCAGGGAGATATATGTACACTGACTGGTGTCTCTCATTCCCTCTCTCTCAGGGAGGTATCTGTACACTGAGTGGTGTCTCTCAGTCCCTCTCTCTCAGCGAGATATATGTACACTGACTGGTGTCTCTCATTCCCTCTCTCTCAGGGAGATATCTGTACACTGAGTGGTGTCTCTCAGTCCCTCTCTCTCAGGGAGATATCTGTACACTGACTGGTGTTTCTCAGTCCCTCTCTCTCAGGGAGGTATCTGTACACTGAGTGGTGTCTCTCAGTCCCTGTCTCTCAGTGAGCTTTATGTACACTGTGTGGTGTCTCTCAGGGAGATATCTGTACACTGAGTGGTGTCTCTCAGTCCCTCTCTCTCAGGGAGATATCTGTACACTGAGTGGTGTCTCTCAGTCCCTCTCTCTCAGGGAGATATTTGTACACTGACTGGTGTCTCTCAGTCCCTGTCTCTCAGGGAGATATCTGTACACTGAGTGGTGTCTCTCAGTCCCTGTCTCTCAGGGAGATATATGTACACTGACTGGTGTCTCTCAGTCCCTGTCTCTCAGTGAGATATCTGTCCAATGAGTGGTGTCTCTCAGTCCCTGTCACTCAGGGAGATATCTGTGCAGCGAGTGGTGTCTCTCAGTCCCTCTTTCTCAGGGAGATATCTGTACACTGACTGGTGTCTCTCAGTCCCTCTCTCTCGGGGAGGTATCTGTACACTGAGTGGTGTCTCTCAGTCCCTGACTCTCAGTGAGCTTTATGTACACTGAGTGGTGTCTCTCAGGGAGATATCTGTACACTGAGTGGTGTCTCTCAGTCCCTCTCTCTCAGGGAGATATCTGTACACTGATTGGTGTCTCTCAGCCCCTCTCTCTCAGGGAGATATCTGTGCACTGAGTGGTGTCTCACAGTCCCTCTCTCTCAGGGAGATATCTGTACACTGACTGGTGTCTCTCAGTCCCTGTCTCTCAGGGAGATATCTGTACACTGAGTGGTGTCTCTCAGTCCATCTCTCTCAGGGAGATATCTGTACTGTGACTGGTGTCTCCCAGTCCCTGTCTCTGAGGGAGATATCTGTTCACTGAGTGGTGTCTCTCAGTCCCTCTCTCTCAGGGAGATATCTGCACACTGACTGGTGTCTCTCAGTCCCTCTCTCTCAGGGAGATATCTGTACACTGAGTGGTGTCTCTCAGTCCCTCTCTCTCAGGGAGATATCTGTACACTGAGTGGTGTCTCTCAGTCCCTGTCTCTCAGGGAGATATATGTACACTGACTGTTGTCTCTCAGTCCCTCTCTCTCAGGGAGATATCTGTACACTGACTGGTGTCTCTCAGTCCCTCTCTCTCAGCGAGATATCTGTACACTGAGTGGTGTCTCACAGCCCCTGTCTCTCAGGGAGATATCTGTACACTGACTGGTGTCTCTCAGTCACTGTCTGTCAGGGAGATATCTATACACTGAGTGGTGTCTCTCAGTCCCTCTCTCTCAGGGAGATATCTGTACACTGACTGGTGTCTCTCAGTCCCTCTCTCTCAGGGAGATATCTGTACACTGAGTGGTGTCTCTCAGTCCCTGTCTCTCAGGGAGATATATGTACACTGACTGGTGTCTCTCAGTCCCTGTCTCTCAGGGAGATATCTGCACACTGAGTGGTGTCTCTCAGTCCCTCTCTCTCAGGGAGATATCTGTACAATGAGTGGTGTCTCTCAGTCCCTGTCTCTCAGGGAGATATCTGTACAGTGAGTGGTGTCTCTCAGTCCCTCTCTCTCAGGGAGATATCTGTACTCTGACTGGTGTCTCTCAGTCCCTGTCTCTCAGGGAGATATCTGTACACTGAGTGGTGTCTCTCAGTCCCTCTCTCTCAGGGAGATATCTGTACACTGACTGGTGTTTCTCAGTCCCTCTCTCTCAGGGAGGTATCTGTACACTGAGTGGTGTCTCTCAGTCCCTGTCTCTCAGTGAGCTTTATGTACACTGAGTGGTGTCTCTCAGGGAGATATCTGTACACTGAGTGGTGTCTCTCAGTCCCTCTCTCTCAGGGAGATATCTGTACACTGACTGGTGTCTCTCAGCCCCTCTCTCTCAGGGAGATATCTGTGCACTGAGTGGTGTCTCACAGTCCCTCTCTCTCAGGTAGATATCTGTACACTGACTGGTGTCTCTCAGTCCCTGTCTCTCAGGGAGATATCTGTACACTGAGTGGTGTCTCTCAGTCCCTCTCTCTCAGGGAGATATCTGTACTGTGACTGGTATCTCTCAGTCCCTGTCTCCGAGGGAGATATCTGTACACTGAGTGGTGTCTCTCAGTCCCTCTCTCTCAGGGAGATATCTGTACACTGACTGGTGTCTCTCAGTCCCTCTCTCTCAGGGAGATATCTGTACACTGAGTGTTGTCTCTCAGTCCCTCTCTCTCAGGGAGATATCTGTACACTGAGTGGTGTCTCTCAGTCCCTGTCTCTCAGGGAGATATATGTACACTGACTGGTGTCTCTCAGTCCCTCTCTCTCAGGGAGATATCTGTACACTGAGTGGTGTCTCTCAGTCCCTCTCTCTCAGGGAGATATATGTACACTGACTGGTGTCTCTCATTCCCTCTCTCTCAGGGAGGTATCTGTACACTGAGTGGTGTCTCTCAGTCCCTCTCTCTCAGGGAGATATATGTACACTGACTGGTGTCTCTCATTCCCTCTCTCTCAGGGAGATATCTGTACACTGAGTGGTGTCTCTCAGTCCCTCTCTCTCAGGGAGATATCTGTACACTGACTGGTGTTTCTCAGTCCCTCTCTCTCAGGGAGGTATCTGTACACTGAGTGGTGTCTCTCAGTCCCTGTCTCTCAGTGAGCTTTATGTACACTGAGTGGTGTCTCTCAGGGAGATATCTGTACACTGAGTGGTGTCTCTCAGTCCCTGTCTCTCAGGGAGATATCTGTACACTGAGTGGTGTCTCTCAGTCCCTCTCTCTCAGGGAGATATCTGTACACTGACTGGTGTCTCTCAGTCCCAGTCTCTCAGGGAGATATCTGTACACTGAGTGGTGTCTCACAGTCCCTCTCTCTCAGGGAGACATCTGGACACTGACTGGTGTCTCTCAGTCCCTGTCTCTCAGGGAGATATCTGTACACTGAGTGGTGTCTCTCAGTCCCTGTCTCTCAGGGAGCTTTATGTACACTGAGTGATGCCTCTCAGGGAGATATCTGTACACTGACTGGTGTCTCTCAGTCCCTGTCTCTCAGGGAGCTTTATGTACACTGAGTGGTGTCTCTCAGTCCCTCTCTCTCAGGGAGATATTTGTACACTGACTGATGTCTCTCAGTCCCTGTCTCTCAGGGAGATATCTGTACACTGAGTGGTGTCTCTCAGTCCCTCTCTCTCAGGGAGATATCTGTACACTGACTGGTGTCTCTCAGTCCCTGTCTCTCAGGGAGATATCTGTACACTGAGTGGTGTCTCACAGTCCCTCTCTCTCTCAGGGAGACATCTGTACACTGAGTGGTGTCTCTCAGTCCCTCTCTCTCAGGGAGATATCTGTACTGTGACTGGTGTCTCCCAGTCCCTGTCTCTGAGGGAGATATCTGTTCACTGAGTGGTGTCTCTCAGTCCCTCTCTCTCAGGGAGATTCTGCACACTGACTGGTGTCTCTCAGTCCCTCTCTCTCAGGGAGATATCTGTACACTGAGTGGTGTCTCTCAGTCCCTCTCTCTCAGGGAGATATCTGTACACTGAGTGGTGTCTCTCAGTCCCTGTCTCTCAGGGAGATATATGTACACTGACTGGTGTCTCTCAGTCCCTCTCTCTCAGGGAGATATCTGTACACTGACTGGTGTCTCTCAGTCCCTCTCTCTCTGCGAGATATCTGTACACTGAGTGGTGTCTCACAGCCCCTGTCTCTCAGGGAGATATCTGTACACTGTCTGGTGTCTCTCAGTCCCTGTCTGTCAGGGAGATATCTATACACTGAGTGGTGTCTCTCAGTCCCTCGCTCTCAGGGAGATATCTGTACACTGACTGGTGTCTCACAGTCCCTCTCTCTCAGGGAGATATCTGTACACTGACTGGTGTCTCTCAGTCCCTGTCTCACAGGGAGCTTTATGTACACTGAGTGGTGTCTCTCAGGGAGATATCTGTACACTGACTGGTGTCTCTCAGTCCCTGTCTCTCAGGGAGCTTTATGTACACTGAGTGGTGTCTCACAGTCCCTCTCTCTCAGGGAGATATCTGTACACTGACTGTCTCTCAGTCCCTGTCTCTCAGGGAGATATATGTACACTGAGTGGTGTCTCTCAGTCCCTCTCTCTCAGGGAGATATCTGTACACTGACTGGTGTCTCGCAGTCCCTGTCTCTCAGGGAGATATCTGTACACTGACTGGTGTCTCTCAGTCCCTCTCTCTCAGGGAGATATCTGTACACTGACTGGTGTGTCTCAGTCCCTGTCTCTCAGGGAGATATCTGTACACTGAGTGGTGCCTCTCAGTCCCTCTCTCTCAGGGAGATATCTGTACACTGACTGGTGTCTCTCAGGGAGATATCTGTACACTGAGTGGTGTCTCACAGTCCCTCTCTCTGAGGGAGATATCTGGACACTGAGTGGTGTCTCTCAGTCCCTCTCTCTCAGGGAGATATCTGTACACTGACTGGTGTCTCTCAGTCCCTCTCTCTCAGGGAGATATCTGTACACTGAGTGGTGTCTCTCAGTCCCTCTCTCTCAGGGAGATATCTGTACACTGAGTGGTGTCTCTCAGTCCCTGTCTCTCAGGGAGATATATGTACACTGACTGGTGTCTCTCAGTCCCTCTCTCTCAGGGAGATATCTGTACACTGACTGGTGTCTCTCAGTCCCTCTCTCTCAGGGAGATATCTGTACACTGAGTGGTGTCTCACAGCCCCTGTCTCTCAGGGAGATATCTGTACACTGTCTGGTGTCTCTCAGTCCCTGTCTGTCAGGGAGATATCTATACACTGAGTGGTGTCTCTCAGTCCCTGTCTCTCAGGGAGCTTTATGTACACTGAGTGGTGTCTCTCAGGGTGATATCTGTACACTGACTGGTGTCTCTCAGTCCCTGTCTCTCAGGGAGCTTTATGTACACTGAGTGGTGTCTCTCAGTCCCTCTCTCTCAGGGAGATATTTGTACACTGACTGATGTCTCTCAGTCCCTGTCTCTCAGGGAGATATCTGTACACTGAGTGGTGTCTCTCAGTCCCTCTCTCTCAGGGAGATATCTGTACACTGACTGGTGTCTCTCAGTCCCTGTCTCTCAGGGAGATATCTGTACACTGAGTGGTGTCTCACAGTCCCTCTCTCTCAGGGAGACATCTGTACACTGACTGGTGTCTCTCAGTCCCTCTCTCTCAGGGTGGTATCTGTACACTGAGTGGTGTCTCTCAGTCCCTGTCTCTCAGGGAGATATCTGAACACTGACTGGTGTCTCTCAGTCCCTGTCTCTCAGGGAGCTTTATGTACACTGAGTGGTGTCTCTCAGGGAGAAATCTGTACACTGAGTGTTGTCTCTCAGTCCCTCTCTCTCAGGGAGATATCTGTACACTGACTGGTGTCTCTCAGCCCCTCTCTCTCAGGGAGATATCTGTGCACTGAGTGGTGTCTCACAGTCCCTCTCTCTGGGAGATATCTGTACACTGACTGGTGTCTCTCAGTCCCTGTCTCTCAGGGAGATATCTGTACACTGAGTGGTGTCTCTCAGTCCCTCTCTCTCAGGGCGATATCTGTACTCTGACTGGTGTCTCTCAGTCCCTGACTCTGAGGGAGATATCTGTACAATGAGTGGTGTCTCTCAGTCCCTCTCTCTCAGGGAGATATCTGTACACTGACTGGTGTCTCTCAGTCCCTCTCTCTCAGGGAGATATCTGTACACTGAGTGGTGTCTCTCAGTCCCTCTCTCTCAGGGAGATATCTGTACACTGAGTGGTGTCTCTCAGTCACTGTCTCTCAGGGAGTTATATGTACACTGACTGGTGTCTCTCAGTCCCTCTCTCTCAGGGAGATATCTGTACACTGACTGGTGTCTCTCAGACCCTCTCTCTCAGGGAGATATCTGTACACTGAGTGGTGTCTCACAGCCCCTGTCTCTCAGGGAGATATCTGTACATTGTCTGGTGTCTCTCAGTCCCTGTCTGTCAGGGAGATATCTATACACTGAGTGGTGTCTCTCAGTCCCTGTCTCTCAGGGAGCTTTATGTACACTGAGTGGTGTCTCTCAGTCCCTCTCTCTCAGGGAGATATTTGTACACTGACTGGTGTCTCTCAGTCCCTGTCTCTCAGGGAGATATCTGTACACTGAGTGGTGTCTCTCAGTCCCTCTCTCTCAGGGAGATATCTGTACACTGACTGGTGTCTCTCAGTCCCAGTCTCTCAGGGAGATATCTGTACACTGAGTGGTGTCTCACAGTCCCTCTCTCTCAGGGAGACATCTGGACACTGACTGGTGTCTCTCAGTCCCTGTCTCTCAGGGAGATATCTGTACACTGAGTGGTGTCTCTCAGTCCCTGTCTCTCAGGGAGCTTTATGTACACTGAGTGGTGCCTCTCAGGGAGATATCTGTACACTGACTGGTGTCTCTCAATCCCTGTCTCTCAGGGAGCTTTATGTACACTGAGTGGTGTCTCTCAGTCCCTCTCTCTCAGGGAGATATTTGTACACTGACTGATGTCTCTCAGTCCCTGTCTCTCAGGGAGATATCTGTACACTGAGTGGTGTCTCTCAGTCCCTCTCTCTCAGGGAGATATCTGTACACTGACTGGTGTCTCTCAGTCCCTGTCTCTCAGGGAGATATCTGTACACTGAGTGGTGTCTCACAGTCCCTCTCTCTCAGGGAGACATCTGTACACTGACTGGTGTCTCTCAGTCCCTCTCTCTCAGGGAGATATCTGTACACTGACTGGTGTCTCTCAGTCCCTCTCTCTCAGGGTGGTATCTGTACACTGAGTGGTGTCTCTCAGTCCCTGTCTCTCAGGGAGATATCTGTACACTGACTGGTGTCTCTCAGTCCCTGTCTCTCAGGGAGCTTTATGTACACTGAGTGGTGTCTCTCAGGGAGAAATCTGTACACTGAGTGTTGTCTCTCAGTCCCTCTCTCTCAGGGAGATATCTGTACACTGACTGGTGTCTCTCAGCCCCTCTCTCTCAGGGAGATATCTGTGCACTGAGTGGTGTCTCACAGTCCCTCTCTCTGGGAGATATCTGTACACTGACTGGTGTCTCTCAGTCCCTGTCTCTCAGGGAGATATCTGTACACTGAGTGGTGTCTCTCAGTCCCTCTCTCTCAGGGAGATATCTGTACTCTGACTGGTGTCTCTCAGTCCCTGTCTCTGAGGGAGATATCTGTACACTGACAGGTGTCTCTCAGTCCCTCTCTCTCAGGGAGATATCTGTACACTGACTGGTGTCTCTCAGTCCCTCTCTCTCAGGGAGATATCTGTACACTGAGTGGTGTCTCTCAGTCCCTCTCTCTCAGGGAGATATCTGTACACTGAGTGGTGTCTCTCAGTCCATGTCTCTCAGGGAGATATATGTACACTGACTGGTGTCTCTCAGTCCCTCTCTCTCAGGGAGATATCTGTACACTGACTGGTGTCTCTCAGTCCCTCTCTCTCAGGGAGATATCTGTACACTGAGTGGAGTCTCACAGCCCCTGTCTCTCAGGGAGATATCTGTCCACTGTCTGGTGTCTCTCAGTCCCTGTTTGTCAGGGAGATATCTATACACTGAGTGGTGTCTCTCAGTCCCTGTCTCTCAGGGAGCTTTATGTACACTGAGTGGTGTCTCTCAGGGAGATATCTGTACACTGACTGGTGTCTCTCAGTCCCTGTCTCTCAGGGAGCTTTATGTACACTGAGTGGTGTCTCTCAGTCCCTCTCTCTCAGGGAGATATTTGTACACTGACTGGTGTCTCTCAGTCCCTGTCTCTCAGGGAGATATCTGTACACTGAGTGGTGTCTCTCAGTCCCTCTCTCTCAGGGAGATATCTGTACACTGACTGGTGTCTCTCAGTCCCTGTCTCTCAGGGAGATATCTATACACTGAGTGGTGTCTCTCAGTCCCTGTCTCTCAGCGAGATATCTGTACACTGACTGGTGTCTCTCAGTCCCTCTCTCTCAGGGAGATATCTGAACGCTGACTAGTGTCTCTCAGTCCCTCTCTCTCAGGGAGATATCTGTACACTGAGTGGTGTCTCTCAGTCCCTCTCTCTCAGGGAGATATCTGTACACTGACTGGTGTCTCTCAGTCCCTGTCTCTCAGGGAGATATATGTACACTGACTGGTGTCTCTCAGTCCCTCTCTCAGGGAGGTATCTGTACACTGAGTGGTGTCTCTCAGTCCCCGTCTCTCAGGGAGATATATGTACACTGACTGGTGTCTCTCAGTCCTTGTCTCTCAGGGAGATATCTGTTCACTGAGTAGTGTCTCTCAGTCCCTCTCTCTCAGGGAGATATCTGTACACTGAGTGGTGTCTCTCCGTTCCTGTCTCTCAGGGAGATATCTGTACACTGAATGGTGTCTCTCAGTCCCTCTCTCTCAGGGAGATATCTGTACACTGACTGGTGTCTCTCAGTCCCTCTCTCTCAGGGAGATATCTGTACGCTGACTGGTGTCTCTCAGTCCCTCTCTCTCAGGGAGATATCTGTACACTGAGTGGTGTCTCACAGTCCCTGTCTCTCAGGGAGATATATGTACACTGACTGGTGTCTCTCAGTCCCACTCTCTCAGGGAGGTATCTGCACACTGAGTGGTGTCTCTCAGTCCCTGTCTCTCAGGGAGATATATGTGCACTGACTGGTGTCTCTCAGTCCCTCTCTCTCAGGGAGATATCTGTACACTGAGTGGTGTCTCTCAGTCCCTCTCTCTCAGGGAGATATCTGTACACTGAGTGGGGTCTCTCAGTCCCTGTCTCTCAGGGAGATATCTGTACACTGAGTGGTGTCTCACAGTCCCTGTCTCTCAGGGAGATATCTGTACACTGAGTGGTGTCTCTCAGTACCTCTCTCTCACGGAGATATCTGTACACTGACCGGTGTCTCTCAGTCCTTGTCTCTCAGGGAGATATCTGTACACTGACTGGTGTCTCTCAGTCCCTCTCTCTCAGGGAGCTTTATGTACACTGAGTGGTGTCTCTCAGGGAGATATCTGTACACTGACTGGTGTCTCTCAGTCCCTGTCTCTCAGGGAGCTTTATGTATACTGAGTGGTGTCTCACAGTCCCTCTCTCTCAGGGAGATATCTGTACACTGAGTGGTGACTCTCAATCCCTCTCTGTCAGGGAGATATCTGTACACTGACTGGTGTCTCTCAGTCCCTGTCTCTCAGGGAGATATCTATACACTGAGTGGTGTCTCTCAGTCCCTGTCTCTCAGGGAGATATCTGTACACTGACTGGTGTCTCTCAGTGCCTCTCTCTCAGGGAGACATCTGTACGCTGACTAGTGTCTCTCAGTCCCTCTCTCTCAGGGAGATATCTGTACACTGAGTGGTGTCTCTCAGTCCCTCTCTCTCAGGGAGATATCTGTACACTGACTGGTGTCTCTCAGTCCCTGTCTCTCAGGGAGATATATGTACACTGACTGGTGTCTCTCAGTCCCTCTCTCAGGGAGGTATCTGTACACTGAGTGGTGTCTCTCAGTCCCTGTCTCTCAGGGAGATATCTGTCCACTGAATGGTGTCTCTCAGTCCTTGTCTCTCAGGGAGATATCTGTACACTGAGTGGTGTCTCTCAGTCCCTGTCTCTCAGGGAGATATCTGTGCACTGAGTGGTGTCTCTCAGTCCCTCTCTCTCAGGGAGATATCTGTACACTGACTGGTGTCTCTCAGTCCCTCTCTCTCAGGGAGATATCTGTACACTGAGTGGTGTCTCACAGCCCCTGTCTCTCAGGGAGATATCTGTACACTGACTGGTGTCTCTCAGTCCCTGTCTCTCAGGGAGAAATCTGTACACTGAGTGGTGTCTCTCAATCCCTCTCTCTCAGGGAGATATCTGTACACTGACTGGTGTCTCTCAGTCCCTGTCTCTCAGGGAGATATCTGTACACTCAGTGGTGTCTCACAGTCCCTCTCTCGCAGGGAGATATCTGTACACTGACTGGTGTCTCTCAGTCCCTCTCTCTCAGGGAGATATCTCTACACTGACTGGTGTCTCTCAGTCCCTCTCTCTCAGGGAGATATCTGTACACTGACTGGTGTCTCTCAGTCCCTGTCTCTCAGGGAGATATCTGTACACTGAGTGGTGTCTCACAGTCCCTCTCTCTCAGGGAGATATCTGTACACTGACTGGTGTCTCTCTGTCCCTCTCTCTCAGGGAGATATCTGTACACTGAGTGGTGTCTCTCAGTCCCTCTCTCTCAGGGAGATATATGTACACTGACTGGTGTCTCTCAGTCCCTCTCTCTCAGGGAGGTATCTGTACACTGAGTGGTGTCTCTCAGTCCCTGTCTATCAGGGAGATATATGCACACTGACTGGTGTCTCTCAGTCCCTGTCTCTCAGGGAGATATCTGTACACTGAGTGGTGTCTCTCAGTCCCTCTCTCTCAGGGAGATATCTGTACAATGAGTGGTGTCTCTCAGTCCCTGTCTCTCAGGGAGATATCTGTACAGTGAGTGGTGTCTCTCAGTCCCTCTCTCTCAGGGAGATATCTGTACTATGACTGGTGTCTCTCAGTCCCTGTCTCTCAGGGAGATATCAGTACACTGAGTGGTGTCTCTCAGTCCCTCTCTCTCAGGGAGATATCTGTACACTGACTGGTGTCTCTCAGTCCCTCTCTCTCAGGGTGGTATCTGTACACTGACTGGTGTCTCTCAGTCCCTGTCTCTCAGGGAGCTTTATGTACACTGAGTGGTGTCTCTCAGGGAGAAATCTGTGCACTGAGTGTTGTCCCTCAGTCCCTCTCTCTCAGGGAGATATCTGTACACTGACTGGTGTCTCTCAGCCCCTCTTTCTCAGGGAGATATCTGTGCACTGAGTGGTGTCTCACAGTCCCTCTCTCTGGGAGATATCTGTACACTGACTGGTGTCTCTCAATCCCTGTCTCTCAGGGAGATATCTGTACACTGAGTCGTGTCTCTCAGTCCCTCTCTCTCAGGGAGATATCTGCACACTGACTGGTGTCTCTCAGTCCCTGTCTCTGAGGGAGATATCTGTACACTGAGTGGTGTCTCTCAGTCCCTCTCTCTCAGGGAGATATTTGTACACTGACTGGTGTCTCTCAGTCCCTGTCTCTCAGGGAGATATCTGTACACTGAGTGGTGTCTCTCAGTCCCTCTCTCTCAGGGAGATATCTGTACAATGAGTGGTGTCTCTCAGTCCCTCTCTCTCAGGGAGATATCTGTACAGTGAGTGGTGTCTCTCAGTCCCTCTCTCTCAGGGAGATATCTGTACTATGACTGGTGTCTCTCAGTCCCTGTCTCTCAGGGAGATATCAGTACACTGAGTGGTGTCTCTCAGTCCCTCTCTCTCAGGGAGATATCTGTACACTGACTGGTGTCTCTCAGTCCCTCTCTCTCAGGGTGGTATCTGTACACTGAGTGGTGTCTCTCAGTCCCTGTCTCTCAGGGAGATATCTGTACACTGACTGGTGTCTCTCAGTCCCTGTCTCTCAGGGAGCTTTATGTACACTGAGTGGTGTCTCTCAGGGAGAAATCTGTACACTGAGTGTTGTCTCTCAGTCCCTCTCTCTCAGGGAGATATCTGTACACTGACTGGTGTCTCTCAGCCCCTCTCTCTCAGGGAGATATCTGTGCACTGAGTGGTGTCTCACAGTCCCTCTCTCTGGGAGATATCTGTACACTGACTGGTGTCTCTCAGTCCCTGTCTCTCAGGGAGATATCTGTACACTGAGTGGTGTCTCTCAGTCCCTCTCTCTCAGGGAGATATCTGCACACTGACTGGTGTCTCTCAGTCCCTGTCTCTGAGGGAGATATCTGTACACTGAGTGGTGTCTCTCAGTCCCTCTCTCTCAGGGAGATATCTGTTCACTGAGTGGTGTCTCTCAGTTCCTGTCTCTCGGAGATATCTGTACACTGAATGGTGTCTCTCAGTCCCTCTCTCTCAGGGAGATATCTGTACACTGACTGGTGTCTCTCAGTCCCTCTCTCTCAGGGAGATATCTGTACGCTGACTGGTGTCTCTCAGTCCCTCTCTCTCATGGAGATATCTGTACACTGAGTGGTGTCTCTCAGTCCCTATCTCTCAGGGAGATATCTGTACACTGAGTGGTGTCTCACAGTCCCTGTCTCTCAGGGAGATATATGTACACTGACTGGTGTCTCTCAGTCCCACTCTCTCAGGGAGGTATCTGCACACTGAGTGGTGTCTCTCAGTCCCTGTCTCTCAGGGAGATATATGTGCACTGACTGGTGTCTCTCAGTCCCTCTCTCTCAGGGAGATATCTGTACACTGAGTGGTGTCTCTCAGTCCCTCTCTCTCAGGGAGATATCTGTACACTGAGTGGTGTCTCTCAGTCCCTGTCTCTCAGGGAGATATCTGTACACTGAGTGGTGTCTCTCAGTCCCTGTCTCTCAGGGAGATATCTGTACACTGAGTGGTGTCTCTCAGTACCTCTCTCTCACGGAGATATCTGTACACTGACTGGTGTCTCTCAGTCCTTGTCTCTCAGGGAGATATCTGTACACTGACTGGTGTCACTCAGTCCCTCTCTCTCAGGGAGCTTTATGTACACTGAGTGGTGTCTCTCAGGGAGATATCTGTACACTGACTGGTGTCTCTCAGTCCCTGTCTCTCAGGGAGCTTTATGTACACTGAGTGGTGTCTCACAGTCCCTCTCTCTCAGGGAGATATCTGTACACTGACTGGTGTCCCTCAGTCCCTGTCTCTCAGGGAGATATCTGTACACTGAGTGGTGACTCTCAATCCCTCTCTGTCAGGGAGATATCTGTACACTGACTGGTGTCTCTCAGTCCCTGTCTCTCAGGGAGATATCTATACACTGAGTGGTGCCTCTCAGTCCCTGTCTCTCAGGGAGATATCTGTACACTGACTGGTGTCTCTCAGTCCCTCTCTCTCAGCGAGACATCTGTACGCTGACTAGTGTCTCTCAGTCCCTCTCTCTCAGGGAGATATCTGTACACTGAGTGGTGTCTCTCAGTCCCTCTCTCTCAGGGAGATATCTGTACACTGACTGGTGTCTCTCAGTCCCTGTCTCTCAGGGAGATATCTGTACAATGAGTGGTGTCTCTCAGTCCCTGTCTCTCAGGGAGATATCTGTACAGTGAGTGGTGTCTCTCAGTCCCTCTCTCTCAGGGAGATATCTGTACTATGACTGGTGTCTCTCAGTCCCTGTCTCTCAGGGAGATATCAGTACACTGAGTGGTGTCTCTCAGTCCCTCTCTCTCAGGGCGATATCTGTACACTGACTGGTGTCTCTCAGTCCCTCTCTCTCAGGGTGGTATCTGTACACTGAGTGGTGTCTCTCAGTCCCTGTCTCTCAGGGAGATATCTGTACACTGACTGGTGTCTCTCAGTCCCTGTCTCTCAGGGAGCTTTATGTACACTGAGTGGTGTCTCTCAGGGAGAAATCTGTGCACTGAGTGTTGTCTCTCAGTCCCTCTCTCTCAGGGAGATATCTGTACACTGACTGGTGTCTCTCAGCCCCTCTTTCTCAGGGAGATATCTGTGCACTGAGCGGTGTCTCACAATCCCTCTCTCTGGGAGATATCTGTACACTGACTGGTGTCTCTCAATCCCTGTCTCTCAGGGAGATATCTGTACACTGAGTGGTGTCTCTCAGTCCCTCTCTCTCAGGGAGATATCTGCACACTGACTGGTGTCTCTCAGTCCCTGTGTCTGAGGGAGATATCTGTACACTGAGTGGTGTCTCTCAGTCCCTCTCTCTCAGGGAGATATTTGTACACTGACTGGTGTCTCTCAGTCCCTGTCTCTCAGGGAGATATCTGTACACTGAGTGGTGTCTCTCAGTCCCTCTCTCTCAGGGAGATATTTGTACACTGACTGGTGTCTCTCAGTCCCTGTCTCTCAGGGAGATATCTGTACATTGAGTGGTGTCTCACAGTCCCTCTCTCTCAGGGAGACATCTGTACACTGACTGGTGTCTCTCAGTCCCTCTCTCTCAATGAGATATCTGTACACTGAGTGGTGTCTCTCAGTCCCTCTCTTTCAGGGAGATATCTGTACACTGAGTGGTGTCTCTCAGTCCCTGTCTCTCAGGGAGATATATGTACACTGACTGGTGTCTCTCAGTCCCTCTCTCTCAGGGAGATATCTGTACACTGACTGGTGTCTCTCAGTCCCTCTCTCTCAGGGAGATATCTGTACACTGAGTGGTGTCTCACAGCCCCTGTCTCTCAGGGAGATATCTGTACACTGTCTGGTGTCTCTCAGTCCCTGTCTGTCAGGGAGATATCTATACACTGAGTGGTGTCTCTCAGTCCCTGTCTCTCAGGGAGCTTTATGTACACTGAGTGGTGTCTCTCAGGGAGATATCTGTACACTGACTGGTGTCTCTCAGTCCCTGTCTCTCAGGGAGCTTTATGTACACTGAGTGGTGTCTCTCAGTCCCTCTCTCTCAGGGAGATATTTGTACACTGACTGGTGTCTCTCAGTCCCTGTCTCTCAGGGAGATATCTGCACACTGAGTGGTGTCTCTCAGTCCCTCTCTCTCAGGGAGATATCTGTACACTGACTGGTGTCTCTCAGTCCCAGTCTCTCAGGGAGATATCTGTACACTGAGTGGTGTCTCACAGTCCCTCTCTCTCAGGGAGACATCTGTACACTGACTGGTGTCTCTCAGTCCCTGTCTCTCAGGGAGATATCTGTACACTGAGTGGTGTCTCTCAGTCCCTCTCTCTCAGGGAGATATCTGTACACTGACTGGTGTCTCTCAGTCCCTGTCTCTCAGGGAGATATCTATACACTGAGTGGTGTCTCTCAGTCCCTGTCTCTCAGGGAGATATCTGTACACTGACTGGTGTCTCTCAGTCCCTCTCTCTCAGGGAGATATCTGAACGCTGACTAGTGTCTCTCAGTCCCTCTCTCTCAGGGAGATATCTGTACACTGAGTGGTGTCTCACAGTCCCTCTCTCGCAGGGAGATATCTGTACACTGACTGGTGTCTCTCAGTCCCTCTCTCTCAGGGAGATATCTGTACACTGACTGGTGTCTCTCAGTCCCTGTCTCTCAGGGAGATATCTGTACACTGAGTGGTGTCTCTCAGTCCCTGTCTCTCAGGGAGATATCTGTACACTGACTGGTGTCTCTCAGTCCCTGTCTCTCAGGGAGATATCTGTACACTGAGTGGTGTCTCACAGTCCCTCTCTCTCAGGGAGATATCTGTACACTGACTGGTGTCTCTCTGTCCCTCTCTCTCAGGGAGATATCTGTACACTGAGTGGTGTCTCTCAGTCCCTCTCTCTCAGGGAGATATATGTACACTGACTGGTGTCTCTCAGTCCCTCTCTCAGGGAGGTATCTGTACACTGAGTGGTGTCTCTCAGTCCCTGTCTCTCAGGGAGATATATGTACACTGACTGGTGTCTCTCAGTCCCTCTCTGTCAGGGAGATATCTGTACAGTGAGTGGTGTCTCTCAGTCCCTGTCTCTCAGGGAGATATCTGTACAGTGAGTGGTGTCTCTCAGTCCCTCTCTCTCAGGGAGATATCTGTACTATGACTGGTGTCTCTCAGTCCCTGTCTCTCAGGGAGATATCAGTACACTGAGTGGTGTCTCTCAGTCCCTCTCTCTCAGGGAGATATCTGTACACTGACTGGTGTCTCTCAGTCCCTCTCTCTCAGGGTGGTATCTGTACACTGAGTGGTGTCTCTCAGTCCCTGTCTCTCAGGGAGATATCTGTACACTGACTGGTGTCTCTCAGTCCCTGTCTCTCAGGGAGCTTTATGTACACTGAGTGGTGTCTCTCAGGGAGAAATCTGTACACTGAGTGTTGTCTCTCAGTCCCTCTCTCTCAGGGAGATATCTGTACACTGACTGGTGTCTCTCAGCCCCTCTCTCTCAGGGAGATATCTTTGCACTGAGTGGTGTCTCACAGTCCCTCTCTCTGGGAGATATCTGTACACTGACTGGTGTCTCTCAGTCCCTGTCTCTCAGGGAGATATCTGTACACTGAGTGGTGTCTCTCAGTCCCTCTCTCTCAGGGAGATATCTGCACACTGACTGGTGTCTCTCAGTCCCTGTCTCTGTGGGAGATATCTGTACACTGAGTGGTGTCTCTCAGTCCCTCTCTCTCAGGGAGATATTTGTACACTGACTGGTGTCTCTCAGTCCCTGTCTCTCAGGGAGATATCTGTACATTGAGTGGTGTCTCACAGTCCCTCTCTCTCAGGGAGACATCTGTACACTGACTGGTGTCTCTCAGTCCCTCTCTCTCAGGGAGATATCTGTACACTAAGTGGTGTCTCTCAGTCCCTCTCTCTCAGGGAGATATCTGTACACTGAGTGGTGTCTCTCAGTCCCTGTCTCTCAGGGAGATATCTGTACACTGACTGGTGTCTCTCAGTCCCTCTCTCTCAGGGAGATATCTGTACACTGACTGGTGTCTCTCAGTCCCTCTCTCTCAGGGAGATATCTGTACACTGAGTGGTGTCTCACAGCCCCTGTCTCTCAGGGAGATATCTGTACACTGTCTGGTGTCTCTCAGTCCCTGTCTGTCAGGGAGATATCTATACACTGAGTGGTGTCTCTCAGTCCCTGTCTCTCAGGGAGCTTTATGTACACTGAGTGGTGTCTCTCAGGGAGATATCTGTACACTGACTGGTGTCTCTCAGTCCCTGTCTCTCAGGGAGCTTTATGTACACTGAGTGGTGTCTCTCAGTCCCTCTCTCTCAGGGAGATATTTGTACACTGACTGGTGTCTCTCAGTCCCTGTCTCTCAGGGAGATATCTGCACACTGAGTGGTGTCTCTCAGTCCCTCTCTCTCAGGGAGATATCTGTACACTGACTGGTGTCTCTCAGTCCCAGTCTCTCAGGGAGATATCTGTACACTGAGTGGTGTCTCACAGTCCCTCTCTCTCAGGGAGACATCTGTACACTGACTGGTGTCTCTCAGTCCCTGTCTCTCAGGGAGATATCTGTACACTGAGTGGTGTCTCTCAGTCCCTCTCTCTCAGGGAGATATCTGTACACTGACTGGTGACTCTCAGTCCCTGTCTCTCAGGGAGATATCTATACACTGAGTGGTGTCTCTCAGTCCCTGTCTCTCAGGGAGATATCTGTACACTGACTGGTGTCTCTCAGTCCCTCTCTCTCAGGGAGATATCTGAACGCTGACTAGTGTCTCTCAGTCCCTCTCTCTCAGGGAGATATCTGTACACTGAGTGGTGTCTCTCAGTCCCTCTCTCTCAGGGAGATATCTGTACACTGACTGGTGTCTCACAGTCCCTCTCTCTCAGGGAGATATCTGTACACTGACTGGTGTCTCTCAGTCCCTCTCCCTCAGGGAGATATCTGTACACTGAGTGGTGTCTCTCAGTCCCTCTCTCTCAGGGAGATATATGTACACTGACTGGTGTCTCTCAGTCCCTCTCTCTCAGGGAGGTATCTGTACACTGAGTGGTGTCTCTCAGTCCCTGTCTCTCAGGGAGATATCTGTACACTGACTGGTGTCTCTCAGTCCCTGTCTCTCATGGAGATAGAACATAGAACATAGAACATAGAACATACAGCACAGAACAGGCCCTTCGGCCCACAATGTTGTGCCGATGCTTTGTCCTCTGTCAAGGACAATTTAATCTATACCCCATCATTCTCCTTTATCCATATACCTATCCAAAAGCCTTTTGAAAGTCCCTAAAGTTTCTGACTCAACAACTTCCCCGGGCAAGGCATTCCATGCCTCGACCACTCTCTGGGTAAAGAACCTTCCCCTGACATCCCCCTTATATCTCCCACCCTTCACCTTAAATTTATGACCCCTTGTAACGCTTTGCTCCACCCGGGGAAAAAGTTTCTGACTGTCTACCCTATCTATTCCCCTGATCATCTTATAAACCTCTATCATGTCACCCCTCATCCTTCTCCTTTCTAATGAGAAGAGGCCTAGAATGTTCAGCCTTTCCTCGTAAGACTTATTCTCCATTCCAGGCAACATCCTGGTAAATCTCCTCTGCACCCTCTCCAAGGCTTCCACATCCTTCCTAAAATGAGGCGACCAGAACTGCACACAGTACTCCAAATGAGGCCTTACCAAGGTCCTGTACAGCTGCATCATCACCTCACGGCTCTTAAATTCAATCCCTCTGCTAATGAACGCTAACACCCCATATGCCTTCTTCACAGCCCCTCTCACAGTCCCTCTCTCTCAGGGAGACATCTGTACACTGACTGGTGTCTCTCAGTCCCTGTCTCTCAGGGAGATATCTGTACACTGAGTGGTGACTCTCAGTCCCTGTCTCTCAGGGAGATATCTATACACTGAGTGGTGTCTCTCAGTCCCTGTCTCTCAGGGAGATATCTGTACACTGACTGGTGTCTCTCAGTCCCTCTCTCTCAGGGTGGTATCTGTACACTGAGTGGTGTCTCTCAGTCCCTGTCTCTCAGGGAGATATCTGTACACTGACTGGTGTCTCTCAGTCCCTGTCTCTCAGGGAGCTTTATGTACACTGAGTGGTGTCTCTCAGGGAGAAATCTGTACACTGAGTGTTGTCTCTCAGTCCCTCTCTCTCAGGGAGATATCTGTACACTGACTGGTGTCTCTCAGCCCCTCTCTCTCAGGGAGATATCTGTGCACTGAGTGGTGTCTCACAGTCCCTCTCTCTGGGAGATATCTGTACACTGACTGGTGTCTCTCAGTCCCTGTCTCTCAGGGAGATATCTGTACACTGAGTGGTGTCTCTCAGTCCCTCTCTCTCAGGGAGATATCTGTACTCTGACTGGTGTCTCTCAGTCCCTGTCTCTGAGGGAGATATCTGTACACTGAGTGGTGTCTCTCAGTCCCTCTCTCTCAGGGAGATATCTGTACACTGACTGGTGTCTCTCAGTCCCTCTCTCTCAGGGAGATATCTGAACGCTGACTAGTGTCTCTCAGTCCCTCTCTCTCAGGGAGATATCTGTACACTGAGTGGTGTCTCTCAGTCCCTCTCTCTCAGGGAGATATCTGTACACTGACTGGTGTCTCTCAGTCCCTGTCTCTCAGGGAGATATATGTACACTGACTGGTGTCTCTCAGTCCCTCTCTCAGGGAGGTATGTGTACACTGAGTGGTGTCTCTCAGTCCCCGTCTCTCAGGGAGATATATGTACACTGACTGGTGTCTCTCAGTCCTTGTCTCTCAGGGAGATATCTGTTCACTGAGTGGTGTCTCTCAGTCCCTCTCTCTCAGGGAGATATCTGTACACTGAGTGGTGTCTCTCAGTTCCTGTCTCTCAGAGAGATATCTGTACACTGAATGGTGTCTCTCAGTCCCTCTCTCTCAGGGAGCTATCTGTACACTGACTGGTGTCTCTCAGTCCCTCTCTCTCAGGGAGATATCTGTACGCTGACTGGTGTCTCTCAGTCCCTCTCTCTCATGGAGATATCTGTACACTGAGTGGTGTCTCTCAGTCCCTCTCTCTCAGGGAGATATCTGTACACTGAGTGGTGTCTCTCAGTCCCTGTCTCTCAGGGAGATATCTGTACACTGACTGGTGTCTCACAGCCCCTGTCTCTCAGGGAGATATCTGTACACTGACTGGTGTCTCTCAGTCCCTGTCTCTCAGGGAGAAATCTGTACACTGAGTGGTGTCTCTCAATCCCTCTCTCTCAGGGAGATATCTGTACACTGACTGGTGTCTCTCAGTCCCTGTCTCTCAGGGAGATATCTGTACACTGAGTGGTGTCTCTCAGTCCCTGTCTCTCAGTGAGATATATGTACACTGACTGGTGTCTCTCAGTCCCTCTCTCTCAGGGAGATATCTGTACACTGACTGGTGTCTCTCAGTCCCTCTCTCTCAGGGAGATATCTGTACACTCAGTGGTGTCTCACAGCCCCTGTCTCTCAGGGAGATATCTGTACACTGTCTGGTGTCTCTCAGTCCCTGTCTGTCAGGGAGATATCTATACACTGAGTGGTGTCTCTCAGTCCCTGTCTCTCAGGGAGCTTTATGTACACTGAGTGGTGTCTCTCAGGGAGATATCTGTACACTGACTGGTGTCTCTCAGTCCCTGTCTCTCAGGGAGCTTTATGTACACTGAGTGGTGTCTCTCAGTCCCTCTCTCTCAGGGAGATATTTGTACACTGACTGGTGTCTCTCAGTCCCTGTCTCTCAGGGAGATATCTGCACACTGAGTGGTGTCTCTCAGTCCCTCTCTCTCAGGGAGATATCTGTACACTGACTGGTGTCTCTCAGTCCCAGTCTCTCAGGGAGATATCTGTACACTGAGTGGTGTCTCACAGTCCCTCTCTCTCAGGGAGACATCTGTACACTGACTGGTGTCTCTCAGTCCCTGTCTCTCAGGGAGATATCTGTACACTGAGTGGTGTCTCTCAGTCCCTCTCTCTCAGGGAGATATCTGTACACGGACTGGTGTCTCTCAGTCCCTGTCTCTCAGGGAGATATCTATACACTGAGTGGTGTCTCTCAGTCCCTGTCTCTCAGGGAGATATCTGAACGCTGACTAGTGTCTCTCAGTCCCTCTCTCTCAGGGAGATATCTGTACACTGAGTGGTGTCTCACAGTCCCTCTCTCGCAGGGAGATATCTGTACACTGACTGGTGTCTCTCAGTCCCTCTCTCTCAGGGAGATATCTGTACACTGACTGGTGTCTCTCAGTCCCTGTCTCTCAGGGAGATATCTGTACACTGAGTGGTGTCTCTCAGTCCCTGTCTCTCAGGGAGATATCTGGACACTGACTGGTGTCTCTCAGTCCCTGTCTCTCAGGGAGATATCTGTACACTGAGTGGTGTCTCACAGTCCCTCTCTCTCAGGGAGATATCTGTACACTGACTGGTGTCTCTCTGTCCCTCTCTCTCAGGGAGATATCTGCACACTGAGTGGTGTCTCTCAGTCCCTCTCTCTCAGGGAGATATATGTACACTGACTGGTGTCTCTCAGTCCCTCTCTCTCAGGGAGGTATCTGTACACTGAGTGGTGTCTCTCAGTCCCTGTCTCTCAGGGAGATATATGTACACTGACTGGTGTCTCTCAGTCCCTGTCTCTCAGGGAGATATCTGTACACTGAGTGGTGTCTCTCAGTCCCTCTCTCTCAGGGAGATATCTGTACAATGAGTGGTGTCTCTCAGTCCCTGTCTCTCAGGGAGATATCTGTACAGTGAGTGGTGTCTCTCAGTCCCTCTCTCTCAGGGAGATATCTGTACTATGACTGGTGTCTCTCAGTCCCTGTCTCTCAGGGAGATATCAGTACACTGAGTGGTGTCTCTCAGTCCCTCTCTCTCAGGGAGATATCTGTACACTGACTGGTGTCTCTCAGTCCCTCTCTCTCAGGGTGGTATCTGTACACTGAGTGGTGTCTCTCAGTCCCTGTCTCTCAGGGAGATATCTGTACACTGACTGGTGTCTCTCAGTCCCTGTCTCTCAGGGAGCTTTATGTACACTGAGTGGTGTCTCTCAGGGAGAAATCTGTACACTGAGTGTTGTCTCTCAGTCCCTCTCTCTCAGGGAGATATCTGTACACTGACTGGTGTCTCTCAGCCCCTCTCTCTCAGGGAGATAGCTTTGCACTGAGTGGTGTCTCACAGTCCCTCTCTCTGGGAGATATCTGTACACTGACTGGTGTCTCTCAGTCCCTGTCTCTCAGGGAGATATCTGTACACTGAGTGGTGTCTCTCAGTCCCTCTCTCTCAGGGAGATATCTGCACACTGACTGGTGTCTCTCAGTCCCTGTCTCTGAGGGAGATATCTGTACACTGAGTGGTGTCTCTCAGGCCCTCTCTCTCAGGGAGATATTTGTACACTGACTGGTGTCTCTCAGTCCCTGTCTCTCAGGGAGATATCTGTACATTGAGTGGTGTCTCACAGTCCCTCTCTCTCAGGGAGACATCTGTACACTGACTGGTGTCTCTCTGTCCCTCTCTCTCAGGGAGATATCTGTACACTGAGTGGTGTCTCTCAGTCCCTCTCTCTCAGGGAGATATCTGTACACTGAGTGGTGTCTCTCAGTCCCTGTCTCTCAGGGAGATATATGTACACTGACTGGTGTCTCTCAGTCCCTCTCTCTCAGGGAGATATCTGTACACTGACTGGTGTCTCTCAGTCCCTCTCTCTCAGGGAGATATCTGTACACTGAGTGGTGTCTCACAGCCCCTGTCTCTCAGGGAGATATCTGTACACTGTCTGGTGTCTCTCAGTCCCTGTCTGTCAGGGAGATATCTATACACTGAGTGGTGTCTCTCAGTCCCTGTCTCTCAGGGAGCTTTATGTACACTGAGTGGTGTCTCTCAGGGAGATATCTGTACACTGACTGGTGTCTCTCAGTCCCTGTCTCTCAGGGAGCTTTATGTACACTGAGTGGTGTCTCTCAGTCCCTCTCTCTCAGGGAGATATTTGTACACTGACTGGTGTCTCTCAGTCCCTGTCTCTCAGGGAGATATCTGCACACTGAGTGGTGTCTCTCAGTCCCTCTCTCTCAGGGAGATATCTGTACACTGACTGGTGTCTCTCAGTCCCAGTCTCTCAGGGAGATATCTGTACACTGAGTGGTGTCTCACAGTCCCTCTCTCTCAGGGAGACATCTGTACACTGACTGGTGTCTCTCAGTCCCTGTCTCTCAGGGAGATATCTGTACACTGAGTGGTGTCTCTCAGTCCCTCTCTCTCAGGGAGATATCTGTACACTGACTGGTGACTCTCAGTCCCTGTCTCTCAGGGAGATATCTATACACTGAGTGGTGTCTCTCAGTCCCTGTCTCTCAGGGAGATATCTGTACACTGACTGGTGTCTCTCAGTCCCTCTCTCTCAGGGAGATATCTGAACGCTGACTAGTGTCTCTCAGTCCCTCTCTCTCAGGGAGATATCTGTACACTGAGTGGTGTCTCTCAGTCCCTCTCTCTCAGGGAGATATCTGTACACTGACTGGTGTCTCACAGTCCCTCTCTCTCAGGGAGATATCTGTACACTGACTGGTTTCTCTCAGTCCCTCTCCCTCATGGAGATATCTGTACACTGAGTGGTGTCTCTCAGTCCCTCTCTCTCAGGGAGATATATGTACACTGACTGGTGTCTCTCAGTCCCTCTCTCTCAGGGAGGTATCTGTACACTGAGTGGTGTCTCTCAGTCCCTGTCTCTCAGGGAGATATATGTACACTGACTGGTGTCTCTCAGTCCCTGTCTCTCAGGGAGATAGAACATAGAACATAGAACATAGAACATACAGCACAGAACAGGCCCTTCGGCCCACAATGTTGTGCCGATCCTTTGTCCTCTGTCAAGGACAATTTAATCTATACCCCATCATTCTCCTTTATCCATATACCTATCCAAAAGCCTTTTGAAAGTCCCTAAAGTTTCTGACTCAACAACTTCCCCGGGCAAGGCATTCCATGCCTCGACCACTCTCTGGGTAAAGAACCTTCCCCTGACACCCCCCTTATATCTCCCACCCTTCACCTTAAATTTATGACCCCTTGTAACGCTTTGCTCCACCCGGGGAAAAAGTTTCTGACTGTCTACCCTATCTATTCCCCTGATCATCTTGTAAACCTCTATCATGTCACCCCTCATCCTTCTCCTTTCTAATGAGAAGAGGCCTAGAATGTTCAGCCTTTCCTCGTAAGACTTATTCTCCATTCCAGGCAACATCCTGGTAAATCTCCTCTGCACCCTCTCCAAGGCTTCCACATCCTTCCTAAAATGAGGCGACCAGAACTGCACACAGTACTCCAAATGAGGCCTTACCAAGGTCCTGTACAGCTGCATCATCACCTCATGGCTCTTAAATTCAATCCCTCTGCTAATGAACGCTAACACCCCATATGCCTTCTTCACAGCCCCTCTCACAGTCCCTCTCTCTCAGGGAGACATCTGTACACTGACTGGTGTCTCTCAGTCCCTGTCTCTCAGGGAGATATCTGTACACTGAGTGGTGTCTCTCAGTCCCTCTCTCTCAGGGAGATATCTGTACACTGACTGGTGACTCTCAGTCCCTGTCTCTCAGGGAGATATCTATACACTGAGTGATGTCTCTCAGTCCCTGTCTCTCAGGGAGATATCTGTACATTGACTGGTGTCTCTCAGTCCCTCTCTCTCAGGGTGGTATCTGTACACTGAGTGGTGTCTCTCAGTCCCTGTCTCTCAGGGAGATATCTGTACACTGACTGGTGTCTCTCAGTCCCTGTCTCTCAGGGAGCTTTATGTACACTGAGTGGTGTCTCTCAGGGAGAAATCTGTACACTGAGTGTTGTCTCTCAGTCCCTCTCTCTCAGGGAGATATCTGTACACTGACTGGTGTCTCTCAGCCCCTCTCTCTCAGGGAGATATCTGTGCACTGAGTGGTGTCTCACAGTCCCTCTCTCTGGGAGATATCTGTACACTGACTGGTGTCTCTCAGTCCCTGTCTCTCAGGGAGATATCTGTACACTGAGTGGTGTCTCTCAGTCCCTCTCTCTCAGGGAGATATCTGTACTCTGACTGGTGTCTCTCAGTCCCTGTCTCTGAGGGAGATATCTGTACACTGAGTGGTGTCTCTCAGTCCCTCTCTCTCAGGGAGATATCTGTACACTGACTGGTGTCTCTCAGTCCCTCTCTCTCAGGGAGATATCTGAACGCTGACTAGTGTCTCTCAGTCCCTCTCTCTCAGGGAGATATCTGTACACTGAGTGGTGTCTCTCAGTCCCTCTCTCTCAGGGAGATATCTGTACACTGACTGGTGTCTCTCAGTCCCTGTCTCTCAGGGAGATATATGTACACTGACTGGTGTCTCTCAGTCCCTCTCTCAGGGAGGTATCTGTACACTGAGTGGTGTCTCTCAGTCCCCGTCTCTCAGGGAGATATATGTACACTGACTGGTGTCTCTCAGTCCTTGTCTCTCAGGGAGATATCTGTTCACTGAGTGGTGTCTCTCAGTCCCTCTCTCTCAGGGAGATATCTGTACACTGAGTGGTGTCTCTCAGTTCCTGTCTCTCAGGGAGATATCTGTACACTGAATGGTGTCTCTCAGTCACTCTCTCTCAGGGAGCTATCTGTACACTGACTGGTGTCTCTCAGTCCCTCTCTCTCAGGGAGATATCTGTACGCTGACTGGTGTCTCTCAGTCCCTCTCTCTCATGGAGATATCTGTACACTGAGTGGTGTCTCTCAGTCCCTCTCTCTCAGGGAGATATCTGTACACTGAGTGGTGTCTCACAGCCCCTGTCTCTCAGGGAGATATCTGTACACTGACTGGTGTCTCTCAGTCCCTGTCTCTCAGGGAGAAATCTGTACACTGAGTGGTGTCTCTCAATCCCTCTCTCTCAGGGAGATATCTGTACACTGACTGGTGTCTCTCAGTCCCTGTCTCTCAGGGAGATATCTGTACTCTCAGTGGTGTCTCACAGTCCCTCTCTCGCAGGGAGATATCTGTACACTGACTGGTGTCTCTCAGTCCCTCTCTCTCAGGGAGATATCTCTACACTGACTGGTGTCTCTCAGTCCCTCTCTCTCAGGGAGATATCTGTACACTGACTGGTGTCTCTCAGTCCCTGTCTCTCAGGGAGATATCTGTACACTGAGTGGTGTCTCACAGTCCCTCTCTCTCAGGGAGATATCTGTACACTGACTGGTGTCTCTCTGTCCCTCTCTCTCAGGGAAATATCTGTACACTGAGTGGTGTCTCTCAGTCCCTCTCTCTCAGGGAGATATATGTACACTGACTGGTGTCTCTCAGTCCCTCTCTCTCAGTGAGGTATCTGTACACTGAGTGGTGTCTCTCAGTCCCTGTCTCTCAGGGAGATATATGCACACTGACTGGTGTCTCTCAGTCCCTGTCTCTCAGGGAGATATCTGTACACTGAGTGGTGTCTCTCAGTCCCTCTCTCTCAGGGAGATATCTGTACAATGAGTGGTGTCTCTCAGTCCCTGTCTCTCAGGGAGATATCTGTACAGTGAGTGGTGTCTCTCAGTCCCTCTCTCTCAGGGAGATATCTGTACTATGACTGGTGTCTCTCAGTCCCTGTCTCTCAGGGAGATATCAGTACACTGAGTGGTGTCTCTCAGTCCCTCTCTCTCAGGGAGATATCTGTACACTGACTGGTGTCTCTCAGTCCCTCTCTCTCAGGGTGGTATCTGTACACTGAGTGGTGTCTCTCAGTCCCTGTCTCTCAGGGAGATATCTGTACACTGACTGGTGTCTCTCAGTCCCTGTCTCTCAGGGAGCTTTATGTACACTGAGTGGTGTCTCTCAGGGAGAAATATGTGCACTGAGTGTTGTCTCTCAGTCCCTCTCTCTCAGGGAGATATCTGTACACTGACTGGTGTCTCTCAGCCCCTCTTTCTCAGGGAGATATCTGTGCACTGAGTGGTGTCTCACAGTCCCTCTCTCTGGGAGATATCTGTACACTGACTGGTGTCTCTCAATCCCTGTCTCTCAGGGAGATATCTGTACACTGAGTGGTGTCTCTCAGTCCCTCTCTCTCAGGGAGATATTTGTACACTGACTGGTGTCTCTCAGTCCCTGTCTCTCAGGGAGATATCTGTACACTGAGTGGTGTCTCTCAGTCCCTCTCTCTCAGGGAGATATTTGTACACTGAGTGGTGTCTCTCAGTCCCTGTCTCTCAGGGAGATATATGTACACTGACTGGTGTCTCTCAGTCCCTCTCTCTCAGGGAGATATCTGTACACTGACTGGTGTCTCTCAGTCCCTCTCTCTCAGGGAGATATCTGTACACTGAGTGGTGTCTCACAGCCCCTGTCTCTCAGGGAGATATCTGTACACTGTCTGGTGTCTCTCAGTCCCTGTCTGTCAGGGAGATATCTATACACTGAGTGGTGTCTCTCAGTCCCTGTCTCTCAGGGAGCTTTATGTACACTGAGTGGTGTGTCTCAGGGAGATATCTGTACACTGACTGGTGTCTCTCAGTCCCTGTCTCTCAGGGAGCTTTATGTACACTGAGTGGTGTCTCTCAGTCCCTCTCTCTCAGGGAGATATTTGTACACTGACTGGTGTCTCTCAGTCCCTGTCTCTCAGGGAGATATCTGCACACTGAGTGGTGTCTCTCAGTCCCTCTCTCTCAGGGAGATATCTGTACACTGACTGGTGTCTCTCAGTCCCAGTCTCTCAGGGAGATATCTGTACACTGAGTGGTGTCTCACAGTCCCTCTCTCTCAGGGAGACATCTGTACACTGACTGGTGTCTCTCAGTCCCTGTCTCTCAGGGAGATATCTGTACACTGAGTGGTGTCTCTCAGTCCCTCTCTCTCAGGGAGATATCTGTACACTGACTGGTGTCTCTCAGTCCCTGTCTCTCAGGGAGATATCTATACACTGAGTGGTGTCTCTCAGTCCCTGTCTCTCAGGGAGATATCTGTACACTGACTGGTGTCTCTCAGTCCCTCTCTCTCAGGGAGATATCTGAACGCTGACTAGTGTCTCTCAGTCCCTCTCTCTCAGGGAGATATCTGTACACTGAGTGGTGTCTCACAGTCCCTCTCTCGCAGGGAGATATCTGTACACTGACTGGTGTCTCTCAGTCCCTCTCTCTCAGGGAGATATCTGTACACTGACTGGTGTCTCTCAGTCCCTGTCTCTCAGGGAGATATCTGTACACTGAGTGGTGTCTCTCAGTCCCTGTCTCTCAGGGAGATATCTGTACACTGACTGGTGTCTCTCAGTCCCTGTCTCTCAGGGAGATATCTGTACACTGACTGGTGTCTCTCAGTCCCTGTCTCTCAGGGAGATATCTATACACTGAGTGGTGTCTCTCAGTCCCTGTCTCTCAGGGAGATATCTGTACACTGACTGGTGTCTCTCAGTCCCTCTCTCTCAGGGAGATATCTGAACGCTGACTAGTGTCTCTCAGTCCCTCTCTCTCAGGGAGATATCTGTACACTGAGTGGTGTCTCACAGTCCCTCTCTCGCAGGGAGATATCTGTACACTGACTGGTGTCTCTCAGTCCCTCTCTCTCAGGGAGATATCTGTACACTGACTGGTGTCTCTCAGTCCCTGTCTCTCAGGGAGATATCTGTACACTGAGTGGTGCCTCTCAGTCCCTGTCTCTCAGGGAGATATCTGTACACTGACTGGTGTCTCTCAGTCCCTGTCTCTCAGGGAGATATCTGTACACTGAGTGGTGTCTCACAGTCCCTCTCTCTCAGGGAGATATCTGTACACTGACTGGTGTCTCTCTGTCCCTCTCTCTCAGTGAGATATCTGTACACTGAGTGGTGTCTCTCAGTCCCTCTCTCTCAGGGAGATATATGTACACTGACTGGTGTCTCTCAGTCCCTCTCTCTCAGGGAGGTATCTGTACACTGAGTGGTGTCTCTCAGTCCCTGTCTCTCAGGGAGATATATGTACACTGACTGGTGTCTCTCAGTCCCTGTCTCTCAGGGAGATATCTGTGCACTGAGTGGTGTCTCTCAGTCCCTCTCTCTCAGGGAGATATCTGTACAATGAGTGGTGTCTCTCATCCCTGTCTCTCAGGGAGATATCTGTACAGTGAGTGGTGTCTCTCAGTCCCTCTCTCTCAGGGAGATATCTGTACTATGACTGGTGTCTCTCAGTCCCTGTCTCTCAGGGAGATATCAGTACACTGAGTGGTGTCTCTCAGTCCCTCTCTCTCAGGGAGATATCTGTACACTGACTGGTGTCTCTCAGTCCCTCTCTCTCAGGGTGGTATCTGTACACTGAGTGGTGTCTCTCAGTCCCTGTCTCTCAGGGAGATATCTGTACACTGACTGGTGTCTCTCAGTCCCTGTCTCTCAGGGAGCTTTATGTACACTGAGTGGTGTCTCTCAGGGAGAAATCTGTACACTGAGTGTTGTCTCTCAGTCCCTCTCTCTCAGGGAGATATCTGTACACTGACTGGTGTCTCTCAGCCCCTCTCTCTCAGGGAGATATCTTTGCACTGAGTGGTGTCTCACAGTCCCTCTCTCTGGGAGATATCTGTACACTGACTGGTGTCTCTCAGTCCCTGTCTCTCAGGGAGATATCTGTACACTGAGTGGTGTCTCTCAGTCCCTCTCTCTCAGGGAGGTATCTGTACACTGAGTGGTGTCTCTCAGTCCCTGTCTCTGAGGGAGATATCTGTACACTGAGTGGTGTCTCTCAGTCCCTCTCTCTCAGGGAGATATCTGTACACTGACTGGTGTCTCTCAGTCCCTGTCTCTCAGGGAGATATCTGTACACTGAGTGGTGTCTCACAGTCCCTCTCTCTCAGGGAGATATCTGTACACTGACTGGTGTCTCTCTGTCCCTCTCTCTCAGTGAGATATCTGTACACTGAGTGGTGTCTCTCAGTCCCTCTCTCTCAGGGAGATATATGTACACTGACTGGTGTCTCTCTGTCCCTCTCTCTCAGGGAGGTATCTGTACACTGAGTGGTGTCTCTCAGTCCCTGTCTCTCAGGGAGATATATGTACACTGACTGGTGTCTCTCAGTCCCTGTCTCTCAGGGAGATATCTGTACACTGAGTGGTGTCTCTCAGTCCCTCTCTCTCAGGGAGATATCTGTACAATGAGTGGTGTCTCTCAGTCCCTGTCTCTCAGGGAGATATCTGTACAGTGAGTGGTGTCTCTCAGTCCCTCTCTCTCAGGGAGATATCTGTACTATGACTGGTGTCTCTCAGTCCCTGTCTCTCAGGGAGATATCAGTACACTGAGTGGTGTCTCTCAGTCCCTCTCTCTCAGGGAGATATCTGTACACTGACTGGTGTCTCTCAGTCCCTCTCTCTCAGGGTGGTATCTGTACACTGAGTGGTGTCTCTCAGTCCCTGTCTCTCAGGGAGATATCTGTACACTGACTGGTGTCTCTCAGTCCCTGTCTCTCAGGGAGCTTTATGTACACAGAGTGGTGTCTCTCAGGGAGAAATCTGTACACTGAGTGTTGTCTCTCAGTCCCTCTCTCTCAGGGAGATATCTGTACACTGACTGGTGTCTCTCAGCCCCTCTCTCTCAGGGAGATATCTTTGCACTGAGTGGTGTCTCACAGTCCCTCTCTCTGGGAGATATCTGTACACTGACTGGTGTCTCTCAGTCCCTGTCTCTCAGGGAGATATCTGTACACTGAGTGGTGTCTCTCAGTCCCTCTCTCTCAGGGAGATATCTGCACACTGACTGGTGTCTCTCAGTCCCTGTCTCTGAGGGAGATATCTGTACACTGAGTGGTGTCTCTCAGTCCCTCTCTCTCAGGGAGATATTTGTACACTGACTGGTGTCTCTCAGTCCCTGTCTCTCAGGGAGATATCTGTACATTGAGTGGTGTCTCACAGTCCCTCTCTCTCAGGGAGACATCTGTACACTGACTGGTGTCTCTCAGTCCCTCTCTCTCAGGGAGATATCTGTACACTGAGTGGTGTCTCTCAGTCCCTCTCTCTCAGGGAGATATCTGTACACTGAGTGGTGTCTCTCAGTCCCTGTCTCTCAGGGAGATATATGTACACTGACTGGTGTCTCTCAGTCCCTCTCTCTCAGGGAGATATCTGTACACTGACTGGTGTCTCTCAGTCCCTCTCTCTCAGGGAGATATCTGTACACTGAGTGGTGTCTCACAGCCCCTGTCTCTCAGGGAGATATCTGTACACTGTCTGGTGTCTCTCAGTCCCTGTCTGTCAGGGAGATATCTATACACTGAGTGGTGTCTCTCAGTCCCTGTCTCTCAGGGAGCTTTATGTACACTGAGTGGTGTCTCTCAGGGAGATATCTGTACACTGACTGGTGTCTCTCAGTCCCTGTCTCTCAGGGAGCTTTATGTACACTGAGTGGTGTCTCTCAGTCCCTCTCTCTCAGGGAGATATTTGTACACTGACTGGTGTCTCTCAGTCCCTGTCTCTCAGGGAGATATCTGCACACTGAGTGGTGTCTCTCAGTCCCTCTCTCTCAGGGAGATATCTGTACACTGACTGGTGTCTCTCAGTCCCAGTCTCTCAGGGAGATATCTGTACACTGAGTGGTGTCTCACAGTCCCTCTCTCTCAGGGAGACATCTGTACACTGACTGGTGTCTCTCAGTCCCTGTCTCTCAGGGAGATATCTGTACACTGAGTGGTGTCTCTCAGTCCCTCTCTCTCAGGGAGATATCTGTACACTGACTGGTGACTCTCAGTCCCTGTCTCTCAGGGAGATATCTATACACTGAGTGGTGTCTCTCAGTCCCTGTCTCTCAGGGAGATATCTGTACACTGACTGGTGTCTCTCAGTCCCTCTCTCTCAGGGAGATATCTGAACGCTGACTAGTGTCTCTCAGTCCCTCTCTCTCAGGGAGATATCTGTACACTGACTGGTGTCTCTCAGTCCCTGTCTCTCAGGGAGATATCTGTACACTCAGTGGTGTCTCACAGTCCCTCTCTCGCAGGGAGATATCTGTACACTGACTGGTGTCTCTCAGTCCCTCTCTCTCAGGGAGATATCTCTACACTGACTGGTGTCTCTCAGTCCCTCTCTCTCAGGGAGATTTCTGTACACTGACTGGTGTCTCTCAGTCCCTGTCTCTCAGGGAGATATCTGTACACTGAGTGGTGTCTCACAGTCCCTCTCTCTCAGGGAGATATCTGTACACTGACTGGTGTCTCTCTGTCCCGCTCTCTCAGGGAGATATCTGTACACTGAGTGGTGTCTCTCAGTCCCTCTCTCTCAGGGAGATATATGTACACTGACTGGTGTCTCTCAGTCCCTCTCTCTCAGTGAGGTATCTGTACACTGAGTGGTGTCTCTCAGTCCCTGTCTCTCAGGGAGATATATGCACACTGACTGGTGTCTCTCAGTCCCTGTCTCTCAGGGAGATATCTGTACACTGAGTGGTGTCTCTCAGTCCCTCTCTCTCAGGGAGATATCTGTACAATGAGTGGTGTCTCTCAGTCCCTGTCTCTCGGAGATATCTGTACAGTGAGTGGTGTCTCTCAGTCCCTCTCTCTCAGGGAGATATCTGTACTATGACTGGTGTCTCTCAGTCCCTGTCTCTCAGGGAGATATCAGTACACTGAGTGGTGTCTCTCAGTCCCTCTCTCTCAGGGAGATATCTGTACACTGACTGGTGTCTCTCAGTCCCTCTCTCTCAGGGTAGTATCTGTACACTGAGTGGTGTCTCTCAGTCCCTGTCTCTCAGGGAGATATCTGTACACTGACTGGTGTCTCTCAGTCCCTGTCTCTCAGGGAGCTTTATGTACACTGAGTGGTGTCTCTCAGGGAGAAATCTGTGCACTGAGTGTTGTCTCTCAGTCCCTCTCTCTCAGGGAGATATCTGTACACTGACTGGTGTCTCTCAGCCCCTCTTTCTCAGGGAGATATCTGTGCACTGAGTGGTGTCTCACAGTCCCTCTCTCTGGGAGATATCTGTACACTGACTGGTGTCTCTCAATCCCTGTCTCTCAGGGAGATATCTGTACACTGAGTGGTGTCTCTCAGTCCCTCTCTCTCAGGGAGATATCTGCACACTGACTGGTGTCTCTCAGTCCCTGTCTCTGAGGGAGATATCTGTACACTGAGTGGTGTCTCTCAGTCCCTCTCTCTCAGGGAGATATTTGTACACTGACTGGTGTCTCTCAGTCCCTGTCTCTCAGGGAGATATCTGTACACTGAGTGGTGTCTCTCAGTCCCTCTCTCTCAGGGAGATATTTGTACACTGACTGGTGTCTCTCAGTCCCTGTCTCTCAGTGAGATATCTGTACATTGAGTGGTGTCTCACAGTCCCTCTCTCTCAGGGAGACATCTGTACACTGACTGGTGTCTCTCAGTCCCTCTCTCTCTGGGAGATATCTGTACCCTGAGTGGTGTCTCTCAGTCCCTCTCTTTCAGGGAGATATCTGTACACTGAGTGGTGTCTCTCAGTCCCTGTCTCTCAGGGAGATATATGTACACTGACTGGTGTCTCTCAGTCCCTCTCTCTAAGGGAGATATCTGTACACTGACTGGTGTCTCTCAGTCCCTCTCTCTCAGGGAGATATCTGTACACTGAGTGGTGTCTCACAGCCCCTGTCTCTCAGGGAGATATCTGTACACTGTCTGGTGTCTCTCAGTCCCTGTCTGTCAGGGAGATATCTATACACTGAGTGGTGTCTCTCAGTCCCTGTCTCTCAGGGAGCTTTATGTACACTGATTGGTGTCTCTCAGGGAGATATCTGTACACTGACTGGTGTCTCTCAGTCCCTGTCTCTCAGGGAGCTTTATGTACACTGAGTGGTGTCTCTCAGTCCCTCTCTCTCAGGGAGATATTTGTACACTGACTGGTGTCTCTCAGTCCCTGTCTCTCAGGGAGATATCTGCACACTGAGTGGTGTCTCTCAGTCCCTCTCTCTCAGGGAGATATCTGTACACTGACTGGTGTCTCTCAGTCCCAGTCTCTCAGGGAGATATCTGTACACTGAGTGGTGTCTCACAGTCCCTCTCTCTCAGGGAGACATCTGTACACTGACTGGTGTCTCTCAGTCCCTGTCTCTCAGGGAGATATCTGTACACTGAGTGGTGTCTCTCAGTCCCTCTCTCTCAGGGAGATATCTGTACACTGACTGGTGTCTCTCAGTCCCTGTCTCTCAGGGAGATATCTATACACTGAGTGGTGTCTCTCAGTCCCTGTCTCTCAGGGAGATATCTGTACACTGACTGGTGTCTCTCAGTCCCTCTCTCTCAGGGAGATATCTGAACGCTGACTAGTGTCTCTCAGTCCCTCTCTCTCAGGGAGATATCTGTACACTGAGTGGTGTCTCACAGTCCCTCTCTCGCAGGGAGATATCTGTACACTGACTGGTGTCTCTCAGTCCCTCTCTCTCAGGGAGATATCTGTACACTGACTGGTGTCTCTCAGTCCCTGTCTCTCAGGGAGATATCTGTACACTGAGTGGTGTCTCTCAGTCCCTGTCTCTCAGGGAGATATCTGTACACTGAGTGGTGTCTCTCAGTCCCTCTCTCTCAGGGAGATATCTGTACAATGAGTGGTGTCTCTCAGTCCCTGTCTCTCAGGGAGATATCTGTACAGTGAGTGGTGTCTCTCAGTCCCTCTCTCTCAGGGAGATATCTGTACTATGACTGGTGTCTCTCAGTCCCTGTCTCTCAGGGAGATATCAGTACACTGAGTGGTGTCTCTCAGTCCCTCTCTCTCAGGGAGATATCTGTACACTGACTGGTGTCTCTCAGTCCCTGTCTCTCAGGGTGGTATCTGTACACTGAGTGGTGTCTCTCAGTCCCTGTCTCTCAGGGAGATATCTGTACACTGACTGGTGTCTCTCAGTCCCTGTCTCTCAGGGAGCTTTATGTACACTGAGTGGTGTCTCTCAGGGAGAAATCTGTACACTGAGTGTTGTCTCTCAGTCCCTCTCTCTCAGGGAGATATCTGTACACTGACTGGTGTCTCTCAGCCCCTCTCTCAGGGAGATATCTTTGCACTGAGTGGTGTCTCACAGTCCCTCTCTCTGGGAGATATCTGTACACTGACTGGTGTCTCTCAGTCCCTGTCTCTCAGGGAGATATCTGTACACTGAGTGGTGTCTCTCAGTCCCTCTCTCTCAGGGAGGTATCTGTACACTGAGTGGTGTCTCTCAGTCCCTGTCTCTGAGGGAGATATCTGTACACTGAGTGGTGTCTCTCAGTCCCTCTCTCTCAGGGAGATATCTGTACACTGACTGGTGTCTCTCAGTCCCTGTCTCTCAGGGAGATATATGTACACTGAGTGGTGTCTCACAGTCCCTCTCTCTCAGGGAGATATCTGTACACTGACTGGTGTCTCTCTGTCCCTCTCTCTCAGTGAGATATCTGTACACTGAGTGATGTCTCTCAGTCCCTCTCTCTCAGGGAGATATATGTACACTGACTGGTGTCTCTCAGTCCCTCTCTCTCAGGGAGGTATCTGTACACTGAGTGGTGTCTCTCAGTCCCTGTCTCTCAGGGAGATATATGTACACTGACTGGTGTCTCTCAGTCCCTGTCTCTCAGGGAGATATCTGTACACTGAGTGGTGTCTCTCAGTCCCTCTCTCTCAGGGAGATATCTGTACAATGAGTGGTGTCTCTCAGTCCCTGTCTCTCAGGGAGATATCTGTACAGTGAGTGGTGTCTCTCAGTCCCTCTCTCTCAGGGAGATATCTGTACTATGACTGGTGTCTCTCAGTCCCTGTCTCTCAGGGAGATATCAGTACACTGAGTGGTGTCTCTCAGTCCCTCTCTCTCAGGGAGATATCTGTACACTGACTGGTGTCTCTCAGTCCCTCTCTCTCAGGGTGGTATCTGTACACTGAGTGGTGTCTCTCAGTCCCTGTCTCTCAGGGAGATATCTGTACACTGACTGGTGTCTCTCAGTCCCTGTCTCTCAGGGAGCTTTATGTACACTGAGTGGTGTCTCTCAGGGAGAAATCTGTACACTGAGTGTTGTCTCTCAGTCCCTCTCTCTCAGGGAGATATCTGTACACTGACTGGTGTCTCTCAGCCCCTCTCTCTCAGGGAGATATCTTTGCACTGAGTGGTGTCTCACAGTCCCTCTCTCTGGGAGATATCTGTACACTGACTGGTGTCTCTCAGTCCCTGTCTCTCAGGGAGATATCTGTACACTGAGTGGTGTCTCTCAGTCCCTCTCTCTCAGGGAGATATCTGCACACTGACTGGTGTCTCTCAGTCCCTGTCTCTGAGGGAGATATCTGTACACTGAGTGGTGTCTCTCAGTCCCTCTCTCTCAGGGAGATATTTGTACACTGACTGGTGTCTCTCAGTCC
Source organism: Heterodontus francisci (assembly GCF_036365525.1). Taxonomy (NCBI): domain Eukaryota; kingdom Metazoa; phylum Chordata; class Chondrichthyes; order Heterodontiformes; family Heterodontidae; genus Heterodontus; species Heterodontus francisci. The sequence continues at coordinate 1,655,921 of NC_090384.1, forward strand.
CTGTCTCTCAGGGAGATATCTGTACATTGAGTGGTGTCTCACAGTCCCTCTCTCTCAGGGAGACATCTGTACACTGACTGGTGTCTCTCAGTCCCTCTCTCTCAGGGAGATATCTGTACACTGAGTGGTGTCTCTCAGTCCCTCTCTCTCAGGGAGATATCTGTACACTGAGTGGTGTCTCTCAGTCCCTGTCTCTCAGGGAGATATATGTACACTGACTGGTGTCTCTCAGTCCCTCTCTCTCAGGGAGATATCTGTACACTGACTGGTGTCTCTCAGTCCCTCTCTCTCAGGGAGATATCTGTACACTGAGTGGTGTCTCACAGCCCCTGTCTCTCAGGGAGATATCTGTACACTGTCTGGTGTCTCTCAGTCCCTGTCTGTCAGGGAGATATCTATACACTGAGTGGTGTCTCTCAGTCCCTGTCTCTCAGGGAGCTTTATGTACACTGAGTGGTGTCTCTCAGGGAGATATCTGTACACTGACTGGTGTCTCTCAGTCCCTGTCTCTCATGGAGCTTTATGTACACTGAGTGGTGTCTCTCAGTCCCTCTCTCTCAGGGAGATATTTGTACACTGACTGGTGTCTCTCAGTCCCTGTCTCTCAGGGAGATATCTGCACACTGAGTGGTGTCTCTCAGTCCCTCTCTCTCAGGGAGATATCTGTACACTGACTGGTGTCTCTCAGTCCCAGTCTCTCAGGGAGATATCTGTACACTGAGTGGTGTCTCACAGTCCCTCTCTCTCAGGGAGACATCTGTACACTGACTGGTGTCTCTCAGTCCCTGTCTCTCAGGGAGATATCTGTACACTGACTGGTGTCTCTCAGTCCCTCTCCCTCAGGGAGATATCTGTACACTGAGTGGTGTCTCTCAGTCCCTCTCTCTCAGGGAGATATATGTACACTGACTGGTGTCTCTCAGTCCCTCTCTCTCAGGGAGGTATCTGTACACTGACTGGTGTCTCTCAGTCCCTGTCTCTCAGGGAGATAGAACATAGAACATAGAACATAGAACATACAGCACAGAACAGGCCCTTCGGCCCACAATGTTGTGCCGATGCTTTGTCCTCTGTCAAGGACAATTTAATCTATACCCCATCATTCTCCTTTATCCATATACCTATCCAAAAGCCTTTTGAAAGTCCCTAAAGTTTCTGACTCAACAACTTCCCCGGGCAAGGCATTCCATGCCTCGACCACTCTCTGGGTAAAGAACCTTCCCCTGACATCCCCCTTATATCTCCCACCCTTCACCTTAAATTTATGACCCCTTGTAACGCTTTGCTCCACCCGGGGAAAAAGTTTCTGACTGTCTACCCTATCTATTCCCCTGATCATCTTATAAACCTCTATCATGTCACCCCTCATCCTTCTCCTTTCTAATGAGAAGAGGCCTAGAATGTTCAGCCTTTCCTCGTAAGACTTATTCTCCATTCCAGGCAACATCCTGGTAAATCTCCTCTGCACCCTCTCCAAGGCTTCCACATCCTTCCTAAAATGAGGCGACCAGAACTGCACACAGTACTCCAAATGAGGCCTTACCAAGGTCCTGTACAGCTGCATCATCACCTCACGGCTCTTAAATTCAATCCCTCTGCTAATGAACGCTAACACCCCATATGCCTTCTTCACAGCCCCTCTCACAGTCCCTCTCTCTCAGGGAGACATCTGTACACTGACTGGTGTCTCTCAGTCCCTCTCTCTCAGGGAGATATCTGTACACTGAGTGGTGTCTCTCAGTCCCTCTCTCTCAGGGAGATATCTGTACACTGACTGGTGACTCTCAGTCCCTGTCTCTCAGGGAGATATCTATACACTGAGTGGTGTCTCTCAGTCCCTGTCTCTCAGGGAGATATCTGTACACTGACTGGTGTCTCTCAGTCCCTCTCTCTCAGGGTGGTATCTGTACACTGAGTGGTGTCTCTCAGTCCCTGTCTCTCAGGGAGATATCTGTACACTGACTGGTGTCTCTCAGTCCCTGTCTCTCAGGGAGCTTTATGTACACTGAGTGGTGTCTCTCAGGGAGAAATCTGTACACTGAGTGTTGTCTCTCAGTCCCTCTCTCTCAGGGAGATATCTGTACACTGACTGGTGTCTCTCAGCCCCTCTCTCTCAGGGAGATATCTGTGCACTGAGTGGTGTCTCACAGTCCCTCTCTCTGGGAGATATCTGTACACTGACTGGTGTCTCTCAGTCCCTGTCTCTCAGGGAGATATCTGTACACTGAGTGGTGTCTCTCAGTCCCTCTCTCTCAGGGAGATATCTGTACTCTGACTGGTGTCTCTCAGTCCCTGTCTCTGAGGGAGATATCTGTACACTGAGTGGTGTCTCTCAGTCCCTCTCTCTCAGGGAGATATCTGTACACTGACTGGTGTCTCTCAGTCCCTCTCTCTCAGGGAGATATCTGAACGCTGACTAGTGTCTCTCAGTCCCTCTCTCTCAGGGAGATATCTGTACACTGAGTGGTGTCTCTCAGTCCCTCTCTCTCAGGGAGATATCTGTACACTGACTGGTGTCTCTCAGTCCCTGTCTCTCAGGGAGATATATGTACACTGACTGGTGTCTCTCAGTCCCTCTCTCAGGGAGGTATGTGTACACTGAGTGGTGTCTCTCAGTCCCCGTCTCTCAGGGAGATATATGTACACTGACTGGTGTCTCTCAGTCCTTGTCTCTCAGGGAGATATCTGTTCACTGAGTGGTGTCTCTCAGTCCCTCTCTCTCAGGGAGATATCTGTACACTGAGTGGTGTCTCTCAGTTCCTGTCTCTCAGGGAGATATCTGTACACTGAATGGTGTCTCTCAGTCCCTCTCTCTCAGGGAGCTATCTGTACACTGACTGGTGTCTCTCAGTCCCTCTCTCTCAGGGAGATATCTGTACGCTGACTGGTGTCTCTCAGTCCCTCTCTCTCATGGAGATATCTGTACACTGAGTGGTGTCTCTCAGTCCCTCTCTCTCAGGGAGATATCTGTACACTGAGTGGTGTCTCACAGTCCCTGTCTCTCAGGGAGATATATGTACACTGACTGGTGTCTCTCAGTCCCACTCTCTCAGGGAGGTATCTGCACACTGAGTGGTGTCTCTCAGTCCCTGTCTCTCAGGGAGATATATGTGCACTGACTGGTGTCCCACAGTCCCTCCCTCTCAGGGAGATATCTGTACACTGAGTGGTGTCTCTCAGTCCCTCTCTCTCAGGGAGATATCTGTACAATGAGTGGTGTCTCTCAGTCCCTGTCTCTCAGGGAGATATCTGTACACTGAGTGGTGTCTCTCAGTCCCTGTCTCTCAGGGAGATATCTGTACACTGAGTGGTGTCTCTCAGTACCTCTCTCTCACGGAGATATCTGTACACTGACTGGTGTCTCTCAGTCCTTGTCTCTCAGGGAGATATCTGTACACTGACTGGTGTCTCTCAGTCCCTCTCTCTCAGGGAGCTTTATGTACACTGAGTGGTGTCTCTCAGGGAGATATCTGTACACTGACTGGTGTCTCTCAGTCCCTGTCTCTCAGGGAGCTTTATGTACACTGAGTGGTGTCTCACAGTCCCTCTCTCTCAGGGAGATATCTGTACACTGACTGGTGTCTCTCAGTCCCTGTCTCTCAGGGAGATATCTGTACACTGAGTGGTGCCTCTCAATCCCTCTCTGTCAGGGAGATATCTGTACACTGACTGGTGTCTCTCAGTCCCTGTCTCTCAGGGAGATATCTATACACTGAGTGGTGTCTCTCAGTCCCTGTCTCTCAGGGAGATATCTGTACACTGACTGGTGTCTCTCAGTCCCTCTCTCTCAGGGAGACATCTGTACGCTGACTAGTGTCTCTCAGTCCCTCTCTCTCAGGGAGATATCTGTACACTGAGTGGTGTCTCTCAGTCCCTCTCTCTCAGGGAGATATCTGTACACTGACTGGTGTCTCTCAGTCCCTGTCTCTCAGGGAGATATATGTACACTGACTGGTGTCTCTCAGTCCCTCTCTCAGGGAGGTATCTGTACACTGAGTGGTGTCTCTCAGTCCCTGTCTCTCAGGGAGATATATGTACACTGACTGGTGTCTCTCAGTCCTTGTCTCTCAGGGAGATATCTGTACACTGAGTGGTGTCTTTCAGTCCCTCTCTCTCAGGGAGATATCTGTACACTGAGTGGCGTCTCTCAGTTCCTGTCTCTCAGGGAGATATCTGTCCACTGAATGGTGTCTCTCAGTCCCTCTCTCTCAGGGAGATATCTGTACTCTGACTGGTGTCTCTCAGTCCCTGTCTCTCAGGGAGATATCTGTGCACTGAGTGGTGTCTCTCAGTCCCTCTCTCTCAGGGAGATATCTGTACACTGACTGGTGTCTCTCAGTCCCTCTCTCTCAGGGAGATATCTGTACACTGAGTGGTGTCTCACAGCCCCTGTCTCTCAGGGAGATATCTGTACACTGACTGGTGTCTCTCAGTCCCTCTCTCAAAGGGAGATATCTGTACACTGAGTGGTGTCTCTCAGTCCCTCTCTCTCAGGGAGATATCTGTACACTGACTGGTGTCTCTCAGTCCCTGTCTCTCAGGGAGATATATGTACACTGACTGGTGTCTCTCAGTCCCTCTCTCTCAGGGAGATATCTGTACACTGACTGGTGTCTCTCAGTCCCTCTCTCTCAGGGAGATATCTGTACACTGAGTGGTGTCTCACAGCCCCTGTCTCTCAGGGAGATATCTGTACACTGTCTGGTGTCTCTCAGTCCCTGTCTGTCAGGGAGATATCTATACACTGAGTGGTGTCTCTCAGTCCCTGTCTCTCAGGGAGCTTTATGTACACTGAGTGGTGTCTCTCAGTCCCTCTCTCTCAGGGAGATATTTGTACACTGACTGGTGTCTCTCAGTCCCTGTCTCTCAGGGAGATATCTGCACACAGAGTGGTGTCTCTCAGTCCCTCTCTCTCAGGGAGATATCTGTACACTGACTGGTGTCTCTCAGTCCCAGTCTCTCAGGGAGATATCTGTACACTGAGTGGTGTATCACAGTCCCTCTCTCTTTGGGAGACATCTGTACACTGACTGGTGTCTCTCAGTCCCTGTCTCTCAGGGAGATATCTGTACACTGAGTGGTGTCTCTCAGTCCCTCTCTCTCAGGGAGATATATGTACACTGACAGGTGTCTCTCAGTCCCTGTCTCTCAGGGAGATATCTATACACTGAGTGGTGTCTCTCAGTCCCTGTCTCTCAGGGAGATATCTGTACACTGACTGGTGTCTCTCAGTCCCTCTCTCTCAGGGAGATATCTGAACGCTGACTAGTGTCTCTCAGTCCCTCTCTCTCAGGGAGATATCTGTACACTGAGTGGTGTCTCACAGTCCCTCTCTCGCAGGGAGATATCTGTACACTGACTGGTGTCTCTCAGTCCCTCTCTCTCAGGGAGATATCTGTACACTGACTGGTGTCTCTCAGTCCCTGTCTCTCAGGGAGATATCTGTACACTGAGTGGTGTCTCTCAGTCCCTGTCTCTCAGGGAGATATCTGTACACTGACTGGTGTCTCTCAGTCCCTGTCTCTCAGGGAGATATCTGTACACTGAGTGGTGTCTCACAGTCCCTCTCTCTCAGGGAGATATCTGTACACTGACTGGTGTCTCTCTGTCCCTCTCTCTCAGGGAGATATCTGTACACTGAGTGGTGTCTCTCAGTCCCTCTCTCTCAGGGAGATATATGTACACTGACTGGTGTCTCTCAGTCCCATCTCTCAGGGAGGTATCTGTACACTGAGTGGTGTCTCTCAGTCCCTGTCTCTCAGGGAGATATATGTACACTGACTGGTGTCTCTCAGTCCCTGTCTCTCAGGGAGATATCTGTACACTGAGTGGTGTCTCTCAGTCCCTGTCTCTCAGGGAGATATCTGTACAATGAGTGGTGTCTCTCAGTCCCTGTCTCTCAGGGAGATATCTGTACAGTGAGTGGTGTCTCTCAGTCCCTCTCTCTCAGGGAGATATCTGTACTATGACTGGTGTCTCTCAGTCCCTGTCTCTCAGGGAGATATCAGTACACTGAGTGGTGTCTCTCAGTCCCTCTCTCTCAGGGAGATATCTGTACACTGACTGGTGTCTCTCAGTCCCTCTCTCTCAGGGTGGTATCTGTACACTGAGTGGTGTCTCTCAGTCCCTGTCTCTCAGGGAGATATCTGTACACTGACTGGTGTCTCTCAGTCCCTGTCTCTCAGGGAGCTTTATGTACACTGAGTGGTGTCTCTCAGGGAGAAATCTGTACACTGAGTGTTGTCTCTCAGTCCCTCTCTCTCAGGGAGATATCTGTACACTGACTGGTGTCTCTCAGCCCCTCTCTCTCAGGGAGATATCTGTGCACTGAGTGGTGTCTCACAGTCCCTCTCTCTGGGAGATATCTGTACACTGACTGGTGTCTCTCAGTCCCTGTCTCTCAGGGAGATATCTGTACACTGAGTGGTGTCTCTCAGTCCCTCTCTCTCAGGGAGATATCTGCACACTGACTGGTGTCTCTCAGTCCCTGTCTCTGAGGGAGATATCTGTACACTGAGTGGTGTCTCTCAGTCCCTCTCTCTCAGGGAGATATTTGTACACTGACTGGTGTCTCTCAGTCCCTGTCTCTCAGGGAGATATCTGTACACTGAGTGGTGTCTCTCAGTCCCTCTCTCTCAGGGAGATATTTGTACACTGACTGGTGTCTCTCAGTCCCTGTCTCTCAGGGAGATATCTGTACATTGACTGGTGTCTCACAGTCCCTCTCTCTCAGGGAGACATCTGTACACTGACTGGTGTCTCTCAGTCCCTCTCTCTCAGGGAGATATCTGTACACTGAGTGGTGTCTCTCAGTCCCTGTCTCTCAGGGAGATATATGTACACTGACTGGTGTCTCTCAGTCCCTCTCTCTCAGGGAGATATCTGTACACTGACTGGTGTCTCTCAGTCCCTCTCTCTCAGGGAGATATCTGTACACTGAGTGGTGTCTCACAGCCCCTGTCTCTCAGGGAGATATCTGTACACTGTCTGGTGTCTCTCAGTCCCTGTCTGTCAGGGAGATATCTATACACTGAGTGGTGTCTCTCAGTCCCTGCCTCTCAGGGAGCTTTATGTACACTGAGTGGTGTCTCTCAGGGAGATATCTGTACACTGACTGGTGTCTCTCAGTCCCTGTCTCTCAGGGAGCTTTATGTACACTGAGTGGTGTCTCTCAGTCCCTCTCTCTCAGGGAGATATTTGTACACTGACTGGTGTCTCTCAGTCCCTGTCTCTCAGGGAGATATCTGCACACTGAGTGGTGTCTCTCAGTCCCTCTCTCTCAGAGAGATATCTGTACACTGACTGGTGTCTCTCAGTCCCAGTCTCTCAGGGAGATATCTGTACACTGAGTGGTGTCTCACAGTCCCTCTCTCTCAGGGAGACATCTGTACACTGACTGGTGTCTCTCAGTCCATGTCTCTCAGGGAGATATCTGTACACTGAGTGGTGTCTCTCAGTCCCTCTCTCTCAGGGAGATATCTGTACACTGACTGGTGACTCTCAGTCCCTGTCTCTCAGGGAGATATCTATACACTGAGTGGTGTCTCTCAGTCCCTGTCTCTCAGGGAGATATCTGTACACTGACTGGTGTCTCTCAGTCCCTCTCTCTCAGGGAGATATCTGAACGCTGACTAGTGTCTCTCAGTCCCTCTCTCTCAGGGAGATATCTGTACACTGAGTGGTGTCTCTCAGTCCCTCTCTCTCAGGGAGATATCTGTACACTGACTGGTGTCTCACAGTCCCTCTCTCTCAGGGAGATATCTGTACACTGACTGGTGTCTCTCAGTCCCTCTCCCTCAGGGAGATATCTGTACACTGAGTGGTGTCTCTCAGTCCCTCTCTCTCAGGGAGATATATGTACACTGACTGGTGTCTCTCAGTCCCTCTCTCTCAGGGAGATATTTGTACACTGACTGGTGTCTCTCAGTCCCTGTCTCTCAGGGAGATATCTGTACATTGAGTGGTGTCTCACAGTCCCTCTCTCTCAGGGAGACATCTGTACACTGACTGGTGTCTCTCAGTCCCTCTCTCTCAGGGAGATATCTGTACACTGAGTGGTGTCTCTCAGTCCCTCTCTCTCAGGGAGATATCTGTACACTGAGTGGTGTCTCTCAGTCCCTGTCTCTCAGGGAGATATCTGTACACTGACTGGTGTCTCCAGTCCCTCTCTCTCAGGGAGATATCTGTACACTGAGTGGTGTCTCACAGCCCCTGTCTCTCAGGGAGATATCTGTACACTGTCTGGTGTCTCTCAGTCCCTGTCTGTCAGGGAGATATCTATACACTGAGTGGTGTCTCTCAGTCCCTGCCTCTCAGGGAGCTTTATGTACACTGAGTGGTGTCTCTCAGGGAGATATCTGTACACTGACTGGTGTCTCTCAGTCCCTGTCTCTCAGGGAGCTTTATGTACACTGAGTGGTGTCTCTCAGTCCCTCTCTCTCAGGGAGATATTTGTACACTGACTGGTGTCTCTCAGTCCCTGTCTCTCAGGGAGATATCTGCACACTGAGTGGTGTCTCTCAGTCCCTCTCTCTCAGGGAGATATCTGTACACTGACTGGTGTCTCTCAGTCCCAGTCTCTCAGGGAGATATCTGTACACTGAGTGGTGTCTCACAGTCCCTCTCTCTCAGGGAGACATCTGTACACTGACTGGTGTCTCTCAGTCCATGTCTCTCAGGGAGATATCTGTACACTGAGTGGTGTCTCTCAGTCCCTCTCTCTCAGGGAGATATCTGTACACTGACTGGTGACTCTCAGTCCCTGTCTCTCAGGGAGATATCTATACACTGAGTGGTGTCTCTCAGTCCCTGTCTCTCAGGGAGATATCTGTACACTGACTGGTGTCTCTCAGTCCCTCTCTCTCAGGGAGATATCTGAACGCTGACTAGTGTCTCTCAGTCCCTCTCTCTCAGGGAGATATCTGTACACTGAGTGGTGTCTCTCAGTCCCTCTCTCTCAGGGAGATATCTGTACACTGACTGGTGTCTCACAGTCCCTCTCTCTCAGGGAGATATCTGTACACTGACTGGTGTCTCTCAGTCCCTCTCCCTCAGGGAGATATCTGTACACTGAGTGGTGTCTCTCAGTCCCTGTCTCTCAGGGAGATATATGTACACTGACTGGTGTCTCTCAGTCCCTGTCTCTCAGGGAGATATCTGTACACTGAGTGGTGTCTCTCAGTCCCTCTCTCTCAGGGAGATATCTGTACAATGAGTGGTGTCTCTCAGTCCCTGTCTCTCAGGGAGATATCTGTACAGTGAGTGGTGTCTCTCAGTCCCTCTCTCTCAGGGAGATATCTGTACTATGACTGGTGTCTCTCAGTCCCTGTCTCTCAGGGAGATATCAGTACACTGAGTGGTGTCTCTCAGTCCCTCTCTCTCAGGGAGATATCTGTACACTGACTGGTGTCTCTCAGTCCCTCTCTCTCAGGGTGATATCTGTACACTGAGTGGTGTCTCTCAGTCCCTGTCTCTCAGGGAGATATCTGTACACTGACTGGTGTCTCTCAGTCCCTGTCTCTCAGGGAGCTTTATGTACACTGAGTGGTGTCTCTCAGGGAGAAATCTGTACACTGAGTGTTGTCTCTCAGTCCCTCTCTCTCAGGGAGATATCTGTACACTGACTGGTGTCTCTCAGCCCCTCTCTCTCAGGGAGATATCTGTGCACTGAGTGGTGTCTCACAGTCCCTCTCTCTGGGAGATATCTGTACACTGACTGGTGTCTCTCAGACCCTGTCTCTCAGGGAGATATCTGTACACTGAGTGGTGTCTCTCAGTCCCTCTCTCTCAGGGAGATATCTGTACTCTGACTGGTGTCTCTCAGTCCCTGTCTCTGAGGGAGATATCTGTACACTGAGTGGTGTCTCTCAGTCCCTCTCTCTCAGGGAGATATCTGTACACTGAGTGGTTTCTCTCAGTCCCTGTATCTCAGGGAGATATATGTACACTGACTGGTGTCTCTCAGTCCCTCTCTCTCAGGGAGATATCTGTACACTGACTGGTGTCTCTCAGTCCCTCTCTCTCAGGGAGATATCTGTACACTGAGTGGTGTCTCTCAGTCCCTCTCTCTCAGGGAGATATCTGTACACTGAGTGGTGTCTCTCAGTCCCTGTCTCTCAGGGAGATATATGTACACTGACAGGTGTCTCTCAGTCCCTGTCTCTCAGGGAGATATCTGTACACTGAGTGGTGTCTCTCAGTCCCTCTCTCTCAGGGAGATATCTGTACAATGAGTGGTGTCTCTCAGTCCCTGTCTCTCAGGGAGATATCTGTACAGTGAGTGGTGTCTCTCAGTCCCTCTCTCTCAGGGAGATATCTGTACTATGACTGGTGTCTCTCAGTCCCTGTCTCTCAGGGAGATATCAGTACACTGAGTGGTGTCTCTCAGTCCCTCTCTCTCAGGGAGATATCTGGACACTGACTGGTGTCTCTCAGTCCCTCTCTCTCAGGGTGGTATCTGTACACTGAGTGGTGTCTCTCAGTCCCTGTCTCTCAGGGAGATATCTGTACACTGACTGGTGTCTCTCAGTCCCTGTCTCTCAGGGAGCTTTATGTACACTGAGTGGTGTCTCTCAGGGAGAAATCTGTACACTGACTGTTGTCTCTCAGTCCCTCTCTCTCAGGGAGATATCTGTACACTGACTGGTGTCTCTCAGCCCCTCTCTCTCAGGGAGATATCTGTGCACTGAGTGGTGTCTCACAGTCCCTCTCTCTGGGAGATATCTGTACACTGACTGGTGTCTCACAGTCCCTGTCTCTCAGGGAGCTTTATGTACACTGAGTGGTGTCTCTCAGTCCCTCTCTCTCAGGGAGATATTTGTACACTGACTGGTGTCTCTCAGTCCCTGTCTCTCAGGGAGATATCTGTACACTGAGTGGTGTCTCTCAGTCCCTCTCTCTCAGGGAGATATCTGTACACTGACTGGTGTCTCTCAGTCCCTGTCTCTCAGGGAGATATCTGTACATTGAGTGGTGTCTCACAGTCCCTCTCTCTCAGGGAGACATCTGTACACTGACTGGTGTCTCTCAGTCCCTCTCTCTCAGGGAGATATCTGTACACTGAGTGGTGTCTCTCAGTCCCTCTCTCTCAGGGAGATATCTGTACACTGAGTGGTGTCTCTCAGTCCCTGTCTCTCAGGGAGATATATGTACACTGACTGGTGTCTCTCAGTCCCTCTCTCTCAGGGAGATATCTGTACACTGACTGGTGTCTCTCAGTCCCTCTCTCTCAGGGAGATATCTGTACACTGAGTGGTGTCTCACAGCCCCTGTCTCTCAGGGAGATATCTGTACACTGTCTGGTGTCTCTCAGTCCCTGTCTGTCAGGGAGATATCTATACACTGAGTGGTGTCTCTCAGTCCCTGTCTCTCAGGGAGCTTTATGTACACTGAGTGGTGTCTCTCAGGGAGATATCTGTACACTGAGTGTTGTCTCTCAGTCCCTCTCTCTCAGGGAGATATCTGTACACTGACTGGTGTCTCTCAGCCCCTCTCTCTCAGGGAGATATCTGTGCACTGAGTGGTGTCTCACAGTCCCTCTCTCTGGGAGATATCTGTACACTGACTGGTGTCTCTCAGACCCTGTCTCTCAGGGAGATATCTGTACACTGAGTGGTGTCTCTCAGTCCCTCTCTCTCAGGGAGATATCTGTACTCTGACTGGTGTCTCTCAGTCCCTGTCTCTGAGGGAGATATCTGTACACTGAGTGGTGTCTCTCAGTCCCTCTCTCTCAGGGAGATATCTGTACACTGAGTGGTTTCTCTCAGTCCCTGTATCTCAGGGAGATATATGTACACTGACTGGTGTCTCTCAGTCCCTCTCTCTCAGGGAGATATCTGTACACTGACTGGTGTCTCTCAGTCCCTCTCTCTCAGGGAGATATCTGTACACTGAGTGGTGTCTCTCAGTCCCTCTCTCTCAGGGAGATATCTGTACACTGAGTGGTGTCTCTCAGTCCCTGTCTCTCAGGGAGATATATGTACACTGACAGGTGTCTCTCAGTCCCTGTCTCTCAGGGAGATATCTGTACACTGAGTGGTGTCTCTCAGTCCCTCTCTCTCAGGGAGATATCTGTACAATGAGTGGTGTCTCTCAGTCCCTGTCTCTCAGGGAGATATCTGTACAGTGAGTGGTGTCTCTCAGTCCCTCTCTCTCAGGGAGATATCTGTACTATGACTGGTGTCTCTCAGTCCCTGTCTCTCAGGGAGATATCAGTACACTGAGTGGTGTCTCTCAGTCCCTCTCTCTCAGGGAGATATCTGGACACTGACTGGTGTCTCTCAGTCCCTCTCTCTCAGGGTGGTATCTGTACACTGAGTGGTGTCTCTCAGTCCCTGTCTCTCAGGGAGATATCTGTACACTGACTGGTGTCTCTCAGTCCCTGTCTCTCAGGGAGCTTTATGTACACTGAGTGGTGTCTCTCAGGGAGAAATCTGTACACTGAGTGTTGTCTCTCAGTCCCTCTCTCTCAGGGAGATATCTGTACACTGACTGGTGTCTCTCAGCCCCTCTCTCTCAGGGAGATATCTGTGCACTGAGTGGTGTCTCACAGTCCCTCTCTCTGGGAGATATCTGTACACTGACTGGTGTCTCTCAGTCCCTGTCTCTCAGGGAGCTTTATGTACACTGAGTGGTGTCTCTCAGTCCCTCTCTCTCAGGGAGATATTTGTACACTGACTGGTGTCTCTCAGTCCCTGTCTCTCAGGGAGATATCTGTACACTGAGTGGTGTCTCTCAGTCCCTCTCTCTCAGGGAGATATCTGTACACTGACTGGTGTCTCTCAGTCCCTGTCTCTCAGGGAGATATCTGTACATTGAGTGGTGTCTCACAGTCCCTCTCTCTCAGGGAGACATCTGTACACTGACTGGTGTCTCTCAGTCCCTCTCTCTCAGGGAGATATCTGTACAGTGAGTGGTGTCTCTCAGTCCCTCTCTCTCAGGGAGATATCTGTACACTGAGTGGTGTCTCTCAGTCCCTGTCTCTCAGGGAGATATATGTACACTGACTGGTGTCTCTCAGTCCCTCTCTCTCAGGGAGATATCTGTACACTGACTGGTGTCTCTCAGTCCCTCTCTCTCAGGGAGATATCTGTACACTGAGTGGTGTCTCACAGCCCCTGTCTCTCAGGGAGATATCTGTACACTGTCTGGTGTCTCTCAGTCCCTGTCTGTCAGGGAGATATCTATACACTGAGTGGTGTCTCTCAGTCCCTGTCTCTCAGGGAGCTTTATGTACACTGAGTGGTGTCTCTCAGGGAGATATCTGTACACTGACTGGTGTCTCTCAGTCCCTGTCTCTCAGGGCGAAATCTGTACACTGAGTGGTGTCTCTCAGTCCCTCTCTCTCAGGGAGATATCTGTACACTGACTGGTGTCTCTCAGTCCCTGTCTCTCAGGGAGATATCTGTACACTGAGTGGTGTCTCACAGTCCCTCTCTCTCAGGGAAATATCTGTACACTGACTGGTGTCTCTCAGTCCCTCTCTCTCAGGGAGATATCTGTACAATGACAGGTGTCTCTCAGTCCCTGTCTCTCAGGGAGATATATGTACACTGACTGGTGTCTCTCAGTCCCTCTCTCAGGGAGGTATCTGTGCACTGAGTGGTGTCTCTCAGTCCCTCTCTCTCAGGGAGATATCTGTACACTGAGTGGTGTCTCTCAGTCCCTGTCTCTCAGGGAGATATATGTACACTGACTGGTGTCTCTCAGTCCCTCTCTCTCAGGGAGGTATCTGTACACTGAGTGGTGTCTCTCAGTCCCTGTCTCTCAGGGAGATATATGTGCACTGACTGGTGTCTCTCAGTCCCTCTCTCTCAGGGAGATATCTGTACACTGACTGGTGTCTCTCAGTCCCTCTCTCTCAGGGAGATATCTGTACACTGAGTGGTGTCTCACAGCCCCTGTCTCTCAGGCAGATATCTGTACACTGACTGGTGTCTCTCAGTCCCTGTCTCTCAGGTCGAAATCTGTACACTGAGTGGTGTCTCTCAGTCCCTCTCTCTCAGGGAGATATCTGTACACTGACTGGTGTCTCTCAGTCCCTGTCTCTCAGGGAGATATCTGTACACTGAGTGGTGTCTCACAGTCCCTCTCTCTCAGGGAGATATCTGTACACTCACTGGTGTCTCTCAGTCCCTCTCTCTCAGGGAGATATCTGTACAATGACTGGTGTCTCTCAGTCCCTGTCTCTCAGGGAGATATCTGTACACTGACTGGTGTCTCTCAGTCCCTCTCTCTCAGGGAGATATCTGTACACTGACTGGTGTCTCTCAGTCCCTGTCTCTCAGGGAGATATCTGTACACTGAGTGGTGTCTCACAGTCGCTCTCTCTCAGGGAGATATCTGTACACTGACTGGTGTCTCTCAGTTCCTCTCTCTCAGGGAGATATCTGTACGCTGACTGGTGTCTCTCAGTCCCACTCTCTCAGGGAGATATCTGTGCACTGAGTGGTGTCTCTCAGTCCCTCTCTCTCAGGGAGATATCTGTACACTGACTGGTGTCTCTCAGTCCCTGTCTCTCAGGGAGATATATGTACACTGACTGGTGTCTCTCAGTCCCTCTCTCTCAGGGAGATATCTGTACACTGAGTGGTGTCTCTCAGTCCCTCTCTCTCAGGGAGATATCTGTATACTGAGTGGTGTCTCTCAGTCCCTGTCTCTCAGGGAGATATCTGTACACTGACTGGTGTCTCTCAGTCCCTCTCTCTCAGGGAGGTATCTGTACACTGAGTGGTGTCTCTCAGTCCCTGTCTCTCAGGGAGATATATGTACACTGACTGGTGTTTCTCAGTCCCTGTCTCTCAGGGAGATATCTGTACACTGAGTGGTGTCTCTCAGTCCCTCTCTCTCAGGGAGATATATGTACACTGACTGGTGTCTCTCAGTCCCTCTCTCTCAGGGAGGTATCTGTACACTGAGTGGTGTCTCTCATTCCCTGTCTCTCAGGGAGACATATGTACACTGACTGGTGTCTCTCAGTCCCTGTCTCTCAGGGAGATATCTGTACACTGAGTGGTGTCTCTCAGTCCCTCTCTCTCAGGGAGATATCTGTACACTGACTGGTGTCTCACAGTCCCTCTCTCTCAGAGAGATATCTGTACACTGACTGTTGTCTCTCAGTCCCTCTCTTTCAGGGAGATATCTGTACACTGAGTGGTGTCTCTCAGTCCCTCTCTCTCAGGGAGATATCTGTACACTGAGTGGTGTCTCTCAGTCCCTGTCTCTCAGGGAGATATATGTACACTGACTGGTGTCTCTCAGTCCCTCTCTCTCAGGGAGGTATCTGTACACTGACTGGTGTCTCTCAGTCCCTGTCTCTCAGGGAGATATCTGTACACTGAGTGGTGTCTCTCAGTCCCTCTCTCTCAGGGAGATATCTGAACACTGAGTGGTGTCTCTCAGTCCCTCTCTCTCAGGGAGATATATGTACACTGACTGGTGCCTCTCAGTCCCTCTCTCTCAGGGAGGTATCTGTACACTGAGTGGTGTCTCTCAGTCCCTGTCTCTCAGGGAGATATTTGTACACTGACTGGTGTCTCTCAGTCCCTCTCTCTCTGGGAGATATCTGTACACTGAGTGGTGTCTCACAGCCCCTGTCTCTCAGGGAGATATCTGTACACTGACTGGTGTCTCTCAGTCCCTGTCTGTCAGGGAGATATCTATACACTGAGTGGTGTCTCTCAGTCCCTCTCTCTCAGGGAGATATCTGTGCACTGACTGGTGTCTCTCAGTCCCTCTCTCTCAGGGAGATATATGTACACTGACTGGTGTCTCTCATTCCCTCTCTCTCAGGGAGGTATCTGTACACTGAGTGGTGTCTCTCAGTCCCTGTCTCTCAGGGAGATATATGTACACTGACTGGTGTCTCTCAGTCTCTGTCTCTCAGGGATATATCTGTACACTGAGTGGTGTCTCTCAGTCCCTCTCTCTCAGGGAGATATCTGTACAATGAGTGGTGTCTCTCAGTCCCTGTCTCTCAGGGAGATATCTGTACAGTGAGTGGTGTCTCTCAGTCCCTCTCTCTCAGGGAGATATCTGTACTCTGACTGGTGTCTCTCAGTCCCTGTCTCTCAGGGAGATATCTGTACACTGAGTGGTGTCTCTCAGTCCCTGTCTCTCAGGGAGATATCTGTACACTGAGTGGTGTCTCTCAGTCCCTCTCTCTCAGGGAGGTATCTGTACACTGAGTGGTGTCTCTCAGTCCCTGTCTCTCAGGGAGATATCTGTACACTGACTGGTGTCTCTCAGTCCCTGTCTCTCAGTGAGCTTTATGTACACTGAGTGGTGTCTCTCAGGGAGATATCTGTACACTGACTGGTGTCTCTCAGTCCCTCTCTCTCAGGGAGATATCTGTACACTGACTGGTGTCTCACAGTCCCTCTCTCTCAGAGAGATATCTGTACACTGACTTGTGTCTCTCAGTCCCTCTCTCTCAGGGAGATATGTGTACACTGAGTGGTGTCTCTCAGTCCCTCTCTCTCAGGGAGATATCTGTACACTGAGTGGTGTCTCTCAGTCCCTGTCTCTCAGGGAGATATATGTACACTGACTGGTGTCTCTCAGTCCCTCTCTCTCAGGGAGGTATCTGGACACTGACTGGTGTCTCTCAGTCCCTGTCTCTCAGGGAGATATCTGTAAACTGAGTGGTGTCTCAGAGTCCCTCTCACTCAGGGAGCTATCTGAACACTGAGTGGCGTCTCTCAGTCCCTGTGTCTCAGGGAGATATATGTACACTGACTGGTGTCTCTCAGTCCCTCTCTCTCAGGGAGGTATCTGTACACTGAATGCTGTCTCTCAGTCCCTGTCTCTCAGGGAGATATATGTACACTGACTGGTGTCTCTCAGTCCCTCTCTCTCAGGGAGATATCTGTACACTGACTGGTGTCTCTCAGTCCCTCTCTCTCAGGGAGATATCTGTACACTGAGTGGTGTCTCACAGCCCCTGTCTCTCAGGGAGATATCTGTACACTGACAGGTGTCTCTCAGTCCCTGTCTGTCAGGGAGATATCTATACACTGAGTGGTGTCTCTCAGTCCCTCTCTCTCAGGGAGATATCTGTACACTGACTGGTGTCTCTCAGTCCCTCTCTCTCAGGGAGATATCTGTACACTGAGTGGTTTCTCTCAGTCCCTGTCTCTCAGGGAGAAATCTGCACACTGAGTGGTGTCTCTCAGTCCCTGTCTCTCAGGGAGATATCTGTACACTGAGTGGTGTCTCTCAGTCCCTCTCTCTCAGGGAGATATCTGTACAATGAGTGGTGTCTCTCAGTCCCTGTCTCTCAGGGAGATATCTGTACAGTGAGTGGTGTCTCTCAGTCCCTCTCTCTCAGGGAGATATCTGTACTCTCACTGGTGTCTCTCAGTCCCTGTCTCTCAGGGAGATATCTGTACACTGAGTGGTGTCTCTCAGCCCCTGTCTCTCAGGGAGATATCTGTACACTGAGTGGTGTCTCTCAGTCCCTCTCTCTCAGGGAGGTATCTGTACACTGAGTGGTGTCTCTCAGTCCCTGTCTCTCAGGGAGATATCTGTACACTGACTGGTGTCTCTCAGTCCCTGTCTCTCAGTGAGATTTATGTACACTGAGTGGTGTCTCTCAGGGAGATATCTGTACACTGACTGGTGTCTCTCAGTCCCTCTCTCTCAGGGAGATATCTGTACACTGACTGGTGTCTCACAGTCCCTCTCTCTCAGAGAGATATCTGTACACTGACTGGTGTCTCTCAGTCCCTCTCTCTCAGGGAGATATCTGTACACTGAGTGGTATCTCTCAGTCCCTCTCTCTCAGGGAGATATCTGTACACTGAGTGGTGTCTCTCAGTCCCTGTCTCTCAGGGAGATATATGTACACTGACTGGTGTCTCTCAGTCCCTCTCTCTCAGGGAGGTATCTGTACACTGACTGGTGTCTCTCAGTCCCTGTCTCTCAGGGAGATATCTGTACACTGAGTGGTGTCTCAGAGTCCCTCTCACTCAGGGAGCTATCTGAACACTGACTGGTGTCTCTCAGTCCCTCTCTCTCAGGGAGATATCTGTACACTGAGTGGTGTCTCACAGCCCCTGACTCTCAGGGATATATCTGTACACTGACTGGTGTCTCTCAGTCCCTGTCTCTCAGGGAGAAATCTGTGCACTGAGTGGTGTCTCTCAGTCCCTCTCTCTCAGGGAGATATCTGTACACTGACTGGTGTCTCTCAGTCCCTGTCTCTCAGGGAGATATCTGTACACTGAGTGGTGTCTCACAGTCCCTCTCTCTCAGGGAGATATCTGTACACTGACTGGTGTCCCTCAGTCCCTCTCTCTCAGGGAGATATCTGTACACTGACTGGTGTCTCTCAGTCCCTGTCTCTCAGCGAGATATCTGTACACTGAGTGGTGTCTCTCAGTCCCTCTCTCTCAGGGAGATATCTGTACACTGACTGGTGTCTCTCAGTCCCTGTCTCTCAGGGAGATATCTGTACACTGAGTGGTGTCTCACAGTCCCTCTCTCTCAGGGAGATATCTGTACACTGACTGGTGTCTCTCAGTCCCTCTCTCTCAGGGAGATATCTGTACACTGAGTGGTGTCTCTCAGTCCCTCTCTCTCAGGGAGATATCTGTACACTGACTGGTGTCTCTCAGTCCCTCTCTCTCAGGGAGATATATGTACACTGACTGGTGTCTCTCAGTCCCTCTCTCTCAGGGAGGTATCTGTACACTGAGTGGTGTCTCTCAGTCCCTGTCTCTCAGGGAGATATATGTACACTGACTGGTGTCTCTCAGTCTCTGTCTCTCAGGGAGATATCTGTACACTGAGTGGTGTCTCTCAGTCCCTCTCTCTCAGGGAGATATCTGTACAATGAGTGGTGTCTCTCAGACCCTGTCTCTCAGGGAGATATCTGTACAGTGAGTGGTGTCTCTCAGTCCCTCTCTCTCAGGGAGATATCTGTACTCTGACTGGTGTCTCTCAGTCCCTGTCTCTCAGGGAGATATCTGAACACAGAGTGGTGTCTCTCAGTCCCTGTCTCTCAGGGAGATATCTGTACACTGAGTGGTGTCTCTCAGTCCCTCTCTCTCAGGGAGGTATCTGTACACTGAGTGGTGTCTCTCAGTCCCTGTCTCTCAGGGAGATATCTGTACACTGACTGGTGTCTCTCAGTCCCTGTATCTCAGTGAGCTTTATGTACACTGAGTGGTGTCTCTCAGGGAGATATCTGTACACTGACTGGTGTCTCTCAGTCCCTGTCTCTCAGGGAGATATCTGTATACTGAGTGGTGTCTCTCAGTCCCTGTCTCTCAGGGAGATATCTGTACACTGAGTGGTGTCTCTCAGTCCCTCTCTCTCAGGGAGGTATCTGTACACTGAGTGGTGTCTCTCAGTCCCTGTCTCTCAGGGAGATATCTGTACACTGACTGGTGTCTCTCAGTCCCTGTCTCTCAGTGAGCTTTATGTACACTGAGTGGTGTCTCTCAGGGAGATATCTGTACACTGACTGGTGTCTCTCAGTCCCTCTCTCTCAGGGAGATATCTGTACACTGACTGGTGTCTCACAGTCCCTCTCTCTCAGAGAGATATCTGTACACTGACTGGTGTCTCTCAGTCCCTCTCTCTCAGGGAGATATCTGTACACTGAGTGGTATCTCTCAGTCCCTCTCTCTCAGGGAGATATCTGTACACTGAGTGGTGTCTCTCAGTCCCTGTCTCTCAGGGAGATATATGTACACTGACTGGTGTCTCTCAGTCCCTCTCTCTCAGGGAGGTATCTGTACACTGACTGGTGTCTCTCAGTCCCTGTCTCTCAGGGAGATATCTGTACACTGAGTGGTGTCTCAGAGTCCCTCTCACTCAGGGAGCTATCTGAACACTGACTGGTGTCTCTCAGTCCCTCTCTCTCAGGGAGATATCTGTACACTGAGTGGTGTCTCACAGCCCCTGACTCTCAGGGATATATCTGTACACTGACTGGTGTCTCTCAGTCCCTGTCTCTCAGGGAGAAATCTGTGCACTGAGTGGTGTCTCTCAGTCCCTCTCTCTCAGGGAGATATCTGTACACTGACTGGTGTCTCTCAGTCCCTGTCTCTCAGGTAGATATCTGTACACTGAGTGGTGTCTCACAGTCCCTCTCTCTCAGGGAGATATCTGTACACTGACTGGTGTCCCTCAGTCCCTCTCTCTCAGGGAGATATCTGTACACTGACTGGTGTCTCTCAGTCCCTGTCTCTCAGCGAGATATCTGTACACTGAGTGGTGTCTCTCAGTCCCTCTCTCTCAGGGAGATATCTGTACACTGACTGGTGTCTCTCAGTCCCTGTCTCTCAGGGAGATATCTGTACACTGAGTGGTGTCTCACAGTCCCTCTCTCTCAGGGAGATATCTGTACACTGACTGGTGTCTCTCAGTCCCTCTCTCTCAGGGAGATATCTGTACACTGAGTGGTGTCTCTCAGTCCCTCTCTCTCAGGGAGATATCTGTACACTGACTGGTGTCTCTCAGTCCCTCTCTCTCAGGGAGATATATGTACACTGACTGGTGTCTCTCAGTCCCTCTCTCTCAGGGAGGTATCTGTACACTGAGTGGTGTCTCTCAGTCCCTGTTTCTCAGGGAGATATATGTACACTGACTGGTGTCTCTCAGTCTCTGTCTCTCAGGGAGATATCTGTACACTGAGTGGTGTCTCTCAGTCCCTCTCTCTCAGGGAGATATCTGTACAATGAGTGGTGTCTCTCAGACCCTGTCTCTCAGGGAGATATCTGTACAGTGAGTGGTGTCTCTCAGTCCCTCTCTCTCAGGGAGATATCTGTACTCTGACTGGTGTCTCTCAGTCCCTGTCTCTCAGGGAGATATCTGAACACTGAGTGGTGTCTCTCAGTCCCTGTCTCTCAGGGAGATATCTGTACACTGAGTGGTGTCTCTCAGTCCCTCTCTCTCAGGGAGGTATCTGTACACTGAGTGGTGTCTCTCAGTCCCTGTCTCTCAGGGAGATATCTGTACACTGACTGGTGTCTCTCAGTCCCTGTATCTCAGTGAGCTTTATGTACACTGAGTGGTGTCTCTCAGGGAGATATCTGTACACTGACTGGTGTCTCTCAGTCCCTGTCTCTCAGGGAGATATCTGTATACTGAGTGGTGTCTCTCAGTCCCTGTCTCTCAGGGAGATATCTGTACACTGAGTGGTGTCTCTCAGTCCCTCTCTCTCAGGGAGGTATCTGTACACTGAGTGGTGTCTCTCAGTCCCTGTCACTCAGGGAGATATCTGTACACTGACTGGTGTCTCTCAGTCCCTGTCTCTCAGTGAACTTAATGTACACTGAGTGGTGTCTCTCAGGGAGATATCTGTACACTGACTGGTGTCTCTCAGTCCCTCTCTCTCAGGGAGATATCTGTACACTGACTGGTGTCTCACAGTCCCTCTCTCTCAGAGAGATATCTGTACACTGACTGGGGTCTCTCAGTCCCTCTCTCTCAGGGAGATATGTGTACACTGAGTGGTGTCTCTCAGTCCCTCTCTCTCAGGGAGATATCTGTACACTGAGTGGTGTCTCTCAGTCCCTGTCTCTCAGGGAGATATATGTACACTGACTGGTGTCTCTAAGTCCCTCTCTCTCAGGCAGGTATCTGTACACTGACTGGTGTCTCTCAGTCCCTGTCTCTCAGGGAGATATCTGTAAACTGAGTGGTGTCTCAGAGTCCCTCTCACTCAGGGAGCTATCTGAACACTGAGTGGTGTCTCTCAGTCCCTGTGTCTCAGGGAGATATATGTACACTGACTGGTGTCTCTCAGTCCCTCTCTCTCAGGGAGGTATCTGTACACTGAATGCTGTCTCTCAGTCCCTGTCTCTCAGGGAGATATATGTACACTGACTGGTGTCTCTCAGTCCCTCTCTCTCAGGGAGATATCTGTACACTGACTGGTTTCTCTCAGTCCCTCTCTCTCAGGGAGATATCTGTACACTGAGTGGTGTCTCACAGCCCCTGTCTCTCAGGGAGATATCTGTACACTGACTGGTGTCTCTCAGTCCCTGTCTGTCAGGGAGATATCTATACACTGAGTGGTGTCTCACAGTCCCTCTTTCTCAGGGATTTATATGTACACTGAGTGGTGTCTCTCAGTCCCTGTCTCTCAGGGAGATATATGTACACTGACTGGTGTCTCTCAGTCCCTCTCTCTCAGGGAGGTATCTGTACACTGACTGGTGTCTCTCAGTCCCTGTCTCTCAGGGAGATATCTGTAAACTGAGTGGTGTCTCAGAGTCCCTCTCACTCAGGGAGCTATCTGAACACTGAGTGGTGTCTCTCAGTCCCTGTGTCTCAGGGAGATATATGTACACTGACTGGTGTCTCTCAGTCCCTCTCTCTCAGGGAGGTATCTGTACACTGAATGCTGTCTCTCAGTCCCTGTCTCTCAGGGAGATATATGTACACTGACTGGTGTCTCTCAGTCCCTCTCTCTCAGGGAGATATCTGTACACTGACTGGTGTCTCTCAGTCCCTCTCTCTCAGGGAGATATCTGCACACTGAGTGGTGTCTCACAGCCCCTGTCTCTCAGGGAGATATCTGTACACTGACTGGTGTCTCTCAGTCCCTGTCTGTCAGGGAGATATCTATACACTGAGTGGTGTCTCTCAGTCCCTCTCTCTCAGGGAGATATCTGTACACTGACTGGTGTCTCTCAGTCCCTCTCTCTCAGGGAGATATCTGTACACTGAGTGGTTTCTCTCAGTCCCTGTCTCTCAGGGAGATATCTGCACACTGAGTGGTGTCTCTCAGTCCCTGTCTCTCAGGGAGATATCTGTACAATGAGTGGTGTCTCTCAGTCCCTGTCTCTCAGGGAGATATCTGTACAGTGAGTGGTGTCTCTCAGTCCCTCTCTCTCAGGGAGATATCTGTACTCTCACTGGTGTCTCTCAGTCCCTGTCTCTCAGGGAGATATCTGTACACTGAGTGGTGTCTCTCAGCCCCTGTCTCTCAGGGAGATATCTGTACACTGAGTGGTGTCTCTCAGTCCCTCTCTCTCAGGGAGGTATCTGTACACTGAGTGGTGTCTCTCAGTCCCTGTCTCTCAGGGAGATATCTGTACACTGACTGGTGTCTCTCAGTCCCTGTCTCTCAGTGAGCTTTATGTACACTGAGTGGTGTCTCTCAGGGAGATATCTGTACACTGACTGGTGTCTCTCAGTCCCTCTCTCTCAGGGAGATATCTGTACACTGACTGGTGTCTCACAGTCCCTCTCTCTCAGAGAGATATCTGTACACTGACTGGTGTCTCACAGTCCCTCTCTCTCAGGGAGATATCTGTACACTGAGTGGTGTCTCTCAGTCCCTCTCTCTCAGGGAGATATCTGTACACTGAGTGGTGTCTCTCAGTCCCTGTCTCTCAGGGAGATATAAGTACACTGACTGGTGTCTCTCAGTCCCTATCTCTCAGGGAGGTATCTGTACACTGACTGGTGTCTCTCAGTCCCTGTCTCTCAGGGAGATATCTGTACACTGAGTGGTGTCTCAGAGTCCCTCTCACTCAGGGAGCTATCTGATCACTGACTGGTGTCTCTCAGTCCATCTCTCTCAGGGAGATATCTGTACACTGAGTGGTGTCTCACAGCCCCTGACTCTCAGGGATATATCTGTACACTGACTGGTGTCTCTCAGTCCCTGTCTCTCAGGGAGAAATCTGTGCACTGAGTGGTGTCTCTCAGTCCCTCTCTCTCAGGGAGATATCTGTACACTGACTGGTGTCTCTCAGTCCCTGTCTCTCAGGGAGATATCTGTACACTGAGTGGTGTCTCACAGTCCCTCTCTCTCAGGGAGATATCTGTACACTGACTGGTGTCCCTCAGTCCCTCTCTCTCAGGGAGATATCTGTACACTGACTGGTGTCTCTCAGTCCCTGTCTCTCAGCGAGATATCTGTACACTGAGTGGTGTCTCTCAGTCCCTCTCTCTCAGGGAGATATCTGTACACTGACTGGTGTCTCTCAGTCCCTGTCTCTCAGGGAGATATCTGTACACTGAGTGGTGTCTCACAGTCCCTCTCTCTCAGGGAGATATCTGTACACTGACTGGTGTCTCTCAGTCCCTCTCTCTCAGGGAGATATCTGTACACTGAGTGGTGTCTCTCAGTCCCTCTCTCTCAGGGAGATATCTGTACACTGACTGGTGTCTCTCAGTCCCTCTCTCTCAGGGAGATATATGTACACTGACTGGTGTCTCTCAGTCCCTCTCTCTCAGGGAGGTATCTGTACACTGAGTGGTGTCTCTCAGTCCCTGTCTCTCAGGGAGATATATGTACACTGACTGGTGTCTCTCAGTCTCTGTCTCTCAGGGAGATATCTGTACACTGAGTGGTGTCTCTCAGTCCCTCTCTCTCAGGGAGATATCTGTACAATGAGTGGTGTCTCTCAGTCCCTGTCTCTCAGGGAGATATCTGTACAGTGAGTGGTGTCTCTCAGTCCCTCTCTCTCAGGGAGATATCTGTACTCTGACTGGTGTCTCTCAGTCCCTGTCTCTCAGGGAGATATCTGAACACTGAGTGGTGTCTCTCAGTCCCTGTCTCTCAGGGAGATATCTGTACACTGAGTGGTGTCTCTCAGTCCCTCTCTCTCAGGGAGGTATCTGTACACTGAGTGGTGTCTCTCAGTCCCTGTCTCTCAGGGAGATATCTGTACACTGACTGGTGTCTCTCAGTCCCTGTCTCTCAGTGAGCTTTATGTACACTGAGTGGTGTCTCTCAGGGAGATATCTGTACACTGACTGGTGTCTCTCAGTCCCTGTCTCTCAGGGAGATATCTGTACACTGAGTGGTGTCTCTCAGTCTCTGTCTCTCAGGGAGATATCTGTACACTGAGTGGTGTCTCTCAGTCCCTCTCTCTCAGGGAGGTATCTGTACACTGAGTGGTGTCTCTCAGTCCCTGTCTCTCAGGGAGATATCTGTACACTGACTGGTGTCTCTCAGTCCCTGTCTCTCAGTGAACTTTATGTACACTGAGTGGTGTCTCTCAGGGAGATATCTGTACACTGACTGGTGTCTCTCAGTCCCTCTCTCTCAGGGAGATATCTGTACACTGACTGGTGTCTCACAGTCCCTCTCTCTCAGAGAGATATCTGTACACTGACTGGGGTCTCTCAGTCCCTCTCTCTCAGGGAGATATGTGTACACTGAGTGGTGTCTCTCAGTCCCTCTCTCTCAGGGAGATATCTGTACACTGAGTGGTGTCTCTCAGTCCCTGTCTCTCAGGGAGATATATGTACACTGACTGGTGTCTCTCAGTCCCTCTCTCTCAGGGAGGTATCTGTACACTGACTGGTGTCTCTCAGTCCCTGTCTCTCAGGGAGATATCTGTAAACTGAGTGGTGTCTCAGAGTCCCACTCACTCAGGGAGCTATCTGAACACTGAGTGGTGTCTCTCAGTCCCTGTGTCTCAGGGAGATATATGTACACTGACTGGTGTCTCTCAGTCCCTCTCTCTCAGGGAGGTATCTGTACACTGAATGCTGTCTCTCAGTCCCTGTCTCTCAGGGAGATATATGTACACTGACTGGTGTCTCTCAGTCCCTCTCTCTCAGGGAGATATCTGTACACTGACTGGTGTCTCTCAGTCCCTCTCTCTCAGGGAGATATCTGTACACTGAGTGGTGTCTCACAGCCCCTGTCTCTCAGGGAGATATCTGTACACTGACTGGTGTCTCTCAGTCCCTGTCTGTCAGGGAGATATCTATACACTGAGTGGTGTCTCTCAGTCCCTCTTTCTCAGGGAGATATCTGTACACTGAGTGGTGTCTCTCAGTCCCTGTCTCTCAGGGAGATATATGTACACTGACTGGTGTCTCTCAGTCCCTCTCTCTCAGGGAGGTATCTGTACACTGACTGGTGTCTCTCAGTCCCTGTCTCTCAGGGAGATATCTGTAAACTGAGTGGTGTCTCAGAGTCCCTCTCACTCAGGGAGCTATCTGAACACTGAGTGGTGTCTCTCAGTCCCTGTGTCTCAGGGAGATATATGTACACTGACTGGTGTCTCTCAGTCCCTCTCTCTCAGGGAGGTATCTGTACACTGAATGCTGTCTCTCAGTCCCTCTCTCTCAGGGAGATATATGTACACTGACTGGTGTCTCTCAGTCCCTCTCTCTCAGGGAGATATCTGTACACTGACTGGTGTCTCTCAGTCCCTCTCTCTCAGGGAGATATCTGTACACTGAGTGGTGTCTCACAGCCCCTGTCTCTCAGGGAGATATCTGTGCACTGACTGGTGTCTCTCAGTCCCTGTCTGTCAGGGAGATATCTATACACTGAGTGGTGTCTCTCAGTCCCTCTCTCTCAGGGAGATATCTGTACACTGACTGGTGTCTCTCAGTCCCTCTCTCTCAGGGAGATATCTGTACACTGAGTGGTTTCTCTCAGTCCCTGTCTCTCAGGGAGATATCTGCACACTGAGTGGTGTCTCTCAGTCCCTGTCTCTCAGGGAGATATCTGTACAATGAGTGGTGTCTCTCAGTCCCTGTCTCTCAGGGAGATATCTGTACAGTGAGTGGTGTCTCTCAGTCCCTCTCTCTCAGGGAGATATCTGTACTCTCACTGGTGTCTCTCAGTCCCTGTCTCTCAGGGAGATATCTGTACACTGAGTGGTGTCTCTCAGCCCCTGTCTCTCAGGGAGATATCTGTACACTGAGTGGTGTCTCTCAGTCCCTCTCTCTCAGGGAGGTATCTGTACACTGAGTGGTGTCTCTCAGTCCCTGTCTCTCAGGGAGATATCTGTACACTGACTGGTGTCTCTCAGTCCCTCTCTCTCGGGGAGATATCTGTACACTGACTGGTGTCTCACAGTCCCTCTCTCTCAGAGAGATATCTGTACACTGACTGGTGTCTCACAGTCCCTCTCTCTCAGGGAGATATCTGTACACTGAGTGGTGTCTCTCAGTCCCTCTCTCTCAGGGAGATATCTGTACACTGAGTGGTGTCTCTCAGTCCCTGTCTCTCAGGGAGATATATCTACACTGACTGGTGTCTCTCAGTCCCTCTCTCTCAGTGAGGTATCTGTACACTGACTGGTGTCTCTCAGTCCCTGTCTCTCAGGGAGATATCTGTACACTGAGTGGTGTCTCAGAGTCCCTCTCACTCAGGGAGCTATCTGAACACTGAGTGGTGTCTCTCAGTCCCTGTGTCTCAGTGAGATATATGTACACTGACTGGTGTCTCTCAGTCCCTCTCTCTCAGGGAGGTATCTGTACACTGAATGCTGTCTCTCAGTCCCTGTCTCACAGGGAGATATATGTACACTGACTGGTGTCTCTCAGTCCCTCTCTCTCAGGGAGATATCTGTACACTGACTGGTGTCTCTCAGTCCCTGTCTCTCAGGGAGATATATGTACACTGACTGGTGTCTCTCAGTCCCTCTCTCAGGGAGGTATCTGTACACTGAGTGGTTTCTCTCAGTCCCTGTCTCTCAGGGAGATATATGTACACTGACTGGTGTCTCTCAGACCTTGTCTCTCAGGGAGATATCTGTACACTGAGTGGTGTCTTTCAGTCCCTCTCTCTCAGGGAGATATCTGTACACTGAGTGGTGTCTCTCAGTTCCTGTCTCTCAGGGAGATATCTGTACACTGAGTGGTGTCTCACAGTCCCTCTCTCTCAGGGAGATATCTGTACACTGACTGGTGTCTCTCAGTCCCTCTCTCTCAGGGAGATATCTGTACACTGACTGGTGTCTCTCAGTCCCACTCTCTCAGGGAGATATCTGTACACTGACTGGTGTCTCACAGTCCCTCTCTCTCAGAGAGATATCTGTACACTGACTGGTGTCTCTCAGTCCCTCTCTCTCAGGGAGATATGTGTACACTGAGTGGTGTCTCTCAGTCCCTCTCTCTCAGGGAGATATCTGTACACTGAGTGGTGTCTCTCAGTCCCTGTCTCTCAGGGAGATATATGTACACTGAGTGGTGTCTCTCAGTCCCTCTCTCTCAGGGAGGTATCTGTACACTGACTGGTGTCTCTCAGTCCCTGTCTCTCAGGGAGATATCTGTAAACTGAGTGGTGTCTCAGAGTCCCTCTCACTCAGGGAGCTATCTGAACACTGAGTGGTGTCTCTCAGTCCCTGTGTCTCAGGGAGATATATGTACACTGACTGGTGTCTCTCAGTCCCTCTCTCTCAGGGAGGTATCTGTACACTGAATGCTGTCTCTCAGTCCCTGTCTCTCAGGGAGATATATGTACACTGACTGGTGTCTCTCAGTCCCTCTCTCTCAGGGAGATATCTGTACACTGACTGGTGTCTCTCAGTCCCTCTCTCTCAGGGAGATATCTGTACA
Organism: Heterodontus francisci; assembly: GCF_036365525.1. Classification (NCBI taxonomy): domain Eukaryota; kingdom Metazoa; phylum Chordata; class Chondrichthyes; order Heterodontiformes; family Heterodontidae; genus Heterodontus; species Heterodontus francisci. The sequence continues at coordinate 1,684,193 of NC_090384.1, forward strand.
CTGAGTGGTGTCTCACAGCCCCTGTCTATCAGGGAGATATCTGTACACTGACTGGTGTCTCTCAGTCCCTGTCTGTCTGGGAGATATCTATACACTGAGTGGTGTCTCTCAGTCCCTCTTTCTCAGGGAGATATCTGTACACTGAGTGGTGTCTCTCAGTCCCTGTCTCTCAGGGAGATATATGTACACTGACTGGTGTCTCTCAGTCCCTCTCTCTCAGGGAGGTATCTGTACACTGACTGGTGTCTCTCAGTCCCTGTCTCTCAGGGAGATATCTGTAAACTGAGTGGTGTCTCTCAGTCCCTCTCTCTCAGGGAGATATCTGTACAATGAGTGGTGTCTCTCAGTCCCTGTCTCTCAGGGAGATATCTGTACAGTGAGTGGTGTCTCTCAGTCCCTCTCTCTCAGGGAGATATCTGTACTCTCACTGGTGTCTCTCAGTCCCTGTCTCTCAGGGAGATATCTGTACACTGACTGGTGTCTCTCAGTCCCTGTCTCTCAGTGAGCTTTATGTACACTGAGTGGTGTCTCTCAGGGAGATATCTGTACACTGACTGGTGTCTCTCAGTCCCTCTCTCTCAGGGAGATATCTGTACACTGACTGGTGTCTCACAGTCCCTCTCTCTCAGAGAGATATCTGTACACTGACTGGTGTCTCTCAGTCCCTCTCTCTCAGGGAGATATCTGTACACTGAGTGGTGTCTCTCAGTCCCTCTCTCTCAGGGAGATATCTGTACACTGAGTGGTGTCTCTCAGTCCCTGTCTCTCAGGGAGATATATGTACACTGACTGGTGTCTCTCAGTCCCTCTCTCTCAGGGAGGTATCTGTACACTGAATGGTGTCTCTCAGTCCATGTCTCTCAGGGAGATATCTGTACACTGAGTGGTGTCTCAGAGTCCCTCTCACTCAGGGAGCTATCTGAACACTGAGTGGTGTCTCTCAGTCCCTGTGTCTCAGTGAGATATATGTACACTGACTGGTGTCTCTCAGTCCCTCTCTCTCAGGGAGGTATCTGTACACTGAATGCTGTCTCTCAGTCCCTGTCTCACAGGGAGATATCTGTACACTGACTGGTGTCTCTCAGTCCCTCTCTCTCAGGGAGATATCTGTACACTGACTGGTGTCTCTCAGACCCTGTCTCTCAGGGAGATATATGTACACTGACTGGTGTCTCTCAGTCCCTCTCTCAGGGAGGCATCTGTACACTGAGTGGTGTCTCTCAGTCCCTGTCTCTCAGGGAGATATATGTACACTGACTGGTGTCTCTCAGACCTTGTCTCTCAGGGAGATATCTGTACACTGAGTGGTGTCTTTCAGTCCCTCTCTCTCAGGGAGATATCTGTACACTGAGTGGTGTCTCTCAGTTCCTGTCTCTCAGGGAGATATCTGTACACTGAATGGTGTCTCTCAGTCCCTCTCTCTCAGGGAGATATCTGTACTCTGACTGGTGTCTCTCAGTCCCTGTCTCTCAGGGAGATATCTGTGCACTGAGTGGTGTCTCTCAGTCCCTCTCTCAGGGAGATATATGTACACTGACTGGTGTCTCTCAGTCCCTCTCTCTCAGGGAGGTATCTGCACACTGAGTGGTGTCTCTCAGTCCCTGTCTCTCAGGGACATATATGTACACTGACTGGTGTCTCTCAGTCCCTCTCTCTCAGGGAGATATCTGTACACTGACTGGTGTCTCTCAGTCCCTCTCTCTCAGGGAGATATATGTACACTGACTGGTGTCTCTCAGTCCCTGTCTCTCAGCGAGATATCTGTACACTGAGTGGTGTCTCTCAGTCCCTCTCTCTCAGGGAGATATCTGTACACTGACTGGTGTCTCTCAGTCCCTGTCTCTCAGGGAGATATCTGTACACTGAGTGGTGTCTCACAGTCCCTCTCTCTCAGGGAGATATCTGTACTCTGACTGGTGTCTCTCAGTCCCTCTCTCTCAGGGAGATATCTGTACACTGAGTGGTGTCTCTCAGTCCCTCTCTCTCAGGGAGATATCTGTACACTGACTGGTGTCTCTCACTCCCTGTCTCTCAGGGAGATATATGTACACTGACTGGTGTCTCTCAGTCCCTCTCTCAGGGAGGTATCTGTACACTGAGTGGTGTCTCTCAGTCCCTGTCTCTCAGGGAGATATATGTACACTGACTGGTGTCTCTCAGACCTTGTCTCTCAGGGAGATATCTGTACACTGAGTGGTGTCTCTCAGTCCCTGTCTCTCAGGGAGATATCTGTAGACTGAGTGGTGTCTCACAGTCCCTCTCTCTCAGGGAGATATCTGTACACTGACTGGTGTCTCTCAGTCCCTCTCTCTCAGGGAGATATCTGTACACTGAGTGGTGTCTCTCAGTCCCTCTCTCTCAGGGAGATATATGTACACTGACTGGTGTCTCTCAGTCCCTCTCTCTCAGGGAGGTATCTGTACATTGAGTGGTGTCTCTCAGTCCCTGTCTCTCAGGGAGATATATGTACACTGACTGGTGTCTCTCAGTCCCTGTCTCTCAGGGAGATATCTGTACACTGAGTGGTGTCTCTCAGTCCCTCTCTCTCAGGGAGATATCTGTACAATGAGTGGTGTCTCTCAGTCCCTGTCTCTCAGGGAGATATCTGTACAGTGAGTGGTGTCTCTCAGTCCCTCTCTCTCAGGGAGATATCTGTACTCTGACTGGTGTCTCTCAGTCCCTGTCTCTCAGGGAGATATCAGTACACTGAGTGGTGTCTCTCAGTCCCTCTCTCTCAGGGAGATATCTGTACACTGACTGGTGTCTCTCAGTCCCTCTCTCTCAGGGTGGTATCTGTACACTGAGTGGTGTCTCTCAGTCCCTGACTCTGAGGGAGATATCTGTACACTGACTGGTGTCTCTCAGTCCCTGTCTCTCAGGGAGCTTTATGTACACTGAGTGGTGTCTCTCAGGGAGATATCTGTACACTGAGTGTTGTCTCTCAGTCCCTCTCTCTCAGGGAGATATCTGTACACTGACTGGTGTCTCTCAGCCCCTCTCTCTCAGGGAGATATCTGTGCACTGAGTGGTGTCTCACAGTCCCTCTCTCTCAGGGAGATATCTGTACACTGACTGGTGTCTCTCAGTCCCTGTCTCTCAGGGAGATATCTGTAAACTGAGTGGTGTCTCTCAGTCCCTCTCTCTCGGGGAGATATGTGTACTCTGACTGGTGTCTCAATCCCTGTCTCTGAGGGAGATATCTGTACACTGAGTGGTGTCTCTCAGTCCCTCTCTCTCAGGGAGATATCTGTACACTGACTGGTGTCTCTCAGTCCCTCTCTCTCAGGGAGATATCTGTACACTGAGTGGTGTCTCTCAGTCCCTCTCTCAGGGAGGTATCTGTACACTGAGTGGTGTCTCTCAGTCCCTGTCTCTCAGGGAGATATATGTACACTGACTGGTGTCTCTCAGTCCCTCTCTCTCAGGGAGATATCTGTACACTGACTGGTGTCTCTCAGTCCCTCTCTCTCAAGGAGATATCTGTACACTGAGTGGTGTCTCTCAGTCCCTCTCTCTCAGGGAGATATATGTACACTGACTGGTGTCTCTCAGTCCCTCTCTCTCAGGGAGGTATCTGTACATTGAGTGGTGTCTCTCAGTCCCTGTCTCTCAGGGAGATATATGTACACTGACTGGTGTCTCTCAGTCCCTGTCTCTCAGGGAGATATCTGTACACTGAGTGGTGTCTCTCAGTCCCTCTCTCTCAGGGAGATATCTGTACAATGAGTGGTGTCTCTCAGTCCCTGTCTCTCAGGGAGATATCTGTACAGTGAGTGGTGTCTCTCAGTCCCTCTCTCTCAGGGAGATATCTGTACTCTGACTGGTGTCTCCCAGTCCCTGTCTCTCAGGGAGATATCAGTACACTGACTGGTGTCTCTCAGTCCCTCTCTCTCAGGGAGATATCTGTACACTGAGTGGTGTCTCAGAGTCCCTCTCACTCAGGGAGCTATCTGAACACTGAGTGGTGTCTCTCAGTCCCTGTGTCTCAGGGAGATATATGTACACTGACTGGTGTCTCTCAGTCCCTCTCTCTCAGGGAGATATCTGTACACTGACTGGTGTCTTTCAGTCCCTCTCTCTCAGGGAGGTATCTGTACACTGAGTGGTGTCTCACAGTCCCTCTCTCTCAGAGAGATATCTGTACACTGACTGGTGTCTCTCAGTCCCTCTCTCTCAGGGAGATATCTGTACACTGAGTGGTGTCTCTCAGTCCCTCTCTCTCAGGGAGATATCTGTACACTGACTGGTGTCTCTCAGTCCCTCTCTCTCAGGGAGATATCTGTACACTGAGTGGTGTCTCTCAGTCCCTCTCTCTCAGGGAGATATCTGTACACTGAGTGGTGTCTCTCAGTCCCTCTCTCTCAGAGAGATATCTGTACACTGACTGGTGTCTCTCAGTCCCTCTCTCTCAGGGAGATATCTGTACACTGAGTGGTGTCTCTCAGTCCCTCTCTCTCAGAGAGATATCTGTACACTGACTGGTGTCTCTCAGTCCCTGTCTCTCAGGGAGATATCTGTACACTGACTGGTGTATCTCAGTCCCTCTCTCTCAGGGTGGTATCTGTACAATGAGTGGTGTCTCTCAGTCCCTGTCTCTCAGGGAGATATCTGTACAGTGAGTGGTGTCTCTCAGTCCCTCTCTCTCAGGGAGATATCTGTATTCTGACTGGTGTCTCTCAGTCCCTGTCTCTCAGGGAGATATCAGTACACTGAGAGGTGTCTCTCAGTCCCTCTCTCTCAGGGAGATATCTGTACACTGACTGGTGTCTCTCAGTCCCTCTCTCTCAGGGTGGTATCTGTACACTGAGTGGTGTCTCTCAGTCCCTGTCTCTGAGGGAGATATCTGTACACTGACTGGTGTCTCTCAGTCCCTGTCTCTCAGGGAGCTTTATGTACACTGAGTGGTGTCTCTCAGGGAGATATCTGTACACTGAGTGTTGTCTCTCAGTCCCTCTCTCTCAGGGAGATATCTGTACACTGACTGGTGTCTCTCAGCCCCTCTCTCTCAGGGAGATATCTGTGCACTGAGTGGTGTCTCACAGTCCCTCTCTCTCAGGGAGGTATCTGCACACTGAGTGGTGTCTCTGAGTCCCTGTCTCTCAGGGAGATATATGTACACTGACTGGTGTCTCTCAGTCCCTGTCTCTCAGGGAGATATATGTACACTGACTGGTGTCTCTCAGTCCCTCTCTCGGGGAGGTATCTGTACACTGAGTGGTGTCTCTCAGTCCCTGTCTCTCAGGGAGATATATGTACACTGACTGGTGTCTCTCAGTCCCTGTCTCTCAGGGAGATATCTGTACACTGAGTGGTGTCTCACAGCCCCTGTCTCTCAGGGAGATATATGTACACTGACTGGTGTCTCTCAGTCCCTGTCTCTCAGGGAGATATCTGTACACTGAGTGGTGTCTCTCAGTCCCTCTCTCTCAGGGAGATATCTGAACACTGAGTGGTGTCTCTCAGTCCCTGTGTCTCAGGGAGATATATGTACACTGACTGGTGTCTCTCAGTCCCTCTCTCTCAGGGAGATATCTGTACACTGACTGGTGTCTCTCAGTCCCTCTCTCTCAGGGAGATATCTGTACACTGAGTGGTGTCTCTCAGTCCCTGTCTCTCAGGGAGATATCTGTACACTGAATGGTGTCTCTCAGTCCCTCTCTCTCAGGGAGATATCTGTACACTGACTGGTGTCTCTCAGTCCCTTTCTCTCAGGGAGATATCTGTACACTGAGTGGTGTCTCACAGTCCCTCTCTCTCAGGGAGACATCTGTACACTGACTGGTGTCTCTCAGTCCCTGTCTCTCAGGGAGATATCTGTACACTGAGTGGTGTCTCTCAGTCCCTCTCTCTCAGGGAGATATCTGTACACTGACTGGTGTCTCTCAGTCCCTGTCTCTCAGGGAGATATCTATACACTGAGTGGTGTCTCTCAGTCCCTGTCTGTCAGGGAGATATCTGTACACTGACTGGTGTCTCTCAGTCCCTCTCTCTCAGGGAGATATCTGAACGCTGACTAGTGTCTCTCAGTCCCTCTCTCTCAGGGAGATATCTGTACACTGAGTGGTGTCTCTAAGTCACTCTCTCTCAGGGAGATATCTGTACACTGACTGGTGTCTCTCAGTCCCTGTCTCTCAGGGAGATATATGTACACTGAGTGGTGTCTCTCAGTCCCTCTCTCTCAGGGAGATAACCGTACACTGAGTGGTGTCTCTCAGTCCCTCTCTCTCAGGGAGATATCTGTACACTGAGTGGTGTCTCTCAGTCCCTCTCTCTCAGGGAGATATCTGTACACTGAGTGGTGGCTCTCAGTACCTCTCTCTCACGGAGATATCTGTACACTGACTGGTGTCTCTCAGTCCCTGTCTCTCAGGGAGATATCTGTACACTGATTGGTGTCTCTCAGTCCCTCTCTCTCAGGGAGATATCTGTACACTGACTGGTGTCTCTCAGTCCCTCTCTCTCAGGGAGATATCTGTACACTGAGTGGTGTCTCTCAGTCCCTGTCTCTCAGGGAGATATCTGTACACTGAGTGGTGTCTCTCAGTCCCTGTCTCTCAGGGAGATAACTGAACACTGAGTGGTGTCTCTCAGTCCCTGTGTCTCAGGGAGATATCTGTCCACTGACTGGTGTCGATCAGTCCCTGTCTCTCAGGGAGATATATGTACACTGTCTGGTGTATCTCAGTCCCTCTCTCTCAGGGAGGTATCTGTACACTGAGTGGTGTGTCTCAGTCCCCGTCTCTCAGGGAGATATATGTACACTGACTGGTGTCTCTCAGTCCCTCTCTCTCAGCGAGGTATCTGTACACTGAGTGGTGTCTCTGAGTCCCTGTCTCTCAGGGAGATATATGTACACTGACTGGTGTCTCTCAGTCCCTCTCTCTCAAGGAGATATCTGTACACTGAGTGGTGTCTCTCAGTCCCTCTCTCTCAGGGAGATATCTGTTCACTGAGTGGTGTCTCTCAGTCCCTGTCTCTCAGGGAGATATCTGTACACTGAGTGGTGTCTCTCAGTCCCTGTCTCTCAGGGAGATATCTGTACACTGAGTGGTGTCTCTCAGTACCTCTCTCTCACGGAGATATCTGTACACTGACTGGTGTCTCTTAGTCCCTGTCTCTCAGGGAGATATCTGTACACTGACTGGTGTCTCTCAGTCCCTCTCTCTCAGGGAGATATCTGTACACTGACTGGTGTCTCTCAGTCCCTCTCTCTCAGAGAGATATCTGTACACTGACTGGTGTCTCTCAGTCCCTCTCTCTCAGGGAGATATCTGTACACTGAGTGGTGTCTCTCAGTCCCTCTCTCTCAGGGAGATATATGTACACTGATTGGTGTCTCTCAGTCCCTCTCTCTCAGGGAGATATCTGTACACTGACTGGTGTCTCTCAGTCCCTCTCTCTCAGGGAGATATCTGTACACTGACTGGTGTCTCTCAGTCCCTCTCTCTCAGGGAGATATCTGTACACTGAGTGGTGTCTCTCAGTCCCTTTCTCTCAGGGAGATATATATACACTGATTGGTGTCTCTCAGTCCCTCTCTCTCAGGGAGATATCTGTACACTGACTGGTGTCTCTCAGTCCCTCTCTCTCAGGGAGATATCTGTACACTGAGTGGTGTCTCTCAGTCCCTGTCTCTCAGGGAGATATCTGTACACTGAGTGGTGTCTCTCAGTCCCTCTCTCTCAGGGAGATATCTGAACACTGAGTGGTGTCTCTCAGTCCCTGTGTCTCAGGGAGATATATGTACACTGACTGGTGTCTCTCAGTCCCTCTCTCTCAGGGAGATATCTGTACACTGACTGGTGTCTCTCAGTCACTCTCTCTCAGGGAGATATCTGTACACTGAGTGGTGTCTCACAGCCCCTGTCTCTCAGGGAGATATCTGTACACTGACTGGTGTCTCTCAGTCCCTGTCTGTCAGGGAGATATCTATACACTGAGTGGTGTCTCTCAGTCCCTGTCTCTCAGGGAGCTTTATGTACACTGAGTGGTGTCTCACAGTCCCTCTCTCTCAGGGAGATATCTGTTCACTGACTGGTGTCTCTCAGTCCCTGTCTCTCAGGGAGATATCTGTACACTGAGTGGTGTCTCTCAGTCCCTCTCTCTCAGGGAGATATCTGAACACTGACTGGTGTCTCTCAGTCCCTCTCTCTCAGGGAGATATCTGTACACTGACTGGTGTCTCTCAGTCCCTCTCTCTCCGGGAGATATATGTACACTGACTGGTGTCTCTCAGTCCCTCTCTCTCCGGGAGATATATGTACACTGACTGGTGTCTCTCAGTCACTCTCTCTCAGGGAGGTATCTGTACACTGTGTGGTGTCTCTCAGTCCCTGTCTCTCAGGGAGATATATGTACACTGACTGGTGTCTCTCAGTCCCTCTCTCTCAGGGAGATATCTGTACAATGAGTGGTGTCTCTCAGTCCCTCTCTCTCAGGGAGATATCTGTACTCTGACTGGTGTCTCTCAGTCCCTGTCTCTCAGGGAGATATCTGTACACTGAGTGGTGTCTCTCAGTCCCTCTCTCTCAGGGAGATATCTGTACACTGACTGGTGTCTCTCAGTCCCTCTCTCTCAGGGAGGTATCTGTACACTGAGTGGTGTCTCTCAGTCCCTGTCTCTCAGGGAGATATCTGTACACTGACTGGTGTCTCTCAGTCCCTGTCTCTCAGTGAGCTTTATGTACACTGACTGGTGTCTCTCAGTCCCTGTCTGTCAGGGAGATATCTATACACTGAGTGGTGTCTCTCAGTCCCTCTCTCTCAGGGAGATATCTATACACTGACTGGTGTCTCACAGTCCCTCTCTCTCAGGGAGATATCTGTACACTGACTGGTGTCTCTCAGTCCCTGTCTCTCAGGGAGCTTTATGTACACTGAGTGGTGTCTCTCAGGGAGATATCTGTACACTGACTGGTGTCTCTCAGTCCCTGTCTCTGAGGGAGCTTTATGTACACTGACTGGTGTCTCTCAGTCCCTGTCTCTCAGGGAGATATCTGTACACTGAGTGGTGTCTCACAGTCCCTCTCTCTCAGGGAGATATCTGTACACTGACTGGTGTCTCTTAGTCCCTCTCTCTCAGGGAGATATCTGTACACTGACTGGTGTCTCTCAGTCCCTGTCTCTCAGGGAGATATCTGTACACTGAGTGGTGTCTCTCAGTCCCTCTCTCTCAGGGAGATATCTTTACACTGACTGGTGTCTCTCAGTCCCTGTCTCTCAGGGAGATATCTGTACACTGAGTGGTGTCTCACAGTCCCTCTCTCTCAGGGAGATATCTGTACACTGACTGGTGTCTCTCAGTCCCTCTCTCTCAGGGAGATATCTGTACACTGAGTGGTGTCTCTCAGTCCCTCTCTCTCAGGGAGATATATGTACACTGACTGGTGTCTCTCAGTCCCTCTCTCTCAGGGAGGTATCTGTACACTGAGAAGTGTCTCTCAGTCCCTCTCTCTCAGGGAGATATCTGTACAATGAGTGGTGTCTCTCAGTCCCTGTCTCTCAGGGAGATATCTGTACAGTGAGTGGTGTCTCTCAGTCCCTCTCTCTCAGGGAGATATCTGTACTCTGACTGGTGTCTCTCAGTCCCTGTCTCTCAGGGAGATATCAGTACACTGAGTGGTGTCTCTCAGTCCCTCTCTCTCAGGGAGATATCTGAACACTGACTGGTGTCTCTCAGCCCCTCTCTCTCAGGGTGGTATGTGTACACTGACTGGTGTCTCTCAGTCCCTCTCTCTCCGGGAGATATATGTACACTGACTGGTGTCTCTCAGTCCCTCTCTCTCAGGGAGGTATCTGTACACTGTGTGTTGTCTCTCAGTCCCTGTCTCTCAGGGAGATATATGTACACTGACTGGTGTCTCTCAGTCCCTGTCTCTCAGGGAGATATCTGTACACTGATTGGTGTCTCTCAGTCCCTCTCTCTCAGGGAGATATCTGTCCAATGACTGGTGTCTCTCAGTCCCTGTCTCTCAGGGAGATATCTGTAAAGTGAGTGGTGTCTCTCAGTCCCTCTCTCTCAGGGAGATATCTGTACTCTGACTGGTGTCTCTCAGTCCCTGTCTCTCAGGGAGATATCTGTACACTGAGTGGTGTCTCTCAGTCCCTCACTCTCAGGGAGATATCTGAACACTGACTGGTGTCTCTCAGTCCCTCTCTCTCAGGGAGGTATCTGTACACTGAGTGGTGTCTCTCAGTCCCTGTCTCTCAGGGAGATATCTGTACACTGACTGGTGTCTCTCAGTCCCTGTCTCTCAGTGAGATATATGTACACTGACTGGTGTCTCTCAGGGAGATATCTGTACACTGAGTGGTGTCTCTCAGTCCCTCTCTCTCAGGGAGATATCTGTACACTGACTGGTGTCTCTCAGCCCGTCTCTCAGGGAGATATCTGTGCACTGAGTGGTGTCTCACAGTCCCTCTCTCTCAGGGAGATATCTGTACACTGACTGGTGTCTCTCAGTCCCTGTCTCTCAGGGAGATATCTGTACACTGAGTGGTGTCTCTCAGTCCCTCTCTCTCAGGGAGATATCTGTACTCTGACTGGTGTCTCTCAGTCCCTGTCTCTGAGGGAGATATCTGTACACTGAGTGGTGTCTCTCAGTCCCTCTCTCTCAGGGAGATATCTGTACACTGACTGGTGTCTCTCAGTCCCTCTCTCTCAGGGAGATATCTGTACACTGAGTGGTGTCTCTCAGTCCCTCTCTCTCGGGGAGATATCTGTACACTGACTGGTGTCTCTCAGTCCCTGCCTCTCAGGGAGATATCTATACACTGAGTGGTGTCTCTCAGTCCCTGTCTCTCAGGGAGATATCTGTACACTGACTGGTGTCTCTCAGTCCCTCTCTCTCAGGGAGATATCTGTACGCTGACTCGTGTCTCTCAGTCCCTCTCTCTCAGGCAGATATCTGTACACTGAGTGGTGTCTCTCAGTCCCTCTCTCTCAGGGAGATATCTGTACACTGAGTGGTGTCTTTCAGTCCCTCTCTCTCAGGGAGATATCTGTACGCTGAGTGATGTCTCTCAGTTCCTGTCTCTCAGGGAGATATCTGTGCACTGAATGGTGTCTCTCAGTCCCTCTCTCTCAGGGAGATATCTGTACTCTGACTGGTGTCTCTCAGTCCCTGTCTCTCAGGGAGATATCTGTGCACTGAGTGGTGTCTCTCAGTCCCTCTCTCTCAGGGAGATATCTGTACACTGACTGGTGTCTCTCAGTCCCTCGCTCTCAGGGAGGTATCTGTACACTGAGTGGTGTCTCTCAGTCCCTGTCTCTCAGGGACCTATATGTACACTGACTGGTGTCTCTCAGTCCCTCTCTCTCAGGGAGATATCTGTACACAGACTGGTGTCTCTCAGTCCCTCTCTCTCAGGGAGATATCTGTCCACTGAGTGGTGTCTCACAGCCCCTGTCTCTCAGGGAGATATCTGTACACTGACTGGTGTCTCTCAGTCCCTGTCTCTCAGGGAGAAATCTGAACACTGAGTGGTGTCTCTCAGTCCCTGTCTCTCAGGGAGATATCTGTACAGTGAGTGGTGTCTCTCAGTCCCTCTCTCTCAGGGAGATATCTGTACTCTGACTGGTGTCTCTCAGTCCCCGTCTCTCAGGGAGATATCTGTACACTGAGTGGTGTCTCTCAGTCCCTCTCTCTCAGGGAGATATCTGTACACTGACTGGTGTCTCTCAGTCCCTCTCTCTCAGGGAGGTATCTGTACACTGAGTGGTGTCTCTCAGTCCCTGTCTCTCAGGGAGATATCTGTACACTGACTGGTGTCTCTCAGTCCCTCTCTCTCAGTGAGCTTTATGTACACTGACTGGTGTCTCTCAGTCCCTGTCTGTCAGGGAGATATCTATACACTGACTGGTGTCTCTCAGTCCCTCTCTCTCAGGGAGATATCTGTACACTGAGTGGTGTCTCACAGTCCCTCTCTCTCAGGGAGATATCTGTACACTGACTGGTGTCTCTTAGTCCCTCTCTCTCAGGGAGATATCTGTACACTGACTGGTGTCTCTTAGTCCCTCTCTCTCAGGGAGATATCTGTACACTGACTGGTGTCTCTCAGTCCCTGTCTCTCAGGGAGATATATGTACACTGACTGGTGTCTCTCAGTCCCTGTCTGTCAGGGAGATATCTGTGCACTGAGTGGTGTCTCTCAGGGAGATATCTGTACACTGACTGGTGTCTCTCAGTCCCTCTCTCTCAGGGAGGTATCTGTGCACTGAGTGGTGTCTCTCAGTCCCTGTCTCTCAGGGACATATATGTACACTGACTGGTGTCTCTCAGTCCCTCTCTCTCAGGGAGATATCTGTCCACTGAGTGGTGTCTCACAGCCCATGTCTCTTAGGGAGATATCTGTACACTGACTGGTGTCTCTCAGTCCCTGTCTCTCAGGGAGAAATCTGAACACTGAGTGGTGTCTCTCAGTCCCTCTCTCTCAGGGAGATATCTGTACACTGACTGGTGTCTCTCAGTCCCTGTCTCTCAGGGAGATATCTGACACTGAGTGGTGTCTCACAGTCCCTCTCTCTCAGGGAGATATCTGTACACTGACTGGTGTCTCTGAGTCCCTCTCTCTCAGGGAGATATCTGTACACTGAGTGGTGTCTCTCAGTCCCTGTCTCTCAGGGAGATATCTGTACACTGAGTGGTGTCTCTCAGTCCCTCTCTCTCAGGGAGATATCTGTACACTGAGTGGTGTCTCTCAGTCCCTGTCTCTCAGGGAGATATCTGTACACTGAGTGGTGTCTCACATTCCCTCTCTCTCAGGGAGATATCTGTACACTGACTGGTGTCTCTCAGTCCCTCTCTCTCAGGGAGATATCTGTACAGTGAGTGGTGTCTCTCAGTCCCTCTCTCAGGGAGATATCTGTACTCTGACTGGTGTCTCTCAGTCCTTGTCTCTCAGGGAGATATCAGTACACTGAGTGTTGTCTCTCAGTCCCTGTCTCTCAGGGAGATATCTGTACACTGACTGGTGTCTCTCAGTCCCTGTCTCTCAGCGAGCTTTATGTACACTGAGTGGTGTCTCTCAGGGAGATATCTGTACACTGAGTGTTGTCTCTCAGTCCCTCTCTCTCAGGGAGATATCTGTACACTGACTGGTGTCTCTCAGTCCCTGTCTCTGAGGGAGATATCTGTACACTGAGTGGTGTATCTCAGTCCCTCTCTCTCAGGGAGATATCTGTACACTGACTGGTGTCTCTCAGTCCCGCACTCTCAGGGAGATATCTGTACACTGAGTGGTGTCTCTCAGTCCCTCTCTCTCAGGGAGATATCTGTACACTGAGTGGTGTCTCTCAGTCCCTGTCTCTCAGGGAGATATATGTACACTGACTGGTGTCTCTCAGTCCCTCTCTCTCAGGGAGATATCTGTACACTGACTGGTGTCTCTCAGTCCCTCTCTCTCAGGGAGATATCTGTACACTGAGAGGTGTCTCACAGCCCCTGTCTCTCAGGGAGATATCTGTACACTGTCTGGTGTCTCTCAGTCCCTGTCTGTCAGGGAGATATCTATACACTGAGTGGTGTCTCTCAGTCCCTCTCTCTCAGGGAGATATCTGTACACTGACTGGTGTCTCACAGTCCCTCTCTCTCAGGGAGATATCTGTACACTGACTGGTGTCTCTCAGTCCCTGTCTCTCAGGGAGCTTTATGTACACTGAGTGGTGTCTCTCAGGGAGATATCTGTACACTGACTGGTGTCTCTCAGTCCCTGTCTCTCAGGGAGATATCTGTACACTGAGTGGTGTCTCACAGTCCCTCTCTCTCAGGGAGATATCTGTACACTGACTGGTGTCTCTCAGTCCCTCTCTCTCAGGGAGATATATGTACACTGACTGGTGTCTCTCAGTCCCTCTCTCTCAGGGAGGTATCTGCACACTGAGTGGTGTCTCTCAGTCCCTGTCTCTCAGGGAGATATATGTACACTGACTGGTGTCTCTCAGTCCCTGTCTGTCAGGGAGATATCTGTGCACTGAGTGGTGTCTCTCAGGGAGATATCTGTACACTGACTGGTGTCTCTCAGTCCCTCTCTCTCAGGGAGGTATCTGTGCACTGAGTGGTGTATCTCAGTCCCTGTCTCTCAGGGACATATATGTACACTGACTGGTGTCTCTCAGTCCCTCTCTCTCAGGGAGATATCTGTACACTGACTGGTGTCTCTCAGTCCCTCTCTCTCAGGGAGATATCTGTCCACTGAGTGGTGTCTCACAGCCCATGTCTCTCAGGGAGATATCTGTACACTGACTGGTGTCTCTCAGTCCCTGTCTCTCAGGGAGAAATCTGAACACTGAGTGGTGTCTCTCAGTCCCTCTCTCTCAGGGAGATATCTGTACACTGACTGGTGTCTCTCAGTCCCTGTCTCTCAGGGAGATATCTGGACACTGAGTGGTGTCTCACAGTCCCTCTCTCTCAGGGAGATATCTGTACACTGACTGGTGTCTCTGAGTCCCTCTCTCTCAGGGAGATATCTGTACACTGAGTGGTGTCTCTCAGTCCCTGTCTCTCAGGGAGATATCTGTACACTGAGTGGTGTCTCTCAGTCCCTCTCTCTCAGGGAGATATCTGTACACTGACTGGTGTCACTCAGTCCCTGTCTCTCAGGGAGATATCTGTACACTGAGTGGTGTCTCACAGTCCCTCTCTCTCAGGGAGATATCTGTACACTGACTGGTGTCTCTCAGTCCCTCTCCCTCAGGGAGATATCTGTACAGTGAGTGGTGTCTCTCAGTCCCTCTCTCAGGGAGATATCTGTACTCTGACTGGTGTCTCTCAGTCCTTGTCTCTCAGGGAGATATCAGTACACTGAGTGGTGTCTCTCAGTCCCTGTCTCTCAGGGAGATATCTGTACACTGACTGGTGTCTCTCAGTCCCTGTCCCTCAGGGAGCTTTATGTACACTGAGTGGTGTCTCTCAGGGAGATATCTGTACACTGAGTGTTGTCTCTCAGTCCCTCTCTCTCAGGGAGATATCTGTACACTGACTGGTGTCTCTCAGTCCCTGTCTCTGAGGGAGATATCTGTACACTGAGTGGTGTATCTCAGTCCCTCTCTCTCAGGGAGATATCTGTACACTGACTGGTGTCTCTCAGTCCCTCACTCTCAGGGAGATATCTGTACACTGAGTGGTGTCTCTCAGTCCCTCTCTCTCAGGGAGATATCTGTACACTGAGTGGTGTCTCTCAGTCCCTGTCTCTCAGGGAGATATATGTACACTGACTGGTGTCTCTCAGTCCCTCTCTCTCAGGGAGATATCTGTACACTGACTGGTGTCTCTCAGTCACTCTCTCTCAGGGAGATATCTGTACACTGAGAGGTGTCTCACAGCCCCTGTCTCTCAGGGAGATATCTGTACACTGTCTGGTGTCTCTCAGTCCCTGTCTGTCAGGGAGATATCTATACACTGAGTGGTGTCTCTCAGTCCCTCTCTCTCAGGGAGATATCTGTACACTGACTGGTGTCTCACAGTCCCTCTCTCTCAGGGAGATATCTGTACACTGACTGGTGTCTCTCAGTCCCTGTCTCTCAGGGAGCTTTATGTACACTGAGTGGTGTCTCTCAGGGAGATATCTGTACACTGACTGGTGTCTCTCAGTCCCTGTCTCTGAGGGAGCTTTATGTACACTGAGTGGTGTCTCACAGTCCCTCTCTCTCAGGGAGATATCTGTACACTGAGTGGTGTCTCTCAGTCCCTGTCTCTCAGGGAGAAATCTGAACACTGAGTGGTGTCTCTCAGTCCCTCTCTCTCAGGGAGATATCTGTACACTGACTGGTGTCTCTCAGTCCCTGTCTCTCAGGGAGATATCTGGACACTGAGTGGTGTCTCACAGTCCCTCTCTCTCAGGGAGATATCTGTACACTGACTGGTGTCTCTGAGTCCCTCTCTCTCAGGGAGATATCTGTACACTGAGTGGTGTCTCTCAGTCCCTGTCTCTCAGGGAGATATCTGTACACTGACTGGTGTCTCTCAGTCCCTGTCTCTGAGGGAGATATCTGTACACTGAGTGGTGTATCTCAGTCCCTCTCTCTCAGGGAGATATCTGTACACTGAGTGTTGTCTCTCAGTCCCTCTCTCTCAGGGAGATATCTGTACACTGACTGGTGTCTCTCAGTCCCTGTCTCTGAGGGAGATATCTGTACACTGAGTGGTGTATCTCAGTCCCTCTCTCTCAGGGAGATATCTGTACACTGAGTGTTGTCTCTCAGTCCCTCACTCTCAGGGAGATATCTGTACACTGAGTGGTGTCTCTCAGTCCCTCTCTCTCAGGGAGATATCTGTACACTGAGTGGTGTCTCTCAGTCCCTGTCTCTCAGGGAGATATATGTACACTGACTGGTGTCTCTCAGTCCCTCTCTCTCAGGGAGATATCTGTACACTGACTGGTGTCTCTCAGTCCCTCTCTCTCAGGGAGATATCTGTACACTGAGAGGAGTCTCACAGCCCCTGTCTCTCAGGGAGATATCTGTACACTGTCTGGTGTCTCTCAGTCCCTGTCTGTCAGGGAGATATCTATACACTGAGTGGTGTCTCTCAGTCCCTCTCTCTCAGGGAGATATCTGTACACTGACTGGTGTCTCACAGTCCCTCTCTCTCAGGGAGATATCTGTACACTGACTGGTGTCTCTCAGTCCCTGTCTCTCAGGGAGCTTTATGTACACTGAGTGGTGTCTCTCAGGGAGATATCTGTACACTGACTGGTGTCTCTCAGTCCCTGTCTCTGAGGGAGCTTTATGTACACTGAGTGGTGTCTCACAGTCCCTCTCTCTCAGGGAGATATCTGTACACTGAGTGGTGTCTCTCAGTCCCTGTCTCTCAGGGAGAAATCTGAACACTGAGTGGTGTCTCTCAGTCCCTCTCTCTCAGGGAGATATCTGTACACTGACTGGTGTCTCTCAGTCCCTGTCTCTCAGGGAGATATCTGGACACTGAGTGGTGTCTCACAGTCCCTCTCTCTCAGGGAGATATCTGTACACTGACTGGTGTCTCTGAGTCCCTCTCTCTCAGGGAGATATCTGTACACTGACTGGTGTCTCTGAGTCCCTCTCTCTCAGGGAGATATCTGTACACTGAGTGGTGTCTCTCAGTCCCTGTCTCTCAGGGAGATATCTGTACACTGAGTGGTGTCTCACAGCCCCTCTCTCTCAGGGAGATATCTGTACACTGACTGGTGTCTCTTAGTCCCTCTCTCTCAGGGAGATATCTGTACACTGAGTGGTGTCTCTCAGTCCCTGTCTCTCAGGGAGATATCTGTACACTGAGAGGTGTCTCTCAGTCCCTCTCTCTCAGGGAGATATCTGTACACTGACTAGTGTCTCTCAGTCCCTCTCTCTCAGGGAGATATCTGTACAGTGAGTGGTGTCTCTCAGTCCCTCTCTCAGGGAGATATCTGTACACTGACTAGTGTCTCTCAGTCCCTCTCTCTCAGGGAGATATCTGTACACTGAGTGGTGTCTCTCAGTCCCTGTCTCTCAGGGAGATCATTTCCCGGCGGAGCAGCAGGAGAAGGTAGCGACTCTTCGGTGGGTGAGTGAAGGCATCAGGAGCTGTGTTTTAAAAGTAAGTACTTACTGTTTTACTTACTGTTTTCCTTGTCTTTGACGCCGGAGGAACCGGAAGCTGGTCGGCAGCGAGGACTCCTGGGTAGGTATTTTCCTTAAAGGTGCGGAGCTGAGTAAGACAAAGAGTGTAGTGAGGTATTGGGGAAGGTAGCACTGTCACAGAGGACAGATGGGCACGGAGAAGGGTTAAAGTGCGTATACTTCAACGCAAGAAGCATCAGGAATAAGGTGAGTGAATTGAAGGCGTGGATGGGCACTTGGGACTACGATGTTGTGGCCATCACTGAAACGTGGATAGGTGAGGGGGAGGAATGGTTTTTGGAGGTACCTGGTTATAGATGTTTTCATAAGATTAGGAATGGTGGTAAAAGAGGTGGGGGGGGTGGCATTGTTAGTTAGAAATAGTGTAACAACTGCTGAAAGAATTCTCGAGGAGGATCTGCCGACTGAGGCACTGTGGGTTGAGGTCAGGAACAGGAAAGGAGCAGTCACCTTGATGGGAGTTTTCTATAGGCCCCCCAATAGCAGCAGGGAGGTGGAAGAGCAGATTGGGAAACAGATTTTGGAAAGGAGCAGAAGTCACAGGGTAGTAATTATGGGGGATTTCAACTTCCCAAATATTGATTGGCAACTCTTTAGATCGAATAGTTTGGATGGGGTAGTGTTTGTGCAGTATGTCCAGGAAGCTTTTCTGACTCAGTATGTAGACTGCCCGACCAGAGGGGAGGCAATATTGGATTTGGTACTAGGTAATGAACCAGGGCAAGTGATAGAGCTGTTGGTGGGCGAGCACTTTGGAGATAGTGATCACAATTCTGTAGCATTCACTGTGGTAATGGAGAGGGACAGGTATGTGCAACAGGGCAAGGTTTACAATTGGGGGAAGGGTAGATATGATGCTGTCAGGCAGGAACTGAGGAGCATAAGTTGGGAGCATATGCTGGCAGGGAAGGGCACGGTCGAAATGTGGAACTTTTTCAAGGAGCAGATAGTAGGGGCCATTGATAAGCATGTCCCTGTCAGACAGGGAAGGGATGGTCATGTGAGGGAACCGTGGTTGACAAGAGAGGTTGAGAGTCTTGTTAGGAAGAAGAAGGATGCGTATATAAAGTTGAGGAAAAAGGGCACAGGCATAGCTCTGGAGGGATACAAGATGGCCAGGAAGGATCTGAAGAAAGGGATTAGGAGAGCTAAGAGAGGGCATGAAAAATGCTTGGCGGGTAGGATAAAAGAAAACCCCAAGGCCTTTTACGCGTATGTCAGAAATATGAGGATGACTAAGGGGACCGTAGGTCCGGTCAAGGACAATAGCGGGAGACTGTGTGTTGAGCCGGAAGAGATAAGTGAGGTTTTGAATGAGTACTTCTCTTCGGTATTTACGAATGAGAAGGGGTGTATTACTGAAGAGGACGGTGGGAAGCAGACTGGTAAGCTCGAGGAAGTGCTCGTTAGGAGGGAAGATGTGTTGGGGTTTTTGAATAACTTGAAGATAGACAAGTCTCCCGGGCCTGACGGGGTATATCCAAGGATGTTATGGGAAGCAAGGGATGAAATTGCAGAGCCGCTGGCAATGATCTTTTCATCTTCTCTGCTGACGGGGGTGGTACCAGGTGATTGGAGGGTGGCAAATGTTGTGCCCCTGTTCAAGAAAGGGAATAGGAACAACCCTGGGAATTACAGGCCAGTTAGTCTTACTTCGGTGGTAGGCAAGTTGATGGAAAAGGTGCTGAGGGATAGGATTTCTGAGCATCTGGAAAGACACTGCTTGATTCGGGACAGTCAGCACGGTTTTGTGAGGGGTAGGTCTTGCCTCACAAGCCTGATTGAATTCTTTGAGCAGGTGACCAAGCAAGTGGATGAGGGTAAACCAGTGGATGTGGTGTACATGGATTTTAGTAAGGCATTTGATAAGGTCCCCCATGGTAGACTTATGGAGAAAGTCAGGAGGCATGGGATAGTGGGGAATGTGGCCAGTTGGATTAAGAATTGGCTAACTGATAGAAGGCAGAGAGTGGTCTTAGATGGTAAATACTCAGCCTGGAGCCCAGTTACCAGTGGCGTGCCGCAGGGATCAGTTCTGGGTCCTCTCCTGTTTGTGATTTTTATTAACGACTTGGATGAGGAAGTCGAAGGGTGGGTCAGTAAATTTGCAGATGATACAAAGGTTGGTGGAGTTGTGGATACCGAGGAGGGCTATTGTCGTCTGCAAAGGGACTTGGATAGGTTGCAGTGCTGGGCTGAAAAGTGGCAGATGGAGTTTAACCCTGAAAAGTGTGAGGTCGTCCATTTTGGAAGGACAAACATGAATGCAAAATACTGGGTTAACGGTAGGGTTCTTGGGCATGTGGAGGAGCAGAGAGACCTTGGGGTCTATGTGCATAGATCATTGAAAGTTGCAACTCAAGTGGATAGGGCTGTGAAGAAGGCATATGGGGTGTTAGCGTTCATTAGCAGAGGGATTGAATTTAAGAGCCGTGAGGTGATGATGCAGCTGTACAGGACCTTGGTAAGGCCTCATTTGGAGTACTGTGTGCAGTTCTGGTCGCCTCATTTTAGGAAGGATGTGGAAGCCTTGGAGAGGGTGCAGAGGAGATTTACCAGGATGTTGCCTGGAATGGAGAATAAGTCTTACGAGGAAAGGCTGAACATTCTAGGCCTCTTCTCATTAGAAAGGAGAAGGATGAGGGGTGACATGATAGAGGTTTATAAGATGATCAGGGGAATAGATAGGGTAGACAGTCAGAAACTTTTTCCCCGGGTGGAGCAAAGCGTTACAAGGGGTCATAAATTTAAGGTGAAGGGTGGGAGATATAAGGGGGATGTCAGGGGAAGGTTCTTTACCCAGAGAGTGGTCGAGGCATGGAATGCCTTGCCCGGGGAAGTTGTTGAGTCAGAAACTTTAGGGACTTTCAAAAGGCTTTTGGATAGGTATATGGATAAAGGAGAATGATGGGGTATAGATTAAATTGTCCTTGACAGAGGACAAAGGATTGGCACAACATTGTGGGCCGAAGGGCCTGTTCTGTGCTGTATGTTCTATGTTCTATGTTCTATATCTGTACACTGACTGGTGTCTCTCAGTCCCTCTCTCTCAGGGAGATATCTGTACACTGACTGGTGTCTCTCAGTCCCTCTCTCTCCGGGAGATATATGTACACTGACTGGTGTCTCTCAGTCCATTTCTCTCAGGGAGGTATCTGTACACTGAGTGGTGTCTCTCAGTCCCTGTCTCTCAGGGAGATATATGTACACTGACTGGTGTCTCTCAGTCCCTGTCTCTCAGGGAGATATCTGTACACTGAGTGGTGTCTCTCAGTCCCTCTCTCTCAGGGAGATATCTGTACACTGACTGGTGTCTCTCAGTCCCTGTCTCTCAGTGAGCTTTATGTACACTGACTGGTGTCTCTCAGTCCCTGTCTGTCAGGGAGATATCTATACACTGACTGGTGTCTCACAGTCCCTCTCTCTCAGGGAGATATCTGTACACTGACTGGTGTCTCTCAGTCCCTGTCTCTCAGGGAGCTTTATGTACACTGAGTGGTGTCTCTCAGGGAGATATCTGTACACTGACTGGTGTCTCTCAGTCCCTGTCTCTGAGGGAGCTTTATGTACACTGAGTGGTGTCTCACAGTCCCTCTCTCTCAGGGAGATATCTGTACACTGACTGGTGTCTCTCAGTCCCTGTCTCTCAGGGAGATATCTGTACACTGAGTGGTGTCTCTCAGTCCCTCTCTCTCAGGGAGATATCTGTACACTGAGTGGTGTCTATCAGTCCCTCTGTCTCAGGGAGATATCTGTACACTGACTGGTGTCTCTCAGTCCCTGTCTCTCAGGGAGAAATCTGAACACTGAGTGATGTCTCTCAGTCCCTCTCTCTCAGGGAGAGATCTGTACACTGAGTGGTGTCTCTTAGTCCCTCTCTCTCAGGGAGATATCTGTACACTGACTGGTGTCTCTCAGTCCCTGTCTCTCAGGGAGATATCTGTACACTGAGTGGTGTCTCTCAGTCCCTCTCTCTCAGGGAGATATCTTTACACTGACTGGTGTCTCTCAGTCCCTGTCTCTCAGGGAGATATCTGTACACTGAGTGGTGTCTCTCAGTCCCTCTCTCTCAGGGAGATATCTGTACACTGAGTGGTGTCTCTCAGTCCCTCTCTCTCAGGGAGATATATGTACACTGACTGGTGTCTCTCAGTCCCTCTCTCTCAGGGAGGTATCTGTACACTGAGTGGTGTCTCTCAGTCCCTGTCTCTCAGGGAGATATATGTACACTGACTGGTGTCTCTCAGTCCCTGTCTCTCAGGGAGATATCTGTACACTGAGAGGTGTCTCTCAGTCCCTCTCTCTCAGGGAGATATCTGTACAATGAGTGGTGTCTCTCAGTCCCTGTCTCTCAGGGAGATATCTGTACAGTGAGTGGTGTCTCTCAGTCCCTCTCTCTCAGGGAGATATCTGTACACTGACTGGTGTCTCTCAGTCCCTTTCTCTCAGGGAGATATCAGTACACTGAGTGGTGTCTCTCAGTCCCTGTCTCTCAGGGAGATATCTGAACACTGACTGGTGTCTCTCAGCCCCTCTCTCTCAGGGTGGTATCTGTACACTGAGTGGTGTCTCTCAGTCCCTGTCTCTCAGGGAGATATCTGTACACTGACTGGTCTCTCTCAGTCCCTGTCTCTCAGGGAGCTTTATGTACACTGAGTGGTGTCTCTCAGGGAGATATCTGTACTCTGACTGGTGTCTCTCAGTCCCTGTCTCTCAGGGAGATATCTGTACACTGAGTGGTGTCTCTCAGTCCCTCACTCTCAGGGAGATATCTGAACACTGACTGGTGTCTCTCAGTCCCTCTCTCTCAGGGTGGTATCTGTACACTGAGTGGTGTCTCTCAGTCCCTGTCTCTCAGGGAGATATCTGTACACTGACTGGTGTCTCTCAGTCCCTGTCTCTCAGTGAGCTTTATGTACACTGAGTGGTATCTCTCAGGGAGATATCTGTACACTGAGTGGTGTCTCTCAGTCCCTCTCTCTCAGGGAGATATCTGTACACTGACTGGTGTCTCTCCGCCCCTCTCTCAGGGAGATATCTGTGCACTGAGTGGTGTCTCACAGTCCCTCTCTCTCAGGGAGATATCTGTACACTGACTGGTGTCTCTCAGTCCCTGTCTCTCAGGGAGATATCTGTACACTGAGTGGTGTCTCTCAGTCCCTCTCTCTCAGGGAGATATCTGTACTCTGACTGGTGTCTCTCAGTCCCTGTCTCTCAGGGAGCTTTATGTACACTGAGTGGTGTCTCACAGTCCCTCTCTCTCAGGGAGATATCTGTACACTGAGTGGTGTCTCTCAGTCCCTCTCTCTCAGGGAGATATCTGTACACTGACTGGTGTCTCTCAGTCCCTCTCTCTCAGGGAGATATCTGTACACTGACTGGTGTCTCTCAGTCCCTCTCTCTCGGGGAGATATCTGTACACTGACTGGTGTCTCTCAGTCCCTGTCTCTCAGGGAGGTATCTATACACTGAGTGGTGTCTCTCAGTCCCTGTCTCTCAGGGAGATATCTGTACACTGACTGGTGTCTCTCAGTCCCTCTCTCTCAGGGAGATATCTGTACGCTGACTAGTGTCTCTCAGTCCCTCTCTCTCAGGCAGATATCTGTACACTGAGTGGTGTCTCTCAGTCCCTGTCTCTCAGGGAGAAATCTGAACACTGAGTGGTGTCTCTCAGTCCCTCTCTCTCAGGGAGATATCTGTACACTGACTGGTGTCTCTCAGTCCCTGTCTCTCAGGGAGATATCTGACACTGAGTGGTGTCTCACAGTCCCTCTCTCTCAGGGAGATATCTGTACACTGACTGGTGTCTCTGAGTCCCTCTCTCTCAGGGAGATATCTGTACACTGAGTGGTGTCTCTCAGTCCCTGTCTCTCAGGGAGATATCTGTACACTGAGTGGTGTCTCTCAGTCCCTCTCTCTCAGGGAGATATCTGTACACTGACTGGTGTCTCTCAGTCCCTGTCTCTCAGGGAGATATCTGTACACTGAGTGGTGTCTCACATTCCCTCTCTCTCAGGGAGATATCTGTACACTGACTGGTGTCTCTCAGTCCCTCTCTCTCAGGGAGATATCTGTACAGTGAGTGGTGTCTCTCAGTCCCTCTCTCAGGGAGATATCTGTACTCTGACTGGTGTCTCTCAGTCCTTGTCTCTCAGGGAGATATCTGTACACTGAGTGGTGTCTCTCAGTCCCTGTCTCTCAGGGAGATATCTGTACACTGACTGGTGTCTCTCAGTCCCTGTCTCTCAGGGAGCTTTATGTACACTGAGTGGTGTCTCTCAGGGAGATATCTGTACACTGAGTGTTGTCTCTCAGTCCCTCTCTCTCAGGGAGATATCTGTACACTGACTGGTGTCTCTCAGTCCCTGTCTCTGTGGGAGATATCTGTACACTGAGTGGTGTATCTCAGTCCCTCTCTCTCAGGGAGATATCTGTACACTGACTGGTGTCTCTCAGTCCCTCACTCTCAGGGAGATATCTGTACACTGAGTGGTGTCTCTCAGTCCCTCTCTCTCAGGGAGATATCTGTACACTGAGTGGTGTCTCTCAGTCCCTGTCTCTCAGGGAGATATATGTACACTGACTGGTGTCTCTCAGTCCCTCTCTCTCAGGGAGATATCTGTACACTGACTGGTGTCTCTCAGTCCCTCTCTCTCAGGGAGATATCTGTACACTGAGAGGTGTGTCACAGCCCCTGTCTCTCAGGGAGATATCTGTACACTGTCTGGTGTCTCTCAGTCCCTGTCTGTCAGGGAGATATCTATACACTGAGTGGTGTCTCTCAGTCCCTCTCTCTCAGGGAGATATCTGTACACTGACTGGTGTCTCACAGTC
The DNA here is from genome assembly GCF_036365525.1 of Heterodontus francisci. Taxonomy (NCBI): domain Eukaryota; kingdom Metazoa; phylum Chordata; class Chondrichthyes; order Heterodontiformes; family Heterodontidae; genus Heterodontus; species Heterodontus francisci. The sequence goes on from NC_090384.1 coordinate 1,708,623, forward strand.
CCTCTCACTCAGGGAGATATCTGTACACTGACTGGTGTCTCTCAGTCCCTGTCTCTCAGGGAGCTTTATGTACACTGAGTGGTGTCTCTCAGGGAGATATCTGTACACTGACTGGTGTCTCTCAGTCCCTGTCTCTCTGGGAGATATCTGTACACTGAGTGGTGTCTCACAGTCCCTCACTCTCAGGGAGATATCTGTACACTGACTGGTGTCTCTCAGTCCCTCTCTCTCAGGGAGATATATGTACACTGACTGGTGTCTCTCAGTCCCTCTCTCTCAGGGAGGTATCTGTACACTGAGTGGTGTCTCTCAGTCCCTGTCTCTCAGGGAGATATATGTACACTGACTGGTGTCTCTCAGTCCCTGTCTGTCAGGGAGATATCTGCGCACTGAGTGGTGTCTCTCAGGGAGATATCTGTACACTGACTGGTGTCTCTCAGTCCCTCTCTCTCAGGGAGGTATCTGTGCACTGAGTGGTGTATCTCAGTCCCTGTCTCTCAGGGACATATATGTACACTGACTGGTGTCTCTCAGTCCCTCTCTCTCAGGGAGTTATCTGTACACTGACTGGTGTCTCTCAGTCCCTCTCTCTCAGGGAGATATCTGTCCACTGAGTGGTGTCTCACAGCCCATGTCTCTCAGGGAGATATCTGTACACTGACTGGTGTCTCTCAGTCCCTGTCTCTCAGGGAGAAATCTGAACACTGAGTGGTGTCTCTCAGTCCCTCTCTCTCAGGGAGATATCTGTACACTGACTGGTGTCTCTCAGTCCCTGTCTCTCAGGGAGATATCTGGACACTGAGTGGTGTCTCACAGTCCCTCTCTCTCAGGGAGATATCTGTACACTGACTGGTGTCTCTGAGTCCCTCTCTCTCAGGGAGATATCTGTACACTGAGTGGTGTCTCTCAGTCCCTGTCTCTCAGGGAGATATCTGTACACTGAGTGGTGTCTCTCAGTCCCTCTCTCTCAGGGAGATATCTGTACACTGACTGGTGTCACTCAGTCCCTGTCTCTCAGGGAGATATCTGTACACTGAGTGGTGTCTCACAGTCCCTCTCTCTCAGGGAGATATCTGTACACTGACTGGTGTCTCTCAGTCCCTCTCCCTCAGGGAGATATCTGTACAGTGAGTGGTGTCTCTCAGTCCCTCTCTCAGGGAGATATCTGTACTCTGACTGGTGTCTCTCAGTCCTTGTCTCTCAGGGAGATATCAGTACACTGAGTGGTGTCTCTCAGTCCCTGTCTCTCAGGGAGATATCTGTACACTGACTGGTGTCTCTCAGTCCCTGTCTCTGTGGGAGATATCTGTACACTGAGTGGTGTATCTCAGTCCCTCTCTCTCAGGGAGATATCTGTACACTGACTGGTGTCTCTCAGTCCCTCACTCTCAGGGAGATATCTGTACACTGAGTGGTGTCTCTCAGTCCCTCTCTCTCAGGGAGATATCTGTACACTGAGGGATGTCTCTCAGTCCCTGTCTCTCAGGGAGATATATGTACACTGACTGGTGTCTCTCAGTCCCTCTCTCTCAGGGAGATATCTGTACACTGACTGGTGTCTCTCAGTCCCTCTCTCTCAGGGAGATATCTGTACAGTGAGTGGTGTCTCTCAGTCCCTCTCTCAGGGAGATATCTGTACTCTGACTGGTGTCTCTCAGTACTTGTCTCTCAGGGAGATATCAGTACACTGAGTGGTGTCTCTCAGTCCCTGTCTCTCAGGGAGATATCTGTACACTGACTGGTGTCTCTCAGTCCCTGTCTCTCAGGGAGCTTTATGTACACTGAGTGGTGTCTCTCAGGGAGATATCTGTACACTGAGTGTTGTCTCTCAGTCCCTCTCTCTCAGGGAGATATCTGTACACTGACTGGTGTCTCTCAGTCCCTGTCTCTGTGGGAGATATCTGTACACTGAGTGGTGTATCTCAGTCCCTCTCTCTCAGGGAGATATCTGTACACTGACTGGTGTCTCTCAGTCCCTCACTCTCAGGGAGATATCTGTACACTGAGTGGTGTCTCTCAGTCCCTCTCTCTCAGGGAGATAACTGTACACTGAGGGATGTCTCTCAGTCCCTGTCTCTCAGGGAGATATATGTACACTGACTGGTGTCTCTCAGTCCCTCTCTCTCAGGGAGATATCTGTACACTGACTGGTGTCTCTCAGTCCCTCTCTCTCAGGGAGATATCTGTACACTGAGAGGTGTGTCACAGCCCCTGTCTCTCAGGGAGATATCTGTACACTGTCTGGTGTCTCTCAGCCCCTGTCTGTCAGGGAGATATCTATACACTGAGTGGTGTCTCTCAGTCCCTCTCTCTCAGGGAGATATCTGTACACTGACTGGTGTCTCACAGTCCCTCTCTCTCAGGGAGATATCTGTACACTGACTGGTGTCTCACAGTCCCTCTCTCTCAGGGAGATATCTGTACACTGACTGGTGTCTCTCAGTCCCTGTCTCTCAGGGAGCTTTATGTACACTGAGTGGTGTCTCTCAGGGAGATATCTGTACACTGACTGGTGTCTCTCAGTCCCTGTCTCTCTGGGAGATATCTGTACACTGACTGGTGTCTCTCAGTCCCTCTCTCTCAGGGAGATATATGTACACTGACTGGTGTCTCTCAGTCCCTCTCTCTCAGGGAGGTATCTGTACACTGAGTGGTGTCTCTCAGTCCCTGTCTCTCAGGGAGATATATGTACACTGACTGGTGTCTCTCAGTCCCTGTCTGTCAGGGAGATATCTGCGCACTGAGTGGTGTCTCTCAGGGAGATATCTGTACACTGACTGGTGTCTCTCAGTCCCTCTCTCTCAGGGAGGTATCTGTGCACTGAGTGGTGTATCTCAGTCCCTGTCTCTCAGGGACATATATGTACACTGACTGGTGTCTCTCAGTCCCTCTCTCTCAGGGAGATATCTGTACACTGACTGGTGTCTCTCAGTCCCTCTCTCTCAGGGAGATATCTGTCCACTGAGTGGTGTCTCACAGCCCATGTCTCTCAGGGAGATATCTGTACACTGACTGGTGTCTCTCAGTCCCTGTCTCTCAGGGAGAAATCTGAACACTGAGTGGTGTCTCTCAGTCCCTGTCTCTCAGGGAGATATCTGTACACTGAGTGGTGTCTCTCAGTCCCTCTCTCTCAGGGAGATATCTGTACACTGACTGGTGTCACTCAGTCCCTGTCTCTCAGGGAGATACCTGTACACTGAGTGGTGTCTCACAGTCCCTCTCTCTCAGGGAGATATCTGTACACTGACTGGTGTCTCTCAGTCCCTCTCCCTCAGGGAGATATCTGTACAGTGAGTGGTGTCTCTCAGTCCCTCTCTCAGGGAGATATCTGTACTCTGACTGGTGTCTCTCAGTCCTTGTCTCTCAGGGAGATATCAGTACACTGAGTGGTGTCTCTCAGTCCCTGTCTCTCAGGGAGATATCTGTACACTGACTGGTGTCTCTCAGTCCCTGTCCCTCAGGGAGCTTTATGTACACTGAGTGGTGTCTCTCAGGGAGATATCTGTACACTGAGTGTTGTCTCTCAGTCCCTCTCTCTCAGGGAGATATCTGTACACTGACTGGTGTCTCTCAGTCCCTGTCTCTGAGGGAGATATCTGTACACTGAGTGGTGTATCTCAGTCCCTCTCTCTCAGGGAGATATCTGTACACTGACTGGTGTCTCTCAGTCCCTCACTCTCAGGGAGATATCTGTACACTGAGTGGTGTCTCTCAGTCCCTGTCTCTCAGGGAGATATCTGGACACTGAGTGGTGTCTCACAGTCCCTCTCTCTCAGGGAGATATCTGTACACTGACTGGTGTCTCTGAGTCCCTCTCTCTCAGGGAGATATCTGTACACTGAGTGGTGTCTCTCAGTCCCTGTCTGTCAGGGAGATATCTATACACTGAGTGGTGTCTCTCAGTCCCTCTCTCTCAGGGAGATATCTGTACACTGACTGGTGTCTCACAGCCCCTGTCTCTCAGGGAGATATCTGTACACTGTCTGGTGTCTCTCAGTCCCTGTCTCTCAGGGAGCTTTATGTACACTGAGTGGTGTCTCTCAGGGAGATATCTGTACACTGACTGGTGTCTCTCAGTCCCTGTCTCTCTGGGAGATATCTGTACACTGACTGGTGTCTCTCAGTCCCTCTCTCTCAGGGAGATATATGTACACTGACTGGTGTCTCTCAGTCCCTCTCTCTCAGGGAGGTATCTGTACACTGAGTGGTGTCTCTCAGTCCCTGTCTCTCAGGGAGATATATGTACACTGACTGGTGTCTCTCAGTCCCTGTCTGTCAGGGAGATATCTGCGCACTGAGTGGTGTCTCTCAGGGAGATATCTGTACACTGACTGGTGTCTCTCAGTCCCTCTCTCTCAGGGAGGTATCTGTGCACTGAGTGGTGTATCTCAGTCCCTGTCTCTCAGGGACATATATGTACACTGACTGGTGTATCTCAGTCCCTCTCTCTCAGGGAGATATCTGTACACTGACTGGTGTCTCTCAGTCCCTCTCTCTCAGGGAGATATCTGTCCACTGAGTGGTGTCTCACAGCCCATGTCTCTCAGGGAGATATCTGTACACTGACTGGTGTCTCTCAGTCCCTGTCTCTCAGGGAGAAATCTGAACACTGAGTGGTGTCTCTCAGTCCCTCTCTCTCAGGGAGATATCTGTACACTGACTGGTGTCTCTCAGTCCCTGTCTCTCAGGGAGATATCTGGACACTGAGTGGTGTCTCACAGTCCCTCTCTCTCAGGGAGATATCTGTACACTGACTGGTGTCTCTGAGTCCCTCTCTCTCAGGGAGATATCTGTACACTGAGTGGTGTCTCTCAGTCCCTGTCTCTCAGGGAGATATCTGTACACTGAGTGGTGTCTCTCAGTCCCTCTCTCTCAGGGAGATATCTGTACACTGACTGGTGTCACTCAGTCCCTGTCTCTCAGGGAGATACCTGTACACTGAGTGGTGTCTCACAGTCCCTCTCTCTCAGGGAGATATCTGTACACTGACTGGTGTCTCTCAGTCCCTCTCCCTCAGGGAGATATCTGTACAGTGAGTGGTGTCTCTCAGTCCCTCTCTCAGGGAGATATCTGTACTCTGACTGGTGTCTCTCAGTCCTTGTCTCTCAGGGAGATATATGTACACTGACTGGTGTCTCTCAGTCCCTGTCTCTCAGGGAGATATCTGTACACTGACTGGTGTCTCTCAGTCCCTGTCCCTCAGGGAGCTTTATGTACACTGAGTGGTGTCTCTCAGGGAGATATCTGTACACTGAGTGTTGTCTCTCAGTCCCTCTCTCTCAGGGAGATATCTGTACACTGACTGGTGTCTCTCAGTCCCTGTCTCTGAGGGAGATATCTGTACACTGAGTGGTGTATCTCAGTCCCTCTCTCTCAGGGAGATATCTGTACACTGACTGGTGTCTCTCAGTCCCTCACTCTCAGGGAGATATCTGTACACTGAGTGGTGTCTCTCAGTCCCTCTCTCTCAGGGAGATATCTGTACACTGAGTGGTGTCTCTCAGTCCCTGTCTCTCAGGGAGATATATGTACACTGACTGGTGTCTCTCAGTCCCTCTCTCTCAGGGAGATATCTGTACACTGACTGGTGTCTCTCAGTCCCTCTCTCTCAGGGAGATATCTGTACACTGAGAGGTGTCTCACAGCCCCTGTCTCTCAGGGAGATATCTGTACACTGTCTGGTGTCTCTCAGTCCCTGTCTGTCAGGGAGATATCTATACACTGAGTGGTGTCTCTCAGTCCCTCTCTCTCAGGGAGATATCTGTACACTGACTGGTGTCTCACAGTCCCTCTCTCTCAGGGAGATATCTGTACACTGACTGGTGTCTCTCAGTCCCTGTCTCTCAGGGAGCTTTATGTACACTGAGTGGTGTCTCTCAGGGAGATATCTGTACACTGACTGGTGTCTCTCAGTCCCTGTCTCTGAGGGAGCTTTATGTACACTGAGTGGTGTCTCACAGTCCCTCTCTCTCAGGGAGATATCTGTACACTGAGTGGTGTCTCTCAGTCCCTGTCTCTCAGGGAGAAATCTGAACACTGAGAGGTGTCTCTCAGTCCCTCTCTCTCAGGGAGATATCTGTACACTGACTGGTGTCTCTCAGTCCCTGTCTCTCAGGGAGATATCTGGACACTGAGTGGTGTCTCACAGTCCCTCTCTCTCAGGGAGATATCTGTACACTGACTGGTGTCTCTGAGTCCCTCTCTCTCAGGGAGATATCTGTACACTGAGTGGTGTCTCTCAGTCCCTGTCTCTCAGGGAGATATCTGTACACTGAGTGGTGTCTCACAGCCCCTCTCTCTCAGGGAGATATCTGTACACTGACTGGTGTCTCTTAGTCCCTGTCTCTCAGGGAGATATCTGTACACTGAGTGGTGTCTCTCAGTCCCTGTCTCTCAGGGAGATATCTGTACACTGAGAGGTGTCTCTCAGTCCCTCTCTCTCAGGGAGATATCTGTACACTGACTAGTGTCTCTCAGTCCCTCTCTCTCAGGGAGATATCTGTACAGTGAGTGGTGTCTCTCAGTCCCTCTCTGAGGGAGATATCTGTACTCTGACTGGTGTCTCTCAGTCCCTGTCTCTCAGGGAGATATCAGTACACTGAGTGGTGTCTCTCAGTCCCTGTCTCTCAGGGAGATATCAGTACACTGAGTGGTGTCTCTCAGTCCCTGTCTCTCAGGGAGATATCTGTACACTGACTGGTGTCTCTCAGTCCCTGTCTCTCAGTGAGCTTTATGTTCACTGACTGGTGTCTCTCAGTCCCTGTCTGTCAGGGAGATATCTATACACTGACTGGTGTCTCACAGTCCCTCTCTCTCAGGGAGATATCTGTACACTGACTGGTGTCTCTCAGTCCCTGTCTCTCAGGGAGCTTTATGTACACTGAGTGGTGTCTCTCGGAGATATCTGTACACTGACTGGTGTCTCTCAGTCCCTGTCTCTGAGGGAGCTTTATGTACACTGAGTGGTGTCTCACAGTCCCTCTCTCTCAGGGAGATATCTGTACACTGACTGGTGTCTCTCAGTCCCTGTCTCTCAGGGAGATATCTGTACACTGAGTGGTGTCTCTCAGTCCCTCTCTCTCAGGGAGATATCTGTACACTGAGTGGTGTCTATCAGTCCCTCTGTCTCAGGGAGATATCTGTACACTGACTGGTGTCTCTCAGTCCCTGTCTCTCAGGGAGAAATCTGAACACTGAGTGATGTCTCTCAGTCCCTCTCTCTCAGGGAGAGATCTGTACACTGACTGGTGTCTCTCAGTCCCTGTCTCTCAGGGAGATATCTGTACACTGAGTGGTGTCTCACAGTCCCTCTCTCTCAGGGAGATATCTGTACACTGACTGGTGTCTCTTAGTCCCTCTCTCTCAGGGAGATATCTGTACACTGACTGGTGTCTCTCAGTCCCTGTCTCTCAGGGAGATATCTGTACACTGAGTGGTGTCTCTCAGTCCCTCTCTCTCAGGGAGATATCTTTACACTGACTGGTGTCTCTCAGTCCCTGTCTCTCAGGGAGATATCTGTACACTGAGTGGTGTCTCTCAGTCCCTCTCTCTCAGGGAGATATCTGTACACTGACTGGTGTCTCTCAGTCCCTCTCTCTCAGGGAGATATCTGTACACTGAGTGGTGTCTCTCAGTCCCTCTCTCTCAGGGAGATATATGTACACTGACTGGTGTCTCTCAGTCCCTCTCTCTCAGGGAGGTATCTGTACACTGAGTGGTGTCTCTCAGTCCCTGTCTCTCAGGGAGATATATGTACACTGACTGGTGTCTCTCAGTCCCTGTCTCTCAGGGAGATATCTGTACACTGAGAGGTGTCTCTCAGTCCCTCTCTCTCAGGGAGATATCTGTACAATGAGTGGTGTCTCTCAGTCCCTGTCTCTCAGGGAGATATCTGTACAGTGAGTGGTGTCTCTCAGTCCCTCTCTCTCAGGGAGATATCTGTACACTGACTGGTGTCTCTCAGTCCCTGTCTCTCAGGGAGATATCAGTACACTGAGTGGTGTCTCTCAGTCCCTGTCTCTCAGGGAGATATCTGAACACTGACTGGTGTCTCTCAGCCCCTCTCTCTCAGGGTGGTATCTGTACACTGAGTGGTGTCTCTCAGTCCCTGTCTCTCAGGGAGATATCTGTACACTGACTGGTGTCTCTCAGTCCCTGTCTCTCAGGGAGCTTTATGTACACTGAGTGGTGTCTCTCAGGGAGATATCTGTACTCTGACTGGTGTCTCTCAGTCCCTGTCTCTCAGGGAGATATCTGTACACTGAGTGGTGTCTCTCAGTCCCTCACTCTCAGGGAGATATCTGAACACTGACTGGTGTCTCTCAGTCCCTCTCTCTCAGGGTGGTATCTGTACACTGAGTGGTGTCTCTCAGTCCCTGTCTCTCAGGGAGATATCTGTACACTGAATGGTGTCTCTCAGTCCCTGTCTCTCAGTGAGCTTTATGTACACTGAGTGGTGTCTCTCAGGGAGATATCTGTACACTGAGTGGTGTCTCTCAGTCCCTCTCTCTCAGGGAGATATCTGTACACTGACTGGTGTCTCTCAGCCCCTCTCTCAGGGAGATATCTGTGCACTGAGTGGTGTCTCACAGTCCCTCTCTATCAGGGAGATATCTGTACACTGACTGGTGTCTCTCAGTCCCTGTCTCTCAGGGAGATATCTGTACACTGAGTGGTGTCTCTCAGTCCCTCTCTCTCAGGGAGATATCTGTACTCTGACTGGTGTCTCTCAGTCCCTGTCTCTCAGGGAGCTTTATGTACACTGAGTGGTGTCTCACAGTCCCTCTCTCTCAGGGAGATATCTGTACACTGAGTGGTGTCTCTCAGTCCCTCTCTCTCAGGGAGATATCTGTACACTGACTGGTGTCTCTCAGTCCCTCTCTCTCAGGGAGATATCTGTACACTGAGTGGTGTCTCTCAGTCCCTCTCTCTCGGGGAGATATCTGTACACTGACTGGTGTCTCTCAGTCCCTGTCTCTCAGGGAGGTATCTATACACTGAGTGGTGTCTCTCAGTCCCTGTCTCTCAGGGAGATATCTGTACACTGACTGGTGTCTCTCAGTCCCTCTCTCTCAGTGAGATATCTGTACGCTGACTAGTGTCTCTCAGTCCCTCTCTCTCAGGCAGATATCTGTACACTGAGTGGTGTCTCTCAGTCCCTCTCTCTCAGGGAGATATCTGTACACTGAGTGGTGTCTTTCAGTCCCTCTCTCTCAGGGAGATATCTGTACACTGAGTGGTGTCTCTCAGTTCCTGTCTCTCAGGGAGATATCTGTGCACTGAATGGTGTCTCTCAGTCCCTCTCTCTCAGGGAGATATCTGTACTCTGACTGGTGTCTCTCAGTCCCTGTCTCTCAGGGAGATATCTGTGCACTGACTGGTATCTCTCAGTCCCTCTCTCTCAGGGAGATATCTGTACACTCACTGGTGTCTCTCAGTCCCTCTCTCTCAGGGAGGTATCTGTACACTGAGTGGTGTCTCTCAGTCCCTGTCTCTCAGGGACATATATGTACACTGACTGGTGTCTCTCAGTCCCTCTCTCTCAGGGAGATATCTGTACACTGACTGGTGTCTCTCAGTCCCTCTCTCTCAGGGAGATATCTGTCCACTGAGTGGTGTCTCACAGCCCCTGTCTCTCAGGGAGATATCTGTACACTGACTGGTGTCTCTCAGTCCCTGTCTCTCAGGGAGAAATCTGAACACTGAGTGGTGTCACTCAGTCCCTCTCTCTCAGGGAGATATCTGTACACTGACTGGTGTCTCTCAGTCCCTGTCTCTCAGGGAGGTATCTGTACACTGAGTGGTGTCTCTCAGTCCCTGTCTCTCAGGGAGATATCAGTACACTGAGTGGTGTCTCTCAGTCCCTGTCTCTCAGGGAGATATCTGTACACTGACTGGTGTCTCTCAGTCCCTGTCTCTCAGGGAGCTTTATGTACACTGAGTGGGGTCTCTCAGGGAGATATCTGTACACTGAGTGTTGTCTCTCAGTCCCTCTCTCTCAGGGTGATATATGTACACTGACTGGTGTCTCTCAGTCCCTGTCTCTCAGGGAGATATATGTACACTGACTGGTGTCTCTCAGTCCCTCTCTCTCAGGGAGATATCTGTACACTGACTGGTGTCTCTCAGTCCCTCTCTCTCAGGGAGATATCTGTACACTGACTGGTGTCTCACAGTCCCTCTCTCTCAGGGAGATATCTGTACACTGACTGGTGTCTCTCAGTCCCTGTCTCTCAGGGAGCTTTATGTACACTGAGTGGTGTCTCTCAGGGAGATATCTGTACACTGACTGGTGTCTCTCAGTCCCTGTCTCTCAGGGAGCTTTATGTACACTGAGTGGTGTCTCACAGTCCCTCTCTCTCAGGGAGATATCTGTACACTGACTGGTGTCTCTCAGTCCCTGTCTCTCAGGGAGATATCTGTACACTGAGTGGTGTCTCTCAGTCCCTCTCTCTCAGGGAGATATCTGTATACTGACTGGTGTCTCTCAGTCCCTGTCTCTCAGGGAGATATCTATACACTGAGTGGTGTCTCTCAGTCCCTGTCTCTCAGGGAGATATCTGTACACTGACTGGTGTCTCTAAGTCCCTCTCTCTCAGGGAGATATCTGTACACTGAGTGGTGTCTCACAGCCCCTGTCTCTCAGGGAGATATCTGTACACTGACTGGTGTCTCTCAGTCCCTCTCTCTCAGGGAGATATCTGTACACTGACTGGTGTCTCTCAGTCCCTCTCTCTCAGGGAGATATCTGTACACTGAGTGGTGTCTCACAGCCCCTGTCTCTCAGGGAGATATCTGTACACTGACTGGTGTCTCTCAGTCCCTGTCTGTCAGGGAGATATCTATACACTGAGTGGTGTCTCTCAGTCCCTGTCTCTCAGGGAGCTTTATGTGCACTGAGTGGTGTCTCACAGTCCCTCTCTCTCAGGGAGATATCTGTACACTGACTGGTGTCTCTCAGTCCCTGTCTCTCAGGGAGATATCTGTACACTGAGTGGTGTCTCTCAGTCCCTCTCTCTCAGGGAGATATCTGTACACTGACTGGTGTCTCTCAGTCCTTCTCTCTCAGGGAGATATCTGTACACTGACTGGTGTCTCTCAGTCCCTCTCTCTCCGGGAGATATATGTACACTGACTGGTGTCTCTCAGTCCCTCTCTCTCAGGGAGGTATCTGTACACTGAGTGGTGTCTCTCAGTCCCTGTCTCTCAGGGAGATATATGTACACTGACTGGTGTCTCTCAGTCCCTGTCTCTCAGGGAGATATCTGTACACTGACTGGTGTCTCTCAGTCCCTGTCTCTCAGGGAGATATCTGTCCACTGAGTGGTGTCTCTCAGTCCCTCTCTCTCAGGGAGATATCTGTACAATGAGTGGTGTCTCTCAGTCCCTGTCTCTCAGGAAGATATCTGTACAGTGAGTGGTGTCTCTCAGTCCCTCGCTCTCAGGGAGATATCTGTACTCTGACTGGTGTCTCTCAGTCCCTGTCTCTCAGGGAGATATCTGTACACTGAGTGGTGTCTCTCAGTCCCTCACTCTCAGGGAGATATCTGAACACTGACTGGTGTCTCTCAGTCCCTCTCTCTCAGGGAGGTATCTGTACACTGAGTGGTGTCTCTCAGTCCCTGTCTCTCAGGGAGATATCTGTACACTGACTGGTGTCTCTCAGTCCCTGTCTCTCAGTGAGCTTTATGTACACTGAGTGGTGTCTCTCAGGGAGATATCTGTACACTGACTGGTGTCTCTCAGTCCCTGTCTCTCAGGGAGATATCTGTACTCTGACTGGTGTCTCTCAGTCCCTGTCTCTGAGGGAGATATCTGTACACTGAGTGGTGTCTCTCAGTCCCTCTCTCTCAGGGAGATATCTGTACACTGACTCGTGTCTCTCAGTCCCTCTCTCTCAGGGAGATATCTGTACACTGAGTGGTGTCTCTCAGTCCCTCTCTCTCGGGGAGATATCTGTACACTGACTGGTGTCTCTCAGTCCCTGTCTCTCAGGGAGATATCTATACACTGAGTGGTGTCTCTCAGTCCCTGTCTCTCAGGGAGATATCTGTACACTGACTGGTGTCTCTCAGTCCCTCTATCTCAGGGAGATATCTGTACGCTGACTAGTGTCTCTCAGTCCCTCTCTCTCAGGCAGATATCTGTACACTGAGTGGTGTCTCTCAGTCCCTCTCTCTCAGGGAGATATCTGTACACTGAGTGGTGTCTTTCAGTCCCTCTCTCTCAGGGAGATATCTGTACACTGAGTGGTGTCTCTCAGTTCCTGTCTCTCAGGGAGATATCTGTGCACTGAATGGTGTCTCTCAGTCCCTCTCTCTCAGGGAGATATCTGTACTCTGACTGGTGTCTCTCAGTCCCTGTCTCTCAGGGAGATATCTGTGCACTGAGTGGTATCTCTCAGTCCCTCTCTCTCAGGGAGATATCTGTACACTGACTGGTGTCTCTCAGTCCCTCTCTCTCAGGGAGGTATCTGTACACTGAGTGGTGTCTCTCAGTCCCTGTCTCTCAGGGACATATATGTACACTGACTGGTGTCTCTCAGTCCCTCTCTCTCAGGGAGATATCTGTACACTGACTGGTGTCTCTCAGTCCCTCTCTCTCAGGGAGATATCTGTCCACTGAGTGGTGTCTCACAGCCCCTGTCTCTCAGGGAGATATCTGTACACTGACTGGTGTCTCTCAGTCCCTGTCTCTCAGGGAGAAATCTGAACACTGAGTGGTGTCTCTCAGTCCCTCTCTCTCAGGGAGATATCTGTACACTGACTGGTGTCTCTCAGTCCCTCTCTCTCAGGGAAGTATCTGTACACTGAGTGGTGTCTCTCAGTCCCTGTCTCTCAGGGAGATATCAGTACACTGAGTGGTGTCTCTCAGTCCCTGTCTCTCAGGGAGATATCTGTACACTGACTGGTGTCTCTCAGTCCCTGTCTCTCAGGGAGCTTTATGTACACTGAGTGGTGTCTCTCAGGGAGATATCTGTACACTGAGTGTTGTCTCTCAGTCCCTCTCTCTCAGGGAGATATCTGTACACTGACTGTTGTCTCTCAGTCCCTGTCTCTCAGGGAGCTTTATGTACACTGAGTGGTGTCTCTCAGGGAGATATCTGTACACTGACTGGTGTCTCTCAGTCCCTGTCTCTCAGGGAGCTTTATGTACACTGAGTGGTGTCTCTCAGTCCCTCTCTCTCAGGGAGATATTTGTACACTGACTGGTGTCTCTCAGTCCCTGTCTCTCAGGGAGATATCTGTACACTGAGTGGTGTCTCTCAGTCCCTCTCTCTCAGGGAGATATCTGTACACTGACTGGTGTCTCTCAGTCACTTTCTCTCAGGGAGACATCTGTACACTGACTGGTGTCTCTCAGTCCCTGTCTCTCAGGGAGATATCTGTACACTGAGTGGTGTCTCTCAGTACCTCTCTCTCACGGAGATATCTGTACACTGACTGGTGTCTCTCAGTCCCTGTCTCTCAGGGAGATATCTGAGCACTGACTGGTGTCTCTCAGTCCCTCTCTCTCAGGGAGATATCTGTACACTGACTGGTGTCTCACAGTCCCTCTCTCTCAGAGAGATATCTGTACACTGACTGGTGTCTCTCAGTCCCTCTCTCTCAGGGAGATATCTGTACACTGAGTGGTGTCTCTCAGTCCCTCTCTCTCAGGGAGATATCTGTACACTGAGTGGTGTCTCTCAGTCCCTGTCTCTCAGGGAGATATATGTACACTGACTGGTGTCACTCAGTCCCTCTCTCTCAGGGAGGTATCTGTACACTGACTGGTGTCTCTCAGTCCCTGTCTCTCAGGGAGATATCTGTACACTGACTGGTGTCTCTCAGTCCCTCTCTCTCAGGGACATATCTGAACACTGAGTGGTGTCTCTCAGTCCCTGTGTCTCAGGGAGATATATGTACACTGACTGGTGTCTCTCAGTCCCTCTCTCTCAGGGAGGTATCGGTACACTGAGTGGTGTCTCTCAGTCCCTGTCTCTCAGGGAGATATATGTACACTGACTGGTGTCTCTCAGTCCCTCTCTCTCAGGGAGATATCTGTACACTGACTGGTGTCTCTCAGTCCCTCTCTCTCAGGGAGATATCTGTACACTGAGTGGTGTCTCTCAGTCCCTGTCTCTCAGGGAGGTATCTGTACACTGACTGGTGTCTCTCAGTCCCTCTCTCTCAGGGAGGTATCTGTACACTGACTGGTGTCTCTCAGTCCCTCTCTCTCAGGGAGATATCTGTACACTGAGTGGTGTCTCTCAGTCCCTGTCTCTCAGGGAGATATCTGTACACAGAGTGGTGTCTCTCAGTCCCTCTCTCTCAGGGAGATATCTGTACACTGAGTGGTGTCTCTCAGTCCCTCTCTCTCAGGGAGATATCTGTACACTGAGTGGTGTCTCACAGTCCCTCTCTCTCAGGGAGATATCTGTACACTGAGTGCTGTCTCTCAGTACCTCTCTCTCACGGAGATATCTGTACACTGACTGGTGTCTCTCAGTCCCTGTCTCTCAGGGAGATATCTGTACACTGATTGGTGTCTCTCAGTCCCTCTCTCTCAGGGAGATATCTGTACACTGACTGGTGTCTCTCAGTCCCTCTCTCTCAGGGAGATATCTGTACACTGAGTGGTGTCTCTCAGTCCCTGTCTCTCAGGGAGATATCTGTACACTGAGTGGTGTCTCTCAGTCCCTCTCTCTCAGGGAGATATCTGAACACTGAGTGGTGTCTCTCAGTCCCTGTGTCTCAGGGAGATATCTGTACACTGACTGGTGTCTATCAGTCCCTGTCTCTCAGGGAGATATATGTACACTGACTGGTGTCTCTCAGTCCCTCTCTCTCAGGGAGGTATCTGTACACTGAGTGGTGTCTCTCAGTCCCTGTCTCTCAGGGAGATATATGTACACTGACTGGTGTCTCTCAGTCCCTCTCTCTCAGCGAGGTATCTGTACACTGAGTGGTGTCTCTCAGTCCCTGTCTCTCAGGGAGATATATGTACACTGACTGGTGTCTCTCAGTCCCTCTCTCTCAGGGAGATATCTGTAGACTGACTGGTGTCTCTCAGTCCCTCTCTCTCAGGGAGATATCTGTACACTGAGTGGTGTCTCTCAGTCCCTGTCTATAAGGGAGATATCTGTACACTGAGTGGTGTCTCTCAGTCCCTGTCTCTCAGGGAGATATCTGTACACTGAGTGGTATCTCTCAGTACCTCTCTCTCACGGAGATATCTGTACACTGACTGGTGTCTCTCAGTCCCTGTCTCTCAGGGAGATATCTGTACACTGACTGGTGTCTCTCAGTCCCTCTCTCTCAGGGAGATATCTGTACACTGACTGGTGTCTCACAGTCCCTCTCTCTCAGAGAGATATCTGTACACTGACTGGTGTCTCTCAGTCCCTCTCTCTCAGGGAGATATCTGTACACTGAGTGGTGTCTCTCACTCCCTCTCTCTCAGGGAGATATCTGTACACTGAGTGGTGTCTCTCAGTCCCTGTCTCTCAGGGAGATATATGTACACTGACTGGTGTCTCTCAGTCCCTCTCTCTCAGGGAGGTATCTGTACACTGACTGGTGTCTCTCAGTCCCTGTCTCTCAGGGAGATATCTGTACACTGACTGGTGTCTCTCAGTCCCTCTCTCTCAGGGACATATCTGAACACTGAGTGGTGTCTCTCAGTCCCTGTGTCTCAGGGAGATATATGTACACTGACTGGTGTCTCTCAGTCCATCTCTCTCAGGGAGGTATCTGTACACTGAGTGGTGTCTCTCAGTCCCTGTCTCTCAGGGAGATATATGTACACTGACTGGTGTCTCTCAGTCCCTGTCTCTCATGGAGATATCTGTACACAGACTGGTGTCTCTCAGTCCCTCTCTCAGGAAGGTATCTGTACACTGAGTGGTGTCTCTCAGTCCCTGTCTCTCAGGGAGATATATGTACACTGACTGGTGTCTCTCAGTCCTTGTCTCTCAGGGAGATATCTGTACGCTGAGTGGTGTCTCTCAGTCCATGTCTCTCAGGGAGATATATGTACACTGACTGGTGTCTCTCAGTCCCTCTCTCTCAGGGAGATATTTGTACACTGACTGGTGTCTCTCAGTCCCTGTCTCTCAGGGAGATATCTGAACACTGAGTGGTGTCTCTCAGTCCCTCTCTCTCAGGGAGATATCTGTACACTGACTGGTGTCTCTCAGTCCCTTTCTCTCAGGGAGATATCTGGTCACTGAGTGCTGTCTCACAGTCCCTCTCTCTCAGGGAGACATCTGTACACTGAGTGGTGTCTCTCAGTCCCTCTCTCTCAGGGAGATATCTGTACACTGACTGGTTTCTCTCAGTCCCTCTCTCTCAGGGAGATATCTGGACACTGAGTGGTGTCTCACAGTCCCTCTCTCTCAGGGAGACATCTGTACACTGACTGGTGTCTCTCAGTCCCTGTCTCTCAGGGAGATATCTATACACTGAGTGGTGTCTCTCAGTCCCTGTCTGTCAGGGAGATATCTGTACACTGAGTGGTGTCTCTCAGTCCCTCTCTCTCAGGGAGATATCTGAACGCTGACTAGTGTCTCTCAGTCCCTCTCTCTCAGGGAGATATCTGTACACTGAGTGGTGTCTCTCAGTCACTCTCTCTCAGGGAGATATCTGTACACTGACTGGTGACTCTCAGTCCCTGTCTCTCAGGGAGATATATGGACACTGACTGGTGTCTCTCAGTCCTTGTCTCTCGGGGAGGTATCTGCACACTGAGTGGTGTCTCCAGTCCCTCTCTCTCAGGGAGATATCTGTACACTGAGTGGCGTCTCTCAGTTCCTGTCTCTCAGGGAGATATCTGTACACTGAATGGTGTCTCTCAGTCCCTCTCTCTCAGGGAGATATCTGTACTCTGACTGGTGTCTCTCAGTCCCTCTCACTCAGGGAGGTATCTGTCCACTGAGTGGTGTCTCTCAGTCCCTGTCTCTCAGGGACATATATGTACACTGACTGGTGTCTCTCAGTCCCTCTCTCTCAGGGAGATATCTGTACACTGACTGGTGTCTCTCAGTCCCTCTCTCTCAGGGAGATATCTGTACACTGAGTGGTGTCTCACAGCCCCTGTCTCTCAGGGAGATATCTGTACACTGACTGGTGTCTCTCAGTCCCTCTCTCTCAGGGAGATATCTGTACACTGAGTGGTGTCTCTCAGTCCCTCTCTCTCAGGGAGATATCTGTACACTGAGTGGTGTCTCTCAGTCCCTGTCTCTCAGGGAGATATCTGTACATTGAGTGGTGTCTCTCAGTCCCTGTCTCTCAGGGAGATATCTGTACACTGAGTAGTGTCTCTCAGTCCCTGTCTCTCAGGGAGATATCTGTACACTGAGTGGTGTCTCTCAGTACCTCTCTCTCACGGAGATATCTGTACACTGACTGGTGTCTCTCAGTCCCTGTCTCTCAGGGAGATATCTGTACACTGATTGGTGTCTCTCAGTCCCTCTCTCTCAGGGAGATATCTGTACACTGACTGGTGTCTCTCAGTCGCTCTCTCTCAGGGAGATATCTGTACACAGAGTGGTGTCTCTCAGTCCCTGTCTCTCAGGGAGATATCTGTACACTGAGTGGTGTCTCTCAGTCCCTCTCTCTCAGGGAGATATCTGAACACTGAGTGGTGTCTCTCAGTCCCTGTGTCTCAGGGAGATATCTGTACACTGACTGGTGTCTATCAGTCCCTGTCTCTCAGGGAGATATATGTACACTGACTGGTGTCTCTCAGTCCCTCTCTCTCAGGGAGGTATCTGTACACTGAGTGGTGTCTCTCAGTCCCTGTCTCTCAGGGAGATATATGTACACTGACTGGTGTCTCTCAGTCCTTGTCTCTCGGGGAGGTATCTGCACACAAAGTGGTGTCTCTCAGTCCCTCTCTCTCAGGGAGATATCTGTACAATGAGTGGCGTCTCTCAGTTCCTGTCTCTCAGGGAGATATCTGTACACTGAATGGTGTCTCTCAGTCCCTCTCTCTCAGGGAGATATCTGTACTCTGACTGGTGTCTCTCAGTCCCTCTCTCTCAGGGAGGTATCTGTCCACTGAGTGGTGTCTCTCAGTCCCTGTCTCTCAGGGACATATATGTACACTGACTGGTGTCTCTCAGTCCCTCTCTCTCAGGGAGATATCTGTACACTGACTGGTGTCTCTCAGTCCCTCTCTCTCAGGGAGATATCTGTACACTGAGTGGTGTCTCACAGCCCCTGTCTCTCAGGGAGATATCTGTACACTGACTGGTGTCTCTCAGTCCCTCTCTCTCAGGGAGATATCTGTACACTGAGTGGTGTCTCTCAGTCCCTCTCTCTCAGCGAGATATCTGTACACTGAGTGGTGTCTCTCAGTCCCTGTCTCTCAGGGAGATATCCGTACATTGAGTGGTGTCTCTCAGTCCCTGTCTCTCAGGGAGATATCTGTACACTGAGTAGTGTCTCTCAGTCCCTGTCTCTCAGGGAGATATCTGTACACTGAGTGGTGTCTCTCAGTACCTCTCTCTCACGGAGATATCTGTACACTGACTGGTGTCTCTCAGTCCCTGTCTCTCAGGGAGATATCTGTACAGTGATTGGTGTCTCTCAGTCCCTCTCTCTCAGGGAGATATCTGTACACTGACTGGTGTCTCTCAGTCGCTCTCTCTCAGGGAGATATCTGTACACAGAGTGGTGTCTCTCAGTCCCTGTCTCTCAGGGAGATATCTGTACACTGAGTGGTGTCTCTCAGTCCCTCTCTCTCAGGGAGATATCTGAACACTGAGTGGTGTCTCTCAGTCCCTGTGTCTCAGGGAGATATCTGTACACTGACTGGTGTCTCTCAGTCCCTCTCTCTCAGGGAGATATCTGTACTCTGACTGGTGTCTCACAGCCCCTGTCTCTCAGGGAGATATCTGTACACTGACTGGTGTCTCTCAGTCCCTGTCTGTCAGGGAGATATATTTACACTGAGTGGTGTCTCTCAGTCCCTCTCTCTCAGGGAGATATCTGTACACTGAGTGGTGTCTCTCAGTCCCTGTCTCTCAGGGAGATATCTGTACACTGATTGGTGTCTCTCAGTCCCTCTCTCTCAGGGAGATATCTGTACACTGACTGGTGTCTCTCAGTCGCTCTCTCTCAGGGAGATATCTGTACACAGAGTGGTGTCTCTCAGTCCCTGTCTCTCAGGGAGATATCTGTACACTGAGTGGTGTCTCTCAGTCCCTCTCTCTCGGAGATATCTGAACACTGAGTGGTGTCTCTCAGTCCCTGTGTCTCAGGGAGATATCTGTACACTGACTGGTGTCTATCAGTCCCTGTCTCTCAGGGAGATATATGTACACTGACTGGTGTCTCTCAGTCCCTCTCTCTCAGGGAGGTATCTGTACACTGAGTGGTGTCTCTCAGTCCCTGTCTCTCAGGGAGATATATGTACACTGACTGGTGTCTCTCAGTCCTTGTCTCTCGGGGAGGTATCTGCACACAAAGTGGTGTCTCTCAGTCCCTCTCTCTCAGGGAGATATCTGTACACTGAGTGGCGTCTCTCAGTTCCTGTCTCTCAGGGAGATATCTGTACACTGAATGGTGTCTCTCAGTCCCTCTCTCTCAGGGAGATATCTGTACTCTGACTGGTGTCTCTCAGTCCCTCTCTCTCAGGGAGGTATCTGTCCACTGAGTGGTGTCTCTCAGTCCCTGTCTCTCAGGGACATATATGTACACTGACTGGTGTCTCTCAGTCCCTCTCTCTCAGGGAGATATCTGTTCACTGACTGGTGTCTCTCAGTCCCTCTCTCTCAGGGAGATATCTGTACACTGAGTGGTGTCTCACAGCCCCTGTCTCTCAGGGAGATATCTGTACACTGACTGGTGTCTCTCAGTCCCTCTCTCTCAGGGAGATATCTGTACACTGAGTGGTGTCTCTCAGTCCCTCTCTCTCAGCGAGATATCTGTACACTGAGTGGTGTCTCTCAGTCCCTGTCTCTCAGGGAGATATCTGTACATTGAGTGGTGTCTCTCAGTCCCTGTCTCTCAGGGAGATATCTGTACATTGAGTGGTGTCTCTCAGTCCCTGTCTCTCAGGGAGATATCTGTACACTGAGTAGTGTCTCTCAGTCCCTGTCTCTCAGGGAGATATCTGTACACTGAGTGGTGTCTCTCAGTACCTCTCTCTCACGGAGATATCTGTACACTGACTGGTGTCTCTCAGTCCCTGTCTCTCAGGGAGATATCTGTACAGTGATTGGTGTCTCTCAGTCCCTCTCTCTCAGGGAGATATCTGTACACTGACTGGTGTCTCTCAGTCGCTCTCTCTCTGGGAGATATCTGTACACAGAGTGGTGTCTCTCAGTCCCTGTCTCTCAGGGAGATATCTGTACACTGAGTGGTGTCTCTCAGTCCCTCTCTCTCAGGGAGATATCTGAACACTGAGTGGTGTCTCTCAGTCCCTGTGTCTCAGGGAGATATCTGTACACTGACTGGTGTCTATCAGTCCCTGTCTCTCAGGGAGATATATGTACACTGACTGGTGTCTCTCAGTCCCTCTCTCTCAGGGAGGTATCTGTACACTGAGTGGTGTCTCTCAGTCCCTGTCTCTCAGGGAGATATATGTACACTGACTGGTGTCTCTCAGTCCGTCTCTCTCAGCGAGGTATCTGTACACTGAGTGGTGTCGCTCAGTCCCTGTCTCTCAGGGAGATATCTGTACACTGAGTGGTGTCTCTCAGTACCTCTCTCTCACGGAGATATCTGTACACTGACTGGTGTTTCTCAGTCCCTCTCTCTCAGGGAGATATCTGTACACTGACTGGTGTCTCACAGCCCCTGTCTCTCAGGGAGATATCTGTACACTGACTGGTGTCTCTCAGTCCCTGTCTGTCAGGGAGATATATTTTCACTGAGTGGTGTCTCTCAGTCCCTGTCTCTCAGGGAGCTTTATGTACACTGAGTGGTGTCTCTCAGGGAGATATCTGTACACTGACTGGTGTCTCTCAGTCCCTGTCTCTCAGGGAGCTTTATGTACACTGAGTGGTGTCTCACAGTCCCTCTCTCTCAGGGAGATATCTGTACACTGACTGGTGTCTCTCAGTCCCTGTCTCTCAGGGAGATATCTGTGCAATGAGTGGTGTCTCTCAGTCCCTCTCTCTCAGGGAGATATCTGTACACTGAGTGGTGTCTCTCAGTCCCTCTGTCTCAGGGAGATATCTGTACACTGACTGGTGTCTCTCAGTCCCTGTCTCTCAGGGAGATATATGTACACTGACTGGTGTCTCTCAGTCCCTCTCTCAGGGAGGTATCTGTACACTGAGTGGTGTCTCTCAGTCCCTGTCTCTCAGGGAGATATATGTGCACTGACTGGTGTCTCTCAGTCCTTGTCTCTCAGGGAGATATCTGTACACTGAGTGGTGTCTTTCAGTCCCTCTCTCTCAGGGAGATATCTGTACACTGAGTGGTGTCTCTCAGTTCCTGTCTCTCAGGGAGATGTCTGTACACTGAATGGTGTGTCTCAGTCCCTCTCTCTCAGGGAGATATCTGTACTCTGACTGGTGTCTCTCAGTCCCTGTCTCTCAGGGAGATATCTGTACACTGACTGGTGTCTCTCAGTCCCTCTCTCTCAGGGAGGTATCTGTACACTGAGTGGTGTCTCTCAGTCCCTGTCTCTCAGGGACATATATGTACACTGACTGGTGTCTCTCAGTCCATCTCTCTCAGGGAGATATCTGTACACTGACTGGTGTCTCTCAGTCCCTCTCTCTCAGGGAGATATCTGTACACTGAGTGGTGTCTCACAGCCCCTGTCTCTCAGGGAGATATCTGTACACTGACTGGTGTCTCTCAGTCCCTCTCTCAGGGAGGTATTTGTACACTGAGTGGTGTCTCTCAGTCCCTCTCTCTCAGGGAGATATCTGTACACTGACTGGTGTCTCTCAGTCGCTCTCTCTCAGGGAGATATCTGTACACAGAGTGGTGTCTCTCAGTCCCAGTCTCTCAGGGAGATATCTGTACACTGAGTGGTGTCTCTCAGTCCCTCTCTCTCAGGGAGATATCTGAACACTGAGTGGTGTCTCACAGCCCCTGTCTCTCAGGGAGATATCTGTACACTGACTGGTGTCTCTCAGTCCCTGTCTGTCAGGGAGATATCTACACACTGAGTGGTGTCTCTCAGTCCCTGTCTCTCAGGGAGCTTTATGTACACTGAGTGGTGTCTCTCAGGGAAATATCTGTACACTGACTGGTGTCTCTCAGTCCCTGTCTCTCAGGGAGCTTTATGTACACTAAGTGGTGTCTCTCAGTCCCTCTCTCTCAGGGAGATATTTGTGCACTGACTGGTGTCTCTCAGTCCCTGTCTCTCAGGGAGATATCTGTACACTGAGTGGTGTCTCTCAGTCCCTCTCTCTCAGGGAGATATCTGTACACTGAGTGGCGTCTCTCAGTTCCTGTCTCTCAGGGAGATATCTGTACACTGAATGGTGTCTCTCAGTCCCTCTCGCTCAGGGAGATATCTGTACTCTGACTGGTGTCTCTCAGTCCCTGTCTCTCAGGGAGATATCTGTGCACTGAGTGGTGTCTCTCAGTCCCTCTCTCTCAGGGAGATATCTGTACACTGACTGGTGTCTCTCAGTCCCTCTCTCTCAGGGAGGTATCTGTCCACTGAGTGGTGTCTCTCAGTCCCTGTCTCTCAGGGACATATATGTACACTGACTGGTGTCTCTCAGTCCCTCTCTCTCAGGGAGATATCTGTACACTGAGTGGTGTCTCTCAGTACCTCTCTCTCACGGAGATATCTGTACACTGACTGGTGTCTCTCAGTCCCTGTCTCTCAGGGAGATATCTGTACACTGATTGGTGTCTCTCAGTCCCTCTCTCTCAGGGAGATATCTGTACACTGACTGGTGTCTCTCAGTCGCTCTCTCTCAGGGAGATATCTGTACACAGAGTGGTGTCTCTCAGTCCCAGTCTCTCAGGGAGATATCTGTACACTGAGTGGTGTCTCTCAGTCCCTCTCTCTCAGGGAGATATCTGCACACTGAGTGGTGTCTCTCAGTCCCTGTGTCTCAGGGAGATATCTGTACACTGACTGGTGTCTATCAGTCCCTGTCTCTCAGGTAGATATATGTACACTGACTGGTGTCTCTCAGTCCCTCTCTCTCAGGGAGGTATCTGTACACTGAGTGGTGTCTCTCAGTCCCTGTCTCTCAGGGAGATATATGTACACTGACTGGTGTCTCTCAGTCCCTCTCTCTCAGCGAGGTATCTGTACACTGAGTGGTGTCTCTCAGTCCCTGTCTCTCAGGGAGATATCTGTACAGTGATTGGTGTCTCTCAGTCCCTCTCTCTCAGGGAGCTTTCTGTACACTGAGTGGTGTCTCTCAGTCCCTCTCTCTCAGGGAGATATCTGTACACTGAGTGGTGTCTCTCAGTCCCTGTCTCTCAGGGAGATATCTGTACACTGAGTGGTGTCTCTCAGTCCCTGTCTCAGGGAGATATCTGTACACTGAGTGGTGTCTCTCAGTACCTCTCTCTCACGGAGATATCTGTACACTGACTGGTGTCTCTCAGTCCCTCTCTCTCAGGGAGATATCTGTACACTGAGTGGTGTCTCACAGCCCCTGTCTCTCAGGGAGATATCTGTACACTGACTGGTGTCTCTCAGTCCCTGTCTGTCAGGGAGATATCTTTTCACTGAGTGGTGTCTCTCAGTCCCTGTCTCTCAGGGAGCTTTATGTACACTGAGTGGTGTCTCACAGTCCCTCTCTCTCAGGGAGATATCTGTACACTGACTGGTGTCTCTCAGTCCCTGTCTCTCAGGGAGATATCTGTACACTGAGTGGTGTCTCTCAGTCCCTCTCTCTCAGGGAGATATCTGTACACTGACTGGTGT
Source organism: Heterodontus francisci (assembly GCF_036365525.1). Classification (NCBI taxonomy): domain Eukaryota; kingdom Metazoa; phylum Chordata; class Chondrichthyes; order Heterodontiformes; family Heterodontidae; genus Heterodontus; species Heterodontus francisci. Next base: position 1,732,467 of record NC_090384.1, read on the forward strand.
CTCTCAGTCCCTCTCTCTCAGGGAGATATCTGTACACTGACTGGTGTCTCTCAGTCCCTCTCTCTCCGGGAGATATATGTACACTGACTGGTGTCTCTCAGTCCCTCTCTCTCAGGGAGGTATCTGTACACTGACTGGTGTCTCTCAGCCCCTGTCTCTCAGGGAGATATCTGTACACTGACTGGTGTCTCTCAGTCCCTGTCTCTCAGGGAGATATCTGTACACTGACTGGTGTCTCTCAGTCCCTGCCTCTCAGTGAGCTTTATGTACACTGAGTGGGGTCTCTCAGGGAGATATCTGTACACTGAGTGGTGTCTCTCAGTCCCTCTCTCTCAGGGAGATATCTGTACACTGACTGGTGTCTCTCAGCCCCTCTCTCTCAGGGAGATATCTGTGCACTGAGTGGTGTCTCACAGTCCCTCTCTCTCAGGGAGATATCTGTACACTGACTGGTGTCTCTCAGTCCCTGTCTCTCAGGGAGATATCTGTACACTGAGTGGTGTCTCTCAGTCCCTCTCTCTCAGGGAGATATCTGTACTCTGACTGGTGTCTCTCAGTCCCTGTCTCTGAGGGAGATATCTGTACACTGAGTGGTGTCTCTCAGTCCCTCTCTCTCAGGGAGATATCTGTACACTGACTGGTGTCTCTCAGTCCCTCTCTCTCAGGGAGATATCTATACACTGAGTGGTGTCTCTCAGTCCCTCTCTCTCAGGGAGATATCTGTACACTGACTGGTGTCTCTCAGTCCCTCTCTCTCAGGGAGATATCTGTACACTGACTGGTGTCTCTCAGTCCCTCTCTCTCAGGGAGATATCTGTACACTGAGTGGTGTCTCACAGCCCCTGTCTCTCAGGGAGATATCTGGACACTGTCTGGTGTCTCTCAGTCCCTGTCTGTCAGGGAGATATCTATACACTGAGTGGTGTCTCTCAGTCCCTCTCTCTCAGGGAGATATCTGTACACTGACTGGTGTCTCTCAGTCCCTGTCTCTCAGGGAGCTTTATGTACACTGAGTGGTGTCTCTCAGGGAGATATCTGTACACTGACTGGTGTCTCTCAGTCCCTGTCTCTCAGGGAGCTTTATGTACACTGAGTGGTGTCTCACAGTCCCTCTCTCTCAGGGGGATATCTGTACACTGACTGGTGTCTCTCAGTCCCTCTGTCTCAGGGAGATATCTGTACACTGACTGGTGTCTCTCAGTCCCTCTCTCTCAGGGAGATATCTGTACACTGAGTGGTGTCTCTCAGTCCCTCTGTCTCAGGGAGATATCTGTACACTGACTGGTGACTCTCAGTCCCTCTGTCTCAGGGAGATATCTGTACACTGACTGGTGTCTCTCAGTCCTTGTCTCTCAGGGAGATATCTGTACACTGAGTGGTGTCTTTCAGTCCCTCTCTCTCAGGGAGATATCTGTACACTGAGTGGTGTCTCTCAGTTCCTGTCTCTCAGGGAGATATCTGTACACTGAATGGTGTGTCTCAGTCCCTCTCTCTCAGGGAGATATCTGTACTCTGACTGGTGTCTCTCAGTCCCTGTCTCTCAGGGAGATATCTGTACACTGACTGGTGTCTCTCAGTCCCTCTCTCTCAGGGAGGTATCTGTACACTGAGTGGTGTCTCTCAGTCCCTGTCTCTCAGGGACATATATGTACACTGACTGGTGTCTCTCAGTCCCTCTCTCTCAGGGAGATATCTGTACACTGACTGGTGTCTCTCAGTCCCTCTCTCTCAGGGAGATATCTGTACACTGAGTGGTGTCTCACAGCCCCTGTCTCTCAGGGAGATATCTGTACACTGACTGGTGTCTCTCAGTCCCTCTCTCTCAGGGAGGTATCTGTACACTGAGTGGTGTCTCTCAGTCCCTCTCTCTCAGGGAGATATCTGTACACTGAGTGGTGTCTCTCAGTCCCTCTCTCTCAGGGAGATATCTGTACACTGAGTGGTGTCTCTCAGTCCCTGTCTCTCAGGGAGATATATGTACACTGACTGGTGTCTCTCAGTCCCTCTCTCTCAGGGAGATATCTGTACACTGACTGGTGTCTCTCAGTCCCTCTCTCACAGGGAGATATCTGTACACTGAGTGGTGTCTCACAGCCCCTGTCTCTCAGGGAGATATCTGTACACTGTCTGGTGTCTCTCAGTCCCTGTCTGTCAGGGAGATATCTACACACTGAGTGGTGTCTCTCAGTCCCTGTCTCTCAGGGAGCTTTATGTACACTGAGTGGTGTCTCTCAGGGAAATATCTGTACACTGACTGGTGTCTCTCAGTCCCTCTCTCTCAGGGAGATATCTGAACGCTGACTAGTGTCTCTCAGTCCCTCTCTCTCAGGGAGATATCTGTACACTGACTGGTGTCTCTCAGTCCCTCTCTCTCAGGGAGATATCTGAACGCTGACTAGTGTCTCTCAGTCCCTCTCTCTCAGGGAGATATCTGTACACTGAGTGGCGTCTCTCTGTTCCTGTCTCTCAGGGAGATATCTGTACACTGAATGGTGTCTCTCAGTCCCTCTCTCTCAGGGAGATATCTGTACTCTGACTGGTGTCTCTCAGTCCCTGTCTCTCAGGGAGATATCTGTGCACTGAGTGGTGTCTCTCAGTCCCTCTCTCTCAGGGAGATATCTGTACACTGACTGGTGTCTCTCAGTCCCTCTCTCTCAGGGAGGTATCTGTCCTCTGAGTGGTGTCTCTCAGTCCCTGTCTCTCAGGGACATATATGTACACTGACTGGTGTCTCTCAGTCCCTCTCTCTCAGGGAGATATCTGTACACTGAGTGGTGTCTCTCAGTACCCCTCTCTCACGGAGATATCTGTACACTGACTGGTGTCTCTCAGTCCCTGTCTCTCAGGGAGATATCTGTACACTGATTGGTGTCTCTCAGTCCCTCTCTCTCAGGGAGATATCTGTACACTGACTGGTGTCTCTCAGTCGCTCTCTCTCAGGGAGATATCTGTACACAGAGTGGTGTCTCTCAGTCCCAGTCTCTCAGGGAGATATCTGTACACTGAGTGGTGTCTCTCAGTCCCTCTCTCTCAGGGAGATATCTGAACACTGAGTGGTGTCTCTCAGTCCCTGTGTCTCAGGGAGATATCTGTACACTGACTGGTGTCTATCAGTCCCTGTCTCTCAGGTAGATATATGTACACTGACTGGTGTCTCTCAGTCCCTCTCTCTCAGGGAGGTATCTGTACACTGAGTGGTGTCTCTCAGTCCCTGTCTCTCAGGGAGATATCTGTACACTGAGTGGTGTCTCTCAGTCCCTCTCTCTCAGGGAGATATCTGTACACTGACTGGTGTCTCTCAGTCCCTCTCTCTCAGGGAGATATCTGTACACTGACTGGTGTCTCTCAGTCCCTCTCTCTCCGGGAGATATATGTACACTGACTGGTGTCTCTCAGTCCCTCTCTCTCAGGGAGGTATCTGTACACTGACTGGTGTCTCTCAGCCCCTGTCTCTCAGGGAGATATCTGTACACTGACTGGTGTCTCTCAGTCCCTGTCTCTCAGGGAGATATCTGTACACTGACTGGTGTCTCTCAGTCCCTGTCTCTCAGTGAGCTTTATGTACACTGAGTGGGGTCTCTCAGGGAGATATCTGTACACTGAGTGGTGTCTCTCAGTCCCTCTCTCTCAGGGAGATATCTGTACACTGACTGGTGTCTCTCAGCCCCTCTCTCTCAGGGAGATATCTGTGCACTGAGTGGTGTCTCACAGTCCCTCTCTCTCAGGGAGATATCTGTACACTGACTGGTGTCTCTCAGTCCCTGTCTCTCAGGGAGATATCTGTACACTGAGTGGTGTCTCTCAGTCCCTCTCTCTCAGGGAGATATCTGTACTCTGACTGGTGTCTCTCAGTCCCTGTCTCTGAGGGAGATATCTGTACACTGAGTGGTGTCTCTCAGTCCCTCTCTCTCAGGGAGATATCTGTACACTGACTGGTGTCTCTCAGTCCCTCTCTCTCAGGGAGATATCTGTACACTGAGTGGTGTCTCTCAGTCCCTCTCTCTCAGGGAGATATCTGTACACTGACTGGTGTCTCTCAGTCCCTCTCTCTCAGGGAGATATCTGTACACTGACTGGTGTCTCTCAGTCCCTCTCTCTCAGGGAGATATCTGTACACTGAGTGGTGTCTCACAGCCCCTGTCTCTCAGGGAGATATCTGGACACTGTCTGGTGTCTCTCAGTCCCTGTCTGTCAGGGAGATATCTATACACTGAGTGGTGTCTCTCAGTCCCTCTCTCTCAGGGAGATATCTGTACACTGACTGGTGTCTCTCAGTCCCTGTCTCTCAGGGAGCTTTATGTACACTGAGTGGTGTCTCTCAGGGAGATATCTGTACACTGACTGGTGTCTCTCAGTCCCTGTCTCTCAGGGAGCTTTATGTACACTGAGTGGTGTCTCACAGTCCCTCTCTCTCAGGGGGATATCTGTACACTGACTGGTGTCTCTCAGTCCCTCTGTCTCAGGGAGATATCTGTACACTGACTGGTGTCTCTCAGTCCCTCTCTCTCAGGGAGATATCTGTACACTGAGTGGTGTCTCTCAGTCCCTCTGTCTCAGGGAGATATCTGTACACTGACTGGTGTCTCTCAGTCCCTCTGTCTCAGGGAGATATCTGTACACTGACTGGTGTCTCTCAGTCCTTGTCTCTCAGGGAGATATCTGTACACTGAGTGGTGTCTTTCAGTCCCTCTCTCTCAGGGAGATATCTGTACACTGAGTGGTGTCTCTCAGTTCCTGTCTCTCAGGGAGATATCTGTACACTGAATGGTGTGTCTCAGTCCCTCTCTCTCAGGGAGATATCTGTACTCTGACTGGTGTCTCTCAGTCCCTGTCTCTCAGGGAGATATCTGTACACTGACTGGTGTCTCTCAGTCCCTCTCTCTCAGGGAGGTATCTGTACACTGAGTGGTGTCTCTCAGTCCCTGTCTCTCAGGGACATATATGTACACTGACTGGTGTCTCTCAGTCCCTCTCTCTCAGGGAGATATCTGTACACTGACTGGTGTCTCTCAGTCCCTCTCTCTCAGGGAGATATCTGTACACTGAGTGGTGTCTCACAGCCCCTGTCTCTCAGGGAGATATCTGTACACTGACTGGTGTCTCTCAGTCCCTCTCTCTCAGGGAGGTATCTGTACACTGAGTGGTGTCTCTCAGTCCCTCTCTCTCAGGGAGATATCTGTACACTGAGTGGTGTCTCTCAGTCCCTCTCTCTCAGGGAGATATCTGTACACTGAGTGGTGTCTCTCAGTCCCTGTCTCTCAGGGAGATATATGTACACTGACTGGTGTCTCTCAGTCCCTCTCTCTCAGGGAGATATCTGTACACTGACTGGTGTCTCTCAGTCCCTCTCTCTCAGGGAGATATCTGTACACTGAGTGGTGTCTCACAGCCCCTGTCTCTCAGGGAGATATCTGTACACTGTCTGGTGTCTCTCAGTCCCTGTCTGTCAGGGAGATATCTACACACTGAGTGGTGTCTCTCAGTCCCTGTCTCTCAGGGAGCTTTATGTACACTGAGTGGTGTCTCTCAGGGAAATATCTGTACACTGACTGGTGTCTCTCAGTCCCTCTCTCTCAGGGAGATATCTGAACGCTGACTAGTGTCTCTCAGTCCCTCTCTCTCAGGGAGATATCTATACACTGAGTGGTGTCTCTCAGTCCCTGTCTCTCAGGGAGATATATGGACACTGACTGGTGTCTCTCAGTCCCTCTCTCTCAGGGAGATATCTGAACGCTGACTAGTGTCTCTCAGTCCCTCTCTCTCAGGGAGATATCTGTACACTGAGTGGCGTCTCTCAGTTCCTGTCTCTCAGGGAGATATCTGTACACTGAATGGTGTCTCTCAGTCCCTCTCTCTCAGGGAGATATCTGTACTCTGACTGGTGTCTCTCAGTCCCTGTCTCTCAGGGAGATATCTGTGCACTGAGTGGTGTCTCTCAGTCCCTCTCTCTCAGGGAGATATCTGTACACTGACTGGTGTCTCTCAGTCCCTCTCTCTCAGGGAGGTATCTGTCCACTGAGTGGTGTCTCTCAGTCCCTGTCTCTCAGGGACATATATGTACACTGACTGGTGTCTCTCAGTCCCTCTCTCTCAGGGAGATATCTGTACACTGAGTGGTGTCTCTCAGTACCCCTCTCTCACGGAGATATCTGTACACTGACTGGTGTCTCTCAGTCCCTGTCTCTCAGGGAGATATCTGTACACTGATTGGTGTCTCTCAGTCCCTCTCTCTCAGGGAGATATCTGTACACTGACTGGTGTCTCTCAGTCGCTCTCTCTCAGGGAGATATCTGTACACAGAGTGGTGTCTCTCAGTCCCAGTCTCTCAGGGAGATTTATGTACACTGAGTGGTGTCTCTCAGGGAGATATCTGTACACTGACTGGTGTCTCTCAGTCCCTGTCTCTCAGGGAGCTTTATGTACACTGAGTGGTGTCTCACAGTCCCTCTCTCTCAGGGAGATATCTGTACACTGACTGGTGTCTCTCAGTCCCTGTCTCTCAGGGAGATATCTGTGCACTGAGTGGTGTCTCTCAGTCCCTCTCTCTCAGGGAGATATCTGTACACTGAGTGGTGTCTCTCAGTCCCTCTGTCTCAGGGAGATATCTGTACACTGACTGGTGTCTCTCAGTCCCTGTCTCTCAGGGAGATATATGTACACTGAGTGGTGTCTCTCAGTTCCTGTCTCTCAGGGAGATATCTGTACACTGAATGGTGTGTCTCAGTCCCTCTCTCTCAGGGAGATATCTGTACTCTGACTGGTGTCTCTCAGTCCCTGTCTCTCAGGGAGATATCTGTACACTGACTGGTGTCTCTCAGTCCCTCTCTCTCAGGGAGGTATCTGTACACTGAGTGGTGTCTCTCAGTCCCTGTCTCTCAGGGACATATATGTACACTGACTGGTGTCTCTCAGTCCCTCTCTCTCAGGGAGATATCTGTACACTGACTGGTGTCTCTCAGTCCCTCTCTCTCAGGGAGATATCTGTACACTGAGTGGTGTCTCACAGCCCCTGTCTCTCAGGGAGATATCTGTACACTGACTGGTGTCTCTCAGTCCCTCTCTCTCAGGGAGGTATCTGTACACTGAGTGGTGTCTCTCAGTCCCTCTCTCTCAGGGAGATATCTGTACACTGAGTGGTGTCTCTCAGTCCCTCTCTCTCAGGGAGATATCTGTACACTGAGTGGTGTCTCTCAGTACCCCTCTCTCACGGAGATATCTGTACACTGACTGGTGTCTCTCAGTCCCTGTCTCTCAGGGAGATATCTGTACACTGATTGGTGTCTCTCAGTCCCTCTCTCTCAGGGAGATATCTGTACACTGACTGGTGTCTCTCAGTCGCTCTCTCTCAGGGAGATATCTGTACACAGAGTGGTGTCTCTCAGTCCCAGTCTCTCAGGGAGATTTATGTACACTGAGTGGTGTCTCTCAGGGAGATATCTGTACACTGACTGGTGTCTCTCAGTCCCTGTCTCTCAGGGAGCTTTATGTACACTGAGTGGTGTCTCACAGTCCCTCTCTCTCAGGGAGATATCTGTACACTGACTGGTGTCTCTCAGTCCCTGTCTCTCAGGGAGATATCTGTGCACTGAGTGGTGTCTCTCAGTCCCTCTCTCTCAGGGAGATATCTGTACACTGAATGGTGTCTCTCAGTCCCTCTCTCTCAGGGAGATATCTGTACACTGACTGGTGTCTCTCAGTCCCTGTCTCTCAGGGAGATATATGTACACTGAGTGGTGTCTCTCAGTTCCTGTCTCTCAGGGAGATATCTGTACACTGAATGGTGTGTCTCAGTCCCTCTCTCTCAGGGAGATATCTGTACTCTGACTGGTGTCTCTCAGTCCCTGTCTCTCAGGGAGATATCTGTACACTGACTGGTGTCTCTCAGTCCCTCTCTCTCAGGGAGGTATCTGTACACTGAGTGGTGTCTCTCAGTCCCTGTCTCTCAGGGACATATATGTACACTGACTGGTGTCTCTCAGTCCCTCTCTCTCAGGGAGATATCTGTACACTGAGTGGTGTCTCTCAGTCCCTCTCTCTCAGGGAGATATCTGTACACTGAGTGGTGTCTCTCAGTCCCTGTCTCTCAGGGAGATATATGTACACTGACTGGTGTCTCTCAGTCCCTCTCTCTCAGGGAGATATCTGTACACTGACTGGTGTCTCTCAGTCCCTCTCTCTCAGGGAGATATCTGTACACTGAGTGGTGTCTCACAGCCCCTGTCTCTCAGGGAGATATCTGTACACTGTCTGGTGTCTCTCAGTCCCTGTCTGTCAGGGAGATATCTACACACTGAGTGGTGTCTCTCAGTCCCTGTCTCTCAGGGAGCTTTATGTACACTGAGTGGTGTCTCTCAGGGAAATATCTGTACACTGACTGGTGTCTCTCATTCCCTGTCTCTCAGGGAGCTTTATGTACACTAAGTGGTGTCTCTCAGTCCCTCTCTCTCAGGGAGATATTTGTACACTGACTGGTGTCTCTCAGTCCCTGTCTCTCAGGGAGATATCTGTACACTGAGTGGTGTCTCTCAGTCCCTCTCTCTCAGGGAGATATCTGTACACTGACTGGTGTCTCTCAGTCCCTTTCTCTCAGGGAGATATCTGTCCACTGAGTGGTGTCTCACAGTCCCTCTCTCTCAGGGAGACATCTGTACACTGACTGGTGTCTCTCAGTCCCTGTCTCTCAGGGAGATATCTGTACACTGAGTGGTGTCTCTCAGTCCCTGTCTCAGGGAGATATCTGTCCACTGAGTGGTGTCTCACAGTCCCTCTCTCTCAGGGAGATATCTGTACACTGACTGGTGTCTCTCAGTCCCTGTCTGTCAGGGAGATATCTTTTCACTGAGTGGTGTCTCTCAGTCCCTGTCTCTCAGGGAGCTTTATGTACACTGAGTGGTGTCTCACAGTCCCTCTCTCTCAGGGAGATATCTGTACACTGACTGGTGTCTCTCAGTCCCTGTCTCTCAGGGAGATATCTGTACACTGAGTGGTGTCTCTCAGTCCCTCTCTCTCAGGGAGATATCTGTACACTGACTGGTGTCTCTCAGTCCCTCTCTCTCAGGGAGATATCTGTACACTGACTGGTGTCTCTCAGTCCCTCTCTCTCCGGGAGATATATGTACACTGACTGGTGTCTCTCAGTCCCTCTCTCTCAGGGAGGTATCTGTACACTGACTGGTGTCTCTCAGCCCCTGTCTCTCAGGGAGATATCTGTACACTGAATGGTGTGTCTCAGTCCCTCTCTCTCAGGGAGATATCTGTACACTGAGTGGTGTCTCACAGCCCCTGTCTCTCAGGGAGATATCTGTACACTGACTGGTGTCTCTCAGTCCCTCTCTCTCAGGGAGGTATCTGTACACTGAGTGGTGTCTCTCAGTCCCTCTCTCTCAGGGAGATATCTGTACACTGAGTGGTGTCTCTCAGTCCCTCTCTCTCAGGGAGATATCTGTACACTGAGTGGTGTCTCTCAGTCCCTGTCTCTCAGGGAGATATATGTACACTGACTGGTGTCTCTCAGTCCCTCTCTCTCAGGGAGATATCTGTACACTGACTGGTGTCTCTCAGTCCCTCTCTCTCAGGGAGATATCTGTACACTGAGTGGTGTCTCACAGCCCCTGTCTCTCAGGGAGATATCTGTACACTGTCTGGTGTCTCTCAGTCCCTGTCTGTCAGGGAGATATCTACACACTGAGTGGTGTCTCTCAGTCCCTGTCTCTCAGGGAGCTTTATGTACACTGAGTGGTGTCTCTCAGGGAAATATCTGTACACTGACTGGTGTCTCTCAGTCCCTCTCTCTCAGGGAGATATCTGAACGCTGACTAGTGTCTCTCAGTCCCTCTCTCTCAGGGAGATATCTGTACACTGAGTGGTGTCTCTCAGTCCCTGTCTCTCAGGGAGATATATGGACACTGACTGGTGTCTCTCAGTCCCTCTCTCTCAGGGAGATATCTGAACGCTGACTAGTGTCTCTCAGTCCCTCTCTCTCAGGGAGATATCTGTACACTGAATGGTGTCTCTCAGTCCCTCTCTCTCAGGGAGATATCTGTACTCTGACTGGTGTCTCTCAGTCCCTGTCTCTCAGGGAGATATCTGTGCACTGAGTGGTGTCTCTCAGTCCCTCTCTCTCAGGGAGATATCTGTACACTGACTGGTGTCTCTCAGTCCCTCTCTCTCAGGGAGGTATCTGTCCACTGAGTGGTGTCTCTCAGTCCCTGTCTCTCAGGGACATATATGTACACTGACTGGTGTCTCTCAGTCCCTCTCTCTCAGGGAGATATCTGTACACTGAGTGGTGTCTCTCAGTACCTCTCTCTCACGGAGATATCTGTACACTGACTGGTGTCTCTCAGTCCCTGTCTCTCAGGGAGATATCTGTACACTGATTGGTGTCTCTCAGTCCCTCTCTCTCAGGGAGATATCTGTACACTGACTGGTGTCTCTCAGTCGCTCTCTCTCAGGGAGATATCTGTACACAGAGTGGTGTCTCTCAGTCCCAGTCTCTCAGGGAGATATCTGTACACTGAGTGGTGTCTCTCAGTCCCTCTCTCTCAGGGAGATATCTGAACACTGAGTGGTGTCTCTCAGTCCCTGTGTCTCAGGGAGATATCTGTACACTGACTGGTGTCTATCAGTCCCTGTCTCTCAGGTAGATATATGTACACTGACTGGTGTCTCTCAGTCCCTCTCTCTCAGGGAGGTATCTGTACACTGAGTGGTGTCTCTCAGTCCCTGTCTCTCAGGGAGATATATGTACACTGACTGGTGTCTCTCAGTCCCTCTCTCTCAGCGAGGTATCTGTACACTGAGTGGTGTCTCTCAGTCCCTGTCTCTCAGGGAGATATCTGTACACTGACTGGTGTCTCTCAGTCCCTCTCTCTCAGGGAGCTATCTGTACACTGAGTGGTGTCTCTCAGTCCCTCTCTCTCAGGGAGATATCTGTACACTGAGTGGTGTCTCTCAGTCCCTGTCTCTCAGGGAGATATCTGTACACTGAGTGGTGTCTCTCAGTCCCTGTCTCAGGGAGATATCTGTACACTGAGTGGTGTCTCTCAGTACCTCTCTCTCACGGAGATATCTGTACACTGACTGGTGTCTCTCAGTCCCTCTCTCTCAGGGAGATATCTGTACACTGAGTGGTGTCTCACAGCCCCTGTCTCTCAGGGAGATATCTGTACACTGACTGGTGTCTCTCAGTCCCTGTCTGTCAGGGAGATATCTTTTCACTGAGTGGTGTCTCTCAGTCCCTGTCTCTCAGGGAGCTTTATGTACACTGAGTGGTGTCTCACAGTCCCTCTCTCTCAGGGAGATATCTGTACACTGACTGGTGTCTCTCAGTCCCTGTCTCTCAGGGAGATATCTGTACACTGAGTGGTGTCTCTCAGTCCCTCTCTCTCAGGGAGATATCTGTACACTGACTGGTGTCTCTCAGTCCCTCTCTCTCAGGGAGATATCTGTACACTGACTGGTGTCTCTCAGTCCCTCTCTCTCCGGGAGATATATGTACACTGACTGGTGTCTCTCAGTCCCTCTCTCTCAGGGAGGTATCTGTACACTGACTGGTGTCTCTCAGCCCCTGTCTCTCAGGGAGATATCTGTACACTGACTGGTGTCTCTCAGTCCCTGTCTCTCAGGGAGATATCTGTACACTGACTGGTGTTCTCAGTCCCTGTCTCTCAGTGAGCTTTATGTACACTGAGTGGGGTCTCTCAGGGAGATATCTGTACACTGAGTGGTGTCTCTCAGTCCCTCTCTCTCAGGGAGATATCTGTACACTGACTGGTGTCTCTCAGCCTCTCTCTCTCAGGGAGATATCTGTGCACTGAGTGGTGTCTCACAGTCCCTCTCTCTCAGGTAGATATCTGTACACTGACTGGTGTCTCTCAGTCCCTGTCTCTCAGGGAGATATCTGTACACTGAGTGGTGTCTCTCAGTCCCTCTCTCTCAGGGAGATATCTGTACTCTGACTGGTGTCTCTCAGTCCCTGTCTCTGAGGGAGATATCTGTACACTGAGTGGTGTCTCTCAGTCCCTCTCTCTCAGGGAGATATCTGTACACTGAGTGGTGTCTCTCAGTCCCTCTCTCTCAGGGAGATATCTGTACACTGACTGGTGTCTCTCAGTCCCTCTCTCTCAGGGAGATATCTGTACACTGAGTGGTGTCTCACAGCCCCTGTCTCTCAGGGAGATATCTGGACACTGTCTGGTGTCTCTCAGTCCCTGTCTGTCAGGGAGATATCTATACACTGAGTGGTGTCTCTCAGTCCCTCTCTCTCAGGGAGATATCTGTACACTGACTGGTGTCTCTCAGTCCCTGTCTCTCAGGGAGCTTTATGTACACTGAGTGGTGTCTCTCAGGGAGATATCTGTACACTGACTGGTGTCTCTCAGTCCCTGTCTCTCAGGGAGCTTTATGTACACTGAGTGGTGTCTCACAGTCCCTCTCTCTCAGGGAGATATCTGTACACTGACTGGTGTCTCTCAGTCCCTGTCTCTCAGGGAGATATCTGTGCACTGAGTGGTGTCTCTCAGTCCCTCTCTCTCAGGGAGATATCTGTACACTGAGTGGTGTCTCTCAGTCCCTCAGTCTCAGGGAGATATCTGTACACTGACTGGTGTCTCTCAGTCCCTGTCTCTCAGGGAGATATATGTACACTGAGTGGTGTCTCTCAGTTCCTGTCTCTCAGGGAGATATCTGTACACTGAATGGTGTCTCTCAGTCCCTGTCTGTCAGGGAGATATCTACACACTGAGTGGTGTCTCTCAGTCCCTGTCTCTCAGGGAGATTTATGTACACTGAGTGGTGTCTCTCAGGGAAATATCTGTACACTGACTGGTGTCTCTCATTCCCTGTCTCTCAGGGAGCTTTATGTACACTAAGTGGTGTCTCTCAGTCCCTCTCTCTCAGGGAGATATTTGTACACTGACTGGTGTCTCTCAGTCCCTGTCTCTCAGGGAGATATCTGTACACTGAGTGGTGTCTCTCAGTCCCTCTCTCTCAGGGAGATATCTGTACATTGACTGGTGTCTCTCAGTCCCTTTCTCTCAGGGAGATATCTGTCCACTGAGTGGTGTCTCACAGTCCCTCTCTCTCAGGGAGACATCTGTACACTGACTGGTGTCTCTCAGTCCCTGTCTCTCAGGGAGATATCTGTACACTGAGTGGTGTCTCTCAGTCCCTCTCTCTCAGGGAGATATCTCTACACTGACTGGTGTCTCTCAGTCCCTGTCTCTAAGGGAGATATCTATACACTGAGTGGTGTCGCTCAGTCCCTGTCTGTCAGGGAGATATCTGTACACTGACTGGTGTCTCTCAGTCCCTCTCTCTCAGGGAGATATCTCAACGCTGACTAGTGTCTCTCAGTCCCTCTCTCTCAGGGAGATATCTGTACACTGAGTGGTGTCTCTCAGTCCCTGTCTCTCAGGGAGATAGATGTACACTGACTGGTGTCTCTCAGTCCCTCTCTCGGGGAGGTATCTGTACACTGTTTGGTGTCTCTCAGTCCCTGTCTCTCAGGGAGATATATGGACACTGACTGGTGTCTCTCAGTCCTTGTCTCTCAGGGAGATATCTGCACACTGAGTGGTGTCTCTCAGTCCCTCTCTCTCAGGGAGATATCTGTACACTGAGTGGCGTCTCTCAGTTCCTGTCACTCAGGGAGATATCAGTACACTGAATGGTGTCTCTCAGTCCCTCTCTCTCAGGGAGATATCTGTACTCTGACTGGTGTCTCTCAGTCCCTGTCTCTCAGGGAGATATCTGTGCACTGAGTGGTGTCTCTCAGTCCCTCTCTCTCAGGGAGATATCTGTACACTGACTGGTGTCTCTCAGTCCCTCTCTCTCAGGGAGGTATCTGTCCACTGAGTGGTGTCTCTCAGTCCCTGTCTCTCAGGGACATATATGTACACTGACTGGTGTCTCTCAGTCCCTCTCTCTCAGGGAGATATCTGTACACTGACTGGTGTCTCTCAGTCCCTCTCTCTCAGGGAGATATCTGTACACTGAGTGGTGTCTCACAGCCCCTGTCTCTCAGGGAGATATCTGTACAATGACTGGTGTCTCTCAGTCCCTCTCTCTCAGGGAGATATCTGTACACTGAGTGGTGTCTCTCAGTCCCTGTCTCTCAGGGAGATATCTGTACACTGAGTGGTGTCTCTCATTCCCTGTCTCTCAGGGAGATATCTGTACATTGAGTGGTGTCTCACAGTCCCTCTCTCTCAGGGAGATATCTGTACACTGACTGGTGTCTCTCAGTCCCTGTCTCTCAGGGAGATATCTGTACACTGAGTGGTGTCTCTCAGTCCCTGTCTCTGAGGGAGATATCTGTACACTGAGTGGTGTCTCTCAGTCCCTCTCTCTCAGGGAGATATCTGTACACTGACTGGTGTCTCTCAGTCCCTCTCTCTCAGGGAGATATCTGTACACTGAGTGGTGTCTCTCAGTCCCTCTCTCTCAGGGAGATATCTGTACACTGGTGTCTCTCAGTCCCTCTCTCTCAGGGAGATATCTGTACACTGACTGGTGTCTCTCAGTCCCTGTCTCTCAGGGAGCTTTATGTACACTAAGTGGTGTCTCTCAGTCCCTCTCTCTCAGGGAGATATTTGTGCACTGACTGGTGTCTCTCAGTCCCTGTCTCTCAGGGAGATATCTGTACACTGAGTGGTGTCTCTCAGTCCCTCTCTCTCAGGGAGATATCTGTACACTGACTGGTGTCTCTCAGTCCCTTTCTCTCAGGGAGATATCTGTACACTGAGTGGTGTCTCACAGTCCCTCTCTCTCAGGGAGACATCTGTACACTGACTGGTGTCTCTCAGTCCCTGTCTCTCAGGGAGATATCTGTACACTGAGTGGTGTCTCTCAGTCCCTGTCTCTCAGGGAGATATCTGTACACTGAGTGGTGTCGCTCAGTCCCTGTCTGTCAGGGAGATATCTGTACACTGACAGGTGTCTCTCAGTCCCTCTCTCTCAGGGAGATATCTGAACGCTGACTAGTGTCTCTCAGTCCCTCTCTCTCAGGGAGATATCTGTACACTGAGTGGTGTCTCTCAGTCCCTGTCTCTCAGGGAGATATATGGACACTGACTGGTGTCTCTCAGTCCCTCTCTCTCAGGGAGATATCTGTACTCTGACTGGTGTCTCTCAGTCCCTGTCTCTCAGGGAGATATCTGTGCACTGAGTGGTGTCTCTCAGTCCCTCTCTCTCAGGGAGATATCTGTACACTGACTGGTGTCTCTCAGTCCCTCTCTCTCAGGGAGGTATCTGTCCACTGAGTGGTGTCTCTCAGTCCCTGTCTCTCAGGGACATATATGAACACTGACTGGTGTCTCTCAGGGAGATATCTGTACACTGAGTGGTGTCTCTCAGTACCTCTCTCTCACGGAGATATCTGTACACTGACTGGTGTCTCTCAGTCCCTGTCTCTCAGGGAGATATCTGTACATTGATTGGTGTCTCTCAGTCCCTCTCTCTCAGGGAGATATCTGTACACTGACTGGTGTCTCTCAGTCGCTCTCTCTCAGGGAGATATCTGTACACAGAGTGGTGTCTCTCAGTCCCAGTCTCTCAGGGAGATATCTGTACACTGAGTGGTGTCTCTCAGTCCCTCTCTCTCAGGGAGATATCTGAACACTGAGTGGTGTCTCTCAGTCACTGTGTCTCAGGGAGATATCTGTACACTGACTGGTGTCTATCAGTCCCTGTCTCTCAGGTAGATATATGTACACTGACTGGTGTCTCTCAGTCCCTCTCTCTCAGGGAGGTATCTGTACACTGAGTGGTGTCTCTCAGTCCCTGTCTCTCAGGGAGATATATGTACACTGACTGGTGTCTCTCAGTCCCTCTCTCTCAGCGAGGTATCTGTACACTGAGTGGTGTCTCTCAGTCCCTGTCTCTCAGGGAGATATCTGTACACTGACTGGTGTCTCTCAGTCCCTCTCTCTCAGGGAGCTATCTGTACACTGAGTGGTGTCTCTCAGTCCCTCTCTCTCAGGGAGATATCTGTACACTGAGTGGTGTCTCTCAGTCCCTGTCTCTCAGGGAGATATCTGTACACTGAGTGGTGTCTCTCAGTCCCTGTCTCAGGGAGATATCTGTACACTGAGTGGTGTCTCTCAGTACCTCTCTCTCACGGAGATATCTGTACACTGACTGGTGTCTCTCAGTCCCTGTCTCTCAGGGAGCTTTATGTACACTGAGTGGTGTCTCACAGTCCCTCTCTCTCAGGGAGATATCTGTACACTGACTGGTGTCTCTCAGTCCCTGTCTCTCAGGGAGATATCTGTACACTGAGTGGTGTCTCTCAGTCCCTCTCTCTCAGGGAGATATCTGTACACTGACTGGTGTCTCTCAGTCCCTCTCTCTCAGGGAGATATCTGTACACTGACTGGTGTCTCTCAGTCCCTCTCTCTCCGGGAGATATATGTACACTGACTGGTGTCTCTCAGTCCCTCTCTCTCAGGGAGGTATCTGTACACTGACTGGTGTCTCTCAGCCCCTGTCTCTCAGGGAGATATCTGTACACTGACTGGTGTCTCTCAGTCCCTGTCTCTCAGGGAGATATCTGTACACTGACTGGTGTCTCTCAGTCCCTGTCTCTCAGTGAGCTTTATGTACACTGAGTGGGGTCTCTCAGGGAGATATCTGTACACTGAGTGGTGTCTCACAGTCCCTCTCTCTCAGGGAGATATCTGTACACTGACTGGTGTCTCTCAGCCCCTCTCTCTCAGGGAGATATCTGTGCACTGAGTGGTGTCTCACAGTCCCTCTCTCTCAGGGAGATATCTGTACACTGACTGGTGTCTCTCAGTCCCTGTCTCTCAGGGAGATATCTGTACACTGAGTGGTGTCTCTCAGTCCCTCTCTCTCAGGGAGATATCTGTACTCTGACTGGTGTCTCTCAGTCCCTCTCTCTCAGGGAGATATCTGTACACTGAGTGGTGTCTCTCAGTCCCTCTCTCTCAGGGAGATATCTGTACACTGACTGGTGTCTCTCAGTCCCTCTCTCTCAGGGAGATATCTGTACACTGACTGGTGTCTCTCAGTCCCTCTCTCTCAGGGAGATATCTGTACACTGAGTGGTGTCTCACAGACCCTGTCTCTCAGGGAGATATCTGGACACTGTCTGGTGTCTCTCAGTCCCTGTCTGTCAGGGAGATATCTATACACTGAGTGGTGTCTCTCAGTCCCTCTCTCTCAGGGAGATATCTGTACACTGACTGGTGTCTCTCAGTCCCTGTCTCTCAGGGAGCTTTATGTACACTGAGTGGTGTCTCTCAGGGAGATATCTGTACACTGACTGGTGTCTCTCAGTCCCTGTCTCTCAGGGAGCTTTATGTACACTGAGTGGTGTCTCACAGTCCCTCTCTCTCAGGGAGATATCTGTACACTGACTAGTGTCTCTCAGTCCCTGTCTCTCAGGGAGATATCTGTGCACTGAGTGGTGTCTCTCAGTCCCTCTCTCTCAGGGAGATATCTGTACACTGAGTGGTGTCTCTCAGTCCCTCTGTCTCAGGGAGATATCTGTACACTGACTGGTGTCTCTCAGTCCCTGTCTCTCAGGGAGATATATGTACACTGACTGGTGTCTCTCAGTCCTTGTCTCTCAGGGAGATATCTGTACACTGAGTGGTGTCTTTCAGTCCCTCTCTCTCAGGGAGATATCTGTACACTGAGTGGTGTCTCTCAGTTCCTGTCTCTCAGGGAGATATCTGTACACTGAATGGTGTGTCTCAGTCCCTCTCTCTCAGGGAGATATCTGTACTCTGACTGGTGTCTCTCAGTCCCTGTCTCTCAGGGAGATATCTGTACACTGACTGGTGTCTCTCAGTCCCTCTCTCTCAGGGAGGTATCTGTACACTGAGTGGTGTCTCTCAGTCCCTGTCTCTCAGGGACATATATGTACACTGACTGGTGTCTCTCAGTCCCTCTCTCTCAGGGAGATATCTGTACACTGAGTGGTGTCTCACAGCCCCTGTCTCTCAGGGAGATATCTGTACACTGACTGGTGTCTCTCAGTCCCTCTCTCTCAGGGAGGTATCTGTACACTGAGTGGTGTCTCTCAGTCCCTCTCTCTCAGGGAGATATCTGTACACTGAGTGGTGTCTCTCAGTCCCTCTCTCTCAGGGAGATATCTGTACACTGAGTGGTGTCTCTCAGTCCCTGTCTCTCAGGGAGATATATGTACACTGACTGGTGTCTCTCAGTCCCTCTCCCTCAGGGAGATATCTGTACACTGACTGGTGTCTCTCAGTCCCTCTCTCTCAGGGAGATATCTGTACACTGAGTGGTGTCTCACAGCCCCTGTCTCTCAGGGAGATATCTGTACACTGTCTGGTGTCTCTCAGTCCCTGTCTGTCAGGAAGATATCTACACACTGAGTGGTGTCTCTCAGTCCCTGTCTCTCAGGGAGCTTTATGTACACTGAGTGGTGTCTCTCAGGGAAATATCTGTACACTGACTGGTGTCTCTCAGTCC
Organism: Heterodontus francisci; assembly: GCF_036365525.1. Lineage (NCBI taxonomy): Eukaryota > Metazoa > Chordata > Chondrichthyes > Heterodontiformes > Heterodontidae > Heterodontus > Heterodontus francisci. The sequence goes on from NC_090384.1 coordinate 1,750,932, forward strand.
CTGTCTCTCAGGGAGCTTTATGTACACTAAGTGGTGTCTCTCAGTCCCTCTCTCTCAGGGAGATATTTGTATACTGACTGGTGTCTCTCAGTCCCTGTCTCTCAGGGAGATATCTGTACACTGAGTGGTGTCTCTCAGTCCCTCTCTCTCAGGGAGATATCTGTACACTGACTGGTGTCTCTCAGTCCCTTTCTCTCAGGGAGATATCTGTACACTGAGTGGTGTCTCACAGTCCCTCTCTCTCAGGGAGACATCTGTACACTGACTGGTGTCTCTCAGTCCCTGTCTCTCAGGGAGATATCTGTACACTGAGTGGTGTCTCTCAGTCCCTCTCTCTCAGGGAGATATCTGTACACTGACTGGTGTCTCTCAGTCCCTGTCTCTCAGGGAGATATCTATACACTGAGTGGTGTCGCTCAGTCCCTGTCTGTCAGGGAGATATCTGTACACTGACTGGTGTCTCTCAGTCCCTCTCTCTCAGGGAGATATCTGAACGCTGACTAGTGTCTCTCAGTCCCTGTCTCTCAGGGAGATAGATGTACACTGACTGGTGTCTCTCAGTCCCTCTCTCGGGGAGGTATCTATACACTGAGTGGTGTCGCTCAGTCCCTGTCTGTCAGGGAGATATCTGTACACTGACTGGTGTCTCTCAGTCCCTCTCTCTCAGGGAGATATCTGAACGCTGACTAGTGTCTCTCAGTCCCTCTCTCTCAGGGAGATATCTGTACACTGACTGGTGTCTCTCAGTCCCTGTCTCTCAGGGAGATAGATGTACACTGACTGGTGTCTCTCAGTCCCTCTCTCAGGGAGGTATCTGTACACTGAGTGGTGTCTCACAGTCCCTGTCTCTCAGGGAGATATATGTGCACTGACTGGTGTCTCTCAGTCCTTGTCTCTCAGGGAGATATCTGTACACTGAGTGGTGTCTTTCAGTCCCTCTCTCTCAGGGAGATATCTGTACACTGAGTGGTGTCTCTCAGTTCCTGTCTCTCAGGGAGATATCTCTACACTGAATGGTGTGTCTCAGTCCCTCTCTCTCAGGGAGATATCTGTACTCTGACTGGTGTCTCTCAGTCCCTGTCTCTCAGGGAGATATCTGTACACTGACTGGTGTCTCTCAGTCCCTCTCTCTCAGGGAGGTATCTGTACACTGAGTGGTGTCTCTCAGTCCCTGTCTCTCTGGGACATATATGTACACTGACTGGTGTCTCTCAGTCCCTCTCTCTCAGGGAGATATCTGTACACTGACTTGTGTCTCTCAGTCCCTCTCTCTCAGGGAGATATCTGTACACTCAGTGGTGTCTCACAGCCCCTGTCTCTCAGGGAGATATCTGTACACTGACTGGTGTCTCTCAGTCCCTCTCTCTCAGGGAGGTATCTGTACACTGACTGGTGTCTCTCAGTCCCTCTCTCTCAGGGAGATATCTGTACACTGACTGGTGTCTCTCAGTCCCTCTCTCTCAGGGAGATATCTGTACACTGAGTGGTGTCTCACAGCCCCTCTCTCTCAGGGAGATATCTGTACACTGTCTGGTGTCTCTCAGTCCCTGTCTGTCAGGGAGCTTTATGTACACTGAGTGGTGTCTCTCAGGGAAATATCTGTACACTGACTGGTGTCTCTCAGTCCCTGTCTCTCAGGGAGCTTTATGTACACTAAGTGGTGTCTCTCAGTCCCTCTCTCTCAGGGAGATATTTGTACACTGACTGGTGTCTCTCAGTCCCTGTCTCTCAGGGAGATATCTGTACACTGAGTGGTGTCTCTCAGTCCCTCTCTCTCAGGGAGATATCTGTACACTGACTGGTGTCTCTCAGTCCCTTTCTCTCAGGGAGATATCTGTACACTGAGTGGTGTCTCACAGTCCCTCTCTCTCAGGGAGACATCTGTACACTGACTGGTGTCTCTCAGTCCCTGTCTCTCAGGGAGATATCTGTACACTGAGTGGTGTCTCTCAGTCCCTCTCTCTCAGGGAGATATCTGTACACTGACTGGTGTCTCTCAGTCCCTGTCTCTCAGGTAGATATCTGTGCACTGAGTGGTGTCTCTCAGTCCCTCTCCCTCAGGGAGATATCTGTACACTGAGTGGTGTCTCTCAGTCCCTCTGTCTCAGGGAGATATCTGTACACTGACTGGTGTCTCTCAGTCCCTCTCTCGGGGAGGTATCTGTACACTGAGTGGTGTCTCTCAGTCCCTTTCTCTCAGGGAGATATATGGACACTGACTGGTGTCTCTCAGTCCTTGTCTCTCAGGGAGATATCTGCACACTGAGTGGTGTCTCTCAGTCCCTCTCTCTCAGGGAGATATCTGTACACTGAGTGGTGTCTCTCAGTCCCTCTCTCTCAGGGAGATATCTGTACACTGACTGGTGTCTCTCAGTCCCTGTCTCTCAGGGAGATATCTATACACTGAGTGGTGTCGCTCAGTCCCTGTCTGTCAGGGAGATATCTGTACACTGACTGGTGTCTCTCAGTCCCTCTCTCTCAGGGAGATATCTGAACGCTGACTAGTGTCTCTCAGTCCCTCTCTCTCAATGAGATATCTGTACACTGAGTGGTGTCTCTCAGTCACTCTCTCTCAGGGAGATATCTGTACACTGACTGGTGTCTCTCAGTCCCTGTCTCTCAGGGAGATATATGTACACTGACTGGTGTCTCTCAGTCCCTCTCTCGGGGAGGTATCTGTACACTGAGTGGAGTCTCTCAGTCCCTGTCTCTCAGGGAGGTATATGGACACTGACTGGTGTCTCTCAGTCCTTGTCTCTCAGGGAGATATCTGCACACTGAGTGGTGTCTCTCAGTCCCTCTCTCTCAGGGAGATATCTGTACACTGAGTGGCGTCTCTCAGTTCCTGTCTCTCAGGGAGATATCTGTACACTGAATGGTGTCTCTCAGTCCCTCTCTCTCAGGGAGATATCTGTACTCTGACTGGTGTCTCTCAGTCCCTCTCTCTCAGGGAGGTATCTGTCCACTGAGTGGTGTCTCTCAGTCCCTGTCTCTCAGGGACATATATGTACACTGACTGGTGTCTCTCAGTCCCTCTCTCTCAGGGAGATATCTGTACACTGACTGGTGTCTCTCAGTCCCTCTCTCTCAGGGAGATATCTGTACACTGAGTGGTGTCTCTCAGTCCCTCTCTCTCAGGGAGATATCTGTACACTGACTGGTGTCTCTCAGTCCCTCTCTCTCAGGGAGATATCTGTACACTGACTGGTGTCTCTCAGTCCCTCTCTCTCAGGGAGATATCTGTACACTGAGTGGTGTCTCACAGCCCCTGTCTCTCAGGGAGATATCTGGACACTGTCTGGTGTCTCTCAGTCCCTCTCTCTCAGGGAGATATCTATACAGTGAGTGGTGTCTCTCAGTCCCTCTCTCTCAGGGAGATATCTGTACACTGACTGGTGTCTCTCAGTCCCTGTCTCTCAGGGAGCTTTATGTACACTGAGTGGTGTCTCTCAGGGAGATATCTGTACACTGACTGGTGTCTCTCAGTCCCTGTCTCTCAGGGAGCTTTATGTACACTGAGTGGTGTCTCACAGTCCCTCTCTCTCAGGGAGATATCTGTACACTGACTGGTGTCTCTCAGTCCCTGTCTCTCAGGGAGATATCTGTGCACTGAGTGGTGTCTCTCAGTCCCTCTCCCTCAGGGAGATATCTGTACACTGAGTGGTGTCTCTCAGTCCCTCTGTCTCAGGGAGATATCTGTACACTGACTGGTGTCTCTCAGTCCCTGTCTCTCAGGGAGATATATGGACACTGACTGGTGTCTCTCAGTCCCTCTCTCAGGGAGGTATCTGTACACTGAGTGGTGTCTCTCAGTCCCTGTCTCTCAGGGAGATATATGTGCACTGACTGGTGTCTCTCAGTCCTTGTCTCTCAGGGAGATATCTGTACACTGAGTGGTGTCTTTCATTCCCTCTCTCTCAGGGAGATATCTGTACACTGAGTGGTGTCTCTCAGTTCCTGTCTCTCAGGGAGATATCTGTATACTGAATGGTGTGTCTCAGTCCCTCTCTCTCAGGGAGATATCTGTACTCTGACTGGTGTCTCTCAGTCCCTGTCTCTCAGGGAGATATCTGTACACTGACTGGTGTCTCTCAGTCCCTCTCTCTCAGGGAGGTATCTGTACACTGAGTGGTGTCTCTCAGTCCCTGTCTCTCAGGGACATATATGTACACTGACTGGTGTCTCTCAGTCCCTCTCTCTCAGGGAGATATCTGTACACTGACTGGTGTCTCTCAGTCCCTCTCTCTCAGGGAGATATCTGTACACTGAGTGGTGTCTCACAGCCCCTGTCTCTCAGGGAGATATCTGTACACTGACTGGTGTCTCTCAGTCCCTCTCTCTCAGGGAGGTATCTGTACACTGAGTGGTGTCTCTCAGTCCCTCTCTCTCAGGGAGATATCTGTACACTGAGTGGTGTCTCTCAGTCCCTCTCTCTCAGGGAGATATCTGTACACTGAGTGGTGTCTCTCAGTCCCTGTCTCTCAGGGAGATATATGTACACTGACTGGTGTCTCTCAGTCCCTCTCTCTCAGGGAGATATCTGTACACTGACTGGTGTCTCTCAGTCCCTCTCTCTCAGGGAGATATCTGTACACTGAGTGGTGTCTCACAGCCCCTGTCTCTCAGGGAGATATCTTTACACTGTCTGGTGTCTCTCAGTCCCTGTCTGTCAGGGAGATATCTACAGACTGAGTGGTGTCTCTCAGTCCCTATCTCTCAGGGAGCTTTATGTACACTGAGCGGTGTCTCTCAGGGAAATATCTGTACACTGACTGGTGTCTCTCAGTCCCTGTCTCTCAGGGAGCTTTATGTACACTAAGTGGTGTCTCTCAGTCCCTCTCTCTCAGGGAGATATTTGTACACTGACTGGTGTCTCTCAGTCCCTGTCTCTCAGGGAGATATCTGTACACTGACTGGTGTCTCTCAGTCCCTCTCTCTCAGGGAGATATCTGTACACTGACTGGTGTCTCTCAGTCCCTGTCTCTCAGGGAGATATCTATACACTGAGTGGTGTCGCTCAGTCCCTGTCTGTCAGGGAGATATCTGTACACTGACTGGTGTCTCTCAGTCCCTCTCTCTCAGGAAGATATCTGAACGCTGACTAGTGTCTCTCAGTCCCTCTCTCTCAGGGAGATATCTGTACACTGAGTGGTGTCTCTCAGTCACTCTCTCTCAGGGAGATATCTGTAAACTGTCTGGTGTCTCTCAGTCCCTGTCTCTCAGGGAGATATATGTACACTGACTGGTGTCTCTCAGTCCCTCTCTCGGGGAGGTATCTGTACACTGAGTGGTGTCTCTCAGTCCCTGTCTCTCAGGGAGATATATGGACACTGACTGGTGTCTCTCAGTCCTTGTCTCTCAGGGGGATATCTGCACACTCAGTGGTGTCTCTCAGTCCCTCTCTCTCAGGGAGATATCTGTACACTGAGTGGCGTCTCTCAGTTCCTGTCTCTCAGGGAGATATCTGTACACTGAATGGTGTCTCTCAGTCCCTCTCTCTCAGGGAGATATCTGTACTCTGACTGGTGTCTCTCAGTCCCTGTCTCTCAGGGAGATATCTGTGCACTGAGTGGTGTCTCTCAGTCTATCTCTCTCAGGGAGATATCTGTACACTGACTGGTGTCTCTCAGTCCCTCTCTCTCAGGGAGGTATCTGTCCACTGAGTGGTGTCTCTCAGTCCCTGTCTCTCAGGGACATATATGTACACTGACTGGTGTCTCTCAGTCCCTCTCTCTCAGGGAGATATCTGTACACTGACTGGTGTCTCTCAGTCCCTCTCTCTCAGGGAGATATCTGTACACTGAGTGGTGTCTCACAGCCCCTGTCTCTCAGGGAGATATCTGTACACTGACTGGTGTCTCTCAGTCCCTCTCTCTCAGGGAGATATCTGTACACTGAGTGGTGTCTCTCAGTCCCTCTCTCTCAGGGAGATATCTGTACACTGAGTGGAGTCTCTCAGTCCCTGTCTCTCAGGGAGATATCTGTACATTGAGTGGTGTCTCACAGTCCCTCTCTCTCAGGGAGATATCTGTACACTGACTGGTGTCTCTCAGTCCCTCTCTCTCAGGGAGATATCTGTACACTGAGTGGTGTCTCTCAGTCCCTCTCTCTCAGGGAGATATCTGTACACTGACTGGTGTCTCTCAGTCCCTCTCTCTCAGGGAGATATCTGTACACTGACTGGTGTCTCTCAGTCCCTCTCTCTCAGGGAGATATCGGTACACTGAGTGGTGTCTCACAGCCCCTGTCTCTCAGGGAGATATCTGGACACTGTCTGGTGTCTCTCAGTCCCTGTCTGTCAGGGAGATATCTATACACTGAGTGGTGTCTCTCAGTCCCTCTCTCTCAGGGAGATATCTGTACACTGACTGGTGTCTCTCTGTCCCTGTCTCTCAGGGAGCTTTATGTACACTGAGTGGTGTCTCTCAGGGAGATATCTGTACACTGTCTGGTGTCTCTCAGTCCCTGTCTGTCAGGGAGATATCTACACACTGAGTGGTGTCTCTCAGTCCCTGTCTCTCAGGGAGCTTTATGTACACTGAGTGGTGTCTCTCAGGGAAATATCTGTACACTGACTGGTGTCTCTCAGTCCCTGTCTCTCAGGGAGCTTTATGTACACTAAGTGGTGTCTCTCAGTCCCTCTCTCTCAGGGAGATATTTGTACACTGACTGGTGTCTCTCAGTCCCTGTCTCTCAGGGAGATATCTGTACACTGACTGGTGTCTCTCAGTCCCTCTCTCTCAGGGAGATATCTGTACACTGACTGGTGTCTCTCAGTCCCTTTCTCTCAGGGAGATATCTGTACACTGAGTGGTGTCTCACAGTCCCTCTCTCTCAGGGAGACATCTGTGCACTGACTGGTGTCTCTCAGTCCCTGTCTCTCAGGGAGATATCTATTCACTGAGTGGTGTCGCTCAGTCCCTATCTGTCAGGGAGATATCTGTACACTGACTGGTGTCTCTCAGTCCCTCTCTCTCAGGGAGATATCTGAACGCTGACTAGTGTCTCTCAGTCCCTCTCTCTCAGGGAGATATCTGTACACTGAGTGGTGTCTCTCAGTCACTCTCTGTCAGGGAGATATCTGTACATTGACTGGTGTCTCTCAGTCCCTGTCTCTCAGGGAGATATATGGACACTGACTGGTGTCTCTCAGTCCTTGTCTCTCAGGGAGATATCTGCACACTGAGTGGTGTCTCTCAGTCCCTCTCTCTCAGGGAGATATCTGTACACTGAGTGGCGTCTCTCAGTTCCTGTCTCTCAGGGAGATATCTGTACACTGAATGGTGTCTCTCAGTCCCACTCTCTCAGTGAGATATCTGTACTCTGACTGGTGTCTCTCAGTCCCTCTCTCTCAGGGAGATATCTGTGCACTGAGTGGTGTCTCTCAGTCCCTCTCTCTCAGGGAGATATCTGTACACTGACTGGTGTCTCTCAGTCCCTCTCTCTCAGGGAGGTATCTGTCCACTGAGTGGTGTCTCTCAGTCCCTGTCTCTCAGGGACATATATGTACACTGAATGGTGTCTCTCAGTCCCTCTCTCTCAGGGAGGTATCTGTCCACTGAGTGGTGTCTCTCAGTCCCTGTCTCTCAGGGACATATATGTACACTGACTGGTGTCTCTCAGTCCCTCTCTCTCAGGGAGATATCTGTACACTGAGTGGTGTCTCTCAGTCCCTCTCTCTCAGGGAGATATCTGTACACTGAGTGGTGTCTCTCAGTCCCTGTCTCTCAGGGAGATATCTGTACATTGAGTGGTGTCTCTCAGTCCCTGTCTCTCAGGGAGATATCTGTACACTGAGTGGTGTCTCTCAGTCCCTGTCTCTCAGGGAGATATCTGTACACTGAGTGGTGTCTCTCAGTACCTCTCTCTCACGGAGATATCTGTACACTGACTGGTGTCTCTCAGTCCCTGTGTCTCAGGGAGATATCTGTACACTGATTGGTGTCTCTCAGTCCCTGTCTCTCAGGGAGATATATGTACACTGATTGGTGCCTCTCAGTCCCTCTCTCTCAGGGAGGTATCTGTACACTGACTGGTGTCTCTCAGTCCCTCTCTCTCAGCGAGGTATCTGTACACTGAGTGGTGTCTCTCAGTCCCTGTCTCTCAGGGAGATATATGTACACTGACTGGTGTCTCTCAGTCCCTCTCTCTCAGCGAGGTATCTGTACACTGAGTGGTGTCTCTCAGTCCCTGTCTCTCAGGGAGATATATGTACACTGATTGGTGCCTCTCAGTCCCTCTCTCTCAGGGAGGTATCTGTACACTGAGTGGTGTCTCTCAGTCCCTGTCTCTCAGGGAGATATATGTACACTGACTGGTGTCTCTCAGTCCCTCTCTCTCAGCGAGGTATCTGTACACTGACTGGTTTCTCTCAGTCCCTCTCTCTCAGGGAGATATCTGTACACTGACTGGTGTCGCTCAGTCCCTCTCTCTAAGGGAGATATCTGTACACTGAGTGGTGTCTCTCAGTCCCTCTCTCTCAGGGAGATATCTGTACACTGAGTGGTGTCTCTCAGTCCCTGTCTCTCAGGGAGATATCTGGACACTGACTGGTGTCTGTCAGTCCCTCTCTCTCAGGGAGATATCTGTACACTGAGTGGTGTCTCTCAGTCCCTCTCTCTCAGGGAGATATCTGTACACTGAGTGGTGTCTCAGTCCCACTGTCTCAGGGAGATATCTGTACACTGACTGGTGTCTCTCAGTCCCTGTCTCTCAGGGAGCTTTATGTACACTGAGTGGTGTCTCACAGTCCCTCTCTCTCAGGGAGATATCTGTACACTGACTGGTGTCTCTCAGTCCCTGTCTCTCAGGGAGATATCTGTACACTGAGTGGTGTCTCTCAGTCCCTCTCTCTCAGGGAGATATCTGTACACTGAGTGGTGTCTCAGTCCCACTGTCTCAGGGAGATATCTGTACACTGACTGGTGTCTCTCAGTCCCTGTCTCTCAGGGAGATATATGTACACTGACTGGTGTCTCTCAGTCCCTCTCTCAGGGAGGTATCTGTACACTGAGTGGTGTCTCTCAGTCCCTGTCTCTCAGGGAGATATATGTGCACTGACTGGTGTCTCTCAGTCCTTGTCTCTCAGGGAGATATCTGTACACTGAGTGGTGTCTTTCAGTCCCTCTCTCTCAGGGAGATATCTGTACACTGAGTGGTGTCTCTCAGTTCCTGTCTCTCAGGGAGATATCTGTACACTGAATGGTGTCTCTCAGTCCCTCTCTCTCAGGGAGATATCTGTACTCTGACTGGTGTCTCTCAGTCCCTGTCTCTCAGGGAGATATCTGTACACTGACTGGTGTCTCTCAGTCCCTCTCTCTCAGGGAGGTATCTGTACACTGAGTGGTGTCTCTCAGTCCCTGTCTCTCAGGGACATATATGTACACTGACTGGTGTCTCTCAGTCCCTCTCTCTCAGGGAGATATCTGTACACTGACTGGTGTCTCTCAGTCCCTCTCTCTCAGGGAGATATCTGTACACTGACTGGTGTCTCTCAGTCCCTCTCTCTCAGGGAGATATCTGTACACAGAGTGGCGTCTCTCAGTCCCTGTCTCTCAGGGAGATATCTGTACACTGACTGATGTCTCTCAGTCCCTCTCTCTCAGGGAGATATCTGTACACTGACTGGTGTCTCACAGTCCCTCTCTCTCAGAGAGATATCTGTACACTGACTGGTGTCTCTCAGTCCCTCTCTCTCAGGGAGATATCTGAACACTGAGTGGTGTCTCTCAGTCCCTCTCTCTCAGGGAGATATCTGTACACTGAGTGGTGTCTCTCAGTCCCTGTCTCTCAGGGAGATATCTGTACACTGACTGGTGTCTCTCAGTCCCTCTCTCTCAGGGAGATATCTGTACACTGACTGGTGTCTCTCAGTCCCTGTCTCTCAGGGAGATATCTTTACACTGAGTGGTGTCTCTCAGTCCCTGTCTCTCAGGGAGATATATGTACACTGACTGGTGTCTCTCAGTCCCTCTCTCTCAGGGAGATATCTGTACACTGAGTGGTGTCTCTCAGTCCCTCTCTCTCAGGGAGATATCTGTACACTGAGTGGTGTCTCTCAGTCCCTGTCTCTCAGGGAGATATCTGGACACTGAGTCGTGTCTCTCAGTCCCTGTCTCTCAGGGAGATATCTGTACACTGACTGGTGTCTCACAGTCCCTCTCTCTCAGGGAGATATCTGTACACTGACTGGTGTCTCTCAGTCCCTCTCTCTCAGGGAGATATCTGAACACTGAGTGGTGTCTCTCAGTCCCTCTCTCTCAGGGAGATATCTGTACACTGAGTGGTGTCTCTCAGTCCCTGTCTCTCAGGGAGATATCTGTACACTGACTGGTGTCTCTCAGTCCCTGTCTCTCAGGGAGATATATGTACACTGATTGGTGCCTCTCAGTCCCTCTCTCTCAGGGAGGTATCTGTACACTGAGTGGTGTCTCTCAGTCCCTGTCTCTCAGGGAGATATATGTACACTGACTGGTGTCTCTCAGTCCCTCTCTCTCAGCGAGGTATCTGTACACTGAGTGGTGTCTCTCAGTCCCTGTCTCTCAGGGAGATATATGTACACTGACTGGTGTCTCTCAGTCCCTCTCTCTCAGCGAGGTATCTGTACTCTGAGTGGTGTCTCTCAGTCCCTGTCTCTCAGGGAGATATATGTACACTGATTGGTGCCTCTCAGTCCCTCTCTCTCAGGGAGGTATCTGTACACTGAGTGGTGTCTCTCAGTCCCTGTCTCTCAGGGAGATATATGTACACTGACTGGTGTCTCTCAGTCCCTCTCTCTCAGCGAGGTATCTGTACACTGACTGGTTTCTCTCAGTCCCTCTCTCTCAGGGAGATATCTGTACACTGACTGGTGTCGCTCAGTCCCTCTCTCTAAGGGAGATATCTGTACACTGAGTGGTGTCTCTCAGTCCCTCTCTCTCAGGGAGATATCTGTACACTGAGTGGTGTCTCTCAGTCCCTGTCTCTCAGGGAGATATCTGGACACTGACTGGTGTCTGTCTGTCCCTCTCTCTCAGGGAGATATCTGTACACTGAGTGGTGTCTCTCAGTCCCTCTCTCTCAGGGAGATATCTGTACACTGAGTGGTGTCTCAGTCCCACTGTCTCAGGGAGATATCTGTACACTGACTGGTGTCTCTCAGTCCCTGTCTCTCAGGGAGCTTTATGTACACTGAGTGGTGTCTCACAGTCCCTCTCTCTCAGGGAGATATCTGTACACTGACTGGTGTCTCTCAGTCCCTGTCTCTCAGGGAGATATCTGTACACTGAGTGGTGTCTCTCAGTCCCTCTCTCTCAGGGAGATATCTGTACACTGAGTGGTGTCTCAGTCCCACTGTCTCAGGGAGATATCTGTACACTGACTGGTGTCTCTCAGTCCCTGTCTCTCAGGGAGATATATGTACACTGACTGGTGTCTCTCAGTCCCTCTCTCAGGGAGGTATCTGTACACTGAGTGGTGTCTCTCAGTCCCTGTCTCTCAGGGAGATATATGTGCACTGACTGGTGTCTCTCAGTCCTTGTCTCTCAGGGAGATATCTGTACACTGAGTGGTGTCTTTCAGTCCCTCTCTCTCAGGGAGATATCTGTACACTGAGTGGTGTCTCTCAGTTCCTGTCTCTCAGGGAGATATCTGTACACTGAATGGTGTCTCTCAGTCCCTCTCTCTCAGGGAGATATCTGTACTCTGACTGGTGTCTCTCAGTCCCTGTCTCTCAGGGAGATATCTGTACACTGACTGGTGTCTCTCAGTCCCTCTCTCTCAGGGAGGTATCTGTACACTGAGTGGTGTCTCTCAGTCCCTGTCTCTCAGGGACATATATGTACACTGACTGGTGTCTCTCAGTCCCTCTCTCTCAGGGAGATATCTGTACACTGACTGGTGTCTCTCAGTCCCTCTCTCTCAGGGAGATATCTGTACACTGACTGGTGTCTCTCAGTCCCTCTCTCTCAGGGAGATATCTGTACACAGAGTGGCGTCTCTCAGTCCCTGTCTCTCAGGGAGATATCTGTACACTGACTGATGTCTCTCAGTCCCTCTCTCTCAGGGAGATATCTGTACACTGACTGGTGTCTCACAGTCCCTCTCTCTCAGAGAGATATCTGTACACTGACTGGTGTCTCTCAGTCCCTCTCTCTCAGGGAGATATCTGAACACTGAGTGGTGTCTCTCAGTCCCTCTCTCTCAGGGAGATATCTGTACACTGAGTGGTGTCTCTCAGTCCCTGTCTCTCAGGGAGATATCTGTACACTGACTGGTGTCTCTCAGTCCCTCTCTCTCAGGGAGATATCTGTACACTGACTGGTGTCTCTCAGTCCCTGTCTCTCAGGGAGATATCTTTACACTGAGTGGTGTCTCTCAGTCCCTGTCTCTCAGGGAGATATATGTACACTGACTGGTGTCTCTCAGTCCCTCTCTCTCAGGGAGATATCTGTACACTGAGTGGTGTCTCTCAGTCCCTCTCTCTCAGGGAGATATCTGTACACTGAGTGGTGTCTCTCAGTCCCTGTCTCTCAGGGAGATATCTGGACACTGAGTCGTGTCTCTCAGTCCCTGTCTCTCAGGGAGATATCTGTACACTGAGTGGTGTCTCTCAGTACCTCTCTCTCACGGAGATATCTGTACACTGACTGGTGTCTCTCAGTCCCTCTCTCTCAGGGAGATATCTGTACACTGAGTGGTGTCTCACAGCCCCTGTCTCTCAGGGAGATATCTGTACACTGTCTGGTGTCTCTCAGTCCCTGTCTGTCAGGGAGATATCTACACACTGAGTGGTGTCTCTCAGTCCCTGTCTCTCAGGGAGATATCTGTACACTGAGTGGTGTCTCTCAGTCCCTCTCTCTCAGGGAGATATCTGTACACTGACTGGTGCCTCTCAGTCCCTTTCTCTCAGGGAGATATCTGTACACTGAGTGGTGTCTCACAGTCCTTCTCTCTCAGGGAGACATCTGTACACTGACTGGTGTCTCTCAGTCCCTGTCTCTCAGGGAGATATCTGTACACTGAGTGGTGTCTCTCAGTCCCTCTCTCTCAGGCAGATATCTGTACACTGACTGGTGTCTCTCAGTCCCTGTCTCTCAGGGAGATATCTATACACTGAGTGGTGTCTCTCAGTCCCTGTCTGTCAGGGAGATATCTGTACACTGACTGGTGTCTCTCAGTCCCTCTCTCTCAGGGAGATATCTGAACGCTGACTAGTGTCTCTCAGTCCCTCTCTCTCAGGGAGATATCTGTACACTGAGTGGTGTCTCTCAGTCACTCTCTCTCAGGGAGATATCTGTACACTGACTGGTGTCTCTCAGTCACTCTCTCTCAGGGAGATATATGTACACTGACTGGTGTCTCTCAGTCCCTCTCTCGGGGAGGTATCAGTACACTGAGTGGTGTCTCTCAGTCCCTGTCTCTCAGGGAGATATATGGACACTGACTGGTGTCTCTCTGTCCTTGTCTCTCAGGGAGATATCTGCACACTGAGTGGTGTCTCTCAGTCCCTCTCTCTCAGGGAGATATCTGTACACTGAGTGGCGTCTCTCAGTTCCTGTCTCTCAGGGAGATATCTGTACACTGAATGGTGTCTCTCAGTCCCTCTCTCTCAGGGAGATATCTGTACTCTGACTGGTGTCTCTCAGTCCCTGTCTCTCAGGTAGATGTCTGTGCACTGAGTGGTGTCTCTCAGTCCCTCTCTCTCAGGGAGATATCTGTACACTGAGTGGTGTCTCTCAGTCCCTCTCACTCAGGGAGGTATCTGTCCACTGAGTGGTGTCTCTCAGTCCCAGTCTCTCAGGGACATATATGTACACTGACTGTTGTCTCTCAGTCCCTCTCTCTCAGGGAGATATCTGTACACTGACTGGTGTCTCTCAGTCCCTCTCTCTCAGGGAGATATCTGTACACTGAGTGGTGTCTCACAGCCCCTGTCTCTCAGGGAGATATCTGTACACTGACTGGTGTCTCTCAGTCCCTCTCTCTCAGGGAGATATCTGTACACTGAGTGGTGTCTCTCAGTCCCTCTCTCTCAGGGAGATATCTGTACAATGAGTGGTGTCTCTCAGTCCCTGTCTCTCAGGGAGATATCTGTACATTGAGTGGTGTCTCTCAGTCCCTGTCTCTCAGGGAGATATCTGTACACTGAGTGGTGTCTCTCAGTCCCTGTCTCTCAGGGAGATATCTGTACACTGAGTGGTGTCTCTCAGTACCTCTCTCTCACGGAGATATCTGTACACTGACTGGTGTCTCTCAGTCCCTGTCTCTCAGGGAGATATCTGTACACTGACTGGTGTCTCTCAGTCCCTCTCTCTCAGGGAGGTATCTGTACACTGAGTGGTGTCTCTCAGTCCCTGTCTCTCAGGGACATATATGTACACTGACTGGTGTCTCTCAGTCCCTCTCTCTCAGGGAGATATCTGTACACTGACTGGTGTCTCTCAGTCCCTCTCTCTCAGGGAGATATCTGTACACTGACTGGTGTCTCTCAGTCCCTCTCTCTCAGGGAGATATCTGTACACAGAGTGGCGTCTCTCAGTCCCTGTCTCTCAGGGAGATATCTGTACACTGACTGATGTCTCTCAGTCCCTCTCTCTCAGGGAGATATCTGTACACTGACTGGTGTCTCACAGTCCCTCTCTCTCAGAGAGATATCTGTACACTGACTGGTGTCTCTCAGTCCCTCTCTCTCAGGGAGATATCTGTACACTGAGTGGTGTCTCTCAGTCCCTCTCTCTCAGGGAGATATCTGTACACTGACTGGTGTCTCTCAGTCCCTGTCTCTCAGGGAGATATCTTTACACTGAGTGGTGTCTCTCAGTCCCTGTCTCTCAGGGAGATATATGTACACTGACTGGTGTCTCTCAGTCCCTCTCTCTCAGGGAGATATCTGTACACTGAGTGGTGTCTCTCAGTCCCTCTCTCTCAGGGAGATATCTGTACACTGAGTGGTGTCTCTCAGTCCCTGTCTCTCAGGGAGATATCTGGACACTGAGTGGTGTCTCTCAGTACCTCTCTCTCACGGAGATATCTGTACACTGACTGGTGTCTCTCAGTCCCTCTCTCTCAGGGAGATATCTGTACACTGAGTGGTGTCTCACAGCCCCTGTCTCTCAGGGAGATATCTGTACACTGTCTGGTGTCTCTCAGTCCCTGTCTGTCAGGGAGATATCTACACACTGAGTGGTGTCTCTCAGTCCCTGTCTCTCAGGGAGATATCTGTCCACTGAGTGGTGTCTCTCAGTCCCTCTCTCTCAGGGAGATATCTGTACACTGACTGGTGTCTCTCAGTCCCTTTCTCTCAGGGAGATATCTGTACACTGAGTGGTGTCTCACAGTCCTTCTCTCTCAGGGAGACATCTGTACACTGACTGGTGTCTCTCAGTCCCTGTCTCTCAGGGAGATATCTATACACTGAGTGGTGTCTCTCAGTCCCTGTCTGTCAGGGAGATATCTGTACACTGACTGGTGTCTCTCAGTCCCTCTCTCTCAGGGAGATATCTGAACGCTGACTAGTGTCTCTCAGTCCCTCT
Organism: Heterodontus francisci; assembly: GCF_036365525.1. Classification (NCBI taxonomy): domain Eukaryota; kingdom Metazoa; phylum Chordata; class Chondrichthyes; order Heterodontiformes; family Heterodontidae; genus Heterodontus; species Heterodontus francisci. Next base: position 1,766,444 of record NC_090384.1, read on the forward strand.
CTCTCAGGGAGATATCTGTACACTGAGTGGTGTCTCTCAGTCACTCTCTCTCAGGGAGATATCTGTACACTGACTGGTGTCTCTCAGTCACTCTCTCTCAGGGAGATATATGTACACTGACTGGTGTCTCTCAGTCCCTCTCTCGGGGAGGTATCGGTACACTGAGTGGTGTCTCTCAGTCCCTGTCTCTCAGGGAGATATATGGACACTGACTGGTGTCTCTCAGTCCTTGTCTCTCAGGGAGATATCTGCACACTGAGTGGTGTCTCTCAGTCCCTCTCTCTCAGGGAGATATCTGTACACTGAGTGGCGTCTCTCAGTTCCTGTCTCTCAGGGAGATATCTGTACACTGAATGGTGTCTCTCAGTCCCTCTCTCTCAGGGAGATATCTGTACTCTGACTGGTGTCTCTCAGTCCCTGTCTCTCAGGTAGATGTCTGTGCACTGAGTGGTGTCTCTCAGTCCCTCTCTCTCAGGGAGATATCTGTACACTGAGTGGTGTCTCTCAGTCCCTCTCACTCAGGGAGGTATCTGTCCACTGAGTGGTGTCTCTCAGTCCCAGTCTCTCAGGGACATATATGTACACTGACTGGTGTCTCTCAGTCCCTCTCTCTCAGGGAGATATCTGTACACTGACTGGTGCCTCTCAGTCCCTCTCTCTCAGGGAGATATCTGTACACTGAGTGGTGTCTCACAGCCCCTGTCTCTCAGGGAGATATCTGTACACTGACTGGTGTCTCTCAGTCCCTCTCTCTCAGGGAGATATCTGTACACTGAGTGGTGTCTCTCAGTCCCTCTCTCTCAGGGAGATATCTGTACAATGAGTGGTGTCTCTCAGTCCCTGTCTCTCAGGGAGATATCTGTATTTTGAGTGGTGTCTCTCAGTCCCTGTCTCTCAGGGAGATATCTGTACACTGAGTGGTGTCTATCAGTCCCTGTCTCTCAGGGAGATATCTGTACACTGAGTGGTGTCTCTCAGTACCTCTCTCTCACGGAGATATCTGTACACTGACTGGTGTCTCTCAGTCCCTGTCTCTCAGGCAGATATCTGTACACTGATTGGTGTCTCTCAGTCCCTCTCTCTCAGGGAGATATCTGTACACTGACTGGTGTCTCTCAGTCCCTCTCTCTCAGGGAGATATCTGTACACAGAGTGGCGTCTCTCAGTCCCTGTCTCTCAGGGAGATATCTGTACACTGAGTGGTGTCTCTCAGTCCCTCTCTCTCAGGGAGATATCTGAACACTGAGTGGTGTCTCTCAGTCCCTGTGTCTCAGGGAGATATCTGTACACTGACTGGTGTCTATCAGTCCCTCTCTCTCAGGGAGATATATGTACACTGACTGGTGTCTCTCAGTCCCTCTCTCTCAGGGAGGTATCTGTACACTGAGTGGTGTCTCTCAGTCCCTGTCTCTCAGGGAGATATATGTACACTGACTGGTGTCTCTCAGTCCCTCTCTCTCAGCGAGGTATCTGTACACTGACTGGTGTCTCTCAGTCCCTGTCTCTCAGGGAGATATATGTACACTGACTGGTGTCTCTCAGTCCCTCTCTTTCAGGGAGATATCTGTACACTGAGTGGTGTCTCTCAGTCCCTCTCTCTCAGGGAGATATCTGTACACTGAGTGGTGTCTCTCAGTCCCTGTCTCTCAGGGAGATATCTGTACACTGAGTGGTGTCTCTCAGTCCCTGTCTCTCAGGGAGATATCTGTACACTGAGTGGTGTCTCTCAGTACCTCTCTCTCACGGAGATATCTGTACACTGACTGATGTCTCTCAGTACCTCTCTCTCACGGAGATATCTGTACACTGACTGCTGTCTCTCAGTCCCTCACTCTCAGGGAGATATCTGTACACTGACTGGTGTCTCACAGTCCCTCTCTCTCAGAGAGATATCTGTACACTGACTGGTGTCTCTCAGTCCCTCTCTCTCAGGGAGATATCTGTACACTGAGTGGTGTCTCTCAGTCCCTCTCTCTCAGGGAGCTTTATGTACACTGAGTGGTGTCTCTCAGGGAGATATCTGTACACTGACTGGTGTCTCTCAGTCCCTGTCTCTCAGGGAGCTTTATGTACACTGAGTGGTGTCTCACAGTCCCTCTCTCTCAGGGAGATATCTGTACACTGACTGGTGTCTCTCAGTCCCTGTCTCTCAGGGAGATATCTGTACACTGAGTGGTGTCTCTCAGTCCCTCTCTCTCAGGGAGATATCTGTACACTGAGTGGTGTCTCAGTCCCTCTGTCTCAGGGAGATATCTGTACACTGACTGGTGTCTCTCTGTCCCTGTCTCTCAGGGAGATATATGTACACTGACTGGTGTCTCTCAGTCCCTCTCTCAGGGAGGTATCTGTACACTGAGTGGTGTCTCTCAGTCCCTGTCTCTCAGGGAGATATATGTGCACTGACTGGTGTCTCTCAGTCCTTGTCTCTCAGGGAGATATCTGTACACTGAGTGGTGTCTTTCAGTCCCTGTCTCTCAGGGAGATATCTGTACACTGAGTGGTGTCTCTCAGTTCCTGTCTCTCAGGGAGATATCTGTACACTGAATGGTGTCTCTCAGTCCCTCTCTCTCAGGGAGATATCTGTACTCTGAATGGTGTCTCTCAGTCCCTGTCTCTCAGGGAGATATCTGTACACTGACTGGTGTCTCTCAGTCCCTGTCTCTCAGGGACATATATGTACACTGACTGGTGTCTCTCAGTCCCTCTCTCTCAGGGAGATATCTGTACACTGACTGGTGTCTCTCAGTCCCTCTCTCTCAGGGAGATATCTGTACACTGACTGGTGTCTCTCAGTCCCTCTCTCTCAGGGAGATATCTGTACACTGAGTGGTGTCTCTCAGTCCCTCTCTCTCAGGGAGATATATGTACACTGACTGGTGTCTCTCAGTCCCTCTCTCTCAGGGAGGTATCTGTACACTGAGTGGTGTCTCTCAGTCCCTGTCTCTCATGGAGATATATGTACACTGACTGGTGTCTCTCAGTCCCTGTCTCTCAGGGAGATATCTGTACACTGAGTGGTGTCTCTCAGTCCCTCTCTCTCAGGGAGATATCTGTACAATGAGTGGTGTCTCTCAGTCCCTGTCTCTCAGGGAGATATCTGTACACTGACTGGTGTCTCTCAGGGAGATATCTGTACACTGAGTGTTGTCTCTCAGTCCCTCTCTCTCAGGGAGATATCTGTACACTGACTGGTGTCTCTCAGTCCCTCTCTCTCAGGGAGATATCTGTACACTGAGTGGTGTCTCTCAGGGAAATATCTGTACACTGACTGGTGTCTCTCAGTCCCTGTCTCTCAGGGAGCTTTATGTACACTAAGTGGTGTCTCTCAGTCCCTCTCTCTCAGGGAGATATTTGTACACTGACTGGTGTCTCTCAGTCCCTGTCTCTCAGGGAGATATCTGTACACTGAGTGGTGTCTCTCAGTCCCTCTCTCTCAGGGAGATATCTGTACACTGACTGGTGTCTCTCAGTCCCTTTCTCTCAGGGAGATATCTGTACACTGAGTGGTGTCTCACAGTCCCTCTCTCTCAGGGAGACATCTGTACACTGACTGGTGTCTCTCAGTCCCTGTCTCTCAGGGAGATATCTGTACACTGAGTGGTGTCTCTCAGTCCCTCTCTCTCAGGGAGATATCTGTACACTGACTGGTGTCTCTCAGTCCCTGTCTCTCAGGGAGATATCTATACACTGAGTGGTGTCGCTCAGTCACTCTCTCTCAGGGAGATATCTGTACACTGACTGGTGTCTCTCAGTCCCTGTCTCTCAGGGAGATATATGTACACTGACTGGTGTCTGTCAGTCCCTCTCTCGGGGAGGTATCTGTACACTGAGTGGTGTCTCTCAGTCCCTGTCACTCAGGGAGATATATGGACACTGACTGGTGTCTCTCAGTCCTTGTCTCTCAGGAAGATATCTGCACACTGAGTGGTGTCTCTCAGTCCCTCTCTCTCAGGGAGATATCTGTACACTGAGTGGCGTCTCTCAGTTCCTGTCTCTCAGGGAGATATCTGTACACTGAATGGTGTCTCTCAGTCCCTCTCTCTCAGGGAGATATCTGTACTCTGACTGGTGTCTCTCAGTCCCTGTCTCTCAGGGAGATATCTGTGCACTGAGTGGTGTCTCTCAGTCCCTCTCTCTCAGGGAGATATCTGTACACTGACTGGTGTCTCTCAGTCCCTCTCTCTCAGGGAGGTATCTGTCCACTGAGTGGTGTCTCTCAGTCCCTGTCTCTCAGGGACATATATGTACACTGACTGGTGTCTCTCAGTCCCTCTCTCTCAGGGAGATATCTGTACACTGAGTGGTGTCTCACAGCCCCTGTCTCTCAGGGAGATATCTGTACACTGACTGGTGTCTCTCAGTCCCTCTCTCTCAGGGAGATATCTGTACACTGAGTGGTGTCTCTCAGTCCCTCTCTCTCAGGGAGATATCTGTCCACTGAGTGGTGTCTCTCAGTCCCTGTCTCTCAGGGAGATATCTGTACATTGAGTGGTGTCTCTCAGTCCCTGTCTCTCAGGGAGATATCTGTACACTGAGTGGTGTCTCTCAGTCCCTGTCTCTCAGGGAGATATCTGTACACTGAGTGGTGTCTCTCAGTACCTCTCTCTCACGGAGATATCTGTACACTGACTGGTGTCTCTCAGTCCCTGTCTCTCAGGGAGATATCTGTACACTGATTGGTGTCTCTCAGTCCCTCTCTCTCAGGGAGATATCTGTACACTGACTGGTGTCTCTCAGTCCCTCTCTCTCAGGGAGATATCTGTACACAGAGTGGTGTCTCTCAGTCCCTGTCTCTCAGGGAGATATCTGTACACTGAGTGGTGTCTCTCAGTCCCTCTCTCTCAGGGAGATATCTGAACACTGAGTGGTGTCTCTCAGTCCCTCTCTCTCAGGGAGATATCTGTACACTGACTGGTGTCTATCAGTCCCTGTCTCTCAGGGAGATATATGTACACTGACTGGTGTCTCTCAGTCCCTCTCTCTCAGGGAGGTATCTGTACACTGAGTGGTGTCTCTCAGTCCCTGTCTCTCAGGGAGATATATGTACACTGACTGGTGTCTCTCAGTCCCTCTCTCTCAGCGAGGTATCTGTACACTGAGTGGTGTCTCTCAGTCCCTGTCTCTCAGGGAGATATATGTACACTGACTGGTGTCTCTCAGTCCCTCTCTCTCAGCGAGGTATCTGTACACTGAGTGGTGTCTCTCAGTCCCTGTCTCTCAGGGAGATATATGTACACTGACTGGTGTCTCTCAGTCCCTCTCTCTCAGGGAGATATCTGTACACTGAGTGGTGTCTCTCAGTCCCTGTCTCTCAGGGAGATATCTGGACACTGAGTGGTGTCTCTCAGTCCCTGTCTCTCAGGGAGATATCTGTACACTGAGTGGTGTCTCTCAGTACCTCTCTCTCACGGAGATATCTGTACACTGACTGGTGTCTCTCAGTCCCTCTCTCTCAGGGAGATATCTGTACACTGAGTGGTGTCTCACAGCCCCTGTCTCTCAGGGAGATATCTGTACACTGTCTGGTGTCTCTCAGTCCCTGTCTGTCAGGGAGATATCTACACACTCAGTGGTGTCTCTCAGTCCCTGTCTCTCAGGGAGCTTTATGTACACTGAGTGGTGTCTCTCAGGGAAATATCTGTACACTGACTGGTGTCTCTCAGTCCCTTTCTCTCAGGGAGATATCTGTACACTGAGTGGTGTCTCACAGTCCTTCTCTCTCAGGGAGACATCTGTACACTGACTGGTGTCTCTCAGTCCCTGTCTCTCAGGGAGATATCTGTACACTGAGTGGTGTCTCTCAGTCCCTCTCTCTCAGGCAGATATCTGTACACTGACTGGTGTCTCTCAGTCCCTGTCTCTCAGGGAGATATCTATACACTGAGTGGTGTCTCTCAGTCCCTGTCTGTCAGGGAGATATCTGTACACTGACTGGTGTCTCTCAGTCCCTCTCTCTCAGGGAGATATCTGAGCGCTGACTAGTGTCTCTCAGTCCCTCTCTCTCAGGGAGATATCTGTACACTCAGTGGTGTCTCTCAGTCACTCTCTCTCAGGGAGATATCTGTACACTGACTGGTGTCTCTCAGTCCCTGTCTCTCAGGGAGATATATGTACACTGACTGGTGTCTCTCAGTCCCTCTCTCGGGGAGGTATCTGTACACTGAGTGGTGTCTCTCAGTCCCTGTCTCTCAGGGAGATATATGGACACTGACTGGTGTCTCTCAGTCCTTCTCTCTCAGGGAGATATCTGTACGCTGACTGGTGTCTCTCAGTCCCTGTCTCTCAGGGAGATGTCTATGCACTGAGTGGTGTCTCTCAGTCCCTCTCTCTCAGGGAGGTATCTGTCCACTGAGTGGTGTCTCTCAGTCCCTGTCTCTCAGGGACATATATGTGCACTGACTGGGGTCTCTCAGTCCCTCTCTCTCAGGGAGATATCTGTACAATGACTGGTGTCTCTCAGTCCCTCTCTCTCAGGGAGATATCTGTACACTGAGTGGTGTCTCACAGCCCCTGTCTCTCAGGGAGATATCTGTACACTGACTGGTGTCTCTCAGTCCCTCTCTCTCAGGGAGATATCTGTACACTGAGAGGTGTCTCTCAGTCCCTCTCTCTCAGGGAGATATCTGTACACTGAGTGGTGTCTCTCAGTCCCTGTCTCTCAGGGAGATATCTGTACATTGAGTGGTGTCTCTCAGTCCCTGTCTCTCAGGGAGATATCTGTACACTGAGTGGTGTCTCTCAGTCCCTGACTCTCAGGGAGATATCTGTACACTGACTGGTGTCTCTCAGTCCCTGTCTGTCAGGGAGATATCTTTTCACTGAGTGGTGTCTCTCAGTCCCTGTCTCTCAGGGAGCTTTATGTACACTGAGTGGTGTCTCACAGTCCCTCTCTCTCAGGGAGATATCTGTACACTGACTGGTGTCTCTCAGTCCCTGTCTCTCAGGGAGATATCTGTACACTGAGTGATGTCTCTCAGTCCCTCTCTCTCAGGGAGATATCTGTACACTGACTGGTGTCTCTCAGTCCCTCTCTCTCAGGGAGATATCTGTACACTGACTGGTGTCTCTCAGTCCCTCTCTCTCCGGGAGATATATGTACACTGACTGGTGTCTCTCAGTCCCTCTCTCTCAGGGAGGTATCTGTACACTGACTGGTGTCTCTCAGCCCCTGTCTCTCAGGGAGGTATCTGTACACTGACTGGTGTCTCTCAGTCCCTGTCTCTCAGGGAGATATCTGTACACTGACTGGTGTCTCTGAGTCCCTGTCTCTCAGTGAGCTTTATGTACACTGAGTGGTGTCTCTCAGGGAGATATCTGTACACTGACTGGTGTCTCTGAGTCCCTGTCTCTCAGTGAGCTTTATGTACACTGAGTGGTGTCTCTCAGGGAAATATCTGTACACTGACTGGTGTCTCTCAGTCCCTGTCTCTCAGTGAGCTTTATGTACACTGAGTGGTGTCTCTCAGGGAGATATCTGTACACTGAGTGGTGTCTCTCAGTCCCTCTCTCTCAGGGAGATATCTGTACACTGACTGGTGTCTCTCAGCCCCTCTCTCTCAGGGAGATATCTGTGCACTGAGTGGTGTCTCACAGTCCCTCTCTCTCAGGGAGATATCTGTACACTGACTGGTGTCTCTCAGTCCCTGTCTCTCAGGGAGATATCTGTACACTGAGTGGTGTCTCTCAGTCCCTCTCTCTCAGGGAGATATCTGTACACTGAGTGGTGTCTCACAGCCCCTGTCTCTCAGGGAGATATCTGTACACTGACTGGTGTCTCTCAGTCCCTCTCTCTCAGGGAGATATCTGTACACTGAGTGGTGTCTCTCAGTCCCTCTCTCTCAGGGAGATATCTGTACACTGAGTGGTGTCTCTCAGTCCCTGTCTCTCAGGGAGATATCTGTACATTGAGTGGTGTCTCTCAGTCCCTGTCTCTCAGGGAGATATCTGTACACTCAGTGGTGTCTCTCAGTACCTCTCTCTCACGGAGATATCTGTACACTGACTGGTGTCTCTCAGTCCCTGTCTGTCAGGGAGATATCTTTTCACTGAGTGGTGTCTCTCAGTCCCTGTCTCTCAGGGAGCTTTATGTACACTGAGTGGTGTCTCACAGTCCCTCTCTCTCAGGGAGATATCTGTACACTGACTGGTGTCTCTCAGTCCCTGTCTCTCAGGGAGATATCTGTACACTGAGTGGTGTCTCTCAGTCCCTCTCTCTCAGGGAGATATCTGTACACTGACTGGTGTCTCTCAGTCCCTCTCTCTCAGGGAGATATCTGTACATTGACTGGTGTCTCTCAGTCCCTCTCTCTCCGGGAGATATATGTACACAGACTGGTGTCTCTCAGTCCCTCTCTCTCAGGGAGGTATCTGTACACTGACTGGTGTCTCTCAGCCCCTGTCTCTCAGGGAGGTATCTGTACACTGACTGGTGTCTCTCAGTCCCTGTCTCTCAGGGAGATATCTGTACACTGACTGGTGTCTCTCAGTCCCTGTCTCTCAGTGAGCTTTATGTACACTGAGTGGTGTCTCTCAGGGAGATATCTGTACACTGAGTGGTGTCTCTCAGTCCCTCTCTCTCAGGGAGATATCTGTACACTGACTGGTGTCTCTCAGCCCCTCTCTCTCAGGGAGATATCTGTGCACTGAGTGGTGTCTCACAGTCCCTCTCTCTCAGGGAGATATCTGTACACTGACTGGTGTCTCTCAGTCCCTGTCTCTCAGGGAGATATCTGTACACTGAGTGGTGTCTCTCAGTCCCTCTCTCTCAGGGAGATATCTGTACTCTGACTGGTGTCTCTCAGTCCCTCTCTCTCAGGGAGATATCTGTACTCTGACTGGTGTCTCTCAGTCCCTGTCTCTCAGGGAGATGTCTGTGCACTGAGTGGTGTCTCTCAGTCCCTCTCTCTCAGGGATATATCTGTACACTGAGTGGTGTCTCACAGTCCCTCTCTCTCAGGGAGGTATCTGTCCACTGAGTGGTGTCTCTCAGTCCCTGTCTCTCAGGGACATATATGTGCACTGACTGGTGTCTCTCAGTCCCTCTCTCTCAGGGAGATATCTGTACACTGACTGGTGTCTCTCAGTCCCTCTCTCTCAGGGAGATATCTGTACACTGAGTGGTGTCTCACAGCCCCTGTCTCTCAGGGAGATATCTGTACACTGACTGGTGTCTCTCAGTCCCTGTCTGTCAGGGAGATATCATTTCACTGAGTGGTGTCTCTCAGTCCCTGTCTCTCAGGGAGCTTTATGTACACTGAGTGGTGTCTCACAGTCCCTCTCTCTCAGGGAGATATCTGTACACTGACTGGTGTCTCTCAGTCCCTGTCTCTCAGGGAGATATCTGTACACTGAGTGGTGTCTCTCAGTCCCTCTCTCTCAGGGAGATATCTGTACACTGACTGGTGTCTCTCAGTCCCTCTCTCTCAGGGAGATATCTGTACATTGACTGGTGTCTCTCAGTCCCTCTCTCTCCGGGAGATATATGTACACAGACTGGTGTCTCTCAGTCCCTCTCTCTCAGGGAGGTATCTGTACACTGACTGGTGTCTCTCAGCCCCTGTCTCTCAGGGAGGTATCTGTACACTGACTGGTGTCTCTCAGTCCCTGTCTCTCAGGGAGATATCTGTACACTGACTGGTGTCTCTCAGTCCCTGTCTCTCAGGGAGCTTTATGTACACTGAGTGGTGTCTCACAGTCCCTCTCTCTCAGGGAGATATCTGTACACTGACTGGTGTCTCTCAGTCCCTGTCTCTCAGGGAGATATCTGTACACTGAGTGGTGTCTCTCAGTCCCTGTCTCTCAGGGAGATATCTGTACACTGAATGGTGTCTCTCAGCCCCTCTCTCTCAGGGAGATATTTTTGCACTGAGTGGTGTCTCACAGTCCCTCTCTCTCAGGGAGATATCTGTACACTGACTGGTGTCTCTCAGTCCCTGTCTCTCAGGGAGATATCTGTACACTGAGTGGTGTCTCTCAGTCCCTCTCTCTCAGGGAGATATCTGTACTCTGACTGGTGTCTCTCAGTCCCTGTCTCTGAGGGAGATATCTGTACACTGAGTGGTGTCTCTCAGTCCCTCTCTCTCAGGGAGATATCTGTACACTGACTGGTGTCTCTCAGTCCCTCTCTCTCAGGGAGATATCTGTACACTGAGTGGTGTCTCTCAGTCCCTCTCTCTCAGGGAGATATCTGTACACTGAGTGGTGTCTCTCAGTCCCTGTCTCTCAGGGAGATATATGTACACTGACTGGTGTCTCTCAGTCCCTCTCTCTCAGGGAGATATCTGTACACTGACTGGTGTCTCTCAGTCCCTCTCTCTCAGGGAGATATCTGTACACTGAGTGGTGTCTCACAGCCCCTGTCTCTCAGGGAGATATCTGGACACTGTCTGGTGTCTCTCAGTCCCTCTCTCTCAGGGAGATATCTGTACACTGACTGGTGTCTCACAGTCCCTCTCTCTCAGGGAGATATCTGTACACTGACTGGTGTCTCTCAGTCCCTGTCTCTCAGGGAGCTTTATGTACACTGAGTGGTGTCTCTCAGGGAGATATCTGTACACTGACTGGAGTCTCTCAGTCCCTGTCTCTCAGGGAGCTTTATGTACACTGAGTGGTGTCTCACAGTCCCTCTCTCTCAGGGAGATATCTGTGCACTGACTGGTGTCTCTCAGTCCCTGTCTCTCAGGGAGATATCTGTACACTGAGTGGTGTCTCTCAGTCCCTCTGTCTCAGGGAGATATCTGTACACTGACTGGTGTCTCTCAGTCCCTGTCTCTCAGGGAGATATCTGTACACTGACTGGTGTCTCTCAGTCCCTCTCTCAGGGAGGTATCTGTACACTGAGTGGTGTCTCTCAGTCCCTGTCTCTCAGGGAGATATATGTGCACTGACTGGTGTCTCTCAGTCCTTGTCTCTCAGGGAGATATCTGTACACTGAGTGGTGTCTTTCAGTCCCTCTCTCTCAGGGAGATATCTGTACACTGAGTGGTGTCTCTCAGTTCCTGTCTCTCAGGGAGATATCTGTACACTGACTGGTGTCTCTCAGTCCCTCTCTCTCAGGGAGATATCTGTACACTGACTGGTGTCTCTCAGTCCCTCTCTCTCAGGGAGATATCTGTACACTGAGTGGTGACTCACAGCCCCTGTCTCTCAGGGAGATATCTGTACACTGACTGGTGTCTCTCAGTCCCTCTCTCTCAGGGAGATATCTGTACTCTGAGTGGTGTCTCTCAGTCCCTCTCTCTCAGGGAGATATCTGTACACTGAGTGGTGTCTCTCAGTCCCTGTCTCTCAGGGAGATATCTGTACATTGAGTGGTGTCTCTCAGTCCCTGTCTCTCAGGGAGATATCTGTACACTGAGTGGTGTCTCTCAGTCCCTGTCTCTCAGGGAGATATCTGTACACTGAGTGGTGTCTCTCAGTACCTCTCTCTCAGGGAGATATCTGTACACTGACTGGTGTCTCTCAGTCCCTCTCTCTCAGGGAGATATCTGTACACAGAGTGGTGTCTCTCAGTCCCTGTCTCTCAGGGAGATATCTGAACACTGAGTGGTGTCTCTCAGTCCCTCTCTCTCAGGGAGATATCTGTACACTGAGTGGTGTCTCTCAGTCCCTGTCTCTCAGGGAGATATCTGTACACTGACTGGTGTCTCTCAGTCCCTGTCTCTCAGGGAGCTTTATGTACACTGAGTGGTGTCTCTCAGGGAGATATCTGTACACTGACTGGTGTCTCTCAGTCCCTGTCTCTCAGGGAGCTTTATGTACACTGAGTGGTGTCTCACAGTCCCTCTCTCTCAGGGAGATATCTGTACACTGACTGGTGTCTCTCAGTCCCTGTCTCTCAGGGAGATATCTGTACACTGAGTGGTGTCTCTCAGTCCCTCTGTCTCAGGGAGATATCTGTACACTGACTGGTGTCTCTCAGTCCCTGTCTCTCAGGGAGATATCTGTACACTGACTGGTGTCTCTCAGTCCCTCTCTCTCAGGGAGGTATCTGTACACTGAGTGGTGTCTCTCAGTCCCTGTCTCTCAGGGAGATATATGTGCACTGACTGGTGTCTCTCAGTCCTTGTCTCTCAGGGAGATATCTGTACACTGAGTGGTGTCTCTCAGTCCCTGTCTCTCAGGGAGATATCTGTACACTGAGTGGTGTCTCTCAGTACCTCTCTCTCAGGGAGATATCTGTACTCTGACTGGTGTCTCTCAGTCCCTCTCTCTCAGGGAGATATCTGTACACAGAGTGGTGTCTCTCAGTCCCTCTCTCTCAGGGAGATATCTGTACACTGAGTGGTGTCTCTCAGTTCCTGTCTCTCAGGGAGATATCTGTACACTGACTGGTGTCTCTCAGTCCCTCTCTCTCAGGGAGATATCTGTACACTGACTGGTGTCTCTCAGTCCCTCTCTCTCAGGGAGATATCTGTACACTGAGTGGTGACTCACAGTCCCTCTCTCTCAGGGAGATATCTGTACACTGACTGGTGTCTCTCAGTCCCTGTCTCTCAGTGAGCTTTATGTACACTGAGTGGTGTCTCTCAGGGAGATATCTGTACACTGAGTGGTGTCTCTCAGTCCCTCTCTCTCAGGGAGATATCTGTACTCTGACTGGTGTCTCTCAGTCCCTCTCTCTCAGGGAGATATCTGTACACAGAGTGGTGTCTCTCAGTCCCTCTCTCTCAGGGAGATATCTGTACACTGACTGGTGTCTCTCAGTCCCTCTCTCTCAGGGAGATATCTGTACACAGAGTGGTGTCTCTCAGTCCCTGTCTCTCAGGGAGATATCTGAACACTGAGTGGTGTCTCTCAGTCCCTCTCTCTCAGGGAGATATCTGTACACTGAGTGGTGTCTCTCAGTCCCTGTCTCTCAGGGAGATATCTGTACACTGACTGGTGTCTCTCAGTCCCTGTCTCTCAGGGAGCTTTATGTACACTGAGTGGTGTCTCTCAGGGAGATATCTGTACACTGACTGGTGTCTCTCAGTCCCTGTCTCTCAGGGAGCTTTATGTACACTGAGTGGTGTCTCTCAGGGAGATATCTGTACACTGACTGGTGTCTCTCAGTCCCTGTCTCTCAGGGAGCTTTATGTACACTGAGTGGTGTCTCACAGTCCCTCTCTCTCAGGGAGATATCTGTGCACTGACTGGTGTCTCTCAGTCCCTGTCTCTCAGGGAGATATCTGTACACTGAGTGGTGTCTCTCAGTCCCTCTGTCTCAGGGAGATATCTGTACACTGACTGGTGTCTCTCAGTCCCTGTCTCTCAGGGAGATATCTGTACACTGACTGGTGTCTCTCAGTCCCTCTCTCAGGGAGGTATCTGTACACTGAGTGGTGTCTCTCAGTCCCTGTCTCTCAGGGAGATATATGTGCACTGACTGGTGTCTCTCAGTCCTTGTCTCTCAGGGAGATATCTGTACACTGAGTGGTGTCTTTCAGTCCCTCTCTCTCAGGGAGATATCTGTACACTGAGTGGTGTCTCTCAGTTCCTGTCTCTCAGGGAGATATCTGTACACTGACTGGTGTCTCTCAGTCCCTCTCTCTCAGGGAGATATCTGTACACTGACTGGTGTCTCTCAGTCCCTCTCTCTCAGGGAGATATCTGTACACTGAGTGGTGACTCACAGCCCCTGTCTCTCAGGGAGATATCTGTACACTGACTGGTGTCTCTCAGTCCCTCTCTCTCAGGGAGATATCTGTACTCTGAGTGGTGTCTCTCAGTCCCTCTCTCTCAGGGAGATATCTGTACACTGAGTGGTGTCTCTCAGTCCCTGTCTCTCAGGGAGATATCTGTACATTGAGTGGTGTCTCTCAGTCCCTGTCTCTCAGGGAGATATCTGTACACTGAGTGGTGTCTCTCAGTCCCTGTCTCTCAGGGAGATATCTGTACACTGAGTGGTGTCTCTCAGTACCTCTCTCTCAGGGAGATATCTGTACACTGACTGGTGTCTCTCAGTCCCTCTCTCTCAGGGAGATATCTGTACACAGAGTGGTGTCTCTCAGTCCCTGTCTCTCAGGGAGATATCTGAACACTGAGTGGTGTCTCTCAGTCCCTCTCTCTCAGGGAGATATCTGTACACTGAGTGGTGTCTCTCAGTCCCTGTCTCTCAGGGAGATATCTGTACACTGACTGGTGTCTCTCAGTCCCTGTCTCTCAGGGAGCTTTATGTACACTGAGTGGTGTCTCTCAGGGAGATATCTGTACACTGACTGGTGTCTCTCAGTCCCTGTCTCTCAGGGAGCTTTATGTACACTGAGTGGTGTCTCACAGTCCCTCTCTCTCAGGGAGATATCTGTACACTGACTGGTGTCTCTCAGTCCCTGTCTCTCAGGGAGATATCTGTACACTGAGTGGTGTCTCTCAGTCCCTCTGTCTCAGGGAGATATCTGTACACTGACTGGTGTCTCTCAGTCCCTGTCTCTCAGGGAGATATCTGTACACTGACTGGTGTCTCTCAGTCCCTCTCTCTCAGGGAGGTATCTGTACACTGAGTGGTGTCTCTCAGTCCCTGTCTCTCAGGGAGATATATGTGCACTGACTGGTGTCTCTCAGTCCTTGTCTCTCAGGGAGATATCTGTACACTGAGTGGTGTCTCTCAGTCCCTGTCTCTCAGGGAGATATCTGTACACTGAGTGGTGTCTCTCAGTACCTCTCTCTCAGGGAGATATCTGTACTCTGACTGGTGTCTCTCAGTCCCTCTCTCTCAGGGAGATATCTGTACACAGAGTGGTGTCTCTCAGTCCCTCTCTCTCAGGGAGATATCTGTACACTGAGTGGTGTCTCTCAGTCCCTGTCTCTCAGGGAGATATCTGTACACTGAGTGGTGTCTCTCAGTCCCTCTCTCTCAGGGAGATATCTGTACACTGAGTGGTGTCTCACAGCCCCTGTCTCTCAGGGAGATATCTGTACACTGCCTGGTGTCTCTCAGTCCCTCTCTCTCAGGGAGATATCTACACACTGAGTGGTGTCTCTCAGTCCCTGTCTCTCAGGGAGCTTTATGTACACTGAGTGGTGTCTCTCAGGGAAATATCTGTACACTGACTGGTGTCTCTCAGTCCCTGTCTCTCAGGGAGCTTTATGTACACTGAGTGGTGTCTCTCAGTCCCTCTCTCTCAGGGAGATATTTGTACACTGACTGGTGTCTCTCAGTCCCTTTCTCTCAGGGAGATATCTGTACACTGAGTGGTGTCTCACAGTCCCTCTCTCTCAGGGAGACATCTGTACACTGACTGGTGTCTCTCAGTCCCTGTCTCTCAGGGAGATATCTGTACACTGAGTGGTGTCTCTCAGTCCCTCTCTCTCAGGGAGAGATCTGTACACTGACTGGTGTCTCTCAGTCCCTGTCTCTCAGGGAGATATCTATACACTGAGTGGTGTCTCTCAGTCCCTGTCTGTCAGGGAGATATCTGTACACTGAGTGGTGTCTCTCAGTCCCTCTCTCTCAGGGAGATATCTGAATGCTGACGAGTGTCTCTCAGTCCCTCTCTCTCAGGGAGATATCTGTACACTGAGTGGTGTCTCTCAGTCACTCTCTCTCAGGGAGATATCTGTACACTGACTGGTGTCTCTCAGTCCCTGTCTCTCAGGGAGATATATGTACACTGACTGGTGTCTCTCAGTCCCTCTCTCGGGGAGGTATCTGTACATTGAGTGGTGTCTCTCAGTCCCTGTCTCTCAGGGAGATATATGGACACTGACTGGTGTCTCTCAGTCCTTGTCTCTCAGGGAGATATCTGCACACTGAGTGGTGTCTCTCAGTCCCTGTCTCTCAGGGAGATATCTGTACATTGAGTGGTGTCTCTCAGTCCCTGTCTCTCAGGGAGATATCTGTACACTGAGTGGTGTCTCTCAGTCCCTCTCTCTCAGGGAGATATCTGTACACTGAGTGGTGTCTCTCAGTACCTCTCTCTCACGGAGATATCTGTACACTGACTGGTGTCTCTCAGTCCCTGTCTCTCAGGGAGATATCTGTACACTGATTGGTGTCTCTCAGTCCCTCTCTCTCAGGGAGATATCTGTACACTGACTGGTGTCTCTCAGTCCCTCTCTCTCAGGGAGATATCTGTACACAGAGTGGTGTCTCTCAGTCCCTGTCTCTCAGGGAGATATCTGTACACTGAGTGGTGTCTCTCAGTCCCTCTCTCTCAGGGAGATATCTGAACACTGAGTGGTGTCTCTCAGTCCCTGTCTCTCAGGGAGATATATGTACACTGACTGGTGTCTCTCAGTCCCTCTCTCTCAGGGAGGTATCTGTACACTGAGTGGTTTCTCTCAGTCCCTGTCTCTCAGGGAGATATATGTACACTGACTGGTGTCTCTCAGTCCCTCTCTCTCAGCGAGGTATCTGTACACTGAGTGGTGTCTCTCAGTCCCTGACTCTCAGGGAGATATATGTACACTGAGTGGTGTCTCTCAGTCCCTGTCTCTCAGGGAGATATCTGTACACTGAGTGGTGTCTCTCAGTACCTCTCTCTCACGGAGATATCTGTACACTGACTGGTGTCTCTCAGTCCCTCTCTCTCAGGGAGATATCTGTACACTGAGTGGTGTCTCACAGCCCCTGTCTCTCAGGGAGATATCTGTACACTGTCTGGTGTCTCTCAGTCCCTGTCTGTCAGGGAGATATCTACACACTGAGTGGTGTCTCTCAGTCCCTGTCTCTCAGGGAGCTTTATGTACACTGAGTGGTGTCTCTCAGGGAAATATCTGTACACTGACTGGTGTCTCTCAGTCCCTGTCTCTCAGGGAGCTTTATGTACACTGAGTGGTGTCTCTCAGTCCCTCTCTCTCAGGGAGATATTTGTACACTGACTGGTGTCTCTCAGTCCCTGTCTCTCAGGGAGATATCTGTACACTGAGTGGTGTCTCTCAGTCCCTCCCTCTCAGGGAGATATCTGTACACTGACTGGTGTCTCTCAGTCCCTTTCTCTCAGGGAGATATCTGTACACTGAGTGGTGTCTCACAGTCCCTCTCTCTCGGAGACATCTGTACACTGACTGGTGTCTCTCAGTCCCTGTCTCTCAGGGAGATATCTGTGCACTGAGTGGTGTCTCTCAGTCCCTCTCTCTCAGGGAGATATCTGTACACTGACTGGTGTCTCTAAGTCCCTGTCTCTGAGGGAGATATCTATACACTGAGTGGTGTCCCTCAGTCCCTGTCTGTCAGGGAGATATCTGTACACTGACTGGTGTCTCTCAGTCCCTCTCTCTCAGGGAGATATCTGAACGCTGACTAGTGTCTCTCAGTCCCTCTCTCTCAGGGAGATATCTGTACACTGAGTGGTGTCTCTCAGTCAATCTCTCTCAGGGAGATATCTGTACACTGACTGGTGTCTCTCAGTCCCTGTCTCTCAGGGTGATATATGTACACTGACTGGTGTCTCTCAGTCCCTCTCTCGGGGAGGTATCTGTACACTGAGTGGTGTCTCTCAGTCCCTGTCTCTCAGGGAGATATATGGACACTGACTGGTGTCTCTCAGTCCTTGTCTCTCAGGAAGAGATCTGCACACTGAGTGGTGTCTCTCAGTCCCTCTCTCTCAGGGAGATATCTGTGCACTGAGTGTCGTCACTCAGTTCCTGTCTCTCTGGGAGATATCTGTACACTGAATGGTGTCTCTCAGTCCCTCTCTCTCAGGGAGATATCTGTACTCTGACTGGTGTCTCTCAGTCCCTGTCTCTCAGGGAGATATCTGTGCACTGAGTGGTGTCTCTCAGTCCCTCTCTCTCAGGGAGATATCTGTACACTGACTGGTGTCTCTCAGTCCCTCTCTCTCAGGGAGGTATCTGTCCACTGAGTGGTGTCTCTCAGTCCCTGTCTCTCAGGGACATATATGTACACTGACTGGTGTCTCTCAGTCCCTCTCTCTCAGGGAGATATCTGTACACTGACTGGTGTCTCTCAGTCCCTCTCTCTCAGGGAGATATCTTTACACTGAGTGGTGTCTCACAGCCCCTGTCTCTCAGGGAGATATCTGTACACTGACTGGTGTCTCTCAGTCCCTCTCTCTCAGGGAGATATCTGTACACTGAGTGGTGTCTCTCAGTCCCTCTCTCTCAGGGAGATATCTGTACACTGAGTGGTGTCTCTCAGTCCCTGTCTCTCAGGGAGATATCTGTACATTGAGTGGTGTCTCTCAGTCCCTGTCTCTCAGGGAGATATCTGTACACTGAGTGGTGTCTCTCAGTACCTCTCTCTCACGGAGATATCTGTACACTGACTGGTGTCTCTCAGTCCCTCTCTCTCAGGGAGATATCTGTACACAGAGTGGTGTCTCTCAGTCCCTGTCTCTCAGGGAGATATCTGTACACTGAGTGGTGTCTCTCAGTCCCTCTGTCTCAGGGAGATATCTGAACACTGAGTGGTGTCTCTCAGTCCCTGTGTCTCAGGGAGATATCTGTACACTGACTGGTGTCTATCAGTCCCTGTCTCTCAGGGAGATATATGTACACTGACTGGTGTCTCTCAGTCCCTCTCTCTCAGGGATGTATCTGTACACTGAGTGGTGTCTCTCAGTACCTCTCTCTCACGGAGATATCTGTACACTGACTGGTGTCTCTCAGTCCCTCACTCTCAGGGAGATATCTGTACACTGACTGGTGTCTCACAGTCCCTCTCTCTCAGAGAGATATCTGTACACTGACTGGTGTCTCTCAGTCCCTCTCTGGCAGGGAGATATCTGTACACTGAGTGGTGTCTCTCAGTCCCTCTCTCTCAGGGAGCTTTATGTACACTGAGTGGTGTCTCTCAGGGAGATATCTGTACACTGACTGGTGTCTCTCAGTCCCTGTCTCTCAGGGAGCGTTATGTACACTGAGTGGTGTCTCACAGTCCCTCTCTCTCAGGGAGATATCTGTACACTGACTGGTGTCTCTCAGTCCCTGTCTCTCAGGGAGATATCTGTACACTGAGTGGTGTCTCTCAGTCCCTCTCTCTCAGGGAGATATCTGTACACTGAGTGGTGTCTCTCAGTCCCTCTGTCTCAGGGAGATATCTGTACACTGACTGGTGTCTCTCAGTCCCTGTCTCTCAGGGAGATATATGTACACTGACTGGTGTCTCTCAGTCCCTCTCTCAGGGAGGTATCTGTACACTGAGTGGTGTCTCTCAGTCCCTGTCTCTCAGGGAGATATATGTGCACTGACTGGTGTCTCTCAGTCCTTGTCTCTCAGGGAGATATCTGTACAGTGAGTGGTGTCTTTCAGTCCCTCTCTGTCAGGGAGATATCTGTACACTGAGTGGTGTCTCTCAGTTCCTGTCTCTCAGGGAGATATCTGTACACTGAATGGTGTCTCTCAGTCCCTCTCTCTCAGGGAGATATCTGTACTCTGACTGGTGTCTCTCAGTCCCTGTCTCTCAGGGAGATATCTGTACGCTGACTGGTGTCTCTCAGTACCTCTCTCTCACAGAGATATCTGTACACTGACTGGTGTCTCTCAGTCCCTCTCTCTCAGGGAGATATCTGTACACTGAGTGGTGTCTCTCAGTCCCTCTCTCTCAGGGAGATATTTGTACACTGACTGGTGTCTCTCAGTCCCTGTCTCTCAGGGAGATATCTGTACACTGAGTGGTGTCTCTCAGTCCCTCTCTCTCAGGGAGATATCTGTACACTGACTGGTGTCTCTCAGTCCCTTTCTCTCAGGGAGATATCTGTACACTGAGTGGTGTCTCACAGTCCCTCTCTCTCAGGGAGACATCTGTACACTGACTGGTGTCTCTCAGTCCCTGTCTCTCAGGGAGATATCTGTGCACTGCGTGGTGTCTCTCAGTCCCTCTCTCTCAGGGAGATATCTGTACACTGACTGGTGTCTCTCAGTCCCTGTCTCTCAGGGAGATATCTATACACTGAGTGGTGTCTCTCAGTCCCTGTCTGTCAGGGAGATATCTGTACACTGACTGGTGTCTCTCAGTCCCTCTCTCTCAGGGAGATATCTGAACGCTGACTAGTGTCTCTCAGTCCCTCTCTCTCAGGGAGATATCTGTACACTGAGTGGTGTCTCTCAGTCACTCTCTCTCAGGGAGATATCTGTACACTGACTGGTGTCTCTCAGTCCCTGTCTCTCAGGGAGATATATGTACACTGACTGGTGTCTCTCAGTCCCTCTCTCGGGCAGGTATCTGTACACTGAGTGGTGTCTCTCAGTCCCTGTCTCTCAGGGAGATATATGGACACTGACTGGTGTCTCTCAGTCCTTGTCTCTCAGGGAGATATCTGCACACTGAGTGGTGTCTCTCAGTCCCTCTCTCTCAGGGAGATATCTGTACATTGAGTGGCGTCACTCAGTTCCTGTCTCTTTGGGAGATATCTGTACACTGAATGGTGTCTCTCAGTCCCTCTCTCTCAGGGAGATATCTGTACTCTGACTGGTGTCTCTCAGTCCCTGTCTCTCAGGGAGATATCTGTGCACTGAGTGGTGTCTCTCAGTCCCTCTCTCTCAGGGAGATATCTGTACACTGACTGGTGTCTCTCAGTCCCTCTCTCTCAGGGAGGTATTTGTCCACTGAGTGGTGTCTCTCAGTCCCTGTCTCTCAGGGACATATATGTACACTGACTGGTGTCTCTCAGTCCCTCTCTCTCAGGGAGATATCTGTACACTGACTGGTGTCTCTCAGTCCCTCTCTCTCAGGGAGACATCTGTACACTGAGTGGTGTCTCACAGCCCCTGTCTCTCAGGGAGATATCTGTACACTGACTGGTGTCTCTCAGTCCCTCTCTCTCAGGGAGATATCTGTACACTGAGTGGTGTCTCTCAGTCCCTGTCTCTCAGGGAGATATCTGTACATTGAGTGGTGTCTCTCAATCCCTGTCTCTCAGGGAGATATCTGTACACTGAGTGGTGTCTCTCAGTCCCTGTCTCTCAGGGAGATATCTGTACACTGAGTGGTGTCTCTCAGTACCTCTCTCTCACGGAGATATCTGTACACTGACTGGTGTCTCTCAGTCCCTGTCTCTCAGGGAGATATCTGTACACTGATTGGTGTCTCTCAGTCCCTGTCTCTCAGGGAGATATCTGTACATTGAGTGGTGTCTCTCAGTCCCTGTCTCTCAGGGAGATATCTGTACACTGAGTGGTGTCTCTCAGTCCCTGTCTCTCAGGGAGATATCTGTACACTGAGTGGTGTCTCTCAGTACCTCTCTCTCACGGAGATATCTGTACACTGACTGGTGTCTCTCAGTCCCTGTCTCTCAGGGAGATATCTGTACACTGAGTGGTGTCTCTCAGTCCCTCTGTCTCAGGGAGATATCTGAACACTGAGTGGTGTCTCTCAGTCCCTGTGTCTCAGGGAGATATCTGTACACTGACTGGTGTCTTTCAGTCCCTGTCTCTCAGGGAGATATATGTACACAGACTGGTGTCTCTCAGTCCCTCTCTCTCAGGGAGGTATCTGTACACTGAGTGGTGTCTCTCAGTCCCTGTCTCTCAGGGAGAAATATGTACACTGACTGGTGTCTCTCAGTCCCTCTCTCTCAGCGAGGTATCTGTACACTGAGTGGTGTCTCTCAGTCCCTGTCTCTCAGGGAGATATATGTACACTGACTGGTGTCTCTCAGTCCCTCTCTTTCAGGGAGATATCTGTACACTGAGTGGTGTCTCTCAGTCCCTCTCTCTCAGGGAGATATCTGTACACTGAGTGGTGTCTCTCAGTCCCTGTCTCTCAGGAAGATATCTGTACACTGAGTGGTGTCTCTCAGTCCCTGTCTCTCAGGCAGATATCTGTACACTGAGTGGTGTCTCTCAGTACCTCTCTCTCACGGAGATATCTGTACACTGACTGGTGTCTCTCAGTCCCTCACTCTCAGGGAGATATCTGTACACTGACTGGTGTCTCACAGTCCCTCTCTCTCAGAGAGATATCTGTACACTGACTGGTGTCTCTCAGTCCCTCTCTCTCAGGGAGATATCTGTACACTGAGTGGTGTCTCTCAGTCCCTCTCTCTCAGGGAGCTTTATGTACACTGAGTGGTGTCTCTCAGGGAGATATCTGTACACTGACTGGTGTCTCTCAGTCCCTGTCTCTCAGGGAGCGTTATGTACACTGAGTGGTGTCTCACAGTCCCTCTCTCTCAGGGAGATATCTGTACACTGACTGGTGTCTCTCAGTCCCTGTCTCTCAGGGAGATATCTGTACACTGAGTGGTGTCTCTCAGTCCCTCTCTCTCAGGGAGATATCTGTACACTGAGTGGTGTCTCTCAGTCCCTCTGTCTCAGGGAGATATCTGTACACTGACTGGTGTCTCTCAGTCCCTGTCTCTCAGGGAGATATATGTACACTGACTGGTGTCTCTCAGTCCCTGTCTGTCAGGGAGATATCTACACACTGAGTGGTGTCTCTCAGTCCCTGTCTCTCAGGGAGCTTTATGTACACTGAGTGGTGTCTCTCAGTCCCTCTCTCTCAGGGAGATATTTGTACACTGACTGGTGTCTCTCAGTCCCTGTCTCTCAGGGAGATATCTGTACACTGAGTGGTGTCTCTCAGTCCCTCTCTCTCAGGGAGATATCTGTACACTGACTGGTGTCTCTCAGTCCCTTTCTCTCAGGGAGATATCTGTACACTGAGTGGTGTCTCACAGTCCCTCTCTCTCAGGGAGACATCTGTACACTGACTGGTGTCTCTCAGTCCCTGTCTCTCAGGGAGATATCTGTGCACTGAGTGGTGTCTCTCAGTCCCTCTCTCTCAGGGAGACATCTGTACACTGACTGGTGTCTCTCAGTCCCTGTCTCTCAGGGAGATATCTATACACTGAGTGGTGTCTCTCAGTCCCTGTCTGTCAGGGAGATATCTGTACACTGACTGGTGTCTCTCAGTCCCTGTCTCTCAGGGAGATATCTATACACTGAGTGGTGTCTCTCAGTCCCTCTCTCTCAGGGAGATATCTGAACGCTGACTAGAGTCTCTCAGTCCCTCTCTCTCAGGGAGATATCTGTACACTGAGTGGTGTCTCTCAGTCACTCTCTCTCAGGGAGATATCTGTACACTGACTGGTGTCTCTCAGTCCCTGTCTCTCAGGGAGATATATGTACACTGACTGGTGTCTCTCAGTCCCTCTCTCGGGCAGGTATCTGTACACTGAGTGTTGTCTCTCAGTCCCTGTCTCTCAGGGATATATATGGACACTGACTGGTGTCTCTCAGTCCTTGTCTCTCAGGGAGATATCTGCACACTGAGTGGTGTCTCTCAGTCCCTCTCTCTCAGGGAGATATCTGTACATTGAGTGGCGTCACTCAGTTCCTGTCTGTCTGGGAGATATCTGTACACTGAATGTTGTCTCTCAGTCCCTCTCTCTCAGGGAGATATCTGTACTCTGACTGGTGTCTCTCAGTCCCTGTCTCTCAGGGAGATATCTGTGCACTGAGTGGTGCCTCTCAGTCCCTCTCTCTCAGGGAGATATCTGTA
The DNA here is from genome assembly GCF_036365525.1 of Heterodontus francisci. Lineage (NCBI taxonomy): Eukaryota > Metazoa > Chordata > Chondrichthyes > Heterodontiformes > Heterodontidae > Heterodontus > Heterodontus francisci. The sequence continues at coordinate 1,789,827 of NC_090384.1, forward strand.
CACTGACTGGTGTCTCTCAGTCCCTCTCTCTCAGGGAGGTATTTGTCCACTGAGTGGTGTCTCTCAGTCCCTGTCTCTCAGGGACATATATGTACACTGACTGGTGTCTCTCAGTCCCTCTCTCTCAGGGAGATATCTGTACACTGACTGGTGTCTCTCAGTCCCTCTCTCTCAGGGAGATATCTGTACACTGAGTGGTGTCTCACAGCCCCTGTCTCTCAGGGAGATATCTGTACACTGACTGGTGTCTCTCAGTCCCTCTCTCTCAGGGAGATATCTGTACACTGAGTGGTGTCTCTCAGTCCCTCTCTCTCAGGGAGATATCTGTACACTGAGTGGTGTCTCTCAGTCCCTGTCTCTCAGGGAGATATCTGTACATTGAGTGGTGTCTCTCAATCCCTGTCTCTCAGGGAGATATCTGTACACTGAGTGGTGTCTCTCAGTCCCTGTCTCTCAGGGAGATATCTGTACACTGAGTGGTGTCTCTCAGTACCTCTCTCTCACGGAGATATCTGTACACTGACTGGTGTATCTCAGTCCCTGTCTCTCAGGGAGATATCTGTACACTGATTGGTGTCTCTCAGTCCCTCTCTCTCAGGGAGATATCTGTACACTGACTGGTGTCTCTCAGTCCCTCTCTCTCAGGGAGATATCTGTACACAGAGTGGTGTCTCTCAGTCCCTGTCTCTCAGGGAGATATCTGTACACTGAGTGGTGTCTCTCAGTCCCTGTCTCTCAGGGAGATATCTGAACACTGAGTGGTGTCTCTCAGTCCCTGTGTCTCAGGGAGATATCTGTACACTGACTGGTGTCTATCAGTCCCTGTCTCTCAGGGAAATATATGTACACTGACTGGTGTCTCTCAGTCCCTCTCTCTCAGGGAGGTATCTGTACACTGAGTGGTGTCTCTCAGTCCCTGTCTCTCAGGGAGATATATGTACACTGACTGGTGTCTCTCAGTCCCTCTCTCTCAGCGAGGTATCTGTACACTGAGTGGTGTCTCTCAGTCCCTGTCTCTCAGGGAGATATCTGTACACTGAGTGGTGTCTCTCAGTCCCTCTCTCTCAGGGAGATATCTGTACACTGAGTGGTGTCTCTCAGTCCCTGTCTCTCAGGGAGATATCTGTACACTGAGTGGTGTCTCTCAGTACCTCTCTCTCACGGAGATATCTGTACACTGACTGGTGTCTCTCAGTACCTCTCTCTCACGGAGATATCTGTACACTGACTGGTGTCTCTCAGTCCCTCACTCTCAGGGAGATATCTGTACACTGACTGGTGTCTCACAGTCCCTCTCTCTCAGAGAGATATCTGTACACTGACTGGTGTCTCTCAGTCCCTCTCTCTCAGGGAGATATCTGTACACTGAGTGATGTCTCTCAGTCCCTCTCTCTCAGGGAGCTTCATGTACACTGAGGGGTGTCTCTCAGGGAGATATCTGTACACTGAGTGGTGTCTCTCAGTCCCTGTCTCTCAGGGAGCTTTATGTACACTGAGTGGTGTCTCACAGTCCCTCTCTCTCAGGGAGATATCTGTACACTGACTGGTGTCTCTCAGTCCCTGTCTCTCAGGGAGATATCTGTACACTGAGTTTTGTCTCTCAGTCGCTCTCTCTCAGGGAGATATCTGTACACTGAGTGGTGTCTCTCAGTCCCTCTGTCTCAGGGAGATATCTGTACACTGAATGGTGTCTCTCAGTCCCTCTCTCTCAGGGAGATATCTGTACACTGACTGGTGTCTCTCAGTCCCTCTCTCTCAGGGAGGTATCTGTACACTGAGTGGTGTCTCTCAGTCCCTGTCTCTCAGGGACATATATGTACACTGACTGGTGTCTCTCAGTCCCTCTCTCTCAGGGAGATATCTGTACACTGACTGGTGTCTCTCAGTCCCTGTCTCTCAGGGAGATATCTGTACATTGAGTGGTGTCTCTCAGTCCCTGTCTCTCAGGGAGATATCTGTACACTGAATGGTGTCTCTCAGTACCTCTCTCTCACGGAGATATCTGTACACTGACTGGTGTCTCTCAGTCCCTCTCTCTCAGGGAGATATCTGTACACTGAGTGGTGTCTCACAGCCCCTGTCTCTCAGGGAGATATCTGTACACTGTCTGGTGTCTCTCAGTCCCTGTCTGTCAGGGAGATATCTACACACTGAGTGGTGTCTCTCAGTCCCTGTCTCTCAGGGAGCTTTATGTACACTGAGTGGTGTCTCTCAGGGAAATATCTGTACACTGACTGGTGTCTCTCAGTCCCTGTCTCTCAGGGAGCTTTATGTACACTGAGTGGTGTCTCTCAGTCCCTCTCTCTCAGGGAGATATTTGTACACTGACTGGTGTCTCTCAGTCCCTCTCTCTCAGGGAGATATCTGTACACTGACTGGTGTCTCTCAGTCCCTGTCTCTCAGGGAGATATCTGTACACTGAGTGGTGTCTCTCAGTCCCTCTCTCTCAGGCAGATATCTGTACACTGACTGGTGTCTCTCAGTCCCTGTCTCTCAGGGAGATATCTATACACTGAGTGGTGTCTCTCAGTCCCTGTCTGTCAGGGAGATATTTGTACACTGACTGGTGTCTCTCAGTCCCTCTCTCTCAGGGAGATATCTGAACGCTGACTAGTGTCTCTCAGTCCCTGTCTCTCAGGGAGATATCTGTACACTGACTGGTGTCTCTCAGTCCCTGTCTCTCAGGGAGATATATGTACACTGACTGGTGTCTCTCAGTCCCTCTCTCGGGGAGGTATCTGTACACTGAGTGGTGTCTCTCAGTCCCTGTCTCTCAGGGAGATATATGGACACTGACTGGTGTCTCTCAGTCCTTGTCTCTCAGGGAGATATCTGCACACTGAGTGGTGTCTCTCAGTCCCTCTCTCTCAGGGAGATATCTGTACACTGAGTGGCGTCTCTCAGTTCCTGTCTCTCAGGGAGATATCTGTACACTGAATGGTGTCTCTCAGTCCCTCTCTCTCAGGGAGATATCTGTACTCTGACTGGTGTCTCTCAGTCCCTGTCTCTCAGGGAGATGTCTGTGCACTGAGTGGTGTCTCTCAGTCCCTCTCTCTCAGGGAGATATCTGTACACTGTGTGGTGTCTCTCAGTCCCTCTCTCTCAGGGAGGTATCTGTCCACTGAATGGTGTCTCTCAGTCCCTGTCTCTCAGGGACATATATGTACACTGACTGGTGTCTCTCATTCCCTCTCTCTCAGGGAGATATCTGTACACTGACTGGTGTCTCTCAGTCCCTCTCTCTCAGGGAGATATCTGTACACTGAGTGGTGTCTCACAGCCCCTGTCTCTCAGGGAGATATCTGTACACTGACTGGTGTCTCTCAGTCCCTCTCTCTCAGGGAGATATCTGTACACTGAGTGGTGTCTCTCAGTCCCTCTCTCTCAGGGAGATATCTGTACAATGAGTGGTGTCTCTCAGTCCCTGTCTCTCAGGGAGATATCTGTACATTGAGTGGTGTCTCTCAGTCCCTGTCTCTCAGGGAGATATCTGTACACTGAGTGGTGTCTCTCAGTCCCTGTCTCTCAGGGAGATATCTGTACACTGAGTGGTGTCTCTCAGTCCCTCTCTCTCAGGGAGATATCTGTACACTGACTGGTGTCTCTCAGTCCCTCTCTCTCAGGGAGATATCTGTACACAGAGTGGCGTCTCTCAGTCCTTGTCTCTCAGGGAGATATCTGTACACTGAGTGGTGTCTCTCAGTCCCTCTCTCTCAGGGAGATATCTGAACACTGAGTGGTGTCTCTCAGTCCCTGTGTCTCAGGGAGATATCTGTACACTGACTGGTGTCTATCAGTCCCTCTCTCTCAGGGAGATATATGTACACTGACTGGTGTCTCTCAGTCCCTCTCTCTCAGGGAGGTATCTGTACACTGAGTGGTGTCTCTCAGTCCCTGTCTCTCAGGGAGATATATGTACACTGACTGGTGTCTCTCAGCCCCTCTCTCTCAGGGAGCTTTATGTACACTGAGTGGTGTCTCTCAGGGAGATATCTGTACACTGACTGGTGTCTCTCAGTCCCTGTCTCTCAGGGAGCTTTATGTACACTGAGTGGTGTCTCACAGTCCCTCTCTCTCAGGGAGATATCTGTACACTGACTGGTGTCTCTCAGTCCCTGTCTCTCAGGGAGATATATGTACACTGACTGGTGTCTCTCAGTCCCTCTCTCAGGGAGGTATCTGTACACTGAGTGGTGTCTCTCAGTCCCTGTCTCTCAGGGAGATATATGTGCACTGACTGGTGTCTCTCAGTCCTTGTCTCTCAGGGAGATATCTGTACACTGAGTGGTGTCTCTCAGTTCCTGTCTCTCAGGGAGATATATGTACACTGACTGGTGTCTCTCAGTCCCTCTCTCTCAGGGAGGTATCTGTACACTGAGTGGTGTCTCTCAGTCCCTGTCTCTCAGGGAGATATATGTACACTGACTGGTGTCTCTCAGCCCCTCTCTCTCAGGGAGCTTTATGTACACTGAGTGGTGTCTCTCAGGGAGATATCTGTACACTGACTGGTGTCTCTCAGTCCCTGTCTCTCAGGGAGCTTTATGTACACTGAGTGGTGTCTCACAGTCCCTCTCTCTCAGGGAGATATCTGTACACTGACTGGTGTCTCTCAGTCCCTGTCTCTCAGGGAGATATATGTACACTGACTGGTGTCTCTCAGTCCCTCTCTCAGGGAGGTATCTGTACACTGAGTGGTGTCTCTCAGTCCCTGTCTCTCAGGGAGATATATGTGCACTGACTGGTGTCTCTCAGTCCTTGTCTCTCAGGGAGATATCTGTACACTGAGTGGTGTCTCTCAGTTCCTGTCTCTCAGGGAGATATCTGTACACTGAATGGTGTCTCTCAGTCCCTCTCTCTCAGGGAGATATCTGTACTCTGACTGGTGTCTCTCAGTCCCTGTCTCTCAGGGAGATATCTGTACACTGACTGGTGTCTCTCAGTCCCTCTCTCTCAGGGAGGTATCTGTACACTGAGTGGTGTCTCTCAGTCCCTGTCTCTCAGGGACATATATGTACACTGACTGGTGTCTCTCAGTCCCTCTCTCTCAGGGAGATATCTGTACACTGACTGGTGTCTCTCAGTCCCTCTCTCTCAGGGAGATATCTGTACACTGACTGGTGTCTCTCAGTCCCTCTCTCTCAGGGAGATATCTGTACACAGAGTGGCGTCTCTCAGTCCCTGTCTCTCAGGGAGATATCTGTACACTGACTGATTTCTCTCAGTCCCTCTCTCTCAGGGAGATATCTGTACACTGACTGGTGTCTCACAGTCCCTCTCTCTCAGAGAGATATCTGTACACTGACTGGTGTCTCTCAGTCCCTCTCTCTCAGGGAGATATCTGTACACTGAGTGGTGTCTCTCAGTCCCTCTCTCTCAGGGAGATATCTGTACACTGAGTGGTGTCTCTCAGTCCCTGTCTCTCAGGGAGATATCTGTACACTGACTGGTGTCTCTCAGTCCCTCTCTCTCAGGGAGGTATCTGTACACTGACTGGTGTCTCTCAGTCCCTGTCTCTCAGGGAGATATCTGTACACTGACTGGTGTCTCTCAGTCCCTCTCTCTCAGGGAGATATCTGAACACTGAGTGGTGTCTCTCAGTCCCTGTGTCTCAGGGAGATATATGTACACTGACTGGTGTCTCTCAGTCCCTCTCTCTCAGGGAGGTATCTGTACACTGAGTGGTGTCTCTCAGTCCCTGTCTCTCAGGGAGATATATGTACACTGATTGGTGTCTCTCAGTCCCTCTCTCTCAGGGAGATATCTGTACACTGAGTGGTGTCTCTCAGGGAGATATCTGTACACTGACTGGTGTCTCTCAGTCCCTGTCTCTCAGGGAGCTTTATGTACACTGAGTGGTGTCTCACAGTCCCTCTCTCTCAGGGAGATATCTGTACACTGACTGGTGTCTCTCAGTCCCTGTCTCTCAGGGAGATATATGTACACTGACTGGTGTCTCTCAGTCCCTCTCTCAGGGAGGTATCTGTACACTGAGTGGTGTCTCTCAGTCCCTGTCTCTCATGGAGATATATGTACACTGACTGGTGTCTCTCAGTCCCTGTCTCTCAGGGAGATATCTGTACACTGAGTGGTGTCTCTCAGTCCCTCTCTCTCAGGGAGATATCTGTACAATGAGTGGTGTCTCTCAGTCCCTGTCTCTCAGGGAGATATCTGTACACTGACTGGTGTCTCTCAGGGAGATATCTGTACACTGAGTGTTGTCTCTCAGTCCCTCTCTCTCAGGGAGATATCTGTACACTGACTGGTGTCTCTCAGCCCCTCTCTCTCAGGGAGATATCTGTGCACTGAGTGGTGTCTCACAGTCCCTCTATCTCAGGGAGATATCTGTACAGTGACTGGTGTCTCTCAGTCCGTCTCTCAGGGAGATATCTGTACACTGAGTGGTGTCTCTCAGTCCCTCTCTCTCAGGGAGATATCTGTACACTGAGTGGTGTCTCTCAGTCCCTCTCTCTCAGGGAGATATCTGTACACTGACTGGTGTCTCTCAGTCCCTGTCTCTCAGGGAGATATATGTACACTGACTGGTGTCTCTCAGTCCCTCTCTCTCAGGGAGATATCTGTACACTGACTGGTGTCTCTCAGTCCCTCTCTCTCAGGGAGGTATATGTACACTGAGTGGTGTCTCACAGCCCCTGTCTCTCAGGGAGATATCTGTACACTGACTGGTGTCTCTCAGTCCCTCTCTCTCAGGGAGATATCTGTACACAGAGTGGCGTCTCTCAGTCCCTGTCTCTCAGGGAGATATCTGTACACTGACTGATGTCTCTCAGTCCCTCTCTCTCAGGGAGATATCTGTACACTGACTGGTGTCTCACAGTCCCTCTCTCTCAGAGAGATATCTGTACACTGACTGGTGTCTCTCAGTCCCTGTCTCTCAGGGAGATATCTGTACACTGACTGGTGTCTCTCAGTCCCTCTCTCTCAGGGAGATATCTGTACACTGACTGGTGTCTCACAGTCCCTCTCTCTCAGAGAGATATCTGTACACTGACTGGTGTCTCTCAGTCCCTGTCTCTCAGGGAGATATCTGTACACTGACTGGTGTCTCTCAGTCCCTGTCTCTCAGGGAGATATCTGTACACTGACTGGTGTCTCTCAGTCCCTCTCTCTCAGGGAGATATCTGAACACTGAGTGGTGTCTCTCAGTCCCTGTGTCTCAGGGAGATATATGTACACTGACTGGTGTCTCTCAGTCCCTCTCTCTCAGGGAGGTATCTGTACACTGAGTGGTGTCTCTCAGTCCCTGTCTCTCAGGGAGATATATGTACACTGATTGGTGTCTCTCAGTCCCTCTCTCTCAGGGAGATATCTGTACACTGACTGGTGTCTCTCAGTCCCTCTCTCTCAGGGAGATATCTGTACACTGAGTGGTGTCTCTCAGTCCCTCTCTCTCAGGGAGATATATGTACACTGACTGGTGTCTCTCAGTCCCTCTCTCTCAGGGAGGTATCTGGACACTGAGTGGTGTCTCTCAGTCCCTGTCTCTCATGGAGATATATGTACACTGACTGGTGTCTCTCAGTCCCTGTCTCTCAGGGAGATATCTGTACACTGAGTGGTGTCTCTCAGTCCCTCTCTCTCAGGGAGATATCTGTACAATGAGTGGTGTCTCTCAGTCCCTGTCTCTCAGGGAAATATCTGTACACTGACTGGTGTCTCTCAGGGAGATATCTGTACACTGACTGGTGTCTCTCAGTCCCTCTCTCTCAGGGAGATATCTGTACACTGACTGGTGTCTCTCAGCCCCTCTCTCTCAGGGAGATATCTGTGCTCTGAGTGGTGTCTCACAGTCCCTCTATCTCAGGGAGATATCTGTACACTGACTGGTGTCTCTCAGTCCCTGTCTCTCAGGGAGATATCTGTACACTGAGTGGTGTCTCTCAGTCCCTCTCTCTCAGGGAGATATCTGTACACTGAGTGGTGTCTCTCAGTCCCTCTCTCTCAGGGAGATATCTGTACACTGACTGGTGTCTCTCAGTCCCTCTCTCTCAGGGAGGTATCTGTACACTGAGTGGTGTCTCTCAGTCCCTGTCTCTCAGGGAGATATATGTACACTGAGTGGTGTCTCACAGCCCCTGTCTCTCAGGGAGATATCTGTGCACTGACTGGTGTCTCTCAGTCCCTCTCTCTCAGGGAGGTATCTGTACACTGACTGGTGTCTCTCAGTCCCTCTCTCTCAGGGAGATATCTGTACACTGAGTGGTGTCTCTCAGTCCCTCTCTCTCAGGGAGATATCTGTACACTGAGTGGTGTCTCTCAGTCCCTGTCTCTCAGGGAGATATATGTACACTGACTGGTGTCTCTCAGTCCCTCTCTCTCAGGGAGATATCTGTACACTGACTGGTGTCTCTCAGTCCCTCTCTCTCAGGGAGATATCTGTACACTGAGTGGTGTCTCACAGCCCCTGTCTCTCAGGGAGATATCTGTACACTGTCTGGTGTCTCTCAGTCCCTGTCTGTCAGGGAGAAATCTACACACTGAGTGGTGTCTCTCAGTCCCTGTCTCTCAGGGAGCTTTATGGACACTGAGTGGTGTCTCTCAGGGAAATATCTGTACACTGACTGGTGTCTCTCAGTTCCTGTCTCTCAGGGAGCTTTATGTACACTAAGTGGTGTCTCTCAGTCCCTCTCTCTCAGGGAGATATTTGTACACTGACTGGTGTCTCTCAGTCCCTGTCTCTCAGGGAGATATCTGTACACTGAGTGGTGTCTCTCAGTCCCTCTCTCTCAGGGAGATATCTGTACACTGACTGGTGTCTCTCAGTCCCTTTCTCTCAGGGAGATATCTGTACACTGAGTGGTGTCTCACAGTCCCTCTCTCTCAGGGAGACATCTGTACACTGACTGGTGTCTCTCAGTCCCTGTCTCTCAGGGAGATATCTGTACACTGAGTGGTGTCTCTCAGTCCCTCTCTCTCAGGGAGATATCTGTACACTGACTGGTGTCTCTCAGTCCCTGTCTCTCAGGGAGATATCTATACACTGAGTGGTGTCGCTCAGTCCCTGTCTGTCAGGGAGATATCTGTACACTGACTGGTGTCTCTCAGTCCCTCTCTCTCAGGGAGATATCTGAACGCTGACTAGTGTCTCTCAGTCCCTCTCTCTCAGGGAGATATCTGTACACTGAGTGGTGTCTCTCAGTCACTCTCTCTCAGGGAGATATCTGTACACTGACTGGTGTCTCTCAGTCCCTGTCTCTCAGGGAGATATATGTACACTGACTGGTGTCTCTCAGTCCCTCTCTCGGGGAGGTATCTGTACACTGAGTGGTGTCTCTCAGTCCCTGTCTCTCAGGGAGATATATGGACACTGACTGGTGTCTCTCAGTCCTTGTCTCTCAGGGAGATATCTGCACACTGAGTGGTGTCTCTCAGTCCCTCTCTCTCAGGGAGATATCTGTACACTGAGTGGCGTCTCTCAGTTCCTGTCTCTCAGGGAGATATCTGTACACTGAATGGTGTCTCTCAGTCCCTCTCTCTCAGGGAGATATCTGTACTCTGACTGGTGTCTCTCAGTCCCTGTCTCTCAGGGAGATATATGTACACTGACTGGTGTCTCTCAGTCCCTCTCTCAGGGAGGTATCTGTACACTGAGTGGTGTCTCTCAGTCCCTGTCTCTCAGGGAGATATATGTGCACTGACTGGTGTCTCTCAGTCCTTGTCTCTCAGGGAGATATCTGTACACTGAGTGGTGTCTTTCAGTCCCTCTCTCTCAGGGAGATATCTGTACACTGAGTGGTGTCTCTCAGTTCCTGTCTCTCAGGGAGATATCTGTACACTGAATGGTGTCTCTCAGTCCCTCTCTCTCAGGGAGATATCTGTACTCTGACTGGTGTCTCTCAGTCCCTGTCTCTCAGGGAGATATCTGTACACTGACTGGTGTCTCTCAGTCCCTCTCTCTCAGGGAGGTATCTGTACACTGAGTGGTGTCTCTCAGTCCCTGTCTCTCAGGGACATATATGTACACTGACTGGTGTCTCTCAGTCCCTCTCTCTCAGGGAGATATCTGTACACTGACTGGTGTCTCTCAGTCCCTCTCTCTCAGGGAGATATCTGTACACTGACTGGTGTCTCTCAGTCCCTCTCTCTCAGGGAGATATCTGTACACAGAGTGGCGTCTCTCAGTCCCTGTCTCTCAGGGAGATATCTGTACACTGACTGATGTCTCTCAGTCCCTCTCTCTCAGGGAGATATCTGTACACTGACTGGTGTCTCACAGTCCCTCTCTCTCAGAGAGATATCTGTACACTGACTGGTGTCTCTCAGTCCCTCGCTCTCAGGGAGATATCTGTACACTGAGTGGTGTCTCTCAGTCCCTCTCTCTCAGGGAGATATCTGTACACTGAGTGGTGTCTCTCAGTCCCTGTCTCTCAGGGAGATATCTGTACACTGACTGGTGTCTCTCAGTCCCTCTCTCTCAGGGATGTATCTGTACACTGACTGGTGTCTCTCAGTCCCTGTCTCTCAGGGAGATATCTGTACACTGACAGGTGTCTCTCAGTCCCTCTCTCTCAGGGAGATATCTGAACACTGAGTGGTGTCTCTCAGTCCCTGTGTCTCAGGGAGATATATGTACACTGACTGGTGTCTCTCAGTCCCTCTCTCTCAGGGAGGTATCTGTACACTGAGTGGTGTCTCTCAGTCCCTGTCTCTCAGGGAGATATATGTACACTGATTGGTGTCTCTCAGTCCCTCTCTCTCAGGGAGATATCTGTACACTGACTGGTGTCTCTCAGTCCCTCTCTCTCAGGGAGATATCTGTACACTGAGTGTTGTCTCTCAGTCCCTCTTTCTCAGGGAGATATCTGTACACTGACTGGTGTCTCTCAGCCCCTCTCTCTCAGGGAGATATCTGTGCACTGAGTGGTGTCTCACAGTCCCTCTATCTCAGGGAGATATCTGTACACTGACTGGTGTCTCTCAGTCCCTGTCTCTCAGGGAGATATCTGTACACTGAGTGGTGTCTCTCAGTCCCTCTCTCTCAGGGAGATATCTGTACACTGAGTGGTGTCTCTCAGTCCCTCTCTCTCAGGGAGATATCTGTACACTGAGTGGTGTCTCTCAGTCCCTGTCTCTCAGGGAGATATATGTACACTGACTGGTGTCTCTCAGTCCCTCTCTCTCAGGGAGATATCTGTACACTGACTGGTGTCTCTCAGTCCCTCTCTCTCAGGGAGGTATCTGTTCACTGAGTGGTGTCTCTCAGTCCCTGTCTCTCAGGGAGATATATGTACACTGAGTGGTGTCTCACAGCCCCTGTCTCTCAGGGAGATATCTGTACACTGACTGGTGTCTCTCAGTCCCTCTCTCTCAGGGAGGTATCTGTACACTGAGTGGTGTCTCTCAGTCCCTCTCTCTCAGGGAGATATCTGTACACTGAGTGGTGTCTCTCAGTCCCTCTCTCTCAGGGAGATATCTGTACACTGAGTGGTGTCTCTCAGTCCCTGTCTCTCAGGGAGATATATGTACACTGACTGGTGTCTCTCAGTCCCTCTCTCTCAGGCAGATATCTGTACACTGACTGGTGTCTCTCAGTCCCTCTCTCTCAGGGAGATATCTGTACACTGAGTGGTGTCTCACAGCCCCTGTCTCTCAGGGAGATATCTGTACACTGTCTGGTGTCTCTCAGTCCCTGTCTGTCAGGGAGAAATCTACACAATGAGTGGTGTCTCTCAGTCCCTGTCTGTCAGGGAGCTTTATGGACATTGAGTGGTGTCTCTCAGGGAAATATCTGTACACTGACTGGTGTCTCTCAGTCCCTGTCTCTCAGGGAGCTTTATGTACACTAAGTGGTGTCTCTCAGTCCCTCTCTCTCAGGGAGATATCTGTACACTGACTGGTGTCTCTCAGTCCCTGTCTCTCAGAGAGATATCTGTACACTGAGTGGTGTCTCTCAGTCCCTCTCTCTCAGGGAGATATCTGTACACTGACTGGTGTCTCTCAGTCCCTTTCTCTCAGGGAGATATCTGTACACTGAGTGGTGTCTCACAGTCCCTCTCTCTCAGGGAGACATCTGTACACTGACTGGTGTCTCTCAGTCCCTGTCTCTCAGGGAGATATCTGTACACTGAGTGGTGTCTCTCAGTCCCTCTCTCTCAGGGAGATATCTGTACACTGACTGGTGTCTCTCAGTCCCTGTCTCTCAGGGAGATATCTATACACTGAGTGGTGTCGCTCAGTCCCTGTCTGTCAGGGAGATATCTGTACACTGACTGGTGTCTCTCAGTCCCTCTCTCTCAGGGAGATATCTGAACGCTGACTAGTGTCTCTCAGTCCCTCTCTCTCAGGGAGATATCTGTACACTGAGTGGTGTCTCTCAGTCACTCTCTCTCAGGGAGATATCTGTACACTGACTGGTGTCTCTCAGTCCTTGTCTCTCAGGGAGATATCTGTACACTGAGTGGTGTCTTTCAGTCCCTCTCTCTCAGGGAGATATCTGTACACTGAGTGGTGTCTCTCAGTTCCTGTCTGTCAGGGAGATATCTGTACTCTGACTGGTGTCTCTCAGTCCCTCTCTCTCAGGGAGATATCTGTACTCTGACTGGTGTCTCTCAGTCCCTGTCTCTCAGGGAGATATCTGTACACTGACTGGTGTCTCTCAGTCCCTCTCTCTCAGGGAGGTATCTGTACACTGAGTGGTGTCTCTCAGTCCCTGTCTCTCAGGGACATATATGTACACTGACTGGTGTCTCTCAGTCCCTCTCTCTCAGGGAGATATCTGTACACTGACTGGTGTCTCTCAGTCCCTCTCTCTCAGGGAGATATCTGTACACTGACTGGTGTCTCTCAGTCCCTCTCTCTCAGGGAGATATCTGTACACAGAGTGGCGTCTCCCAGTCCCTGTCTCTCAGGGAGATATCTGTACACTGACTGATGTCTCTCAGTCCCTCTCTCTCAGGGAGATATCTGTACACTGACTGGTGTCTCACAGTCCCTCTCTCTCAGAGAGATATCTGTACACTGACTGGTGTCTCTCAGTCCCTCGCTCTCAGGGAGATATCTGTACACTGAGTGGTGTCTCTCAGTCCCTCTCTCTCAGGGAGATATCTGTACACTGAGTGGTGTCTCTCAGTCCCTGTCTCTCAGGGAGATATCTGTACACTGACTGGTGTCTCTCAGTCCCTCTCTCTCAGGGAGGTATCTGTACACTGACTGGTGTCTCTCAGTCCCTCTCTCTCAGGGAGATATCTGAACACTGAGTGGTGTCTCTCAGTCCCTGTGTCTCAGGGAGATATATGTACACTGACTGGTGTCTCTCAGTCCCTCTCTCTCAGGGAGGTATCTGTACACTGAGTGGTGTCTCTCAGTCCCTGTCTCTCAGGGAGATATATGTACACTGAGTGGTGTCTCACAGTCCCTCTCTCTCAGGGAGACATCTGTACACTGACTGGTGTCTCTCAGTCCCTGTCTCTCAGGGAGATATCTGTACACTGAGTGGTGTCTCTCAGTCCCTCTCTCTCAGGGAGATATCTGTACACTGACTGGTGTCTCTCAGTCCCTGTCTCTCAGGGAGATATCTATACACTGAGTGGTGTCGCTCAGTCCCTGTCTGTCAGGGAGATATCTGTACACTGACTGGTGTCTCTCAGTCCCTCTCTCTCAGGGAGATATCTGAACGCTGACTAGTGTCTCTCAGTCCCTCTCTCTCAGGGAGATATCTGTACACTGAGTGGTGTCTCTCAGTCACTCTCTCTCAGGGAGATATCTGTACACTGACTGGTGTCTCTCAGTCCTTGTCTCTCAGGGAGATATCTGTACACTGAGTGGTGTCTTTCAGTCCCTCTCTCTCAGGGAGATATCTGTACACTGAGTGGTGTCTCTCAGTTCCTGTCTGTCAGGGAGATATCTGTACTCTGACTGGTGTCTCTCAGTCCCTCTCTCTCAGGGAGATATCTGTACTCTGACTGGTGTCTCTCAGTCCCTGTCTCTCAGGGAGATATCTGTACACTGACTGGTGTCTCTCAGTCCCTCTCTCTCAGGGAGGTATCTGTACACTGAGTGGTGTCTCTCAGTCCCTGTCTCTCAGGGACATATATGTACACTGACTGGTGTCTCTCAGTCCCTCTCTCTCAGGGAGATATCTGTACACTGACTGGTGTCTCTCAGTCCCTCTCTCTCAGGGAGATATCTGTACACTGACTGGTGTCTCTCAGTCCCTCTCTCTCAGGGAGATATCTGTACACAGAGTGGCGTCTCCCAGTCCCTGTCTCTCAGGGAGATATCTGTACACTGACTGATGTCTCTCAGTCCCTCTCTCTCAGGGAGATATCTGTACACTGACTGGTGTCTCACAGTCCCTCTCTCTCAGAGAGATATCTGTACACTGACTGGTGTCTCTCAGTCCCTCGCTCTCAGGGAGATATCTGTACACTGAGTGGTGTCTCTCAGTCCCTCTCTCTCAGGGAGATATCTGTACACTGAGTGGTGTCTCTCAGTCCCTGTCTCTCAGGGAGATATCTGTACACTGACTGGTGTCTCTCAGTCCCTCTCTCTCAGGGAGGTATCTGTACACTGACTGGTGTCTCTCAGTCCCTCTCTCTCAGGGAGATATCTGAACACTGAGTGGTGTCTCTCAGTCCCTGTGTCTCAGGGAGATATATGTACACTGACTGGTGTCTCTCAGTCCCTCTCTCTCAGGGAGGTATCTGTACACTGAGTGGTGTCTCTCAGTCCCTGTCTCTCAGGGAGATATATGTACACTGATTGGTGTCTCTCAGTCCCTCTCTCTCAGGGAGATATCTGTACACTGACTGGTGTCTCTCAGTCCCTCTCTCTCAGGGAGATATCTGTACACTGAGTGGTTTCTCTCAGTCCCTCTCTCTCAGGGAGATATATGTACACTGACTGGTGTCTCTCAGTCCCTCTCTCTCAGGGAGGTATCTGTACACTGAGTGGTGTCTCTCAGTCCCTGTCTCTCATGGAGATATATGTACACTGACTGGTGTCTCTCAGTCCCTGTCTCTCAGGGAGATATCTGTACACTGAGTGGTGTCTCTCAGTCCCTCTCTCTCAGGGAGATATCTGTACAATGAGTGGTGTCTCTCAGTCCCTGTCTCTCAGGGAGATATCTGTACACTGACTGGTGTCTCTCAGGGAGATATCTGTACACTGAGTGTTGTCTCTCAGTCCCTCTCTCTCAGGGAGATATCTGTACACTGACTGGTGTCTCTCAGCCCCTCTCTCTCAGGGAGATATCTGTGCACTGAGTGGTGTCTCACAGTCCCTCTATCTCAGGGAGATATCTGTACACTGACTGGTGTCTCTCAGTCCCTGTCTCTCAGGGAGATATCTGTACACTGAGTGGTGTCTCTCAGTCCCTCTCTCTCAGGGAGATATCTGTACACTGACTGGTGTCTCTCAGTCCCTGTCTCTCAGGGAGATATATGTACACTGAGTGGTGTCTCACAGCCCCTGTCTCTCAGGGAGATATCTGTACACTGACTGGTGTCTCTCAGTCCCTCTCTCTCAGGGAGATATCTGTACACAGAGTGGCGTCTCTCAGTCCCTGTCTCTCAGGGAGATATCTGTACACTGACTGATGACTCTCAGTCCCTCTCTCTCAGGGAGATATCTGTACACTGACTGGTGTCTCACAGTCCCTCTCTCTCAGAGAGATATCTGTACACTGACTGGTGTCTCTCAGTCCCTCTCTCTCAGGGAGATATCTGTACACTGAGTGGTGTCTCTCAGTCCCTCTCTCTCAGGGAGATATCTGTACACTGAGTGGTGTCTCTCAGTCCCTGTCTCTCAGGGAGATATCTGTACACTGACTGGTGTCTCTCAGTCCCTCTCTCTCAGGGAGGTATCTGTACACTGACTGGTGTCTCTCAGTCCCTGTCTCTCAGGGAGATATCTGTACACTGATTGGTGTCTCTCAGTCCCTCTCTCTCAGGGAGATATCTGTACACTGACTGGTGTCTCTCAGTCCCTCTCTCTCCGGGAGATATCTGTACACTGAGTGGTGTCTCTCAGTCCCTCTCTCTCAGGGAGATATATGTACACTGACTGGTGTCTCTCAGTCCCTCTCTCTCAGGGAGGTATCTGTACACTGAGTGGTGTCTCTCAGTCCCTGTCTCTCATGGAGATATATGTACACTGACTGGTGTCTCTCAGTCCCTGTCTCTCAGGGAGATATCTGTACACTGAGTGGTGTCTCTCAGTCCCTCTCTCTCAGGGAGATATCTGTACACTGAGTGGTGTCTCTCAGTCCCTGTCTCTCAGGGAGATATATGTACACTGACTGGTGTCTCTCAGTCCCTCTCTCTCAGGGAGATATCTGTACTCTGACTGGTGTCTCTCAGTCCCTCTCTCTCAGGGAGGTATCTGTACACTGAGTGGTGTCTCTCAGTCCCTGTCTCTCAGGGAGATATATGTACACTGAGTGGTGTCTCACAGCCCCTGTCTCTCAGGGAGATATCTGTACACTGACTGGTGTCTCTCAGTCCCTCTCTCTCAGGGAGGTATCTGTACACTGAGTGGTGTCTCTCAGTCCCTCTCTCTCAGGGAGATATCTGTACACTGAGTGGTGTCTCTCAGTCCCTCTCTCTCAGGGAGATATCTGTACACTGAGTGGTGTCTCTCAGTCCCTGTCTCTCAGGGAGATATATGTACACTGACTGGTGTCTCTCAGTCCCTCTCTCTCAGGGAGATATCTGTACACTGACTGGTGTCTCTCAGTCCCTCTCTCTCAGGGAGATATCTGTACACTGAGTGGTGTCTCACAGCCCCTGTCTCTCAGGGAGATATCTGTACACTGTCTGGTGTCTCTCAGTCCCTGTCTGTCAGGGAGAAATCTACACACTGAGTGGTGTCTCTCAGTCCCTGTTTCTCAGGGAGCTTTATGGACACTGAGTGGTGTCTCTCAGGGAAATATCTGTACACTGACTGGTGTCTCTCAGTCCCTGTCTCTCAGGGAGATTTATGTACACTAAGTGGTGTCTCTCAGTCCCTGTCTCTCAGGGAGATATCTGTACACTGAGTGGTGTCTCTCAGTCCCTCTCTCTCAGGGAGATATCTGTACACTGACTGGTGTCTCTCAGTCCCTTTCTCTCAGGGAGATATCTGTACACTGAGTGGTGTCTCACAGTCCCTCTCTCTCAGGGAGACATCTGTACACTGACTGGTGTCTCTCAGTCCCTGTCTCTCAGGGAGATATCTGTACTCTGACTGGTGTCTTCAGTCCCTGTCTCTCAGGGAGATATCTGTGCACTGAGTGGTGTCTGTCTGTCCCTCTCTCTCAGGGAGATATCTGTACACTGACTGGTGTCTCTCAGTCCCTCTCTCTCAGGCAGGTATCTGTACACTGAGTGGTGTCTCTCAGTCCCTCTCTCTCAGGGAGATATCTGTACACTGAGTGGTGTCTCACAGCCCCTGTCTCTCAGGGAGATATCTGTACACTGTCTGGTGTCTCTCAGTCCCTGTCTGTCAGGGAGATATCTATACACTGAGTGGTGTCTCTCAGTCCCTCTCTCTCAGGGAGATATCTGTACACTGACTGGCGTCTCTCAGTCCCTGTCTCTCAGGGAGATATATGTACACTGACTGGTGTCTCTCAGTCCCTCTCACAGGGAGGTATCTGTGCACTGAGTGGTGTCTCTCAGTCCCTCTCTCTCAGGGAGATATCTGTACACTGACTGGTGTCTCTCAGTCCCTGTCTCTCAGGGAGATATCTATACAATGAGTGGTGTCGCTCAGTCCCTGTCTCTCAGGGAGCTTTATGTACACTGAGTGGTGTCTCTCAGGGAGATATCTGTACACTGACTGGTGTCTCTCAGTCCCTGTCTCTCAGGGAGCTTTATGTACACTGAGTGGTGTCTCTCAGTCCCTGTCTGTCAGGGAGATATCTATACACTGAGTGGTGTCTCTCAGTCTCTCTCTCTCAGGGAGATATCTGTACACTGACTGGTGTCTCTCAGTCCCTGTCTCTCAGGGAGATATCTATACACTGAGTGGTGTCTCTCAGTCCCTGTCTCTCAGGGAGATATCTGTACACTGACTGGTGTCTCTCAGTCCCTCTCTCTCAGGGAGATATCTGTACGCTGACTAGTGTCTCTCAGTACCTCTCTCTCAGCGAGATATCTGTACACTGAGTGGTGTCTCTCAGTCCCTCTCTCTCAGGGAGATATCTGTACACTGACTGGCGTCTCTCAGTCCCTGTCTCTCAGGGAGATATATGTACACTGACTGGTGTCTCTCAGTCCCTCTCACAGGGAGGTATCTGTGCACTGAGTGGTGTCTCTCAGTCCCTCTCTCTCAGGGAGATATCTGTACACTGACTGGTGTCTCTCAGTCCCTGTCTCTCAGGGAGATATCTATACACTGAGTGGTGTCGCTCAGTCCCTGTCTGTCAGGGAGATATCTGTACACTGACTGGTGTCTCTCAGTCCCTCTCTCTCAGGGAGATATCTGAACGCTGACTAGTGTCTCTCAGTCCCTCTCTCTCAGGGAGATATCTGTACACTGAGTGGTGTCTCTCAGTCACTCTCTCTCAGGGAGATATCTGTACACTGACTGGTGTCTCTCAGTCCCTGTCTCTCAGGGAGATATATGTACACTGACTGGTGTCTCTCAGTCCCTTTCTCTCAGGGAGATATCTGTACACTGAGTGGTGTCTCTCAGTCCCTGTCTCTCAGGGAGATATATGGACACTGACTGGTGTCTCTCAGTCCCTGTCTCTCAGGGAGATATCTGCACACTGAGTGGTGTCTCTCAGTCCCTCTCTCTCAGGGAGATATCTGTACACTGAGTGGCGTCTCTCAGTTCCTGTCTCTCAGGGAGATATCTGTACACTGAATGGTGTCTCTCAGTCCCTCTCTCTCAGGGAGATATCTGTACTCTGACTGGTGTCTCTCAGTCCCTGTCTCTCAGGGAGATATCTGTGCACTGAGTGGTGTCTCTCAGTCCCTCTCTCTCAGGGAGATATCTGTACACTGACTGGTGTCTCTCAGTCCCTCTCTCTCAGGGAGGTATCTGTCCACTGAGTGGTGTCTCTCAGTCCCTGTCTCTCAGGGACATATATGTACACTGACTGGTGTCTCTCAGTCCCTCTCTCTCAGGGAGATATCTGTACACTGACTGGTGTCTCTCAGTCCCTCTCTCTCAGGGAGATATCTGTACACTGAGTGGTGTCTCACAGCCCCTGTCTCTCAGGGAGATATCTGTACACTGACTGGTGTCTCTCAGTCCCTCTCTCTCAGGGAGATATCTGTACACTGAGTGGTGTCGCTGAGTCCCTGTCTGTCAGGGAGATATCTGTACACTGACTGGTGTCTCTCAGTCCCTCTCTCTCAGGGAGATATCTGAACGCTGACTAGTGTCTCTCAGTCCCTCTCTCTCAGGGAGATATCTGTACACTGAGTGGTGTCTCTCAGTCACTCTCTCTCAGGGAGATATCTGTACACTGACTGGTGTCTCTCAGTCCCTGTCTCTCAGGGAGATATATGTACACTGACTGGTGTCTCTCAGTCCCTTTCTCTCAGGGAGATATCTGTACACTGAGTGGTGTCTCTCAGTCCCTGTCTCTCAGGGAGATATATGGACACTGACTGGTGTCTCTCAGTCCCTGTCTCTCAGGGAGATATCTGTACACTGAGTGGTGTCTCTCAGTCCCTGTCTCTCAGGGAGATATCTGCACACTGAGTGGTGTCTCTCAGTCCCTCTCTCTCAGGGAGATATCTGTACACTGAGTGGCGTCTCTCAGTTCCTCTCTCTCAGGGAGATATCTGTACACTGAGTGGTGTCTCACAGTCCCTCTCTCTCAGGGAGACATCTGTACATTGAGTGGTGTCTCTCAGTCCCTGTCTCTCAGGGAGATATCTGTACTCTGACTGGTGTCTTCAGTCCCTGTCTCTCAGGGAGATATCTGTGCACTGAGTGGTGTCTGTCTGTCCCTCTCTCTCAGGGAGATATCTGTACACTGACTGGTGTCTCTCAGTCCCTCTCTCTCAGGCAGGTATCTGTACACTGAGTGGTGTCTCTCAGTCCCTCTCTCTCAGGGAGATATCTGTACACTGAGTGGTGTCTCACAGCCCCTGTCTCTCAGGGAGATATCTGTACACTGTCTGGTGTCTCTCAGTCCCTGTCTGTCAGGGAGATATCTATACACTGAGTGGTGTCTCTCAGTCCCTCTCTCTCAGGGAGATATCTGTACACTGACTGGCGTCTCTCAGTCCCTGTCTCTCAGGGAGATATATGTACACTGACTGGTGTCTCTCAGTCCCTCTCACAGGGAGGTATCTGTGCACTGAGTGGTGTCTCTCAGTCCCTCTCTCTCAGGGAGATATCTGTACACTGACTGGTGTCTCTCAGTCCCTGTCTCTCAGGGAGATATCTATACACTGAGTGGTGTCGCTCAGTCCCTGTCTCTCAGGGAGCTTTATGTACACTGAGTGGTGTCTCTCAGGGAGATATCTGTACACTGACTGGTGTCTCTCAGTCCCTGTCTCTCAGGGAGCTTTATGTACACTGAGTGGTGTCTCTCAGTCCCTGTCTGTCAGGGAGATATCTATACACTGAGTGGTGTCTCTCAGTCTCTCTCTCTCAGGGAGATATCTGTACACTGACTGGTGTCTCTCAGTCCCTGTCTCTCAGGGAGATATCTATACACTGAGTGGTGTCTCTCAGTCCCTGTCTCTCAGGGAGATATCTGTACACTGACTGGTGTCTCTCAGTCCCTCTCTCTCAGGGAGATATCTGTACGCTGACTAGTGTCTCTCAGTACCTCTCTCTCAGCGAGATATCTGTACACTGAGTGGTGTCTCTCAGTCCCTCTCTCTCAGGGAGATATCTGTACACTGACTGGCGTCTCTCAGTCCCTGTCTCTCAGGGAGATATATGTACACTGACTGGTGTCTCTCAGTCCCTCTCACAGGGAGGTATCTGTGCACTGAGTGGTGTCTCTCAGTCCCTCTCTCTCAGGGAGATATCTGTACACTGACTGGTGTCTCTCAGTCCCTGTCTCTCAGGGAGATATCTATACACTGAGTGGTGTCGCTCAGTCCCTGTCTGTCAGGGAGATATCTGTACACTGACTGGTGTCTCTCAGTCCCTCTCTCTCAGGGAGATATCTGAACGCTGACTAGTGTCTCTCAGTCCCTCTCTCTCAGGGAGATATCTGTACACTGAGTGGTGTCTCTCAGTCACTCTCTCTCAGGGAGATATCTGTACACTGACTGGTGTCTCTCAGTCCCTGTCTCTCAGGGAGATATATGTACACTGACTGGTGTCTCTCAGTCCCTCTCTCGGGGAGGTATCTGTACACTGAGTGGTGTCTCTCAGTCCCTGTCTCTCAGGGAGATATATGGACACTGACTGGTGTCTCTCAGTCCCTGTCTCTCAGGGAGATATCTGCACACTGAGTGGTGTCTCTCAGTCCCTCTCTCTCAGGGAGATATCTGTACACTGAGTGGCGTCTCTCAGTTCCTGTCTCTCAGGGAGATATCTGTACACTGAATGGTGTCTCTCAGTCCCTCTCTCTCAGGGAGATATCTGTACTCTGACTGGTGTCTCTCAGTCCCTGTCTCTCAGGGAGATATCTGTGCACTGAGTGGTGTCTCTCAGTCCCTCTCTCTCAGGGAGATATCTGTACACTGACTGGTGTCTCTCAGTCCCTCTCTCTCAGGGAGGTATCTGTCCACTGAGTGGTGTCTCTCAGTCCCTGTCTCTCAGGGACATATATGTACACTGACTGGTGTCTCTCAGTCCCTCTCTCTCAGGGAGATATCTGTACACTGACTGGTGTCTCTCAATCCCTCTCTCTCAGGGAGATATCTGTACACTGAGTGGTGTCTCACAGCCCCTGTCTCTCAGGGAGATATCTGTACACTGACTGGTGTCTCTCTGTCCCTCTCTCTCAGGGAGATATCTGTACACTGAGTGGTGTCTCTCAGTCCCTCTCTCTCAGGGAGATATCTGTACACTGAGTGGTGTCTCTCAGTCCCTGTCTCTCAGGGAGATATCTGTACATTGAGTGGTGTCTCTCAGTCCCTGTCTCTCAGGGAGATATCTGTACACTGAGTGGTGTCTCTCAGTCCCTGTCTCTCAGGGAGATATCTGTACACTGAGTGGTGACTCTCAGTACCTCTCTCTCACGGAGATATCTGTACACTGACTGGTGTCTCTCAGTCCCTGTCTCTCAGGGAGATATCTGTACACTGACTGGTGTCTCTCAGTCCCTCTCTCTCAGGGAGATATCTGTACACTGACTGGTGTCTCTCAGTCCCTCTCTCTCAGGGAGATATCTGTACACTGAGTGGTGTCTCACAGCCCCTGTCTCTCAGGGAGATATCTGTACACTGTCTGGTGTCTCTCAGTCCCTGTCTGTCAGGGAGATATCTACACACTGAGTGGTGTCTCTCAGTTACTGTCTCTCAGGGAGCTTTATGTACACTGAGTGGTGTCTCTCAGGGAAATATCTGTACACTGACTGGTGTCTCTCAGTCCCTCTCTCTCAGGGAGATATCTGTACACAGAGTGGTGTCTCTCAGTCCCTGTCTGTCAGGGAGATATCTGCACACTGAGTGGTGTCTCTCAGTCCCTGTCTCTCAGGGAGCTTTATGTACACTGAGTGGTGTCTCTCAGGGAAATATCTGTACACTGACTGGTGTCTCTCAGTCCCTCTCTCTCAGGGAGATATCTGTACACAGAGTGGTGTCTCTCAGTCCCTGTCTCTCAGGGAGATATCTGTACACTGAGTGGTGTCTCTCAGTCCCTCTCTCTCAGGGAGATATCTGAACACTGAGTGGTGTCTCTCAGTCCCTGTGTCTCAGGGAGATATCTGTACACTGTCTGGTGTCTCTCAGTCCCTGTCTGTCAGGGAGATATCTATACACTGAGTGGTGTCTCTCAGTCCCTCTCTCTCAGGGAGCTATCTGTACACTGACTGGTGTCTCACAGTCCGTCTCTCTCAGGGAGATACCTGTACACTGACTGGTGTCTCTCAGTCCCTGTCTCTCAGGGAGCTTTATGTACACTGAGTGGTGTCTCTCAGGGAGATATCTGTACACTGACTGGTGTCTCTCAGTCCCTCTCTCTCAGGGAGATATCTGTACACTGACTGGTGTCTCTCAGTCCCTCTCTCTCAGGGAGATATCTGTACACTGAGTGGTGTCTCTCAGTCCCTCTCTCTCAGGGAGATATCTGTACACTGACTGGTGTCTCTCAGTCCCTGTCTCTCAGGGAGATATATGTACACTGACTGGTGTCTCTCAGTCCCTCTCACAGGGAGGTATCTGTGCACTGAGTGGTGTCTCTCAGTCCCTGTCTCTCAAGGAGATATATGTACACTGACTGGTGTCTCTCAGTCCTTGTCTCTCAGGGAGATATCTGTACACTGAGTGGTGTCTCTCAGTCCCTCTCTCTCAGGGAGATATCTGTACACTGAGTGGTGTCTCTCAGTTCCTGTCTCTCAGGGAGATATCTGTACACTGAATGGTTTCTCTCAGTCCCTCTCTCTCAGGGAGATATCTGTACTCTGACTGGTGTCTTCAGTCCCTGTCTCTCAGGGAGATATCTGTGCACTGAGTGGTGTCTGTCTGTCCCTCTCTCTCAGGGAGATATCTGTACACTGACTGGTGTCTCTCAGTCCCTCTCTCTCAGGCAGGTATCTGTACACTGACTGGTGTCTCTCAGTCCCTCTCTCTCAGGCAGGTATCTGTACACTGAGTGGTGTCTCTCAGTCCCTCTCTCTCAGGGAGATATCTGTACACTGAGTGGTGTCTCACAGCCCCTGTCTCTCAGGGAGATATCTGTACACTGTCTGGTGTCTCTCAGTCCCTGTCTGTCAGGGAGATATCTATACACTGAGTGGTGTCTCTCAGTCCCTCTCTCTCAGGGAGCTTTATGTACACTGAGTGGTGTCTCTCAGGGAGATATCTGTACACTGACTGGTGTCTCTCAGTCCCTGTCTCTCAGGGAGCTTTATGTACACTGAGTGGTGTCTCTCAGTCCCTGTCTGTCAGGGAGATATCTATACACTGAGTGGTGTCTCTCAGTCCCTCTCTCTCAGGGAGATATCTGTACACTGACTGGTCTCTCTCAGTCCCTGTCTCTCAGGGAGATATCTGCACACTGACTGGTGTCTCTCAGTCCCTCTCTCTCAGGGAGATGTCTGTACACTGAGTGGTGTCTCTCAGTCCCTCTCTCTCAGGGAGATATATGTACACTGACTGGTGTCTCTCAGTCCCTCTCTCTCAGGGAGGTATCTGTACACTGACTGGTGTATCTCAGTCCCTGTCTCTCAGGGAGAAATCTGTACACTGAGTGGTGTCTCTCAGTCCCTCTCTCTCAGGGAGATATCTGAACACTGAGTGGTGTCTCTCAGTCCCTCTCTCTCAGGGAGATATATGTACACTGACTGGTGCCTCTCAGTCCCTCTCTCTCAGGGAGGTATCTGTACACTGACTGGTGTCTCTCATTCCCTGTTTCTCAGGGAGATATTTGTACACTGACTGGTGTCTCTCAGTCCCTCTCTCTCAGGGAGATATCTGTACACTGACTGGTGTCTCTCAGTCCCTCTCTCTCAGGGAGATATCTGTACACTGAGTGGTGTCTCACAGCCCCTGTCTCTCAGGGAGATATCTGTACACTGACTGGTGTCTCTCAGTCCCTGTCTGTCAGGGAGATATCTATACACTGAGTGGTGTCTCTCAGTCCCTCTCTCTCAGGGAGATATCTGTACACTGACTGGTGTCTCTCAGTCCCACTCTCTCAGGGAGATATATGTACACTGACTGGTGTCTCTCAGTCCCTCTCTCTCAGGGAGGTATCTGTACACTGAGTGGTGTCTCTCAGTCCCTGTCTCTCAGGGAGATATATGTACACTGACTGGTGTCTCTCAGTCCATGTCTCTCAGGGAGATATCTGTACACTGAGTGGTGTCTCTCAGTCCCTCTCTCTCAGGGAGATATCTGTACTCTGACTGGTGTCTTTCATTCCCTGTCTCTGAGGGAGATATCTGTACACTGAGTGGTGTCTCTCAATCCCTCTCTCTCAGGGAGATATCTGTACACTGACTGGTGTCTCTCAGTCCCTCTCTCTCAGGGAGATATCTGTACACTGAGTGGTGTCTCTCAGTCCCTCTCTCTCAGGGAGATATCTGTACTCTGTCTGGTGTCTCTCAGTCCCTGTCTGTCAGGGAGATATCTATACACTGAGTGGTGTCACTCAGTCCCTCTCTCTCAGGGAGATATCTGTACACTGACTGGTGTCTCACAGTCCCTCTCTCTCAGGGAGATATCTGTACACTGACTGGTGTCTCTCAGTCCCTGTCTCTCAGGGAGCTTTATGTACACTGAGTGGTGTCTCTCAGGGAGATATCTGTACACTGACTGGTGTCTCTCAGTCCCTGTCTCTCAGGGAGCTTTATGTACACTGAGTGGTGTCTCTCAGTCCCTGTCTCTCAGGGAGATATCTGCACACTGAGTGGTGTCTCTCAGTCCCTGTCTCTCAGGGAGCTTTATGTACACTGAGTGGTGTCTCTCAGGGAGATATCTGTACACTGACTGGTGTCTCTCAGTCCCTGTCTCTCAGGGAGATATCTGTACACTGAGTGGTGTCTCTCAGTCCCTCTCTCTCAGGGAGATATCTGTACACTGACTGGTGTCTCTCAGTCCCTGTCTCTCAGGGGGATATCTGTACACTGAGTGGTGTCTCACAGTCCCTCTCTCTCAGGGAGATATCTGTACACTGACTGGTGTCTCTCAGTCCCTCTCTCTCAGGGAGATACCTGTACACTGACTGGTGTCTCTCAGTCCCTCTCTCTCAGGGAGATATATGTACACTGACTGGTGTCTCTCAGTCCCTCTCTCTCAGGGAGGTATCTGTACACTGAGTGGTGTCTCTCAGTCCCTGTCTCTCAGGGAGATATATGTACACTGACTGGTGTCTCTCAGTCCCTGTCTCTCAGGGAGATATCTGTACACTGAGTGGTGTCTCTCAGTCCCTCTCTCTCAGGGAGATATAGGTACACTGACTGGTGTCTCTCAGTCCCTCTCTCTCAGGGAGGTATCTGTACACTGAGTGGTGTCTCTCATTCCCTGTCTCTCAGGGAGATATATGTACACTGACTTGTGTCTCTCAGTCCCTGTCTCTCAGGGAGATATCTGTACTCTGAGTGGTGTCTCTCAGTCCCTCTCTCTCAGGGAGATATCTGTACACTGACTGGTGTCTCACAGTCCCTCTCTCTCAGAGAGATATCTGTACACTGACTGGTGTCTCTCAGTCCCTCTCTCTCAGGGAGATATCTGTACACTGAGTGGTGTCTCTTAGTCCCTCTCTCTCAGGGAGATATCTGTACACTGAGTGGTGTCTCTCAGTCCCTGTCTCTCAGGGAGATATATGTACACTGACTGGTGTCTCTCAGTCCCGCTCTCTCAGGGAGGTATCTGTACACTGACTGGTGTCTCTCAGTCCCTGTCTCTCAGGGAGATATCTGTACACTGAGTGGTGTCTCTCAGTCCCTCTCTCTCAGGGAGATATCTGAACACTGAGTGGTGTCTCTCAGTCCCTCTCTCTCAGGGACATATATGTACACTGACTGGTGCATCTCAGTCCCTCTCTCTCAGGGAGGTATCTGTACACTGAGTGGTGTCTCTCAGTCCCTGTCTCTCAGGGAGATATTTGTACACTGACTGGTGTCTCTCAGTCCCTCTCTCTCAGGAAGTTATCTGTACACTGACTGGTGTCTCTCAGTCCCTCGCTCTCAGGGAGATATCTGTACACTGACTGGTGTCTCACAGCCCCTGTCTCTCAGGGAGATATCTGTACACTGACTGGTGTCTCTCAGTCCCTGTCTGTCAGGGAGATATCTATACACTGAGTGGTGTCTCTCAGTCCCTCTCTCTCAGGGAGATATCTGTACACTGACTGGTGTCTCTCAGTCCCTCTCTCTCAGGGAGATATATGTACACTGACTGGTGTCTCTCACTCCCTCTCTCTCAGGGAGGTATCTGTACACTGAGTGGTGTCTCTCAGTCCCTGTCTCTCAGGGAGATATATGCGCACTGACTGGTGTCTCTCAGTCCCTGTCTCTCAGGGAGATATGTGTACAGTGATTGGTGTCTCTCAGTCCCTCTCTCTCAGGGAGATATCTGTACTCTGACTGGTGTCTCTCAGTCCCTGTCTCTCAGGGAGATATCTGTACACTGAGTGGTGTCTCTCAGTCCCTCTCTCTCAGGGTGATATCTGTACACTGACTGGTGTCTCTCAGTCCCTCACTCTAAGGGAGGTATCTGGACACTGAGTGGTTTCTCTCAGTCCCTGTCTCTCAGGGAGATATCTGTACACTGACTGGTGTCTCTCAGTCCCTGTCTCTCAGTGAGCTTTATGTACACTGAGTGGTGTCTCTCAGGGAGATATCTGTACACTGAGTGGTGTCTCTCAGTCCCTCTCTCTCAGGGAGATATCTGTACACTGAGTGGTGTCTCTCAGTCCCTCTCTCTCAGGGAGATATCTGTACACTGAGTGGTGTCTCTCAGTCCCTGTCTCTCAGGGAGATATTTGTACACTGACTGGTGTCTCTCAGTCCCTCTCTCTCAGGGAGATATCTGTACACTGACTGGTGTCTCTCAGTCCCTCGCTCTCAGGGAGATATCTGTACACTGACTGGTGTCTCACAGCCCCTGTCTCTCAGGGAGATATCTGTACACTGAGTGGTGTCTCTCAGTCCCTGTCTGTCAGGGAGATATCTATACACTGAGTGGTGTCTCTCAGTCCCTCTCTCTCAGGGAGATATCTGTACACTGACTGGTGTCTCTCAGTCCCTGTCTCTCAGGGAGATATATGTACACTGACTGGTGTCTCTCAGTCCCTCTCTCTCAGGGAGGTATCTGTACACTGACTGGTGTCTCTCAGTCCCCGTCTCTCAGGGAGATATCTGTACAGTGATTGGTGTCTCTCAGTCCCTCTCTCTCAGGGAGATATCTGTACTCTGACTGGTGTCTCTCAGTGCCTGTCTCTCAGGGAGATATCTGTACACTGAGTGGTGTCTCTCAGTCCCTCTCTCTCAGGGAGATATCTGTACACTGACTGGTGTCTCTCAGTCCCTCCCTCTAAGGGAGGTATCTGTACACTGAGTGGTGTCTCTCAGTCCCTGTCTCTCAGGGAGATATCTGTACACTGACTGGTGTCTCTCAGTCCCTGTCTCTCAGTGAGCTTTATGTACACTGAGTGGTGTCTCTCAGGGAGATATCTGTACACTGAGTGGTGTCTCTCAGTCCCTCTCTCTCAGGGAGATATCTGTACACTGACTGGTGTCTCTCAGCCCCTCTCTCTCAGGGAGATATCTGTGCACTGAGTGGTGTCTCACAGTCCCTCTCTCTCAGGGAGATATCTGTACACTGAGTGGTGTCTCTCAGTCCCTCTCTCTCAGGGAGATATCTGTACTCTGACTGGTGTCTCTCAGTCCCTGTCTCTGAGGGAGATATCTGTACACTGAGTGGTGTCTCTCAGTCCCTCTCTCTCAGGGAGATATCTGTACACTGACTGGTGTCTCTCAGTCCCTCTCTCTCAGGGAGATATCTGTACACTGAGTTGTGTCTCTCAGTCCCTCTCTCTCAGGGAGATATCTGTACACTGAGTGGTGTCTCTCAGTCCCTCTCTCTCAGGGAGATATATGTACACTGACTGGTGTCTCTCAGTCCCTCTCTCTCAGGGAGATATCTGTACACTGAGCGGTGTCTCAAAGCCCCTGTCTCTCAGGGAGATATCTGTACACTGTCTGGTGTCTCTCAGTCCCTGTCTGTCAGGGAGATATCTATACACTGAGTGGTGTCTCTCAGTCCCTCTCTCTCAGGGAGATATCTGTACACTGACTGGTGTCTCACAGTCCCTCTCTCTCAGGGAGATACCTGTACACTGACTGGTGTCTCTCAGTCCCTGTCTCTCAGGGAGCTTTATGTACACTGAGTGGTGTCTCTCAGGGAGATATCTGTACACTGACTGGTGTCTCTCAGTCCCTGTCTCTCAGGGAGCTTTATGTACACTGACTGGTGTCTCTCAGTCCCTCTCTCTCAGGGAGATATCTGTACACTGACTGGTGTCTCTCAGTCCCTGTCTCTCAGGGAGATATCTGTACACTGAGTGGTGTCTCTCAGTCCCTCTCTCTCAGGGAGATATCTGTACACTGAGTGGTGTCTCTCAGTCCCTCTCTCTCAGGGAGATATCTGTACACTGAGTGGTGTCTCTCAGTCCCTGTCTCTCAGGGAGATATCTGTACACTGAGTGGTGTCTCTCAGTCCCTGTCTCTCAGGGAGATATCTGTACACTGACTGGTGTCTCTCAGTCCCTGTCTGTCAGGGAGATATCTATACACTGAGTGGTGTCTCTCAGTCCCTCTCTCTCAGGGAGATATCTGAACGCTGACTAGTGTCTCTCAGTCCCTCTCTCTCAGGGAGACATCTGTACACTGACTGGTGTCTCTCAGTCCCTGTCTCTCAGGGAGATATCTGAACACTGACTGGTGTCTCTCAGTCCCTCTCTCTCAGGGAGATATCTGTACACTGAGTGGTGTCTCTCAGTCCCTGTCTCTCAGGGAGATATCTGTACACTGAGTGGTGTCTCTCAGTCCCTCTCTCTCAGGGAGATATCTGAACACTGAGTGGTGTCTCTCAGTCCCTGTCTCTCAGGGAGATATATGTAAACTGACTGGTGTCTCTCAGTCCCTCTCTCTCAGGGAGATATCTGTACACTGACTGTTGTCTCTCAGTCCCTCTCTCTCAGGGAGATATCTGTACACTGAGTGGTGTCTCTCAGTCCCTGTCTCTCAGGGAGATATCTGTACACTGACTGGTGTCTCTCAGTTCCTCTCTCTCAGGGAGATATTTGTACACTGAGTGGTGTCTCTCAGTCCCTGTCTCTCAGGGAGATATCTGTACACTGAGTGGTGTCTCTCAGTCCCTCTCTCTCAGGGAGATATCTGTACACTGACTGGTGTCTCTCAGTCCCTTTCTCTCAGGGAGATATCTGGACACTGAGTGGTGTCTCACAGTCCCTCTCTCTCAGGAAGGTATCTGTACACTGAGTGGTGTCTCTCAGTCCCTCTCTCTCAGGGAGATATCTGTACACTGAGTGGTGTCTCTCAGTCCCTCTCTCTCAGGGAGATATCTGTACACTGACTGGTGTCTCTCAGTCCCTGTCTCTCAGGGAGATATCTATACACTTAGTGGTGTCTCTCAGTCCCTGTCTGTCAGGGAGATATCTGTACACTGACTGGTGTCTCTCAGTCCCTCTCTCACAAGGAGATATCTGAACGCTGACTAGTGTCTCTCAGTCCCTCTCTCTCAGGGAGATATCTGTACACTGAGTGGTGTCTCTCAGTCACTCTCTCTCAGGGAGATATCTGTACACTGACTGGTGTCTCTCAGTCCCTGTCTCTCAGGGAGATATCTGTGCACTGAGTGGTGTCTCTCAGTCCCACTCTCTCAGGGAGATATCTGTACAATGAGTGGTGTCTCTCAGTCCCTGTCTCTCAGGGAGATATATGTACACTGAATGGTGTCTCTCAGTCCCTCTCTCTCAGGGAGGTATCTGTACACTGAGTGGTGTCTCTCAGTCCATGTCTCTCAGGGAGATATATGTACACTGACTGGTGTCTCTCAGTCCCTCTCTCTCAGGGAGATATTTGTACACTGACTGGTGTCTCTCAGTCCCTGTCTCTCAGGGAGATATCTGTACACTGAGTGGTGTCTCTCAGTCCCTCTCTCTCAGGGAGATATCTGTACACTGACTGGTGTCTCTCAGTCCCTTTCTCTCAGGGAGATATCTGGACTCTGAGTGGTGTCTCACAGTCCCTCTCTCTCAGGGAGACATCTGTACACTGACTGGTGTCTCTCAGTCCCTGTCTCTCAGGGAGATATCTGTACACTGAGTGGTGTCTCTCAGTCCCTCTCTCTCAGGGAGATATCTGTACACTGACTGGTTTCTCTCAGTCCCTGTCTCTCAGGGAGATATCTATACACTGAGTGGTGTCTCTCAGTCCCTGTCTGTCAGGGAGATATCTGTACACTGACTGGTGTCTCTCAGTCCCTCTCTCACAAGGAGATATCTGAACGCTGACTAGTGTCTCTCAGTCCCTCTCTCTCAGGGAGATATCTGTACACTGAGTGGTGTCTCTCAGTCACTCTCTCTCAGGGAGATATCTGTACACTGACTGGTGTCTCTCAGTCCCTGTCTCTCAGGGAGATATATGTACACTGACTGGTGTCTCTCAGTCCCTCTCTCGGGGAGGTATCTGTACACTGAGTGGTGTCTCTCAGTCCCTGTCTCTCAGGGAGATATATGGACAGTGACTGGTGTCTCTCAGTCCTTGTCTCTCAGGGAGATATCTGCACACTGAGTGGTGTCTCTCAGTCCCTCTCTCTCAGGGAGATATCTGTACACTGAGTGGCGTCTCTCAGTTCCTGTCTCTCAGGGAGATATCTGTACACTGAATGGTGTCTCTCAGTCCCTCTCTCTCAGGGAGATATCTGTACTCTGACTGGTGTCTCTCAGTCCCTGTCTCTCAGGGAGATATCTGTGCACTGATTGGTGTCTCTCAGTCCCTCTCTCTCAGGGAGATATCTGTACACTGACTGGTGTCTCTCAGTCCCTCTCTCTCAGGGAGGTATCTGTCCACTGAGTGGTGTCTCTCAGTCCCTGTCTCTCAGGGACATATATGTACACTGACTGGTGTCTCTCAGTCCCTCTCTCTCAGGGAGATATCTGTACACTGACTGGTGTCTCTCAGTCCCTCTCTCTCAGGGAGATATCTGTACACTGAGTGGTGTCTCACAGCCCCTGTCTCTCAGGGAGATATCTGTACACTGACTGGTGTCTCTCAGTCCCTCTCTCTCAGGGAGATATCTGTACACTGAGTGGTGTCTCTCAGTCCCTCTCTCTCAGGGAGATATCTGTACACTGAGTGGTGTCTCTCAGGGAGATATCTGTACATTGAGTGGTGTCTCTCAGTCCCTGTCTCTCAGGGAGATATCTGTACACTGTGTGGTGTCTCTCAGTCCCTCTCTCTCAGGGAGATATCTGAACACTGAGTGGTGTCTCTCAGTCCCTGTGTCTCAGGGAGATATCTGTACACTGACTGGTGTCTATCAGTCCCTGTCTCTCAGGGAGCTTTATGTACACTGACTGGTGTCTCTCAGTCCCTCTCTCTCAGGGAGGTATCTGTACACTGAGTGGTGTCTCTCAGTCCCTGTCTCTCAGGGAGATATATGTACACTGACTGGTGTCTCTCAGTCCCTCTCTCTCAGCGAGGTATCTGTACACTGAGTGGAGTCTCTCAGTCCCTGTTTCTCAGGGAGATATCTGTACACTGACTGGTGTCTCTCAGTCCCTCTCTCTCAGGGAGATATCTGTACGCTGACTAGTGTCTCTCAGTCCCTCTCTCTCAGGGAGATATCTGTACACTGAGTGGTGTCTCTCAGTCCCTCTCTCTCAGGGAGATATCTGTACACTGACTGGTGTCTCTCAGTCCCTCTCTCTCAGGGAGATATATGTACACAGACTGGTGTCTCTCAGTCCCTCTCTCAGGAAGGTATCTGTACACTGAGTGGTGTCTCTCAGTCCCTCTCTCTCAGGGAGATATCTGTACACTGAGTGGTGTCTCTCAGTCCCTCTCTCTCAGGGAGATATCTGTACACTGAGTGGTGTCTCTCAGTCCCTCTCTCTCAGGGAGATATCTGTACACTGAGTGGTGTCTCTCAGTCCCTGTCTCTCAGGGAGATATCTGTACACTGAGTGGTGTCTCTCAGTCCCTGTCTCTCAGGGAGATATCTGTACACTGAGTGGTGTCTCTCAGTACCTCTCTCTCACGGAGATATCTGTACACTGACTGGTGTCTCTCAGTCCCTCTCTCTCAGGGAGATATCTGTACACTGAGTGGTGTCTCACAGCCCCTGTCTCTCAGGGAGATATCTGTACACTGACTGCTGTCTCTCAGTCCCTGTCTGTCACGGAGATATCTTTTCACTGAGTGGTGTCTCTCAGTCCCTGTCTCTCAGGGAGCTTTATGTACACTGAGTGGTGTCTCACAGTCCCTCTCTCTCAGGGAGATATCTGTACACTGACTGGTGTCTCTCAGTCCCTGTCTCTCAGGGAGATATCTGTACACTGAGTGGTGTCTCTCAGTCCCTCTCTCTCAGGGAGATATCTGTACACTGACTGGTGTCTCTCAGTCCCTCTCTCTCAGGGAGATATCTGTACACTGACTGGTGTCTCTCAGTCCCTCTCTCTCCGGGAGATATATGTACACTGACTGGTGTCTCTCAGTCCCTCTCTCTCAGGGAGGTATCTGTACACTGACTGGTGTCTCTCAGCCCCTGTCTCTCAGGGAGATATCTGTACACTGAGTGGTGTCTCTCAGTCCCTGTCTCTCAGGGAGATATCTGTACACTGACTGGTGTCTCTCAGTCCCTGTCTCTCAGTGAGCTTTATGTACACTGAGTGGGGTCTCTCAGGGAGATATCTGTACACTGAGTGGTGTCTCTCAGCCCCTCTCTCTCAGGGAGATATCTGTGCACTGAGTGGTGTCTCACAGTCCCTCTCTCTCAGGGAGATATCTGTACACTGACTGGTGTCTCTCAGTCCCTGTCTCTCAGGGAGATATCTGTACACTGAGTGGTGTCTCTCAGTCCCTCTCTCTCAGGGAGATATCTGTACTCTGACTGGTGTCTCTCAGTCCCTGTCTCTGAGGGAGATATCTGTACACTGAGTGGTGTCTCTCAGTCCCTCTCTCTCAGGGAGATATCTGTACACTGACTGGTGTCTCTCAGTCCCTCTCTCTCAGGGAGATATCTGTACACTGAGTGGTGTCTCTCAGTCCCTCTCTCTCAGGGAGATATCTGTACACTGACTGGTGTCTCTCAGTCCCTCTCTCTCAGGGAGATATCTGTACACTGACTGGTGTCTCTCAGTCCCTCTCTCTCAGGGAGATATCTGTACACTGAGTGGTGTCTCTCAGTCCCTATCTCTCAGGGAGATATATGTACACTGACTGGTGTCTCTCAGTCCCTCTCTCTCAGGGAGATATCTGTACACTGACTGGTGTCTCTCAGTCCCTCTCTCTCAGGGAGATATCTGTACACTGAGTGGTGTCTCACAGCCCCTGTCTCTCAGGGAGATATCTGGACACTGTCTGGTGTCTCTCAGTCCCTGTCTGTCAGGGAGATATCTATACACTGAGTGGTGTCTCTCAGTCCCTCTCTCTCAGGGAGATATCTGTACACTGACTGGTGTCTCACAGTCCCTCTCTCTCAGGGAGATATCTGTACACTGACTGGTGTCTCTCAGTCCCTGTCTCTCAGGGAGCTTTATGTACACTGAGTGGTGTCTCTCAGGGAGATATCTGTACACTGACAGGTGTCTCTCAGTCCCTGTCTCTCAGGGAGCTTTATGTACACTGAGTGGTGTCTCACAGTCCCTCTCTCTCAGGGAGATATCTGTACACTGACTGGTGTCTCTCAGTCCCTGTCTCTCAGGGAGATATCTGTGCACTGAGTGGTGTCTCTCAGTCCCTCTCTCTCAGGGAGATATCTGTACAATGAGTGGTGTCTCTCAGTCCCTGTCTCTCAGGGAGATATATGTACACTGAATGGTGTCTCTCAGTCCCTCTCTCTCAGGGAGGTATCTGTACACTGAGTGGTGTCTCTCAGTCCATGTCTCTCAGGGAGATATATGTACACTGACTGGTGTCTCTCAGTCCCTCTCTCTCAGGGAGATATTTGTACACAGACTGGTGTCTCTCAGTCCCTGTCTCTCAGGGAGATATCTGTACACTGAGTGGTGTCTCTCAGTCCCTCTAGCTCAGGGAGATATCTGTACACAGACTGGTGTCTCTCAGTCCCTTTCTCTCAGGGAGATATCTGGACACTGAGTGGTGTCTCTCAGGGAGATATCTGTACATTGAGTGGTGTCTCTCAGTCCCTGTCTCTCAGGGAGATATCTGTACACTGTGTGGTGTCTCTCAGTCCCTCTCTCTCAGGGAGATATCTGAACACTGAGTGGTGTCTCTCAGTCCCTGTGTCTCAGGGAGATATCTGTACACTGACTGGTGTCTATCAGTCCCTGTCTCTCAGGGAGCTTTATGTACACTGACTGGTGTCTCTCAGTCCCTCTCTCTCAGGGAGGTATCTGTACACTGAGTGGTGTCTCTCAGTCCCTGTCTCTCAGGGAGATATATGTACACTGACTGGTGTCTCTCAGTCCCTCTCTCTCAGCGAGGTATCTGTACACTGAGTGGTGTCTCTCAGTCCCTGTTTCTCAGGGAGATATCTGTACACTGACTGGTGTCTCTCAGTCCCTCTCTCTCAGGGAGATATCTGTACACTGAGTGGTGTCTCTCAGTCCCTCTCTCTCAGGGAGATATCTGTACACTGAGTGGTGTCTCTCAGTCCCTGTCTCTCAGGGAGATATCTGTACACTGAGTGGTGTCTCTCAGTCCCTGTCTCTCGGAGATATCTGTACACTGAGTGGTGTCTCTCAGTACCTCTCTCTCACGGAGATATCTGTACACTGACTGGTGTCTCTCAGTCCCTCTCTCTCAGGGAGATATCTGGACACTGAGTGGTGTCTCACAGCCCCTGTCTCTCAGGGAGATATCTGTACACTGACTGGTGTCTCTCAGTCCCTGTCTGTCACGGAGATATCTTTTCACTGAGTGGTGTCTCTCAGTCCCTGTCTCTCAGGGAGCTTTATGTACACTGAGTGGTGTCTCACCGTCCCTCTCTCTCAGGGAGATATCTGTACACTGACTGGTGTCTCTCAGTCCCTGTCTCTCAGGGAGATATCTGTACACTGAGTGGTGTCTCTCAGTCCCTCTCTCTCAGGGAGATATCTGTACACTGACTGGTGTCTCTCAGTCCCTCTCTCTCAGGGAGATATCTGTACACTGACTGGTGTCTCTCAGTCCCTCTCTCTCCGGGAGATATATGTACACTGACTGGTGTCTCTCAGTCCCTCTCTCTCAGGGAGGTATCTGTACACTGACTGGTGTCTCTCAGCCCCTGTCTCTCAGGGAGATATCTGTACACTGAGTGGTGTCTCTCAGTCCCTGTCTCTCAGGGAGATATCTGTACACTGACTGGTGTCTCTCAAACCCTGTCTCTCAGTGAGCTTTATGTACACTGAGTGGGGTCTCTCAGGGAGATATCTGTACACTGAGTGGTGTCTCTCAGTCCCTCTCTCTCAGGGAGATATCTGTACACTGACTGGTGTCTCTCAGTCCCTCTCTCTCAGGGAGATATCTGTACACTGAGTGGTGTCTCTCAGTCCCTCTCTCTCAGGGAGATATCTGTACACTGAGTGGTGTCTCTCAGTCCCTGTCTCTCAGGGAGATATATGTACACTGACTGGTGTCTCTCAGTCCCTCTCTCTCAGGGAGATATCTGTACACTGACTGGTGTCTCTCAGTCCCTCTCTCTCAGGGAGATATCTGTACACTGAGTGGTGTCTCACAGCCCCTGTCTCTCAGGGAGATATCTGGACACTGTCTGGTGTCTCTCAGTCCCTGTCTGTCAGGGAGATATCTATACACTGAGTGGTGTCTCTCAGTCCCTCTCTCTCAGGGAGATATCTGTACACTGACTGGTGTCTCACAGTCCCTCTCTCTCAGGGAGATATCTGTACACTGACAGGTGTCTCTCAGTCCATGTCTCTCAGGGAGCTTTATGTACACTGAGTGGTGTCTCTCAGGGAGATATCTGTACACTGACTGGTGTCTCTCAGTCCCTGTCTCTCAGGGAGCTTTATGTACACTGAGTGGTGTCTCACAGTC
Organism: Heterodontus francisci; assembly: GCF_036365525.1. Taxonomy (NCBI): domain Eukaryota; kingdom Metazoa; phylum Chordata; class Chondrichthyes; order Heterodontiformes; family Heterodontidae; genus Heterodontus; species Heterodontus francisci. Next base: position 1,826,599 of record NC_090384.1, read on the forward strand.
CCTCTCTCTCAGGGAGATATCTGTACACTGACTGGTGTCTCTCAGTCCCTGTCTCTCAGGGAGATATCTGTGCACTGAGTGGTGTCTCTCAGTCCCTCTCTCTCAGGGAGATATCTGTACACTGAGTGGTGTCTCTCAGTCCCTCTGTCTCAGAGAGATATCTGTACACTGACTGGTGTCTCTCAGTCCCTGTCTCTCAGGGAGATATATGTACACTGACTGGTGTCTCTCAGTCCCTCTCTCAGGGAGGTATCTGTACACTGAGTGGTGTCTCTCAGTCCCTGTCTCTCAGGGAGATATATGTGCACTGACTGGTGTCTCTCAGTCCTTGTCTCTCAGGGAGATATCTGTACACTGAGTGGTGTCTTTCAGTCCCTCTCTCTCAGGGAGATATCTGTACACTGAGTGGTGTCTCTCAGTTCCTGTCTCTCAGGGAGATATCTGTACACTGAATGGTGTGTCTCAGTCCCTCTCTCTCAGGGAGATATCTGTACTCTGACTGGTGTCTCTCAGTCCCTGTCTGTCAGGGAGATATCTGTACACTGACTGGTGTCTCTCAGTCCCTCTCTCACAAGGAGATATCTGAACGCTGACTAGTGTCTCTCAGTCCCTCTCTCTCAGGGAGATATCTGTACACTGAGTGGTGTCTCTCAGTCACTCTCTCTCAGGGAGATATCTGTACACTGACTGGTGTCTCTCAGTCCCTCTCTCTCAGGGAGATATATGTACACTGACTGGTGTCTCTCAGTCCCTCTCTCGGGGAGGTATCTGTACACTGAGTGGTGTCTCTCAGTCCCTGTCTCTCAGGGAGATATATGGACAGTGACTGGTGTCTCTCAGTCCTTGTCTCTCAGGGAGATATCTGCACACTGAGTGGTGTCTCTCAGTCCCTCTCTCTCAGGGAGATATCTGTACACTGAGTGGCGTCTCTCAGTTCCTGTCTCTCAGGGAGATATCTGTACACTGAATGGTGTCTCTCAGTCCCTCTCTCTCAGGGAGATATCTGTACTCTGACTGGTGTCTCTCAGTCCCTGTCTCTCAGGGAGATATCTGTGCACTGAGTGGTGTCTCTCAGTCCCTCTCTCTCAGGGAGATATCTGTACACTGACTGGTGTCTCTCAGTCCCTCTCTCTCAGGGAGGTATCTGTCCACTGAGTGGTGTCTCTCAGTCCCTGTCTCTCAGGGACATATATGTACACTGACTGGTGTCTCTCAGACCCTCTCTCTCAGGGAGATATCTGTACACTGACTGGTGTCTCTCAGTCCCTCTCTCTCAGGGAGATATCTGTACACTGAGTGGTGTCTCTCAGTCCCTGTCTCTCAGGGAGATATCTGAACACTGAGTGGTGTCTCTCAGTCCCTCTCTCTCAGGGAGGTATCTGTACACTGAGTGGTGTCTCTCAGTCCCTGTTTCTCAGGGAGATATCTGTACACTGACTGGTGTCTCTCAGTCCCTCTCTCTCAGGGAGATATCTGTACACTGAGTGGTGTCTCTCAGTCCCTCTCTCTCAGGGAGATATCTGTACACTGAGTGGTGTCTCTCAGTCCCTGTCTCTCAGGGAGATATCTGTACACTGAGTGGTGTCTCTCAGTCCCTGTCTCTCAGGGAGATATCTGTACACTGAGTGGTGTCTCTCAGTACCTCTCTCTCACGGAGATATCTGTACACTGACTGGTGTCTCTCAGTCCCTCTCTCTCAGGGAGATATCTGGACACTGAGTGGTGTCTCACAGCCCCTGTCTCTCAGGGAGATATCTGTACACTGACTGGTGTCTCTCAGTCCCTGTCTGTCACGGAGATATCTTTTCACTGAGTGGTGTCTCTCAGTCCCTGTCTCTCAGGGAGCTTTATGTACACTGAGTGGTGTCTCACCGTCCCTCTCTCTCAGGGAGATATCTGTACACTGACTGGTGTCTCTCAGTCCCTGTCTCTCAGGGAGATATCTGTACACTGAGTGGTGTCTCTCAGTCCCTCTCTCTCAGGGAGATATCTGTACACTGACTGGTGTCTCTCAGTCCCTCTCTCTCAGGGAGATATCTGTACACTGACTGGTGTCTCTCAGTCCCTCTCTCTCCGGGAGATATATGTACACTGACTGGTGTCTCTCAGTCCCTCTCTCTCAGGGAGGTATCTGTACACTGACTGGTGTCTCTCAGCCCCTGTCTCTCAGGGAGATATCTGTACACTGAGTGGTGTCTCTCAGTCCCTGTCTCTCAGGGAGATATCTGTACACTGACTGGTGTCTCTCAAACCCTGTCTCTCAGTGAGCTTTATGTACACTGAGTGGGGTCTCTCAGGGAGATATCTGTACACTGAGTGGTGTCTCTCAGCCCCTCTCTCTCAGGGAGATATCTGTGCACTGAGTGGTGTCTCACAGTCCCTCTCTCTCAGGGAGATATCTGTACCCTGACTGGTGTCTCTCAGTCCCTGTCTCTCAGGGAGATATCTGTACACTGAGTGGTGTCTCTCAGTCCCTCTCTCTCAGGGAGATATCTGTACTCTGACTGGTGTCTCTCAGTCCCTGTCTCTGAGGGAGATATCTGTACACTGAGTGGTGTCTCTCAGTCCCTCTCTCTCAGGGAGATATCTGTACACTGACTGGTGTCTCTCAGTCCCTCTCTCTCAGGGAGATATCTGTACACTGAGTGGTGTCTCTCAGTCCCTCTCTCTCAGGGAGATATCTGTACACTGAGTGGTGTCTCTCAGTCCCTGTCTCTCAGGGAGATATATGTACACTGACTGGTGTCTCTCAGTCCCTCTCTCTCAGGGAGATATCTGTACACTGACTGGTGTCTCTCAGTCCCTCTCTCTCAGGGAGATATCTGTACACTGAGTGGTGTCTCACAGCCCCTGTCTCTCAGGGAGATATCTGGACACTGTCTGGTGTCTCTCAGTCCCTGTCTGTCAGGGAGATATCTATACACTGAGTGGTGTCTCTCAGTCCCTCTCTCTCAGGGAGATATCTGTACACTGACTGGTGTCTCACAGTCCCTCTCTCTCAGGGAGATATCTGTACACTGACAGGTGTCTCTCAGTCCATGTCTCTCAGGGAGTTTTATGTACACTGAGTGGTGTCTCTCAGGGAGATATCTGTACACTGACTGGTGTCTCTCAGTCCCTGTCTCTCAGGGAGCTTTATGTACACTGAGTGGTGTCTCACAGTCCCTCTCTCTCAGGGAGATATCTGTACACTGACTGGTGTCTCTCAGTCCCTGTCTCTCAGGGAGATATCTGTGCACTGAGTGGTGTCTCTCAGTCCCTCTCTCTCAGGGAGATATCTGTACACTGAGTGGTGTCTCTCAGTCCCTCTGTCTCAGAGAGATATCTGTACACTGACTGGTGTCTCTCAGTCCCTGTCTCTCAGGGAGATATATGTACACTGACTGGTGTCTCTCAGTCCCTCTCTCAGGGAGGTATCTGTACACTGAGTGGTGTCTCTCAGTCCCTGTCTCTCAGGGAGATATATGTGCACTGACTGGTGTCTCTCAGTCCTTGTCTCTCAGGGAGATATCTGTACACTGAGTGGTGTCTTTCAGTCCCTCTCTCTCAGGGAGATATCTGTACACTGAGTGGTGTCTCTCAGTTCCTGTCTCTCAGGGAGATATCTGTACACTGAATGGTGTGTCTCAGTCCCTCTCTCTCAGGGAGATATCTGTACTCTGACTGGTGTCTCTCAGTCCCTGTCTGTCAGGGAGATATCTGTACACTGACTGGTGTCTCTCAGTCCCTCTCTCACAAGGAGATATCTGAACGCTGACTAGTGTCTCTCAGTCCCTCTCTCTCAGGGAGATATCTGTACACTGAGTGGTGTCTCTCAGTCACTCTCTCTCAGGGAGATATCTGTACACTGACTGGTGTCTCTCAGTCCCTCTCTCTCAGGGAGATATATGTACACTGACTGGTGTCTCTCAGTCCCTCTCTCGGGGAGGTATCTGTACACTGAGTGGTGTCTCTCAGTCCCTGTCTCTCAGTGAGCTTTATGTACACTGAGTGGGGTCTCTCAGGGAGATATCTGTACACTGAGTGGTGTCTCTCAGCCCCTCTCTCTCAGGGAGATATCTGTGCACTGAGTGGTGTCTCACAGTCCCTCTCTCTCAGGGAGATATCTGTACACTGACTGGTGTCTCTCAGTCCCTGTCTCTCAGGGAGATATCTGTACACTGAGTGGTGTCTCTCAGTCCCTCTCTCTCAGGGAGATATCTGTACTCTGACTGGTGTCTCTCAGTCCCTGTCTCTGAGGGAGATATCTGTACACTGAGTGGTGTCTCTCAGTCCCTCTCTCTCAGGGAGATATCTGTACACTGACTGGTGTCTCTCAGTCCCTCTCTCTCAGGGAGATATCTGTACACTGAGTGGTGTCTCTCAGTCCCTCTCTCTCAGGGAGATATCTGTACACTGAGTGGTGTCTCTCAGTCCCTGTCTCTCAGGGAGATATATGTACACTGACTGGTGTCTCTCAGTCCCTCTCTCTCAGGGAGATATCTGTACACTGACTGGTGTCTCTCAGTCCCTCTCTCTCAGGGAGATATCTGTACACTGAGTGGTGTCTCACAGCCCCTGTCTCTCAGGGAGATATCTGGACACTGTCTGGTGTCTCTCAGTCCCTGTCTGTCAGGGAGATATCTATACACTGAGTGGTGTCTCTCAGTCCCTCTCTCTCAGGGAGATATCTGTACACTGACTGGTGTCTCACAGTCCCTCTCTCTCAGGGAGATATCTGTACACTGACTGGTGTCTCTCAGTCCCTGTCTCTCAGGGAGCATTATGTACACTGAGTGGTGTCTCTCAGGGAGATATCTGTACACTGACTGGTGTCTCTCAGTCCCTGTCTCTCAGGGAGCTTTATGTACACTGAGTGGTGTCTCACAGTCCCTCTCTCTCAGGGAGATATCTGTACACTGACTGGTGTCTCTCAGTCCCTGTCTCTCAGGGAGATATCTGTGCACTGAGTGGTGTCTCTCAGTCCCTCTCTCTCAGGGAGATATCTGTACACTGAGTGGTGTCTCTCAGTCCCTCTGTCTCAGGGAGATATCTGTACACTGACTGGTGTCTCTCAGTCCCTGTCTCTCAGGGAGATATATGTACACTGACTGGTGTCTCTCAGTCCCTCTCTCAGGGAGGTATCTGTACACTGAGTGGTGTCTCTCAGTCCCTGTCTCTCAGGGAGATATATGTGCACTGACTGGTGTCTCTCAGTCCTTGTCTCTCAGGGAGATATCTGTACACTGAGTGGTGTCTTTCAGTCCCTCTCTCTCAGGGAGATATCTGTACACTGAGTGGTGTCTCTCAGTTCCTGTCTCTCAGGGAGATATCTGTACACTGAATGGTGTGTCTCAGTCCCTCTCTCTCAGGGAGATATCTGTACTCTGACTGGTGTCTCTCAGTCCCTCTCTCTCAGGGAGGTATCTGTACACTGAGTGGTGTCTCTCAGTCCCTCTCTCTCAGGGACATATATGTACACTGACTGGTGTCTCTCAGTCCCTCTCTCTCAGGGAGATATCTGTACACTGACTGGTGTCTCTCAGTCCCTCTCTCTCAGGGAGATATCTGTACACTGAGTGGTGTCTCACAGCCCCTGTCTCTCAGGGAGATATTTGTACACTGACTGGTGTCTCTCAGTCCCTCTCTCTCAGGGAGGTATCTGTACACTGAGTGGTGTCTCTCAGTCCCTCTCTCTCAGGGAGATATCTGTACACTGAGTGGTGTCTCTCAGTCCCTCTCTCTCAGGGAGATATCTGTACACTGACTGGTGTCTCTCAGTCCCTCTCTCAGGGAGATATCTGTACACTGACTGGTGTCTCTCAGTCCCTCTCTCTCAGGGAGATATCTGTACACTGAGTGGTGTCTCACAGCCCCTGACTCTCAGGGAGATATCTGTACACTGATTGGTGTCTCTCAGTCCCTGTCTGTCAGGGAGATATCTACACACTGAGTGGTGTCTCTCAGTCCCTGTCTCTCAGGGAGCTTTATGTGCACTGAGTGGTGTCTCTCAGGGAAATATCTGTACACTGGCTGGTGTCTCTCAGTCCCTGTCTCTCAGGGAGCTTTATGTACACTAAGTGGTGTCTCTCAGTCCCTCTCTCTCAGGGAGATATTTGTACACTGACTGGTGTCTCTCAGTCCCTGTCTCTCAGGGAGATATCTGTACACTGAGTGGTGTCTCTCAGTCCCTCTCTCTCAGGGAGATATCTGTACACTGACTGGTGTCTCTCAGTCCCTTTCTCTCAGAGAGATATCTGTACACTGAGTGGTGTCTCACAGTCCCTCTCTCTCAGGGAGACAACTGTACACTGACTGGTGTCTCTCAGTCCCTGTCTCTCAGGGAGATATCTGTACACTGAGTGGTGTCTCTCAGTCCCTCTCTCTCAGGGAGATATCTGTACACTGACTGGTGTCTCTCAGTCCCTGTCTCTCAGGGAGATATCTATACACTGAATGGTGTCGCTCAGTCCCTGTCTGTCAGGGAGATATCTGTACACTGACTGGTGTCTCTCAGTCCCTCTCTCTCAGGGAGATATCTGAACGCTGACTAGTGTCTCTCAGTCCCTCTCTCTCAGGGAGATATCTGTACACTGAGTGGTGTCTCTCAGTCACTCTCTCTCAGGGAGATATCTGTACACTGACTGGTGTCTCTCAGTCCCTGTCTCTCAGGGAGATATATGTACACTGACTGGTGTCTCTCAGTCCCTCTCTCGGGGAGGTATCTGTACACTGAGTGGTGTCTCTCAGTCCCTGTCTCTCAGGGAGATATATGGACACTGACTGGTGTCTCTCAGTCCTTGTCTCTCAGGGAGATATCTGTACACTGAGTGGTGTCTCTCAGTCCCTCTCTCTCACGGAGATATCTGTACACTGACTGGTGTCTCTCAGTCCCTGTCTCTCAGGGAGATATCTGTACACTGATTGGTGTCTCTCAGTCCCTCTCTCTCAGGGAGATATCTGTACACTGACTGGTGTCTCTCAGTCCCTCTCTCTCAGGGAGATATCTGTACACTGAGTGGTGTCTCTCAGTCCCTGTCTCTCAGGGAGATATCTGTACACTGAGTGGTGTCTCTCAGTCCCTCTCTCTCAGGGAGATATCTGAACACTGAGTGGTGTCTCTCAGTCCCTGTGTCTCAGGGAGATATCTGTACACTGATTGGTGTCTCTCAGTCCCTCTCTCTCAGGGAGATATCTGTACACTGACTGGTGTCTCTCAGTCCCTCTCTCTCAGGGAGATATCTGTACACTGAGTGGTGTCTCTCAGTCCCTGTCTCTCAGGGAGATATCTGTACACTGAGTGGTGTCTCTCAGTCCCTCTCTCTCAGGGAGATATCTGAACACTGAGTGGTGTCTCTCAGTCCCTGTGTCTCAGGGAGATATCTGTACACTGACTGGTGTCTCTCAGTCCCTGTCTCTCAGGGAGGTATCTGTACACTGACTGGTGTCTCTCAGTCCCTCTCTCTCAGGGAGATATCTGTACACTGACTGGTGTCTCTCAGTCCCTCTCTCTCAGGGAGATATCTGTACACTGAGTGGTGTCTCACAGCCCCTGTCTCTCAGGGAGATATCTGGACACTGTCTGGTGTCTCTCAGTCCCTGTCTGTCAGGGAGATATCTATACACTGATTGGTGTCTCTCAGTCCCTCTCTCTCAGGGAGATATCTGTACACTGACTGGTGTCTCACAGTCCCTCTCTCTCAGGGAGATATCTGTACACTGACTGGTGTCTCTCAGTCCCTGTCTCTCAGGGAGCATTATGTACACTGAGTGGTGTCTCTCAGGGAGATATCTGTACACTGACTGGTGTCTCTCAGTCCCTGTCTCTCAGGGAGCTTTATGTACACTGAGTGGTGTCTCACAGTCCCTCTCTCTCAGGGAGATATCTGTACACTGACTGGTGTCTCTCAGTCCCTGTCTCTCAGGGAGATATCTGTGCACTGAGTGGTGTCTCTCAGTCCCTCTCTCTCAGGGAGATATCTGTACACTGAGTGGTGTCTCTCAGTCCCTCTGTCTCAGGGAGATATCTGTACACTGACTGGTGTCTCTCAGTCCCTGTCTCTCAGGGAGATATATGTACACTGACTGGTGTCTCTCAGTCCCTCTCTCAGGGAGGTATCTGTACACTGAGTGGTGTCTCTCAGTCCCTGTCTCTCAGGGAGATATATGTGCACTGACTGGTGTCTCTCAGTCCTTGTCTCTCAGGGAGATATCTGTACACTGAGTGGTGTCTTTCAGTCCCTCTCTCTCAGGGAGATATCTGTACACTGAGTGGTGTCTCTCAGTTCCTGTCTCTCAGGGAGATATCTGTACACTGAATGGTGTGTCTCAGTCCCTCTCTCTCAGGGAGATATCTGTACTCTGACTGGTGTCTCTCAGTCCCTCTCTCTCAGGGAGGTATCTGTACACTGAGTGGTGTCTCTCAGTCCCTCTCTCTCAGGGACATATATGTACACTGACTGGTGTCTCTCAGTCCCTCTCTCTCAGGGAGATATCTGTACACTGACTGGTGTCTCTCAGTCCCTCTCTCTCAGGGAGATATCTGTACACTGAGTGGTGTCTCACAGCCCCTGTCTCTCAGGGAGATATTTGTACACTGACTGGTGTCTCTCAGTCCCTCTCTCTCAGGGAGGTATCTGTACACTGAGTGGTGTCTCTCAGTCCCTCTCTCTCAGGGAGATATCTGTACACTGAGTGGTGTCTCTCAGTCCCTCTCTCTCAGGGAGATATCTGTACACTGAGTGGTGTCTCTCAGTCCCTGTCTCTCAGGGAGATATATGTACACTGACTGGTGTCTCTCAGTCCCTCTCTCAGGGAGATATCTGTACACTGACTGGTGTCTCTCAGTCCCTCTCTCTCAGGGAGATATCTGTACACTGAGTGGTGTCTCACAGCCCCTGACTCTCAGGGAGATATCTGTACACTGATTGGTGTCTCTCAGTCCCTGTCTGTCAGGGAGATATCTACACACTGAGTGGTGTCTCTCAGTCCCTGTCTCTCAGGGAGCTTTATGTGCACTGAGTGGTGTCTCTCAGGGAAATATCTGTACACTGGCTGGTGTCTCTCAGTCCCTGTCTCTCAGGGAGCTTTATGTACACTAAGTGGTGTCTCTCAGTCCCTCTCTCTCAGGGAGATATTTGTACACTGACTGGTGTCTCTCAGTCCCTGTCTCTCAGGGAGATATCTGTACACTGAGTGGTGTCTCTCAGTCCCTCTCTCTCAGGGAGATATCTGTACACTGACTGGTGTCTCTCAGTCCCTTTCTCTCAGGGAGATATCTGTACACTGAGTGGTGTCTCACAGTCCCTCTCTCTCAGGGAGACAACTGTACACTGACTGGTGTCTCTCAGTCCCTGTCTCTCAGGGAGATATCTGTACACTGAGTGGTGTCTCTCAGTCCCTCTCTCTCAGGGAGATATCTGTACACTGACTGGTGTCTCTCAGTCCCTGTCTCTCAGGGAGATATCTATACACTGAATGGTGTCGCTCAGTCCCTGTCTGTCAGGGAGATATCTGTACACTGACTGGTGTCTCTCAGTCCCTCTCTCTCAGGGAGATATCTGAACGCTGACTAGTGTCTCTCAGTCCCTCTCTCTCAGGGAGATATCTGTACACTGAGTGGTGTCTCTCAGTCACTCTCTCTCAGGGAGATATCTGTACACTGACTGGTGTCTCTCAGTCCCTGTCTCTCAGGGAGATATATGTACACTGACTGGTGTCTCTCAGTCCCTCTCTCGGGGAGGTATCTGTACACTGAGTGGTGTCTCTCAGTCCCTGTCTCTCAGGGAGATATATGGACACTGACTGGTGTCTCTCAGTCCTTGTCTCTCAGGGAGATATCTGTACACTGAGTGGTGTCTCTCAGTCCCTCTCTCTCACGGAGATATCTGTACACTGACTGGTGTCTCTCAGTCCCTGTCTCTCAGGGAGATATCTGTACACTGATTGGTGTCTCTCAGTCCCTCTCTCTCAGGGAGATATCTGTACACTGACTGGTGTCTCTCAGTCCCTCTCTCTCAGGGAGATATCTGAACACTGAGTGGTGTCTCTCAGTCCCTGTGTCTCAGGGAGATATCTGTACACTGATTGGTGTCTCTCAGTCCCTCTCTCTCAGGGAGATATCTGTACACTGACTGGTGTCTCTCAGTCCCTCTCTCTCAGGGAGATATCTGTACACTGAGTGGTGTCTCTCAGTCCCTGTCTCTCAGGGAGATATCTGTACACTGAGTGGTGTCTCTCAGTCCCTCTCTCTCAGGGAGATATCTGAACACTGAGTGGTGTCTCTCAGTCCCTGTGTCTCAGGGAGATATCTGTACACTGACTGGTGTCTATCAGTCCCTCTCTCTCAGGGAGGTATCTGTACACTGAGTGGTGTCTCTCAGTCCCTGTCTCTCAGGGAGATATATGTACACTGACTGGTGTCTCTCAGTCCCTCTCTCTCAGCGAGGTATCTGTACACTGAGTGGTGTCTCTCAGTCCCTGTCTCTCAGGGAGATATATGTACACTGACTGGTGTCTCTCAGTCCCTCTCTCTCAGGGAGATATCTGTACACTGACTGGTGTCTCTCAGTCCCTCTCTCTCAGGGTGATATCTGTACACTGAGTGGTGTCTCTCAGTCCCTGTCTCTCAGGGAGATATCTGTACACTGAGTGGTGTCTCTCAGTCCCTGTCTCTCAGGGAGATATCTGTACACTGAGTGGTGTCTCTCAGTACCTCTCTCTCACGGAGATATCTGTACACTGACTGGTGTCTCTCAGTCCCTGTCTCTCAGGGAGATATCTGTACACTGACTGGTGTCTCTCAGTCCCTCTCTCTCAGGGAGATATCTGTACACTGACTGGTGTCTCACAGTCCCTCTCTCTCAGAGAGATATCTGTACACTGACTGGTGTCTCTCAGTCCCTCTCTCTCAGGGAGATATCTGTACACTGAGAGGTGTCTCTCAGTCCCTCTCTCTCAGGGAGATATCTGTACACTGAGTGGTGTCTCTCAGTCCCTGTCTCTCAGGGAGATATATGTACACTGACTGGTGTCTCTCAGTCCCTCTCTCTCAGGGAGGTATCTGTACACTGACTGGTGTCTCTCAGTCCCTGTCTTTCAGGGCGATATCTGTACACTGACTGGTGTCTCTCAGTCCCTCTCTCTCAGGGACATATCTGAACACTGAGTGGTGTCTCTCAGTCCCTGTGTCTCAGGGAGATATATGTACACTGACTGGTGTCTCTCAGTCCCTCTCTCTCAGGGATGTATCTGTACACTGAGTGGTGTCTCTCAGTCCCTGTCTCTCAGGGAGATATATGTACACTGATTGGTGTCTCTCAGTCCCTGTCTCTCAGGGAGATATATGTGCACTGACTGGTGTCTCTCAGTCCTTGTCTCTCAGGGAGATATCTGTACACTGAGTGGTGTCTTTCAGTCCCTCTCTCTCAGGGAGATATCTGTACACTGAGTGGTGTCTCTCAGTTCCTGTCTCTCAGGGAGATATCTGTACACTGAATGGTGTGTCTCAGTCCCTCTCTCTCAGGGAGATATCTGTACTCTGACTGGTGTCTCTCAGTCCCTGTCTCTCAGGGAGATATCTGTACACTGAGTGGTGTCTCTCAGTCCCTGTCTCTCAGGGAGATATATGTACACTGACTGGTGTCTCTCAGTCCCTCTCTCTCAGGGAGGTATCTGTACACTGACTGGTGTCTCTCAGTCCCTGTCTTTCAGGGCGATATCTGTACACTGACTGGTGTCTCTCAGTCCCTCTCTCTCAGGGACATATCTGAACACTGAGTGGTGTCTCTCAGTCCCTGTGTCTCAGGGAGATATATGTACACTGACTGGTGTGTCTCAGTCCCTCTCTCTCAGGGAGATATCTGTACTCTGACTGGTGTCTCTCAGTCCCTGTCTCTCAGCGAGATATCTGTACACTGACTGGTGTCTCTCAGTCCCTCTCTCTCAGGGAGGTATCTGTACACTGAGTGGTGTCTCTCAGTCCCTCTCTCTCAGGGACATATATGTACACTGACTGGTGTCTCTCAGTCCCTCTCTCTCAGGGAGATATCTGTACACTGACTGGTGTCTCTCAGTCCCTCTCTCTCAGGGAGATATCTGTACACTGAGTGGTGTCTCACAGCCCCTGTCTCTCAGGGAGATATCTGTACACTGACTGGTGTCTCTCAGTCCCTCTCTCTCAGGGAGGTATCTGTACACTGAGTGGTGTCTCTCAGTCCCTCTCTCTCAGGGAGATATCTGTACACTGAGTGGTGTCTCTCAGTCCCTCTCTCTCAGGGAGATATCTGTACACTGAGTGGTGTCTCTCAGTCCCTGTCTCTCAGGGAGATATATGTACACTGACTGGTGTCTCTCAGTCCCTCTCTCAGGGAGATATCTGTACACTGACTGGTGTCTCTCAGTCCCTCTCTCTCAGGGAGATATCTGTACACTGAGTGGTGTCTCACAGCCCCTGACTCTCAGGGAGATATCTGTACACTGTCTGGTGTCTCTCAGTCCCTGTCTGTCAGGGAGATATCTACACACTGAGTGGTGTCTCTCAGTCCCTGTCTCTCAGGGAGCTTTATGTGCACTGAGTGGTGTCTCTCAGGGAAATATCTGTACACTGGCTGGTGTCTCTCAGTCCCTGTCTCTCAAGGAGCTTTATGTACACTAAGTGGTGTCTCTCAGTCCCTCTCTCTCAGGGAGATATTTGTACACTGACTGGTGTCTCTCAGTCCCTGTCTCTCAGGGAGATATCTGTACACTGAGTGGTGTCTCTCAGTCCCTCTCTCTCAGGGAGATATCTGTACACTGACTGGTGTCTCTCAGTCCCTGTCTCTCAGGGAGATATCTGTACACTGAGTGGTGTCTCTCAGTCCCTCTCTCTCAGGGAGATATCTGTACACTGACTGGTGTCTCTCAGTCCCTTTCTCTCAGGGAGATATCTGTACACTGAGTGGTGTCTCACAGTCCCTCTCTCTCAGGGAGACAACTGTACACTGACTGGTGTCTCTCAGTCCCTGTCTCTCAGGGAGATATCTGTACACTGAGTGGTGTCTCTCAGTCCCTCTCTCTCAGGGAGATATCTGTACACTGACTGGTGTCTCTCAGTCCCTGTCTCTCAGGGAGATATCTATACACTGAATGGTGTCGCTCAGTCCCTGTCTGTCAGGGAGATATCTGTACACTGACTGGTGTCTCTCAGTCCCTCTCTCTCAGGGAGATATCTGAACGCTGACTAGTGTCTCTCAGTCCCTCTCTCTCAGGGAGATATCTGTACACTGAGTGGTGTCTCTCAGTCACTCTCTCTCAGGGAGATATCTGTACACTGACTGGTGTCTCTCAGTCCCTGTCTCTCAGGGAGATATATGTACACTGACTGGTGTCTCTCAGTCCCTCTCTCGGGGAGGTATCTGTAGACTGAGTGGTGTCTCTCAGTCCCTGTCTCTCAGGGAGATATATGGACACTGACTGGTGTCTCTCAGTCCTTGTCTCTCAGGGAGATATCTGTACACTGAGTGGTGTCTCTCAGTCCCTCTCTCTCACGGAGATATCTGTACACTGACTGGTGTCTCTCAGTCCCTGTCTCTCAGGGAGATATCTGTACACTGATTGGTGTCTCTCAGTCCCTCTCTCTCAGGGAGATATCTGTACACTGACTGGTGTCTCTCAGTCCCTCTCTCTCAGGGAGATATCTGTACACTGAGTGGTGTCTCGCAGTCCCTGTCTCTCAGGGAGATATCTGTACACTGAGTGGTGTCTTTCAGTCCCTCTCTCTCAGGGAGATATCTGAACACTGAGTGGTGTCTCTCAGTCCCTGTGTCTCAGGGAGATATCTGTACACTGACTGGTGTCTATCAGTCCCTCTCTCTCAGGGAGGTATCTGTACACTGAGTGGTGTCTCTCAGTCCCTGTCTCTCAGGGAGATATATGTACACTGACTGGTGTCTCTCAGTCCCTCTCTCTCAGCGAGGTATCTGTACACTGAGTGGTGTCTCTCAGTCCCTGTCTCTCAGGGAGATATATGTACACTGACTGGTGTCTCTCAGTCCCTCTCTCTCAGGGAGATATCTGTACACTGACTGGTGTCTCTCAGTCCCTCTCTCTCAGGGTGATATCTGTACACTGAGTGGTGTCTCTCAGTCCCTGTCTCTCAGGGAGATATCTGTACACTGAGTGGTGTCTCTCAGTCCCTGTCTCTCAGGGAGATATCTGTACACTGAGTGGTGTCTCTCAGTACCTCTCTCTCACGGAGATATCTGTACACTGACTGGTGTCTCTCAGTCCCTGTCTCTCAGGGAGATATCTGTACACTGACTGGTGTCTCTCAGTCCCTCTCTCTCAGGGAGATATCTGTACACTGACTGGTGTCTCACAGTCCCTCTCTCTCAGAGAGATATCTGTACACTGACTGGTGTCTCTCAGTCCCTCTCTCTCAGGGAGATATCTGTACACTGAGTGGTGTCTCTCAGTCCCTCTCTCTCAGGGAGATATCTGTACACTGAGTGGTGTCTCTCAGTCCCTGTCTCTCAGGGAGATATATGTACACTGACTGGTGTCTCTCAGTCCCTCTCTCTCAGGGAGGTATCTGTACACTGACTGGTGTCTCTCAGTCCCTGTCTCTCAGGGAGATATCTGTACACTGACTGGTGTCTCTCAGTCCCTCTCTCTCAGGGACATATCTGAACACTGAGTGGTGTCTCTCAGTCCCTGTGTCTCAGGGAGATATATGTACACTGACTGGTGTCTCTCAGTCCCTCTCTCTCAGGGAGGTATCTGTACACTGAGTGGTGTCTCTCAGTCCCTGTCTCTCAGGGAGATATATGTACACTGATTGGTGTCTCTCAGTCCCTCTCTCTCAGGGAGATATCTGTACACTGACTGGTGTCTCTCAGTCCCTCTCTCTCAGGGAGATATCTGTACACTGAGTGGTGTCTCTCAGTCACTCTCTCTCAGGGAGATATCTGTACACTGACTGGTGTCTCTCAGTCCCTGTCTCTCAGGGAGATATATGGACACTGACTGGTGTCTCTCAGTCCTTGTCTCTCAGGGAGATATCTGTACACTGAGTGGTGTCTCTCAGTCCCTCTCTCTCACGGAGATATCTGTACACTGACTGGTGTCTCTCAGTCCCTGTCTCTCAGGGAGATATCTGTACACTGATTGGTGTCTCTCAGTCCCTCTCTCTCAGGGAGATATCTGTACACTGACTGGTGTCTCTCAGTCCCTCTCTCTCAGGGAGATATCTGTACACTGAGTGGTGTCTCTCAGTCCCTGTCTCTCAGGGAGATATCTGTACACAGAGTGGTGTCTCTCAGTCCCTCTCTCTCAGGGAGATATCTGAACACTGAGTGGTGTCTCTCAGTCCCTGTGTCTCAGGGAGATATCTGTACACTGATTGGTGTCTCTCAGTCCCTCTCTCTCAGGGAGATATCTGTACACTGACTGGTGTCTCTCAGTCCCTCTCTCTCAGGGAGATATCTGTACACTGAGTGGTGTCTCTCAGTCCCTGTCTCTCAGGGAGATATCTGTACACTGAGTGGTGTCTCTCAGTCCCTCTCTCTCAGGGAGATATCTGAACACTGAGTGGTGTCTCTCAGTCCCTGTGTCTCAGGGAGATATCTGTACACTGACTGGTGTGTATCAGTCCCTGTCTCTCAGGGAGATATATGTACACTGACTGGTGTCTCTCAGTCCCTCTCTCTCAGGGAGGTATCTGTACACTGAGTGGTGTCTCTCAGTCCCTGTCTCTCAGGGAGATATATGTACACTGACTGGTGTCTCTCAGTCCCTCTCTCTCAGCGAGGTATCTGTACACTGAGTGGTGTCTCTCAGTCCCTCTCTCTCAGGGAGATATCTGTACACTGACTGTGTCTCTCAGTCCCTCTCTCTCAGGGTGATATCTGTACACTGAGTGGTGTCTCTCAGTCCCTGTCTCTCAGGGAGATATCTGTACACTGAGTGGTGTCTCTCAGTCCCTGTCTCTCAGGGAGATATCTGTACACTGAGTGGTGTCTCTCAGTCCCTGTCTCTCAGGGAGATATCTGTACACTGAGTGGTGTCTCTCAGTACCTCTCTCTCACGGAGATATCTGTACACTGACTGGCGTCTCTCAGTCCCTGTCTCTCAGGGAGATATCTGTACACTGAGTGGTGTCTCTCAGTCCCTCTCTCTCAGGGAGATATCTGTACACTGACTGGTGTCTCACAGTCCCTCTCTCTCAGAGAGATATCTGTACACTGACTGGTGTCTCTCAGTCCCTCTCTCTCAGGGAGATATCTGTACACTGAGTGGTGTCTCTCAGTCCCTCTCTCTCAGGGAGATATCTGTACACTGAGTGGTGTCTCTCAGTCCCTGTCTCTCAGGGAGATATATGTACACTGACTGGTGTCTCTCTGTCCCTCTCTCTCAGGGAGGTATCTGTACACTGACTGGTGTCTCTCAGTCCCTGTCTCTCAGGGAGATATCTGTACACTGACTGGTGTCTCTCAGTCCCTGTCTCTCAGGGAGATATCATACACTGAATGCTGTCGCTCAGTCCCTGTCTGTCAGGGAGATATCTGTACACTGACTGGTGTCTCTCAGTCCCTCTCTCTCAGGGAGATATCTGAACGCTGACTAGTGTCTCTCAGTCCCTCTCTCTCAGGGAGATATCTGTACACTGAGTGGTGTCTCTCAGTCACTCTCTCTCAGGGAGATATCTGTACACTGACTGGTGTCTCTCAGTCCCTGTCTCTCAGGGAGATATATGTACACTGACTGGTGTCTCTCAGTCCCTCTCTCTCAGCGAGGTATCTGTACACTGAGTGGTGTCTCTCAGTCCCTGTTTCTCAGGGAGATATCTGTACACTGACTGGTGTCTCTCAGTCCCTCTCTCTCAGGGAGATATCTGTACACTGAGTGGTGTCTCTCAGTCCCTCTCTCTCAGGGAGATATCTGTACACTGAGTGGTGTCTCTCAGTCCCTGTCTCTCAGGGAGATATATGTACACTGACTGGTGTCTCTCAGTCCCTGTCTCTCAGGGAGATATCTGTACACTGAGTGGTGTCTCTCAGTACCTCTCTCTCACGGAGATATCTGTACACTGACTGGTGTCTCTCAGTCCCTCTCTCTCAGGGAGATATCTGTACACTGAGTGGTGTCTCACAGCCCCTGTCTCTCAGGGAGATATCTGTACACTGACTGGTGTCTCTCAGTCCCTGTCTGTCACGGAGATATCTTTTCACTGAGTGGTGTCTCTCAGTCCCTGTCTCTCAGGGAGCTTTATGTACACTGAGTGGTGTCTCACAGTGCCTCTCTCTCAGGGAGATATCTGTACACTGACTGGTGTCTCTCAGTCCCTGTCTCTCAGGGAGATATCTGTACACTGAGTGGTGTCTCTCAGTCCCTCTCTCTCAGGGAGATATCTGTACACTGACTGGTGTCTCTCAGTCCCTCTCTCTCAGGGAGATATCTGTACACTGACTGGTGTCTCTCAGTCCCTCTCTCTCCGGGAGATATATGTACACTGACTGGTGTCTCTCAGTCCCTCTCTCTCAGGGAGGTATCTGTACACTGACTGGTGTCTCTCAGCCCCTGTCTCTCAGGGAGATATCTGTACACTGAGTGGTGTCTCTCAGTCCCTGTCTCTCAGGGAGATATCTGTACACTGACTGGTGTCTCTCAGTCCCTGTCTCTCAGTGAGCTTTATGTACACTGAGTGGGGTCTCTCAGGGAGATATCTGTACACTGAGTGGTGTCTCTCAGTCCCTGTCTCTCAGGGAGATATATGTACACTGACTGGTGTCTCTCAGTCCCTCTCTCTCAGGGAGATATCTGTACACTGACTGGTGTCTCTCAGTCCCTCTCTCTCAGGGAGATATCTGTACACTGAGTGGTGTCTCACAGCCCCTGTCTCTCAGGGAGATATCTGGACACTGTCTGGTGTCTCTCAGTCCCTGTCTGTCAGGGAGATATCTATACACTGAGTGGTGTCTCTCAGTCCCTCTCTCTCAGGGAGATATCTGTACACTGACTGGTGTCTCACAGTCCCTCTCTCTCAGGGAGATATCTGTACACTGACTGGTGTCTCTCAGTCCCTGTCTCTCAGGGAGCTTTATGTACACTGAGTGGTGTCTCTCAGGGAGATATCTGTACACTGACTGGTGTCTCTCAGTCCCTGTCTCTCAGGGAGCTTTATGTACACTGAGTGGTGTCTCACAGTCCCTCTCTCTCAGGGAGATATCTGTACACTGACTGGTGTCTCTCAGTCCCTGTCTCTCAGGGAGATATCTGTGCACTGGGTGGTGTCTCTCAGTCCCTCTCTCTCAGGGAGATATCTGTACACTGAGTGGTGTCTCTCAGTCCCTCTGTCTCAGGGAGATATCTGTACACTGACTGGTGTCTCTCAGTCCCTGTCTCTCAGGGAGATATATGTACACTGACTGGTGTCTCTCAGTCCCTCTCTCAGGGAGGTATCTGTACACTGAGTGGTGTCTCTCAGTCCCTGTCTCTCAGGGAGATATATGTGCACTGACTGGTGTCTCTCAGTCCTTATCTCTCAGGGAGATATCTGTACACTGAGTGGTGTCTTTCAGTCCCTCTCTCTCAGGGAGATATCTGTACACTGAGTGGTGTCTCTCAGTTCCTGTCTCTCAGGGAGATATCTGTACACTGAATGGTGTGTCTCAGTCCCTCTCTCTCAGGGAGATATCTGTACTCTGACTGGTGTCTCTCAGTCCCTGTCTCTCAGGGAGATATCTGTACACTGACTGGTGTCTCTCAGTCCCTCTCTCTCAGGGAGGTATCTGTACACTGAGTGGTGTCTCTCAGTCCCTCTCTCTCAGGGACATATATGTGCACTGACTGGTGTCTCTCAGTCCCTCTCTCTCAGGGAGATATCTGTACACTGACTGGTGTCTCTCAGTCCCTCTCTCTCAGGGAGATATCTGTACACTGAGTGGTGTCTCACAGCCCCTGTCTCTCAGGGAGATATCTGTACACTGACTGGTGTCTCTCAGTCCCTCTCTCTCAGGGAGGTATCTGTACACTGAGTGGTGTCTCTCAGTCCCTCTCTCTCAGGGAGATATCTGTACACTGAGTGGTGTCTCTCAGTCCCTCTCTCTCAGGGAGATATCTGTACACTGAGTGGTGTCTCTCAGTCCCTGTCTCTCAGGGAGATATATGTACACTGACTGGTGTCTCTCAGTCCCTCTCTCAGGGAGATATCTGTACACTGACTGGTGTCTCTCAGTCCCTCTCTCTCAGGGAGATATCTGTACACTGAGTGGTGTCTCACAGCCCCTGACTCTCAGGGAGATATCTGTACACTGTCTGGTGTCTCTCAGTCCCTGTCTGTCAGGGAGATTTCTACACACTGAGTGGTGTCTCTCAGTCCCTGTCTCTCAGGGAGCTTTATGTGCACTGAGTGGTGTCTCTCAGGGAAATATCTGTACACTGGCTGGTGTCTCTCAGTCCCTGTCTCTCAGGGAGCTTTATGTACACTAAGTGGTGTCTCTCAGTCCCTCTCTCTCAGGGAGATATTTGTACACTGACTGGTGTCTCTCAGTCCCTGTCTCTCAGGGAGATATCTGTGCACTGAGTGGTGTCTCTCAGTCCCTCTCTCTCAGGGAGATATCTGTACACTGACTGGTGTCTCTCAGTCCCTTTCTCTCAGGGAGATATCTGTACACTGAGTGGTGTCTCACAGTCCCTCTCTCTCAGGGAGACATCTGTACACTGAGTGGTGTCTCTCAGTCCCTCTCTCTCAGGGAGATATCTGTACACTGACTGGTGTCTCTCAGTCCCTGTCTCTCAGGGAGATATCTATACACTGAATGGTGTCGCTCAGTCCCTGTCTGTCAGGGAGATATCTGTACACTGACTGGTGTCTCTCAGTCCCTCTCTCTCAGGGAGATATCTGAACGCTGACTAGTGTCTCTCAGTCCCTCTCTCTCAGGGAGATATCTGTACACTGAGTGGTGTCTCTCAGTCACTCTCTCTCAGGGAGATATCTGTGCACTGACTGGTGTCTCTCAGTCCCTCTCTCTCAGGGAGATATCTGTACACTGACTGGTGTCTCTCAGTCCCTCTCTCTCAGGGAGATATCTGTACACTGAGTGGTGTCTCACAGCCCCTGTCTCTCAGGGAGATATCTGTACACTGACTGGTGTCTCTCAGTCCCTCTCTCTCAGGGAGGTATCTGTACACTGAGTGGTGTCTCTCAGTCCCTCTCTCTCAGGGAGATATCTGTACACTGAGTGGTGTCTCTCAGTCCCTCTCTCTCAGGGAGATATCTGTACACTGAGTGGTGTCTCTCAGTCCCTGTCTCTCAGGGAGATATATGTACACTGACTGGTGTCTCTCAGTCCCTCTCTCAGGGAGATATCTGTACACTGAGTGGTGTCTCTCAGTCCCTGTCTCTCAGGGAGATATCTGTACACTGAGTGGTGTCTCTCAGTCCCTCTCTCTCAGGGCGATATCTGAACACTGAGTGGTGTCTCTCAGTCCCTGTGTCTCAGGGAGATATCTGTACACTGATTGGTGTCTCTCAGTCCCTCTCTCTCAGGGAGATATCTGTACACTGACTGGTGTCTCTCAGTCCCTCTCTCTCAGGGAGATATCTGTACACTGAGTGGTGTCTCTCAGTCCCTGTCTCTCAGGGAGATATCTGTACACTGAGTGGTGTCTCTCAGTCCCTCTCTCTCAGGGAGGTATCTGTACACTGAGTGGTGTCTCTCAGTCCCTGTGTCTCAGGGAGATATCTGTACACTGACTGGTGTCTATCAGTCCCTCTCTCTCAGGGAGGTATCTGTACACTGAGTGGTGTCTCTCAGTCCCTGTCTCTCAGGGAGATATCTGTACACTGAGTGGTGTCTCTCAGTACCTCTCTCTCAGGGAGATATCTGTACACTGACTGGCGTCTCTCAGTCCCTGTCTCTCAGGGAGATATCTGTACACTGACTGGTGTCTCTCAGTCCCTCTCTCTCAGGGAGATATCTGTACACTGACTGGTGTCTCACAGTCCCTCTCTCTCAGAGAGATATCTGTACACTGACTGGTGTCTCTCAGTCCCTCTCTCTCCGGGAGATATATGTACACTGACTGGTGTCTCTCAGTCCCTCTCTCTCAGGGAGGTATCTGTACACTGACTGGTGTCTCTCAGCCCCTGTCTCTCAGGGAGATATCTGTACACTGAGTGGTGTCTCTCAGTCCCTGTCTCTCAGGGAGATATCTGTACACTGACTGGTGTCTCTCAGTCCCTGTCTCTCAGTGAGCTTTATGTACACTGAGTGGGGTCTCTCAGGGAGATATCTGTACACTGAGTGGTGTCTCTCAGTCCCTGTCTCTCAGGGAGATATATGTACACTGACTGGTGTCTCTCAGTCCCTCTCTCTCAGGGAGATATCTGTACACTGACTGGTGTCTCTCAGTCCCTCTCTCTCAGGGAGATATCTGTACACTGAGTGGTGTCTCACAGCCCCTGTCTCTCAGGGAGATATCTGGACACTGTCTGGTGTCTCTCAGTCCCTGTCTGTCAGGGAGATATCTATACACTGAGTGGTGTCTCTCAGTCCCTCTCTCTCAGGGAGATATCTGTACACTGACTGGTGTCTCACAGTCCCTCTCTCTCAGGGAGATATCTGTACACTGACTGGTGTCTCTCAGTCCCTGTCTCTCAGGGAGCTTTATGTACACTGAGTGGTGTCTCTCAGGGAGATATCTGTACACTGGCTGGTGTCTCTCAGTCCCTGTCTCTCAGGGAGCTTTATGTACACTAAGTGGTGTCTCTCAGTCCCTCTCTCTCAGGGAGATATTTGTACACTGACTGGTGTCTCTCAGTCCCTGTCTCTCAGGGAGATATCTGTGCACTGAGTGGTGTCTCTCAGTCCCTCTCTCTCAGGGAGATATCTGTACACTGACTGGTGTCTCTCAGTCCCTTTCTCTCAGGGAGATATCTGTACACTGAGTGGTGTCTCACAGTCCCTCTCTCTCAGGGAGACATCTGTACACTGACTGGTGTCTCTCAGTCCCTGTCTCTCAGGGAGATATCCGTACACTGAGTGGTGTCTCTCAGTCCCTCTCTCTCAGGGAGATATCTGTACACTGACTGGTGTCTCTCAGTCCCTGTCTCTCAGGGAGATATCTATACACTGAATGGTGTCGCTCAGTCCCTGTCTGTCAGGGAGATATCTGTACACTGACTGGTGTCTCTCAGTCCCTCTCTCTCAGGGAGATATCTGAACGCTGACTAGTGTCTCTCAGTCCCTCTCTCTCAGGGAGATATCTGTACACTGAGTGGTGTCTCTCAGTCACTCTCTCTCAGGGAGATATCTGTACACTGACTGGTGTCTCTCAGTCCCTGTCTCTCAGGGAGATATATGTACACTGACTGTTGTCTCTCAGTCCCTCTCTCGGGGAGGTATCTGTACACTGAGTGGTGTCTCTCAGTCCCTGTCTCTCAGGGAGATATATGGACACTGACTGGTGTCTCTCAGTCCTTGTCTCTCAGGGAGATATCTGTACACTGAGTGGTGTCTCTCAGTCCCTGTCTCTCAGGGAGATATCTGTACACTGATTGGTGTCTCTCAGTCCCTCTCTCTCAGGGAGATATCTGTACACTGACTGGTGTCTCTCAGTCCCTCTCTCTCAGGGAGATATCTGTACACTGAGTGGTGTCTCTCAGTCCCTGTCTCTCAGGGAGATATCTGTACACTGAGTGGTGTCTCTCAGTCCCTCTCTCTCAGGGCGATATCTGAACACTGAGTGGTGTCTCTCAGTCCCTGTGTCTCAGGGAGATATCTGTACACTGATTGGTGTCTCTCAGTCCCTCTCTCTCAGGGAGATATCTGTACACTGACTGGTGTCTCTCAGTCCCTCTCTCTCAGGGAGATATCTGTACACTGAGTGGTGTCTCTCAGTCCCTGTCTCTCAGGGAGATATCTGTACACTGAGTGGTGTCTCTCAGTCCCTCTCTCTCAGGGAGGTATCTGTACACTGAGTGGTGTCTCTCAGTCCCTGTGTCTCAGGGAGATATCTGTACACTGACTGGTGTCTATCAGTCCCTCTCTCTCAGGGAGGTATCTGTACACTGAGTGGTGTCTCTCAGTCCCTGTCTCTCAGGGAGATATCTGTACACTGAGTGGTGTCTCTCAGTACCTCTCTCTCAGGGAGATATCTGTACACTGACTGGCGTCTCTCAGTCCCTGTCTCTCAGGGAGATATCTGTACACTGACTGGTGTCTCTCAGTCCCTCTCTCTCAGGGAGATATCTGTACACTGACTGGTGTCTCACAGTCCCTCTCTCTCAGAGAGATATCTGTACACTGACTGGTGTCTCTCAGTCCCTCTCTCTCAGGGAGATATCTGTACACTGAGTGGTGTCTCTCAGTCCCTCTCTCTCAGGGAGATATCTGTACACTGAGTGGTGTCTCTCAGTCCCTGTCTCTCAGGGAGATATATGTACACTGACTGGTGTCTCTCTGTCCCTCTCTCTCAGGGAGGTATCTGTACACTGACTGGTGTCTCTCAGTCCCTGTCTCTCAGGGAGATATCTGTACACTGACTGGTGTCTCTCAGTCCCTCTCTCTCAGGGTCATATCTGAACACTGAGTGGTGTTTCTCAGTCCCTGTGTCTCAGGGAGATATATGTACACTGACTGGTGTCTCTCAGTCACTCTCTCTCAGGGAGGTATCTGTACACTGAGTGGTGTCTCTCAGTCCCTGTCTCTCAGGGAGATATATGTACACTGATTGGTGTCTCTCAGTCCCTCTCTCTCAGGGAGATATCTGTACACTGACTGGTGTCTCTCAGTCCCTCTCTCTCAGGGAGATATCTGTACACTGAGTGGTGTCTCTCAGTCCCTGTCTCTCAGGGAGATATCTGTACACTGAGTGGTGTCTCTCAGTCCCTCTCTCTCAGGGAGATATCTGAACACTGAGTGGTGTCTCTCAGTCCCTGTCTCTCAGGGAGATATCTGTACACTGACTGGTGTCTCTCAGTCCCTCTCTCTCAGGGAGATATCTGTACACTGACTGGTGTCTCTCAGTCCCTCTCTCTCAGGGAGATATCTGTACACTGAGTGGTGTCTCTCAGTCCCTGTCTCTCAGGGAGATATCTGTACACTGACTGGTGTCTCTCAGCCCCTCTCTCTCAGGGAGATATCTGTACGCTGACTAGTGTCTCTCAGTCCCTCTCTCTCAGGGAGATATCTGTACACTGAGTGGTGTCTCTCAGTCCCTCTCTCTCAGGGAGATATCTGTACACTGACTGGTGTCTCTCAGTCCCTCTCTCTCAGGGAGATATATGTACACAGACTGGTGTCTCTCAGTCCCTCTCTCAGGAAGGTATCTGTACACTGAGTGGTGTCTCTCATTCCCTGTCTCTCAGGGAGATATATGTACACTGACTGGTGTCTCTCAGTCCTTGTCTCTTAGGGAGATATCTGTACGCTAAGTGTTGTCTCTCAGTCCCTCTCTCTCAGGGAGATATCTGTACACTGAGTGGTGTCTCTCAGTTCCTGTCTCTCAGGGAGATATCTGTAGACTGAATGGTGTCTCTCAGTCCCTCTCTCTCAGGGAGATATCTGTACTCTGACTGGTGTCTCTCAGTCCCTGTCTCTCAGGGAGATATCTGTGCACTGAGTGCTGTCTCTCAGTCCCTCTCTCTCAGGGAGATATCTTTACAATGAGTGGTGTCTCTCAGTCCCTGTCTCTCAGGGAGATATATGTACACTGAATGGTGTCTCTCAGTCCCTCTCTCTCAGGGAGGTATCTGTACACTGAGTGGTGTCTCTCAGTCCATGTCTCTCAGGGAGATATATGTACACTGACTGGTGTCTCTCAGTCCCTCTCTCTCAGGGAGATATTTGTACACTGACTGGTGTCTCTCAGTCCCTGTCTCTCAGGGAGATATCTGTACACTGAGTGGTGTCTCTCAGTCCCTCTCTCTCAGGGAGATATCTGTACACTGACTGGTGTCTCTCAGTCCCTTTCTCTCAGGGAGATATCTGGACACTGAGTGGTGTCTCACAGTCCCTCTTTCTCAGGGAGACATCTGTACACTGACTGGTGTCTCTCAGTCCCTGTCTCTCAGGGAGATATCTGTACACTGAGTGGTGTCTCTCAGTCCCTCTCTCTCAGGGAGATATCTGTACACTGACTGGTGTCTCTCAGTCCCTGTCTCTCAGGGAGATATCTATACACTGAGTGGTGTCTCTCAGTCCCTGTCTGTCAGGGAGATATCTGTACACTGACTGGTGTCTCTCAGTCCCTCTCTCTCAGGGAGATATCTGAACGCTGACTAGTGTCTCTCAGTCCCTCTCTCTCAGGGAGATATCTGTACACTGAGTGGTGTCTCTCAGTCACTCTCTCTCAGGGAGATATCTGTACACTGACTGGTGTCTCTCAGTCCCTGTCTCTCAGTGAGATATATGTACACTGACTGGTGTCTCTCAGTCCCTCTCTCGGGGAGATATCTGTACACTGAGTGGTGTCTCTCAGTCCCTGTCTCTCAGGGAGATATATGGACAGTGACTGGTGTCTCTCAGTCCTTGTCTCTCAGGGAGATATCTGCACACTGAGTGGTGTCTCTCAGTCCCTCTCTCTCAGGGAGATATCTGTACACTGAGTGGCGTCTCTCAGTTCCTGTCTCTCAGGGAGATATCTGTACACTGAATGGTGTCTCTCAGTCCCTCTCTCTCAGGGAGATATCTGTACTCTGACTGGTGTCTCTCAGTCCCTGTCTCTCAGGGAGATATCTGTGCACTGAGTGGTGTCTCTCAGTCCCTCTCTCTCAGGGAGATATCTGTACACTGACTGGTGTCTCTCAGTCCCTCTCTCTCAGGGAGGTATCTGTCCACTGAGTGGTGTCTCTCAGTCCCTGTCTCTCAGGGACATATATGTACACTGACTGGTGTCTCTCAGTCCCTCTCTCTCAGGGAGATATCTGTACACTGACTGGTGTCTCTCAGTCCCTCTCTCTCAGGGCGATATCTGTACACTGAGTGGTGTCTCACAGCCCCTGTCTCTCAGGGAGATATCTGTACACTGACTGGTGTCTCTCAGTCCCTCTCTCTCAGGGAGATATCTGTACACTGAGTGGTGTCTCTCAGTCCCTCTCTCTCAGGGAGATATCTGTGCACTGAGTGGTGTCTCTCAGGGAGATATCTGTACATTGAGTGGTGTCTCTCAGTCCCTGTCTCTCAGGGAGATATCTGTACACTGAGTGGTGTCTCTCAGTCCCTCTCTCTCAGGGAGATATCTGAACACTGAGTGGTGTCTCTCAGTCCCTGTGTCTCAGGGAGATATCTGTACACTGACTGGTGTCTATCAGTCCCTGTCTCTCAGGGAGATATATGTACACTGACTGGTGTCTCTCAGTCCCTCTCTCTCAGGGAGGTATCTGTACACTGAGTGGTGTCTCTCAGTCCCTGTCTCTCAGGCAGATATATTTACACTGACTGGTGTCTCTCAGTCCCTCTCTCTCAGCGAGGTATCTGTACACTGAGTGGTGTCTCTCAGTCCCTGTCTCTCAGGGAGATATCTGTACACTGACTGGTGTCTCTCAGTCCCTCTCTCTCAGGGAGATATCTGTGCACTGAGTGGTGTCTCTCAGTCCCTCTCTCTCAGGGAGATATCTGTACACTGAGTGGTGTCTCTCAGTCCCTGTCTCTCAGGGAGATATCTGTACACTGAGTGGTGTCTCTCAGTCCCTGTCTCTCAGGGAGATATCTGTACACTGACTGGTGTCTCTCAGTACCTCTCTCTCACGGAGATATCTGTACACTGACTGGTGTCTCTCAGTCCCTCTCTCTCAGGGAGGTATCTGTACACTGAGTGGTGTCTCTCAGTCCCTGTCTCTCAGGGAGATATATGTACACTGACTGGTGTCTCTCAGTCCCTCTCTCTCAGCGAGGTATCTGTACACTGAGTGGTGTCTCTCAGTCCCTGTCTCTCAGGGAGACATATGTACACTGACTGGTGTCTCTCAGTCCCTCTCTCTCAGGGAGATATCTGTACACTGACTGGTGTCTCTCAGTCCCTCTCTCTCAGGGTGATATCTGTACACTGAGTGGTGTCTCTCAGTCCCTGTCTCTCAGGGAGATATCTGTACACTGAGTGGTGTCTCACAGTCCCTCTCTCTCAGGGAGATATCTGTACACTGACTGGTGTCTCTCAGTCCCTGCCTCTCAGGGAGATATCTGTACACTGACTGGTGTCTCTCAGTCCCTCTCTCTCAGGGAGATATCTGTACACTGAGTGGTGTCTCTCAGTCCCTGTCTCTCAGGGAGATATCTGTACACTGAGTGGTGTCTCACAGTCCCTCTCTCTCAGGGAGATATCTGTACACTGACTGGTGTCTCTCAGTCCCTCTCTCTCAGGGAGATATCTGTACACTGACTGGTGTCTCACAGTCCCTCTCTCTCAGGGAGATATATGTACACTGACTGGTGTGTCTCAGTCCCTCTCTCTCAGGGAGGTATCTGTACACTGAGTGGTGTCTCTCAGTCCCTGTCTCTCAGGGAGATATATGTACACTGACTGGTGTCTCTCAGTCCCTGTCTCTCAGGGAGATATCTGAACACTGAGTGGTGTCTCTCAGTCCCTCTCTCTCAGGGAGATATATGTACACTGACTGGTGTCTCTCAGTCCCTGTCTCTCAGGGAGGTATCTGTACACTGACCGGTGTCTCTCAGCCCCTGTCTCTCAGGGAGCTTTATGTACACTGAGTGGTGTCTCTCAGGGAGATATCTGTACACTGAGTGGTGTCTCTCAGTCCCTCTCTCTCAGGGAGATATCTGTACACTGACTGGTGTCTCTCAGCCCCTCTCTCTCAGGGAGATATCCGTGCACTGAGTGGTGTCTCACAGTCTCTCTCTCTCAGGGAGATATCTGTACACTGACTGGTGTCTCTCAGTCCCTGTCTCTCAGGGAGATATCTGTACACTGAGTGGTGACATTCAGTCCCTCTCTCTCAGGGAGATATCTGTACACTGAGTGGTGTCTCTCAGTCCCTCTCTCTCAGGGAGATATCTGTACACTGACTGGTGTCTCTCAGTCCCTCTCTCTCAGGGAGATATCTGTGCACTGAGTGGTGTCTCTCAGTCCCTCTCTCTCAGGGAGATATCTGTACACTGAGTGGTGTCTCTCAGTCCCTGTCTCTCAGGGAGATATATGTACACTGACTGGTGTCTCTCAGTCCCTCTCTCTCAGGGAGGTATCTGTACACTGAGTGGTGTCTCTCAGTCCCTGTCTCTCAGGGAGATATATGTACACTGACTGGTGTCTCTCAGTCCCTCTCTCTCGGGGAGATATCTGTACACTGACTGGTGTCTCTCAGTCCCTCTCTCTCAAGAAGATATATACGTACACTGAGTGGTGTCTCTCAGTCCCTCTCTCTCAGGGAGATATCTGTACACTGACTGGTGTCTCTCAGTCCCTCTCTCTCAGGGAGATATCTGTACACTGAGTGGTGTCTCTCAGTCCCTCTCTCTCAGGGAGATATCTGTACACTGAGTGGTGTCTCTCAGTCCCTCTCTCTCAGGGAGATATCTGTACACTGAGTGGTTTCTCTCAGTCCCTGTCTCTCAGGGAGATATCTGTACACTGAGTGGTGTCTCTCAGTCCCTGTCTCTCAGGGAGATATCTGTACACTGAGTGGTGTCTCTCAGTACCTCTCTCGCAGGGAGATATCTGGACACTGACTGGTGTCTCTCAGTCCCTGTCTCTCAGGGAGATATCTGTACACTGACTGGTGTCTCTCGGTCCCTCTCTCTCAGGGAGATATCTGTACACTGACTGGTTTCTCTCAGTCCCTGTCTGTCAGGGAGATATCTATACACTGAGTGGTGTCTCTCAGTCCCTCTCTCTCAGGGACATATCTGTACACTGACTGGTGTCTCTCAGTCCCTGTCTCTCAGAGAGATATCTGTACACTGAGTGGTGTCTCACAGTCCCTCTCTCTCAGGCAGATATCTGTACACTGACTGGTGTCTCTCAGTCCCTGTCTCTCAGGGATATATCTGTACACTGACTGATGTCTCTCAGTCCCTCTCTCTCAGGGAGATATCTGTACACTGAGTGGTGTCTCTCAGTCCCTGTCACTCAGGGAGATATCTGTACACTGAGTGGTGTCTCACAGTCCCTTTCTCTCAGGGAGATATCTGTACACTGAGTGGTGTCTCTCAGTCCCTCTCTCTCAGGGAGATAGATGTACACTGACTGGTGTCTCTCAGTCCCTGTCTCTCAGGGAGGTATCTGTACACTGACCGGTGTCTCTCAGCCCCTGTCTCTCAGGGAGCTTTATGTACACTGAGTGGTGTCTCTCAGGGAGATATCTGTACACTGAGTGGTGTCTCTCAGTCCCTCTCTCTCAGGGAGATATCTGTACACTGACTGGTGTCTCTCAGCCCCTCTCTCTCAGGGAGATATCCGTGCACTGAGTGGTGTCTCACAGTCCCTCTCTCTCAGGGAGATATCTGTACACTGACTGGTGTCTCTCAGTCCCTGTCTCTCAGGGAGATATCTGTACACTGAGTGGTGTCACTCAGTCCCTCTCTCTCAGGGAGATATCGGTACTCTGACTGGGGTCTCTCAGTCCCTGTCTCTCAGGGAGATATCTGTACACTGAGTGGTGTCTCTCAGTCCCTCTCTCTCAGGGAGATATCTGTACACTGAGTGGTGTCTCTCAGTCCCTGTCTCTCAGGGAGATATATGTACACTGACTGGTGTCTCTCAGTCCCTCTCTCTCAGGGAGGTATCTGTACACTGAGTGGTGTCTCTCAGTCCCTGTCTCTCAGGGAGATATATGTACACTGACTGGTGTCTCTCAGTCCCTCTCTCTCGGGGAGATATCTGTACACTGACTGGTGTCTCTCAGTCCCTGTCTCTCAGTGAGATATCTGTACACTGAGTGGTGTCTCTCAGTCCCTCTCTCTCAGGGACATATCTGTACACTGACTGGTGTCTCTCAGTCCCTGTCTCTCAGAGAGATATCTGTACACTGAGTGGTGTCTCACAGTCCCTGTCTCTCAGGGAGATATCTGTACACTGAGTGGTGTCTCTCAGTCCCTGTCTCTCAGGGAGATATCTATACACTGAGTGGTGTCTCTCAGTCCCTGTCTGTCAGGGAGATATCTGTACACTGACTGGTGTCTCTCAGTCCCTCTCTCTCAGGGAGATATCTGAACGCTGACTAGTGTCTCTCAGTCCCTCTCTCTCAGGGAGATATCTGTACACTGAGTGGTGTCTCTCAGTCACTCTCTCTCAGGGAGATATCTGTACACTGACTGGTGTCTCAGTCCCTGTCTCTCAGGGAGATATATGTACACTGACTGGTGTCTCTCAGTCCCTCTCTCGGGGAGATATCTGTACACTGAGTGGTGTCTCTCAGTCCCTGTCTCTCAGGGAGATATATGGACAGTGACTGGTGTCTCTCAGTCCTTGTCTCTCAGGGAGATATCTGCACACTGAGTGGTGTCTCTCAGTCCCTCTCTCTCAGGGAGATATCTGTACACTGAGTGGCGACTCTCAGTTCCTGTCTCTCAGGGAGATATCAGTACACTGAATGGTGTCTCTCAGTCCCTCTCTCTCAGGGAGATATCTGTACTCTGACTGGTGTCTCTCAGTCCCTGTCTCTCGGGGAGATATCTGTGCACTGAGTGGTGTCTCTCAGTCCCTCTCTCTCAGGGAGATATCTGTACACTGACTGGTGTCTCTCAGTCCCTCTCTCTCAGGGAGGTATCTGTCCACTGAGTGGTGTCTCTCAGTCCCTGTATCTCAGGGACATATATGTACACTGACTGGTGTCTCTCAGTCCCTCTCTCTCAGGGAGATATCTGTACACTGACTGGTGTCTCTCAGTCCCTCTCTCTCAGGGAGATATCTGTACACTGAGTGGTGTCTCACAGCCCCTGTCTCTCAGGGAGATATCTGTACACTGACTGGTGTCTCTCAGTCCCTCTCTCTCAGGGAGATATCTGTACACTGAGTGGTGTCTCTCAGTCCCTCTCTCTCAGGGAGATATCTGTGCACTGAGTGGTGTCTCTCAGGGAGATATCTGTACATTGAGTGGTGTCTCTCAGTCCCTGTCTCTCAGTGAGATATCTGTACACTGAGTGGTGTCTCTCAGTCCCTCTCTCTCAGGGAGATATCTGAACACTGAGTGGTGTCTCTCAGTCCCTGTGTCTCAGGGAGATATCTGTACACTGACTGGTGTCTATCAGTCCCTGTCTCTCAGGGAGATATATGTACACTGACTGGTGTCTCTCAGCCCCTCTCTCTCAGGGAGATATCCGTGCACTGAGTGGTGTCTCACAGTCCCTCTCTCTCAAGGAGATATCTGTACACTGAGTGGTGTCTCTCAGTCCCTGTCTCTCAGGGAGATATATGTACACTGACTGGTGTCTCTCAGTCCCTCTCTCTCAGGGAGGTATCTGTACACTGAGTGGTGTCTCTCAGTCCCTGTCTCTCAGGGAGATATATGTACACTGACTGGTGTCTCTCAGTCCCTCTCTCTCGGGGAGATATCTGTACACTGTCTGGTGCCTCTCAGTCCCTCTCTCTCAAGAAGATATCTGTACACTGAGTGGTGTCTCACAGCCCCTGTCTCTCAGGGAGATATCTGTACACTGACTGGTGTCTCTCAGTCCCTGTCTCTCAGGGAGATATCTGTGCACTGAGTGGTGTCTCACAGTCCCTCTCTCTCAGGGAGATATCTGTACACTGACTGGTGTCTCTCAGTCCCTGTCTCTCAGGGAGATATCTGTACACTGAGTGGTGTCTCTCAGTCCCTCTCTCTCAGGGAGATATCTGTACACTGACTGGTGTCTCTCAGTCCCTCTCTCTCAGGGAGATATCTGTACACTGACTGGTGTCTCTCAGTCCCTCTCTCTCAGGGAGATATCTGTACACTGAGTGGTGTCTCTCAGTCCCTCTCTCTCAGGGAGATATCTGGACACTGAGTGGTTTCTCTCAGTCCCTGTCTCTCAGGGAGATATCTGTACACTGAGTGGTGTCTCTCAGTCCCTGTCTCTCAGGGAGATATCTGTACACTGAGTGGTGTCTCTCAGTACCTCTCTCGCAGGGAGATATCTGGACACTGACTGGTGTCTCTCAGTCCCTGTCTCTCAGGGAGATATCTGTACACTGACTGGTGTCTCTCAGTCCCTCTCTCTCAGGGAGATATCTGTACACTGACTGGTGTCTCACAGTCCCTCTCTCTCAGAGAGATATCTGTACACTGACTGGTGTCTCTCAGTCCCTCTCTCTCAGGGAGATATCTGTACACTGAGTGGTGTCTCTCAGTCCCTCTCTCTCAAGGAGATATCTGTACACTGAGTGGTGTCTCTCAGTCCCTGTCTCTCAGGGAGATATATGTACACTGACTGGTGTCTCTCAGTCCCTCTCTCTCAGGGAGGTATCTGTACACTGACTGGTGCCTCTCAGTCCCTGTCTCTCAGGGAGATATCTGTACACTGAGTGGTGTCTCTCAGTCCCTGTCTCTCAGGGAGATATCTGAACACTGAGTGGTGTCTCTCAGTCCCTCTCTCTCAGGGAGATATATGTACACTGACTGGTGCCTCTCAGTCCCTCTCTCTCAGGGAGGTATCTGTACACTGAGTGGTGTCTCTCAGTCCATGTCTCTCAGGGAGATATATGTACACTGACTGGTGTCTCTCAGTCCCTCTCTCTCAGGGAGATATCTGTACACCGAGTGGTGTCTCACACCCCCTGTCTCTCAGGGAGATATCTGTACACTGACTGGTTTCTCTCAGTCCCTGTCTGTCAGGGAGATATCTATACACTGAGTGATGTCTCTCAGTCCCTGTCTCTCAGGCAGATATCTGTACACTGACTGGTGTCTCTCAGTCCCTGTCTCTCAGGGATATATCTGTAATCTGACTGATGTCTCTCAGTCCCTCTCTCTCAGGGAGATATCTGTACACTGAGTGGTGTCTCTCAGTCCCTGTCACTCAGGGAGATATCTGTACACTGAGTGGTGTCTCACAGTCCCTCTCTCTCAGGGAGATATCTGTACACTGACTGGTGTCTCTCAGTCCCTGTCTCTCAGGGAGATATCTGTACACTGAGTGGTGTCACTCAGTCCCTCTCTCTCAGGGAGCTTTATGTACACTGAGTGGTGTCTCTCAGTCCCTGTCACTCAGGGAGATATCTGTACACTGAGTGGTGTCTCACAGTCCCTCTCTCTCAGGGAGATATCTGTACACTGACTGGTGTCTCTCAGTCCCTGTCTCTCAGGGAGATATCTGTACACTGACTGGTGTCTCTCAGCCCCTGTCTCTCAGGGAGCTTTATGTACACTGAGTGGTGTCTCTCAGGGAGATATCTGTACACTGAGTGGTGTCTCTCAGTCCCTCTCTCTCAGGGAGATATCTGTACACTGACTGGTGTCTCTCAGCCCCTCTCTCTCAGGGAGATATCCGTGCACTGAGTGGTGTCTCACAGTCCCTCTCTCTCAGGGAGATATCTGTACACTGACTGGTGTCTCTCAGTCCCTGTCTCTCAGGGAGATATCTGTACACTGAGTGGTGTCACTCAGTCCCTCTCTCTCAGGGAGATATCGGTACTCTGACTGGGGTCTCTCAGTCCCTGTCTCTCAGGGAGATATCTGTACACTGAGTGGTGTCTCTCAGTCCCTCTCTCTCAGGGAGATATCTGTACACTGAGTGGTGTCTCTCAGTCCCTGTCTCTCAGGGAGATATATGTACACTGACTGGTGTCTCTCAGTCCCTCTCTCTCAGGGAGGTATCTGTACACTGAGTGGTGTCTCTCAGTCCCTGTCTCTCAGGTAGATATATGTACACTGACTGGTGTCTCTCAGTCCCTCTCTCTCGGGGAGATATCTGTACACTGACTGGTGTCTCTCAGTCCATCTCTCTCAAGAAGATATCTGTACACTGAGTGGTGTCTCACAGCCCCAGTCTCTCAGGGAGATATCTGTACACTGACTGGTGTCTCTCAGTCCCTGTCTCTCAGGGAGATATCTGTACACTGAGTGGTGTCTCTCAGTCCCTCTCTCTCAGGGACATATCTGTACACTGACTGGTGTCTCTCAGTCCCTGTCTCTCAGAGAGATATCTGTACACTGAGTGGTGTCTCACAGTCCCTCTCTCTCAGGGAGATATCTGTACACTGACTGATGTCTCTCAGTCCCTGTCTCTCAGGGAGATATCTGTACACTGACTGATGTCTCTCAGTCCCTCTCTCTCAGGGAGATATCTGTACACTGAGTGGTGTCTCTCAGTCCCTGTCTCTCAGGGAGATATCTGTACACTGAGTGGTGTCTCACAGTCCCTCTCTCTCAGGGAGATATCTGTACACTGACTGGTGTCTCTCAGTCCCTCTCTCTCAGGGAGATATCTGTACACTGACTGGTGTCTCTCAGTCCCTCTCTCTCAGGGAGATATCTGTACACTGAGTGGTGTCTCTCAGTCCCTGTCTCTCAGGGAGATATCTGTACACTGAGTGGTGTCTCACAGTCCCTCTCTCTCAGGGAGATATCTGTACACTGACTGGTGTCTCTCAGTCCCTCTCTCTCAGGGAGATATCTGTACACTGACTGGTGTCTCTCAGTCCCTCTCTCTCAGGGAGATATATGTACACTGACTGGTGTGTCTCAGTCCCTCTCTCTCAGGGAGGTATCTGTACACTGAGTGGTGTCTCTCAGTCCCTGTCTCTCAGGGAGATATATGTACACTGACTGGTGTCTCTCAATCCCTGTCTCTCAGGGAGATATCTGTACACTGAGTGGTGTCTCTCAGTCCCTCTCTCTCAGGGAGATATATGTACACTGACTGGTGTCTCTCAGTCCCTGTCTCTCAGGGAGGTATCTGTACACTGACCGGTGTCTCTCAGCCCCTGTCTCTCAGGGAGCTTTATGTACACTGAGTGGTGTCTCTCAGGGAGATATCTGTACACTGAGTGGTGTCTCTCAGTCCCTCTCTCTCAGGGAGATATCTGTACACTGACTGGTGTCTCTCAGCCCCTCTCTCTCAGGGAGATATCTGTGCACTGAGTGGTGTCTCACCGTCCCTGTCTCTCAGGGTGATATCTGTACACTGAGTGGTGTCTCTCAGTCCCTCTCTCTCAGGGAGGTATCTGTACACTGAGTGGTGTCTCTCAGTCCCTGTCTCTCAGGGAGATATATTTACACTGACTGGTGTCTCTCAGTCCCTCTCTCTCAGCGAGGTATCTGTACACTGAGTGGTGTCTCTCAGTCCCTGTCTCTCAGGGAGATATCTGTACACTGACTGGTGTCTCTCAGTCCCTCTCTCTCAGGGAGATATCTGTGCACTGAGTGGTGTCTCTCAGTCCCTCTCTCTCAGGGAGATATCTGCACACTGAGTGGTGTCTCTCAGTCCCTGTCTCTCAGGGAGATATCTGTACACTGAGTGGTGTCTCTCAGTCCCTGTCTCTCAGGGAGATATCTGTACACTGACTGGTGTCTCTCAGTACCTCTCTCTCACGGAGATATCTGTACACTGACTGGTGTCTCTCAGTCCCTCTCTCTCAGGGAGGTATCTGTACACTGAGTGGTGTCTCTCAGTCCCTGTCTCTCAGGGAGATATCTGTACACTGACTGGTGTCTCTCAGTCCCTCTCTCTCAGGGAGATATATGTACACTGTCTGGTGTGTCTCAGTCCCTCTCTCTCAGGGAGATATATGTACACTGACTGGTGTCTCTCAGTCCCTGTCTCTCAGGGAGGTATCTGTACACTGACCGGTGTCTCTCAGCCCCTGTCTCTCAGGGAGCTTTATGTACACTGAGTGGTGTCTCTCAGGGAGATATCTGTACACTGACTGGTGTCTCTCAGCCCCTCTCTCTCAGGGAGATATCCGTGCACTGAGTGGTGTCTCACAGTCCCTCTCTCTCAAGGAGATATCTGTACACTGACTGGTGTCTCTCAGTCCCTGTCTCTCAGGGAGATATCTGTACGCTGAGTGGTGTCACTCAGTCCCTCTCTCTCAGGGAGATATCTGTACACTGAGTGGTGTCTCTCAGTCCCTCTCTCTCAGGGAGATATCTGTACACTGACTGGTGTCTCTCAGTCCCTCTCTCTCAGGGAGATATCTGTGCACTGAGTGGTGTCTCTCAGTCCCTCTCTCTCGGGGAGATATCTGTACACTGAGTGGTGTCTCTCAGTCCCTCTCTCTCAGGGAGATATATGTACACTGACTGGTGTCTCTCAGTCCCTCTCTCTCAGGGAGGTATCTGTACACTGAGTGGTGTCTCTCAGTCCCTGTCTCTCAGGGAGATATATGTACACTGAGTGGTGTCTCACAGTCCCTCTCTCTCAGGGAGATATCTGTACACTGACTGGTGTCTCTCAGTCCCTGTCTCTCAGGGAGATATCTGTACACTGAGTGGTGTCTCTCAGTCCCTCTCTCTCAGGGAGATATCTGTACACTGACTGGTGTCTCTCAGTCCCTCTCTCTCAGGGAGATATCTGTACACTGAGTGGTGTCTCTCAGTCCCTCTCTCTCAGGGAGATATCTGTACACTGAGTGGTGTCTCTCAGTCCCTCTCTCTCAGGGAGATATCTGGACACTGAGTGGTTTCTCTCAGTCCCTGTCTCTCAGGGAGATATCTGTACACTGAGTGGTGTCTCTCAGTCCCTGTCTCTCAGGGAGATATCTGTACACTGAGTGGTGTATCTCAGTACCTCTCTCGCAGGGAGATATCTGGACACTGACTGGTGTCTCTCAGTCCCTGTCTCTCAGGGAGATATCTGTACACTGACTGGTGTCTCTCAGTCCCTCTCTCTCAGGGAGATATCTGTACACTGACTGGTGTCTCACAGTCCCTCTCTCTCAGAGAGATATCTGTACACTGACTGGTGTCTCTCAGTCCCTCTCTCTCAGGGAGATATCTGTACACTGAGTGGTGTCTCTCAGTCCCTCTCTCTCAAGGAGATATCTGTACAATGAGTGGTGTCTCTCAGTCCCTGTCTCTCAGGGAGATATATGTACACTGACTGGTGTCTCTCAGTCCCTCTCTCTCAGGGAGGTATCTGTACACTGACTGGTGTCTCTCAGTCCCTGTCTCTCAGGGAGATATCTGTACACTGACTGGTGTCTCTCAGTCCCTGTCTCTCAGGGAGATATCTGAACACTGAGTGGTGTCTCTCAGTCCCTCTCTCTCAGGGAGATATATGTACACTGACTGGTGCCTCTCAGTCCCTCTCTCTCAGGGAGGTATCTGTACACTGAGTGGTGTCTCTCAGTCCATGTCTCTCAGGGAGATATATGTACACTGACTGGTGTCTCTCAGTCCCTCTCTCTCAGGGAGATATCTGTACACCGAGTGGTGTCTCACACCCCCTGTCTCTCAG
This sequence comes from Heterodontus francisci, assembly GCF_036365525.1. Taxonomy (NCBI): domain Eukaryota; kingdom Metazoa; phylum Chordata; class Chondrichthyes; order Heterodontiformes; family Heterodontidae; genus Heterodontus; species Heterodontus francisci. The sequence goes on from NC_090384.1 coordinate 1,863,891, forward strand.
GGAGATATCTGTACACTGACTGGTTTCTCTCAGTCCCTGTCTGTCAGGGAGATATCTATACACTGAGTGGTGTCTCTCAGTCCCTGTCTCTCAGGCAGATATCTGTAATCTGACTGATGTCTCTCAGTCCCTCTCTCTCAGGGAGATATCTGTACACTGAGTGGTGTCTCTCAGTCCCTGTCACTCAGGGAGATATCTGTACACTGAGTGGTGTCTCACAGTCCCTCTCTCTCAGGGAGATATCTGTACACTGACTGGTGTCTCTCAGTCCCTGTCTCTCAGGGAGATATCTGTACACTGAGTGGTGTCACTCAGTCCCTCTCTCTCAGGGAGCTTTATGTACACTGAGTGGTGTCTCTCAGTCCCTGTCACTCAGGGAGATATCTGTACACTGAGTGGTGTCTCACAGTCCCTCTCTCTCAGGGAGATATCTGTACACTGACTGGTGTCTCTCAGTCCCTGTCTCTCAGGGAGATATCTGTACACTGACCGGTGTCTCTCAGCCCCTGTCTCTCAGGGAGCTTTATGTACACTGAGTGGTGTCTCTCAGGGAGATATCTGTACACTGAGTGGTGTCTCTCAGTCCCTCTCTCTCAGGGAGATATCTGTACACTGACTGGTGTCTCTCAGCCCCTCTCTCTCAGGGAGATATCCGTGCACTGAGTGGTGTCTCACAGTCCCTCTCTCTCAGGGAGATATCTGTACACTGACTGGTGTCTCTCAGTCCCTGTCTCTCAGGGAGATATCTGTACACTGAGTGGTGTCACTCAGTCCCTCTCTCTCAGGGAGATATCGGTACTCTGACTGGGGTCTCTCAGTCCCTGTCTCTCAGGGAGATATCTGTACACTGAGTGGTGTCTCTCAGTCCCTCTCTCTCAGGGAGATATCTGTACACTGAGTGGTGTCTCTCAGTCCCTGTCTCTCAGGGAGATATATGTACACTGACTGGTGTCTCTCAGTCCCTCTCTCTCAGGGAGGTATCTGTACACTGAGTGGTTTCTCTCAGTCCCTGTCTCTCAGGTAGATATATGTACACTGACTGGTGTCTCTCAGTCCCTCTCTCTCGGGGAGATATCTGTACACTGACTGGTGTCTCTCAGTCCATCTCTCTCAAGAAGATATCTGTACACTGAGTGGTGTCTCACAGCCCCAGTCTCTCAGGGAGATATCTGTACACTGACTGGTGTCTCTCAGTCCCTGTCTCTCAGGGAGATATCTGTACACTGAGTGGTGTCTCTCAGTCCCTCTCTCTCAGGGACATATCTGTACACTGACTGGTGTCTCTCAGTCCCTGTCTCTCAGAGAGATATCTGTACACTGAGTGGTGTCTCACAGTCCCTCTCTCTCAGGGAGATATCTGTACACTGACTGATGTCTCTCAGTCCCTGTCTCTCAGGGAGATATCTGTACACTGACTGATGTCTCTCAGTCCCTCTCTCTCAGGGAGATATCTGTACACTGAGTGGTGTCTCTCAGTCCCTGTCTCTCAGGGAGATATCTGTACACTGAGTGGTGTCTCACAGTCCCTCTCTCTCAGGGAGATATCTGTACACTGACTGGTGTCTCTCAGTCCCTCTCTCTCAGGGAGATATCTGTACACTGACTGGTGTCTCTCAGTCCCTCTCTCTCAGGGAGATATCTGTACACTGAGTGGGGTCTCTCAGTCCCTGTCTCTCAGGGAGATATCTGTACACTGAGTGGTGTCTCACAGTCCCTCTCTCTCAGGGAGATATCTGTACACTGACTGGTGTCTCTCAGTCCCTCTCTCTCAGGGAGATATCTGTACACTGACTGGTGTCTCTCAGTCCCTCTCTCTCAGGGAGATATATGTACACTGACTGGTGTGTCTCAGTCCCTCTCTCACAGGGAGGTATCTGTACATTGAGTGGTGTCTCTCAGTCCCTGTCTCTCAGGGAGATATATGTACACTGACTGGTGTCTCTCAGTCCCTGTCTCTCAGGGAGATATCTGTACACTGACTGGTGTCTCTCAGTCCCTGTCTCTCAGGGAGGTATCTGTACACTGACCGGTGTCTCTCAGCCCCTGTCTCTCAGGGAGCTTTATGTACACTGAGTGGTGTCTCTCAGGGAGATATCTGTACACTGAGTGGTGTCTCTCAGTCCCTCTCTCTCAGGGAGATATCTGTACACTGACTGGTGTCTCTCAGTCCCTGTCTCTCAGGGAGATATCTGTACACTGAGTGGTGTCTCACAGTCCCTCGCTCTCAGGGAGATATCTGTACACTGACTGGTGTCTCTCAGTCCCTCTCTCTCAGGGAGATATCTGTACACTGACTGGTGTCTCTCAGTCCCTCTCTCTCAGGGAGATATATGTACACTGACTGGTGTGTCTCAGTCCCTCTCTCTCAGGGAGGTATCTGTACACTGAGTGGTGTCTCTCAGTCCCTGTCTCTCAGGGAGATATATGTACACTGACTGGTGTCTCTCAGTCCCTGTCTCTCAGGGAGATATCTGAACACTGAGTGGTGTCTCTCAGTCCCTCTCTCTCAGGGAGATATATGTACACTGACTGGTGTCTCTCAGTCCCTGTCTCTCAGGGAGGTATCTGTACACTGACCGGTGTCTCTCAGCCCCTGTCTCTCAGGGAGCTTTATGTACACTGAGTGGTGTCTCTCAGGGAGATATCTGTACACTGAGTGGTGTCTCTCAGTCCCTCTCTCTCAGGGAGATATCTGTACACTGACTGGTGTCTCTCAGCCCCTCTCTCTCAGGGAGATATCCGTGCACTGAGTGGTGTCTCACAGTCCCTCTCTCTCAGGGAGATATCTGTACACTGAGTGGTGTCTCTCAGTCCCTGTCTCTCAGGGAGATATCTGTGCACTGAGTGGTGTCTCACAGTCCCTGTCTCTCAGGGAGATATCTGTACACTGACTGGTGTCTCTCAGTCCCTGTCTCTCAGGGAGGTATCTGTACACTGAGTGGTGTCTCTCAGTCCCTGTCTCTCAGGGAGATATATGTACACTGACTGGTGTCTCTCAGTCCCTCTCTCTCGGGGAGATATCTGTACACTGACTGGTGTCTCTCAGTCCCTCTCTCTCAAGAAGATATCTGTACACTGAGTGGTGTCTCACAGCCCCTGTCTCTCAGGGAGATATCTGTACACTGACTGGTGTCTCTCAGTCCCTGTCTCTCAGGGAGATATCTGTGCACTGAGTGGTGTCTCACAGTCCCTGTCTCTCAGGGAGATATCTGTACACTGAGTGGTGTCTCTCAGTCCCTCTCTCTCAGGGAGATATCTGTACACTGAGTGGTGTCTCTCAGTCCCTGACTCTCAGGGAGATATCTGTGCACTGAGTGGTGTCTCACAGTCCCTCTCTCTCAGGGAGATATCTGTACACTGAGTGGTGTCTCTCAGTCCCTCTCTCTCAGGGAGATATCTGTACACTGAGTGGTTTCTCTCAGTCCCTGTCTCTCAGGGAGATATCTGTACACTGAGTGGTGTCTCTCAGTCCCTGTCTCTCAGGGAGATATCTGTACACTGAGTGGTGTCTCTCAGTACCTCTCTCGCAGGGAGATATCTGGACACTGACTGGTGTCTCTCAGTCCCTGTCTCTCAGGGAGATATCTGTACACTGACTGGTGTCTCTCAGTCCCTCTCTCTCAGGGAGATATCTGTACACTGACTGGTGTCTCACAGTCCCTCTCTCTCAGAGAGATATCTGTACACTGACTGGTGTCTCTCAGTCCCTCTCTCTCAAGGAGATATCTGTACACTGAGTGGTGTCTCTCAGTCCCTGTCTCTCAGGGAGATATATGTACACTGACTGGTGTCTCTCAGTCCCTCTCTCTCAGGGAGGTATCTGTACACTGACTGGTGTCTCTCAGTCCCTGTCTCTCAGGGAGATATCTGGACACTGAGTGGTGTCTCTCAGTCCCTGTCTCTCAGGGAGATATCTGAACACTGAGTGGTGTCTCTCAGTCCCTCTCTCTCAGGGAGATATATGTACACTGACTGGTGCCTCTCAGTCCCTCTCTCTCAGGGAGGTATCTGTACACTGAGTGGTGTCTCTCTGTCCATGTCTCTCAGGGAGATATATGTACACTGACTGGTGTCTCTCAGTCCCTCTCTCTCAGGGAGATATCTGTACACCGAGTGGTGTCTCACACCCCCTGTCTCTCAGGGAGATATCTGTACACTGACTGGTTTCTCTCAGTCCCTGTCTGTCAGGGAGATATCTATACACTGAGTGGTGTCTCTCAGTCCCTCTCTCTCAGGGACATATCTGTACACTGACTGGTGTCTCTCAGTCCCTGTCTCTCAGAGAGATATCTGTCCACTGAGTGGTGTCTCACAGTCCCTCTCTCTCAGGGAGATATCTGTACACTGACTGGTGTCTCTCAGTACCTGTCCCTCAGGGAGATATCTGTACACTGACTGATGTCTCTCAGTCCCTCTCTCTCAGGGAGATATCTATACACTGAGTGGTGTCTCTCAGTCCCTGTCTCTCAGGGAGATATCTGTACACTGAGTGGTGTCTCACAGTCCCTCTCTCTCAGGGAGATATCTGTACACTGACTGGTGTCTCTCAGTCCCTCTCTCTCAGGGAGATATCTGTACACTGACTGGTGTCTCTCAGTCCCTCTCTCTCAGGGAGATATCTGTACACTGCGTGGTGTCTCTCAGTCCCTGTCTCTCAGGGAGATATCTGTACACTGAGTGGTGTCTCACAGTCCCTCTCTCTCAGGGAGATATCTGTACACTGACTGGTGTCTCTCAGTCCCTCTCTCTCAGGGAGATATCTGTACACTGACTGGTGTCTCTCAGTCCCTCTCTCTCAGGGAGATATATGTACACTGACTGGTGTGTCTCAGTCCCTCTCTCTCAGGGAGGTATCTGTACACTGAGTGGTGTCTCTCAGTCCCTGTCTCTCAGGGAGATATATGTACACTGACTGGTGTCTCTCAGTCCCTGTCTCTCAGGGAGATATCTGTACACTGAGTGGTGTCTCTCAGTCCCTCTCTCTCAGGGAGATATATGTACACTGACTGGTGTCTCTCAGTCCCTGTCTCTCAGGGAGGTATCTGTACACTGACCGGTGTCTCTCAGCCCCTGTCTCTCAGGGAGCTTTATGTACACTGAGTGGTGTCTCTCAGGGAGATATCTGTACACTGAGTGGTGTCTCTCAGTCCCTCTCTCTCAGGGAGATATCTGTACACTGACTGGTGTCTCTCAGCCCCTCTCTCTCAGGGAGATATCCGTGCACTGAGTGGTGTCTCTCAGTCCCTCTCTCTCAGGGAGATATCTGTACACTGACTGGTGTCTCTCAGTCCCTGTCTCTCAGGGAGATATCTGTACACTGAGTGGTGTCACTCAGTCCCTCTCTCTCAGGGAGATATCGGTACTCTGACTGGGGTCTCTCAGTCCCTGTCTCTCAGGGAGATATCTGTACACTGAGTGGTGTCTCTCAGTGCCTCTCTCTCAGGGAGATATCTGTACACTGAGTGGTGTCTCTCAGTCCCTGTCTCTCAGGGAGATATATGTACACTGACTGGTGTCTCTCAGTCCCTCTCTCTCAGGGAGGTATCTGTACACTGAGTGGTGTCTCTCAGTCCCTGTCTCTCAGGGAGATATATGTACACTGACTGGTGTCTCTCAGTCCCTCTCTCTCGGGGAGATATCTGTACACTGACTGGTGTCTCTCAGTCCCTCTCTCTCAAGAAGATATCTGTACACTGAGTGGTGTCTCACAGCCCCAGTCTCTCAGGGAGATATCTGTACACTGACTGGTGTCTCTCAGTCCCTGTCTCTCAGGGAGATATCTGTACACTGAGTGGTGTCTCTCAGTCCCTCTCTCTCAGGGACATATCTGTACACTGACTGGTGTCTCTCAGTCCCTGTCTCTCAGAGAGATATCTGTACACTGAGTGGTGTCTCACAGTCCCTCTCTCTCAGGGAGATATCTGTACACTGACTGGTGTCTCTCAGTCCCTGTCTCTCAGGGAGATATCTGTACACTGAGTGGTGTCTCACAGTCCCTCTCTCTCAGGGAGATATCTGTACACTGACTGGTGTCTCTCAGTCCCTCTCTCTCAGGGAGATATCTGTACACTGACTGGTGTCTCTCAGTCCCTCTCTCTCAGGGAGATATCTGTACACTGAGTGGTGTCTCTCAGTCCCTGTCTCTCAGGGAGATATCTGTACACTGAGTGGTGTCTCACAGTCCCTCTCTCTCAGGGAGATATCTGTACACTGACTGGTGTCTCTCAGTCCCTCTCTCTCAGGGAGATATATGTACACTGACTGGTGTGTCTCAGTCCCTCTCTCTCAGGGAGGTATCTGTACACTGAGTGGTGTCTCTCAGTCCCTGTCTCTCAGGGAGATATCTGTGCACTGAGTGGTGTCTCTCAGTCCCTCTCTCTAAGGGAGATATATGTACACTGACTGGTGTCTCTCAGTCCCTGTCTCTCAGGGAGGGATCTGTACACTGACCGGTGTCTCTCAGCCCCTGTCTCTCAGGGAGCTTTATGTACACTGAGTGGTGTCTCTCAGGGAGATATCTGTACACTGAGTGGTGTCTCTCAGTCCCTCTCTCTCAGGGAGATATCTGTACACTGACTGGTGTCTCTCAGCCCCTCTCTCTCAGGGAGATATCCGTGCACTGAGTGGTGTCTCACAGTCCCTGTCTCTCAGGGAGATATCTGTACACTGAGTGGTGTCACTCAGTCCCTCTCTCTCAGGGAGATATCGGTACTCTGACTGGGGTCTCTCAGTCCCTGTCTCTCAGGGAGATATCTGTACACTGAGTGGTGTCTCTCAGTCCCTCTCTCTCAGGGAGATATCTGTACACTGAGTGGTGTCTCTCAGTCCCTGTCTCTCAGGGAGATATATGTACACTGACTGGTGTCTCTCAGTCCCTCTCTCTCAGGGAGGTATCTGTACACTGAGTGGTGTCTCTCAGTCCCTGTCTCTCAGGGAGATATATGTACACTGACTGGTGTCTCTCAGTCCCTCTCTCTCGGGGAGATATCTGTACACTGACTGGTGTCTCTCAGTCCCTCTCTCTCAAGAAGATATCTGTACACTGAGTGGTGTCTCACAGCCCCAGTCTCTCAGGGAGATAACTGTACACTGACATGTGTCTCTCAGTCCCTGTCTCTCAGGGAGATATCTGTACACTGAGTGGTGTCTCACAGTCCCTCTCTCTCAGGGAGATATCTGTACACTGACTGGTGTCTCTCAGTCCCTGTCTCTCAGGGAGATATCTGTACACTGAGTGGTGTCTCTCAGTCCCTCTCTCTCAGGGTGATATCTGTACACTGAGTGGTGTCTCTCAGTCCCTCTCTCTCAGGGAGATATCTGTACACTGAGTGGTGTCTCTCAGTCCCTCTCTCTCAGGGTGATATCTGTACACTGAGTGGTTTCTCTCAGTCCCTGTCTCTCAGGGAGATATCTGTACACTGAGTGGTGTCTCTCAGTCCCTGTCTCTCAGAAAGATATCTGTACACTGAGTGGTTTCTCTCAGTACCTCTCTCGCAGGGAGATATCTGGACACTGACTGGTGTCTCTCAGTCCCTGTCTCTCAGGGAGATATCTGTACACTGACTGGTGTCTCTCAGTCCCTCTCTCTCAGGGAGATATCTGTACACTGACTGGTGTCTCACAGTCCCTCTCTCTCAGAGAGATATCTGTACACTGACTGGTGTCTCTCAGTCCCTCTCTCTCAGGGAGATATCTGTACACTGAGTGGTGTCTCTCAGTCCCTCTCTCTCAAGGAGATATCTGTGCACTGAGTGGTGTCTCTCAGTCCCTGTCTCTCAGGGAGATATATGTACACTGATTGGTGTCTCTCAGTCCCTCTCTCTCAGGGAGGTATCTGTACACTGACTGGTGTCTCTCAGTCCCTGCCTCTCAGGGAGATATCTGTACACTGAGTGGTGTCTCTCAGTCCCTGTCTCTCAGGGAGATATCTGAACACTGAGTGGTGTCTCTCAGTCCCTCTCTCTCAGGGAGATATATGTACACTGACTGGTGCCTCTCAGTCCCTCTCTCTCAGGGAGGTATCTGTACACTGAGTGGTGTCTCTCTGTCCCTGTCTCTCAGGGAGATATATGTACACTGACTGGTGTCTCTCAGTCCCTCTCTCTCAGGGAGATATCTGTACACTGACTGGTGTCTCTCAGTCCCTCTCTCTCAGGGAGATATCTGTACACTGACTGGTGTCTCACACCCCCTGTCTCTCAGGGAGATATCTGTACACTGACTGGTTTCTCTCAGTCCCTGTCTGTCAGGGAGATATCTATACACTGAGTGGTGTCTCACACCCCCTGTCTCTCAGGGAGATATCTGTACACTGACTGGTGTCTCACAGTCCCTCTCTCTCAGGGAGATATCTGTACACTGACTGGTGTCTCTCAGTCCCTGTCTCTCAGGGAGGTATCTGTACACTGACCGGTGTCTCTCAGCCCCTGTCTCTCAGGGAGCTTTATGTACACTGAGTGGTGTCTCTCAGGGAGATATCTGTACACTGAGTGGTGTCTCTCAGTCCCTCTCTCTCAGGGAGATATCTGTACACTGACTGGTGTCTCTCAGCCCCTCTCTCTCAGGGAGATATCCGTGCACTGAGTGGTGTCTCACAGTCCCTCTCTCTCAGGGAGATATCTGTACACTGACTGGTGTCTCTCAGTCCCTGTCTCTCAGGGAGATATCTGTACACTGAGTGGTGTCACTCAGTCCCTCTCTCTCAGGGAGATATCGGTACTCTGACTGGGGTCTCTCAGTCCCTGTCTCTCAGGGAGATATCTGTACACTGACTGGTGTCTCTCAGTCCCTCTCTCTCAGGGAGATATCTGTGCACTGAGTGGTGTCTCTCAGTCCCTCTCTCTCAGGGAGATATCTGTACACTGAGTGGTGTCTCTCAGTCCCTGTCTCTCAGGGAGATATATGTACACTGACTGGTGTCTCTCAGTCCCTCTCTCTCAGGGAGGTATCTGTACACTGAGTGGTGTCTCTCAGTCCCTGTCTCTCAGGGAGATATATGTACACTGACTGGTGTCTCTCAGTCCCTCTCTCTCAGGGAGATATCTGTACACTGACTGGTGTCTCTCAGTCCCTCTCTCTCAAGAAGATATCTGTACACTGAGTGGTGTCTCACAGCCCCTGTCTCTCAGGGAGATATCTGTACACTGACTGGTGTCTCTCAGTCCCTGTCTCTCAGGGAGATATCTGTGCACTGACTGGTGTCTCTCAGTCCCTGTCTCTCAGGGAGATATATGTACACTGACTGGTGTCTCTCAGTCCCTCTCTCTCAGGGAGATATCTGTACACTGACTGGTGTCTCTCAGTCCCTCTCTCTCAAGAAGATATCTGTACACTGAGTGGTGTCTCACAGCCCCTGTCTCTCAGGGAGATATCTGTACACTGACTGGTGTCTCTCAGTCCCTGTCTCTCAGGGAGATATCTGTGCACTGAGTGGTGTCTCACAGTCCCTCTCTCTCAGGGAGATATCTGTACACTGACTGGTGTCTCTCAGTCCCTGTCTCTCAGGGAGATATCTGCACACTGAGTGGTGTCTCTCAGTCCCTCTCTCTCAGGGAGATATCTGTACACTGACTGGTGTCTCTCAGTCCCTCTCTCTCAGGGAGATATCTGTACACTGACTGGTGTCTCTCAGTCCCTGTCTCTCAGGCAGATATCTGTACACTGACTGGTGTCTCTCAGTCCCTCTCTCTCAGGGAGATATCTGTACACTGACTGGTGTCTCACAGTCCCTCTCTCTTAGAGAGATATCTGTACACTGACTGGTGTCTCTCAGTCCCTCTCTCTCAGGGAGATATCTGTACACTGAGTGGTGTCTCTCAGTCCCTCTCTCTCAGGGAGATATATGTACACTGATTGGTGCCTCTCAGTCCCTCTCTCTCAGGGAGGTATCTGTACACTGAGTGGTGTCTCTCAGTCCCTGTCTCTCAGGGAGATATATGTACACTGATTGGTGCCTCTCAGTCCCTCTCTCTCAGGGAGATATCTGTACACTGACTGGTTTCTCTCAGTCCCTGTCTGTCAGGGAGATATCTATACACTGAGTGGTGTCTCTCAGTCCCTCTCTCTCAGGGAGATATCTGTACACTGACTTGTGTCTCTCAGTCCCTGTCTCTCAGGGAGATATCTGTACACTGAGTGGTGTCTCACAGTCCCTCTCTCTCAGGGAGATATCTGTACACTGACTGGTGTCTCTCAGTCCCTGTCTCTCAGGGAGATATCTGTACACTGACTGGTGTCTCTCAGTCCCTCTCTCTCAGGGAGATATCTATACACTGAGTGGTGTCTCTCAGTCCCTGTCTCTCAGGGAGATATCTGTACACTGAGTGGTGTCTCACAGTCCCTCTCTCTCAGGGAGCTATCTGTACACTGACTGGTGTCTCTCAGTCCCTCTCTCTCAGGGAGATATCTGTACACTGACTGGTGTCTCTCAGTCCCTCTCTCTCAGGGAGATATATGTACACTGACTGGTGTGTCTCAGTCCCTCTCTCTAAGGGAGGTATCTGTACACTGAGTGGTGTCTCTCAGTCCCTGTCTCTCAGGGAGATATATGTACACTGACTGGTGTCTCTCAGTCCCTGTCTCTCAGGGAGATATCTGTACACTGAGTGGTGTCTCTCAGCCCCTGTCTCTCAGGGAGCTTTATGTACACTGAGTGGTGTCTCTCAGGGAGATATCTGTACACTGAGTGGTGTCTCTCAGTCCCTCTCTCTCAGGGAGATATCTGTACACTGACTGGTGTCTCTCAGCCCCTCTCTCTCAGGGAGATATCCGTGCACTGAGTGGTGTCTCACAGTCCCTCTCTCTCAGGGAGATATCTGTACACTGACTGGTGTCTCTCAGTCCCTGTCTCTCAGGGAGATATCTGTACACTGAGAGGTGTCACTCAGTCCCTCTCTCTCAGGGAGATATCGGTACTCTGACTGGGGTCTCTCAGTCCCTGTCTCTCAGGGAGATATCTGTACACTGACTGGTGTCTCTCAGTCCCTCTCTCTCAGGGAGATATCTGTGCACTGAGTGGTGTCTCTCAGTCCCTCTCTCTCAGGGAGATATCTGTACACTGAGTGGTGTCTCTCAGTCCCTGTCTCTCAGGGAGATATATGTACACTGACTGGTGTCTCTCAGTCCCTCTCTCTCAGGGAGGTATCTGTACACTGAGTGGTGTCTATCAGTCCCTGTCTCTCAGGGAGATATATGTACACTGACTGGTGTCTCTCAGTCCCTCTCTCTCAGGGAGATATCTGTACACTGACTGGTTTCTCTCAGTCCCTCTCTCTCAAGAAGATATCTGTACACTGAGTGGTGTCTCACAGCCCCTGTCTCTCAGGGAGATATCTGTACACTGACTGGTGTCTCTCAGTCCCTGTCTCTCAGGGAGATATCGGTGCACTGAGTGGTGTCTCACAGTCCCTCTCTCTCATGGAGATATCTGTACACTGACTGGTGTCTCTCAGTCCCTGTCTCTCAGGGAGATATCTGCACACTGAGTGGTGTCTCTCAGTCCCTTTCTCTCCGGGAGATATCTGTACACTGACTGGTGTCTCTCAGTCCCTCTCTCTCAGGGAGATATCTGTACACTGAGTGGTGTCTCTCAGTCCCTCTCTCTCAGGGAGATATCTGTACACTGAGTGGTGTCTCTCAGTCCCTCTCTCTCAGGGAGATATCTGTACACTGAGTGGTTTCTCTCAGTCCCTGTCTCTCAGGGAGATATCTGTACACTGAGTGGTGTCTCTCAGTCCCTGTCTCTCAGGGAGATATCTGTACACTGAGTGGTGTCTCTCAGTACCTCTCTCGCAGGGAGATATCTGTACACTGACTGGTGTCTCTCAGTCCCTGTCTCTCAGGCAGATATCTGTACAATGACTGGTGTCTCTCAGTCCCTCTCTCTCAGGGAGATATCTGTACACTGACTGGTGTCTCACAGTCCCTCTCTCTCAGAGAGATATCTGTACACTGACTGGTGTCTCTCAGTCCCTCTCTCTCAGGGAGATATCTGTACACTGAGTGGTGTCTCTCAGTCCCTCTCTCTCAAGGAGATATCTGTACACTGAGTGGTGTCTCTCAGTCCCTGTCTCTCAGGGAGATATATGTACACTGACTGGTGTCTCTCAGTCCCTCTCTCTCAGGGAGGTATCTGTACACTGACTGGTGTCTCTCAGTCCCTGTCTCTCAGGGAGATATCTGTACACTGAGTGGTGTCTCTCAGTCCCTGTCTCTCAGGGAGATATCTGAACACTGAGTGGTGTCTCTCAGTCCCTCTCTCTCAGGGAGATATATGTACACTGACTGGTGCCTCTCAGTCCCTCTCTCTCAGGGAGGTATCTGTACACTGAGTGGTGTCTCTCAGTCCCTGTCTCTCAGGGAGATATATGTACACTGACTGGTGTCTCTCAGTCCCTCTCTCTCAGGGAGATATCTGTACACTGAGTGGTGTCTCTCAGTCCCTCTCTCTCAGGGAGATATCTGTACACTGAGTGGTGTCTCACACCCCCTGTCTCTCAGGGAGATATCTGTACACTGACTGGTTTCTCTCAGTCCCTGTCTGTCAGGGAGATATCTATACACTGAGTGGTGTCTCTCAGTCCCTCTCTCTCAGGGAGATATCTGTACACTGAGTGGTGTCTCTCAGTCCCTGTCTCTCAGGGAGATATCTGTACACTGAGTGGTGTCTCACAGTCCCTCTCTCTCAGGGAGATATCTGTACACTGACTGGTGTCTCTCAGTCCCTCTCTCTCAGGGAGATATCTGTACACTGACTGGTGTCTCTCAGTCCCTCTCTCTCACGGAGATATCTGTGCACTGAGTGGTGTCTCTCAGTCCCTCTCTCTCAGGGAGATATCTGTACACTGACTGGTGTCTCTCAGTCCCTCTCTCTCAGGGAGATATATGTACACTGACTGGTGTCTCTCAGTCCCTCTCTCTCAGGGAGGTATCTGTACACTGAGTGGTGTCTCTCATTCCCTGTCTCTCAGGGAGATATATGTACACTGACTGGTGTCTCTCAGTCCCTGTCTCTCAGGGAGATATCTGTGCACTGAGTGGTGTCTCTCAGTCCCTCTCTCTCATGGAGATATCTGTACACTGACTGGTGTCTCACAGTCCCTCTCTCTCAGAGAGATATCTGTACACTGACTGGTGTCTCTCAGTCCCTCTCTCTCAGGGAGATATCTGTACACTGAGTGGTGTCTCTCAGTCCCTCTCCCTCAGGGAGATATCTGTACCCTGAGTGGTGTCTCTCAGTCCCTGTCTCTCAGGGAGATATATGTACACTGACTGGTGTCTCTCAGTCCCTCTCTCTCAGGGAGGTATCCGTACACTGACTCGTGTCTCTCAGTCCCTGTCTCTCAGGGAGATATCTGTACACTCAGTGGTGTCTCTCAGTCCCTCTCTCTCAGGGAGATATCTGAACACTGAGTGGTGTCTCACAGTCCCTCTCTCACAGGGAGATATATGTACACTGACTGGTGCCTCTCAGTCCCTCTCTCTCAGGGAGGTATCTGTACACTGAGTGGTGTCTCTCAGTCCCTGTCTCTCAGGGAGATATTTGTGCACTGACTGGTGTCTCTCAGTCCCTCTATCTCAGGGAGATATCTGTACACTGACTGGTGTCTCTCAGTCCCTCTCTCTCAGGGAGATATCTGTACACTGAGTGGTGTCTCACTACCCCTGTCTCTCAGGGAGATATCTGTACACTGACTGGTGTCTCTCAGCCCCTCTCTCTCAGGGAGATATCTGTACACTGAGTGGTGTCTCTCAGTCCCTCTCTCTCAGGGAGATATCTGTACACTGACTGGTGTCTCTCAGTCCCTCTCTCTCAGGGAGATATCTGTACACTGAGTGGTGTCTCTCAGTCCCTCTCTCTCAGGGAGATATCTGTACACTGACTGGTGTCTCTCAGTTCCTGTCTCTCAGGGAGATATCTGTACACTGACTGGTGTCTCTCAGTCCCTGTCTCTCAGTGAGCTTTATGTACACTGACTGGTGTCTCTCAGGGAGATATCTGTACACTGAGAGGTGTCTCCTAGTCCCTCTCTCTCAGGGAGATATCTGTACACTGACTGGTATCTCTCAGTCCCTGTCTCTGAGGGAGATATCTGTACACTGAGTGGTGTCTCTCAGTCCCTCTCTCTCAGGGAGATATCTGTACACTGACTGGTGTCTCTCAGTCCCTCTCTCTCAGGGAGATATCTGTACACTGAGTGGTGTCTCTCATTCCCTGTCTCTCAGGGAGATATATGTACACTGACTGGTGTCTCTCAGTCCCTGTCTCTCAGGGAGATATCTGTGCACTTAGTGGTGTCTCTCAGTCCCTCTCTCTCAGGGAGATATTTGCACACTGACTGGTGTCTCACAGTCCCTCTCTCTCAGAGAGATATCTGTACACTGACTGGTGTCTCTCAGTCCCTCTCTCTCAGGGAGATATCTGTACACTGACTGGTGTCTCTCAGTCCCTCTCTCTCAGGGAGATATCTGTACACTGAGTGGTGTCTCTCAGTCCCTCTCTCTCAGGGAGATATCTGTACACTGAGTGGTGTCTCTCAGTCCCTGTCTCTCAGGGAGATATATGTACACTGACTGGTGTCTCTCAGTCCCTGTCTCTCAGGGAGATATCTGTACACTGAGTGGTGTCTCACAGCCCCTGTCTCTCAGGGAGATATCTGTACACTGTCTGGTGTCTCTCAGTCCCTGTCTGTCAGGGAGATATCTATACACTGAGTGGTGTCTCTCAGTCCCTCTCTCTCAGGGAGATATCTGTACACTGACTGGTGTCTCACAGTCCCTCTCTCTCAGGGAGATATCTGTACACTGACTGGTGTCTCTCAGTCCCTGTCTCTCAGGGAGCTTTATGTACACTGAGTGCTGTCTCTCAGGGAGATATCTGTACACTGACTGGTGTCTCTCAGTCCCTGTCTCTCAGGGTGATATCTATACACTGAGTGGTGTCTCTCAGTCCCTCTCTCTCAGGGAGATATCTGTACACTGACTGGTGTCTCACAGTCCCTCTCTCTCAGGGAGATATCTGTACACTGACTGGTGTCTTTCAGTCCCTGTCTCTCAGGGAGCTTTATGTACACTGAGTGCTGTCTCTCAGGGAGATATCTGTACACTGACTGGTGTCTCTCAGTCCCTGTCTCTCAGGGTGATATCTATACACTGAGTGGTGTCTCTCAGTCCCTCTCTCTCAGGGAGATATCTGTACACTGACTGGTGTCTCTCAGTCCCTGTCTCTCAGGGAGCTTCATGTACACTGAGTGGTGTCTCTCAGTCCCTCTCTCTCAGGGAGATATCTGTACACTGACTGGTGTCTCTCAGTCCCTGTCTCTCAGGGAGATATCTGTACACTGAGTGGTGTCTCTCAGTCCCTCTCTCTCAGGGAGATATCTGTACACTGACTGGTGTCTCTCAGTCCCTGTCTCTCAGGGAGATATCTGTACACTGAGTGGTGTCTCTCAGTCCCTCTCTCTCAAGGAGATATCTGTACACTGAGTGGTGTTTCTCAGTCCCTGTCTCTCAGGGAGATATATGTACACTGACTGGTGTCTCTCAGTCCCTCTCTCTCAGGGAGGTATCTGTACACTGAGTGGTGTCTCTCTGTCCCTGTCTCTCAGGGAGATATATGTACACTGACTGGTGTCTCTCAGTCCCTGTCTCTCAGGGAGATATCTGTACACTGAGTGGTGTCTCTCAGTCCCTCTCTCTCAGGGAGATATCTGTACAATGAGTGGTGTCTCTCAGTCCCTGTCTCTCAGGGAGATGTCTGTACAGTGAGTGGTGTCTCTCAGTCCCTCTCTCTCAGGGAGATATCTGTACTCTGACTGGTGTCTCTCAGTCCCTCTCTCTCAGGGAGATATCTGTACACTGACCGGTGTCTCTCAGTCCCTCTCTCTCAGGGAGGTATCTGTACACTGAATGGTGTCTCCAGTCCCTGTCTCTCAGGGGGATATCTGTACACTGACTGGTGTCTCTCAGTCCCTGTCTCTCAGTGAGCTTTACGTACACTGAGTGGTGTCTCTCAGTCCCTCTCTCTCAGGGAGATATCTGTAATCTGACTGGTGTCTCTCAGTCCCTGTCTCTCAGGGAGATATCTGTACACTGAGTGGTGTCTCTCAGTCCCTCTCTCTCAGGGAGATATCTGTACTCTGACTGGTGTCTCTCAGTCCCTGTCTCTGAGGGAGATATCTGTACACTGAGTGGTGTCTCTCAGTCCCTCTCTCTCAGGGAGATATCTGTACACTGACTGGTGTCTCTCAGTCCCTCTCTCTCAGGGAGCTTGATGTACACTGAGTGGTGTCTCTCAGGGAGATATCTGTACACTGACTGGTGTCTCTCAGTCCCTGTCTCTCAGGGTGATATCTATACACTGAGTGGTGTCTCTCAGTCCCTCTCTCTCAGGGAGATATCTGTACACTGACTGGTGTCTCACAGTCCCTCTCTCTCAGGGAGATATCTGTACACTGACTGGTGTCTCTCAGTCCCTGTCTCTCAGGGAGCTTTATGTACACTGAGTGGTGTCTCTCAGGGAGATATCTGTACACTGACTGGTGTCTCTCAGTCCCTGTCTCTCAGGGAGCTTTATGTACACTGAGTGGTGTCTCTCAGTCCCTCTCTCTCAGGGAGATATCTGTACACTGACTGGTGTCTCTCAGTCCCTGTCTCTCAGGGAGATATCTGTACACTGAGTGGTGTCTCTCAGTCCCTCTCTCTCAGGGAGATATCTGTACACTGACTGGTGTCTCTCAGTCCCTGTCTCTCAGGGAGATATCTGTACACTGAGTGGTGTCTCTCAGTCCCTCTCTCTCAAGGAGATATCTGTGCACTGACTGGTGTCTCTCAGTCCCTGTCTGTCAGGGAGATATCTATACACTGAGTGGTGTCTCTCAGTCCCTCTCTCTCAGGGAGATATCTGTACACTGACTCGTGTCTCTCAGTCCCTCTCTCTCAGGGAGATATCTGTACACTGACTGGTGTCTCTCAGTCCCTCTCTCTCAGGGAGATATATGTACACTGGTTGGTGTCTCTCAGTCCCTCTCTCTCAGGGAGGTATATGTACACTGACTGGTGTCTCTCAGTCCCTATTCTCAGGGAGATATCTGTACACTGAGTGGTGTCTCTCAGTCCCTCTCTCTCAGGGAGATATATGTACACTGACTGGTGTCTCTGAGTCCCTCTCTCTCAGGGAGGTATCTGTACACTGAGTGGTGTCTCTCATTCCCTGTCTCTCAGGGAGATATATGTACACTGACTGGTATCTCTCAGTCCCTGTCTCTCAGGGAGATATCTGTACACTGAGTGGTGTCTCTCAGTCCCTCTCTCTCAGGGAGATATCTGTACACTGACTGGTGTCTCACAGTCCCTGTCTCTCAGGGAGATATATGTACACTGACTGGTGTCTATCAGTCCCTGTCTGTCAGGGAGATATATGTACACTGACTGGTGTCTCTCAGTCCCTCTCTCTCAGGGAGGTATCTGTACACAGAGTGGTGTCTCTCAGTCCCTGTCTCTCAGGGAGATATCTGTACACTGAGTGGTGTCTCTCAGTCCCTCTCTCTCAAGGAGATATCTGTACACTGAGTGGTGTCCCTCAGTCCCTGTCTCTCAGGGAGATATATGTACACTGACTGGTATCTCTCAGTCCCTCTCTCTCAGGGAGGTATCTGTACACTGACTGGTGTCTCTCAGTCCCTGTCTCTCAGGGAGATATCTGTACACTGAGTGGTGTCTCTCAGTCCCTCTCTCTCAGGGAGATATCTGAACACTGAGTGGTGTCTCTCAGTCCCTCTCTCTCAGGGAGATATATGTACACTGACTGGTGTCTCTCAGTCCCTGACTCTCAGGGAGCTTTATGTACACTGAGTGGTGTCTCTCAGGGAGATATCTGTACACTGACTGGTGTCTCTCAGTCCCTGTCTCTCAGGGAGCTTTATGTACACTGACTGGTGTCTCTCAGTCCCTCTCTCTCAGGGAGGTATCTGTACACTGACTGGTGTCTCCCTGTCCCTGTCTGTCAGGGAGATATCTGTACACTGACTGGTGTCTCACAGTCCCTCTCTCTCAGGGAGATATATGTACATTGACTGGTGTCTCTCAGTCCCTCTCTCTCAGGGAGGTATCTGTACACTGAGTGGTGTCTCTCATTCCCTGTCTCTCAGGGAGATATATGTACACTGACTGGTGTCTCTCAGTCCCTGTCTCTCAGGGAGATATCTGTACACTGAGTGGTGTCTCTCAGTCCCTCTCTCTCAGAGAGATATCTGTACACTGACTGGTGTCTCTCAGTCCCTCTCTCTCAGGGAGATATCTGTACACTGAGTGGTGTCTCTCAGTCCCTCTCTCTCAGGGAGATATCTGTACACTGAGTGGTGTCTCTCAGTCCCTGTCTCTCAGGGAGATATATGTACACTGACTGGTGTCTCTCAGTCCCTCTCTCTCTGGGAGGTATCTGTACACTGACTGGTGTCTCTCAGTCCCTGTCTCTCAGGGAGATATCTGAACACTGAGTGGTGTCTCTCAGTCCCTCTCTCTCAGGGAGATATTTGTACACTGACTGGTGCCTCTCAGTCCCTCTCTCTCAGGGAGGTATCTGTACACTGAGTGGTGTCTCTCAGTCCCTGTCTCTCAGGGAGATATATGTACACTGACTGGTGTCTCTCAGTCCCTCTCTCTCAGGGAGATATCTGTACACTGACTGGTGTCTCTCAGTCCCTCTCTCTCAGGGAGATATCTGTGCACTGAATGGTGTCTCACAGCCCCTGTCTCTCAGGGAGATATCTGTACACTGACTGGTGTCTCTCAGTCCCTGTCTGTCAGGGAGATATCTATACACTGAGTGGTGTCTCTCAGTCCCTCTCTCTCAGGGAGATATCTGTACACTGACTGGTGTCTCTCAGTCCCTCTCTCTCAGGGAGATATATGTACACTGACTGGTGTCTCTCAGTCCCTCTCTCTCAGGGAGGTATCTGTACACTGAGTGGTGTCTCTCTGTCCCGGTCTCTCAGGGAGATATATGTACACTGACTGGTGTCTCTCAGTCCCTGTCTCTCAGGGAGATATCTGTACACTGAGTGGTGTCTCTCAGTCCCTCTCTCTCAGGGAGATATCTGTACAATGAGTGGTGTCTCTCAGTCCCTGTCTCTCAGGGAGATGTCTGTACAGTGAGTGGTGTCTCTCAGTCCCTCTCTCTCAGGGAGATATCTGTACACTGACTGGTGTCTCTCAGTCCCTCTCTCTCAGGGAGCTTTATGTACACTGAGTGGTGTCTCTCAGGGAGATATCTGTACACTGACTGGTGTCTCTCAGTCCCTGTCTCTCAGGGTGATATCTATACACTGAGTGGTGTCTCTCAGTCCCTCTCTCTCAGGGAGATATCTGTACACTGACTGGTGTCTCACAGTCCCTCTCTCTCAGGGAGATATCTGTACACTGACTGGTGTCTCTCAGTCCCTGTCTCTCAGGGAGCTTTATGTACACTGAGTGGTGTCTCTCAGGGAGATATCTGTACACTGACTGGTGTCTCTCAGTCCCTGTCTCTCAGGGAGCTTTATGTACACTGAGTGGTGTCTCTCAGTCCCTCTCTCTCAGGGAGATATCTGTACACTGACTGGTGTCTCTCAGTCCCTGTCTCTCAGGGAGATATCTGTACACTGAGTGGTGTCTCTCAGTCCCTCTCTTTCTGGGAGATATCTGTACACTGACTGGTGTCTCTCAGTCCCTCTCTCTCATGGAGATATCTGTACACTGAGTGGTGTCTCTCAGTCCCTCTCTCTCAAGGAGATATCTGTGCACTGACTGGTGTCTCTCAGTCCCTGTCTGTCAGGGAGATATCTATACACTGAGTGGTGTCTCTCAGTCCCTCTCTCTCAGGGAGATATCTGTACACTGACTGGTGTCTCTCAGTCCCTCTCTCTCAGGGAGATATCTGTACACTGACTGGTGTCTCTCAGTCCCTCTCTCTCAGGGAGATATATGTACACTGACTGGTGTCTCTCAGTCCCTGTCTGTCAGGGAGATATATGTACACTGACTGGTGTCTCTCAGTCCCTCTCTCTCAGGGAGGTATCTGTACACTGAGTGGTGTCTCTCAGTCCCTGTCTCTCAGGGAGATATATGTACACTGACTGGTGTCTCTCAGTCCCTCTCTCTCAGGGAGATATCTGTACACTGAGTGGTGTCTCTCAGTCCCTCTCTCTCAAGGAGATATCTGTACACTGAGTGGTGTCCCTCAGTCCCTGTCTCTCAGGGAGATATATGTACACTGACTGGTATCTCTCAGTCCCTCTCTCTCAGGGAGGTATCTGTACACTGACTGGTGTCTCTCAGTCCCTGTCTCTCAGGGTGATATCTGTACAATGAGTGGTGTCTCTCAGTCCCTGTCTTTCAGGGAGATGTCTGTACAGTGAGTGGTGTCTCTCAGTCCCTCTCTCTCAGGGAGATATCTGTACTCTGACTGGTGTCTCTCAGTCCCTGTATCTCAGGGAGATATCTGTACACTGAGTGGTGTCTCTCAGTCCCTCTCTCTCAGGGAGATATCTGTACACTGACCGGTGTCTCTCAGTCCCTCTCTCTCAGGGAGGTATCTGTACACTGAATGGTGTCTCCAGTCCCTGTCTCTCAGGGGGATATCTGTACACTGACTGGTGTCTCTCAGTCCCTGTATCTCAGAGAGCTTTATGTACACTGAGTGGTGTCTCTCAGTCCCTCTCTCTCAGGGAGATATCTGTAATCTGACTGGTGTCTCTCAGTCCCTGTCTCTCAGGGAGATATCTGTACACTGAGTGGTGTCTCTCAGTCCCTCTCTCTCAGGGAGATATCTGTACTCTGACTGGTGTCTCTCAGTCCCTGTCTCTGAGGGAGATATCTGTACACTGAGTGGTGTCTCTCAGTCCCTCTCTCTCAGAGAGATATCTGTACACTGACTGGTGTCTCTCAGTCCCTCTCTCTCAGGGAGATATCTGTACACTGAGTGGTGTCTCTCAGTCCCTCTCTCTCAGGGAGATATCTGTACATTGAGTGGTGTCTCTCAGTCCCTGTCTCTCAGGGAGATATATGTACACTGACTGGTGTCTCTCAGTCCCTCTCTTTCTGGGAGGTATCTGTACACTGACTGGTGTCTCTCAGTCCCTCTCTCTCAGGGAGATATCTGAACACTGAGTGGTGTCTCTCAGTCCCTCTCTCTCAGGGAGATATCTGAACACTGAGTGGTGTCTCTCAGTCCCTCTCTCTCAGGGAGATATTTGTACACTGACTGGTGCATCTCAGTCCCTCTCTCTCAGGGAGGTATCTGTACACTGAGTGGTGTCTCTCAGTCCCTGTCTCTCAGGGAGATATATGTACACTGACTGGTGTCTCTCAGTCCCTCTCTCTCAGGGAGATATATGTACACTGACTGGTGTCTCTCAGTCCCTCTCTCTCAGGGAGATATCTGTACACTGACTGGTGTCTCTCAGTCCCTCTCTCTCAGGGAGATATATGTACACTGACTGGTGTCTCTCAGTCCCTCTCTCTCAGGGAGGTATCTGTACACTGAGTGGTGTCTCTCAGTCCCTCTCTCTCAGGGAGATATCTGTACAATGAGTGGTGTCTCTCAGTCCCTGTCTCTCAGGGAGATGTCTGTACAGTGAGTGGTGTCTCTCAGTCCCTCTCTCTCAGGGAGATATCTGTACTCTGACTGGTGTCTCTCAGTCCCTGTCTCTCAGGGAGATATCTGTACACTGAGTGGTGTCTCTCAGTCCCTCTCTCTCAGGGAGATATCTGTACACTGACCGGTGTCTCTCAGTCCCTCTCTCTCAGGGAGGTATCTGTACACTGAATGGTGTCTCCAGTCCCTGTCTCTCAGGGGGATATCTGTACACTGACTGGTGTCTCTCAGTCCCTGTCTCTCAGTGAGCTTTATGAACACTGATTGGTGTCTCTCAGTCCCTCTCTCTCAGGGAGATATCTGTACTCTGACTGGTGTCTCTCAGTCCCTGTCTCTCAGGGAGATATCTGTACACTGAGTGGTGTCTCTCAGTCCCTCTCTCTCAGGGAGATATCTGTACACTGACTGGTGCCTCTCAGTCCCTCTCTCTCAGGGAGCTTTATGTACACTGAGTGGTGTCTCTCAGGGAGATATCTGTACACTGACTGGTGTCTCTCAGTCCCTGTCTCTCAGGGTGATATCTATACACTGAGTGGTGTCTCTCAGTCCCTCTCTCTCAGGGAGATATCTGTACACTGACTGGTGTCTCACAGTCCCTCTCTCTCAGGGAGATATCTGTACACTGACTGGTGTCTCTCCGTCCCTGTCTCTCAGGGAGCTTTATGTACACTGAGTGGTGTCTCTCAGGGAGATATCTGTACACTGACTGGTTTCTCTCAGTCCCTGTCTCTCAGGGAGCTTTATGTACACTGAGTGGTGTCTCTCAGTCCCTCTCTCTCAGGGAGATATCTGTACACTGACTGGTGTCTCTCAATCCCTGTCTCTCAGGGAGATATCTGTACACTGAGTGGTGTCTCTCAGTCCCTCTCTCTCAGGGAGATATCTGTACACTGACTGGTGTCTCTCAGTCCCTCTCTCTCAGGGAGATATCTGTACACTGAGTGGTGTCTCTCAGTCCCTCTCTCTCAAGGAGATATCTGTGCACTGACTGGTGTCTCTCAGTCCCTGTCTGTCAGGGTGATATCTATACACTGAGTGGTGTCTCTCAGTCCCTCTCTCTCAGGGAGATATATGTACACTGAGTGGTGTCTCACAGCCCCTGTCTCTCAGGGAGATTTCTGTGCACTGACTGGTGTCTCTCAGTCCCTGTCTGTCAGCGAGATATCTATACACTGCGTGGTGTCTCCCAGTCCCTCACTCTCAGGGAGATATCTGTACACTGACTGGTGTCTCTCAGTCCCTGTCTCTCAGGGAGATATCTGTACACTGAGTGGTGTCTCACAGTCCCTCTCTCTCAGGGAGATATCTGTACACTGACTGGTGTCTCTCAGTCCCTGTCTCTCAGGGAGATATCTGTACACTGAGTGGTGTCTCTCAGTCCCTCTCTCTCAGGGAGATATCTGTACACTGACTGGTGTCTCTCAGTCCCTGTCTCTCAGGGAGATATCTGGACACTGACTGGTGTCTCACAGCCCCTGTCTCTCAGGGAGATATCTGTACACTGACTGGTTTCTCTCAGTCCCTGTCTGTCAGGGACATATCTATACACTGAGTGGTGTCTCTCAGTCCATCTCTCTCAGGGAGATATCTGTACACTGACTGGTGTCTCTCAGTCCCTGTCTCTCAGGGAGATATCTGTACACTGAGTGGTGTCTCACAGTCCCTCTCTCTCGGAGATATCAGTACACTGACTGGTGTCTCTCAGTCCCTCTCTCTCAGGGAGATATATGTACACTGACTGGTGTCTCTCAGTCCCTCTCTCTCGGGGAGGTATCTGTACACTGAGTGATGTCTCTCAGTCACTGTCTCTCAGGGAGATATATGTACACAGACTGGTGTCTCTCAGTCCCTCTCTCTCAGGGAGATATCTGTACACTGAGTGGTGTCTCTCAGTCCCTCTCTCTCAGGGAGATATATGTACACTGACTGGTGTCTCTCAGTCCCTCTCTCTCAGGGAGGTATCTGTACACTGAGTGGTGTCTCTCATTCCCTGTCTCTCAGGGAGATATATGTACACTGACTGGTGTCTCTCAGTCCCTGTCTCTCAGGGAGATATCTGTACACTGAGTGGTGTCTCTCAGTCCCTCTCTCTCAGGGAGATATATGTACACTGACTGGTGTCTCACAGTCCCTCTCTCTGAGAGATATCTGTACACTGAGTGGTGTCTCTCATTCCCTGTCTCTCAGGGAGATATCTGTACACTGAGTGGTGTCTCTCAGTCCCTCTCTCTCAGGGAGAAATCTGTACACTGAGTGGTGTCTCTCAGTCCCTGTCTCTCAGGGAGATATATGTACACTGACTGGTGTCTCTCAGTCCCTCTCTCTCAGGGAGGTATCTGTACACTGACTGGTGTCTCACAGTCCCTGTCTCTCAGGGAGATATCTGTACACTGAGTGGTGTCTCTCAGTCCCTCTCTCTCAGGGAGATATCTGAACACTGAGTGGTGTCTCTCAGTCCCTCTCTCTCAGGGACCTATATGTACACTGACTGGTGCCTCTCAGTCCCTCTCTCTCAGGGAGGTATCTGTATACTGCGTGGTGTCTCTCAGTCCCTCTCTCTCAGGGAGATATTTGTACACTGACTGGTGTCTCTCAGTCCCTCTCTCTCAGGGAGATATCTGTGCACTGACTGGTGTCTCTCAGTCCCTCTCTCTCAGGGAGATATATGTACACTGACTGGTGTCTCACAATCCCTGTCTCTCAGGGAGATATCTGTACACTGACTGGTGTCTCTCAGTCCCTCTCTCTCAGGGAGATATCTGTACACTGACTGGTGTCTCTCAGTCCCTCTCTCTCAGGGAGATATCTGTACACTGAGTGGTGTCTCACAACCCCTGTCTCTCAGGGAGATATCTATACACTGAGTGGTGTGTCTCAATCCCTCTCTCTCAGGGAGATATCTGTACACTGACTGGTGTCTCTCAGTCCCTCTCTCTCCGGGAGCTTTATGTACACTGACTGGTGTCTCTCAGTCCCTCTCTCTCAGGGAGATATCTGTACACTGCCCGGTGTCTCTCAGTCCCTGTCTCTCAGTGAGCTTTATGTACACTGAGTGGTGTCTCTCAGGGAGATATCTGTACACTGAGTGGTGTCTCTCAGCCCCTCTCTCTCAGTGAGATATCTGTGCACTGAGTGGTGTCTCACAGTCCCTCTCTCTCAGGGAGATATCTGTACACTGACTGGTGTCTCTCAGCCCCTCTCTCTCAGTGAGATATCTGTGCACTGAGTGGTGTCTCACAGTCCCTCTCTCTCAGGGAGATATCTGTACACTGACTGGTGTCTCTCAGTCCCTGTCTCTCAGGGAGTATTCTGTACACTGAGTGGTGTCTCTCAGTCCCTCTCTCTCAGGGAGATATCTGTACTCTGACTGGTGTCTCTCAGTCCCTGTCTCTCAGGGAGATATCTGTACACTGAGTGGTGTCTCTCAGTCCCTCTCTCTCAGGGAGATATCTGTACACTGACTGGTGTCTCTCAGTCCCTCTCTCTCAGGGAGATATCTGTACACTGACTGGTGTCTCTCCGTCTCTCTCTCTCAGGGAGATATCTGTACACTGAGTGGTGTCTCACAGCCCCTGTCTCTCAGGGAGATATCTGTACACTGTCTGGTGTCTCTCAGTCCCTGTCTGTTAGGGAGATATCTATACACTGAGTGGTGTCTCTCAGTCACTCTCTCTCAGGGAGATATCTGTACACTGACTGGTGTCTCACAGTCCCTCTCTCTCAGGGAGATATCTGTACAATGACTGGTGTCTCTCAGTCCCTGTCTCTCAGGGAGCTTTATGTACACTCAGTGGTGTCTCTCAGGGAGATATCTGTACACTGACTGGTGTCTCTCAGTCCCTGTCTCTCAGGGAGCTTTATGTACACTGAGTGGTGTCTCAGTCCCTCTCTCTCAGGGAGATATCTGTACACTGACTGGTGTCTCTCAGTCCCTGTCTCTCAGAGAGATATCTGTACACTGAGTGGTGTCTCTCAGTCCCTCTCTCTCAGGGAGATATCTGTACACTGACTGGTGTCTCTCAGTCACTGTCTCTCAGGGAGATATCTGTACACTGACTGGTGTCTCTCAGTCCCTCTCTCTCAAGGAGATATCTGTACACTGAGTAGTGTCTCTCAGTCCCTGTCTCTCAGGGAGATATATGTACACTGACTGGTGTCTCTCAGTCCCTCTCTCTCAGGGAGGTATCTGTACACTGACTGTTGTCTCTCAGTCCCTGTCTCTCAGGGAGATATCTGTACACTGACTGGTGTCTCTCAGTCCCTCTCTCTCAGGGAGATATCTGTACACTGAGTGGTGTCTCACAGCCCCTGTCTCTCAGGGAGATTTCTGTGCACTGACTGGTGTCTCTCAGTCCCTGTCTGTCAGCGAGATATCTATACACTGCGTGGTGTCTCCCAGTCCCTCTCTCTCAGGGAGATATCTGTACACTGAGTGGTGTCTCTCAGTCCCTGTCTCTCGGAGATATATGTACACTGACTGGTGTCTCAGTCCCTGTCTCTCAGGGAGATATCTGTACACTGAGTGGTGTCTCTCAGTCCATCTCTCTCAGGGAGATATCTGTGCACTGAGTGGTGTCTCACAGTCCCTCTCTCTCAGGGAGATATCTGTACACTGACCGGTGTCTCTCAGTCCCTGTCTCTCAGGGAGATATCTGTACACTGAGTGGTGTCTCTCAGTCCCTCTCTCTCAGGGATATATCTGTACTCTGACTGGTGTCTCTCAGTCCCTGTCTCTGAGGGAGATATCTGTACACTGAGTGGTGTCTCTCAGTCCCTCTCTCTCAGGGAGATATGTGTACACTGACTGGTGTCTCTCAGTCCCTCTCTCTCAGGGAGATATCTGTACACTGAGTGGTGTCTCTCAGTCCCTCTCTCTCAGGGAGATATCTGTACACTGACTGGTGTCTCTCAGTCCCTGTCTCTCAGGGAGATATATGTACACTGACTGGTGTCTCTCAGACCCTCTCTCTCAGGGAGATATCTGTACACTGAGTGGTGTCTCTCAGTCCCTCTCTCTCAGGGAGATATCTGTACACTGAGTGGTGTCTCACAGCCCCTGTCTCTCAGGGAGATATTTGTAGACTGACTGGTGTCTCTCAGTCCCTCTCTCTCAGGGAGATATCTGTACACTGACTGGTGTCTCTCAGTCCCTCTCTCTCGGAGATATATGTACACTGACTGGTGTCTCACAACCCATGTCTCTCAGGGAGATATCTGTACACTGACTGGTGTCTCTCAGTCCCTCTCTCTCAGGGAGATATCTGTACACTGACTGGTGTCTCTCAGTCCCTCCTTCTCAGGGAGATATCTGTACACTGAGTGGTGTCTCACAACCCCTGTCTCTCAGTGAGATATCTGTACACTGACTGGTGTCTCTCAGTCCCTGTCTGTCAGGGAGATATCTGTACACTGACTGGTGTCTCTCAGTCCCTCTCTCTCCGGGAGCTTTATGTACACTGACTGGTGTCTCTCAGTCCCTCTCTCTCAGGGAGGTATCTGTACACTGAGTGGTGTCTCTCAGTCCCTGTCTCTCAGGGAGATATCTGTACACTGAATGGTGTCTCTCAGTACCTCTCTCTCAGGGAGATATCTGTACACTGACTGGTGTCTCTCAGTCCCTGTCTCTCAGGGAGATATCTGTACACTGACTGGTGTCTCTCAGTCCCTCTCTCTCAGGGAGATATCTGTACACTGACTGGTGTCTCACAGTCCCTCTCTCTCAGGGAGATATCTGTACACTGAGTGGTGTCTCTCAGTCCCTGTCTGTGAGGGAGATATCTATACACTGACTGGTGTCTCTCAGTCCCTCTCTCTCAGGGAGATATCTGCACACTGACTGGTGTCTCACAGTCCCTCTCTCTCAGAGAGATATCTGTACACTGACTGGTGTCTCTCAGTCCCTCTCTCTCAGGGAGATATCTGTACACTGAGTGGTGTCTCTCAGTCCCTCTCTCTCAAGGAGATATCTGTACACTGAGTGGTGTCTCTCAGTCCCTGTCTCTCAGGGAGATATATGTACACTGACTGGTGTCTCTCAGTCCCTCTCTCTCAGGGAGGTATCTGTACACTGACTGGTGTCTCTCAGTCCCTGTCTCTCAGGGAGATATCTGTACACTGAGTGGTGTCTCTCAGTCCCTGTCTCTCAGGGAGATATCTGAACACTGAGTGGTGTCTCTCAGTCCCTCTCTCTCAGGGAGATATATGTACACTGACTGGTGCCTCTCAGTCCCTCTCCCTCAGGGAGATATCTGTACACTGAGTGGTGTCTCTCAGTCCCTGTCTCTCAGGGAGATATCTGTACTCTGAGTGGTGTCTCTCAGTCCCTGTCTCTCAGGGAGATATATGTACACTGACTGGTGTCTCTCAGTCCCTCTCTCTCAGGGAGATATCTGTACACTGACTGGTGTATCTCAGTCCCTCTCTCTCAAGGAGATATCTGTACACTGAATGGTGTCTCACAGCCCCTGTCTCTCAGGGAGATATCTGTACACTGACTGGTTTCTCTCAGTCCATCTCTCTCAGGGAGATATCTGTACACTGAGTGGTGTCTCTCAGTCCCTGTCTCTCAGGGAGATATCTGTACACTGACTGGTGTCTCTCAGTCCCTGTCTCTCAGTGAGCTTTATGTACACTGAGTAGTGTCTCTCAGGGAGATATCTGTACACTGAGTGGTGTCTCTCAGTCCCTGTCTCTCAGGGAGATATCTGTACACCGACTGGTGTCTCTCAGTCCCTCTCTCTCAGGGAGATATCTGTACACTGACTGGTGTCTCTCAGTCCCTGTCTCTCAGTGAGCTTTATGTACACTGAGTGGTGTCTCTCAGGGAGATATCTGTACACTGAGTGGTGTCTCTCAGTCCCTCTCTCTCAGGGAGATATCTGTACACTGACTGGTGTCTCTCAGCCCCTCTCTCTCAGGGAGATATCTGTACACTGAGTGGTGTCTCTCAGTCCCTGTCTCTCAGGGAGATATCTGAACACTGAGTGGTGTCTCTCAGTCCCTCTCTCTCAGGGAGATATATGTACACTGACTGGTGTCTCTCAGTCCCTGTCTCTCAGTGAGCTTTATGTACACTGAGTGGTGTCTCTCAGGGAGATATCTCTACACTGAGTGGTGTCTCTCAGCCCCTCTCTCTCAGGGAGATATCTGTACACTGAGTGGTGTCTCACAGCCCCTGTCTCTCAGGGAGATATTTGTACACTGACTGGTGTCTCTCAGTCCCTCTCTCTCAGGGAGATATCTGTACACTGACTGGTGTCTATCAGTCCCTCTCTCTCAGGGAGATATATGTACACAGACTGGTGTCTCACAACCCCTGTCTCTCAGGGAGATATCTGTACACTGACTGGTGTCTATCAGTCCCTCTCTCTCAGGGAGATATCTGTACACTGACTGGTGTCTCTCAGTCGCTCTCTCTCAGGGAGATATCTGTACACTGAGTGGTGTCTCACAACCCCTGTCTCTCAGTGAGATATCTGTACACTGACTGGTGTCTCTCAGTCCCTGTCTGTCAGGGAGATATCTATACACTGAGTGGTGTCTCTCAGTCCCTCTCTCTCAGGGAGATATCTGTACACTGACTGGTGTCTCTCAGTCCCTCTCTCTCCGGGAGCTTTATGTACACTGACTGGTGTCTCTCAGTCCCTCTCTCTCAGGGAGGTATCTGTACACTGAGTGGTGTCTCTCAGTCCCTGTCTCTCAGGGAGATATCTGTACACTGAATGGTGTCTCTCAGTACCTCTCTCTCAGGGAGATATCTGTACACTGACTGGTGTCTCTCAGTCCCTGTCTCTCAGGGAGATATCTGTACACTGACTGGTGTCTCTCAGTCCCTCTCTCTCAGGGAGATATATGTACACTGACTGGTGTCTCACAACCCCTGTCTCTCAGGGAGATATCTGTACACTGAGTGGTGTCTCACAGCCCCTGTCTCTCAGGGAGATATCTGTACACTGACTGGTGTCTCTCAGTCCCTCTCTCTCAGGGAGATATCTGTACACTGACTGGTGTCTCTCAGTCCCTCTCTCTCAGGGAGATATCTGTACACTGACTGGTGTCTCTCAGTCCCTCTCTCTCAGGGAGATATCTGTACACTGAGTGGTGTCTCACAGCCCCTGTCTCTCAGGGAGATATCTGTACACTGACTGGTTTCTCTCAGGCCCTGTCTGTCAGGGAGATATCTATACACTGAGTGGTGTCTCTCAGTCCATCTCTCTCAGGGAGATATCTGTACACTGAGTGGTGTCTCTCAGTCCCTGTCTCTCAGGGAGATATCTGTACACTGAGTGGTGTCTCTCAGTCCCTCTCTCTCAGGGAGGTATCTGTACACTGAGTGGTGTCTCTCAGTCCCTGTCTCTCAGGGAGATATCTGTACACTGAGTGGTGTCTCTCAGTCCCGGTCTCTCAGTGAGCTTTATGTACACTGAGTAGTGTCTCTCAGGGAGATATCTGTACACTGAGTGGTGTCTCTCAGTCCCTCTCTCTCAGGGAGATATCTGTACACTGAGTGGTGTCTCACAGCCCCTGTCTCTCAGGGAGATATTTGTAGACTGACTGGTGTCTCTCAGTCCCTCTCTCTCAGGGAGATATCTGTACACTGAGTGGTGTCTCTCAGTCCCTCTCTCACCGGGAGCTTTATGTACACTGACTGGTGTCTCTCAGTCCCTCTCTCTCAGGGAGATATCTGTGCACTGAGTGGTGTCTCACAGTCCCTCTCTCTCAGGGAGATATCTGTACACTGACTGGTGTCTCTCAGTCCCTGTCTCTCAGGGAGATATCTGTACACTGAGTGGTGTCTCTCAGTCCCTCTCTCTCAGGGAGATATCTGTACTCTGACTGGTGTCTCTCAGTCCCTGTCTCTGAGGGAGATATCTGTACACTGAGTGGTGTCTCTCAGTCCCTCTCTCTCAGGGAGATATCTGTACACTGACTGGTGTCTCTCAGTCCCTGTCTCTCAGGGAGATATATGTACACTGACTGGTGTCTCTCAGACCCTCTCTCTCAGGGAGATATCTGTACACTGAGTGGTGTCTCTCAGTCCCTCTCTCTCAGGGAGATATCTGTACACTGAGTGGTGTCTCACAGCCCCTGTCTCTCAGGGAGATATTTGTAGACTGACTGGTGTCTCTCAGTCCCTCTCTCTCAGGGAGATATCTGTACACTGACTGGTGTCTCTCAGTCCCTCTCTCTCAGGGAGATATATGTACACTGACTGGTGTCTCACAACCCCTGTCTCTCAGGGAGATATCTGTACACTGACTGGTGTCTCTCAGTCCCTCTCCCTCAGGGAGATATCTGTACACTGACTGGTGTCTCTCAGTCCCTCTCTCTCAGGGAGATATCTGTACACTGAGTGGTGTCTCTCAGTCCCTCTCTCTCAGGGAGATATCTGTACACTGAGTGGTGTCTCTCAGTCCCTCTCTCTCAGGGAGATATCTGTGCACTGAGTGGTGTCTCACAGTCCCTCTCTCTCAGGGAGATATCTGTACACTGTCTGGTGTCTCTCAGCCCCTCTCTCTCAGGGAGATATCTGTGCACTGAGTGGTGTCTCACAGTCCCTCTCTCTCAGGGAGATATCTGTACACTGACTGGTTTCTCTCAGACCCTGTCTCTCAGGGAGATATCTGTGCACTGAGTGGTGTCTCTCAGTCCCTATCTCTCAGGGAGATATATGAACACTGACTGGTGCCTCTCAGTCCATCTCTCTCAGGGAGATATCTGTACACTGAGTGGTGTCTCTCAGTCCCTGTCTCTCAGGGAGATATCTGTACTCTGAGTGGTGTCTCTCAGTCCCTGTCTCTCAGGGAGATATATGTACACCGACTGGTGTCTCTCAGTCCCTCTCTCTCAGGGAGATATCTGTACACTGACTGGTGTCTCTCAGTCCCTGTCTCTCAGTGAGCTTTATGTACACTGAGTGGTGTCTCTCAGGGAGATATCTGTACACTGAGTGGTGTCTCTCAGTCCCTCTCTCTCAGGGAGATATCTGTACACTGACTGGTGTCTCTCAGCCCCTCTCTCTCAGGGTGATATCTGTACACTGAGTGGTGTCTCACAGCCCCTGTCTCTCAGGGAGATATTTGTACACAGACTGGTGTCTCACAACCCCTGTCTCTCAGGGAGATATCTGTACACTGACTGGTGTCTATCAGTCGCTCTCTCTCAGGGAGATATCTGTACACTGAGTGGTGTCTCACAACCCCTGTCTCTCAGTGAGATATCTGTACACTGACTGGTGTCTCTCAGTCCCTGTCTGTCAGGGAGATATCTGTACACTGACTGGTGTCTCTCAGTCCCTCTCTCTCCGGGAGATATCTGTACACTGAGTGGTGTCTCACAGTCCCTCTCTCTCAGAGAGATATCTGTACACTGACTGGTGTCTCTCAGTCCCTCTCTCTCAAGGAGATATCTGTACACTGAGTGGTGTCTCTCAGTCCCTGTCTCTCAGGGAGATATATGTACACTGACTGGTGTCTCTCAGACCCTCTCTCTCAGGGAGGTATCTGTACACTGAGTGGTGTCTCTCAGTCCCTGTCTCTCAGGGAGATATCTGTACACTGAGTGGTGTCTCTCAGTCCCTGTCTCTCAGGGAGATATCTGAACTCTGAGTGGTGTCTCTCAGTCCCTCTCTCTCAGGGAGATATATGTACACTGAGTGGTGTCTCTCAGTCCCTCTCTCTCAGGGAGGTATCTGTACACTGAGTGGTGTCTCTCAGTCCCTGTCTCTCAGGGAGATATCTGTACACTGAGTGGTGTCTCTCAGTCCCTCTCTCTCAGGGAGGTATCTGTACACTGAGTGGTGTCTCTCAGTCCCTGTCTCCCAGGGAGATATCTGTACACTGACTGGTGTCTCTCAGTCCCGGTCTCTCAGTGAGCTTTATGTACCCTGAGTAGTGTCTCTCAGGGAGATATCTGTACACTGAGTGGTGTCTCTCAGTCCCTCTCTCTCAGGGAGATATCTGTACACTGACTGGTGTCTCTCAGCCCCTCTCTCTCAGGGAGATATCTGTGCACTGAGTGGTGTCTCACAGTCCCTCTCTCTCAGGGAGATATCTGTACACTGACTGGGTTCTGTCAGTCCCTGTCTCTCAGGGAGATATCTGTACACTGAGTGGTGTCTCTCAGTCCCTCTCTCTCAGGGAGATATCTGTACTCTGACTGGTGTCTCTCAGTCCCTGTCTCTGAGGGAGATATCTGTACACTGAGTGGTGTCTCTCAGTCCCTCTCTCTCAGGGAGATATCTGTACACTGAATGGTGTCTCTCAGTACCTCTCTCTCAGGGAGATATCTGTACACTGACTGGTGTCTCTCAGTCCCTGTCTCTCAGGGAGATATCTGTACACTGAGTTGTGTCTCTCAGTCCCTGTCTCTCAGGGAGATATATGTACACTGACTGGTGTCTCTCAGTCCCTCTCTCTCAGGGAGGTATCTGTACACAGACTGCTGTCTCTCAGTCCCTGTCTCTCAGGGAGATATCTGTACACTGAGTGGTGTCTCTCAGTCCCTGTCTCTCAGGGAGATATCTGAACACTGAGTGGTGTCTCTCAGTCCCTCTCTCTCAGGGAGATATATGTACACTGAGTGGTGTCTCTCAGTCCCTCTCTCTCAGGGAGGTATCTGTACACTGAGTGGTGTCTCTCAGTCCCTGTCTCTCAGGGAGATATTTGTACACTGACTGGTGTCTCTCAGTCCCTCTCTCTCAGGGAGATATCTGTACACTGACTGGTGTCTCTCAGTCCCTCTCTCTCAGGGAGATATATGTACACTGACTGGTGTCTCACAACCCCTGTCTCTCAGGGAGATATCTGTACACTGACTGGTGTCTCTCAGTCCCTCTCTCTCAGGGAGATATATGTACACTGAGTGCTGTCTCTCAGTCCCTCTCTCTCAGGGAGATATCTGTACTCTGACTGGTGTCTCTCAGTCCCTCTCTCTCAGGGAGATATCTGTACACTGACTGGTGTCTCTAAGCCCCTCTCTCTCAGGGAGATATCTGTGCACTGAGTGGTGTCTCACAGTCCCTCTCTCTCAGGGAGATATCTGTACACTGTCTGGTGTCTCTCAGCCCCTCTCTCTCAGGGAGATATCTGTGCACTGAGTGGTGTCTCACAGTCCCTCTCTCTCAGGGAGATATCTGTACACTGACTGGTGTCTCTCAGTCCCTGTCTCTCAGGGAGATATCTGTACACTGAGTGGTGTCTCTCAGTCCCTGTCTCTCAGGGAGATATCTGTACTCTGAGTGGTGTCTCTCAGTCCCTGTCTCTCAGGGAGATATATGTACACTGACTGGTGTCTCTCAGTCCCTCTCTCTCAGGGAGATATCTGTACACTGACTGGTGTCTCTCAGTCCCTGTCTCTCAGTGAGCTTTATGTACACTGAGTGGTGTCTCTCAGGGAGATATCTGTACACTGAGTGGTGTCTCTCAGTCCCTCTCTCTCAGGGAGATATCTGTACACTGACTGGTGTCTCTCAGCCCCTCTCTCTCAGGGAGATATCTGTACACTGAGTGGTGTCTCACAGCCCATGTCTCTCAGGGAGATATTTGTACACTGACTGGTGTCTCTCAGTCCCTCTCTCTCAGGGAGATATATGTACACAGACTGGTGTCTCTCAGTCCCTGTCTCTCAGGGAGATATATGTACACTGACTGGTGTCTCTCAGTCCCTCTCTCTCAGGGAGATATATGTACACTGACTGGTGTCTCTCAGTCCCTCTCTCTCAGGGAGATATCTGTACACTGACTGGTGTCTCTCAGTCCCTGTCTCTCAGTGAGCTTTATGTACACTGAGTGGTGTCTCTCAGGGAGATATCTGTACACTGAGTGGTGTCTCTCAGTCCCTCTCTCTCAGGGAGATATCTGTACACTGAGTGGTGTCTCACAGCCCATGTCTCTCAGGGAGATATTTGTACACTGACTGGTGTCTCTCAGTCCCTCTCGCTCAGGGAGATATCTGTACACTGACTGGTGTCTCTCAGTCCCTCTCTCTCAGGGATATATATGTACACAGACTGGTGTCTCACAACCCCTGTCTCTCAGGGAGATATCTGTACACTGACTGGTGTCTCTCAGTCCCTCTCTCTCAGGGAGATATCTGTACTCTGACTGGTGTCTCTCAGTCCCTCTCTCTCAGGGAGATATCTGTACACTGAGTGGTGTCTCACAACCCCTGTCTCTCAGTGAGATATCTGTACACTGACTGGTGTCTCTCAGTCCCTGTCTGTCAGGGAGATATCTATACACTGAGTGGTGTCTCTCAGTCCCTCTCTCTCAGGGAGATATCTGTACACTGACTGGTGTCTCTCAGTCCCTCTCTCTCCGGGAGCTTTATGTACACTGACTGGTGTCTCTCAGTCCCTCTCTCTCAGGGAGGTATCTGTACACTGAGTGGTGTCTCTCAGTCCCTGTCTCTCAGGGAGATATCTGTACACTGAATGGTGTCTCTCAGTACCTCTCCCTCAGGGAGATATATGTACACAGACTGGTGTCTCACAACCCCTGACTCTCAGGGAGATATCTGTACACTGACTGGTGTCTCTCAGTCCCTCTCTATCAGGGAGATATCTGTACTCTGACTGGTGTCTCTCAGTCCCTCTCTCTCAGGGAGATATCTGTACACTGAGTGGTGTCTCTCAGTCCCTGTCTCTCAGGGAGATATCTGTACACTGAATGGTGTCTCTCAGTACCTCTCCCTCAGGGAGATATCTGTACACTGACTGGTGTCTCTCAGTCCCTCTCTCTCAGGGAGGTATCTGTACACTGAGTGGTGTCTCTCAGTCCCTGTCTCTCAGGGAGATATCTGTACACTGAATGGTGTCTCTCAGTACCTCTCCCTCAGGGAGATATATGTACACAGACTGGTGTCTCACAACCCCTGACTCTCAGGGAGATATCTGTACACTGACTGGTGTCTCTCAGTCCCTCTCTCTCAGGGAGATATCTGTACTCTGACTGGTGTCTCTCAGTCCCTCTCTCTCAGGGAGATATCTGTACACTGAGTGGTGTCTCTCAGTCCCTGTCTCTCAGGGAGATATCTGTACACTGAATGGTGTCTCTCAGTACCTCTCCCTCAGGGAGATATCTGTACACTGACTGGTGTCTCTCAGTCCCTGTCTCTCAGGGAGATATCTGTACACTGACTGGTGTCTCTCAGTCCCTCTCTCTCAGGGAGATATCTGTACACTGACTGGTGTCTCACAGTCCCTCTCTCTCAGGGAGATATCTGTACACTGACTGGTGTCTCTTAGTCCCTCTCTCTCAGGGAGATATCTGTACACTGAGTGGTGTCTCTCAGTCCCTCTCTCTCAAGGAGATATCTGTACACTGAGTGGTGTCTCTCAGTCCCTGTCTCTCAGGGAGATATATGTACACTGACTGGTGTCTCTCAGTCCCTCTCTCTCAGGGAGGTAACTGTACACTGACTGGTGTCTCTCAGTCCCTGTCTCTCAGGGAGATATCTGTACACTGAGTGGTGTCTCTCAGTCCCTGTCTCTCAGGGAGATATCTGAACACTGAGTGCTGTCTCTCAGTCCCTCTCTCTCAGGGAGATATATGTACACTGAGTGGTGTCTCTCAGTCCCTCTCTCTCAGGGAGGTATCTGTACACTGAGTGGTGTCTCTCAGTCCCTGTCTCTCAGGGAGATATTTGTACACTGACTGGTGTCTCTCAGTCCCTCTCTCTCAGGGAGATATCTGTACACTGACTGGTGTCTCTCAGTTCATCTCTCTCAGGGAGATATATGTACACTGAGTGGTGTCTCACAACCCCTGTCTCTCA
Organism: Heterodontus francisci; assembly: GCF_036365525.1. Classification (NCBI taxonomy): domain Eukaryota; kingdom Metazoa; phylum Chordata; class Chondrichthyes; order Heterodontiformes; family Heterodontidae; genus Heterodontus; species Heterodontus francisci. The sequence goes on from NC_090384.1 coordinate 1,900,297, forward strand.
GTGAGATATCTGTACACTGACTGGTGTCTCTCAGTCCCTGTCTGTCAGGGAGATATCTATACACTGAGTGGTGTCTCACAACCCCTGTCTCTCAGTGAGATATCTGTACACTGACTGGTGTCTCTCAGTCCCTGTCTGTCAGGGAGATATCTATACACTGAGTGGTGTCTCTCAGTCCCTCTCTCTCAGGGAGATATCTGTACACTGACTGGTGTCTCTCAGTCCCTCTCTCTCCGGGAGCTTTATGTACACTGACTGGTGTCTCTCAGTCCCTCTCTCTCAGGGAGGTATCTGTACACTGAGTGGTGTCTCTCAGTCCCTGTCTCTCAGGGAGATATCTGTACACTGAATGGTGTCTCTCAGTACCTCTCTCTCAGGGAGATATCTGTACACTGAGTGGTGTCTCTCAGTCCCTCTCTCTCAGGGAGATATCTGAACACTGAGTGGTGTCTCTCAGTCCCTCTCTCTCAGGGAGATATATGTACACTGACTGGTGCCTCTCAGTCCCTCTCTCTCAGGGAGATATCTGTACACTGAGTGGTGTCTCTCAGTCCCTGTCTCTCAGGGAGATATCTGTACTCTGAGTGGTGTCTCTCAGTCCCTGTCTGTCAGGGAGATATATGTACACTGACTGGTGTCTCTCAGTCCCTGTCTCTCAGTGAGCTTTATGTACACTGAGTGGTGTCTCTCAGGGAGATATCTGTACACTGAGTGGTGTCTCTCAGTCCCTCTCTCTCAGGGAGATATCTGTACACTGACTGGTGTCTCTCAGCCCCACTCTCTCAGGGAGATATCTGTGCACTGAGTGGTGTCTCACAGTCCCTCTCTCTCAGGGAGATATCTGTACACTGACTGGTGTCTCTCAGTCCCTGTCTCTCAGGGAGGTATCTGTACACTGAGTGGTGTCTCTCAGTCCCTGTCTCTCAGGGAGATATCTGTACACTGAATGGTGTCTCTCAGTACCTGTCTCTCAGGGAGATATCTGTACACTGAGTGGTGTCTCTCACTCCCTCTCTCTCAGGGAGATATCTGTACTCTGACTGGTGTCTCTCAGTCCCTGTCTCTGAGGGAGATATCTGTACACTGAGTGGTGTCTCTCAGTCCCTCTCTCTCAGGGAGATATCTGTACTCTGACTGGTGTCTCTCAGTCCCTGTCTCTCAGGGAGATATCTGTACACTGAGTGGTGTCTCTCAGTCCCTCTATCTCAGGGAGATATCTGAACACTGAGTGGTGTCTCAGTCCCTCTCTCTCAGGGAGGTATCTGTACTCTGACTGGTGTCTCTCAGTCCCTGTCTCTCAGGGAGATATCTGTACACTGAGTGGTGTCTCTCAGTCCCTCTCTCTCAGGGAGATATCTGTACACTGAGTGGTGTCTCTCAGTCCCTGTCTCTCAGGGAGATATATGTACACTGACTGGTGTCTCTCAGTCCCTCTCTCTCAGGGAGATATCTGTACACTGACTGGTGTCTCTCAGTCCCCCTCTCTCAGGGAGATATCTGTACACTGAGTGGTGTCTCACATCCCCTGTCACTCAGGGAGATATCTGTACACTGTCTGGTGTCTCTCAGTCCCTGTCTGTCAGGGAGATATCTATACACTGAGTGGTGTCTCTCAGTCCCTCTCTCTCAGGGAGATATCTGTACAATGACTGGTGTCTCACAGTCCCTCTCTCTCAGGGAGATATCTGTACACTGACTGGTGTCTCTCAGTCCCTGTCTCTCAGGGAGCTTTATGTATACTCAGTGGTGTCTCTCAGGGAGATATCTGTACACTGACTGGTGTCTCTCAGTCCCTGTCTCTCAGGGAGCTTTATGTACACTGAGTGGTGTCTCTCAGTCCCTCTCTCTCAGGGAGATATCTGTACACTGACTGGTGTCTCTCAGTCCCTGTCTCTCAGGGAGATATCTGTGCACTGAGTGGTGTCTCTCAGTCCCTCACTCTCAGGGAGATATCTGTGCACTGACTGGTGTCTCTCAGTCCCTGTCTCTCAGGTAGATATCTGTACACTGAGTGGTGTCTCTCAGTCCCTCTCTCTCAAGGAGATATCTGTACACTGAGTAGTGTCTCTCAGTTCCTGTCTCTCAGGGAGATATATGTACACTGACTGGTGTCTCTCAGTCCCTCTCTCTCAGGGAGGTATCTGTACACTGACTGGTGTCTCTCAGTCCCTGTCTCTCAGGGAGATATCTGTACACTGAGTGGTGTCTCTCAGTCCCTCTCTCTCAGGGAGATATCTGTACACTGAGTGGTGTCTCTCAGTCCCTCTCTCTCGGAGATATCTGTACACTGAGTGGTGTCTCACAGCCCCTGTCTCTCAGGGAGATTTCTGTACACTGACTGGTGTCTCTCAGTCCCTGTCTGTCAGCGAGATATCTATACACTGCGTGGTGTCTCCCAGTCCCTGTCTCTCAGGGAGATATCTGTACACTGACTGGTGTCTCTCAGTCCCTGTCTCTCAGGGAGATATCAGTACACTGAGTGGTGTCTCTCAGTCCCTCTCTCTCAGGGAGATATATGTACACTGACTGGTGTCTCTCAGTCCCTCTCTCTCAGGGAGGTATCTGTACACTGAGTGGTGTCTCTCAGTCCCTGTCTCTCAGGGAGATATATGTACACTGACTGGTGTCTCTCAGTCCCTCTCTCTCAGGGAGATATCTGTACACTGAGTGGTGTCTCTCAGTCCCTCTCTCTCAGGGAGATATCTGTACACTGAGTGGTTTCTCTCAGTCCGTGTCTCTCAGGGAGATATCTGTACACTGACTGGTGTCTCTCAGTCCCTGTCTCTCAGGGAGATATCTGTACACTGAATGGTGTCTCTCAGTACCTCTCTCTCAGGGAGATATCTGTACACTGAGTGGTGTCTCTCAGCCCCTCTCTCTCAGGGAGATATCTGTACACTGACTGGTGTCTCACAGTCCCTCTCTCTCAGAGAGATATCTGTACACTGACTGGTGTCTCTCAGTCCCTCTCTCTCAGGGAGATATCTGTACACTGAGTGGTGTCTCTCAGTCCCTCTCTCTCAAGGAGATATCTGTACACTGAGTGGTGTCTCTCAGGGAGATATATGTACACTGAATGGTGTCTCTCAGTCCCTCTCTCTCAGGGAGGTATCTGTACACTGACTGGTGTCTCTCAGTCCCTGTCGCTCAGGGAGATATCTGTACACTGAGTGGTGTCTCTCAGTCCCTCTCTCTCAGGGAGATATCTGTACACTGAGTGGTGTCTCACAGTCCCTCTCTCTCAGGGAGATATCTGTACACTGACTGGTGTCTCTCAGTCCCTCTCTCTCAGGGAGATATCTGTACACTGACTGGTGTCTCTCAGTCCCTCTCTCTCAGGGAGATATATGGACACTGACTGGTGTCTCTCAGTCCCTCTCTCTCAGGGAGGTATCTGTACACTGAGTTGTGTCTCTCAGTCCCTGTCTCTCAGGGAGATATATGTACACTGACTGGTGTCTCTCAGTCCCTGTCTCTCAGGGAGATATCTGTACACTGAGTGCTGTCTCTCAGTCCCTCTCTCTCAGGGAGATATATGTGCACTGACTGGTGTCTCTCAGTCCCTCTCTCTCAGGGAGGTATCTGTACACTGAGTGGTGTCTCTCAGTCCCTCTCTCTCAGGGACCTATATGTACACTGACTGGTGCCTCTCAGTCCCTCTCTCTCAGGGAGGTATCTGTACACTGCGTGGTGTCTCTCAGTCCCTGTCTCTCAGGGAGATATTTGTACACTGACTGGTGTCTCTCAGTCCCTCTCTCTCAGGGAGATATCTGTACACTGACTGGTGTCTCTCAGTCCCTCTCTCTCAGGGAGATATCTGTACACTGAGTGGTGTCTCACAGTCCCTCTCTCTCAGGGAGATATCTGTACACTGACTGGTGTCTCTCAGTCCCTGTCTCTCAGGGACATATCTGTACACTGAGTGGTGTCTCTCAGTCCCTGTCTCTGAGGGAGATATCTGTACACTGAGTGGTGTCTGTCAGTCACTCTCTCTCAGGGAGATATCTGTACACTGACTGGTGTCTCTCTGTCCCTCTCTCTCAGGGAGATATCTGTACACTGAGTGGTGTCTCTCAGTCCCTGTCTCTCAGGGAGATATATGTACACTGACTGGTGTCTCTCAGTCCCTGTCTCTCAGGGACCTATATGTACACTGACTGGTGCCTCTCAGTCCCTCTCTCTCAGGGAGGTATCTGTACACTGAGTGGTGTCTCTCAGTCCCTGTCTCTCAGGGAGATATTTGTACACTGACTGGTGTCTCTCAGTCCCTCTCTCTCAGGGAGATATCTGTACACTGACTGGTGTCTCTCAGTCCCTCTCTCTCAGGGAGATATATGTACACTGACTGGTGTCTCACAACCCCTGTCTCTCAGGGAGATATCTGTACACTGACTGGTGTCTCTCAGTCCCTCTCTCTCAGGGAGATATCTGTACACTGACTGGTGTCTCTCAGTCCCTCTCTCTCAGGGAGATATCTGTACACTGAGTGGTGTCTCACAACCCCTGTCTCTCAGGGAGATATCTGTACACTGACTGGTGTCTCTCAGTCCCTGTCAGTCAGGGAGATATCTATACACTGAGTGGTGTCTCTCAGTCCCTCTCTCTCAGGGAGATATCTGTACACTGACTGGTGTCTCTCAGTCCCTCTCTCTCCGGGAGCTTTATGTACACTGACTGGTGTCTCTCAGTCCCTCTCTCTCAGGGAGGTATCTGTACACTGAGTGGTGTCTCTCAGTCCCTGTCTCTCAGGGAGATATCTGTACACTGAATGGTGTCTCTCAGTACCTCTCTCTCAGGGAGATATCTGTACACTGACTGGTGTCTCTCAGTCCCTGTCTCTCAGGGAGATATCTGTACACTGACTGGTGTCTCTCAGTCCCTCTCTCTCAGGGAGATATCTGTACACTGACTGGTGTCTCACAGTCCCTCTCTCTCAGAGAGATATCTGCACACTGACTGGTGTCTCTCAGTCCCTCTCTCTCAGGGAGATATCTGTACACTGAGTGGTGTCTCTCAGTCCCTCTCTCTCAAGGAGATATCTGTACACTGAGTGGTGTCTCTCAGTCCCTGTCTCTCAGGGAGATATATGTACACTGACTGGTGTCTCAGTCCCTCTCTCTCAGGGATGTCTCTGTACACTGACTGGTGTCTCTCAGTCCCTGTCTCTCAGGGAGATATCTGTACACTGAGTGGTGTCTCTCAGTCCCTGTCTCTCAGGGAGATATCTGAACACTGAGTGGTGTCTCTCAGTCCCTCTCTCTCAGGGAGATATATGTACACTGACTGGTGCGTCTCAGTCCCTCTCTCTCAGGGAGATATCTGTACACTGAGTGGTGTCTCTCAGTCCCTGTCTCTCAGGGAGATATCTGTACACTGAGTGGTGTCTCAGTCCCTGTCTCTCAGGGAGATATATGTACACTGACTGGTGTCTCTCAGTCCCTCTCTCTCAGGGAGATATCTGTACACTGACTGGTGTCTCTCAGTCCCTCTCTCTCAGGGAGATATCTGTACACTGAGTGGTGTCTCACAGCCCCTGTCTCTCAGGGAGATATCTGTACACTGACTGGTTTCTCTCAGTCCCTGTCTGTCAGGGAGATATCTATACACTGAGTGGTGTCTCTCAGTCCATCTCTCTCAGGGAGGTATCTGTACACTGACTGGTGTCTCTCAGTCCCTGGCTCTCAGGGAGATATCTGTACACTGACTGGTGTCTCTCAGTCCCTGTCTCTCAGTGAGATTTATGTACACTGAGTGGTGTCTCTCAGGGAGATATCTGTACACTGACTGGTGTCTCTCAGTCCCTGTCTCAGGGAGATATCTGTACACTGAGTGGTGTCTCTCAGTCCCTCTCTCTCAGGGAGGTATCTGTACACTGAGTGGTGTCTCTCAGTCCCTGTCTCTCAGGGAGATATCTGTACACTGACTGGTGTCTCTCAGTCCCTGTCTCTCAGTGAGCTTTATGTACACTGAGTGGTGTCTCTCAGGGAGATATCTGTACACTGAGTGGTGTCTCTCAGTCCCTCTCTTTCAGGGAGATATCTGTACACTGACTGGTGTCTCTCAGCCCCTCTCTCTCAGGGAGATATCTGTGCACTGAGTGGTGTCTCACAGTCCCTCTCTCTCAGGGAGATATCTGTACACTGACTGGTGTCTCTCAGTCCCTGTCTCTCAGGGAGATATCTGTACACTGAGTGGTGTCTCTCAGTCCCTCTCTCTCAGGGAGATATCTGTACTCTGACAGGTGTCTCTCAGTCCCTGTCTCTGAGGGAGATATCTGTACACTGACTGGTTTCTCTCAGTCCCTGTCTGTCAGGGAGATATCTATACACTGAGTGGTGTCTCTCAGTCCCTCTCTCTCAGGGAGATATCTGTACACTGACTGGTGTCTCTCAGTCCCTCTCTCTCAGGGAGATATATGTACACTGACTGGTGTCTCACAACCCCTGTCTCACAGGGAGATATCTGTACACTGACTGGTGTCTCTCAGTCCCTGTCAGTCAGGGAGATATCTATACACTGAGTGGTGTCTCTCAGTCCCTCTCTCTCAGGGAGATATCTGTACACTGACTGGTGTCTCTCAGTCCCTCTCTCTCCGGGAGCTTTATGTACACTGACTGGTGTCTCTCAGTCCCTGTCTCTCAGGGAGATATCTGTACACTGAGTGGTGTCTCTCAGTCCCTCTCTCTCAGGGAGATATCTGAACTCTGAGTGGTGTCTCTCAGTCCCTCTCTCTCAGGGAGATATATGTACACTGACTGGTGCCTCTCAGTCCCTCTCTCTCAGGGAGGTATCTGAACACTGAGTGGTGGCTCTCAGTCCCTGTCTCTCAGGGAGATATATGTACACTGACTGGTGTCTCTCAGTCCCTCTCTCACAGGCTGATATCTGTACACTGACTGGTGCCTCTCAGTCCCTCTCTCTCAGGGAGATATCTGTACACTGAGTGGTGTCTCTCAGTCCCTGTCTCTCAGGGAGATATCTGTACACTGAGTGGTGTCTCTCAGTCCATCTCTCTCAGGGAGGTATCTGTACACTGACTGGTGTCTCTCAGTCCCTGTCTCTCAGGGAGATATCTGTACACTGACTGGTGTCTCTCAGTCCCTGTCTCTCAGCGAGATTTATGTACACTGAGTGGTGTCTCTCAGGGAGATATCTGTACACTGACTGGTGTCTCTCAGTCCCTGTCTCTCAGGGAGATATCTGTACACTGAGTGGTGTCTCTCAGTCCCTCTCTCTCAGGGAGGTATCTGTACACTGACTGGTGTCTCTCAGTCCCTGTCTCTCAGTGAGCTTTATGTACACTGAGTGGTGTCTCTCAGGGAGATATCTGTACACTGAGTGGTGTCTCTCAGTCCCTCTCTCTCAGGGAGATATCTGTACTCTGACTGGTGTCTCTCAGTCCCTGTCTCTGAGGGAGATATCTGTACACTGAGTGGTGTCTCTCAGTCACTCTCTCTCAGGGAGATATCTGTACACTGACTGGTGTCTCTCAGTCCCTCTCTCTCAGGGAGATATCTGTACACTGAGTGGTGTCTCTCAGTCCCTGTCTCTCAGGGAGATATCTGTACACTGAGTGGTGTCTCTCAGTCCCTGTCTCTCAGGGAGATAAATGTACACTGACTGGTGTCTCTCAGTCCCTGTCTCTCAGGGAGATATCTGTACACTGAGTGGTGTCTCTCAGTCCCTCTCTCTCAGGGAGATATCTGAACACTGAGTGGTGTCTCTCAGTCCCTCTCTCACAGGCTGATATCTGTACACTGACTGGTGTCTCTCAGTCCCTCTCTCTCAGGGAGATATCTGTACACTGAGTGGTGTCTCACAGCCCCTGTCCCTCAGGGAGATATCTGTACACTGACTGGTTTCTCTCAGTCCCTGTCTGTCAGGGAGATATCTATACACTGAGTGGTGTCTCTCAGTCCATCTCTCTCAGGGAGATATCTGTACACTGACTGGTGTCTCTCAGTCCCTGTCTCTCAGGGAGATATCTGTACACTGAGAGGTGTCTCTCAGTCCCTCTCTCTCAGGGAGGTATCTGTACACTGAGTGGTGTCTCTCAGTCCCTGTCTCTCAGGGAGATATCTGTACACTGACTGGTGTCTCTCAGTCCCTGTCTCTCAGTGAGCTTTATGTACACTGAGTGGTGTCTCTCAGGGAGATATCTGTACACTGAGTGGTGTCTCACAGCCCCTGTCTCTCAGGGAGATATCTGTACACTGACTGGTTTCTCTCAGTCCCTGTCTGTCAGGGAGATATCTATACACTGAGTGGTGTCTCTCAGTCCCTCTCTCTCAGGGAGATATCTGTACACTGAGTGGTGTCTCTCAGTCCATCTCTCTCAGGGAGGTATCTGTACACTGACTGGTGTCTCTCAGTCCCTGTCTCTCAGGGAGATATCTGTACACTGAGTGGTGTCTCTCAGTCCCTCTCTCTCAGGGAGATATCTGTACACTGACTGGTGTCTCTCAGCCCCTCTCTCTCAGGGAGATATCTGTGCACTGAGTGGTGTCTCACAGTCCCTATCTCTCAGGGAGATATCTGTACACTGACTGGTGTCTCTCAGTCCCTGTCTCTGAGGGAGATATCTGTACACTGAGTGGTGTCTCTCAGTCCCTGTCTCTCAGGGAGATATCTGTACACTGAGTGGTGTCTCTCAGTCCCTCTCTCTCAGGGAGATATCTGAACACTGAGTGGTGTCTCTCAGTCCCTCTCTCTCAGGGAGATATATGTACACTGACTGGTGCCTCTCAGTCCCTCTCTCTCAGGGAGGTATCTGAACACTGAGTGGTGTCTCTCAGTCCCTGTCTCTCAGGGAGATAAATGTACACTGACTGGTTTCTCTCAGTCCCTGTCTGTCAGGGAGATATCTATACACTGAGTGGTGTCTCTCAGTCCATCTCTCTCAGGGAGATATCTGTACACTGACTGGTGTCTCTCAGTCCCTGTCTCTCAGGGAGATATCTGTACACTGAGTGGTGTCTCTCAGTCCCTCTCTCTCAGGGAGGTATCTGTACACTGAGTGGTGTCTCTCAGTCCCTGTCTCTCAGGGAGATATCTGTACACTGACTGGTGTCTCTCAGTCCCTGTCTCTGAGTGAGCTTTATGTACACTGAGTGGTGTCTCTCAGGGAGATATCTGTACACTGAGTGGTGTCTCACAGCCCCTGTCTCTCAGGGAGATATCTGTACACTGACTGGTTTCTCTCAGTCCCTGTCTGTCAGGGAGATATCTATACACTGAGTGGTGTCTCTCAGTCCATCTCTCTCAGGGAGGTATCTGTACACTGACTGGTGTCTCTCAGTCCCTGTCTCTCAGGGAGATATCTGTACACTGACTGGTGTCTCTCAGTACCTGTCTCTCAGGGAGATTTATGTACACTGAGTGGTGTCTCTCATGGAGATATCTGTACACTGACTGGTGTCTCTCAGTCCCTGTCTCTCAGGGAGATATCTGTACACTGAGTGGTGTCTCTCAGTCCCTCTCTCTCAGGGAGGTATCTGTACACTGAGTGGTGTCTCTCAGTCCCTGTCTCTCAGGGAGATATCTGTACACTGACTGGTGTCTCTCAGTCCCTGTCTCTCAGGGAGATATCTGTACACTGAGTGGTGTCTCTCAGGGAGATATCTGTACACTGAGTGGTGTCTCTCAGTCCCTCTCTCTCAGGGAGATATCTGTACACTGACTGGTGTCTCTCAGCCCCTCTCTCTCAGGGAGATATCTGTGCACTGAGTGGTGTCTCACAGTCCCTCTCTCTCAGGGAGATATCTGTACACTGACTGGTGTCTCTCAGTCCCTGTCTCTCAGGGAGATATCTGTACACTGAGTGGTGTCTCTCAGTCCCTCTCTCTCAGGGAGATATCTGTACACTGACTGGTGTCTCTCAGTCCCTGTCTCTGAGGGAGATATCTGTACACTGAGTGGTGTCTCTCAGTCCCTCTCTCTCAGGGAGATATCTGTACACTGACTGGTGTCTCTCAGTCCCTCTCTCTCAGGGAGATATCTGTACACTGAGTGGTGTCTCACAACCCCTGTCTCTCAGGGAGATATCTGTACACTGACTGGTGTCTCTCAGTCCCTGTCAGTCAGGGAGATATCTATACACTGAGTGGTGTCTCTCAGTCCCTCTCTCTCAGGGAGATATCTGTACACTGACTGGTGTCTCTCAGTCCCTCTCTCTCCGGGAGCTTTATGTACACTGACTGGTGTCTCTCAGTCCCTCTCTCTCAGGGAGGTATCTGTACACTGAGTGGTGTCTCTCAGTCCCTGTCTCTCAGGGAGATATCTGTACACTGAATGGTGTCTCTCAGTACCTCTCTCTCAGGGAGATATCTGTACACTGACTGGTGTCTCTCAGTCCCTGTCTCTCAGGGAGATATCTGTACACTGACTGGTGTCTCTCAGTCCCTCTCTCTCAGGGAGATATCTGTACACTGACTGGTGTCTCACAGTCCCTCTCTCTCAGAGAGATATCTGTACACTGACTGGTGTCTCTCAGTCCCTCTCGCTCAGGGAGATATCTGTACACTGAGTGGTGTCTCTCAGTCCCTCTCTCTCAAGGAGATATCTGTACACTGAGTGGTGTCTCTCAGTCCCTGTCTCTCAGGGAGATATATGTACACTGACTGGTGTCTCTCAGTCCCTCTCTCTCAGGGAGGTATCTGTACACTGACTGGTGTCTCTCAGTCCCTGTCTCTCAGGGAGATATCTGTACACTGAGTGGTGTCTCTCAGTCCCTGTCTTTCAGGGAGATATCTGAATACTGAGTGGTGTCTCTCAGTCCCTCTCTCTCAGGGAGATATATGTACACTGACTGGTGCCTCTCAGTCCCTGTCTCTCAGGGAGATATCTGTACTCTGACTGGTGTCTCTCAGTCCCTGTCTCTCAGGGAGATATATGTACACTGAGTGGTGTCTCTCAGTCCCTCTCTCTCAGGGAGATATCTGTACACTGACTGGTGTCTCTCAGCCCCTCTCTCTCAGGGAGATATCTGTGCACTGAGTGGTGTCTCACAGTCCCTCTCTCTCAGGGAGATATCTGTACACTGACTGGTGTCTCTCAGTCCCTGTCTCTCAGGGAGATATCTGTACACTGAGTGGTGTCTCTCAGTCCCTCTCTCTCAGGGAGATATCTGTACTCTGACTGGTGTCTCTCAGTCCCTGTCTCTGAGGGAGATATCTGTACACTGAGTGGTGTCTCTCAGTCCCTCTCTCTCAGGGAGATATCTGTACACTGACTGGTGTCTCTCAGTCCCTCTCTCTCAGGGAGATATCTGTACACTGAGTGGTGTCTCTCAGTCCCTCTCTCTCAGGGAGATATCTGTACACTGACTGGTGTCTCTCAGTCCCTGTCTCTCAGGGAGATATATGTACACTGACTGGTGTCTCTTAGTCCCTCTCTCTCAGGGAGATATCTGTACACTGAGTGGTGTCTCTCAGTCCCTCTCTCTCAGGGAGATATCTGTACACTGAGTGGTGTCTCACAGCCCCTGTCTCTCAGGGAGATATCTGTACACTGTCTGTTGTCTCTCAGTCCCTGTCTGTCAGGGAGATATCTATACACTGAGTGGTGTCTCTCAGTCCCTCTCTCTCAGGGAGATATCTGTACACTGACTGGTGTCTCACAGTCCCTCTCTCTCAGGGAGATATCTGTACACTGAGTGGTGTCTCACAGTCCCTGTCTCTCAGGGAGATATCTGTACACTGAGTAGTGTCTCTCAGGGAGATATCTGTACACTGAGTGGTGTCTCTCAGTCCCTCTCTCTCAGGGAGATATCTGTACACTGACTGGTGTCTCTCAGTCCATGTCTCTCAGGGAGATATCTGTACACTGAGTGGTGTCTCTCAGTCCCTCTCTCTCAGGGAGATATCTGTATACTGAGTGGTGTCTCACAGTCCCTCTCTCTCAGGGAGATATCTGTACACTGACTGGTGTCTCTCAGTCCCTCTCTCTCAGGGAGATATCTGTACACTGACTGGTGTCTCTCAGTCCCTCTCTCTCAGGGAGATATATGTACACTGACTGGTGTCTCTCAGTCCCTCTCTCTCAGGGAGGTATCTGTACACTGAGTGGTGTCTCTCAGTCCCTGTCTCTCAGGGAGATATATGTACACTGACTGGTGTCTCTCAGTCCCTGTCTCTCAGGGAGATATCTGTACACTGAGTGGTGTCTCTCAGTCCCTCTCTCTCAGGGAGATATATGTACACTGACTGGTGTCTCTCAGTCCCTCTCTCTCAGGGAGGTATCTGTACACTGAGTGGTGTCTCTCATTCCCTGTCTCTCAGGGAGATATATGTACACTGACTGGTGTCTCTCAGTCCCTGTCTCTCAGGGAGATATCTGTACACTGAGTGGTGTCTCTCAGTCCCTCTCTCTCAGGGAGATATCTGTACACTGACTGGTGTCTCTCAGTCCCTCTCTCTCAGGGAGATATATGTACACTGACTGGTGTCTCTCAGTCCCTCTCTCTCAGGGAGGTATCTGTACACTGAGTGGTGTCTCTCAGTCCCTGTCTCTCAGGGAGATATATGTACACTGACTGGTGTCTCTCAGTCCCTGTCTCTCAGGGAGATATCTGTACACTGAGTGGTGTCTCTCAGTCCCTCTCTCTCAGGGAGATATCTGTACACTGACTGGTGTCTCTCAGTCCCTGTCTCTCAGGGAGATATATGTACACTGACTGGTGTCTCTTAGTCCCTCTCTCTCAGGGAGATATCTGTACACTGAGTGGTGTCTCTCAGTCCCTCTCTCTCAGGGAGATATCTGTACACTGAGTGGTGTCTCACAGCCCCTGTCTCTCAGGGAGATATCTGTACACTGTCTGTTGTCTCTCAGTCCCTGTCTGTCAGGGAGATATCTATACACTGAGTGGTGTCTCTCAGTCCCTCTCTCTCAGGGAGATATCTGTACACTGACTGGTGTCTCACAGTCCCTCTCTCTCAGGGAGATATCTGTACACTGAGTGGTGTCTCACAGTCCCTGTCTCTCAGGGAGATATCTGTACACTGAGTAGTGTCTCTCAGGGAGATATCTGTACACTGAGTGGTGTCTCTCAGTCCCTCTCTCTCAGGGAGATATCTGTACACTGACTGGTGTCTCACAGTCCATGTCTCTCAGGGAGATATCTGTACACTGAGTGGTGTCTCTCAGTCCCTCTCTCTCAGGGAGATATCTGTATACTGAGTGGTGTCTCACAGTCCCTCTCTCTCAGGGAGATATCTGTACACTGACTGGTGTCTCTCAGTCCCTCTCTCTCAGGGAGATATCTGTACACTGACTGGTGTCTCTCAGTCCCTCTCTCTCAGGGAGATATATGTACACTGACTGGTGTCTCTCAGTCCCTCTCTCTCAGGGAGGTATCTGTACACTGAGTGGTGTCTCTCAGTCCCTGTCTCTCAGGGAGATATATGTACACTGACTGGTGTCTCTCAGTCCCTGTCTCTCAGGGAGATATCTGTACACTGAGTGGTGTCTCTCAGTCCCTCTCTCTCAGGGAGATATATGTACACTGACTGGTGTCTCTCAGTCCCTCTCTCTCAGGGAGGTATCTGTACACTGAGTGGTGTCTCTCATTCCCTGTCTCTCAGGGAGATATATGTACACTGACTGGTGTCTCTCAGTCCCTGTCTCTCAGGGAGATATCTGTACACTGAGTGGTGTCTCTCAGTCCCTCTCTCTCAGGGAGATATCTGTACACTGACTGGTGTCTCTCAGTCCCTCTCTCTCAGGGAGATATATGTACACTGACTGGTGTCTCTCAGTCCCTCTCTCTCAGGGAGGTATCTGTACACTGAGTGGTGTCTCTCAGTCCCTGTCTCTCAGGGAGATATATGTACACTGACTGGTGTCTCTCAGTCCCTGTCTCTCAGGGAGATATCTGTACACTGAGTGGTGTCTCTCAGTCCCTCTCTCTCAGGGAGATATATGTACACTGACTGGTGTCTCTCAGTCCCTCTCTCTCAGGGAGGTATCTGTACACTGAGTGGTGTCTCTCATTCCCTGTCTCTCAGGGAGATATATGTACACTGACTGGTGTCTCTCAGTCCCTGTCTCTCAGGGAGATATCTGTACACTGAGTGGTGTCTCTCAGTCCCTCTCTCTCAGGGAGATATCTGTACACTGACTGGTGTCTCACAGTCCCTCTCTCTCAGAGAGATATCTGTACACTGACTGGTGTCTCTCAGTCCCTCTCTCTCAGGGAGATATCTGTACACTGAGTGGTGTCTCTCAGTCCCTCTCTCTCAAGGAGATATCTGTACACTGAGTGGTGTCTCTCAGTCCCTGTCTCACAGGGAGATATATGTACACTGACTGGTGTCTCTCAGTCCCTCTCTCTCAGGGAGGTATCTGTACACTGACTGGTGTCTCTCAGTCCCTGTCTCTCAGGGAGATATCTGTACACTGAGTGGTGTCTCTCAGTCCCTCTCTCTCAGGGAGATATCTGAACACTGAGTGGTGTCTCTCAGTCCCTGTCTCTCAGGGAGATATATGTACACTGACTGGTGCCTCTCAGTCCCTCTCTCTCAGGGAGGTATCTGTACACTGACTGGTGTCTCTCAGTCCCTCTCTCTCAGGGAGATATCTGTACACTGAGTGGTGTCTCACAGCCCCTGTCCCTCAGGGAGATATCTGTACACTGACTGGTTTCTCTCAGTCCCTGTCTGTCAGGGAGATATCTATACACTGAGTGGTGTCTCTCAGTCCATCTCTCTCAGGGAGATATCTGTACACTGACTGGTGTCTCTCAGTCCCTGTCTCTCAGGGAGATATCTGTACACTGAGTGGTGTCTCTCGGTCCCTCTCTCTCAGGGAGGTATCTGTACACTGAGTGGTGTCTCTCAGTCCCTGTCTCTCAGGGAGATATCTGTACACTGACTGGTGTCTCTCAGTCCCTCTCTCTCAGGGAGATATCTGTACACTGACTGGTGTCTCACAGTCCCTCGCTCTCAGGGAGATATCTGTACACTGAGTGGTGTCTCACAACACCTGTCTCTCAGGGAGATATCTGTACACGGACTGGTGTCTCTCAGTCCCTGTCTCTCAGGGAGCTTTATGTACACTCAGTGGTGTCTCTCAGGGAGATATCTGTACACTGACTGGTGTCTCTCAGTCCCTGTCTCTCAGGGAGCTTTATGTACACTGAGTGGTGTCTCTCAGTCCCTCTCTCTCAGGGAGATATCTGTACACTGACTGGTGTCTCTCAGTCCCTGTCTCTCAGGGAGATATCTGTACACTGAGTGGTGTCTCTCAGTCCCTCTCTCTCAGGGAGGTATCTGTACACTGAGTGGTGTCTCTCAGTCCCTGTCTCTCAGGGAGATATCTGTACACTGACTGGTGTCTCTCAGTCCCTCTCTCTCAGGGAGATATCTGTACACTGACTGCAGTCTCTCAGTCCCTCGCTCTCAGGGAGATATCTGTACACTGAGTGGTGTCTCACAACACCTGTCTCTCAGGGAGATATCTGTACACGGACTGGTGTCTCTCAGTCCCTGTCTCTCAGGGAGATATCTGTACACTGACTGCAGTCTCTCAGTCCCTCGCTCTCAGGGAGATATCTGTACACTGAGTGGTGTCTCTCAGTCCCTCTCTCTCAGGGAGGTATCTGTACACTGAGTGGTGTCTCTCAGTCCCTGTCTCTCAGGGAGATATCTGTACACTGACTGGTGTCTCTCAGTCCCTGTATCTCAGTGAGCTTTATGTACACTGAGTAGTGTCTCTCAGGGAGATATCTGTACACTGAGTGG
The DNA here is from genome assembly GCF_036365525.1 of Heterodontus francisci. NCBI lineage: Eukaryota > Metazoa > Chordata > Chondrichthyes > Heterodontiformes > Heterodontidae > Heterodontus > Heterodontus francisci. Next base: position 1,916,034 of record NC_090384.1, read on the forward strand.
TGTCTCTCAGTCCCTCTCTCTCAGGGAGATATCTGTACACTGACTGGTGTCTCTCAGCCCCTCTCTCTCAGGGAGATATCTGTGCACTGAGTGGTGTCTCACAGTCCCTCTCTCTCAGGGAGATATCTGTACACTGACTGGTGTCTCTCAGTCCCTGTCTCTCAGGGAGATATCTGTACACTGAGTGGTGTCTCTCAGTCCCTCTCTCTCAGGGAGATATCTGTACTCTGACTGGTGTCTCTCAGTCCCTGTCTCTGAGGGAGATATCTGTACACTGAGTTGTGTCTCTCAGTCCCTCTCTCTCAGGGAGATATCTGTACACTGACTGGTGTCTCTCAGTCCCTCTCTCTCAGGGAGATATCTGTACACTGAGTGGTGTCTCTCAGTCCCTCTCTCTCAGGGAGATATCTGTACACTGACTGGTGTCTCTCAGTCCCTGTCTCTCAGGGAGATATATGTACACTGACTGGTGTCTCAGTCCCTGTCTCTCAGGGAGATATCTGTACACTGAGTGGTGTCTCTCAGTCCCTCTCTCTCAGGGAGATATCTGTACACTGAGTGGTGTCTCACAGCCCCTGTCTCTCAGGGAGATATCTGTACACTGTCTGGTGTCTCTCAGTCCCTGTCTGTCAGGGAGATATCTATACACTGAGTGGTGTCTCTCAGTCCCTCTCTCTCAGGGAGATATCTGTACACTGACTCGTGTCTCACAGTCCCTGTCTCTCAGGGAGCTTTATGTACACTCAGTGGTGTCTCTCAGGGAGATATCTGTACACTGACTGGTGTCTCTCAGTCCCTGTCTCTCAGGGAGCTTTATGTACACTGAGTGGTGTCTCTCAGTCCCTCTCTCTCAGGGAGATATCTGTACACTGACTGGTGTCTCTCAGTCCCTGTCTCTCAGGGAGATATCTGTACACTGAGTGTTGTCTCTCAGTCCCTCTCTCTCGGAGATATCTGTACACTGACTGGTGTCTCTCAGTCCCTCTCTCTCAGGGAGATATATGTACACTGACTGGTTTCTCTCAGTCCCTCTCTCTAAGGGAGGTATCTGTACACTGACTGGTGTCTCTCAGTCCTGTCTCTCAGGGAGATATCTGTACACTGAGTGGTGTCTCTCAGTCCCTCTCTCTCAGGGAGATATCTGTACACTGACTGGTGTCTCTCAGTCCCTCTCTCTCAGGGAGATATATGTACACTGACTGGTGTCTCTCAGTCCCTGTCTCTCAGGGAGATATCTGTACACTGAGTGGTGTCTCTCAGTCCCTCTCTCTCAGGGAGATATCTGTACACTGAGTGGTGTCTCTCAGTCCCTCTCTCTCAGGGAGATATATGTACACTGACTGGTGCCTCTCAGTCCCTCTCTCTCAGGGAGGTATCTGAACACTGAGTGGTGTCTCTCAGTCCCTGTCTCTCAGGGAGATATATGTACACTGACTGGTGTCTCTCAGTCCCTCTCTCTCAGGGAGATATCTGTACACTGACTGGTGTCTCTCAGTCCCTCTCTCTCAGGGAGATATCTGTACACTGAGTGGTGTCTCACAGCCCCTGTCCCTCAGGGAGATATCTGTACACTGACTGGTTTCTCTCAGTCCCTGTCTGTCAGGGAGATATCTATACACTGAGTGGTGTCTCTCAGTCCATCTCTCTCAGGGAGATATCTGTACACTGACTGGTGTCTCTCAGTCCCTGTCTCTCAGGGAGATATCTGTACACTGAGTGGTGTCTCTCAGTCCCTGTCTCTCAGGGAGGTATCTGTACACTGAGTGGTGTCTCTCAGTCCCTCTCTCTCAGGGAGATATCTGTACACTGACTGCAGTCTCTCAGTCCCTCGCTCTCAGGGAGATATCTGTACACTGAGTGGTGTATCACAACACCTGTCTCTCAGGGAGATATCTGTACACGGACTGGTGTCTCTCAGTCCCTGTCTGTCAGGGAGATATCTATACACTGAGTGGTGTCTCTCAGTCCCTCTCTCTCAGGGAGATATCTGTACACTGACTGGTGTCTCACAGTCCCTCTCTCTCAGGGAGATATCTGTACACTGACTCTAGTCTCTCAGTCCCTCGCTCTCAGGGAGATATCTGTACACTGAGTGGTGTCTCACAACACCTGTCTCTCAGGGAGATATCTGTACACGGACTGGTGTCTCTCAGTCCCTGTCTGTCAGGGAGATATCTATACACTGAGTGGTGTCTCTCAGTCCCTCTCTCTCAGGGAGATATCTGTACACTGACTGGTGTCTCACAGTCCCTCTCTCTCAGGGAGATATCTGTACACTGAGTGGTGTCTCACAGTCCCTCTCTCTCAGGGAGATATCTGTACACTGACTGGTGTCTCTCAGTCCCTGTCTCTCAGGGAGCTTTATGTACACTCAGTGGTGTCTCTCAGGGAGATATCTGTACACTGACTGGTGTCTCTCAGTCCCTGTCTCTCAGGGAGCTTTATGTACACTGAGTGGTGTCTCTCAGTCCCTCTCTCTCAGGGAGATATCTGTACACTGACTGGTGTCTCTCAGTCCCTGTCTCTCAGGGAGATATCTGTACACTGAGTGGTGTCTCTCAGTCCCTCTCTCTCAGGGAGATATCTGTACACTGACTGGTGTCTCTCAGTCCCTGTCTCTCAGGGAGATATCTGTACACTGAGTGGTGTCTCTCAGTCCCTCTCTCTCAAGGAGATATCTGTACACTGAGTGGTGTCTCTCAGTCCCTGTCTCTCAGGGAGATATTTGTACACTGACTGGTGTCTCTCAGTCCCTCTCTCTCAGGGAGATATCTGTACACTGACTGCAGTCTCTCAGTCCCTCGCTCTCAGGGAGATATCTGTACACTGAGTGGTGTCTCACAACACCTGTCTCTCAGGGAGATATCTGTACACGGACTGGTGTCTCTCAGTCCCTGTCTGTCAGGGAGATATCTATATACTGAGTGGTGTCTCTCAGTCCATCTCTCTCAGGGAGATATCTGTACACTGACTGGTGTCTCTCAGTCCCTGTCTCTCAGGGAGATATCTGTACACTGAGTGGTGTCTCTCAGTCCCTCTCTCTCAGGGAGGTATCTGTACACTGAGTAGTGTCTCTCAGGGAGATATCTGTACACTGAGTGGTGTCTCTCAGTCCCTCTCTCTCAGGGAGATATCTGTACACTGACTGGTGTCTCTCAGCCCCTCTCTCTCAGGGAGATATCTGTGCACTGAGTGGTGTCTCACAGTCCCTCTCTCTCAGGGAGATATCTGTACACTGACTGGTGTCTCTCAGTCCCTGTCTCTCAGGGAGATATCTGTACACTGAGTGGTGTCTCTCAGTCCCTCTCTCTCAGGGAGATATCTGTACTCTGACTGGTGTCTCTCAGTCCCTGTCTCTGAGGGAGATATCTGTACACTGAGTGGTGTCTCTCAGTCCCTGTCTCTGAGGGAGATATCTGTACACTGACTGGTGTCTCTCAGTCCCTCTCTCTCAGGGAGATATCTGTACACTGAGTGGTGTCTCTCAGTCCCTCTCTCTCAGGGAGATATCTGTACACTGAGTGGTGTCTCTCAGTCCCTGTCTCTCAGGGAGATATATGTACACTGACTGGTGTCTCTCAGTCCCTCTCTCTCAGGGAGATATCTGTACACTGAGTGGTGTCTCTCAGTCCCTCTCTCTCAGGGAGATATCTGTACACTGAGTGGTGTCTCACAGCCCCTGTCTCTCAGGGAGATATCTGTACACTGTCTGGTGTCTCTCAGTCCCTGTCTGTCAGGGAGATATCTATACACTGAGTGGTGTCTCTCAGTCCCTCTCTCTCAGGGAGATATCTGTACACTGACTGGTGTCTCACAGTCACTCTCTCTCAGGGAGATATCGGTACACTGACTGGTGTCTCTCAGTCCCTGTCTCTCAGGGAGCTTTATGTACACTCAGTGGTGTCTCTCAGGGAGATATCTGTACACTGACTGGTGTCTCTCAGTCCCTGTCTCTCAGGGAGCTTTATGTACACTGAGTGGTGTCTCTCAGGGAGATATCTGAACACTGAGTGGTGTCTCTCAGTCCCTCTCTCTCAGGGAGATATCTGTACACTGACTGGTGTCTCTCAGCCCCTCTCTCGCAGGGAGATATCTGTGCACTGAGTGGTGTCTCACAGTCCCTCTCTCTCAGGGAGATATCTGTACAATGACTGGTGTCTCTCAGTCCCTGTCTCTCAGGGAGATATCTGTACACTGAGTGGTGTCTCTCAGTCCCTCTCTCTCAGGGAGATATATGTACACTGACTGGTGTCTCTCAGTCCCTCTCTCAGGGAGGTATCTGTACACTGAGTGGTGTCTCTCATTCCCTGTCTCTCAGGGAGATATATGTACACTGAGTGGTGTCTCTCAGTCCCTCTCTCTCAGGGAGATATCTGTACACTGACTGGTGTCTCACAGTCCCTCTCTCTCAGAGAGATATCTGTACACTGGTGTCTCTCAGTCCCTCTCTCTCAGGGAGATATCTGTACACTGAGTGGTGTCTCTCAGTCCCTCTCTCTCAGGGAGATATCTGTACACTGAGTGGTGTCTCTCAGTCCCTCTCTCTCAGGGAGATATATGTACACTGACTGGTGCCTCTCAGTCCCTCTCTCTCAGGGAGGTATCTGAACACTGAGTGGTGTCTCTCAGTCCCTGTCTCTCAGGGAGATATATGTACACTGACTGGTGTCTCTCAGTCCCTCTCTCTCAGGGAGATATCTGTACACTGAGTGGTGTCTCTCAGTCCCTGTCTCTCAGGGAGATATCTGTACTCTGACTGGTGTCTCTCAGTCCCTCTGTTTCAGGGAGATATCTGTACACTGAGTGGTGTCTCTCAGTCCCTGTCTCTCAGGGAGATATTTGTACACTGACTGGTGTCTCTCAGTCCCTCTCTCTCAGGGAGATATCTGTACACTGACTGGTGTCTCTCAGTCCCTCTCTCTCAGGGAGATATCTGTACACTGACTGGTGTCTCTCAGTCCCTCTCTCTCAGGGAGATATCTGTACACTGAGTGGTGTCTCTCAGTCCCTCTCTCTCAGGGAGATATCTGTACACTGAGTGGTGTCTCACAACCCCTGTCTCTCAGGGAGATATCTGTACACTGACTGGTGTCTCTCAGTCCCTGTCAGTCAGGGAGATATCTATACACTGAGTGGTGTCTCTCAGTCCCTCTCTCTCAGGGAGATATCTGTACACTGACTGGTGTCTCTCAGTCCCTCTCTCTCCGGGAGCTTTATGTACACTGACTGGTGTCTCTCAGTCCCTCTCTCTCAGGGAGATATCTGTACACTGAATGGTGTCTCTCAGTACCTCTCTCTCAGGGAGATATCTGTACACTGACTGGTGTCTCTCAGTCCCTGTCTCTCAGGGAGATATCTGTACACTGACTGGTGTCTCTCAGTCCCTCTCTCTCAGGGAGATATCTGTACACTGACTGGTGTCTCACAGTCCCTCTCTCTCAGAGAGATATCTGTACACTGACTGGTGTCTCTCAGTCCCTCTCTCTAAGGGAGATATCTGTACACTGAGTGGTGTCTCTCAGTCCCTCTCTCTCAAGGAGATATCTGTACACTGAGTGGTGTCTCTCAGTCCCTGTCTCTCAGGGAGATATATGTACACTGACTGGTGTCTCTCAGTCCCTCTCTCTCAGGGAGGTATCTGTACACTGACTGGTGTCTCTCAGTCCCTGTCTCTCAGGGAGATATCTGTACACTGAGTGGTGTCTCTCAGTCCCTGTCTCTCAGGGAGATATCTGAACACTGAGTGGTGTCTCTCAGTCCCTCTCTCTCAGGGAGATATATGTACACTGACTGGTGCCTCTCAGTCCCTCTCTCTCAGGGAGATATCTGTACACTGAGTGGTGTCTCTCAGTCCCTGTCTCTCAGGGAGATATATGTACACTGACTGGTGTCTCTCAGTCCCTCTCTCTCAGGGAGATATCTGTACACTGAGTGGTGTCTCACAGCCCCTGTCTCTCGGAGATATCTGTACACTGACTGGTTTCTCTCAGTCCCTGTCTGTCAGGGAGATATCTATACACTGAGTGGTGTCTCTCAGTCCATCTCTCTCAGGGAGGTATCTGTACACTGACTGGTGTCTCTCAGTCCCTGACTCACAGTGAGATTTATGTACACTGAGTGGTGTCTCTCAGGGAGATATCTGTACACTGAGTGGTGTCTCTCAGTTCCTCTCTCTCAGGGAGATATCTGTACACTGACTGGTGTCTCTCAGCCCCTCTCTCTCAGGGAGATATCTGTGCACTGAGTGGTGTCTCACAGTCCCTCTCTCTCAGGGAGATATCTGTACACTGACTGGTGTCTCTCAGTCCCTGTCTCTCAGGGAGATATCTGTACACTGAGTGGTGTCTCTCAGTCCCTCTCTCTCAGGGAGATATCTGTACTCTGACTGGTGTCTCTCAGTCCCTGTCTCTGAGGGAGATATCTGTACACTGAGTGGTGTCTCTCAGTCCCTCTCTCTCAGGGAGATATCTGTACACTGACTGGTGTCTCGCAGTCCCTCTCTCTCAGGGAGATATCTGTACACTGAGTGGTGTCTCTCAGTCCCTCTCTCTCAGGGAGATATCTGTACACTGACTGGTTTCTCTCAGTCCCTGTCTCTCAGGGAGATATATGTACACTGACTGGTGTCTCTTAGTCCCTCTCTCTCAGGGAGATATCTGTACACTGAGTGGTGTCTCTCAGTCCCTCTCTCTCAGGGAGATATCTGTACACTGAGTGGTGTCTCACAGCCCCTGTCTCTCAGGGAGATATCTGTACACTGTCTGTTGTCTCTCAGTCCCTGTCTGTCAGGGAGATATCTATACACTGAGTGGTGTCTCTCAGTCCCTCTCTCTCAGGGAGATATCTGTACACTGACTGGTGTCTCACAGTCCCTCTCTCTCAGGGAGATATCTGTACACTGACTGGTGTCTCTCAGTCCCTGTCTCTCAGGGAGTTTTATGTACACTCAGTGGTGTCTCTCAGGGAGATATCTGTACACTGACTGGTGTCTCTCAGTCCCTGTCTCTCAGGGAGATATCTGTACACTGAGTGGTGTCTCAGTCCCTCTCTCTCAGGGAGATATCTGTACACTGACTGGTGTCTCACAGTCCCTCTCTCTCAGAGAGATATCTGTACACTGACTGGTGTCTCTCAGTCCCTCTCTCTAAGGGAGATATCTGTACACTGAGTGGTGTCTCTCAGTCCCTCTCTCTCAAGGAGATATCTGTACACTGAGTGGTGTCTCTCAGTCCCTGTCTCTCAGGGAGATATATGTACACTGACTGGTGTCTCTCAGTCCCTCTCTCTCAGGGAGGTATCTGTACACTGACTGGTGTCTCTCAGTCCCTGTCTCTCAGGGAGATATCTGTACACTGAGTGGTGTCTCTCAGTCCCTGTCTCTCAGGGAGATATCTGAACACTGAGTGGTGTCTCTCAGTCCCTCTCTCTCAGGGAGATATATGTACACTGACTGGTGCCTCTCAGTCCCTCTCTCTCAGGGAGATATCTGTACACTGAGTGGTGTCTCTCAGTCCCTGTCTCTCAGGGAGATATATGTACACTGACTGGTGTCTCTCAGTCCCTCTCTCTCAGGGAGATATCTGTACACTGAGTGGTGTCTCACAGCCCCTGTCTCTCGGAGATATCTGTACACTGACTGGTTTCTCTCAGTCCCTGTCTGTCAGGGAGATATCTATACACTGAGTGGTGTCTCTCAGTCCATCTCTCTCAGGGAGGTATCTGTACACTGACTGGTGTCTCTCAGTCCCTGACTCACAGTGAGATTTATGTACACTGAGTGGTGTCTCTCAGGGAGATATCTGTACACTGAGTGGTGTCTCTCAGTTCCTCTCTCTCAGGGAGATATCTGTACACTGACTGGTGTCTCTCAGCCCCTCTCTCTCAGGGAGATATCTGTGCACTGAGTGGTGTCTCACAGTCCCTCTCTCTCAGGGAGATATCTGTACACTGACTGGTGTCTCTCAGTCCCTGTCTCTCAGGGAGATATCTGTACACTGAGTGGTGTCTCTCAGTCCCTCTCTCTCAGGGAGATATCTGTACTCTGACTGGTGTCTCTCAGTCCCTGTCTCTGAGGGAGATATCTGTACACTGAGTGGTGTCTCTCAGTCCCTCTCTCTCAGGGAGATATCTGTACACTGACTGGTGTCTCGCAGTCCCTCTCTCTCAGGGAGATATCTGTACACTGAGTGGTGTCTCTCAGTCCCTCTCTCTCAGGGAGATATCTGTACACTGACTGGTTTCTCTCAGTCCCTGTCTCTCAGGGAGATATATGTACACTGACTGGTGTCTCTTAGTCCCTCTCTCTCAGGGAGATATCTGTACACTGAGTGGTGTCTCTCAGTCCCTCTCTCTCAGGGAGATATCTGTACACTGAGTGGTGTCTCACAGCCCCTGTCTCTCAGGGAGATATCTGTACACTGTCTGTTGTCTCTCAGTCCCTGTCTGTCAGGGAGATATCTATACACTGAGTGGTGTCTCTCAGTCCCTCTCTCTCAGGGAGATATCTGTACACTGACTGGTGTCTCACAGTCCCTCTCTCTCAGGGAGATATCTGTACACTGACTGGTGTCTCTCAGTCCCTGTCTCTCAGGGAGTTTTATGTACACTCAGTGGTGTCTCTCAGGGAGATATCTGTACACTGACTGGTGTCTCTCAGTCCCTGTCTCTCAGGGAGATATCTGTACACTGAGTGGTGTCTCAGTCCCTCTCTCTCAGGGAGATATCTGTACACTGACTGGTGTCTCTCAGTCCCTGTCTCTCAGGGAGATATCTGTACACTGAGTGGTGTCTCTCAGTCCCTCTCTCTCAAGGAGATATCTGTACACTGAGTGGTGTCTCTCAGTCCCTGTCTCTCAGGGAGATATATGTACACTGACTGGTGTCTCTCAGTCCCTCTCTCTCAGGGAGATATCTGTACACTGAGTGGTGTCTCTCAGTCCCTCTCTCTCAGGGAGATATCTGAACACTGAGTGGTGTCTCTCAGTCCCTCGCTCTCAGGGACCTATATGTACACTGACTGGTGCCTCTCAGTCCCTCTCTCTCAGGGAGCTATCTGTACACTGAGTGGTGTCTCTCAGTCCCTGTCTCTCAGGGAGATATTTGTACACTGACTGGTGTCTCTCAGTCCCTCTCTCTCAGGGAGATATCTGTACACTGACTGCAGTCTCTCAGTCCCTCGCTCTCAGGGAGATATCTGTACACTGAGTGGTGTCTCACAACACCTGTCTGTCAGGGAGATATCTATACACTGAGTGGTGTCTCAGTCCCTCTCTCTCAAGGAGATATCTGTACACTGACTGGTGTCTCTCAGTCCTTCTCTCTCAGAGAGGTATCTGTACAATGACTGGTGTCTCTCAGTCCCTGTCTCTCAGGGAGATATCTGAACACTGAGTGGTGTCTCTCAGTCCCTGTCTCTCAGGGAGATATATGTACACTGACTGGTGTCTCTCAGTCCCTCTCTCTCAGGGAGATATCTGTACACTGACTGGTGTCTCTCAGTCCCTCTCTCTCAGGGAGATATCTGTACACTGAGTGGTGTCTCGCAGCCCCTGTCCCTCAGGGAGATATCTGTACACTGACTGGTTTCTCTCAGTCCCTTTCTGTCAGGGAGATATCTATACACTGAGTGGTGTCTCTCAGTCCATCTCTCTCAGGGAGATATCTGTACACTGACTGGTGTCTCTCAGTCCCTGTCTCTCAGGGAGATATCTGTACACTGAGTGGTGTCTCTCAGTCCCTCTCTCTCAGGGAGGTATCTGTACACTGAGTGGTGTCTCTCAGTCCCTCTCTCTCAGGGAGATATCTGTACACTGACTGGTGTCTCTCAGTCCCTGTCTCTCAGTGAGCTTTATGTACACTGAGTGGTGTCTCTCAGGGAGATATCTGTACACTGAGTGGTGTCTCTCAGTCCCTCTCTCTCAGGGAGATATCTGTACACTGACTGGTTTCTCTCAGCCCCTCTCTCTCAGGGAGATATCTGTGCACTGAGTGGTGTCTCACAGTCCCTCTCTCTCAGGGAGATATCTGTACACTGACTGGTGTCTCTCAGTCCCTGTCTCTCAGGGAGATATCTGTACACTGAGTGGTGTCTCTCTGTCCCTCTCTCTCAGGGAGATATCTGTACTCTGACTGGTGTCTCTCAGTCCCTGTCTCTGAGGGAGATATCTGTACACTGAGTGGTGTCTCTCTGTCCCTCTCTCTCAGGGAGATATCTGTACACTGAGTGGTGTCTCTCAGTCCCTCTCTCTCAGGGAGATATCTGTACACTGAGTGGTGTCTCTCAGTCCCTCTCTCTCAGGGAGATATCTGTACACTGAGTGGTGTCTCTCAGTCCCTGTCTCTCAGGGAGATATATGTACACTGACTGGTGTCTCTCAGTCCCTCTCTCTCAGGGAGATATCTGTACACTGACTGGTGTCTCTCAGTCCCTCTCTCTCAGGGAGATATCTGTACACTGAGTGGTGTCTCACAGCCCCTGTCCCTCAGGGAGATATCTGTACACTGACTGGTTTCTCTCAGTCCCTGTCTGTCAGGGAGATATCTATACACTGAGTGGTGTCTCTCAGTCCATCTCTCTCAGGGAGATATCTGTACACTGACTGGTGTCTCTCAGTCCCTGTCTCTCAGGGAGATATCTGTACACTGAGTGGTGTCTCTCAGTCCCTCTCTCTCAGGGAGGTATCTGTACACTGAGTGGTGTCTCTCAGTCCCTGTCTCTCAGGGAGATATCTGTACACTGACTGGTGTCTCTCAGTCCCTGTCTCTCAGTGAGCTTTATGTACAATGAGTGGTGTCTCTCAGGGAGATATCTGTACACTGAGTGGTGTCTCTCAGTCCCTCTCTCTCAGGGAGATATCTGTACACTGACTGGTGTCTCTCAGCCCCTCTCTCTCAGGGAGATATCTGTGCACTGAGTGGTGTCTCACAGTCCCTCTCTCTCAGGGAGATATCTGTACACTGACTGGTGTCTCTCAGTCCCTGTCTCTCAGGGAGATATCTGTACACTGAGTGGTGTCTCTCAGTCCCTCTCTCTCAGGGAGATATATGTACTCTGACTGGTGTCTCTCAGTCCCTGTCTCTGAGGGAGATATCTGTACACTGAGTGGTGTCTCTCAGTCCCTCTCTCTCAGGGAGATATCTGTACACTGACTGGTGTCTCTCAGTCCCTCTCTCTCAGGGAGATATCTGTACACTGAGTGGTGTCTCTCAGTCCCTCTCTCTCAGGGAGATATCTGTACACTGAGTGGTGTCTCTCAGTCCCTGTCTCTCAGGGAGATATATGTACACTGACTGGTGTCTCTCAGTCCCTCTCTCTCAGGGAGATATCTGTACACTGAGTGGTGTCTCACAGCCCCTGTCTCTCAGGGAGATATCTGTACACTGTCTGGTGTCTCTCAGTCCCTGTCTGTCAGGGAGATATCTATACACTGAGTGGTGTCTCTCAGTCCCTCTCTCTCAGGGAGATATCTGTACACTGAGTGATGTCTCTCAGTCCCTCTCTCTCAGGGAGATATCTGTACACTGACTGGTGTCTCTCAGTCCCTCTCTCTCAGGGAGATATCTGTACACTGACTGGTGTCTCTCAGTCCCTCTCTCTCAGGGAGATATCTGTACACTGAGTGGTGTCTCTCAGTCCCTCTCTCTCAGGGAGATATCTGTACACTGAGTGGTGTCTCACAGCCCCTGTCTCTCAGGGAGATATCTGTACACTGTCTGGTGTCTCTCAGTCCCTGTCTGTCAGGGAGATATCTATACACTGAGTGGTGTCTCTCAGTCCCTCTCTCCCAGGGAGATATCAGTACACTGACTGGTGTCTCTCTGTCCCTGTCTCTCAGGGAGCTTTATGTACACTCAGTGGTGTCTCTCAGGGAGATATCTGTACCCTGACTGGTGTCTCTCAGTCCCTGTCTCTCAGGGAGCTTTATGTACACTGAGTGGTGTCTCTCAGTCCCTCTCTCTCGGAGATATCTGTACACTGACTGGTGTCTCTCAGTCCCTGTCTCTCAGGGAGATATCTGTACACTGAGTGGTGTCTCTCAGTCCCTCTCTCTCAGGGAGATATCTGTACACTGACTGGTGTCTCTCAGTCCCTGTCTCTCAGGGAGATATCTGTACACTGAGTGGTGTCTCTCAGTCCCTCTCTCTCAAGGAGATATCGGTACACTGAGTGGTGTCTCTCAGTCCCTGTCTCTCAGGGAGATATATGTACACTGACTGGTGTCTCTCAGTCCCTCTCTCTCAGGGACCTATATGTACACTGACTGGTGCCTCTCAGTCCCTCTCTCTCAGGGCCGTATCTGTACACTGAGTGGTGTCTCTCAGTCCCTGTCTCTCAGGGAGATATTTGTACACTGTCTGGTGTCTCTCAGTCCCTGTCTCTCAGGGATATATCTGTACACTGACTGGTGTCTCTCAGTCCCTGTCTCTCAGTGAGCTTTATGTACACTGAGTGGTGTCTCTCAGGGAGATATCTGTACACTGAGTGGTGTCTCTCAGTCCCTCTCTCTCAGGGAGATATCTGTACACTGACTGGTGTCTCTCAGCCCCTCTCTCTCAGGGAGATATCTGTGCACTGAGTGGTGTCTCACAGTCCCTCTCTCTCAGGGAGATATCTGTACACTGACTGGTGTCTCTCAGTCCCTGTCTCTCAGGGAGATATCTGTACACTGAGTGGTGTCTCTCAGTCCCTCTCTCTCAGGGAGATATATGTACTCAGACTGGTGTCTCTCAGTCCCTGTCTCTGAGGGAGATATCTGTACACTGAGTGGTGTCTCTCAGTCCCTCTCTCTCAGGGAGATATCTGTACACTGACTGGTGTCTCTCAGTCCCTCTCTCTCAGGGAGATATCTGTACACTGAGTGGTGTCTCTCAGTCCCTCTCTCTCAGGGAGATATCTGTACACTGAGTGGTGTCTCTCAGTCCCTGTCTCTCAGGGAGATATATGTACACTGACTGGTGTCTCTCAGTCCCTCTCTCTCAGGGAGATATCTGTACACTGAGTGGTGTCTCTCAGTCCCTGTCTCTCAGGGAGATATATTTACACTGACTGGTGTCTCTCAGTCCCTCTCTCTCAGGGAGATATCTGTACACTGAGTGGTGTCTCTCAGTCCCTCTCTCTCAGGGAGATATCTGTACACTGAGTGGTGTCTCACAGCCCCTGTCTCTCAGGGAGATATCTGTACACTGTCTGGTGTCTCTCAGTCCCTGTCTGTCAGGGAGATATCTATACACTGAGTGGTGTCTCTCAGTCCCTCTCTCCCAGGGAGATATCTGTACATTGACTGGTGTCTCACAGTCCCTCTCTCTCAGGGAGATATCTGTACACTGACTGGTGTCTCTCAGTCCCTGTCTCTCAGGGAGCTTTATGTACACTCAGTGGTGTCTCTCAGGGAGATATCTGTACACTGACTGGTGTCTCTCAGTCCCTGTCTCTCAGGGAGCTTTATGTACACTGAGTGGTGTCTCTCAGTCCCTCTCTCTCAGGGAGATATCTGTACACTGACTGGTGTTTCTCAGTCCCTGTCTCTCAGGGAGATATCTGTACACTGAGTGGTGTCTCTCAGTCCCTCTCTCTCAGGGAGATATCTGTACACTGACTGGTGTCTCTCAGTCCCTGTCTCTCAGGGAGATATCTGTACACTGAGTGGTGTCTCTCAGTCCCTCTCTCTCAAGGAGATATCGGTACACTGAGTGGTGTCTCTCAGTCCCTGTCTCTCAGGGAGATATATGTACACTGACTGGTGTCTCTCAGTCCCTCTCTCTCAGGGAGGTATCTGTACACTGACTGGTGTCTCACAGTCCCTGTCTCTCAGTGAGGTATCTGTACACTGAGTGGTGTCTCTCAGTCCCTCTCTCTCAGGGAGATATCTGAACACTGAGTGGTGTCTCTCAGTCCCTCTCTCTCAGGGACCTATATGTACACTGACTGGTGCCTCTCAGTCCCTCTCTCTCAGGGAGGTATCTGTACACTGAGTGGTGTCTCTCAGTCCCTGTCTCTCAGGGAGATATTTGTACACTGACTGGTGTCTCTCAGTCCCTCTCTCTCAGGGAGATATCTGTACACTGACTGGTGTCTCTCAGTCCCTCTCTCTCAGGGAGATATCTGTACACTGAGTGGTGTCTCACAACCCCTGTCTCTCAGGGAGATATCTGTACACTGACTGGTGTCTCTCAGTCCCTGTCTGTCAGGGAGATATCTATACACTGAGTGGTGTCTCTCAGTCCCTCTCTCTCAGGGAGATATCTGTACACTGACTGGTGTCTCTCAGTCCCTCTCTCTCCGGGAGATATATGTACACTGACTGGTGTCTCTCAGTCCCTCTCTCTCAGGGAGGTATCTGTACACTGAGTGGTGTCTCTCAGTCCCTGTCTCTCAGGGAGATATCTGTACACTGAATGGTGTCTCTCAGTACCTCTCTCTCAGAGAGACATCTGTACACTGACTGGTGTCTCTCAGTCCCTGTCTCTCAGGGAGAAATCTGTACACTGACTGGTGTCTCTCAGTCCCTCTCTCTCAGGGAGATATCTGTACACTGACTGGTGTCTCACAGTCCCTCTCTCTCAGAGAGATATCTGTACACTGACTGGTGTCTCTCAGTCCCTCTCTCTCAGGGAGATATCTGTACACTGAGTGGTGTCTCTCAGTCCCTCTCTCTCAAGGAGATATCTGTACACTGAGTGGTGTCTCTCAGTCCCTGTCTCTCAGGGAGATATATGTACACTGACTGGGGTCTCTCAGTCCCTCTATCTCAGGGAGGTATCTGTACACTGACTGGTGTCTCTCAGTCCCTGTCTCTCAGGGAGATATCTGTATAGTGAGTGGTGTCTCTCAGTCCCTCTCTCTCAGGGAGATATCTGAACACTGAGTGGTGTCTCTCAGTCCCTCTCTCTCAGGGAGATATATGTACACTGACTGGTGTCTCTCAGTCCCTCTCTCTCAGGGAGGTATCTGTACACTGAGTGGTGTCTCTCAGTCCCTGTCTCTCAGGGAGATATATGTACACTGACTGGTGTCTCTCAGTCCCTCTCTCTCAGGGAGATATCTGTACACTGACTGGTGTCTCTCAGTCCCTCTCTCTCAGGGAGATATCTGTACACTGAGTGGTGTCTCACAGCCCCTGTCCCTCAGGGAGATATCTGTACACTGACTGGTTTCTCTCAGTCCCTGTCTGTCAGGGAGATATCTATACACTGAGTGGTGTCTCTCAGTCCATCTCTCTCAGGGAGATATCTGTACACTGACTGGTGTCTCTCAGTCCCTGTCTCTCAGGGAGATATTTGTACACTGTCTGGTGTCTCTCAGTCCCTGTCTCTCAGGGATATATCTGTACACTGACTGGTGTCTCTCAGTCCCTGTCTCTCAGTGAGCTTTATGTACACTGAGTGGTGTCTCTCAGGGAGATATCTGTACACTGAGTGGTGTCTCTCAGTCCCTCTCTCTCAGGGAGATATCTGTACACTGACTGGTGTCTCTCAGCCCCTCTCTCTCAGGGAGATATCTGTGCACTGAGTGGTGTCTCACAGTCCCTCTCTCTCAGGGAGATATCTGTACACTGACTGGTGTCTCTCAGTCCCTGTCTCTCAGGGAGATATCTGTACACTGAGTGGTGTCTCTCAGTCCCTCTCTCTCAGGGAGATATATGTACTCAGACTGGTGTCTCTCAGTCCCTGTCTCTGAGGGAGATATCTGTACACTGAGTGGTGTCTCTCAGTCCCTCTCTCTCAGGGAGATATCTGTACACTGACTGGTGTCTCTCAGTCCCTCTCTCTCAGGGAGATATCTGTACACTGAGTGGTGTCTCTCAGTCCCTCTCTCTCAGGGAGATATCTGTACACTGAGTGGTGTCTCTCAGTCCCTGTCTCTCAGGGAGATATATGTACACTGACTGGTGTCTCTCAGTCCCTCTCTCTCAGGGAGATATCTGTACACTGAGTGGTGTCTCTCAGTCCCTGTCTCTCAGGGAGATATATTTACACTGACTGGTGTCTCTCAGTCCCTCTCTCTCAGGGAGATATCTGTACACTGAGTGGTGTCTCTCAGTCCCTCTCTCTCAGGGAGATATCTGTACACTGAGTGGTGTCTCACAGCCCCTGTCTCTCAGGGAGATATCTGTACACTGTCTGGTGTCTCTCAGTCCCTGTCTGTCAGGGAGATATCTATACACTGAGTGGTGTCTCTCAGTCCCTCTCTCCCAGGGAGATATCTGTACATTGACTGGTGTCTCACAGTCCCTCTCTCTCAGGGAGATATCTGTACACTGACTGGTGTCTCTCAGTCCCTGTCTCTCAGGGAGCTTTATGTACACTCAGTGGTGTCTCTCAGGGAGATATCTGTACACTGACTGGTGTCTCTCAGTCCCTGTCTCTCAGGGAGATATCTGTACACTGAGTGGTGTCTCTCAGTCCCTCTCTCTCAGGGAGATATATGTACTCTGACTGTTGTCTCTCAGTCCCTGTCTCTGAGGGAGATATCTGTACACTGAGTGGTGTCTCTCAGTCCCTCTCTCTCAGGGAGATATCTGTACACTGACTGGTGTCTCTCAGTCCCTCTCTCTCAGGGAGATATCTGTACACTGAGTGGTGTCTCTCAGTCCCTCTCTCTCAGGGAGATATCTGTACACTGAGTGGTGTCTCTCAGTCCCTGTCTCTCAGGGAGATATATGTACACTGACTGGTGTCTCTCAGTCCCTCTCTCTCAGGGAGATATCTGTACACTGACTGGTGTCTCACAGCCCCTGTCTCTCAGGGAGATATCTGTACACTGTCTGGTGTCTCTCAGTCCCTGTCTGTCAGGGAGATAT
Organism: Heterodontus francisci; assembly: GCF_036365525.1. Classification (NCBI taxonomy): domain Eukaryota; kingdom Metazoa; phylum Chordata; class Chondrichthyes; order Heterodontiformes; family Heterodontidae; genus Heterodontus; species Heterodontus francisci. Next base: position 1,932,833 of record NC_090384.1, read on the forward strand.
CTATACACTGAGTGGTGTCTCTCAGTCCCTCTCTCTCAGGGAGATATCTGTACACTGACTAGTGTCTCACAGTCCCTCTCTCTCAGGGAGATATCTGCACACTGACTGGTGTCTCTCAGTCCCTGTCTCTCAGGGAGATATCTGTACACTGACTGGTTTCTCTCAGTCCCTGTCTGTCAGGGAGATATCTGTACACTGTCTGGTGTCTCTCAGTCCCTGTCTGTCAGGGAGATATCTATACACTGAGTGGTGTCTCTCAGTCCCTCTCTCTCAGGGAGATATCTGTACACTGACTAGTGTCTCACAGTCCCTGTCTCTCAGGGAGCTTTATGTACACTGAGTGGTGTCTCTCAGTCCCTCTCTCTCAGGGAGATATCTGTACACTGACTGGTGTCTCTCAGTCCCTGTCTCTCAGGGAGATATCTGTACACTGAGTGGTGTCTCTCAGTCCCTCTCTCTCAGGGAGATATCTGTACACTGACTGGTGTCTCTCAGTCCCTGTCTCTCAGGGAGATATCTGTACACTGAGTGGTGTCTCTCAGTCCCTCTCTCTCAAGGAGATATCTGTACACTGAGTGGTGTCTCTCAGTCCCTGTCTCTGAGGGAGATATGTGTACACTGACTGGTGTCTCTCAGTCCCTCTCTCTCAGGGAGGTATCTGTACACTGACTGGTGTCTCTCAGTCCCTGTCTCTCAGGGAGATATCTGTACACTGAGTGGTGTCTCTCAGTCCCTCTCTCTCAGGGAGATATCTGAACACTGAGTGGTGTCTCTCAGTCCCTCTCTCTCAGGGAGATATATGTACACTGACTGGTGTCTCTCAGTCCCTCTCTCTCAGGGAGATATCTGTACACTGACTGGTGTCTCTCAGTCCCTCTCTCTCAGGGAGATATCTGTACACTGAGTGGTGTCTCACAGCCCCTGTCTCTCAGGGAGATTTCTGTACACTGACTGGTGTCTCTCAGTCCCTGTCTGTCAGGGAGATATCTATACACTGAGTGGTGTCTCTCAGTCCCTCTCTCTCAGGGAGATATCTGTACACTGACTGGTGTCTCTCAGTCCCTGTCTCTCAGGGAGATATCTGTACACTGAGTGGTGTCTCACAGTCCCTCTCTCTCAGGGAGATATCTGTACACTGACTGGTGTCTCTCAGTCCCTTTCTCTCAGGGAGATATCTGTACACTGAGTGGTGTCTCTCAGTCCCTCTCTCTCAGGGAGATATCTGTACACTGACTGGTGTCTCTCAGTCCCTGTCTCTCAGGGAGATATCTGGACACTGACTGGTGTCTCACAGCCCCTGTCTCTCAGGGAGATATCTGTACACTGACTGGTTTCTCTCAGTCCCTGTCTGTCAGGGAGATATCTATACACTGAGTGGTGTCTCTCAGTCCATCTCTCTCAGGGAGATATCTGTACACTGACTGGTGTCTCTCAGTCCGTGTCTCTCAGGGAGATATCTGTACACTGTCTGGTGTCTCTCAGTCCCTGTCTGTCAGGGAGATATCTATACACTGAGTGGTGTCTCTCAGTCCCTCTCTCTCAGGGAGATATCTGTACACTGACTAGTGTCTCACAGTCCCTCTCTCTCAGGGAGTTATCTGTACACTGACTGGTGTCTCTCAGTCCCTGTCTCTCAGGGAGCTTTATGTACACTCAGTGGTGTCTCTCAGGGAGATATCTGTACACTGACTGGTGTCTCTCAGTCCCTGTCTCTCAGGGAGGTATCTGTACACTGAGTGGTGTCTCTCAGTCCCTGTCTCTCAGGGAGATATATGTACACTGACTGGTGTCTCTCAGTCCCTCTCTCTCAGGGAGATATCTGTACACTGAGTGGTGTCTCTCAGTCCCTCTCTCTCAGGGAGATATCTGTACACTTAGTGGTTTCTCTCAGTCCCTGTCTCTCAGGGAGATATCTGTACACTGAGTGGTGTCTCTCAGTCCCTGTCTCTCAGGGAGATATCTGTACACTGAATGGTGTCTCTCAGTACCTCTCTCTCAGGGAGATATCTGTACACTGAGTGGTGTCTCTCAGTCCCTGTCTCTCAGGGAGATATCTGTACACTGACTGGTGTCTCTCAGTCCCTCTCTCTCAGGGAGATATCTGTACACTGACTGGTGTCTCACAGTCCGTCTCTCTCAGAGAGATATCTGTACACTGACTGGTGTCTCTCAGTCCCTCTCTCTCAGGGAGATATCTATACACTGAGTGGTGTCTCTCAGTCCCTCTCTCTCAGGGAGATATCTGTACACTGAGTGGTGTCTCTCAGTCCCTGTCTCTCAGGGAGATATATGTACACTGACTGGTGTCTCTCAGTCCCTCTCTCTCAGGGAGGTATCTGTACACTGACTGGTGTCTCTCAGTCCCTCTCTCTCAGGGAGATATCTGTACACTGAGTGGTGTCTCTCAGTCCCTCTCTCTCAGGGAGATATCTGTACACTGAGTGGTGTCTCACATCCATCTCTCTCAAGGAGATATCTGTACACTGACTGGTGTCTCTCAGTCCCTCTCTCTCAGGGAGATATCTGTACAATGACTGGTGTCTCTCAGTCCCTCTCTCTCAGGGAGATATATGTACACTGACTGGTGTCTCTCAGTCCCTCTCTCTCAGGGAGGTATCTGTACACTGAGTGGTGTCTCTCAGTCCCTGTCTCTCAGGGAGATATATGTACACTGACTGGTGTCTCTCAGTCCCTGTCTCTCAGGGAGATATCTGTACACTGAGTGGTGTCTCTCAGTCCCTCTCTCTCAGGGAGATATATGTACATTGACTGGTGTCTCTCAGTCCCTCTCTCTCCGGGAGATATATGTACACTGACTGGTGTCTCTCAGTCCCTCTCTCTCAGGGAGGTACATGTACACTGAGTGGTGTCTCTCAGTCCCTGTCTCTCAGGGAGATATCTGTACACTGAGTGGTGTCTCTCAGTCCCTCTCTCTCAGGGAGATATCTGTACACTGACTGGTGTCTCTCAGTCCCTCTCTCTCAGGGAGGTATCTGTACACTGAATGGTGTCTCTCAGTCCCTGTCTCTCAGGGAGATATATGTACACTGACTGGTGTCTCTCAGTCCCTCTCTCTCAGGGAGGTATCTGTACACTGAGTGGTGTCTCTCAGTCCCTGTCTCTCAGGGAGATATATGTACACTGACTGGTGTCTCTCAGTCCCTCTCTCTCAGGGAGATATCTGTACACTGACTGGTGTCTCTCAGTCCCCCTCTCTCAGGGAGATATCTGTACACTGAGTGGTGTCTCACAGCCCCTGTCTCTCAGGGAGATATCTGTACACTGAGTGGTGTCTCACAGTCCCTCTCTCTCAGGGAGATATGTGTACACTGACTGTTGTCTCTCAGTCCCTCTCTCTCAGGGAGATATCTGTACACTGAGTGGTGTCTCTCAGTCCCTCTATCTCAGGGACATATATGTACACTGACTGGTGCCTCTCAGTCCCTCTCTCTCAGGGAGGTATCTGTACACTGAGTGGTGTCTCTCAGTCCCTCTCTCTCAGGGAGATATCTGTACAATGAGTGGTGTCTCACAGTCCCTCTCTCTCAGGGAGATATCTGTACACTGACTGGTGTCTCTCAGTCCCTCTCTCTCAGGGAGATATCTGTACACTGACTGGTGTCTCTCAGTCCCTCTCTCTCAGGGAGATATCTGTACACTGACTGGTGTCTCTCAGTCCCTCTCTCTCAGGGAGATATCTGTACACTGAGTGGTGTCTCACAGCCCCTGTCTCTCAGGGAGATATCTGTACACTGACTGGTGTCTCTCAGTCCCTGTCTCTCAGGGAGATATCTGTACACTGAGTGGTGTCTCACAGTCCCTCTCTCTCAGGGAGATATGTGTACACTGACTGTTGTCTCTCAGTCCCTCTCTCTCAGGAGATATCTGTACACTGAGTGGTGTCTCTCAGTCCCTGTCTCTCAGGGAGATATATGTACACTGACTGGTGTCTCTCAGTCCCTCTCTCTCAGGGAGATATATGTACATTGACTGGTGTCTCTCAGTCCCTCTATCTCAGGGAGGTATCTGTACACTGAGTGGTGTCTCTCATTCCCTGTCTCTCAGGGAGATATATGTACACTGAGTGGTGTCTCTCAGTCCCTGTCTCTCAGGGATATATTTGTACACTGAGTGGTGTCTCTCAGTCCCTCTCTCTCAGGGAGATATCTGTACACTGACTGGTGTCTCACAGTCCCTCTCTCTCAGAGAGATATCTGTACACTGACTGGTGTCTCTCAGTCCCTCTCTCTCAGGGAGATATCTGTACACTGAGTGGTGTCTCTCAGTCCCTCTCTCTCAGGGAGAAATCTGTACACTGAGTGGTGTCTCTCAGTCCCTGTCTCTCAGGGAGATATATGTACACTGACTGGTGTCTCTCAGTCCCTCTCTCTCAGGGAGGTATCTGAACACTGACTGGTGTCTCACAGTCCCTGTCTCTCACGGAGATATCTGTACACTGAGTGGTGTCTCTCAGTCCCTCTCTCTCAGGGAGATATCTGAACACTGAGTGGTGTCTCTCAGTCCCTCTCTCTCAGGGACCTATATGTACACTGACTGGTGCCCCTCAGTCCCTCTCTCTCAGGGAGGTATCTGTACACTGAGTGGTGTCTCTCAGTCCCTGTCTCTCAGGGAGATATATGTACACTGACTGGTGTCTCTCAGTCCCTCTCTCTCAGGGAGGTATCTGTACACTGAGTGGTGTCTCTCAGTCCCTGTCTCTCAGGGAGATATATGTACACTGACTAGTGTCTCTCAGTCCCTCTCTCTCAGGGAGATATCTGTACACTGAGTGGTGTCTCTCAGTCCCTCTCTCTCAGGGAGATATCTGAACACTGAGTGGTGTCTCTCAGTCCCTCTCTCTCAGGGACCTATATGTACACTGACTGGTGCCCCTCAGTCCCTCTCTCTCAGGGAGGTATCTGTACACTGAGATGTGTCTCACAGCCCCTGTCTCTCAGGGAGATATCTGTACACTGAGTGGTGTCTCACAGTCCCTCTCTCTCAAGGAGATATGTGTACACTGAGTGGTGTCTCACAGTCCCTCTCTCTCAGGGAGATATCTGTACACTGACTGGTGTCTCTCAGTCCCTCTCTCTCAGGGAGATATCTGTACACTGACTGGTGTCTCACAGTCCCTATCTCTCAGAGAGATATCTGTACACTGACTGGTGTCTCTCAGTCCCTCTCTCTCAGGGAGATATCTGTACACTGAGTGGTGTCTCTCAGTCCCTCTCTCTCAGGGAGATATATGTACACTGACTGGTGTCTCTCAGTCCCTCTCTCTCAGGGAGGTATCTGTACACTGACTGGTGTCTCTCAGTCCCTGTCTCTCAGGGAGATATCTGTACACTGAGTGGTGTCTCTCAGTCCCTCTCTCTCAGGGAGATATCTGAACACAGAGTGGTGTCTCTCAGTCCCTCTCTCTCAGGGAGATATATGTACACTGACTGGTGCCTCTCAGTCCCTCTCTCTCAGGGAGGTATCTGTACACTGAGTGGTGCCTCTCAGTCCCTGTCTCTCAGGGAGGTATCTGTACACTGACTGGTGTCTCTCAGTCCCTCTCTCTCAGGGAGATATCTGCATACTGAGTGGTGTCTCACAGCCCCTGTCTCTCAGGGAGATATGTGTACACTGACTGGTTTCTCTCAGTCCCTGTCTGTCAGGGAGATATCTATACACTGAGTGGTGTCTCTCAGTCCATCTCTCTCAGGGAGATATCTGTACACTGACTTGTGTCTCTCAGTCCCTGTCTCTCAGGGAGATATCTGTACACTGAGTGGTGTCTCTCAGTCCCTGTCTCTCAGGGAGATATCGGTACACTGAATGGTGTCTCTCAGTACCTCTCTCTCAGGGAGATATATGTACACTGACTGGTGTCTCTCAGTCCCTGTCTCTCAGGGAGATATCTGTACACTGACTGGTGTCTCTCAGTCCCTCTCTCTCAGGGAGATATCTGTACACTGACTGGTGTCTCACAGTCCCTCTCTCTCAGAGACATATCTGTACACTGGCTGGTGTCTCTCAGTCCCTCTCTCTCAGGGAGATATCTGTACACTGAGTGGTGTCTCTCAGTCCCTCTCTCTCAAGGAGATATCTGTACACTGAGTGGTGTCTCTCAGTCCCTGTCTCTCAGGGAGATATATGTACATTGACTGGTGTCTCTCAGTCCCTCTCTCTCAGGGAGGTATCTGTACACTGACTGGTGTCTCTCAGTCCCTGTCTCTCAGGGAGATATCTGTACACTGAGTGGTGTCTCTCAGTCCCTCTCTATCAGGGAGATATCTGAACACTGAGTGTGGTCTCTCAGTCCCTCTCTCTCAGGGAGATATATGTACACTGACTGGTGCCTCTCAGTCCCTCTCTCTCAGGGAGGTATCTGTACACTGAGTGGTGTCTCTCAGTCCCTGTCTCTCAGGGAGATATATGTACACTGACTGGTGTCTCTCAGTCCCTCTTTCTCAGGGCTATATCTGTACACTGAGTGGTGTCTCACAGCCCCTGTCTCTCAGGGAGATATCTGTACACTGACTGGTTTCTCTCAGTCCCTGTCTGTCAGGGAGATATCTATACACTGAGTGGTGTCTCTCAGTCTATCTCTCTCAGGGAGATATCTGTACACTGACTGGTGTCTCTCAGTCCCTGTCTCTCAGGGAGATATCTGTACACTGAGTGGTGTCTCTCAGTCCCTCTCTCTCAGGGAGGTATCTGTACACTGAGTGGTGTCTCTCAGTCCCTCTCTCTCAAGGAGATATCTGTACACTGAGTGGTGTCTCTCAGTCCCTGTCTCTCAGGGAGATATATGTACACTGACTGGTGTCTCTCAGTCCTTCTCTCTCAGGGAGGTATCTGTACACTGACTGCTGTCTCTCAGTCCCTCTCTCTCAGGGAGATATATGTACACTGACTGGTGTCTCTCAGTCCCTCTCTCTCAGGGAGATATCTGTACACTGACTGGTGTCTCTCAGTCCCTGTCTCTCAGGGAGATATATGTACACTGAATGGTGTCTCTCAGTCCCTGTCTCTCAGGGAGATATCTGTACACTGAGTGGTGTCTCACAGCCCCTGTCTCTCAAGGAGATATCTGTACACTGACTGGTTTCTCTCATCCCTGTCTGTCAGGGAGATATCTATTCACTGAGTGGTGTCTCTCAGTCCATCTCTCTCAGGGAGATATCTGTACACTGACTGGTGTCTCTCAGTCCCTGTCTCTCAGGGAGATATCTGTACAGTGACTGGTGTCTCTCAGTCCCTGTCTCTCAGTGAGCTTTATGTACACTGAGTGGTGTCTCTCAGGGAGATATCTGTACACTGAGTGGTGTCTCTCAGTCCCTCTCTCCCAGGGAGATATCTGTACACTGACTGGTGTCTCTCAGTCCCTCTCTCTCAGGGAGATATCTGTACACTGAGTGTTGTCTCTCAGTCCCTCTCTCTCAGGGAGATATCTGTACACTGAGTGGTGTCTCTCAGTCCCTGTCTCTCAGGGAGATATATGTACACTGACTGGTGTCTCTCAGTCCCTCTCTCTCAGGGAGATATCTGTACACTGACTGGTGTCTCTCAGTCCCTCTCTCTCAGGGAGATATCTGTACACTGAGTGGTGTCTCACAGCCCCTGTCTCTCAGGGAGATATCTTTACACTGTCTGGTGTCTCTCAGTCCCTGTCTGACAGGGAGATATCTATACACTGAGTGGTGTCTCTCAGTCCCTCTCTCTCAGGGAGATATCTGTACACTGAGTGGTGTCTCAGTCCCTCTCTCTCAGGGAGATATCTGTACACTGACTGGTGTCTCTCAGTCCCTGTCTCTCAGGGAGCTTTATGTACTCTCAGTGGTGTCTCTCAGGGAGATATCTGTACACTGACTGGTGTCTCTCAGTCCCTCTCTCTCAGGGAGATATCTGTACACTGAGTGGTGTCTCTCAGTCCCTCTCTCTCAGGGAGAAATCTGTACACTGAGTGGTGTCTCTCAGTCCCTGTCTCTCAGGGAGATATATGTACACTGACTGGTGTCTCTCAGTCCCTCTCTCTCAGGGAGGTATCTGAACACTGACTGGTGTCTCACAGTCCCTGTCTCTCACGGAGATATCTGTACACTGAGTGGTGTCTCTCAGTCCCTCTCTCTCAGGGAGATATCTGAACACTGAGTGGTGTCTCTCAGTCCCTCTCTCTCAGGGACCTATATGTACACTGACTGGTGCCCCTCAGTCCCTCTCTCTCAGGGAGGTATCTGTACACTGAGTGGTGTCTCTCAGTCCCTGTCTCTCAGGGAGATATATGTACACTGACTGGTGTCTCTCAGTCCCTCTCTCTCAGGGAGGTATCTGTACACTGAGTGGTGTCTCTCATTCCCTGTCTCTCAGGGAGATATATGTACACTGACTGGTGTCTCTCAGTCCCTCTCTCTCAGGGAGATATCTGTACACTGACTGGTGTCTCTCAGTCCCTCTCTCTCAGGGAGATATCTGTACACTGAGTGGTGTCTCTCAGTCCCTCTCTCTGAGGGAGATATCTGTACACTGAGTGGTGTCTCTCAGTCCCTCTCTCTCAGGGAGATATCTGTACACTGACTGGTGTCTCTCAGTCCCTCTCTCTCAGGGAGATATCTGTACACTGAGTGGTGTCTCTCAGTCCCTCTCTCTCAGGGAGATATCTGTACACTGAGTGGTGTCTCTCAGTCCCTGTCTCTCAGGGAGATATATGTACACTGACTGGTGTCTCTCAGTCCCTCTCTCTCAGGGAGATATCTGTACACTGACTGGTGTCTCTCAGTCCCTCTCTCTCAGGGAGATATCTGTACACTGAGTGGTGTCTCACAGCCCCTGTCTCTCAGGGAGATATCTGTACACTGTCTGGTGTCTCTCAGTCCCTGTCTGACAGGGAGAATACTATACACTGAGTGGTGTCTCTCAGTCCCTCTCTCTCAGGGAGATATCTGTACACTGACTGGTGTCTCACAGTCCCTCTCTCTCAGGGAGATATCTGTACACTGACTGGTGTCTCTCAGTCCCTGTCTCTCAGGGAGCTTTATGTACACTCAGTGGTGTCTCTCAGGGAGATATCTGTACACTGACTGGTGTCTCTCAGTCCCTGTCTCTCAGGGAGCTTTATGTACACTGAGTGGTGTCTCTCAGTCCCTCTCTCTCAGGGAGATATCTGTACACTGACTGGTGTCTCTCAGTCCCTGTCTCTCAGGGAGATATCTGTACACTGAGTGGTGTCTCTCAGTCCCTCTCTCTGAGGGAGATATCTGTACAATGACTGGTGTCTCTCAGTCCCTGTCTCTCAGGGAGATATCTGTACACTGAGTGGTGTCTCTCAGTCCATCTCTCTCAAGGAGATATCTGTACACTGAGTGGTGTCTCTCAGTCCCTGTCTCTCAGGGAGATATATGTACACTGACTGGTTTCTCTCAGTCCCTCTCTCTCAGGGAGGTATCTGTACACTGACTGGTGTCTCTCAGTCCCTGTCTCTCAGGGAGATATCTGTACACTGAGTGGTGTCTCTCAGTCCCACTCTCTCAGGGAGATATCTGAACACTGAGTGGTGTCTCTCAGTCCCTCTCTCTCAGGGAGATATCTGTACACTGACTGGTGTCTCTCAGTCCCTGTCTCTCAGGGAGATATCTGTACACTGAGTGGTGTCTCTCAGTCCCTCTCTCTCAGGGAGATATCTGTACACTGACTGGTGTCTCTCAGTCCCTCTCTCTCAGGGAGATATCTGGATACTGACTGGTGTCTCTCAGTCCCTCTCTCTCAGGGAGATATCTGTACACTGACTGGTGACTCTCAGTCCCTCTCTCTCAGGGAGATATCTGTACACTGAGTGGTGTCTCACAGCCCCTGTCTCTCAGGGAGATATCTGTACACTGACTGGTTTCTCTCAGTCCCTGTCTGTCAGGGAGATATCTATACACTGAGTGGTGTCTCTCAGTCCCTCTCTCTCAGGGAGATATCTGTACACTGAGTGGTGTCTCTCAGTCCCTGTCTCTCAGGGAGATATATGTACACTGACTGGTGTCTCTCAGTCCCTCTCTCTCAGGGAGATATCTGTACACTGAGTGGTGTCTCACAGCCCCTGTCTCTCAGGGAGATATCTGTACACTGACTGGTTTCTCTCAGTCCCTGTCTGTCAGGGAGATATCTATACACTGAGTGGTGTCTCTCAGTCCATCTCTCTCAGGGAGATATCTGTACACTGACTGGTGTCTCTCAGTCCCTCTCTCTCACGGAGATATCTGTACACTGAGTGGTGTCTCTCAGTCCCTCTCTCACAGGGAGGTATCTGTACACAGAGTGGTGTCTCTCAGTCCCTCTCTCTCAAGGAGATATCTGTACACTGAGTGGTGTCTCTCAGTCCCTGTCTCTCAGGGAGATATATGTACACTGACTGGTGTCTCTCAGTCCCTCTCTCTCAGGAAGGTATCTGTACACTGACTGCTGTCTCTCAGTCCCTGTCTCTCAGGGAGATATCTGTACACTGAGTGGTGTCTCTCAGTCTCTCTCTCAGGGAGATATCTGAACACTGAGTGGTGTCTCTCAGTCCCTCTCTCTCAGGGAGATATATGTACACTGACTGGTGCCTCTCAGTCCCTCTCTCTCAGGGAGGTATCTGTACACTGAGTGGTGTCTCTCAGTCCCTGTCTCTCAGGGAGATATATGTACACTGACTGGTGTCTCTCAGTCCCTCTCTCTCAGGGAGATATCTGTACACTGAGTGGTGTCTCACAGCCCCTGTCTCTCAGGGAGATATCTGTACACTGACTGGTTTCTCTCAGTCCCTGTCTGTCAGGGAGATATCTATACACTGAGTGGTGTCTCTCAGTCCATCTCTCTCAGGGAGATATCTGTACACTGACTGGTGTCTCTCAGTCCATCTCTCTCAGGGAGATATCTGTACACTGAGTGGTGTCTCTCAGTCCCTGTCTCTCAGGGAGATATATGTACACTGACTGGTGTCTCTCAGTCCCTCTCTCTCAGGGAGATATCTGTACACTGACTGTTGTCTCTCAGTCCCTCTCTCTCAGGGAGATATCTGTACACTGAGTGGTGTCTCACAGCCCCTCTCTCTCAGGGAGATATCTGTACACTGACTGGTGTCTCTCAGTCCCTGTCTCTCAGGGAGCTTTATGTACACTCAGTGGTGTCTCTCAGGGAGATATCTGTACACTGACTGGTGTCTCTCAGTCCCTGTCTCTCAGGGAGCTTTATGTACACTGAGTGGTGTCTCTCAGTCCCTCTCTCTCAGGGAGATATCTGTACACTGACTGGTGTCTCTCAGTCCCTGTCTCTCAGGGAGATATCTGTACACTGAGTGGTGTCTCTCAGTCCCTCTCTCTCAGGGAGATATCTGTACACTGAGTGGTGTCTCACAGCCCCTGTCTCTCAGGGAGATATCTGTACACTGTCTGGTGTCTCTCAGTCCCTGTCTGACAGGGAGATATCTATACACTGAGTGGTGTCTCTCAGTCCCTCTCTCTCAGGGAGATATCTGTACACTGACTGGTGTCTCACAGTCCCTCTCTCTCAGGGAGATATCTGTACACTGACTGGTGTCTCTCAGTCCCTGTCTCTCAGGGAGCTTTATGTACACTCAGTGGTGTCTCTCAGGGAGATATCTGTACACTGACTGGTGTCTCTCAGTCCCTGTCTCTCAGGGAGCTTTATGTACACTGAGTGGTGTCTCTCAGTCCCTCTCTCTCAGGGAGATATCTGTACACTGACTGGTGTCTCTCAGTCCCTGTCTCTCAGGGAGATATCTGTACACTGAGTGGTGTCTCTCAGTCCCTCTCTCTGAGGGAGATATCTGTACAATGACTGGTGTCTCTCAGTCCCTGTCTCTCAGGGAGATATCTGTACACTGAGTGGTGTCTCTCAGTCCATCTCTCTCAAGGAGATATCTGTACACTGACTGGTGACTCTCAGTCCCTCTCTCTCAGGGAGATATCTCTACACTGAGTGGTGTCTCACAGCCCCTGTCTCTCAGGGAGGTATCTGTACACTGACTGGTGTCTCTCAGTCCCTGTCTCTCAGGGAGATATCTGTACACTGAGTGGTGTCTCTCAGTCCCTCTCTCTCAGGGAGATATCTGTACACTGAGTGGTGTCTCTCAGTCCCTCTCTCTCAGGGAGATATCTGTACACTGAGTGGTGTCTCTCAGTCCCTGTCTCTCAGGGAGATATATGTACACTGACTGGTGTCTCTCAGTCCCTCTCTCTCAGGGAGATATCTGTACACTGACTGTTGTCTCTCAGTCCCTCTCTCTCAGGGAGATATCTGTACACTGAGTGGTGTCTCACAGCCCCTCTCTCTCAGGGAGATATCTGTACACTGACTGGTGTCTCTCAGTCCCTGTCTCTCAGGGAGCTTTATGTACACTCAGTGGTGTCTCTCAGGGAGATATCTGTACACTGACTGGTGTCTCTCAGTCCCTGTCTCTCAGGGAGCTTTATGTACACTGAGTGGTGTCTCTCAGTCCCTCTCTCTCAGGGAGATATCTGTACACTGACTGGTGTCTCTCAGTCCCTGTCTCTCAGGGAGATATCTGTACACTGAGTGGTGTCTCTCAGTCCCTCTCTCTGAGGGAGATATCTGTACAATGACTGGTGTCTCTCAGTCCCTCTCTCTCAGGGAGGTATCTGTACACTGACTGGTGTCTCTCAGTCCCTGTCTCTCAGGGAAATATCTGTACACTGAGTGGTGTCTCACAGCCCCTGTCTCTCAGGGAGATTTCTGTACACTGACTGGTGTCTCTCAGTCCCTGTCTGTCAGGGAGATATCTATACACTGACTGGTGTCTCTCAGTCCCTGTCTTTCAGGGAGATATCTGTACACTGAGTGGTGTCTCTCAGTCCCTGTCTCTCAGGGAGATATCTGTACAGTGACTGGTGTCTCTCAGTCCCTGTCTCTCAGTGAGCTTTATGTACACTGAGTGGTGTCTCTCAGGGAGATATCTGTACACTGACTGGTTTCTCTCAGTCCCTGTCTGTCAGGGAGATATCTATACACTGAGTGGTGTCTCTCAGTCCCTCTCTCTCAGGGAGATATCTGAACACTGAGTGGTGTCTCTCAGTCCCTCTCTCTCAGGGAGATATCTGTACACTGAGTGGTGTCTCTCAGTCCCTCTCTCTCAGGGAGATATCTGTACACTGAGTGGTGTCTCACAGCCCCTGTCTCTCAGGGAGATATCTGTACACTGTCTGGTGTCTCTCAGTCCCTGTCTGACAGGGAGATATCTATACACTGAGTGGTGTCTCTCAGTCCCTGTCTCTCAGGGAGATATCTGTACAGTGACTGGTGTCTCAGTCCCTGTCTCTCAGTGAGCTTTAGGTACACTGAGTGGTGTCTCTCAGGGAGATATCTGTACACTGAGTGGTGTCTCTCAGTCCCTCTCTCTCAGGGAAATATATGTACACTGACTGGTGTCTCTCAGTCCCTCTCTCTCAGGGAGATATCTGTACACTGACTGGTGTCTCTCAGTCCCTCTCTCTCAGGGAGATATCTGTACACTGAGTGGTGTCTCACAGCCCCTGTCTCTCAGGGAGATATCTGTACACTGTCTGGTGTCTCTCAGTCCCTGTCTGACAGGGAGATATCTTTACACTGAGTGGTGTCTCTCAGTCCCTCTCTCTCAGGGAGATATCTGTACACTGACTGGTGTCTCACAGTCCCTCTCTCTCAGGGAGATATCTGTACACTGACTGGTGTCTCTCAGTCCCTGTCTCTCAGGGAGCTTTGTGTACACTCAGTGGTGTCTCTCAGGGAGATATCTGTACACTGACTGGTGTCTCTCAGTCCCTGTCTCTCAGGGAGCTTTATGTACACTGAGTGGTGTCTCTCAGTCCCTCTCTCTCAGGGAGATATCTGTACACTGACCGGTGTCTCTCAGTCCCTGTCTCTCAGGGAGATATCTGTACACTGAGTGGTGTCTCTCAGTCCCTCTCTCTCAGGGAGATATCTGTACAATGACTGGTGTCTCTCAGTCCCTGTCTCTCAGGGAGATATCTGTACACTGAGTGGTGTCTCTCAGTCCATCTCTCTCAAGGAGATATCTGTACACTGAGTGGTGTCTCTCAGTCCCTGTCTCTCAGGGAGATATATGTACACTGACTGGTGTCTCTCAGTCCCTCTCTCTCAGGGAGGTATCTGTACACTGACTGGTGTCTCTCAGTCCCTGTCTCTCAGGGAGATATCTGTACACTGAGTGGTGTCTCTCAGTCCCACTCTCTCAGGGACATATCTGAACATTGAGTGGTGTCTCTCAGTCCCTCTCTCTCAGGGAGATATCTGTACACTGACTGGTGTCTCAGTCCCTCTCTCTCAGGGAGATATCTGTACACTGAGTGGTGTCTTTCAGTCCCTCTCTCTCAGGGAGATATCTGTACCCTGAGTGGTGTCTCACAGCCCCTGTCTCTCAGGGAGATTTCTGTACACTGACTGGTGTCTCTCAGTCCCTGTCTGTCAGGGAGATATCTGTACACTGACTGGTGTCTCTCAGTCCCTGCCTTTCAGGGAGATATCTGTACACTGAGTGGTGTCTCTCAGTCCCTCTCTCTCAGGGAGATATCTGTACACTGACTGGTGTCTCTCAGTCCCTCTCTCTCAGGGAGAGATCTGGATACTGACTGGTGTCTCTCAGTCCCTCTCTCTCAGGGAGATATCTGTACACTGACTGGTGACTCTCAGTCCCTCTCTCTCAGGGAGATATCTGTACACTGAGTGGTGTCTCACAGCCCCTGTCTCTCAGGGAGATATCTGTACACTGACTGGTTTCTCTCAGTCCCTGTCTGTCAGGGAGATATCTGTACACTGAGTGGTGTCTCTCAGTCCCTCTCTCTCAAGGAGATAGCTGTACACTGAGTGGTGTCTCTCAGTCCCTGTCTCTCAGGGAGATATCTGTACACTGAGTGGTGTCTCTCAGTCCCTCTCTCTCAGGGAGATATCTGTACACTGAGTGGTGTCTCTCAGTCCCTGTCTCTCAGGGAGATATATGTACACTGACTGGTGTCTCTCAGTCCCTCTCTCTCAGGGAGATATCTGTACACTGACTGGTGTCTCTCAGTCCCTCTCTCTCAGGGAGATATCTGTGCACTGAGTGGTGTCTCACAGCCCCTGTCTCTCAGGGAGATATCTGTACACTGTCTGGTGTCTCTCAGTCCCTGTCTGACAGGGTGATATCTATACACTGAGTGGTGTCTCTCAGTCCCTCTCTCTCAGGGAGATATCTGTACACTGACTGGTGTCTCACAGTCCCTCTCTCTCAGGGAGATATCTGTACACTGACTGGTGTCTCTCAGTCCCTGTCTCTCAGGCAGCTTTATGTACACTGAGTGGTGTCTCTCAGTCCCTCTCTCTCAGGGAGATATCTGTACACTGACTGGTGTCTCTCAGTCCCTGTCTCTCAGGGAGATATCTGTACACTGAGTGGTGTCTCTCAGTCCCTCTCTCTCAGGGAGATATCTGTACAATGACTGGTGTCTCTCAGTCCCTGTCTCTCAGGGAGATATCTGTACACTGAGTGGTGTCTCTCAGTCCATCTCTCTCAAGGAGATATCTGTACACTGAGTGGTGTCTCTCAGTCCCTGTCTCTCAGGGAGATATATGTACACTGACAGGTGTCTCTCAGTCCCTCTCTCTCAGGGAGGTATCTGTACACTGACTGGTGTCTCTCAGTCCCTGTCTCTCAGGGAGATATCTGTACACTGAGTGGTGTCTCTCAGTCCCACTCTCTCAGGGAGATATCTGAACACTGAGTGGTGTCTCTCAGTCCCTCTCTCTCAGGGAGATATCTGTACACTGACTGGTGTCTCTCAGTCCCTCTCTCTCAGGGAGATATCTGTACACTGAGTGGTGTCTTTCAGTCCCTCTCTCTCAGGGAGATATCTGTGCACTGAGTGGTGTCTCACAGCCCCTGTCTCTCAGGGAGATTTCTGTACACTGACTGGTGTCTCTCAGTCCCTGTCTGTCAGGGAGATATCTATACACTGAGTGGTGTCTCACAGTCCCTCTCTCTCAGGGAGATATCTGTACACTGACTGGTGTCTCTCAGTCCCTGTCTCTCAGGGAGATATCTGTACACTGACTGGTGTCTCTCAGTCCCTCTCTCTCAGGGAGATATCTGGATACTGACTGGTGTCTCTCAGTCCCTCTCTCTCAGGGAGATATCTGTACACTGACTGGTGACTCTCAGTCCCTCTCTCTCAGGGAGATATCTGTACACTGAGTGGTTCTCTCAGTCCCTCTCTCTCAGGGAGATATCTGTACACTGACTGGTGACTCTCAGTCCCTCTCTCTCAGGGAGATATCTGTACACTGACCGGTGTCTCTCAGTCCCTGTCTCTCAGGGAGATATCTGTACACTGACTGGTGTCTCTCAGTCCCTGTCTCTCAGGGAGCTTTATGTACACTGAGTGGTGTCTCTCAGTCCCTCTCTCTCAGGGAGATATCTGTACACTGACCGGTGTCTCTCAGTCCCTGTCTCTCAGGGAGATATCTGTACACTGAGTGGTGTCTCTCAGTCCCTCTCTCTCAGGGAGATATCTGTACAATGACTGGTGTCTCTCAGTCCCTCTCTCTCAGGGAGATATCTGTACACTGAGTGGTGTCTCTCAGTCCATCTCTCTCAAGGAGATATCTGTACACTGAGTGGTGTCTCTCAGTCCCTGTCTGTCAGGGAGATATCTATACACTGAGTGGTGTCTCACAGTCCCTCTCTCTCAGGGAGATATCTGTACACTGACTGGTGTCTCTCAGTCCCCGTCTCTCAGGGAGATATCTGTACACTGAGTGGTGTCTCTCAGTCCCTCTCTCTCAGGGAGATATCTGTACACTGACTGGTGTCTCTCAGTCCCTCTCTCTCAGGGAGAGATCTGGATACTGACTGGTGTCTCTCAGTCCCTCTCTCTCAGGGAGATATCTGTACACTGACTGGTGACTCTCAGTCCCTCTCTCTCAGGGAGATATCTGTACACTGAGTGGTGTCTCACAGCCCCTGTCTCTCAGGGAGATATCTGTACACTGACTGGTTTCTCTCAGTCCCTGTCTGTCAGGGAGATATCTGTACACTGAGTGGTGTCTCTCAGTCCCTCTCTCTCAGGGAGATATCTGTACACTGAGTGGTGTCTCTCAGTCCCTGTCTCTCAGGGAGATATCTGTACACTGAGTGGTGTCTCTCAGTCCCTCTCTCTCAGGGAGATATCTGTACACTGAGTGGTGTCTCTCAGTCCCTCTCTCTCAGGGAGATATCTGGATACTGACTGGTGTCTCTCAGTCCCTCTCTCTCAGGGAGATATCTGTACACTGACTGGTGACTCTCAGTCCCTCTCTCTCAGGGAGATATCTGTACACTGAGTGGTGTCTCACAGCCCCTGTCTCTCAGGGAGATATCTGTACACTGACTGGTTTCTCTCAGTCCCTGTCTGTCAGGGAGATATCTATACACTGAGTGGTGTCTCTCAGTCCCTGTCTCTCAGGGAGATATCTGTACACTGAGTGGTGTCTCTCAGTCCCTCTCTCTCAGGGAGATATCTGTACACTGACTGGTGTCTCTCAGTCCCTCTCTCTCAGGGAGATATCTGGATACTGACTGGTGTCTCTCAGTCCCTCTCTCTCAGGGAGATATCTGTACACTGACTGGTGACTCTCAGTCCCTCTCTCTCAGGGAGATATCTGTACACTGAGTGGTGTCTCAAAGCCCCTGTCTCTCAGGGAGATATCTGTACACTGACTGGTTTCTCTCAGTCCCTGTCTGTCAGGGAGATATCTATACACTGAGTGGTGTCTCTCAGTCCCTGTCTCTCAGGGAGATATCTGTACACTGAGTGGTGTCTCACAGTCCCTCTCTCTCAGGGAGATATCTGTACACTGACTGGTGTCTCTCAGTCCCTCTCTCTCAGGGAGATTTATCTCCACTGACTGGTGTCTCTCAGTCCCTCTCTCTCAGGGAGATATCTGTACACTGAGTGGTGTCTCTCAGTCCCTGTCTCTCAGGGAGATATATGTACACTGACTGGTCTCTCTCAGTCCCTCTCTCTCAGGGAGATATCTGTACACTGAGTGGTTTCTCTCAGTCCCTGTCTCTCAGGGAGATATCTGTACACTGAGTGGTGTCTCTCAGTCCATGTCTCTCAGGGAGATATCTGTACACTGAATGGTGTCTCTCAGTACCTCTCTCTCAGGGAGATATCTGTACACTGACTGGTGTCTCTCAGTCCCTGTCTCTCAGGGAGATATCTGTACACTGACTGGTGTCTCTCAGTCCCTCTCTCTCAGGGAGATATCTGTACACTGACTGGTGTCTCACAGTCCCTCTCTCTCAGAGAGATATCTGTACACTGACTGGTGTCTCTCAGTCCTTCTCTCTCAGGGAGGTATCTGTACACTGACTGGTGTCTCTCAGTCCCTGTCTCTCAGGGAGATATCTGTACACTGAGTGGTGTCTCTCAGTCCCTCTCTCTCAGGGAGATATCTGAACACTGAGTGGTGTCTCTCAGTCCCTCTCTCTCAGGGAGATATATGTACACTGACTGGTGCCTCTCAGTCCCTCTCTCTCAGGGAGATATCAGAACACTGAGTGGTGTCTCTCAGTCCCTCTCTCTCAGGGAGATATATGTACACTGACTGGTGCCTCTCAGTCCCTCTCTCTCAGGGAGGTATCTGTACACTGAGTGGTGTCTCTCAGTCCCTCTCTCTCAGGGAGATATCTGTGCACTGACTGGTGTCTCTCAGTCCCTCTCTCTCAGGGAGATATCTGTACACTGAGTGGTGTCTCTCAGTCCCTGTCTGTCAGGGAGATATCTGTACACTGAGTGGTGTCTCTCAGTCCCTGTCTGTCAGGGAGATATCTGTACACTGAGTGGTGTCTCACAGTCCCTCTCTCTCAGGGAGATATCTGTACACTGACTGGTGTCTCTCAGTCCCTGTCTCTCAGGGAGATATCTGTACACTGAGTGGTGTCTCTCAGTCCCTCTCTCTCAGGGAGATATCTGTACACTGACTGGTGTCTCTCAGTCCCTCTCTCTCAGGAAGATATCTGGATACTGACTGGTGTCTCTCAGTCCCTCTCTCTCAGGGAGATATCTGTACACTGACTGGTGACTCTCAGTCCCTCTCTCTCAGGGAGATATCTGTACACTGAGTGGTGTCTCACAGCCCCTGTCTCTCAGGGAGATATCTGTACACTGACTGGTTTCTCTCAGTCCCTGTGTGTCAGGGAGATATCTATACACTGAGGGGTGTCTCTCAATCCCTGTCTCTCAGGGAGATATCTGTACACTGAGTGGTGTCTCTCAGTCCCTCTCTCTCAGGGAGATATCTGTACAGTGACTGGTGTCTCTCAGTCCCTCTCTCTCAGGGAGATATCTGGATACTGACTGGTGTCTCTCAGTCCCTCTCTCTCAGGGAGATATCTGTACACTGACTGGTGACTCTCAGTCCCTCTCTCTCAGGGAGATATCTGTACACTGAGTGGTGTCTCACAGCCCCTGTCTCTCAGGGAGATATCTGTACACTGACTGGTTTCTCTCAGTCCCTGTCTGTCAGGGAGATATCTATACACTGAGTGGTGTCTCTCAGTCCCTGTCTCTCAGGGAGATATCTGTACACTGAGTGGTGTCTCACAGTCCCTCTCTCTCAGGGAGATATCTGTACACTGACTGGTGTCTCTCAGTCCCTCTCTCTCAGGGAGATTTATCTACACTGACTGGTGTCTCTCAGTCCCTCTCTCTCAGGGAGGTATCTGTACACTGAGTGGTGTCTCTCAGTCCCTGTCTCTCAGGGAGATATATGTACACTGACTGGTCTCTCTCAGTCCCTCTCTCTCAGGGAGATATCTGTACACTGAGTGGTGTCTCTCAGTCCCTGTCTCTCAGGGAGATATCTGTACACTGAATGGTGTCTCTCAGTACCTCTCTCTCAGGGAGATATCTGTACACTGACTGGTGTCTCTCAGTCCCTGTCTCTCAGGGAGATATCTGTACACTGACTGGTGTCTCACAGTCCCTCTCTCTCAGAGAGATATCTGTACACTGACTGGTGTCTCTCAGTCCCTCTCTCTCAGGGAGATATCTGTGCACTGACTGGTGTCTCTCAGTCCCTCTCTCTCAGGGAGATATCTGTACACTGAGTGGTGTCTCACAGCCCCTGTCTCTCAGGGAGATATCTGTACACTGACTGGTTTCTCTCAGTCCCTGTCTGTCAGGGAGATATCTATACACTGAGTGGTGTCTCTCAGTCCATCTCTCTCAGGGAGATATCTGTACACTGACTGGTGTCTCTCAGTCCCTGTCTCTCAGGGAGATATCCGTACACTGAGTGGTGTCTCTCAGTCCCTCTCTCTCAGGGAGGTATCTGTACACTGAGTGGTGTCTCTCAGTCCCTGTCTCTCAGGGAGCTTTATGTACACTGAGTGGTGTCTCTCAGTCCCTCTCTCTCAGGGAGATATCCGTACACTGACTGGTGTCTCTCAGTCCCTGTCTCTCAGGGAGATATCTGTACACTGAGTGGTGTCTCTCAGTCCATGTCTCTCAGGGAGCTTTATGTACACTCAGTGGTGTCTCTCAGGGAGATATCTGTACACTGACTGGTGTCTCTCCGTCCCTGTCTCTCAGGGAGCCTTATGTACACTGAGTGGTGTCTCTCAGTCCCTCTCTGTCAGGGAGATATCTGTACACTGACTGGTGTCTCAGTCCCTGTCTCTCAGGGAGATATCTGTACACTGAGTGGTGTCTCTCAGTCCCTCTCTCTCAGGGAGATATCTGTACAATGACTGGTGTCTCTCAGTCCCTGTCTCTCAGGGAGATATCTGTACACTGAGTGGTGTCTCTCAGTCCCACTCTCTCAGGGAGATATCTGAACACTGAGTGGTGTCTCTCAGTCCCTCTCTCTCAGGGAGATATCTGTACACTGACTGGTGTCTCTCAGTCCCTCTCTCTCAGGGAGATATCTGTACACTGAGTGGTGTCTTTCAGTCCCTCTCTCTCAGGGAGATATCTGTACACTGAGTGGTGTCTCTCAGTCCCTGTCTGTCACGGAGATATCTATACACTGAGTGGTGTCTCTCAGTCCCTCTCTCTCAGGGAGATATCTGTACACTGACTGGTGTCTCTCAGTCCCTGTCTTTCAGGGAGATATCTGTACACTGAGTGGTGTCTCACAGTCCCTCTCTCTCAGGGAGATATCTGTACACTGACTGGTGTCTCTCAGTCCCTGTCTCTCAGGGAGATATCTGTACACTGAGTGGTGTCTCTCAGTCCCTCTCTCACAGGGAGATATCTGTACACTGACTGGTGTCTCTCAGTCCCTCTCTCTCAGGGAGATATCTGGATACTGACTGGTGTCTCTCAGTCCCTCTCTCTCAGGGAGATATCTGTACACTGACTGGTGACTCTCAGTCCCTCTCTCTCAGGGAGATATCTGTACACTGAGTGGTGTCTCACAGCCCCTGTCTCTCAGGGAGATAACTGCACACTGACTGGTTTCTCTCAGTCCCTGTCTGTCAGGGAGATATCTATACACTGAGTGGTGTCTCTCAGTCCCTCTCTCTCAGGGAGATATCTGTACACTGAGTGGTGTCTCTCAGTCCCTCTCTCTCAGGGAGGTATCTGTACACTGAGTGGTGTCTCTCAGTCCCTGTCTCTCAGGGAGATATATGTACACTGACTGGTGTCTCTCAGTCCCTCTCGCTCAGGGAGATATCTGTACACTGACTGGTGTCTCTCAGTCCCTCTCTCTCAGGGAGATATCTGTACACTGTCTGGTGTCTCTCAGTCCCTGTCTGACAGGGAGATATCTATACACTGAGTGGTGTCTCAGTCCCTCTCTCTCAGGGAGATATCTGTACACTGACTGGTGTCTCTCAGTCCCTGTCTCTCAGGGAGATATCTGTACACTGACTGGTGTCTCTCAGTCCCTGTCTCTCAGGGAGCTTTATGTACACTGACTGGTGTCTCTCAGGGAGATATCTGTACACTGACTGGTGTCTCTCAGTCCCTGTCTCTCAGGGAGCTTTATGTACACTGAGTGGTGTCTCTCAGTCCCTCTCTCTCAGGGAGATATCTGTACACTGACTGGTGTCTCAGTCCCTCTCTCTCAGGGAGATATCTGTACAATGACTGGTGTCTCTCAGTCCCTGTCTCTCAGGGAGATATCTGTACACTGAGTGGTGTCTCTCAGTCCATCTCTCTCAAGGAGATATCTGTACACTGAGTGGTGTCTCTCAGTCCCTGTCTCTCAGGGAGATATATGTACACTGACTGGTGTCTCTCAGTCCCTCTCTCTCAGGGAGGTATCTGTACACTGACTGGTGTCTCTCAGTCCCTGTCTCTCAGGGGGATATTTGTACACTGAGTGGTGTCTCTCAGTCCCACTCTCTCAGGGAGATATCTGAACACTGAGTGGTGTCTCTCAGTCCCTGTCTCTCAGGGAGATATCTGTACACTGAGTGGTGTCTCTCAGTCCCTGTCTCTCAGGGAGATATCTGTACACTGAATGGTGTCTCTCAGTACCTCTCTCTCAGGGAGATATCTGTACACTGACTGGTGTCTCTCAGTCCCTGTCTCTCAGGGAGATATCTGTACACTGACTGGTGTCTCACAGTCCCTCTCTCTCAGAGAGATATCTGTACACTGACTGGTGTCTCTCAGTCCCTCTCTCTCAGAGAGATATCTGTACACTGACTGGTGTCTCTCAGTCCCTCTCTCTCAGGGAGGTATCTGTACACTGACTGGTGTCTCAGTCCCTGTCTCTCAGGGTGATATCTGTACACTGAGTGGTGTCTCTCAGTCCCTCTCTCTCAGGGAGATATATGTACACTGACTGGTGCCTCTCAGTCCCTCTCTCTCAGGGAGGTATCTGTACACTGAGTGGTGTCTCTCTGTCCCTGTCTCTCAGGGAGATATATGTACACTGACTGGTGTCTCTCAGTCCCTCTCTCTCAGGGAGATATCTGTGCACTGACTGGTGTCTCTCAGTCCCTCTCTCTCAGGGAGATATCTGTACACTGAGTGGTGTCTCACAGCCCCTGTCTCTCAGGGAGATATCTGTACACTGACTGGTTTCTCTCAGTCCCTGTCTGTCAGGGAGATATCTATACACTGAGTGGTGTCTCTCAGTCCCTCTCTCTCAGGGAGATATCTGTACACTGACTGGTGTCTCTCAGTCCCTCTCTCTCAGGGAGATATCTGGATACTGACTGGTATCTCTCAGTCCCTCTCTCTCAGGGAGATATCTGTACACTGACTGGTGACTCTCAGTCCCTCTCTCTCAGGGAGATATCTGTACACTGAGTGGTGTCTCACAGCCCCTGTCTCTCAGGGAGATATCTGTACACTGACTGGTTTCTCTCAGTCCCTGTCTGTCAGGGAGATATCTATACACTGAGTGGTGTCTCTCAGTTCCTGTCTCTCAGGGAGATATCTGTACACTGAGTGGTGTCTCACAGTCCCTCTCTCTCAGGGAGATATCTGTACACTGACTGGTGTCTCTCAGTCCCTCTCTCTCAGGGAGATTTATCTACACTGACTGGTGTCTCTCAGTCCCTCTCTCTCAGGGAGGTATCTGTACACTGACTGGTGTCTCTCAGTCCCTGTCTCTCAGGGAGATATCTGTACACTGAGTGCTTTCTCTCAGTCCCTGTCTCTCAGGGAGATATCTGTACACTGAGTGGTGTCTCTCAGTCCCTGTCTCTCAGGGAGATATCTGTACACTGAGTGGTGTCTCTCAGTCCCTGTCTCTCAGGGAGATATCTGTACACTGAATGGTGTCTCTCAGTACCTCTCTCTTAGGGAGATATCTGTACACTGACTGGTGTCTCTCAGTACCTCTCTCTCAGGGAGATATCTGTACACTGACTGGTGTCTCTCAGTCCCTCTCTCTCAGGGAGATATCTGTACACTGACTGGTGTCTCACAGTCCCTCTCTCTCAGAGAGATATCTGTACACTGACTGGTGTCTCTCAGTCCCTCTCTCTCAGGGAGGTATCTGTACACTGACTGGTGTCTCTCAGTCCCTGTCTCTCAGGGAGATATCTGTACACTGAGTGGTGTCTCTCAGTCCCTCTCTCTCAGGGAGATATCTGAACACTGAGTGGTGTCTCTCAGTCCCTCTCTCTCAGGGAGATATATGTACACTGACTGGTGCCTCTCAGTCCCTCTCTCTCAGGGAGGTATCTGTACACTGAGTGGTGTCTCTCTGTCCCTGTCTCTCAGGGAGATATATGTACACTGACTGGTGTCTCTCAGTCCCTCTCTCTCAGGGAGATATCTGTGCACTGACTGGTGTCTCTCAGTCCCTCTCTCTCAGGGAGATATCTGTACACTGAGTGGTGTCTCACAGCCCCTGTCTCTCAGGGAGATATCTGTACACTGACTGGTTTCTCTCAGTCCCTGTCTGTCAGGGAGATATCTATACACTGAGTGGTGTCTCTCAGTCCATCTCTCTCAGGGAGATATCTGTACACTGACTGGTGTCTCTCAGTCCCTGTCTCTCAGGGAGATATCCGTACACTGAGTGGTGTCTCTCAGTCCCTCTCTCTCAGGGAGGTATCTGTACACTGAGTGGTGTCTCTCAGTCCCTGTCTCTCAGGGAGCTTTATGTACACTGAGTGGTGTCTCTCAGTCCCTCTCTCTCAGGGAGATATCCGTACACTGACTGGTGTCTCTCAGTCCCTCTCTCTCAGGGAGATATCTGTACACTGAGTGGTGTCTCTCAGTCCCTGTCTGTCACGGAGATATCTATACACTGAGTGGTGTCTCTCAGTCCCTCTCTCTCAGGGAGATATCTGTACACTGACTGGTGTCTCTCAGTCCCTGTCTTTCAGGGAGATATCTGTACACTGAGTGGTGTCTCACAGTCCCTCTCTCTCAGGGAGATATCTGTACACTGACTGGTGTCTCTCAGTCCCTGTCTCTCAGGGAGATATCTGTACACTGAGTGGTGTCTCTCAGTCCCTCTCTCACAGGGAGATATCTGTACACTGACTGGTGTCTCTCAGTCCCTCTCTCTCAGGGAGATATCTGGATACTGACTGGTGTCTCTCAGTCCCTCTCTCTCAGGGAGATATCTGTACACTGACTGGTGACTCTCAGTCCCTCTCTCTCAGGGAGATATCTGTACACTGAGTGGTGTCTCACAGCCCCTGTCTCTCAGGGAGATAACTGCACACTGACTGGTTTCTCTCAGTCCCTGTCTGTCAGGGAGATATCTATACACTGAGTGGTGTCTCTCAGTCCCTCTCTCTCAGGGAGATATCTGTACACTGAGTGGTGTCTCTCAGTCCCTCTCTCTCAGGGAGGTATCTGTACACTGAGTGGTGTCTCTCAGTCCCTGTCTCTCAGGGAGATATATGTACACTGACTGGTGTCTCAGTCCCTCTCGCTCAGGGAGATATCTGTACACTGACTGGTGTCTCTCAGTCCCTCTCTCTCAGGGAGATATCTGTACACTGTCTGGTGTCTCTCAGTCCCTGTCTGACAGGGAGATATCTATACACTGAGTGGTGTCTCTCAGTCCCTCTCTCTCAGGGAGATATCTGTACACTGACTGGTGTCTCTCAGTCCCTGTCTCTCAGGGAGATATCTGTACACTGACTGGTGTCTCTCAGTCCCTGTCTCTCAGGGAGCTTTATGTACACTGACTGGTGTCTCTCAGGGAGATATCTGTACACTGACTGGTGTCTCTCAGTCCCTGTCTCTCAGGGAGCTTTATGTACACTGAGTGGTGTCTCTCAGTCCCTCTCTCTCAGGGAGATATCTGTACACTGACTGGTGTCTCTCAGTCCCTGTCTCTCAGGGAGATATCTGTACACTGAGTGGTGTCTCTCAGTCCCTGTCTCTCAGGGAGATATATGTACACTGAGTGGTGTCTCAGTCCCTCTCGCTCAGGGAGATATCTGTACACTGACTGGTGTCTCTCAGTCCCTCTCTCTCAGGGAGATATCTGTACACTGTCTGGTGTCTCTCAGTCCCTGTCTGACAGGGAGATATCTATACACTGACTGGTGTCTCTCAGTCCCTGTCTATCAGGGAGATATCTGTACACTGACTGGTGTCTCTCAGTCCCTGTCTCTCAGGGAGCTTTATGTACACTGACTGGTGTCTCTCAGGGAGATATCTGTACACTGACTGGTGTCTCTCAGTCCCTGTCTCTCAGGGAGCTTTATGTACACTGAGTGGTGTCTCTCAGTCCCTCTCTCTCAGGGAGATATCTGTACACTGACTGGTGTCTCTCAGTCCCTGTCTCTCAGGGAGATATCTGTACACTGAGTGGTGTCTCTCAGTCCCTCTCTCTCAGGGAGATATCTGTACAATGACTGGTGTCTCTCAGTCCCTGTCTCTCAGGGAGATATCTGTACACTGAGTGGTGTCTCTCAGTCCATCTCTCTCAAGGAGATATCTGTACACTGAGTGGTGTCTCTCAGTCCCTGTCTCTCAGGGAGATATATGTACACTGACTGGTGTCTCTCAGTCCCTCTCTCTCAGGGAGGTACCTGTACACTGACTGGTGTCTCTCAGTCCCTGTCTCTCAGGGAGATATCTGTACACTGAGTGGTGTCTCTCAGTCCCACTCTCTCAGGGAGATATCTGAACACTGAGTGGTGTCTCTCAGTCCCACTCTCTCAGGGAGATATCTGTACACTGACTGGTGTCTCTCAGTCCCTCTCTCTCAGGGAGATATCTGTACACTGAGTGGTGTCTTTCAGTCCCTCTCTCTCAGGGAGATATCTGTACACTGACTGGTGTCTCTCAGTCCCTGTCTGTCAGGGAGATATCTATACACTGAGTGGTGTCTCTCAGTCCCTCTCTCTCAGGGAGATATCTGTACACTGACTGGTGTCTCTCAGTCCCTGTCTCTCAGGGAGATATCTGTACACTGAGTGGTGTCTCACAGTCCCTCTCTCTCAGGGAGATATCTGTACACTGACTGGTGTCTCTCAGTCCCTCTCTCTCAGGGAGATATCTGTACACTGACTGGTGTCTCTCAGTCCCTCTCTCAGGGAGGTATCTGTACACTGAGTGGTGTCTCTCAGTCCCTGTCTCTCAGGGAGATATATGTACACTGACTGGTGTCTCTCAGTCCCTGTCTCTCAGGGAGATATCTGTACACTGAGTGGTGTCTCTCAGTCCCTCTCTCTCAGGGAGATATCTGTACACTGAGTGGTTTCTCTCAGTCCCTGTCTCTCAGGGAGATATCTGTACACTGAATGGTGTCTCTCAGTACCTCTCTCTCAGGGAGATATCTGTACACTGACTGGTGTCTCTCAGTCCCTGTCTCTCAGGGAGATATCTGTACACTGACTGGTGTCTCTCAGTCCCTCTCTCTCAGGGAGATATCTGTACACTGACTGGTGTCTCAGTCCCTCTCTCTCAGAGAGATATCTGTACACTGACTGGTGTCTCAGTCCCTCTCTCTCAGGGAGATATCTGTACACTGAGTGGTGTCTCTCAGTCCCTCTCACTCAAGGAGATATCTGTACACTGAGTGCTGTCTCTCAGTCCCTGTCTCTCAGGGAGATATATGTACACTGACTGGTGTCTCTCACTCCCTCTCTCTCAGGGAGGTATCTGTACACTGACTGGTGTCTCTCAGTCCCTGTCTCTCAGGGAGATATCTGTACACTGAGTGGTGTCTCTCAGTCCCTCTCTCTCAGGGAGATATCTGAACACTGAGTGGTGTCTCTCAGTCCCTCTCTCTCAGGGAGATATATGTACACTGACTGGTGCCACTCAGTCCCTCTCTCTCAGGGAGGTATCTGTAGACTGAGTGGTGCCTCTCTGTCCTTGTCTCTCAGGGAGATATATGTACACTGACTGGTGTCTCACAGCCCCTGTCTCTCAGGGAGATATCTGTACACTGACAGGTTTCTCTCAGCCCTGTCTGTCAGGGAGATATCTATACACTGAGTGGTGTCTCTCAGTCCATCTCTCTCAGGGAGAAATCTGTACACTGACTGGTGTCTCTCAGTCCCTGTCTCTCAGGGAGATATCTGTACACTGAGTGGTGTCTCTCAGTCCCTCTCTCTCAGGGAGGTATCTGTACACTGAGTGGTGTCTCTCAGTCCCTGTCTCTCAGGGAGATATCTGTACACTGACTGGTGTCTCTCAGTCCCTGTCTCTCAGGGAGAGAGATGTACACTGACTGGTGTCTCTCAGTCCCTCTCCCTCAGGGAGATATCTGTACACTGACTGGTGTCTCTCAGTCTCTCTCTCTCAGGGAGATATCTGTGCACTGACTGGTGACTCTCAGTCCCTGTCTCTCAGGGAGATATCTGTACACTGAGTGGTGTCTCTCAGTCCCTCTCTCTCAGGGAGATATCTGTACTCTGACTGGTGTCTCTCAGTCCCTGTCTCTGAGGGAGATATCTGTACACTGAGTGGTGTCTCTCAGTCCCTCTCTCTCAGGGAGATATCTGTACACTGACTGGTGTCTCTCAGTCCCTGTCTCTCAGGGAGCTATATGTACACTGACTGGTGTCTCTCAGTCCCTCTCTCTCAGGGAGATATCTGTACACTGACTGGTTTCTCTCAGTCCCTGTCTGTCAGGGAGATATCTATACACTGAGTGGTGTCTCTCAGTCCCTCTCTCTCAGGGAGATATCTGTACACTGAGTGGTGTCTCTCAGTCCCTCTCTCTCAGGGAGATATCTGTACACTGAGTGGTGTCTCTCAGTCCCTGTCTCTCAGGGAGATATATGTACACTGACTGGTGTCTCTCAGTCCCTCTCTCTCAGGGAGATATCTGTACACTGACTGGTGTCTCACAGCCCCTGTCTCTCAGGGAGATATCTGTACACTGTCTGGTGTCTCTCAGTCCCTGTCTGACAGGGAGATATCTATACACTGAGTGGTGTCTCTCAGTCCCTCTCTCTCAGGGAGATATCTGTACACTGACTGGTGTCTCACAGTCCCTCTCTCTCAGGGAGATATCTGTACACTGACTGGTGTCTCTCAGTCCCTGTCTCTCAGGGAGCTTTATGTACACTCAGTGGTGTCTCTCAGGGAGATATCTGTACACTGACTGGTGTCTCTCAGTCCCTGTCTCTCAGGGAGCTTTATGTACACTGAGTGGTGTCTCTCAGTCCCTCTCTCTCAGGGAGATATCTGTACACTGACTGGAGTCTCTCAGTCCCTGTCTCTCAGGGAGATATCTGTACACTGAGTGGTGTCTCTCAGTCCCTCTCTCTCAGGGAGATATCTGTACAATGACTGGTGTCTCTCAGTCCCTGTCTCTCAGGGAGATATCTGTACACTGAGTGGTGTCTCTCAGTCCCTGTCTCTCAGGGAGATATCTGTACACTGACTGGTGTCTCTCAGTCCCTCTCTCTCAGGGAGATATCTGTACGCTGACTAGTGTCTCTCAGTCCCTCTCTCTCAGGGTGATATCTGTACACTGAGTGGTGTCTCTCAGTCCCTCTCTCTCAGGGAGATATCTGTACACTGACTGGTGTCTCTCAGTCCCTGTCTCTCAGGGAGATATATGTACACTGAGTGGTGTCTCTCAGTCCCTGTCTCTCAGGGAGATATGTGTACACTGACTGTTGTCTCTCAGTCCTTGTCTCTCAGTGAGATATCTGTACACTGAGTGGTGTCTTTCAGTCCCTCTCTCTCAGGGAGTAATCTGTACACTGAGTGGCGTTTCTCAGTTCCTGTCTCTCAGGGAGATATCTGTACACTGAATGGTGTCTCTCAGTCCCTCTCTCTCAGGGAGATATCTGTACTCTGACTGGTGTCTCTCAGTCCCTCTCTCTCAGGGAGATATCTGTATACTGACTGTTCTCTCTCAGTCCCTCTCTCTCAGGGAGGTATCTGTACACTGAGTGGTGTCTCTCAGTCCCTGTCTCTCAGGGACATATATGTACACTGACTGGTGTCTCTCAGTCCCTCTCTCTCAGGGAGATATCTGTACACTGACTGGTGTCTCTCAGTCCCTCTCTCTCAGGGAGATATCTGTACACTGAGTGGTGTCTCACAGCCCCTGTCTCTCAGGGACATATCTGTCCACTGACTGGTGTCTCTCAGTCCCTGTCTCTCAGGGAGAAATCTGTACACTGAGTGGTGTCTCTCAGTCCCTCTCTCTCAGGGAGATATCTGTACACTGACTGGTGTCTCTCAGGGAGATATCAGTACACTGAGTGGTGTCTCACAGTCCCTCTCTCTCAGGGAGATATCTGTACACTGACTGGTGTCTCTCAGTCCCTCTCTCTCAGGGAGATATCTGTACACTGACTGGTGTCTCTCAGTCCCTGTCTCTCAGGGAGATATCTGTACACTGAGTGGTGTCTCTCAGTCCCTCTCTCTCAGGGAGATATCTGTACACTGACTGGTGTCTCTC
Source organism: Heterodontus francisci (assembly GCF_036365525.1). NCBI lineage: Eukaryota > Metazoa > Chordata > Chondrichthyes > Heterodontiformes > Heterodontidae > Heterodontus > Heterodontus francisci. Next base: position 1,963,151 of record NC_090384.1, read on the forward strand.
AGTCCCTGTCTCTCAGGGAGATATCTGTACACTGAGTGGTGTCTCACAGTCCCTCTCTCTCAAAAGAGATATCTGTACACTGACTGGTGTCTCTCAGTCCCTCTCTCTCAGGGAGATATCTGTACACTGACTGGTGTCTCTCAGTCCCTGTCTCTCAGGGAGATATCTGTACACTGAGTGGTGTCTCTCAGTCCCTCTCTCTCAGGGAGATATCTGTACACTGACTGGTGTCTCTCAGTCCCTGTCTCTCAGGGAGATATCTGTACACTGAGTGGTGTCTCACAGTCCCTCTCTCTCAGGGAGATATCTGCACACTGACTGGTGTCTCTCAGTCCCTGTCTCAGAGGGAGATATCTGTACACTGAGTGGTGTCTCTCAGTCCATCTCTCTCAGGGAGATATCTGTACACTGACTGGTGTCTCTCAGTCCCTCTCTCTCAGGGAGATATCTGTCCACTGAGTGGTTTCTCTCAGTCCCTCTCTCTCAGGGAGATATCTGTCCACTGAGTGGTGTCTCTCAGTCCCTGTCTGTCAGGGAGATATATGTACACTGACTGGTGTCTCTCAGTCCCTCTCTCTCAGGGAGATATCTGTACGCTGACTGGTGTCTCTCAGTCCCTCTGTCTCAGGGAGATATCTGTACACTGACTGGTGTCTCTCAGTCCCTCTCTCTCAGGGAGATATCTGTACACTGACTGGTGTCTCTCAGTCCCTGTCTCTCAGGGAAATATATGTACACTGACTGGTGTCTCTCAGTCCCTGTCTCTCAGGGAGATATCTGTACACTGAGTGGTGTCTCTCAGTCCCGCTCTCTCAGGGAGATATCTGTACAATGAGTGGTGTCTCTCAGTCCCTGTCTCTCAGGGAGATATCTGTACAGTGAGTGGTGTCTCTCAGTCCCTCTCTCTCAGGGAGATATCTGTACTCTGACTGGTGTCTCTCAGTCCCTGTCTCTCAGGGAGATATCAGTACACTGAGTGGTGTCTCTCAGTCCCTCTCTCTCAGGGAGATATCTGTACACTGACTGGTGTCTCTCAGTCCCTCTCTCAGGGTGGTATCTGTACACTGAGTGGTATCTCTCAGTCCCTGTCTCTCAGGGAGATATCTGCACACTGACTGGTGTCTCTCAGTCCCTGTCTCTCAGGGAGCTTTATGTACACTGAGTGGTGTCTCTCAGGGAGATATCTGTACACTGAGTGTTGTCTCTCAGTCCCTCTCTCTCAGGGAGATATCTGTACACTGACTGGTGTCTCTCAGCCCCTCTCTCTCAGGGAGATATCTGTACACTGACTGGTGTCTCTCAGTCCCTGTCTCTCAGGGAGATATCTGTACACTGAGTGGTGTCTCTCAGTCCCTCTCTCTCAGGGAGATATATGTACACTGACTGGTGTCTCTCAGTCCCTCTCTCTCAGGGAGGTATCTGTACACTGAGTGGTGTCTCTCAGTCCCTGTCTCTCAGGGAGATATATGTACACTGACTGGTGTCTCTCAGTCCCTGTCTCTCAGGGAGATATCTGTACACTGAGTGGTGTCTCTCAGTCCCTCTCTCTCAGGGAGATATCTGTACAATGAGTGGTGTCTCCCAGTCCCTGTCGCTCAGGGAGATATCTGTACAGTGAGTGGTGTCTCAGTCCCTCTCTCTCAGGGAGATATCTGTACTCTGACTGGTGTCTCTCAGTCCCTGTCTCTCAGGGAGATATCAGTACACTGACTGGTGTCTCTCAGTCCCTGTCTCTCAGGGAGATATCTGTACACTGAGTGGTGTCTCTCAGTCCCGCTCTCTCAGGGAGATATCTGTACAATGAGTGGTGTCTCTCAGTCCCTGTCTCTCAGGGAGATATCTGTACAGTGAGTGGTGTCTCTCAGTCCCTCTCTCTCAGGGAGATATCTGTACTCTGACTGGTGTCTCTCAGTCCCTGTCTCTCAGGGAGATATCAGTACACTGAGTGGTGTCTCTCAGTCCCTCTCTCTCAGGGAGATATCTGTACACTGACTGGTGTCTCTCAGTCCCTCTCTCAGGGTGGTATCTGTACACTGAGTGGTATCTCTCAGTCCCTGTCTCTCAGGGAGATATCTGCACACTGACTGGTGTCTCTCAGTCCCTGTCTCTCAGGGAGCTTTATGTACACTGAGTGGTGTCTCTCAGGGAGATATCTGTACACTGAGTGTTGTCTCTCAGTCCCTCTCTCTCAGGGAGATATCTGTACACTGACTGGTGTCTCTCAGCCCCTCTCTCTCAGGGAGATATCTGTACACTGACTGGTGTCTCTCAGTCCCTGTCTCTCAGGGAGATATCTGTACACTGAGTGGTGTCTCTCAGTCCCTCTCTCTCAGGGAGATATATGTACACTGACTGGTGTCTCTCAGTCCCTCTCTCTCAGGGAGGTATCTGTACACTGAGTGGTGTCTCTCAGTCCCTGTCTCTCAGGGAGATATATGTACACTGACTGGTGTCTCTCAGTCCCTGTCTCTCAGGGAGATATCTGTACACTGAGTGGTGTCTCTCAGTCCCTCTCTCTCAGGGAGATATCTGTACAATGAGTGGTGTCTCCCAGTCCCTGTCGCTCAGGGAGATATCTGTACAGTGAGTGGTGTCTCAGTCCCTCTCTCTCAGGGAGATATCTGTACTCTGACTGGTGTCTCTCAGTCCCTGTCTCTCAGGGAGATATCAGTACACTGAGTGGTGTCTCTCAGTCCCTCTCTCTCAGGGAGATATCTGTACACTGACTGGTGTCTCTCAGTCCCTCTCTCTCAGGGTGGTATCTGTACACTGAGTGGTGTCTCTCAGTCCCTCTCTCTCAGGGAGATATCTGTACAATGAGTGGTGTCTCTCAGTCCCTGTCTCTCAGGGAGATATCTGTACAGTGAGTGGTGTCTCTCAGTCCCTCTCTCTCAGGGAGATATCTGTACTCTGTCTGGTGTCTCTCAGTCCCTGTCTGTCAGGGAGATATCAATACACTGAGTGGTGTCTCTCAGTCCCTCTCTCTCAGGGAGATATCTGTACACTGACTGGTGTCTCACAGTCCCTCTCTCTCAGGGAGATATCTGTACACTGACTGGTGTCTCTCAGTCCCTCTCTCTCAGGGAGATATCTGTACACTGACTGGTGTCTCTCAGTCCCTCTCTCTCAGGGAGATATCTGTACACTGCGTGGTGTCTCACAGCCCCTGTCTCTCAGGGTGATATCTGTACACTGTCTGGTGTCTCTCAGTCCCTGTCTGACAGGGAGATATCTATACACTGAGTGGTGTCTCTCAGTCCCTCTCTCTCAGGGAGATATCTGTACACTGACTGGTGTCTCACAGTCGCTCTCTCTCAGGGAGATATCTGTACACTGACTGGTGTCTCTCAGTCCCTGTCTCTCAGGGAGCTTTATGTACACTGAGTGGAGTCTCTCAGGGAGATATCTGTACACTGACTGGTGTCTCTCAGTCCCTGTCTCTCAGGGAGCTTTATGTACACTGAGTGGTGTCTCACAGTCCCTCTCTCTCAGGGAGATATCTGTACACTGACTGGTGTCTCTCAGTCCCTGTCTCTCAGGGAGATATCTGTACACTGAGTGGTGTCTCTCAGTCCCTCTCTCTCAGGGAGATATCTGTACACTGACTGGTGTCTCTCAGTCCCTGTCTCTCAGGGAGATATCTATACACTGAGTGGTGTCTCTCAGTCCCTGTCTCTCAGGGAGATATCTGTACACTGACTGGTGTCTCTCAGTCCCTCTCTCTCAGGGAGATATCTGTACGCTGACTAGTGTCTCTCAGTCCCTCTCTCTCAGGGAGATATCTGTACACTGAGTGGTGTCTCTCAGTCCCTCTCTCTCAGGGAGATATCTGTACACTGACTGGTGTCTCTCAGTCCCTCTCTCTCAGGGAGATATCTGTCCACTGAGTGGTGTCTCTCAGTCCCTCTCTCTCAGGGAGATATCTGTCCACTGAGTGGTGTCTCTCAGTCCCTGTCTGTCAGGGAGATATATGTACACTGACTGGTGTCTCTCAGTCCCTCTCTCTCAGGGAGATATCTGTACGCTGACTGGTGTCTCTCAGTCCCTCTGTCTCAGGGAGATATCTGTACACTGACTGGTGTCTCTCAGTCCCTCTCTCTCAGGGAGATATCTGTACACTGACTGGTGTCTCTCAGTCCCTGTCTCTCAGGGAGATATATGTACACTGACTGGTGTCTCTCAGTCCCTGTCTCTCAGGGAGATATCTGTACACTGAGTGGTGTCTCTCAGTCCCGCTCTCTCAGGGAGATATCTGTACAATGAGTGGTGTCTCTCAGTCCCTGTCTCTCAGGGAGATATCTGTACAGTGAGTGGTGTCTCTCAGTCCCTCTCTCTCAGGGAGATATCTGTACTCTGACTGGTGTCTCTCAGTCCCTGTCTCTCAGGGAGATATCAGTACACTGAGTGGTGTCTCTCAGTCCCTCTCTCTCAGGGAGATATCTGTACACTGACTGGTGTCTCTCAGTCCCTCTCTCAGGGTGGTATCTGTACACCGAGTGGTATCTCTCAGTCCCTGTCTCTCAGGGAGATATCTGCACACTGACTGGTGTCTCTCAGTCCCTGTCTCTCAGGGAGCTTTATGTACACTGAGTGGTGTCTCTCAGGGAGATATCTGTACACTGAGTGTTGTCTCTCAGTCCCTCTCTCTCAGGGAGATATCTGTACACTGACTGGTGTCTCTCAGCCCCTCTCTCTCAGGGAGATATCTGTACACTGACTGGTGTCTCTCAGTCCCTGTCTCTCAGGGAGATATCTGTACACTGAGTGGTGTCTCTCAGTCCCTCTCTCTCAGGGAGATATATGTACACTGACTGGTGTCTCTCAGTCCCTCTCTCTCAGGGAGGTATCTGTACACTGAGTGGTGTCTCTCAGTCCCTGTCTCTCAGGGAGATATATGTACACTGACTGGTGTCTCTCAGTCCCTGTCTCTCAGGGAGATATCTGTACACTGAGTGGTGTCTCTCAGTCCCTCTCTCTCAGGGAGATATCTGTACAATGAGTGGTGTCTCCCAGTCCCTGTCGCTCAGGGAGATATCTGTACAGTGAGTGGTGTCTCAGTCCCTCTCTCTCAGGGAGATATCTGTACTCTGACTGGTGTCTCTCAGTCCCTGTCTCTCAGGGAGATATCAGTACACTGAGTGGTGTCTCTCAGTCCCTCTCTCTCAGGGAGATATCTGTACACTGACTGGTGTCTCTCAGTCCCTCTCTCTCAGGGTGGTATCTGTACACTGAGTGGTGTCTCTCAGTCCCTCTCTCTCAGGGAGATATCTGTACAATGAGTGGTGTCTCTCAGTCCCTGTCTCTCAGGGAGATATCTGTACAGTGAGTGGTGTCTCTCAGTCCCTCTCTCTCAGGGAGATATCTGTACTCTGTCTGGTGTCTCTCAGTCCCTGTCTGTCAGGGAGATATCAATACACTGAGTGGTGTCTCTCAGTCCCTCTCTCTCAGGGAGATATCTGTACACTGACTGGTGTCTCACAGTCCCTCTCTCTCAGGGAGATATCTGTACACTGACTGGTGTCTCTCAGTCCCTCTCTCTCAGGGAGATATCTGTACACTGACTCGTGTCTCTCAGTCCCTCTCTCTCAGGGAGATATCTGTACACTGCGTGGTGTCTCACAGCCCCTGTCTCTCAGGGAGATATCTGCACACTGTCTGGTGTCTCTCAGTCCCTGTCTGTCAGGGAGATATCTATACACTGAGTGGTGTCTCTCAGTCCCTCTCTCTCAGGGAGATATCTGTACACTGACTGGTGTCTCACAGTCGCTCTCTCTCAGGGAGATATCTGTACACTGACTGGTGTCTCTCAGTCCCTGTCTCTCAGGGAGCTTTATGTACACTGAGTGGAGTCTCTCAGGGAGATATCTGTACACTGACTGGTGTCTCTCAGTCCCTGTCTCTCAGGGAGCTTTATGTACACTGAGTGGTGTCTCACAGTCCCTCTCTCTCAGGGAGATATCTGTACACTGACTGGTGTCTCTCAGTCCCTGTCTCTCAGGGAGATATCTGTACACTGAGTGGTGTCTCTCAGTCCCTCTCTCTCAGGGAGATATCTGTACACTGACTGGTGTCTCTCAGTCCCTGTCTCTCAGGGAGATATCTATACACTGAGTGGTGTCTCTCAGTCCCTGTCTCTCAGGGAGATATCTGTACACTGACTGGTGTCTCTCAGTCCCTCTCTCTCAGGGAGATATCTGTACGCTGACTAGTGTCTCTCAGTCCCTCTCTCTCAGGGAGATATCTGTACACTGAGTGGTGTCTCTCAGTCCCTCTCTCTCAGGGAGATATCTGTACACTGACTGGTGTCTCTCAGTCCCTGTCTCTCAGGGATATATATGTACACTGAGTGGTGTCTCTCAGTCCCTGTCTCTCAGGGAGATATATGTACACTGACTGGTGTCTCTCAGTCCTTGTCTCTCAGTGAGATATCTGTACACTGAGTGTTGTCTTTCAGTCCCTCTCTCTCAGGGAGATATCTGTACACTGAGTGGCGTTTCTCAGTTCCTGTCTCTCAGGGAGATATCTGTACACTGAATGGTGTCTCTCAGTCCCTCTCTCTCAGGGAGATATCTGTACTCTGACTGGTGTCTCTCAGTCCCTCTCTCTCAGGGAGATATCTGTATACTGAGTGGTGTCTCTCAGTCCCTGTCTCTCAGGGACATATATGTACACTGACTGGTGTCTTTGAGTCCCTCTCTCTCAGGGAGATATCTGTACACTGACTGGTGTCTCTCAGTCCCTCTCTCTCAGGGAGATATCTGTACACTGAGTGGTGTCTCACAGCCCCTGTCTCTCAGGGAGATATCTGTCCACTGACTGGTGTCTCTCAGTCCCTGTCTCTCAGGGAGAAATCTGTACACTGAGTGGTGTCTCTCAGTCCCTCTCTCTCAGGGAGATATCTGTACACTGACTGGTGTCTCTCAGTCCCTGTCTCTCAGGGAGATATCAGTACACTGAGTGGTGTCTCACAGTCCCTATCTCTCTGGGAGATATCTGTACACTGACTGGTGTCTCTCAGTCCCTCTCTCTCAGGGAGATATCTGTACACTGACTGGTGTCTCTCAGTCCCTGTCTCTCAGGGAGATATCTGTACACTGAGTGGTGTCTCTCAGTCCCTCTCTCTCAGGGAGATATCTGTACACTGACTGGTGTCTCTCAGTCCCTGTCTCTCAGGGAGATATCTGTACACTGAGTGGTGTCTCACAGTCCCTCTCTCTCAGGGAGATATCTGTACACTGACTGGTGTCTCTCAGTCCCTCTCTCTCAGGGAGATATCTGTACACTGACTGGTGTCTCTCAGTCCCTGTCTCTCAGGGAGATATCTGTACACTGAGTGGTGTCTCTCAGTCCCTCTCTCTCAGGGAGATATCTGTACACTGACTGGTGTCTCTCAGTCCCTGTCTCTCAGGGAGATATCTGTACACTGAGTGGTGTCTCACAGTCCCTCTCTCTCAGGGAGATATCTGCACACTGACTGGTGTCTCTCAGTCCCTGTCTCTGAGGGAGATATCTGTACACTGACTGGTGTCTCTCAGTCCCTCTCTCTCAGGGAGATATCTGTCCACTGAGTGGTGTCTCTCAGTCCATCTCTCTCAGGGAGATATCTGTCCACTGAGTGGTGTCTCTCAGTCCCTGTCTGTCAGGGAGATATATGTAAACTGACTGGTGTCTCTCAGTCCCTCTCTCTCAGGGAGATATCTGTACGCTGACTGGTGTCTCTCAGTCCCTCTGTCTCAGGGAGATATCTGTACACTGACTGGTGTCTCTCAGTCCCTCTCTCTCAGGGAGATATCTGTACACTGACTGGTGTCTCTCAGTCCCTGTCTCTCAGGGAGATATATGTACACTGACTGGTGTCTCTCAGTCCCTGTCTCTCAGGGAGATATCTGTACACTGAGTGGTGTCTCTCAGTCCCGCTCTCTCAGGGAGATATCTGTACAATGAGTGGTGTCTCTCAGTCCCTGTCTCTCAGGGAGATATCTGTACAGTGAGTGGTGTCTCTCAGTCCCTCTCTCTCAGGGAGATATCTGTACTCTGACTGGTGTCTCTCAGTCCCTGTCTCTCAGGGAGATATCAGTACACTGAGTGGTGTCTCTCAGTCCCTCTCTCTCAGGGAGATATCTGTACACTGACTGGTGTCTCTCAGTCCCTCTCTCAGGGTGGTATCTGTACACTGAGTGGTATCTCTCAGTCCCTGTCTCTCAGGGAGATATCTGCACACTGACTGGTGTCTCTCAGTCCCTGTCTCTCAGGCAGCTTTATGTACACTGAGTGGTGTCTCTCAGGGAGATATCTGTACACTGAGTGTTGTCTCTCAGTCCCTCTCTCTCAGGGAGATATCTGTACACTGACTGGTGTCTCTCAGCCACTCTCTCTCAGGGAGATATCTGTACACTGACTGGTGTCTCTCAGTCCCTGTCTCTCAGGGAGATATATGTACACTGACTGGTGTCTCTCAGTCCCTGTCTCTCAGGGAGATATCTGTACACTGAGTGGTGTCTCTCAGTCCCTCTCTCTCAGGGAGATATCTGTACAATGAGTGGTGTCTCCCAGTCCCTGTCGCTCAGGGAGATATCTGTACAGTGAGTGGTGTCTCAGTCCCTCTCTCTCAGGGAGATATCTGTACTCTGACTGGTGTCTCTCAGTCCCTGTCTCTCAGGGAGATATCAGTACACTGAGTGGTGTCTCTCAGTCCCTCTCTCTCAGGGAGATATCTGTACACTGACTGGTGTCTCTCAGTCCCTCTCTCTCAGGGTGGTATCTGTACACTGAGTGGTGTCTCTCAGTCCCTCTCTCTCAGGGAGATATCTGTACAATGAGTGGTGTCTCTCAGTCCCTGTCTCTCAGGGAGATATCTGTACAGTGAGTGGTGTCTCTCAGTCCCTCTCTCTCAGGGAGATATCTGTACTCTGTCTGGTGTCTCTCAGTCCCTGTCTGTCAGGGAGATATCAATACACTGAGTGGTGTCTCTCAGTCCCTCTCTCTCAGGGAGATATCTGTACACTGACTGGTGTCTCACAGTCCCTCTCTCTCAGGGAGATATCTGTACACTGACTGGTGTCTCTCAGTCCCTCTCTCTCAGGGAGATATCTGTACACTGACTGGTGTCTCTCAGTCCCTCTCTCTCAGGGAGATATCTGTACACTGCGTGGTGTCTCACAGCCCCTGTCTCTCAGGGAGATATCTGTACACTGTCTGGTGTCTCTCAGTCCCTGTCTGTCAGGGAGATATCTATACACTGAGTGGTGTCTCTCAGTCCCTCTCTCTCAGGGAGATATCTGCACACTGACTGGTGTCTCACAGTACCTCTCTCTCAGGGAGATATCTGTACACTGACTGGTGTCTCTCAGTCCCTGTCTCTCAGGGAGCTTTATGTACACTGAGTGGATTCTCTCAGGGAGATATCTGTACACTGACTGGTGTCTCTCAGTCCCTGTCTCTCAGGGAGCTTTATGTACACTGAGTGGTGTCTCACAGTCCCTCTCTCTCAGGGAGATATCTGTACACTGACTGGTGTCTCTCAGTCCCTGTCTCTCAGGGAGATATCTGTACACTGAGTGGTGTCTCTCAGTCCCTCTCTCTCAGGGAGATATCTGTACACTGACTGGTGTCTCTCAGTCCCTGTCTCTCAGGGAGATATCTATACACTGAGTGGTGTCTCTCAGTCCCTGTCTCTCAGGGAGATATCTGTACACTGACTGGTGTCTCTCAGTCCCTCTCTCTCAGGGAGATATCTGTACGCTGACTAGTGTCTCTCAGTCCCTCTCTCTCAGGGAGATATCTGTACACTGAGTGGTGTCTCTCAGTCCCTCTCTCTCAGGGAGATATCTGTACACTGACTGGTGTCTCTCAGTCCCTGTCTCTCAGGGAGATATATGTACACTGAGTGGTGTCTCTCAGTCCCTGTCTCTCAGGGAGATATATGTACACTGACTGGTGTCTCTCAGTCCTTGTCTCTCAGTGAGATATCTGTACACTGAGTGGTGTCTTTCAGTCCCTCTCTCTCAGGGAGATATCTGTACACTGAGTGGCGTTTCTCAGTTCCTGTCTCTCAGGGAGATATCTGTACACTGAATGGTGTCTCTCAGTCCCTCTCTCTCAGGGAGATATCTGTACTCTGACTGGTGTCTCTCAGTCCCTCTCTCTCAGGGAGATATCTGTATACTGACTGGTCTCTCTCAGTCCCTCTCTCTCAGGGAGGTATCTGTACACTGAGTGGTGTCTCTCAGTCCCTGTCTCTCAGGGACATATATGTACACTGACTGGTGTCTCTCAGTCCCTCTCTCTCAGGGAGATATCTGTACACTGACTGGTGTCTCTCAGTCCCTTTCTCTCAGGGAGATATCTGTACACTGAGTGGTGTCTCACAGCCCCTGTCTCTCAGGGAGATATCTGTCCACTGAATGGTGTCTCTCAGTCCCTGTCTCTCAGGGAGAAATCTGTACACTGAGTGGTGTCTCTCAGTCCCTCTCTCTCAGGGAGATATCTGTACACTGACTGGTGTCTCTCAGTCCCTGTCTCTCAGGGAGATATCAGTACACTGAGTGGTGTCTCACAGTCCCTATCTCTCTGGGAGATATCTGTACACTGACTGGTGTCTCTCAGTCCCTCTCTCTCAGGGAGATATCTGTACACTGACTGGTGTCTCTCAGTCCCTGTCTCTCAGGGAGATATCTGTACACTGAGTGGTGTCTCTCAGTCCCTCTCTCTCAGGGAGATATCTGTACACTGACTGGTGTCTCTCAGTCCCTGTCTCTCAGGGAGATATCTGTACACTGAGTGGTGTCTCACAGTCCCTCTCTCTCAGGGAGATATCTGTACACTGACTGGTGTCTCTCAGTCCCTCTCTCTCAGGGAGATATCTGTACACTGACTGGTGTCTCTCAGTCCCTGTCTCTCAGGGAGATATCTGTACACTGAGTGGTGTCTCTCAGTCCCTCTCTCTCAGGGAGATATCTGTACACTGACTGGTGTCTCTCAGTCCCTGTCTCTCAGGGAGATATCTGTACACTGAGTGGTGTCTCACAGTCCCTCTCTCTCAGGGAGATATCTGCACACTGACTGGTGTCTCTCAGTCCCTGTCTCTGAGGGAGATATCTGTACACTGAGTGGTGTCTCTCAGTCCCTCTCTCTCAGGGAGATATCTGTACACTGACTGGTGTCTCTCAGTCCCTCTCTCTCAGGGAGATATCTGTCCACTGAGTGGTGTCTCTCAGTCCCTCTCTCTCAGGGAGATATCTGTCCACTGAGTGGTGTCTCTCAGTCCCTCTCTCTCAGGGAGATATCTGTACTCTGACTGGTGTCTCTCAGTCCCTGTCTCTCAGGGAGATATCTGTACGCTGACTGGTGTCTCTCAGTCCCTCTGTCTCAGGGAGATATCTGTACACTGACTGGTGTCTCTCAGTCCCTCTCTCTCAGGGTGATATCTGTACACTGACTGGTGTCTCTCAGTCCCTGTCTCTCAGGGAGATATATGTACACTGACTGGTGTCTCTCAGTCCCTGTCTCTCAGGGAGATATCTGTACACTGAGTGGTGTCTCTCAGTCCCTCTCTCTCAGGGAGATATCTGTACAATGAGTGGTGTCTCCCAGTCCCTGTCGCTCAGGGAGATATCTGTACAGTGAGTGGTGTCTCAGTCCCTCTCTCTCAGGGAGATATCTGTACTCTGACTGGTGTCTCTCAGTCCCTGTCTCTCAGGGAGATATCAGTGCACTGAGTGGTGTCTCTCAGTCCCTCTCTCTCAGGGAGATATCTGTACACTGACTGGTGTCTCTCAGTCCCTCTCTCTCAGGGTGGTATCTGTACACTGAGTGGTGTCTCTCAGTCCCTCTCTCTCAGGGAGATATCTGTACAATGAGTGGTGTCTCTCAGTCCCTGTCTCTCAGGGAGATATCTGTACAGTGAGTGGTGTCTCTCAGTCCCTCTCTCTCAGGGAGATATCTGTACTCTGACTGGTGTCTCTCAGTCCCTGTCTCTCAGGGAGATATCTGTACACTGAGTGGTGTCTCTCAGTCCCTCTCTCAGGGAGATATCTGTACACTGACTGGTGTCTCTCATTCCCTCTCTCTCAGGGAGGTATCTGTACACTGAGTGGTGTCTCTCAGTCCCTGTCTCTCAGGGAGATATCTGTACACTGAGTGGTGTCTCTCAGTCCCTCTCTCAAGGAGATATCTATACACTGACTGGTGTCTCTCAGCCCCTCTCTCTCAGGGAGATATCTGTGCACTGAGTGGTGTCTCACAGTCCCTCTCTCTCAGGGAGATATCTGTACACTGACTGGTGTGTCTCAGTCCCTGTCTCTCAGGGAGATATCTGTACACTGAGTGTTGTCTCTCAGTCCCTCTCTCTCAGGGAGATATCTGTACTCTGACTGGTGTCTCTCAGTCCCTGTCTCTCAGGGAGATATCTGTACACTGACTGGTGTCTCTCAGTCCCTCTCTCTCAGGGAGATATCTGTACACTGACTGGTGTCTCTCAGTCCCTCTCTCTCAGGGAGATATCAGTACACTGAGTGGTGTCTCTCAGTCCCTCTCTCTCAGGGAGATATCTGTACAATGAGTGGTGTCTCTCAGTCCCTGTCTCTCAGGGAGATATCTGTACAGTGAGTGGTGTCTCAGTCCCTCTCTCTCAGGGAGATATCTGTACTCTGACTGGTGTCTCTCAGTCCCTGTCTCTCAGGGAGATATCAGTACACTGAGTGGTGTCTCTCAGTCCCTCTCTCTCAGGGAGATATCTGTACACTGAATGGTGTCTCTGAGTCCCTCTCTCTCAGGGTGGTATCTGTACACTGAGTGGTGTCTCTCAGTCCCTCTCTCTCAGGGAGATATCTGTACAATGAGTGGTGTCTCTCAGTCCCTGTCTCTCAGGGAGATATCTGTACAGTGAGTGGTGTCTCTCAGTCCCTCTCTCTCAGGGAGATATCTGTACTCTGACTGGTGTCTCTCAGTCCCTGTCTCTCAGGGAGATATCTGTACACTGAGTGGTGTCTCTCAGTCCCTCTCTCAGGGAGATATCTGTACACTGACTGGTGTCTCTCATTCCCTCTCTCTCAGGGAGGTATCTGTACACTGAGTGGTGTCTCTCAGTCCCTGTCTCTCAGGGAGATATCTGTACACTGAGTGGTGTCTCTCAGTCCCTCTCTCAGGGAGATATCTATACACTGACTGGTGTCTCTCAGCCCCTCTCTCTCAGGGAGATATCTGTGCACTGAGTGGTGTCTCACAGTCCCTCTCTCTCAGGGAGATATATGTACACTGACTGGTGTGTCTCAGTCCCTGTCTCTCAGGGAGATATCTGTACACTGAGTGGTGTCTCTCAGTCCCTCTCTCTCAGGGAGATATCTGTACTCTGACTGGTGTCTCTCAGTCCCTGTCTCTGAGGGAGATATCTGTACACTGAGTGGTCTCTCTCAGTCCCTCTCTCTCAGGGAGATATCTGTACACTGACTGGTGTCTCTCAGTCCCTCTCTCTCAGGGAGATATCTGTACACTGAGTGGTGTCTCTCAGTCCCTCTCTCTCAGGGAGATATCTGTACACTGAGTGGTGTCTCTCAGTCCCTGTATCTCAGGGAGATATATGTACACTGACTGGTGTCTCTCAGTCCCTCTCTCTCAGGGAGATATCTGTACACTGACTGGTGTCTCTCAGTCCCTCTCTCTCAGGGAGATATCTGTACACTGAGTGGTGTCTCACAGCCCCTGTCTCTCAGCGAGATATCTGTACACTGTCTGGTGTCTCTCAGTCCCTGTCTGTCAGGGAGATATCTATACACTGAGTGGTGTCTCTCAGTCCCTCTCTCTCAGGGAGATATCTGCACACTGACTGGTGTCTCACAGTCCCTCTCTCTCAGGGAGATATCTGTACACTGACTGGTGTCTCTCAGTCCCTGTCTCTCAGGGAGCTTTATGTACACTGAGTGGTGTCTCTCAGGGAGATATCTGTACACTGACTGGTGTCTCTCAGTCCCTGTCTCTCAGGGAGCTTTTTGTTCACTGAGTGGTGTCTCACAGTCCCTCTGTCTCAGGGAGATATCTGTACACTGACTGGTGTCTCTCAGTCCCTGTCTCTCAGGGAGATATCTGTACACTGAGTGGTGTCTCTCAGTCCCTCTCTCTCAGGGAGATATCTGTACACTGACTGGTGTCTCTCAGTCCCTGTCTCTCAGGGAGATATCTATACACTGAGTGGTGTCTCTCAGTCCCTGTCTCTCAGGGAGATATCTGTACACTGACTGGTGTCTCTCAGTCCCTCTCTCTCAGGGAGATATCTGTACACTGAGGGGTGTCTCACAGCCCCTGTCTCTCAGGGAGATATCTGTACACTGACTGGTGTCTCTCAGTCCCTCTCTCTCAGGGAGGTATCTGTACACTGAGTGGTGTCTCTCAGTCCCTGTCTCTCAGGGAGATATCTGTACACTGACTGGTGTCTCTCAGTCCCTGTCTCTCAGTGAGCTTTATGTACACTGAGTGGTGTCTCTCAGGGAGATATCTGTACACTGAGTGGTGTCTCTCAGTCCCTCTCTCTCAGGGAGATATCTATACACTGAGTGGTGTCTCTCAGCCCCTCTCTCTCAGGGAGATATCTGTGCACTGAGTGGTGTCTCACAGTCCCTCTCTCTCAGGGAGATATCTGTACACTGACTGGTGTGTCTCAGTCCCTGTCTCTCAGGGAGATATCTGTACACTGAGTGGTGTCTCTCAGTCCCTCTCTCTCAGGGAGATATCTGTACTCTGACTGGTGTCTCTCAGTCCCTGTCTCTGAGGGAGATATCTGTACACTGAGTGGTGTCTCTCAATCCCTCTCTCTCAGGGAGATATCTGTACACTGACTGGTGTCTCTCAGTCCCTCTCTCTCAGGGAGATATCTGTACACTGAGTGGTGTCTCTCAGTCCCTCTCTCTCAGGGAGATATCTGTACAATGAGTGGTGTCTCTCAGTCCCTGTCTCTCAGGGAGATATCTGTACAGTGAGTGGTGTCTCAGTCCCTCTCTCTCAGGGAGATATCTGTACTCTGACTGGTGTCTCTCAGTCCCTGTCTCTCAGGGAGATATCAGTACACTGAGTGGTGTCTCTCAGTCCCTCTCTCTCAGGGAGATATCTGTACACTGAATGGTGTCTCTGAGTCCCTCTCACTCAGGGTGGTATCTGTACACTGAGTGGTGTCTCTCAGTCCCTCTCTCTCAGGGAGATATCTGTACAATGAGTGGTGTCTCTCAGTCCCTGTCTCTCAGGGAGATATCTGTACAGTGAGTGGTGTCTCTCAGTCCCTCTCTCTCAGGGAGATATCTGTACTCTGACTGGTGTCTCTCAGTCCCTGTCTCTCAGGGAGATATCTGTACACTGAGTGGTGTCTCTCAGTCCCTCTCTCAGGGAGATATCTGTACACTGAATGGTGTCTCTCATTCCCTCTCTCTCAGGGAGGTATCTGTACACTGAGTGGTGTCTCTCAGTCCCTGTCTCTCAGGGAGATATCTGTACACTGAGTGGTGTCTCTCATTCCCTCTCTCAGGGAGATATCTATACACTGACTGGTGTCTCTCAGCCCCTCTCTCTCAGGGAGATATCTGTGCACTGAGTGGTGTCTCACAGTCCCTCTCTCTCAGGGAGTTATCTGTACACTGACTGGTGTGTCTCAGTCCCTGTCTCTCAGGGAGATATCTGTACACTGAGTGGTGTCTCTCAGTCCCTCTCTCTCAGGGAGATATCTGTACTCTGACTGGTGTCTCTCAGACCCTGTCTCTGAGGGAGATATCTATACACTGAGTGGTGTCTCTCAGTCCCTCTCTCTCAGGGAGATATCTGCACACTGACTGGTGTCTCACAGTCCCTCTCTCTCAGGGAGATATCTGCACACTGACTGGTGTCTCACAGTCCCTCTCTCTCAGGGAGATATCTGTACACTGACTGGTGTGTCTCAGTCCCTGTCTCTCAGGGAGATATCTGTACACAGAGTGGTGTCTCTCAGTCCCTCTCTCTCAGGGAGATATCTGTACACTGACTGGTGTCTCTCAGTCCCTCTCTCTCAGGGAGATATCTGTACACTGTCTGGTGTCTCTCAGTCCCTGTCTGTCAGGGAGATATCTATACACTGAGTGGTGTCTCTCAGTCCCTGTCTCTCAGGGAGCTTTTTGTACACTGAGTGGTGTCTCACAGTCCCTCTCTCTCAGGGAGATATCTGTACACTGACTGGTGTGTCTCAGTCCCTGTCTCTCAGGGAGATATCTGTACACTGAGTGGTGTCTCTCAGTCCCTCTCTCTCAGGGAGATATCTGTACACTGACTGGTGTCTCTCAGTCCCTGTCTCTCAGGGAGATATCTATACACTGAGTGGTGTCTCTCAGTCCCTGTCTCTCAGGGAGATATCTGTACACTGACTGGTGTCTCTCAGTCCCTCTCTCTCAGGGAGATATCTGTACACTGAGGGGTGTCTCACAGCCCCTGTCTCTCAGGGAGATATCTGTACACTGACTGGTGTCTCTCAGTCCCTCTCTCTCAGGGAGATATCTGTACACTGAGTGGTGTCTCTCAGTCCCTCTCTCTCAGGGAGATATCTGTACACTGAGTGGTGTCTCACAGCCCCTCTCTCTCAGGGAGATATCTGTACACTGACTGGTGTCTCTCAGTCCCTGTCTGTCAGGGAGATATCTATACACTGAGTGGTGTCTCTCAGTCCCTCTCTCTCAGGGAGATATCTGTACACTGACTGGTGTCTCTCAGTCCCTCTCTCTCCGGGAGATATATGTACACTGACTGGTGTCTCTCAGTCCCTCTCTCTCAGGGAGGTATCTGTACACTGAGTGGTGTCTCTCAGTCCCTGTCTCTCAGGGAGATATATGTACACTGACTGGTGTCTCTCAGTCCCTCTCTCTCAGGGAGATATCTGTACAATGAGTGGTGTCTCTCAGTCCCTGTCTCTCAGGGAGATATCTGTACAGTGAGTGGTGTCTCTCAGTCCCTCTTTCTCAGGGAGAGATCTGTACTCTGACTGGTGTCTCTCAGTCCCTGTCTCTCAGGGAGATATCTGTACACTGAGTGGTGTCTCTCAGTCCCTCTCTCTCAGGGAGATATCTGTACACTGACTGGTGTCTCTCAGTCCCTCTCTCTCAGGGAGGTATCTGTACACTGAGTGGTGTCTCTCAGTCCCTGTCTCTCAGGGAGATTTCTGTACACTGACTGGTGTCTCTCAGTCCCTGTCTCTCAGTGAGCTTTATGCACACTGAGAGGTGTCTCTCAGGGAGATATCTGTAAACTGAGTGGTGTCTCTCAGTCCCTCTCTCTCAGGGAGATATCTGTACACTGAGTGGTGTCTCTCAGCCCCTCTCTCTCAGGGAGATATCTGTGCACTGAGTGATGTCTCACAGTCCCTCTCTCTCAGGGAGATATCTGTACACTGACAGGTGTCTCTCTGTCCCTGTCTCTCAGGGAGATATCTGTACACTGAGTGGTGTCTCTCAGTCCCTCTCTCTCAGGGAGATATCTGTACTCTGACTGGTGTCTCTCAGTCCCTGTCTCTGAGGGAGATATCTGTACACTGAGTGGTGTCTCTCAGTCCCTCTCTCTCAGGGAGATATCTGTACACTGACTGGTGTCTCTCAGTCCCTCTCTCTCAGGGAGATATCTGTACACTGAGTGGTGTCTCTCAGTCCCTCTCTCTCAGGGAGATATCTGTACACTGAGTGGTGTCTCTCAGTCCCTGTCTCTCAGGGAGATATATGTACACTGACTGGTGTCTCTCAGTCCCTCTCTCTCAGGGAGATATCTGTACACTGACTGGTGTCTCTCAGTCCCTCTCTCTCAGGGAGATATCTGTACACTGAGTGGTGTCTCACAGCCCCTGTCTCTCAGGGAGATATATGTACACTGTCTGGTGTCTCTCAGTCCCAGTCTGTCAGGGAGATATCTATACACTGAGTGGTGTCTCTCAGTCCCTCTCTCTCAGGGAGATATCTGTACACTGAGTGGTGTCTCACAGTCCCTCTCTCTCAGGGAAATATCTGTACACTGACTGGTGTCTCTCAGTCCCTGTCTCTCAGGGAGCTTTATGTACACTGACTGGTGTCTCTCAGGGAGATATCTGTACACTGACTGGTGTCTCTCAGTCCCTGTCTCTCAGGGAGATATCTGTACACTGAGTGGTGTCTCTCAGTCCCTCTCTCTCAGGGAGATATCTGTACACTGAGGGGTGTCTCTCAGTCCCTGTCTCTCAGGGAGATATCTATACACTGAGTGGTGTCTCTCAGTCCCTGTCTCTCAGTGAGATATCTGTACACTGACTGGTGTCTCTCAGTCCCTCTCTCTCAGGGAGATATCTGTACGCTGACTAGTGTCTCTCAGTCCCTCTCTCTCAGGGAGATATCTGTACACTGACTGGTGTCTCTCAGTCCCTCTCTCTCAGGGAGATATCTGTCCACTGACTGGTGTCTCTCTGTCCCTGTCTCTCAGGGAGATATATGTACACTGACTGGTGTCTCTCAGTCCCACTCTCAGGGAGGTATCAGTACACTGAGAGGTGTCTCTCAGTCCCTGTCTCTCAGGGAGATATATGTACACTGACTGGTGTCTCTCAGTCCTTGTCTCTCAGGGAGATATCTGTACACTGAGTGATGTCTTTCAGTCCCTCTCTCTCAGGGAGATATCTGTACACTGAGTGGTGTCTCTCAGTTCCTGACTCTCAGGGAGATATCTGTACACTGAATGGTGTCTCTCAGTCCCTCTCTCTCAGGGAGATATCTGTACTCTGACCGGTGTCTCTCAGTCCCTGTCTCTCAGGGAGATATCTGTGTACTGAGTGGTGTCTCTCAGTCCCTCTCTCTCAGGGAGATATCTGTACACTGACTGGTGTCTCTCAGTCCCTCTCTCTCAGGGAGGTATCTGTACACTGAGTGGTGTCTCTCAGTCCCTGTCTCTCAGGGACATATATGTACACTGACTGGTGTCTCTCAGTCCCTCTCTCTCAGGGAGATATCTGTACACTGACTGGTGTCTCTCAGTCCCTCTCTCTCAGGGAGATATCTGTACACTAAGTGTCTCACAGCCCCTGTCTCTCAGGGAGATATCTGTACACTGACTGGTGTCTCTCAGTCCCTGTCTCTCAGGGAGAAATCTGAACACTGAGTGGTGTCTCTCAGTGCCTCTCTCTCAGGGAGATATCTGTACACTGACTGGTGTCTCTCAGTCCCTCTCTTTCAGGGAGATATCTGTACACTGAGTGGTGTCTCACAGTCCCTCTCTCTCAGAGAGATATCTGTACACTGACTGGTGTCTCTTAGTCCCTCTCTCTCAGAGAGATATCTGTACACTGACTGGTGTCTCTCAGTCCCTGTCTCTCAGGGAGATATCTGTACACTGAGTGGTGTCTCTCAGTCCCTCTCTCTCAGGGAGATATATGTACACTGACTGGTGTCTCTCAGTCCCTCTCTCTCAGGGAGATATCTGGACACTGAGTGGTGTCTCTCAGTCCCTCTCTCTCAGGGAGATATATGTACACTGACTGGTGTCTCTCAGTCCCTCTCTCTCAGGGAGGTATCTGTACACTGAGTGGTGTCTCTCAGTCCCTGTCTCTCAGGGAGATATATGTACACTGACTGGTGTCTCTCAGTCCCTGTCTCTCAGGGAGATATCTGTACACTGACTGGTGTCTCTCAGCCCCTCTCTCTCAGGGTGGTATCTGTACACTGAGTGGTGTCTCTCAGTCCCTGTCTCTCAGGGAGATATCTGTACACTGACTGGTGTCTCTCAGTCCCTGTCTCTCAGGGAGCTTTATGTACACTGAGTGGTGTCTCTCAGGGAGATATCTGGACCCTGAGTGTTGTCTCTCAGTCCCTCTCTCTCAGGGAGATATCTGTACTCTGACTGGTGTCTCTCAGTCCCTGTCTCTGAGGGAGATATCTGTACACTGAGTGGTGTCTCTCAGTCCCTCTATCTCAGGGAGATATCTGTACACTGACTGGTGTCTCTCAGTCCCTCTCTCTCAGGGAGATATCTGTACACTGAGTGGTGTCTCTCAGTCCCTCTCTCAGGGAGATATCTGTACACTGAGTGGTGTCTCTCAGTCCCTGTCTCTCAGGGAGATATATGTACACGGACTGGTGTCTCTCAGTCCCTGTCTCTCAGGGAGCTTTATGTACACTGAGTGGTGTCTCTCAGGGAGATATCTGTACACTGAGTGGTGTCTCTCAGTCCCTCTCTCTCAGGGAGATATGTGTACACTGACTGGTGTCTCTCAGCCCCTCTCTCTCAGGGAGATATCTGTGCACTGAGTGGTGTCTCACAGTCCCTCTCTCTCAGGGAGATATCTGTACACTGACTGGTGTCTCTCAGTCCCTGTCTCTCAGGGAGATATCTGTACACTGAATGGTGTCTCTCAGTCCCTCTCTCTCAGGGAGATATCTGTACTCTGACTGGTGTCTCTCAGTCCCTGTCTCTGAGGGAGATATCTGTACACTGAGTGGTGTCTCTCAGTCCCTCTCTCTCAGGGAGATATCTGTGCACTGACTGGTGTCTCTCAGTCCCTCTCTCTCAGGGAGATATCTGTACACTGAGTGGTGTCTCTCAGTCCCTATCTCTCAGGGAGATATCTGTACACTGAGTGGTGTCTCTCAGTCCCTGTCTCTCAGGGAGACATATGTACACTGACTGGTGTCTCTCAGTCCCTCTCTCTCAGGGAGATATCTGTACACTGACTGGTGTCTCTCAGTCCCTCTCTCTCAGGGAGATATCTGTACACTGAGTGGTGTCTCACAGCCCCTGTCTCTCAGGGAGATATCTGGACACTGTCTGGTGTCTCTCAGTCCCTGTCTGTCAGGGAGATATCTATACATTGAGTGGTGTCTCTCAGTCCCTCTCTCTCAGGGAGATATCTGTACACTGAGTGGTGTCTCACAGTCCCTCTCTCTCAGGGAGATATCTGTACACTGACTGGTGTCTCTCAGTCCCTGTCTCTCAGGGAGCTTTATGTACACTGACTGGTGTCTCTCAGGGAGATATCTGTACACTGAGTGGTGTCTCTCAGTCCCTCTCTCTCAGGGGGATATCTGTACACTGACTGGTGTCTCTCAGTCCCTGTCTCTCAGGGAGCTTTATGTACAATGAGTGGTGTCTCACAGTCCCTCTCTCTCAGGGAGATATCTGTACACTGACTGGTGTCTCTCAGTCCCTGTCTCTCAGCGAGATATCTGTACACTGAGTGGTGTCTCTCAGTCCCTCTCTCTCAGGGAGATATCTGTACACTGACTGGTGTCTCTCAGCCCCTCTCTCTCAGGGAGATATCTGTACACTGACTGGTGTCTCTCAGTCCCTGTCTCTCAGGGAGATATCTGTACACTGAGTGGTGTCTCTCAGTCCCTCTCTCTCAGGGAGATATCTGTACACTGACTGGTGTCTCTCAGTCCCTGTCTCTCAGGGAGATATCTATACTCTGAGTGGTGTCTCTCAGTCCCTGTCTCTCAGGCAGATATCTGTACACTGACTGGTGTCTCTCAGTCCCTCTCTCTCAGGGAGATATCTGTACGCTGACTAGTGTCTCTCAGTCCCTCTCTCTCAGGGAGATATCTGTACACTAACTGGGGTGTCTGAGTCCCTCTCTCTCAGGGAGATATCTGTCCACTGACTGGTGTCTCTCAGTCCCTGTCTCTCAGGGAGATATCTGTACACTGACTGGTGTCTCTCAGTCCCTCTCTCAGGGAGGTATCTGTACACTGAGTGGTGTCTCTCAGTCCCTGTCTCTCAGGGAGATATCTGTGCACTGAATGGTGTCTCTCAGTCCCTCTCTCTCAGGGAGAAATCTGTACTCTGACTGGTGTATCTCAGTCCCTGTCTCTCAGGGAGATATCTGTGCACTGAGTGGTGTCTCTCAGTCCCTCTCTCTCAGGGAGATATCTGTGCACTGAGTGGTGTCTCTCAGTCCCTCTCTCTCAGGGAGGTATCTGTACACTGAGTAGTGTCTCTCAGTCCCTGTCTCTCAGGGACATATATGTACACTGACTGGTATCTCTCAGTCCCTCTCTCTCAGGGAGATATCTGTACACTGACTGGTGTCTCTCAGTCCCTCTCTCTCAGGGAGATATCTGTACACTGAGTGGTGTCTCACAGCCCCTGTCTCTCAGGGAGATATCTGTACACTGACTGGTGTCTCTCAGTCCCTGTCTCTCAGGGAGAAATCTGAACACTGAGTGGTGTCTCTCAGTCCCTCTCTCTCAGGGAGATATCTGTACACTGACTGGTGTCTCTCAGTCCCTCTCTCTCAGGGACATATCTGTACACTGAGTGGTGTCTCACAGTCCCTCTCTCTCAGGGAGATATCTGTACACTGAGTGGTGTCTCTTAGTCCCTCTCTCTCAGGGAGATATCTGTACACTGACTGGTGTCTCTCAGTCCCTCTCTCTCAGGGAGATATCTGTACACTGAGTGGTGTCTCTCAGTCCCTCTCTCTCAGGGAGATATATGTACACTGACTGGTGTCTCTCAGTCCCTCTCTCTCAGGGAGGCATCTGTACACTGAGTGGTGTCTCTCAGTCCCTGTCTCTCAGGGAGATATATGTACACTGACTGGTGTCTCTCAGTCCCTGTCTCTCAGGGAGATATCTGTACACTGAGTGGTGTCTCTCAGTCCCTCTCTCTCAGGGAGATATCTGTACACTGACTGGTGTCTCTCAGTCCCTGTCTCTCAGGGAGATATCTATACTCTGAGTGGTGTCTCTCAGTCCCTGTCTCTCAGGCAGATATCTGTACACTGACTGGTGTCTCTCAGTCCCTCTCTCTCAGGGAGATATCTGTACGCTGACTATTGTCTCTCAGTCCCTCTCTCTCAGGGAGATATCTGTACACTAACTGGGGTCTCTCAGTCCCTCTCTCTCAGGGAGATATCTGTCCACTGACTGGTGTCTCTCAGTCACTGTCCCTCAGGGAGATATATGTACACTGACTGGTGTCTCTCAGTCCCTCTCTCAGGGAGGTATCTGTACACTGAGTGGTGTCTCTCAGTCCCTGTCTCTCAGGAAGATATCTGTGCACTGAATGGTGTCTCTCAGTCCCTCTCTCTCAGGGAGATATCTGTACTCTGACTGGTGTCTCTCAGTCCCTGTCTCTCAGGGAGATATCTGTGCACTGAGTGGTGTCTCTCAGTCCCTCTCTCTCAGGGAGATATCTGTGCACTGAGTGGTGTCTCTCAGTCCCTCTCTCTCAGGGAGGTATCTGTACACTGAGTAGTGTCTCTCAGTCCCTGTCTCTGAGGGACATATATGTACACTGACTGGTATCTCTCAGTCCCTCTCTCTCAGGGAGATATCTGTACACTGACTGGTGTCTCTCAGTCCCTCTCTCTCAGGGAGATATCTGTACACTGAGTGGTGTCTCACAGCCCCTGTCTCTCAGGGAGATATCTGTACACTGACTGGTGTCTCTCAGTCCCTGTCTCTCAGGGAGAAATCTGAACACTGAGTGGTGTCTCTCAGTCCCTCTCTCTCAGGGAGATATCTGTACACTGAATGGTGTCATTGAGTCCCTCTCTCTCAGGGTGGTATCTGTACACTGAGTGGTGTCTCTCAGTCCCTCTCTCTCAGGGAGATATCTGTACAATGAGTGCTGTCTCTCAGTCCCTGTCTCTCAGGGAGATATCTGTACAGTGAGTGGTGTCTCTCAGTCCCTCTCTCTCAGGGAGATATCTGTACTCTGACTAGTGTCTCTCAGTCCCTGTCTCTCAGGGAGATAACTGTACACTGAGTGGTGTCTCTCAGTCCCTCTCTCAGGGAGATATCTGTACACTGACTGGTGTCTCTCATTCCCTCTCTCTCGGGGAGGTATCTGTACACTGAGTGGTGTCTCTCAGTCCCTGTCTCTCAGGGAGATATCTGTACACTGAGTGGTGTCTCTCAGTCCCTCTCTCAGGGAGATATCTATACACTGACTGGTGTCTCTCAGCCCCTCTCTCTCAGGGAGATATCTGTGCACTGAGTGGTGTCTCACAGTCCCTCTCTCTCAGGGAGATATCTGTACACTGACTGGTGTGTCTCAGTCCCTGTCTCTCAGGGAGATATCTGTACACTGAGTGGTGTCTCTCAGTCCCTCTCTCTCAGGGAGATATCTGTACTCTGACTGGTGTCTCTCAGACCCTGTCTCTGAGGGAGATATCTGTACACTGAGTGGTGTCTCTCAGTCCCTCTCTCTCAGGGAGATATCTGTACACTGACTGGTGTCTCTCAGTCCCTCTCTCTCAGGGAGATATCTGTACATTGAGTGGTGTCTCTCAGTCCCTCTCTCTCAGGGAGATATCTGTACACTGAGTGGTGTCTCTCAGTCCCTGTATCTCAGGGAGATATATGTACACTGACTGGTGTCTCTCAGTCCCTCTCTCTCAGGGAGATATCTGTACACTGACTGGTGTCTCTCAGTCCCTCTCTCTCAGGGAGATATCTGCACACTGAGTGGTGTCTCACAGCCCCTGTCTCTCAGCGAGATATCTGTACACTGTCTGGTGTCTCTCAGTCCCTGTCTGTCAGGGAGATATCTATACACTGAGTGGTGTCTCTCAGTCCCTCTCTCTCAGGGAGATATCTGCACACTGACTGGTGTCTCACAGTCCCTCTCTCTCAGGGAGATATCTGTACACTGACTGGTGTCTCTCAGTCCCTGTCTCTCAGGGAGCTTTATGTACACTGAGTGGTGTCTCTCAGGGAGATATCTGTACACTGACTGGTGTCTCTCAGTCCCTGTCTCTCAGGGAGCTTTTTGTACACTGAGTGGTGTCTCACAGTCCCTCTCTCTCAGGGAGATATCTGTACACTGACTGGTGTGTCTCAGTCCCTGTCTCTCAGGGAGATATCTGTACACTGAGTGGTGTCTCTCAGTCCCTCTCTCTCAGGGAGATATCTGTACACTGACTGGTGTCTCTCAGTCCCTGTCTCTCAGGGAGATATCTATACACTGAGTGGTGTCTCTCAGTCCCTGTCTCTCAGGGAGATATCTGTACACTGACTGGTGTCTCTCAGTCCCTCTCTCTCAGGGAGATATCTGTACACTGAGTGGTGTACCTCAGTCCCTGTCTCTCAGGGAGATATCTGTGCACTGAATGGTGTCTCTCAGTCCCTCTCTCTCAGGGAGATATCTGTACTCTGACTGGTGTCTCTCAGTCCCTGTCTCTCAGGGAGATATCTGTGCACTGAGTGGTGTCTCTCAGTCCCTCTCTCTCAGGGAGATATCTGTGCACTGAGTGGTGTCTCTCAGTCCCTCTCTCTCAGGGAGGTATCTGTACACTGAGTAGTGTCTCTCAGTCCCTGTCTCTCAGGGACATATATGTACACTGACTGGTATCTCTCAGTCCCTCTCTCTCAGGGAGATATCTGTACACTGACTGGTGTCTCTCAGTCCCTCTCTCTCAGGGAGATATCTGTACACTGAGTGGTGTCTCACAGCCCCTGTCTCTCAGGGAGATATCTGTACACTGACTGGTGTCTCTCAGTCCCTGTCTCTCAGGGAGAAATCTGAACACTGAGTGGTGTCTCTCAGTCCCTCTCTCTCAGGGAGATATCTGTACACTGAATGGTGTCTCTGAGTCCCTCTCTCTCAGGGTGGTATCTGTACACTGAGTGGTGTCTCTCAGTCCCTCTCTCTCAGGGAGATATCTGTACAATGAGTGGTGTCTCTCAGTCCCTGTCTCTCAGGGAGATATCTGTACAGTGAGTGGTGTCTCTCAGTCCCTCTCTCTCAGGGAGATATCTGTACTCTGACTGGTGTCTCTCAGTCCCTCTCTCTCAGGGAGATATCTGTACACTGAGTGGTGTCTCTCAGTCCCTCTCTCTCAGCGAGATATCTGTACACTGTCTGGTGTCTCTCAGTCCCTGTCTGTCAGGGAGATATCTATACACTGAGTGGTGTCTCTCAGTCCCTCTCTCTCAGGGAGAACATAGAACATAGAACATAGAACATACAGCACAGAACAGGCCCTTCGGCCCACAATGTTGTGCCGATCCTTTGTCCTCTGTCAAGGACAATTTAATCTATACCCCATCATTCTCCTTTATCCATATACCTATCCAAAAGCCTTTTGAAAGTCCCTAAAGTTTCTGACTCAACAACTTCCCCGGGCAAGGCATTCCATGCCTCGACCACTCTCTGGGTAAAGAACCTTCCCCTGACATCCCCCTTATATCTCCCACCCTTCACCTTAAATTTATGACCCCTTGTAACGCTTTGCTCCACCCGGGGAAAAAGTTTCTGACTGTCTACCCTATCTATTCCCCTGATCATCTTATAAACCTCTATCATGTCACCCCTCATCCTTCTCCGTTCTAATGAGAAGAGGCCTAGAATGTTCAGCCTTTCCTCGTAAGACTTATTCTCCATTCCAGGCAACATCCTGGTAAATCTCCTCTGCACCCTCTCCAAGGCTTCCACATCCTTCCTAAAATGAGGCGACCAGAGGTCTCTCAGTCCCTCTCTCTCAGGGAGATATCTGTACACTGACTGGTGTCTCTCAGTCCCTGTCTCTCAGGGAGATATCTATACACTGAGTGGTGTCTCTCAGTCCCTGTCTCTCAGGGAGATATCTGCACACTGACTGGTGTCTCACAGTCCCTCTCTCTCAGGGAGATATCTGTACACTGACTGGTGTCTCTCAGTCCCTGTCTCTCAGGGAGCTTTATGTACACTGAGTGGTGTCTCTCAGGGAGATATCTGTACACTGACTGGTGTCTCTCAGTCCCTGTCTCTCAGGGAGCTTTTTGTACACTGAGTGGTGTCTCACAGTCCCTCTCTCTCAGGGAGATATCTGTACACTGACTGGTGTGTCTCAGTCCCTGTCTCTCAGGGAGATATCTGTACACTGAGTGGTGTCTCTCAGTCCCTCTCTCTCAGGGAGATATCTGTACACTGACTGGTGTCTCTCAGTCCCTGTCTCTCAGGGAGATATCTATACACTGAGTGGTGTCTCTCAGTCCCTGTCTCTCAGGGAGATATCTGTACACTGACTGGTGTCTCTCAGTCCCTCTCTCTCAGGGAGATATCTGTACACTGAGGGGTGTCTCACAGCCCCTGTCTCTCAGGGAGATATCTGTACACTGACTGGTGTCTCTCAGTCCCTCTCTCTCAGGGAGATATCTGTACACTGAGTGGTGTCTCTCAGTCCCTCTCTCTCAGGGAGATATCTGTACACTGAGTGGTGTCTCACAGCCCCTCTCTCTCAGGGAGATATCTGTACACTGACTGGTGTCTCTCAGTCCCTGTCTGTCAGGGAGATATCTATACACTGAGTGGTGTCTCTCAGTCCCTGTCTCTCAGGGAGATATCTGTACAGTGAGTGGTGTCTCTCAGTCCCTCTCTCTCAGGGAGAGATCTGTACTCTGACTGGTGTCTCTCAGTCCCTGTCTCTCAGGGAGATATCTGTACACTGAGTGGTGTCTCTCAGTCCCTGTCTCTCAGGGAGATATCTGTACACTGACTGGTGCCTCTCAGTCCCACTCTCCCAGGGAGGTATCTGTACACTGAGTGGTGTCTCTCAGTCCCTGTCTCTCAGGGAGATATCTGTACACTGACTGGTGTCTCTCAGTCCCTGTCTCTCAGTGAGCTTTATGTACACTGAGTGGTGTCTCTCAGGGAGATATCTGTACACTGAGTGGTGTCTCTCAGTCCCTCTCTCTCAGGGAGATATCTGTACACTGAGTGGTGTCTCTCAGCCCCTCTCTCTCAGGGAGATATCTGTGCACTGAGTGGTGTCTCACAGTCCCTGTCTCTCAGGGAGATATCTGTACACTGAGCGGTGTCTCTCAGTCCCTCTCTCTCAGGGAGATATCTGTACACTGAGTGGTGTCTCTCAGTCCCTGTCTCTCAGGGAGATATCTGTACACTGAGTGGTGTCTCTCAGTCCCTCTCTCTCAGGGAGATATCTGTACTCTGACTGGTGTCTCTCAGTCCCTGTCTCTCAGGGAGATATCTGTACACTGAGTGGTGTCTCTCAGTCCCTCTCTCTCAGGGAGATATCTGTACACTGACTGGTGTCTCTCAGTCCCTGTCTCTCAGGGAGATATCTGTACACTGAGTGGTGTCTCTCAGTCCCTCTCTCTCAGGGAGATATCTGTACTCTGACTGGTGTCTCTCAGTCCCTGTCTCTGAGGGAGATATCTGTACACTGACTGGTGTCTCTCAGTCCCTGTCTCTCAGGGAGATATCTATACACTGAGTGGTGTCTCTCAGTCCCTGTCTCTCAGGGAGATATCTGCACACTGACTGGTGTCTCACAGTCCCTCTCTCTCAGGGAGATATCTGTACACTGACTGGTGTCTCTCAGTCCCTGTCTCTCAGGGAGCTTTATGTACACTGAGTGGTGTCTCTCAGGGAGATATCTGTACACTGACTGGTGTCTCTCAGTCCCTGTCTCTCAGGGAGCTTTTTGTACACTGAGTGGTGTCTCACAGTCCCTCTCTCTCAGGGAGATATCTGTACACTGACTGGTGTGTCTCAGTCCCTGTCTCTCAGGGAGATATCTGTACACTGAGTGGTGTCTCTCAGTCCCTCTCTCTCAGGGAGATATCTGTACACTGACTGGTGTCTCTCAGTCCCTGTCTCTCAGGGAGATATCTATACACTGAGTGGTGTCTCTCAGTCCCTGTCTCTCAGGGAGATATCTGTACACTGACTGGTGTCTCTCAGTCCCTCTCTCTCAGGGAGATATCTGTACACTGAGGGGTGTCTCACAGCCCCTGTCTCTCAGGGAGATATCTGTACACTGACTGGTGTCTCTCAGTCCCTCTCTCTCAGGGAGATATCTGTACACTGAGTGGTGTCTCTCAGTCCCTCTCTCTCAGGGAGATATCTGTACACTGAGTGGTGTCTCACAGCCCCTCTCTCTCAGGGAGATATCTGTACACTGACTGGTGTCTCTCAGTCCCTGTCTGTCAGGGAGATATCTATACACTGAGTGGTGTCTCTCAGTCCCTGTCTCTCAGGGAGATATCTGTACAGTGAGTGGTGTCTCTCAGTCCCTCTCTCTCAGGGAGAGATCTGTACTCTGACTGGTGTCTCTCAGTCCCTGTCTCTCAGGGAGATATCTGTACACTGAGTGGTGTCTCTCAGTCCCTGTCTCTCAGGGAGATATCTGTACACTGACTGGTGCCTCTCAGTCCCACTCTCCCAGGGAGGTATCTGTACACTGAGTGGTGTCTCTCAGTCCCTGTCTCTCAGGGAGATATCTGTACACTGACTGGTGTCTCTCAGTCCCTGTCTCTCAGTGAGCTTTATGTACACTGAGTGGTGTCTCTCAGGGAGATATCTGTACACTGAGTGGTGTCTCTCAGTCCCTCTCTCTCAGGGAGATATCTGTACACTGAGTGGTGTCTCTCAGCCCCTCTCTCTCAGGGAGATATCTGTGCACTGAGTGGTGTCTCACAGTCCCTGTCTCTCAGGGAGATATCTGTACACTGAGCGGTGTCTCTCAGTCCCTCTCTCTCAGGGAGATATCTGTACACTGAGTGGTGTCTCTCAGTCCCTGTCTCTCAGGGAGATATCTGTACACTGAGTGGTGTCTCTCAGTCCCTCTCTCTCAGGGAGATATCTGTACTCTGACTGGTGTCTCTCAGTCCCTGTCTCTCAGGGAGATATCTGTACACTGAGTGGTGTCTCTCAGTCCCTCTCTCTCAGGGAGATATCTGTACACTGACTGGTGTCTCTCAGTCCCTGTCTCTCAGGGAGATATCTGTACACTGAGTGGTGTCTCTCAGTCCCTCTCTCTCAGGGAGATATCTGTACTCTGACTGGTGTCTCTCAGTCCCTGTCTCTGAGGGAGATATCTGTACACTGAGTGGTGTCTCTCAGTCCCTCTCTCTCAGGGAGATATCTGTACACTGACTGGTGTCTCTCAGTCCCTCTCTCTCAGGGAGATATCTGTACACTGAGTGGTGTCTCTCAGTCCCTCTCTCTCAGGGAGATAACAGTACACTGAGTGGTGTCTCTCAGTGCCTGTCTCTCAGGGAGATATATGTACACTGACTGGTGTCTCTCAGTCCCTCTCTCTCAGGGAGATAGCTGTACTCTGACCGGTGTCTCTCAGTCCCTGTCTCTCAGGGAGATATCTGTGTACTGAGTGGTGTCTCTCAGTCCCTCTCTCTCAGGGAGATATCTGTACACTGACTGGTGTCTCTCAGTCCCTCTCTCTCAGGGAGGTATCTGTACACTGAGTGGTGTCTCTCAGTCCCTGTCTCTCAGGGACATATATGTACACTGACTGGTGTCTCTCAGTCCCTCTCTCTCAGGGAGATATCTGTACACTGACTGGTGTCTCTCAGTCCCTCTCTCTCAGGGAGATATCTGTACACTAAGTGTCTCACAGCCCCTGTCTCTCAGGGAGATATCTGTACACTGACTGGTGTCTCTCAGTCCCTGTCTCTCAGGGAGAAATCTGAACACTGAGTGGTGTCTCTCAGTCCCTCTCTCTCAGGGAGATATCTGTACACTGACTGGTGTCTCTCAGTCCCTCTCTTTCAGGGAGATATCTGTACACTGAGTGGTGTCTCACAGTCCCTCTCTCTCAGGGAGATATCTGTACACTGACTGGTGTCTCTTAGTCCCTCTCTCTCAGAGAGATATCTGTACACTGACTGGTGTCTCTCAGTCCCTGTCTCTCAGGGAGATATCTGTACACTGAGTGGTGTCTCTCAGTCCCTCTCTCTCAGGGAGATATATGTACACAGACTGGTGTCTCTCAGTCCCTCTCTCTCAGGGAGATATCTGTACACTGAGTGGTGTCTCTCAGTCCCTCTCTCTCAGGGAGATATATGTACACTGACTGGTGTCTCTCTGTCCCTCTCTCTCAGGGAGGTATCTGTACACTGACTGGTGTCTCTCAGTCCCTGTCTCTCAGGGAGATATATGTACACTGACTGGTGTCTCTCAGTCCCTGTCTCTCAGGGAGATATCTGTACACTGACTGGTGTCTCTCAGCCCCTCTCTCTCAGGGTGGTATCTGTACACTGAGTGGTGTCTCTCAGTCCCTGTCTCTCAGGGAGATATCTGTACACTGACTGGTGTCTCTCAGTCCCTGTCTCTCAGGGAGCTTTATGTACACTGAGTGGTGTCTCTCAGGGAGATATCTGTACACTGAGTGTTGTCTCTCAGTCCCTCTCTCTCAGGGAGATATCTGTACTCTGACTGGTGTCTCTCAGTCCCTGTCTCTGAGGGAGATATCTGTACACTGAGTGGTGTCTCTCAGTCCCTCTCTCTCAGGGAGATATCTGTACACTGACTGGTGTCTCTCAGTCCCTCTCTCAGGGAGATATCTGTACACTGTGTGGTGTCTCTCAGTCCCTCTCTCAGGGAGATATCTGTACACTGAGTGGTGTCTCTCAGTCCCTGTCTCTCAGGGAGATATATGTACACGGACTGGTGTCTCTCAGTCCCTGTCTCTCAGTGAGCTTTATGTACACTGAGTGGTGTCTCTCAGGGAGATATCTGTACACTGAGTGGTGTCTCTCAGTCCCTCTCTCTCAGGGAGATATCTGTACACTGACTGGTGTCTCTCAGCCCCTCTCTCTCAGGGAGATATCTGTGCACTGAGTGGTGTCTCACAGTCCCTCTCTCTCAGGGAGATATCTGTACACTGACTGGTGTCTCTCAGTCCCTGTCTCTCAGGGAGATATCTGTACACTGAATGGTGTCTCTCAGTCCCTCTCTCTCAGGGAGATATCTGTACTCTGACTGGTGTCTCTCAGTCCCTGTCTCTGAGGGAGATATCTGTACACTGAGTGGTGTCCCTCAGTCCCTCTCTCTCAGGGAGATATCTGTGCACTGACAGGTGTCTCTCAGTCCCTCTCTCTCAGGGAGATATCTGTACACTGAGTGGTGTCTCTCAGTCCCTATCTCTCAGGGAGATATCTGTACACTGAGTGGTGTCTCTCAGTCCCTGTCTCTCAGGGAGACATATGTACACTGACTGGTGTCTCTCAGTCCCTCTCTCTCAGGGAGATATCTGTACACTGACTGGTGTCTCTCAGTCCCTCTCTCTCAGGGAGATATCTGTACACTGAGTGGTGTCTCACAGCCCCTGTCTCTCAGGGAGATATCTGGACACTGTCTGGTGTCTCTCAGTCCCTGTCTGTCAGGGAGATATCTATACATTGAGTGGTGTCTCTCAGTCCCTCTCTCTCAGGGAGATATCTGTACACTGAGTGGTGTCTCACAGTCCCTCTCTCTCAGGGAGATATCTGTACACTGACTGGTGTCTCTCAGTCCCTGTCTCTCAGGGAGCTTTATGTACACTGACTGGTGTCTCTCAGGGAGATATCTGTACACTGAGTGGTGTCTCTCAGTCCCTCTCTCTCAGGGAGATATCTGTACACTGACTGGTGTCTCTCAGTCCCTGTCTCTCAGGGAGCTTTATGTACAATGAGTGGTGTCTCACAGTCCCTCTCTCTCAGGGAGATATCTGTACACTGACTGGTGTCTCTCAGTCCCTGTCTCTCAGCGAGATATCTGTACACTGAGTGGTGTCTCTCAGTCCCTCTCTCTCAGGGAGATATCTGTACACTGACTGGTGTCTCTCAGCCCCTCTCTCTCAGGGAGATATCTGTACACTGACTGGTGTCTCTCAGTCCCTGTCTCTCAGGGAGATATCTGTACACTGAGTGGTGTCTCTCAGTCCCTCTCTCTCAGGGAGATATCTGTACACTGACTGGTGTCTCTCAGTCCCTGTCTCTCAGGGAGATATCTATACTCTGAGTGGTGTCTCTCAGTCCCTGTCTCTCAGGCAGATATCTGTACACTGACTGGTGTCTCTCAGTCCCTCTCTCTCAGGGAGATATCTGTACGCTGACTAGTGTCTCTCAGTCCCTCTCT
This sequence comes from Heterodontus francisci, assembly GCF_036365525.1. Lineage (NCBI taxonomy): Eukaryota > Metazoa > Chordata > Chondrichthyes > Heterodontiformes > Heterodontidae > Heterodontus > Heterodontus francisci. The sequence goes on from NC_090384.1 coordinate 1,995,965, forward strand.
CTCAGGGAGATATCTGTACACTAACTGGGGTCTCTCAGTCCCTCTCTCTCAGGGAGATATCTGTCCACTGACTGGTGTCTCTCAGTCCCTGTCTCTCAAGGAGATATATGTACACTGACTGGTGTCTCTCAGTCCCTCTCTCAGGGAGGTATCTGTACACTGAGTGGTGTCTCTCAGTCCCTGTCTCTCAGGGAGATATCTGTGCACTGAATGGTGTCTCTCAGTCCCTCTCTCTCAGGGAGATATCTGTACTCTGACTGGTGTCTCTCAGTCCCTGTCTCTCAGGGAGATATCTGTGCACTGAGTGGTGTCTCTCAGTCCCTCTCTCTCAGGGAGATATCTGTGCACTGAGTGGTGTCTCTCAGTCCCTCTCTCTCAGGGAGGTATCTGTACACTGAGTAGTGTCTCTCAGTCCCTGTCTCTCAGGGACATATATGTACACTGACTGGTATCTCTCAGTCCCTCTCTCTCAGGGAGATATCTGTACACTGACTGGTGTCTCTCAGTCCCTCTCTCTCAGGGAGATATCTGTACACTGAGTGGTGTCTCACAGCCCCTGTCTCTCAGGGAGATATCTGTACACTGACTGGTGTCTCTCAGTCCCTGTCTCTCAGGGAGAAATCTGAACACTGAGTGGTGTCTCTCAGTCCCTCTCTCTCAGGGAGATATCTGTCCACTGACTGGTGTCTCTCAGTCCCTCTCTCTCAGGGACATATCTGTACACTGAGTGGTGTCTCACAGTCCCTCTCTCTCAGGTAGATATCTGTACACTGACTGGTGTCTCTTAGTCCCTCTCTCTCAGGGAGATATCTGTACACTGAATGGTGTCTCTCAGTCCCTGTCTCTCAGGGAGATATCTGTACACTGAGTGTTGTCTCTCAGTCCCTCTCTCTCAGGGAGATATATGTACACTGACTGGTGTCTCTCAGTCCCTCTCTCTCAGGGAGATATCTGTACACTGAGTGGTGTCTCTCAGTCCCTCTCTCTCAGGGAGATATATGTACACTGACTGGTGTCTCTCAGTCCCTCTCTCTCAGGGAGGTATCTGTACACTGAGTGGTGTCTCTCAGTCCCTGTCTCTCAGGGAGATATATGTACACTGACTGGTGTCTCTCAGTCCCTGTCTCTCAGGGAGATATCTGTACACAGAGTGGTGTCTCTCAGTCCCTCTCTCTCAGGGAGATATCTGTACACTGACTGGTGTCTCTCAGTCCCTGTCTCTCAGGGAGATATCTATACTCTGAGTGGTGTCTCTCAGTCCCTGTCTCTCAGGCAGATATCTGTACACTGACTGGTGTCTCTCAGTCCCTCTCTCTCAGGGAGATATCTGTACGCTGACTAGTGTCTCTCAGTCCCTCTCTCTCAGGGAGATATCTGTACACTAACTGGGGTCTCTCAGTCCCTCTCTCTCAGGGAGATATCTGTCCACTGACTGGTGTCTCTCAGTCCCTGTCTCTCAGGGAGATATATGTACACTGACTGGTGTCTCTCAGTCCCTCTCTCAGGGAGGTATCTGTACACTGAGTGGTGTCTCTCAGTCCCTGTCTCTCAGGGAGATATCTGTGCACTGAATGGTGTCTCTCAGTCCCTCTCTCTCAGGGAGATATCTGTACTCTGACTGGTGTCTCTCAGTCCCTGTCTCTCAGGGAGATATCTGTGCACTGAGTGGTGTCTCTCAGTCCCTCTCTCTCAGGGAGATATCTGTGCACTGAGTGGTGTCTCTCAGTCCCTCTCTCTCAGGGAGGTATCTGTACACTGAGTAGTGTCTCTCAGTCCCTGTCTCTCAGGGACATATATGTACACTGACTGTTATCTCTCAGTCCCTCTCTCTCAGGGAGATATCTGTACACTGACTGGTGTCTCTCAGTCCCTCTCTCTCAGGGAGATATCTGTACACTGAGTTGTGTCTCACAGCCCCTGTCTCTCACGGAGATATCTGTACACTGACTGGTGTCTCTCAGTCCCTGTCTCTCAGGGAGAAATCTGAACACTGAGTGGTGTCTCTCAGTCCCTCTCTCTCAGGGAGATATCTGTACACTGACTGATGTCTCTCAGTCCCTCTCTCTCAGGGACATATCTGTACACTGAGTGGTGTCTCACAGTCCCTCTCTCTCAGGGAGATATCTGTACACTGACTGGTGTCTCTTAGTCCCTCTCTCTCAGGGAGATATCTGTACACTGACTGGTGTCTCTCAGTCCCTGTCTCTCAGGGAGATATCTGTACACTGTCTGGTGTCTCTCAGTCCCTCTCTCTCAGGGAGATATATGTACACTGAGTGGTGTCTCTCAGTCCCTCTCTCTCAGGGAGATATCTGTACACTGAGTGGTGTCTCTCAGTCCCTCTCTCTCAGGGAGATATATGTACACTGACTGGTGTCTCTCAGTCCCTCTCTCTCAGGGAGGTATCTGTACACTGAGTGGTGTCTCTCAGTCCCTGTCTCTCAGGGAGATATATGTACACTGACTGGTGTCTCTCAGTCCCTGTCTCTCAGGGAGATATCTGTACACTGAGTGGTGTCTCTCAGTCCCTCTCTCTCAGGGAGATATCTGTACAATGAGTGGTGTCTCTCAGTCCCTGTCTCTCAGGGAGATATCTGTACAGTGAGTGGTGTCTCTCAGTCCCTCTCTCTCAGGGAGATATCTGTACTCTGACTGGTGTCTCTCAGTCCCTGTCTCTCAGGGAGATATCTGTACACAGAGTGGTGTCTCACAGTCCCTCTCTCTCAGGGAGATATCTGTACACTGACTGGTGTCTCTCAGTCCCTGTCTCTCAGGGAGATATCTATACTCTGAGTGGTGTCTCTCAGTCCCTGTCTCTCAGGCAGATATCTGTACACTGACTGGTGTCTCTCAGTCCCTCTCTCTCAGGGAGATATCTGTGCTCTGAGTGGTGTCTCTCAGTCCCTCTCTCTCAGGGAGGTATCTGTACACTGAGTAGTGTCTCTCAGTCCCTGTCTCTCAGGGACATATATGTACACTGACTGGTATCTCTCAGTCCCTCTCTCTCAGGGAGATATCTGTACAATGACTGGTGTCTCTCAGTCCCTCTCTCTCAGGGAGATATCTGTACACTGAGTTGTGTCTCACAGCCCCTGTCTCTCAGGGAGATATCTGTACACTGACTGGTGTCTCTCAGTCCCTGTCTCTCAGGGAGAAATCTGAACACTGAGTGGTGTCTCTCAGTCCCTCTCTCTCAGGGACATATCTGTACACTGAGTGGTGTCTCACAGTCCCTCTCTCTCAGGGAGATATCTGTACACTGACTGGTGTCTCTTAGTCCCTCTCTCTCAGGGAGATATCTGTACACTGACTGGTGTCTCTCAGTCCCTGTCTCTCAGGGAGATATCTGTACACTGACTGGTGTCTCTCAGTCCCTCTCTCTCAGGGACATATCTGTACACTGAGTGGTGTCTCACAGTCCCTCTCTCTCAGGGAGATATCTGTACACTGACTGGTGTCTCTTAGTCCCTCTCTCTCAGGGAGATATCTGTACACTGACTGGTGTCTCTCAGTCCCTGTCTCTCAGGGAGATATCTGTACACTGACTGGTGTCTCTCAGTCCCTCTCTCTCAGGGAGATATATGTACACTGACTGGTGTCTCTCAGTCCCTCTCTCTCAGGGAGATATCTGTACACTGAGTGGTGTCTCTCAGTCCCTGTCTCTCAGGGAGATATCTGTACACTGACTGGTGTCTCTCAGTCCCTCTCTCTCAGGGACATATCTGTACACTGAGTGGTGTCTCACAGTCCCTCTCTCTCAGGGAGATATCTGTACACTGACTGGTGTCTCTTAGTCCCTTTCTCTCAGGGAGATATCTGTACACTGACTGGTGTCTCTCAGTCCCTGTCTCTCAGGGAGATATCTGTACACTGACTGGTGTCTCTCAGTCCCTCTCTCTCAGGGAGATATATGTACACTGACTGGTGTCTCTCAGTCCCTCTCTCTCAGGGAGATATCTGTACACTGAGTGGTGTCTCTCAGTCCCTCTCTCTCAGGGAGATATATGTACACTGACTGGTGTCTCTCAGTCCCTCTCTCTCAGGGAGGTATCTGTACACTGAGTGGTGTCTCTCAGTCCCTGTCTCTCAGGGAGATATATGTACACTGACTGGTGTCTCTCAGTCCCTGTCTCTCAGGGAGATATCTGTACACTGAGTGGTGTCTCTCAGTCCCTCTCTCTCAGGGAGATATCTGTACAATGAGTGGTGTCTCTCAGTCCCTGTCTCTCAGGGAGATATCTGTACAGTGAGTGGTGTCTCTCAGTCCCTCTCTCTCAGGGAGATATCTGTACTCTGACTGGTGTCTCTCAGTCCCTGTCTCTCAGGGAGATATCTGTACACAGAGTGGTGTCTCTCAGTCCCTCTCTCTCAGGGAGATATCTGTACACTGACTGGTGTCTCTCAGTCCCTGTCTCTCAGGGAGATATCTATACTCTGAGTGGTGTCTCTCAGTCCCTGTCTCTCAGGCAGATATCTGTACACTGACTGGTGTCTCTCAGTCCCTCTCTCTCAGGGAGATATCTGTACGCTGACTAGTGTCTCTCAGTCCCTCTCTCTCAGGGAGATATCTGTACACTAACTGGGGTCTCTCAGTCCCTCTCTCTCAGGGAGATATCTGTCCACTGACTGGTGTCTCTCAGTCCCTGTCTCTCAGGGAGATATATGTACACTGACTGGTGTCTCTCAGTCCCTCTCTCAGGGAGGTATCTGTACACTGAGTGGTGTCTCTCAGTCCCTGTCTCTCAGGGAGATATCTGTGCACTGAATGGTGTCTCTCAGTCCCTCTCTCTCAGGGAGATATCTGTACTCTGACTGGTGTCTCTCAGTCCCTGTCTCTCAGGGAGATATCTGTGCACTGAGTGGTGTCTCTCAGTCCCTCTCTCTCAGGGAGATATCTGTGCACTGAGTGGTGTCTCTCAGTCCCTCTCTCTCAGGGAGGGATCTGTACACTGAGTAGTGTCTCTCAGTCCCTGTCTCTCAGGGACATATATGTACACTGACTGGTATCTCTCAGTCCCTCTCTCTCAGGGAGATATCTGTACACTGACTGGTGTCTCTCAGTCCCTCTCTCTCAGGGAGATATCTGTACACTGAGTTGTGTCTCACAGCCCCTGTCTCTCAGGGAGATATCTGTACACTGACTGGTGTCTCTCAGTCCCTGTCTCTCAGGGAGAAATCTGAACACTGAGTGGTGTCTCTCAGTCCCTCTCTCTCAGGGAGATATCTGTACACTGACTGGTGTCTCTCAGTCCCTCTCTCTCAGGGACATATCTGTACACTGAGTGGTGTCTCACAGTCCCTCTCTCTCAGGGAGATATCTGTACACTGACTGGTGTCTCTTAGTCCCTCTCTCTCAGGGAGATATCTGTACACTGACTGGTGTCTCTCAGTCCCTGTCTCTCAGGGAGATATCTGTACACTGACTGGTGTCTCTCAGTCCCTCTCTCTCAGGGAGATATATGTACACTGACTGGTGTCTCTCAGTCCCTCTCTCTCAGGGAGATATCTGTACACTGAGTGGTGTCTCTCAGTCCCTCTCTCTCAGGGAGATATATGTACACTGACTGGTGTCTCTCAGTCCCTCTCTCTCAGGGAGGTATCTGTACACTGAGTGGTGTCTCTCAGTCCCTGTCTCTCAGGGAGATATATGTACACTGACTGGTGTCTCTCAGTCCCTGTCTCTCAGGGAGATATCTGTACACTGAGTGGTGTCTCTCAGTCCCTCTCTCTCAGGGAGATATCTGTACAATGAGTGGTGTCTCTCAGTCCCTGTCTCTCAGGGAGATATCTGTACAGTGAGTGGTGTCTCTCAGTCCCTCTCTCTCAGGGAGATATCTGTACTCTGACTGGTGTCTCTCAGTCCCTGTCTCTCAGGGAGATATCAGTACACTGAGTGGTGTCTCTCAGTCCCTCTCTCTCAGGGAGATATCTGTACACTGACTGGTGTCTCTCAGGGAGAAATCTGAACACTGAGTGGTGTCTCTCAGTCCCTCTCTCTCAGGGAGATATCTGTACACTGACTGGTGTCTCTCAGTCCCTCTCTCTCAGGGAGATATCTGTACACTGAGTGGTGTCTCACAGTCCCTCTCTCTCAGGGAGATATCTGTACACTGACTGGTGTCTCTCATTCCCTCTCTCTCAGGGAGATATCTGTACACTGAGTGGTGTCTCACAGCCCCTGTCTCTCAGTGAGATATCTGTACACTGACTGGTGTCTCTCAGTCCCTGTCTCTCAGGGAGAAATCTGTACACTGAGTGGTGTCTCTCAGTCCCTGTCTCTCAGGGAGTTATCTGTACACTGACTGGTGTCTCTCAGTCCCTGTCTCTCAGGGAGATATCTGTACACTGAGTGGTGTCTCACAGTCCCTCTCTCTCAGGGAGATATCTGTACACTGACTGGTGTCTCTTAGTCCCTCTCTCTCAGGGAGATATCTGTACACTGACTGGTGTCTCTCAGTCCCTGTCTCTGAGGGAGATATCTGTACACTGAGTGGTGTCTCTCAGTCCCTCTCTCTCAGGGAGATATCTGTACACTGACTGGTGTCTCTCAGTCCCTGTCTCTCAGGGAGATATCTGTACACTGAGTGGTGTCTCACAGTCCCTCCCTCTCAGGGAGATATCTGTACACTGACTGGTGTCTCTCAGTCCCTCTCTCTCAGGGAGGTATCTGTACACTGAGTGGTGTCTCTCAGTCACTGTCTCTCAGGGAGATATATGTACACTGACTGGTATCTCTCAGTCCCTCTCTCTCAGGGAGATATCTGTACACTGACTGGTGTCTCTCAGTCCCTCCCTCTCAGGGAGATATCTGTACACTGAGTTGTGTCTCACAGCCCCTGTCTCTCAGGGAGATATCTGTACACTGACTGGTGTCTCTCAGTCCCTGTCTCTCAGGGAGAAATCTGAACACTGAGTGGTGTCTCTCAGTCCCTCTCTCTCAGGGAGATATCTGTACACTGACTGGTGTCTCTCAGTCCCTCTCTCTCAGGGACATATCTGTACACTGAGTGGTGTCTCACAGTGCCTCTCTCTCAGGGAGATATCTGTACACTGACTGGTGTCTCTTCGTCCCTCTCTCTCAGGGAGATATCTGTACACTGACTGGTGTCTCTCAGTCCCTGTCTCTCAGGGAGATATCTGTACACTGACTGGTGTCTCTCAGTCCCTCTCTCTCAGGGAGATATATGTACACTGACTGGTGTCTCTCAGTCCCTCTCTCTCAGGGAGATATCTGTACACTGAGTGGTGTCTCTCAGTCCGTCTCTCTCAGGGAGATATATGTACACTGACTGGTGTCTCTCAGTCCCTCTCTCTCAGGGAGATATCTGTACACTGAGTGGTGTCTCTCAGTCCCTCTCTCTCAGGGAGATATATGTACACTGACTGGTGTCTCTCAGTCCCTCTCTCTCAGGGAGGTATCTGTACACTGAGTGGTGTCTCTCAGTCCCTGTCTCTCAGGGAGATATATGTACACTGACTGGTGTCTCTCAGTCCCTGTCTCTCAGGGAGATATCTGTACACTGAGTGGTGTCTCTCAGTCCCTCTCTCTCAGGGAGATATCTGTACAATGAGTGGTGTCTCTCAGTCCCTGTCTCTCAGGGAGATATCTGTACAGTGAGTGGTGTCTCTCAGTCCCTCTCTCTCAGGGAGATATCTGTACTCTGACTGGTGTCTCTCAGTCCCTGTCTCTCAGGGAGATATCAGTACACTGAGTGGTGTCTCTCAGTCCCTCTCTCTCAGGGAGATATCTGTACACTGACTGGTGTCTCTCAGGGAGAAATCTGAACACTGAGTGGTGTCTCTCAGTCCCTCTCTCTCAGGGAGATATCTGTACACTGACTGGTGTCTCTCAGTCCCTCTCTCTCAGGGAGATATCTGTACACTGAGTGGTGTCTCACAGTCCCTCTCTCTCAGGGAGATATCTGTACACTGACTGGTGTCTCTCATTCCCTCTCTCTCAGGGAGATATCTGTACACTGAGTGGTGTCTCACAGCCCCTGTCTCTCAGGGAGATATCTGTACACTGACTGGTGTCTCTCAGTCCCTGTCTCTCAGGGAGAAATCTGTACACTGAGTGGTGTCTCTCAGTCCCTGTCTCTCAGGGAGTTATCTGTACACTGACTGGTGTCTCTCAGTCCCTGTCTCTCAGGGAGATATCTGTACACTGAGTGGTGTCTCACAGTCCCTCTCTCTCAGGGAGATATCTGTACACTGACTGGTGTCTCTTAGTCCCTCTCTCTCAGGGAGATATCTGTACACTGACTGGTGTCTCTCAGTCCCTGTCTCTGAGGGAGATATCTGTACACTGAGTGGTGTCTCTCAGTCCCTCTCTCTCAGGGAGATATCTGTACACTGACTGGTGTCTCTCAGTCCCTGTCTCTCAGGGAGATATCTGTACACTGAGTGGTGTCTCACAGTCCCTCCCTCTCAGGGAGATATCTGTACACTGACTGGTGTCTCTCAGTCCCTCTCTCTCAGGGAGGTATCTGTACACTGAGTGGTGTCTCTCAGTCACTGTCTCTCAGGGAGATATATGTACACTGACTGGTGTCTCTCAGTCCCTGTCTCTCAGGGAGATATCTGTACACTGAGTGGTGTCTCTCAGTCCCTCTCTCTCAGGGAGATATCTGTACAATGAGTGGTGTCTCTCAGTCCCTGTCTCTCAGGGAGATATCTGTACAGTGAGTGGTGTCTCTCAGTCCCTCTCTCTCAGGGAGATATCTGTACTCTGACTGGTGTCTCTCATTCCCTGTCTCTCAGGGAGATATCAGTACACTGAGTGGTGTCTCTCAGTCCCTGTCTCTCAGGGAGATATCTTTACACTGACTGGTGTCTCTCAGTCCCTGTCTCTCAGGGAGCTTTATGTACACTGAGTGGTGTCTGTCAGGGAGATATCTGTACACTGAGTGTTGTCTCTCAGTCCCTCTCTCTCAGGGAGATATCTGTACACTGACTGGTGTCTCTTAGTCCCTCTCTCTCAGGGAGATATCTGTACACTGAATGGTGTCTCTCAGTCCCTGTCTCTCAGGGAGATATCTGTACACTGAGTGGTGTCTCTCAGTCCCTCTCTCTCAGGGAGATATATGTACACTGACTGGTGTCTTTCAGTCCCTCTCTCTCAGGGAGATATCTGTACACTGAGTGGTGTCTCTCAGTCCCTCTCTCTCAGGGAGATATATGTACACTGACTGGTGTCTCTCAGTCCCTCTCTCTCAGGGAGGTATCTGTACACTGAGTGGTGTCTCTCAGTCCCTGTCTCTCAGGGAGATATATGTACACTGACTGGTGTCTCTCAGTCCCTGTCTCTCAGGGAGATATCTGTACACAGAGTGGTGTCTCTCAGTCCCTCTCTCTCAGGGAGATATCTGTACACTGACTGGTGTCTCTCAGTCCCTGTCTCTCAGGGAGATATCTATACTCTGAGTGGTGTCTCTCAGTCCCTGTCTCTCAGGCAGATATCTGTACACTGACTGGTGTCTCTCAGTCCCTCTCTCTCAGGGAGATATCTGTACGCTGACTAGTGTCTCTCAGTCCCACTCTCTCAGGGAGATATCTGTACACTAACTGGGGTCTCTCAGTCCCTCTCTCTCAGGGAGATATCTGTCCACTGACTGGTGTCTCTCAGTCCCTGTCTCTCAGGAAGATATATGTACACTGACTGGTGTCTCTCAGTCCCTCTCTCAGGGAGGTATCTGTACACTGAGTGGTGTCTCTCAGTCCCTGTCTCTCAGGGAGATATCTGTGCACTGAATGGTGTCTCTCAGTCCCTCTCTCTCAGGGAGATATCTGTACTCTGACTGGTGTCTCTCAGTCCCTGTCTCTCAGGGAGATATCTGTGCACTGAGTGGTGTCTCTCAGTCCCTCTCTCTCAGGGAGATATCTGTGCTCTGAGTGGTGTCTCTCAGTCCCTCTCTCTCAGGGAGGTATCTGTACACTGAGTAGTGTCTCTCAGTCCCTGTCTCTCAGGGACATATATGTACACTGACTGGTATCTCTCAGTCTCTCTCTCTCAGGGAGATATCTGTACACTGACTGGTGTCTCTCAGTCCCTCTCTCTCAGGGAGATATCTGTACACTGAGTTGTGTCTCACAGCCCCTGTCTCTCAGGGAGATATCTGTACACTGACTGGTGTCTCTCAGTCCCTGTCTCTCAGGGAGAAATCTGAACACTGAGTGGTGTCTCTCAGTCCCTCTCTCTCAGGGAGATATCTGTACACTGACTGGTGTCTCTCAGTCCCTCTCTCTCAGGGACATATCTGTACACTGAGTGGTGTCTCACAGTCCCTCTCTCTCAGGGAGATATCTGTACACTGACTGGTGTCTCTTAGTCCCTCTCTCTCAGGGAGATATCTGTACACTGACTGGTGTCTCTCAGTCCCTGTCTCTCAGGGAGATATCTGTACACTGACTGGTGTCTCTCAGTCCCTCTCTCTCAGGGAGATATATGTACACTGACTGGTGTCTCTCAGTCCCTCTCTCTCAGGGAGATATCTGTACACTGAGTGGTGTCTCTCAGTCCCTCTCTCTCAGGGAGATATATGTACACTGACTGGTGTCTCTCAGTCCCTCTCTCTCAGGGAGGTATCTGTACACTGAGTGGTGTCTCTCAGTCCCTGTCTCTCAGGGAGATATATGTACACTGACTGGTGTCTCTCAGTCCCTGTCTCTCAGGGAGATATCTGTACACTGAGTGGTGTCTCTCAGTCCCTCTCTCTCAGGGAGATATCTGTACAATGAGTGGTGTCTCTCAGTCCCTGTCTCTCAGGGAGATATCTGTACAGTGAGTGGTGTCTCTCAGTCCCTCTCTCTCAGGGAGATATCTGTACTCTGACTGGTGTCTCTCAGTCCCTGTCTCTCAGGGAGATATCAGTACACTGAGTGGTGTCTCTCAGTCCCTCTCTCTCAGGGAGATATCTGTACACTGACTGGTGTCTCTCAGGGAGAAATCTGAACACTGAGTGGTGTCTCTCAGTCCCTCTCTCTCAGGGAGATATCTGTACACTGACTGGTGTCTCTCAGTCCCTCTCTCTCAGGGAGATATCTGTACACTGAGTGGTGTCTCACAGTCCCTCTCTCTCAGGGAGATATCTGTACACTGACTGGTGTCTCTCATTCCCTCTCTCTCAGGGAGATATCTGTACACTGAATGGTGTCTCACAGCCCCTGTCTCTCAGGGAGATATCTGTACACTGACTGGTGTCTCTCAGTCCCTGTCTCTCAGGGAGAAATCTGTACACTGAGTGGTGTCTCTCAGTCCCTGTCTCTCAGGGAGTTATCTGTACACTGACTGGTGTCTCTCAGTCCCTGTCTCTCAGGGAGATATCTGTACACTGAGTGGTGTCTCACAGTCCCTCTCTCTCAGGGAGATATCTGTACACTGACTGGTGTCTCTTAGTCCCTCTCTCTCAGGGAGATATCTGTACACTGACTGGTGTCTCTCAGTCCCTGTCTCTGAGGGAGATATCTGTACACTGAGTGGTGTCTCTCAGTCCCTCTCTCTCAGGGAGATATCTGTACACTGACTGGTGTCTCTCAGTCCCTGTCTCTCAGGGAGATATCTGTACACTGAGTGGTGTCTCACAGTCCCTCCCTCTCAGGGAGATATCTGTACACTGACTGGTGTCTCTCAGTCCCTCTCTCTCAGGGAGGTATCTGTACACTGAGTGGTGTCTCTCAGTCACTGTCTCTCAGGGAGATATATGTACACTGACTGGTGTCTCTCAGTCCCTGTCTCTCAGGGAGATATCTGTACACTGAGTGGTGTCTCTCAGTCCCTCTCTCTCAGGGAGATATCTGTACAATGAGTGGTGTCTCTCAGTCCCTGTCTCTCAGGGAGATATCTGTACAGTGAGTGGTGTCTCTCAGTCCCTCTCTCTCAGGGAGATATCTGTACTCTGACTGGTGTCTCTCAGTCCCTGTCTCTCAGGGAGATATCAGTACACTGAGTGGTGTCTCTCAGTCCCTGTCTCTCAGGGAGATATCTTTACACTGACTGGTGTCTCTCAGTCCCTGTCTCTCAGGGAGCTTTATGTACACTGAGTGGTGTCTGTCAGGGAGATATCTGTACACTGAGTGTTGTCTCTCAGTCCCTCTCTCTCAGGGAGATATCTGTACACTGACTGGTGTCTCTCAGCCCCTCTCTCTCAGGGAGATATCTGTGCACTGAGTGGTGTCTCACAGTCCCTCTCTCTCAGGGAGATATCTGTACACTGACTGGTGTCTCTCAGTCCCTGTCTCTCAGGGAGATATCTGTACACTGAGTGGTGTCTCTCAGTCCCTCTCTCTCAGGGAGATATCTGTACTCTGACTGGTGTCTCTCAGTCCCTGTCTCTAAGGGACATATCTGTACACTGAGTGGTGTCTCTCAGTCCCTCTCTCTCAGGGAGATATCTGTACACTGACTGGTGTCTCTCAGTCCCTCTCTCTCAGGGAGATATCTGTCCACTGAGTGGTGTCTCTCAGTCCCTCTCTCTCAGGGAGATATCTGTACACTGAGTGGTGTCTCTCAGTCCCTGTCTCTCAGGGAGATATATGTACACTGACTGGTGTCTCTCAGTCCCTCTCTCTAAGGGAGATATCTGAACGCTGACTAGTGTCTCTCAGTCCCTCTCTCTCAGGGAGATATCTGTACACTGAGTGGTGTCTCTCAGTCCCTCTCTCTCAGGGAGATATCTGTACACTGACTGGTGTCTCTCAGTCCCTGTCTCTCAGGGAGATATATGTGCACTGACTGGTGTCTCTCAGTCCCTCTCTCGGGGATGTATCTGTACACTGACTGGTGTCTCTCAGTCCCTGTCTCTCAGGGAGATATATGTACACTGACTGGTGTCTCTCAGTCCTTGTCTCTCAGGGAGATATCTGTACACTGAGTGGTGTCTCTCAGTCCCTCTCTCTCAGGGAGATATCTGTACACTGAGTGACGTCTCTCAGTTCCTGTCTCTCAGGGAGATATCTGTACACTGAATGGTGTCTCTCAGTCCCTCTCTCTCAGGGAGATATCTGTACTCTGACTGGTGTCTCTCAGTCCCTGTCTCTCAGGGAGATATCAGTGCACTGAGTGGTGTCTCTCAGTCCCTCTCTCTCAGGGAGATATCTGTACACTGAGTGGTGTCTCTCAGTCCCTCTCTCTCAGGGAGGTATCTGTCCACTGAGTGGTGTCTCTCAGTCCCTGTCTCTCAGGGACATATATGTACACTGACTGGTGTCTCTCAGTCCCTCTCTCTCAGGGAGATATCTGTACACTGACTGGTGTCTCTCAGTCCCTCTCTCTCAGGGAGATATCTGTACACTGAGTGGTGTCTCACAGCCCCTGTCTCTCAGGGAGATATTTGTACACTGACTGGTGTCTCTCAGTCCCTGTCTCTCAGGGAGAAATCTGTACACTGAGTGGTGTCTCTCAGTCCCTCTCTCTCAGGGAGATATCTGTACACTGACTGGTGTCTCTCAGTCCCTGTCTCTCAGGGAGATATCTGTACACTGAGTGGTGTCTCTCAGTCCCTCTCTCTCAGGGAGATATCTGTACACTGACTGGTGTCTCTCAGTCCCTGTCTTTCAGGGAGCTTTATGTAGACTGAGTGGTGTCTCTCAGGGAGATATCTGTACACTGAGTGTTGTCTCTCAGTCCCTCTCTCTCAGGGAGATATCTGTACACTGAGTGGTGTCTCTCAGCCCCTCTCTCTCAGGGAGATATCTGTGCACTGAGTGGTGTCTCTCAGTCCCTGTCTCTCAGGGAGATATCTGTACACTGAGTGGTGTCTCACAGTCCCTCCCTCTCAGGGAGATATCTGTACACTGACTGGTGTCTCTCAGTCCCTCTCTCTCAGGGAGATATCTGTACACTGAGTGGTGTCTCTCAGTCCCTCTCTCTCAGGGAGATATATGTACACTGACTGGTGTCTCTCAGTCCCTCTCTCTCAGGGAGGTATCTGTACACTGAGTGGTGTCTCTCAGTCCCTGTCTCTCAGGGAGATATATGTACACTGACTGGTGTCTCTCAGTCCCTGTCTCTCAGGGAGATATCTGTACACTGAGTGGTGTCTCTCAGTCCCTCTCTCTCAGGGAGATATCTGTACAATGAGTGGTGTCTCTCAGTCCCTGTCTCTCAGGGAGATATCTGTACAGTGAGTGGTGTCTCTCAGTCCCTCTCTCTCAGGGAGATATCTGTACTCTGACTGGTGTCTCTCAGTCCCTGTCTCTCAGGGAGATATCAGTACACTGAGTGGTGTCTCTCAGTCCCTCTCTCTCAGGGAGATATCTGTACACTGACTGGTGTCTCTCAGTCCCTCTCTCAGGGTGGTATCTGTACACTGAGTGGTGTCTCTCAGTCCCTGTCTCTCAGGGAGATATCTGTACACTGAGTGGTGTCTCTCAGTCCCTCTCTCTCAGGGAGATATCTGTACACTGACTGGTGTCTCTCAGTCCCTGTCTCTCAGGGAGATATCTGTACACTGAGTGGTGTCTCACAGTCCCTCTCTCTCAGGGAGATATCTGTACACTGACTGGTGTCTCTCAGTCCCTCTCTCTCAGGGAGATATCAGTACGCTGACTGGTGTCTCTCAGTCCCTCTGTCTCAGGGAGATATCTGTACACTGACTGGTGTCTCTCAGTCCCTCTCTCTCAGGGAGATATCTGTACACTGACTGGTGTCTCTCAGTCCCTGTCTCTCAGGGAGATATATGTACACTGACTGGTGTCTCTCAGTCCCTGTCTCTCAGGGAGATATCTGTACACTGAGTGGTGTCTCTCATTCCCTCTCTCTCAGGGAGATATCTGTACAATGAGTGGTGTCTCTCAGTCCCTGTCTCTCAGGGAGATATCTGTACAGTGAGTGGTGTCTCTCAGTCCCTCTCTCTCAGGGAGATATCTGTACTCTGACTGGTGTCTCTCAGTCCCTGTCTCTCAGGGAGATATCAGTACACTGAGTGGTGTCTCTCAGTCCCTCTCTCTCAGGGAGATATCTGTACACTGACTGGTGTCTCTCAGTCCCTCTCTCAGGGTGGTATCTGTACACTGAGTGGTATCTCTCAGTCCCTGTCTCTCAGGGAGATATCTGTACACTGACTGGTGTCTCTCAGTCCCTCTCTCTCAGGGAGATATCTGTCCACTGAGTGGTGTCTCTCAGTCCCTCTCTCTCAGGGAGATATCTGTACACTGAGTGGTGTCTCTCAGTCCCTGTCTCTCAGGGAGATATATGTACACTGACTGGTGTCTCTCAGTCCCTCTCTCTAAGGGAGATATCTGAACGCTGACTAGTGTCTCTCAGTCCCTCTCTCTCAGGGAGATATCTGTACACTGAGTGGTGTCTCTCAGTCCCTCTCTCTCAGGGAGATATCTGTACACTGACTGGTGTCTCTCAGTCCCTGTCTCTCAGGGAGATATATGTGCACTGACTGGTGTCTCTCAGTCCCTCTCTCGGGGAGGTATCTGTACACTGAGTGGTGTCTCTCAGTCCCTGTCTCTCAGGGAGATATATGTACACTGACTGGTGTCTCTCAGTCCTTGTCTCTCAGGGAGATATCTGTACACTGAGTGGTGTCTCTCAGTCCCTCTCTCTCAGGGAGATATCTGTACACTGAGTGACGTCTCTCAGTTCCTGTCTCTCAGGGAGATGTCTGTACACTGAATGGTGTCTCTCAGTCCCTCTCTCTCAGGGAGATATCTGTACTCTGACTGGTGTCTCTCAGTCCCTGTCTCTCAGGGAGATATCAGTGCACTGAGTGGTGTCTCTCAGTCCCTCTCTCTCAGGGAGATATCTGTACACTGAGTGGTGTCTCTCAGTCCCTCTCTCTCAGGGAGGTATCTGTCCACTGAGTGGTGTCTCTCAGTCCCTGTCTCTCAGGGACATATATGTACACTGACTGGTGTCTCTCAGTTCCTCTCTCTCAGGGAGATATCTGTACACTGACTGGTGTCTCTCAGTCCCTCTCTCTCAGGGAGATATCTGTACACTGAGTGGTGTCTCACAGCCCCTGTCTCTCAGGGAGATATCTGTACACTGACTGGTGTCTCTCAGTCCCTGTCTCTCAGGGAGAAATCTGTACACTGAGTGGTGTCTCTCAGTCCCTCTCTCTCAGGGAGATATCTGTACACTGACTGGTGTCTCTCAGTCCCTGTCTCTCAGGGAGATATCTGTACACTGAGTGGTGTCTCTCAGTCCCTCTGTCTCAGGGAGATATCTGTACACTGACTGGTGTCTCTCAGTCCCTGTCTTTCAGGGAGCTTTATGTAGACTGAGTGGTGTCTCTCAGGGAGATATCTGTACACTGAGTGTTGTCTCTCAGTCCCTCTCTCTCAGGGAGATATCTGTACACTGACTGGTGTCTCTCAGCCCCTCTCTCTCAGGGAGATATCTGTGCACTGAGTGGTGTCTCTCAGTCCCTGTCTCTCAGGGAGTTATCTGTACACTGACTGGTGTCTCTCAGTCCCTGTCTCTCAGGGAGATATCTGTACACTGAGTGGTGTCTCACAGTCCCTCTCTCTCAGGGAGATATCTGTACACTGACTGGTGTCTCTTAGTCCCTCTCTCTCAGGGAGATATCTGTACACTGACTGGTGTCTCTCAGTCCCTGTCTCTGAGGGAGATATCTGTACACTGAGTGGTGTCTCTCAGTCCCTCTCTCTCAGGGAGATATCTGTACACTGACTGGTGTCTCTCAGTCCCTGTCTCTCAGGGAGATATCTGTACACTGAGTGGTGTCTCACAGTCCCTCCCTCTCAGGGAGATATCTGTACACTGACTGGTGTCTCTCAGTCCCTCTCTCTCAGGGAGATATCTGTACACTGAGTGGTGTCTCTCAGTCCCTCTCTCTCAGGGAGATATATGTACACTGACTGGTGTCTCTCAGTCCCTCTCTCTCAGGGAGGTATCTGTACACTGAGTGGTGTCTCTCAGTCCCTGTCTCTCAGGGAGATATATATACACTGACTGGTGTCTCTCAGTCCCTGTCTCTCAGGGAGATATCTGTACACTGAGTGGTGTCTCTCAGTCCCTCTCTCTCAGGGAGATATCTGTACAATGAGTGGTGTCTCTCAGTCCCTGTCTCTCAGGGAGATATCTGTACAGTGAGTGGTGTCTCTCAGTCCCTCTCTCTCAGGGAGATATCTGTACTCTGACTGGTGTCTCTCAGTCCCTGTCTCTCAGGGAGATATCAGTACACTGAGTGGTGTCTCTCAGTCCCTCTCTCTCAGGGAGATATCTGTACACTGACTGGTGTCTCTCAGTCCCTCTCTCAGGGTGGTATCTGTACACTGAGTGGTGTCTCTCAGTCCCTCTCTCTCAGGGAGATATCTGTACACTGACTGGAGTCTCTCAGTCCCTGTCTCTCAGGGAGATATCTGTACACTGAGTGGTGTCTCTCAGTCCCTCTCTCTCAGGGAGATATCTGTACACTGACTGGTGTCTCTCAGTCCCTGTCTCTCAGGGAGATATCTGTACACTGAGTGGTGTCTCACAGTCCCTCTCTCTCAGGGAGATATCTGTACACTGACTGGTGTCTCTCAGTCCCTCTCTCTCAGGGAGATATCAGTACGCTGACTGGTGTCTCTCAGTCCCTCTGTCTCAGGGAGATATCTGTACACTGACTGGTGTCTCTCAGTCCCTCTCTCTCAGGGAGATATCTGTACACTGACTGGTGTCTCTCAGTCCCTGTCTCTCAGGGAGATATATGTACACTGACTGGTGTCTCTCAGTCCCTGTCTCTCAGGGAGATATCTGTACACTGAGTGGTGTCTCTCAGTCCCTCTCTCTCAGGGAGATATCTGTACAATGAGTGGTGTCTCTCAGTCCCTGTCTCTCAGGGAGATATCTGTACAGTGAGTGGTGTCTCTCAGTCCCTCTCTCTCAGGGAGATATCTGTACTCTGACTGGTGTCTCTCAGTCCCTGTCTCTCAGGGAGATATCAGTACACTGAGTGGTGTCTCTCAGTCCCTCTCTCTCAGGGAGATATCTGTACACTGACTGGTGTCTCTCAGTCCCTCTCTCAGGGTGGTATCTGTACACTGAGTGGTATCTCTCAGTCCCTGTCTCTCAGGGAGATATCTGTACACTGACTGGTGTCTCTCAGTCCCTGTCTCTCAGGGAGCTTTATTTACACTGAGTGGTGTCTCTCAGGGAGATATCTGTACACTGAGTGTTGTCTCTCAGTCCCTGTCTCTCAGGGAGATATCTGTACACTGACTGGTGTCTCTCAGCCCCTCTCTCTCAGGGAGATATCTGTGCACTGAGTGGTGTCTCTCAGTCCCTGTCTCTCAGGGAGTTATCTGTACACTGACTGGTGTCTCTCAGTCCCTGTCTCTCAGGGAGATATCTGTACACTGAGTGGTGTCTCACAGTCCCTCTCTCTCAGGGAGATATCTGTACACTGACTGGTGTCTCTTAGTCCCTCTCTCTCAGGGAGATATCTGTACACTGACTGGTGTCTCTCAGTCCCTGTCTCTGAGGGAGATATCTGTACACTGAGTGGTGTCTCTCAGTCCCTCTCTCTCAGGGAGATATCTGTACACTGACTGGTGTCTCTCAGTCCCTGTCTCTCAGGGAGATATCTGTACACTGAGTGGTGTCTCTCAGTCCCTCTCTCTCAGGGAGATATCTGTACAATGAGTGGTGTCTCTCAGTCCCTGTCTCTCAGGGAGATATCTGTACAGTGAGTGGTGTCTCTCAGTCCCTCTCTCTCAGGGAGATATCTGTACTCTGACTGGTGTCTCTCAGTCCCTGTCTCTCAGGGAGATATCAGTACACTGAGTGGTGTCTCTCAGTCCCTCTCTCTCAGGGAGATATCTGTACACTGACTGGTGTCTCTCAGTCCCTCTCTCAGGGTGGTATCTGTACACTGAGTGGTATCTCTCAGTCCCTGTCTCTCAGGGAGATATCTGTACACTGACTGGTGTCTCTCAGTCCCTGTCTCTCAGGGAGCTTTATGTACACTGAGTGGTGTCTCTCAGGGAGATATCTGTACACTGAGTGTTGTCTCTCAGTCCCTCTCTCTCAGGGTGATATCTGTACACTGACTGGTGTCTCTCAGCTCCTCTCTCTCAGGGAGATATCTGTGCACTGAGTGGTGTCTCTCAGTCCCTGTCTCTCAGGGAGTTATCTGTACACTGACTGGTGTCTCTCAGTCCCTGTCTCTCAGGGAGATATCTGTACACTGAGTGGTGTCTCACAGTCCCTCTCTCTCAGGGAGATATCTGTACACTGACTGGTGTCTCTTAGTCCCTCTCTCTCAGGGAGATATCTGTACACTGACTGGTGTCTCTCAGTCGCTGTCTCTGAGGGAGATATCTGTACACTGAGTGGTGTCTCTCAGTCCCTCTCTCTCAGGGAGATATCTGTACACTGACTGGTGTCTCTCAGTCCCTGTCTCTCAGGGAGATATCTGTACACTGAGTGGTGTCTCACAGTCCCTCCCTCTCAGGGAGATATCTGTACACTGACTGGTGTCTCTCAGTCCCTGTCTCTCAGGGAGATATCTGTGCACTGAGTGGTGTCTCTCAGTCCCTCTCTCTCAGGGAGATATCTGTACACTGAGTGGTGTCTCTCAGTCCCTCTCTCTCAGGGAGGTATCTGTCCACTGAGTGGTGTCTCTCAGTCCCTGTCTCTCAGGGACATATATGTACACTGACTGGTGTCTCTCAGTCCCTCTCTCTCAGGGAGATATCTGTACACTGACTGGTGTCTCTCAGTCCCTCTCTCTCAGGGAGATATCTGTACACTGAGTGGTGTCTCACAGCCCCTGTCTCTCAGGGAGATATCTGTACACTGACTGGTGTCTCTCAGTCCCTGTCTCTCAGGGAGAAATCTGTACACTGAGTGGTGTCTCTCATTCCCTCTCTCTCAGGGAGATATCTGTACACTGACTGGTGTCTCTCAGTCCCTGTCTCTCAGGGAGATATCTGTACACTGAGTGGTGTCTCTCAGTCCCTCTCTCTCAGGGAGATATCTGTACACTGACTGGTGTCTCTCAGTCCCTGTCTCTCAGGGAGATATCTGTACACTGAGTGGTGTCTCACAGTCCCTCTCTCTCAGGGAGATATCTGTACACTGACTGGTGTCTCTCAGTCCCTCTCTCTCAGGGAGATATCAGTACGCTGACTGGTGTCTCTCAGTCCCTCTGTCTCAGGGAGATATCTGTACACTGACTGGTGTCTCTCAGTCCCTCTCTCTCAGGGAGATATCTGTACACTGACTGGTGTCTCTCAGTCCCTGTCTCTCAGGGAGATATATGTACACTGACTGGTGTCTCTCAGTCCCTGTCTCTCAGGGAGATATCTGTACACTGAGTGGTGTCTCTCAGTCCCTCTCTCTCAGGGAGATATCTGTACAATGAGTGGTGTCTCTCAGTCCCTGTCTCTCAGGGAGATATCTGTACAGTGAGTGGTGTCTCTCAGTCCCTCTCTCTCAGGGAGATATCTGTACTCTGACTGGTGTCTCTCAGTCCCTGTCTCTCAGGGAGATATCAGTACACTGAGTGGTGTCTCTCAGTCCCTCTCTCTCAGGGAGATATCTGTACACTGACTGGTGTCTCTCAGTCCCTCTCTCAGGGTGGTATCTGTACACTGAGTGGTATCTCTCAGTCCCTGTCTCTCAGGGAGATATCTGTACACTGACTGGTGTCTCTCAGTCCCTGTCTCTCAGGGAGCTTTATGTACACTGAGTGTTGTCTCTCAGGGAGATATCTGTACACTGAGTGTTGTCTCTCAGTCCCTCTCTCTCAGGGAGATATCTGTACACTGACTGGTGTCTCTCAGCCCCTCTCTCTCAGGGAGATATCTGT
Source organism: Heterodontus francisci (assembly GCF_036365525.1). Classification (NCBI taxonomy): domain Eukaryota; kingdom Metazoa; phylum Chordata; class Chondrichthyes; order Heterodontiformes; family Heterodontidae; genus Heterodontus; species Heterodontus francisci. Next base: position 2,016,733 of record NC_090384.1, read on the forward strand.
GCACTGAGTGGTGTCTCACAGTCCCTCTCTCTCAGGGAGATATCTGTACACTGACTGGTGTCTCTCAGTCCCTGTCTCTCAGGGAGATATCTGTACACTGAGTGGTGTCTCTCAGTCCCTCTCTCTCAGGGAGATATCTGTACTCTGACTGGTGTCTCTCAGTCCCTGTCTCTGAGGGAGATATCTGTACACTGAGTGGTGTCTCTCAGTCCCTCTCTCTCAGGGAGATATCTGTACACTGACTGGTGTCTCTCAGTCCCTCTCTCTCAGGGAGATATCTGTCCACTGAGTGGTGTCTCTCAGTCCCTCTCTCTCAGGGAGATATCTGTCCACTGAGTGGTGTCTCTCAGACCCTGTCTCTCAGCAAGATATATGTACACTGACTGGTGTCTCTCAGTCCCTCTCTCTCCGGGAGATATCTGTACACTGGCTGGTGTCTCTCAGTCCCTCTCTCTCAGTGAGATATCTGTACACTGAGTGGTGTCTCACAGCCCCTGTCTCTCAGGGAGATATCTGTACACTGAGTGGTGTCTCTCAGTCCCTCTCTCTCAGGGAGATATCTGTACACTGACTGGTGTCTCTCAGTCCCTGTCTCTCAGGGAGATATCAGTACACTGAGTGGTGTCTCTCAGTCCCTCTCTCTCAGGGAGATATCTGTACACTGACTGGTGTCTCTCAGTCCCTCTCTCAGGGTGGTATCTGTACACTGAGTGGTGTCTCTCAGTCCCTGTCTCTCAGGGAGATATCTTTACACTGACTGGTGTCTCTCAGTCCCTGTCTCTCAGGGAGCTTTATGTACACTGAGTGGTGTCTGTCAGGGAGATATCTGTACACTGAGTGTTGTCTCTCAGTCCCTCTCTCTCAGGGAGATATCTGTACACTGACTGGTGTCTCTCAGCCCCTCTCTCTCAGGGAGATATCTGTGCACTGAGTGGTGTCTCACAGTCCCTCTCTCTCAGGGAGATATCTGTACACTGACTGGTGTCTCTCAGTCCCTGTCTCTCAGGGAGATATCTGTACACTGAGTGGTGTCTCTCAGTCCCTCTCTCTCAGGGAGATATCTGTACTCTGACTGGTGTTCTCAGTCCCTGTCTCTAAGGGAGATATCTGTACACTGAGTGGTGTCTCTCAGTCCCTCTCTCTCAGGGAGATATCTGTACACTGACTGGTCTCTCTCAGTCCCTCTCTCTCAGGGAGATATCTGACCACTGAGTGGTGTCTCTCAGTCCCTCTCTCTCAGGGAGATATCTGTACACTGAGTGGTGTCTCTCAGTCCCTGTCTCTCAGGGAGATATATGTAAACTGACTGGTGTCTCTCAGTCCCTCTCTCTCAGGGAGATATCTGTACACTGACTGGTGTCTCTCAGTCCCTCTCTCTCAGTGAGATATCTGTACACTGAGTGGTGTCTCACAGCCCCTGTCTCTCAGGGAGATATCTGTACACTGAGTGGTGTCTCTCAGTCCCTCTCTCTCAGGGAGATATCTGTACACTGACTGGTGTCTCTCAGTCCCTTTCTCTCAGGGAGATATCTGTACACTGAGTGGTGTCTCACAGTCCCTCTCTCTCAGGGAGACATCTGTACACTGACTGGTGTCTCTCAGTCCCTGTCTCTCAGGGAGATATCTGTACACTGAGTGGTGTCTCTCAGTCCCTGTCTGTCAGGGAGATATATGTACACTGAGTGGTGTCTCTCAGTCCCTGTCTCTCAGGGAGATATCTGTACACTGAGTGGTGTCTCTCAGACCCTGTCTCTCAGGGCGATATCTGTACACTGACTGGTGTCTCTCAGTCCCTCTCTCTCAGGGAGATATCTGTACACTGAGTGGTGTCTCACAGTCCCTCTCTCTCAGGGAGATATCTGTACACTGACTGGTGTCTCTTAGTCCCTCTCTCTCAGGGAGATATATGTGCACTGACTGGTGTCTCTCAGTCCCTCTCTCGGGGAGGTATCTGTACACTGAGTGGTGTCTCTCAGTCCCTGTCTCTCAGGGAGATATATGTACACTGACTGGTGTCTCTCAGTCCTTGTCTCTCAGGGAGATATCTGTACACTGAGTGGTGTCTCTCAGTCCCTCTCTCTCAGGGTGATATCTGTACACTGAGTGGTGTCTCTCAGTCCCTGTCTCTCAGGGAGATATATGCGCACTGACTGGTGTCTCTCAGTCCCTGTCTCTCAGGGAGATATCGGTACACTGAGTGGTGTCTCTCAGTCCCTCTCTCTCAGGGAGATATCTGTACAATGAGTGGTGTCTCTCAGTCCCTGTCTCTCAGGGAGATATCTGTACAGTGATTGGTGTCTCTCAGTCCCCCTCTCTCAGGGAGATATCTGTACGCAGCCTGGTGTCTCTCAGTCCATCTGTCTCAGGGAGATATCTGTACACTGACTGGTGTCTCTCAGTCCCTCTCTCTCAGGGAGATATCTGTACACTGACTGGTGTCTCTCAGTCCCTGTCTCTCAGGGAGATATATGTACACTGACTGGTGTCTCACAGTCCCTCTCTCTCAGGGAGATATCTGTACACTGAGTGGTGTCTCTCAGTCCCTCTCTCTCAGGGAGATATCTGTACAATGAGTGGTGTCTCTCAGTCCCTGTCTCTCAGGGAGATATCTGTACAGTGAGTGGTGTCTCTCAGTCCCTCTCTCTCAGGGAGATATCTGTACTCTGACTGGTGTCTCTCAGTCCCTGTCTCTCAGGGAGATATCAGTACACTGAGTGGTGTCTCTCAGTCCCTCTCTCTCAGGGAGATATCTGTACACTGACTGGTGTCTCTCAGTCCCTCTCTCAGGGTGGTATCTGTACACTGAGTGGTATCTCTCAGTCCCTGTCTCTCAGGGAGATATCTGTACACTGACTGGTGTCTCTCAGTCCCTGTCTCTCAGGGAGCTTTATGTACACTGAGTGGTGTCTCTCAGGGAGATATCTGTACACTGAGTGTTGTCTCTCAGTCCCTCTCTCTCAGGGAGATATCTGTACACTGACTGGTGTCTCTCAGCCCCTCTCTCTCAGGGAGATATCTGTGCACTGAGTAGTGTCTCACAGTCCCTCTCTCTCAGGGAGATATCTGTACACTGACTGGTGTCTCTCAGTCCCTGTCTCTCAGGGAGATATCTGTACACTGAGTGGTGTCTCTCAGTCCCTCTCTCTCAGGGAGATATCTGTACTCTGACTGGTGTCTCTCAGTCCCTGTCTTTGAGGGAGATATCTGTACACTGAGTGGTGTCTCTCAGTCCCTCTCTCTCAGGGAGATATCTGTACACTGACTGGTGTCTCACAGTCCCTCTCTCTCAGGGAGATATCTGTCCACTGAGTGGTGTCTCTCAGTCCCTCTCTCTCAGGGAGATATCTGTCCACTGAGTGGTGTCTCTCAGTCCCTGTCTCTCAGGGAGATATATGTACACTGACTGGTGTCTCTCAGTCCCTCTCTCTCAGGGAGATATCTGTACACTGGCTGGTGTCTCTCAGTCCCTCTCTCTCAGTGAGATATCTGTACACTGAGTGGTGTCTCACAGCCCCTGTCTCTCAGGGAGATATCTGTACACTGAGTGGTGTCTCTCAGTCCCTCTCTCTCAGGGAGATATCTGTACACTGACTGGTATCTCTCAGTCCCTTTCTCTCAGGGAGATATCTGTACTCTGAGTGGTGTCTCACAGTCCCTCTCTCTCAGGGAGACATCTGTACACTGACTGGTGTCTCTCAGTCCCTGTCTCTCAGGGAGATATCTGTACACTGAGTGGTGTCTCTCAGTCCCTGTCTGTCAGGGAGATATCTGTACACTGACTGGTGTCTCTCAGTCCCTCTCTCTCAGGGAGATATCTGTACACTGAGTGGCGTCTCTCAGTTCCTGTCTCTCAGGGAGATATCTGTACACTGAATGGTGTCTCTCAGTCCCTCTCTCTCAGGGAGATATCTGTACTCTGACTGGTGTCTCTCAGTCCCTGTCTCTCAGGGAGATATCTGTGCACTGAGTGGTGTCTCTCAGTCCCTCTCTCTCAGGGAGATATCTGTACACTGACTGGTGTCTCTCAGTCCCTCTCTCTCAGGGAGGTATCTGTCCACTGAGTGGTGTCTCTCAGTCCCTGTCTCTCAGGGACATATATGTACACTGACTGGTGTCTCTCAGTCCCTCTCTCTCAGGGATATATCTGTCCACTGAGTGGTGTCTCACAGCCCCTGTCTCTCAGGGAGATATCTGTACACTGACTGGTGTCTCTCAGTCCCTGTCTCTCAGGGAGAAATCTGTACACTGAGTGGTGTCTCTCAGTCCCTCTCTCTCAGGGAGATATCTGTACACTGACTGGTGTCTCTCAGTCCCTGTCTCTCAGGGAGATATCTGTACACTGAGTGGTGTCTCTCAGTCCCTCTCTCTCAGGGAGATATTTGTACAGTGACTGGTGTCTCTCAGTCCCTGTCTCTCAGGGAGATATCTGTACACTGAGTGGTGTCTCACAGTCCCTCTCTCTCAGGGAGATATCTGTACACTGACTGGTGTCTCTCAGTCCCTCTCTCTCAGGGAGATATCTGTACGCTGACTGGTGTCTCTCAGTCCCTCTCTCTCAGGGAGATATCTGTACAATGAGTGGTGTCTCTCAGTCCCTGTCTCTCAGGGAGATATCTGTACAGTGAGTGGTGTCTCTCAGTCCCTCTCTCTCAGGGAGATATCTGTACTCTGACTCGTGTCTCTCAGTCCCTGTCTCTCAGGGAGATATCAGTACACTGAGTGGTGTCTCTCAGTCCCTCTCTCTCAGGGAGATATCTGTACACTGACTGGTGTCTCTCAGTCCCTCTCTCAGAGGTATCTGTACACTGAGTGGTATCTCTCAGTCCCTGTCTCTCAGGGAGATATCTGTACACTGACTGGTGTCTCTCAGTCCCTGTCTCTCAGGGAGCTTTATGTACACTGAGTGGTGTCTCTCAGGGAGATATCTGTACACTGAGTGTTGTCTCTCAGTCCCTCTCTCTCAGGGAGATATCTGTACACTGACTGGTGTCTCTCAGCCCCTCTCTCTCAGGGAGATATCTGTGCACTGAGTAGTGTCTCACAGTCCCTCTCTCTCAGGGAGATATCTGTACACTGACTGGTGTCTCTCAGTCCCTGTCTCTCAGGGAGATATCTGTACACTGAGTGGTGTCTCTCAGTCCCTCTCTCTCAGGGAGATATCTGTACTCTGACTGGTGTCTCTCAGTCCCTGTCTCTGAGGGAGATATCTGTACACTGAGTGGTGTCTCTCAGTCCCTCTCTCTCAGGGAGATATCTGTACACTGACTGGTGTCTCTCAGTCCCTCTCTCTCAGGGAGATATCTGTCCACTGAGTGGTGTCTCTCAGTCCCTCTCTCTCAGGGAGATATCTGTCCACTGAGTGGTGTCTCTCAGTCCCTGTCTCTCAGGGAGATATATGTACACTGACTGGTGTCTCTCAGTCCCTCTCTCTCAGGGAGATATCTGTACACTGAGTGGTGTCTCACAGTCCCTCTCTCTCAGGGAGATATCTGTACTCTGACTGGTGTCTCACAGTCCCTCTCTCTCAGGGAGACATCTGTACACTGACTGGTGTCTCTCAGTCCCTGTCTCTCAGGGAGATATCTGTACACTGAGTGGTGTCTCTCAGTCCCTGTCTGTCAGGGAGATATATGTACACTGAGTGGTGTCTCTCAGTCCCTGTCTCTCAGGGAGATATCTGTACACTGAGTGGTGTCTCTCAGACCCTGTCTCTCAGGGCGATATCTGTACACTGACTGGTGTCTCTCAGTCCCTCTCTCTCAGGGAGATATCTGTACACTGAGTGGTGTCTCACAGTCCCTCTCTCTCAGGGAGATATCTGTACACTGACTGGTGTCTCTTAGTCCCTCTCTCTCAGGGAGATATATGTGCACTGACTGGTGTCTCTCAGTCCCTCTCTCGGGGAGGTATCTGTACACTGAGTGGTGTCTCTCAGTCCCTGTCTCTCAGGGAGATATATGTACACTGACTGGTGTCTCTCAGTCCTTGTCTCTCAGGGAGATATCTGTACACTGAGTGGTGTCTCTCAGTCCCTCTCTCTCAGGGTGATATCTGTACACTGAGTGGTGTCTCTCAGTCCCTGTCTCTCAGGGAGATATATGCGCACTGACTGGTGTCTCTCAGTCCCTGTCTCTCAGGGAGATATCGGTACACTGAGTGGTGTCTCTCAGTCCCTCTCTCTCAGGGAGATATCTGTACAATGAGTGGTGTCTCTCAGTCCCTGTCTCTCAGGGAGATATCTGTACAGTGATTGGTGTCTCTCAGTCCCCCTCTCTCAGGGAGATATCTGTACGCAGCCTGGTGTCTCTCAGTCCATCTGTCTCAGGGAGATATCTGTACACTGACTGGTGTCTCTCAGTCCCTCTCTCTCAGGGAGATATCTGTACACTGACTGGTGTCTCTCAGTCCCTGTCTCTCAGGGAGATATATGTACACTGACTGGTGTCTCACAGTCCCTCTCTCTCAGGGAGATATCTGTACACTGAGTGGTGTCTCTCAGTCCCTCTCTCTCAGGGAGATATCTGTACAATGAGTGGTGTCTCTCAGTCCCTGTCTCTCAGGGAGATATCTGTACAGTGAGTGGTGTCTCTCAGTCCCTCTCTCTCAGGGAGATATCTGTACTCTGACTGGTGTCTCTCAGTCCCTGTCTCTCAGGGAGATATCAGTACACTGAGTGGTGTCTCTCAGTCCCTCTCTCTCAGGGAGATATCTGTACACTGACTGGTGTCTCTCAGTCCCTCTCTCAGGGTGGTATCTGTACACTGAGTGGTATCTCTCAGTCCCTGTCTCTCAGGGAGATATCTGTACACTGACTGGTGTCTCTCAGTCCCTGTCTCTCAGGGAGCTTTATGTACACTGAGTGGTGTCTCTCAGGGAGATATCTGTACACTGAGTGTTGTCTCTCAGTCCCTCTCTCTCAGGGAGATATCTGTACACTGACTGGTGTCTCTCAGCCCCTCTCTCTCAGGGAGATATCTGTGCACTGAGTAGTGTCTCACAGTCCCTCTCTCTCAGGGAGATATCTGTACACTGACTGGTGTCTCTCAGTCCCTGTCTCTCAGGGAGATATCTGTACACTGAGTGGTGTCTCTCAGTCCCTCTCTCTCAGGGAGATATCTGTACTCTGACTGGTGTCTCTCAGTCCCTGTCTTTGAGGGAGATATCTGTACACTGAGTGGTGTCTCTCAGTCCCTCTCTCTCAGGGAGATATCTGTACACTGACTGGTGTCTCACAGTCCCTCTCTCTCAGGGAGATATCTGTCCACTGAGTGGTGTCTCTCAGTCCCTCTCTCTCAGGGAGATATCTGTCCACTGAGTGGTGTCTCTCAGTCCCTGTCTCTCAGGGAGATATATGTACACTGACTGGTGTCTCTCAGTCCCTCTCTCTCAGGGAGATATCTGTACACTGGCTGGTGTCTCTCAGTCCCTCTCTCTCAGTGAGATATCTGTACACTGAGTGGTGTCTCACAGCCCCTGTCTCTCAGGGAGATATCTGTACACTGAGTGGTGTCTCTCAGTCCCTCTCTCTCAGGGAGATATCTGTACACTGACTGGTATCTCTCAGTCCCTTTCTCTCAGGGAGATATCTGTACTCTGAGTGGTGTCTCACAGTCCCTCTCTCTCAGGGAGACATCTGTACACTGACTGGTGTCTCTCAGTCCCTGTCTCTCAGGGAGATATCTGTACACTGAGTGGTGTCTCTCAGTCCCTGTCTGTCAGGGAGATATCTGTACACTGACTGGTGTCTCTCAGTCCCTCTCTCTCAGGGAGATATCTGTACACTGAGTGGCGTCTCTCAGTTCCTGTCTCTCAGGGAGATATCTGTACACTGAATGGTGTCTCTCAGTCCCTCTCTCTCAGGGAGATATCTGTACTCTGACTGGTGTCTCTCAGTCCCTGTCTCTCAGGGAGATATCTGTGCACTGAGTGGTGTCTCTCAGTCCCTCTCTCTCAGGGAGATATCTGTACACTGACTGGTGTCTCTCAGTCCCTCTCTCTCAGGGAGGTATCTGTCCACTGAGTGGTGTCTCTCAGTCCCTGTCTCTCAGGGACATATATGTACACTGACTGGTGTCTCTCAGTCCCTCTCTCTCAGGGATATATCTGTCCACTGAGTGGTGTCTCACAGCCCCTGTCTCTCAGGGAGATATCTGTACACTGACTGGTGTCTCTCAGTCCCTGTCTCTCAGGGAGAAATCTGTACACTGAGTGGTGTCTCTCAGTCCCTCTCTCTCAGGGAGATATCTGTACACTGACTGGTGTCTCTCAGTCCCTGTCTCTCAGGGAGATATCTGTACACTGAGTGGTGTCTCTCAGTCCCTCTCTCTCAGGGAGATATTTGTACAGTGACTGGTGTCTCTCAGTCCCTGTCTCTCAGGGAGATATCTGTACACTGAGTGGTGTCTCACAGTCCCTCTCTCTCAGGGAGATATCTGTACACTGACTGGTGTCTCTCAGTCCCTCTCTCTCAGGGAGATATCTGTACGCTGACTGGTGTCTCTCAGTCCCTCTCTCTCAGGGAGATATCTGTACAATGAGTGGTGTCTCTCAGTCCCTGTCTCTCAGGGAGATATCTGTACAGTGAGTGGTGTCTCTCAGTCCCTCTCTCTCAGGGAGATATCTGTACAGTGAGTGGTGTCTCTCAGTCCCTTTCTCTCAGGGAGATATCTGTACACTGAGTGGTGTCTCACAGTCCCTCTCTCTCAGGGAGACATCTGTACACTGACTGGTGTCTCTCAGTCCCTGTCTCTCAGGGAGATATCTGTACACTGAGTGGTGTCTCTCAGTCCCTGTCTGTCAGGGAGATATCTGTACACTGACTGGTGTCTCTCAGTCCCTCTCTCTCAGGGAGATATCTGTACACTGAGTGGCGTCTCTCAGTTCCTGTCTCTCAGGGAGATATCTGTACACTGAATGGTGTCTCTCAGTCCCTCTCTCTCAGGGAGATATCTGTACTCTGACTGGTGTCTCTCAGTCCCTGTCTCTCAGGGAGATATCTGTGCACTGAGTGGTGTCTCTCAGTCCCTCTCTCTCAGGGAGATATCTGTACACTGACTGGTGTCTCTCAGTCCCTCTCTCTCAGGGAGGTATCTGTCCACTGAGTGGTGTCTCTCAGTCCCTGTCTCTCAGGGACATATATGTACACTGACTGGTGTCTCTCAGTCCCTCTCTCTCAGGGATATATCTGTACACTGACTGGTGTCTCTCAGTCCCTCTCTCTCAGGGAGATATCTGTCCACTGAGTGGTGTCTCACAGCCCCTGTCTCTCAGGGAGATATCTGTACACTGACTGGTGTCTCTCAGTCCCTGTCTCTCAGGGAGAAATCTGTACACTGAGTAGTGTCTCTCAGTCCCTCTCTCTCAGGGAGATATCTGTACAATGAGTGGTGTCTCTCAGTCCCTGTCTCTCAGGGAGATATCTGTACAGTGAGTGGTGTCTCTCAGTCCCTCTCTCTCAGGGAGATATCTGTACTCTGACTGGTGTCTCTCAGTCCCTGTCTCTCAGGGAGATATCAGTACACTGAGTGGTGTCTCTCAGTCCCTCTCTCTCAGGGAGATATCTGTACACTGACTGGTGTCTCTCAGTCCCTCTCTCAGGGTGGTATCTGTACACTGAGTGGTATCTCTCAGTCCCTGTCTCTCAGGGAGATATCTGTACACTGACTGGTGTCTCTCAGTCCCTGTCTCTCAGGGAGCTTTATGTACACTGAGTGGTGTCTCTCAGGGAGATATCTGTACACTGAGTGTTGTCTCTCAGTCCCTCTCTCTCAGGGAGATATCTGTACACTGACTGGTGTCTCTCAGCCCCTCTCTCTCAGGGAGATATCTGTGCACTGAGTAGTGTCTCACAGTCCCTCTCTCTCAGGGAGATATCTGTACACTGACTGGTGTCTCTCAGTCCCTGTCTCTCAGGGAGATATCTGTACACTGAGTGGTGTCTCTCAGTCCCTCTCTCTCAGGGAGATATCTGTACTCTGACTGGTGTCTCTCAGTCCCTGTCTTTGAGGGAGATATCTGTACACTGAGTGGTGTCTCTCAGTCCCTCTCTCTCAGGGAGATATCTGTACACTGACTGGTGTCTCACAGTCCCTCTCTCTCAGGGAGATATCTGTCCACTGAGTGGTGTCTCTCAGTCCCTCTCTCTCAGGGAGATATCTGTCCACTGAGTGGTGTCTCTCAGTCCCTGTCTCTCAGGGAGATATATGTACACTGACTGGTGTCTCTCAGTCCCTCTCTCTCAGGGAGATATCTGTACACTGGCTGGTGTCTCTCAGTCCCTCTCTCTCAGTGAGATATCTGTACACTGAGTGGTGTCTCACAGCCCCTGTCTCTCAGGGAGATATCTGTACACTGAGTGGTGTCTCTCAGTCCCTCTCTCTCAGGGAGATATCTGTACACTGACTGGTATCTCTCAGTCCCTTTCTCTCAGGGAGATATCTGTACTCTGAGTGGTGTCTCACAGTCCCTCTCTCTCAGGGAGACATCTGTACACTGACTGGTGTCTCTCAGTCCCTGTCTCTCAGGGAGATATCTGTACACTGAGTGGTGTCTCTCAGTCCCTGTCTGTCAGGGAGATATCTGTACACTGACTGGTGTCTCTCAGTCCCTCTCTCTCAGGGAGATATCTGTACACTGAGTGGCGTCTCTCAGTTCCTGTCTCTCAGGGAGATATCTGTACACTGAATGGTGTCTCTCAGTCCCTCTCTCTCAGGGAGATATCTGTACTCTGACTGGTGTCTCTCAGTCCCTGTCTCTCAGGGAGATATCTGTGCACTGAGTGGTGTCTCTCAGTCCCTCTCTCTCAGGGAGATATCTGTACACTGACTGGTGTCTCTCAGTCCCTCTCTCTCAGGGAGGTATCTGTCCACTGAGTGGTGTCTCTCAGTCCCTGTCTCTCAGGGACATATATGTACACTGACTGGTGTCTCTCAGTCCCTCTCTCTCAGGGATATATCTGTCCACTGAGTGGTGTCTCACAGCCCCTGTCTCTCAGGGAGATATCTGTACACTGACTGGTGTCTCTCAGTCCCTGTCTCTCAGGGAGAAATCTGTACACTGAGTGGTGTCTCTCAGTCCCTCTCTCTCAGGGAGATATCTGTACACTGACTGGTGTCTCTCAGTCCCTGTCTCTCAGGGAGATATCTGTACACTGAGTGGTGTCTCTCAGTCCCTCTCTCTCAGGGAGATATTTGTACAGTGACTGGTGTCTCTCAGTCCCTGTCTCTCAGGGAGATATCTGTACACTGAGTGGTGTCTCACAGTCCCTCTCTCTCAGGGAGATATCTGTACACTGACTGGTGTCTCTCAGTCCCTCTCTCTCAGGGAGATATCTGTACGCTGACTGGTGTCTCTCAGTCCCTCTCTCTCAGGGAGATATCTGTACAATGAGTGGTGTCTCTCAGTCCCTGTCTCTCAGGGAGATATCTGTACAGTGAGTGGTGTCTCTCAGTCCCTCTCTCTCAGGGAGATATCTGTACTCTGACTCGTGTCTCTCAGTCCCTGTCTCTCAGGGAGATATCAGTACACTGAGTGGTGTCTCTCAGTCCCTCTCTCTCAGGGAGATATCTGTACACTGACTGGTGTCTCTCAGTCCCTCTCTCAGAGGTATCTGTACACTGAGTAGTATCTCTCAGTCCCTGTCTCTCAGGGAGATATCTGTACACTGACTGGTGTCTCTCAGTCCCTGTCTCTCAGGGAGCTTTATGTACACTGAGTGGTGTCTCTCAGGGAGATATCTGTACACTGAGTGTTGTCTCTCAGTCCCTCTCTCTCAGGGAGATATCTGTACACTGACTGGTGTCTCTCAGCCCCTCTCTCTCAGGGAGATATCTGTGCACTGAGTAGTGTCTCACAGTCCCTCTCTCTCAGGGAGATATCTGTACACTGACTGGTGTCTCTCAGTCCCTGTCTCTCAGGGAGATATCTGTACACTGAGTGGTGTCTCTCAGTCCCTCTCTCTCAGGGAGATATCTGTACTCTGACTGGTGTCTCTCAGTCCCTGTCTCTGAGGGAGATATCTGTACACTGAGTGGTGTCTCTCAGTCCCTCTCTCTCAGGGAGATATCTGTACACTGACTGGTGTCTCTCAGTCCCTCTCTCTCAGGGAGATATCTGTCCACTGAGTGGTGTCTCTCAGTCCCTCTCTCTCAGGGAGATATCTGTCCACTGAGTGGTGTATCTCAGTCCCTGTCTCTCAGGGAGATATATGTACACTGACTGGTGTCTCTCAGTCCCTCTCTCTCAGGGAGATATCTGTACACTGGCTGGTGTCTCTCAGTCCCTCTCTCTCAGTGAGATATCTGTACACTGAGTGGTGTCTCACAGCCCCTGTCTCTCAGGGAGATATCTGTACACTGAGTGGTGTCTCTCAGTCCCTCTCTCTCAGGGAGATATCTGTACACTGACTGGTATCTCTCAGTCCCTTTCTCTCAGGGAGATATCTGTACACTGAGTGGTGTCTCACAGTCCCTCTCTCTCAGGGAGACATCTGTACACTGACTGGTGTCTCTCAGTCCCTGTCTCTCAGGGAGATATCTGTACACTGAGTGGTGTCTCTCAGTCCCTGTCTGTCAGGGAGATATCTGTACACTGACTGGTGTCTCTCAGTCCCTCTCTCTCAGGGAGATATCTGTACACTGAGTGGCGTCTCTCAGTTCCTGTCTCTCAGGGAGATATCTGTACACTGAATGGTGTCTCTCAGTCCCTCTCTCTCAGGGAGATATCTGTACTCTGACTGGTGTCTCTCAGTCCCTGTCTCTCAGGGAGATATCTGTGCACTGAGTGGTGTCTCTCAGTCCCTCTCTCTCAGGGAGATATCTGTACACTGACTGGTGTCTCTCAGTCCCTCTCTCTCAGGGAGGTATCTGTCCACTGAGTGGTGTCTCTCAGTCCCTGTCTCTCAGGGACATATATGTACACTGACTGGTGTCTCTCAGTCCCTCTCTCTCAGGGATATATCTGTACACTGACTGGTGTCTCTCAGTCCCTCTCTCTCAGGGAGATATCTGTCCACTGAGTGGTGTCTCACAGCCCCTGTCTCTCAGGGAGATATCTGTACACTGACTGGTGTCTCTCAGTCCCTGTCTCTCAGGGAGAAATCTGTACACTGAGTAGTGTCTCTCAGTCCCTCTCTCTCAGGGAGATATCTGTACACTGACTGGTGTCTCTCAGTCCCTCTCTCTCAGGGAGGTATCTGTCCACTGAGTGGTGTCTGTCAGTCCCTGTCTCTCAGGGACATATATGTACACTGACTGGTGTCTCTCAGTCCCTCTCTCTCAGGGATATATCTGTACACTGACTGGTGTCTCTCAGTCCCTCTCTCTCAGGGAGATATCTGTCCACTGAGTGGTGTCTCACAGCCCCTGTCTCTCAGGGAGATATCTGTACACTGACTGGTGTCTCTCAGTCCCTGTCTCTCAGGGAGAAATCTGTACACTGAGTAGTGTCTCTCAGTCCCTCTCTCTCAGGGAGATATCTGTACACTGACTGGTGTCTCTCAGTCCCTGTCTCTCAGGGAGATATCTGTACACTGAGTGGTGTCTCTCAGTCCCTCTCTCTCAGGGAGATATTTGTACAGTGACTGGTGTCTCTCAGTCCCTGTCTCTCAGGGAGATATCTGTACACTGAGTGGTGTCTCACAGTCCCTCTCTCTCAGGGAGATATCTGTACACTGACTGGTGTCTCTCAGTCCCTCTCTCTCAGGTAGATATCTGTACGCTGACTGGTGTCTCTCAGTCCCTCTGTCTCAGGGAGATATCTGTACACTGACTGGTGTCTCTCAGTCCCTCTCTCTCAGGGAGATATCTGTACACTGACTGGTGTCTCTCAGTCCCTGTCTCTCAGGGAGATATATGTACACTGACTGGTGTCTCTCAGTCCCTGTCTCTCAGGGAGATATCTGTACACTGAGTGGTGTCTCTCAGTCCCTCTCTCTCAGGGAGATATCTGTACAATGAGTGGTGTCTCTCAGTCCCTGTCTCTCAGGGAGATATCTGTACAGTGAGTGGTGTCTCTCAGTCCCTCTCTCTCAGGGAGATATCTGTACTCTGACTGGTGTCTCTCAGTCCCTGTCTCTCAGGGAGATATCTGTACACTGAGTGGTGTCTCTCAGTCCCTCTCTCTCAGGGAGATATCTGTACACTGACTGGTGTCTCTCAGTCCCTCTCTCAGGGTGGTATCTGTACACTGAGTGGTATCTCTCAGTCCCTGTCTCTCAGGGAGATATCTGTACACTGACTGGTATCTCTCAGTCCCTGTCTCTCAGGGAGCTTTATGTACACTGAGTGGTGTCTCTCAGGGAGATATCTGTACACTGAGTGGTGTCTCTCAGTCCCTCTCTCTCAGGGAGATATCTGTACACTGACTGGTGTCTCTCAGTCCCTGTCTCTCAGGGAGATATCTGTACATTGAGTGGTGTCTCACAGTCCCTCTCTCTCAGGGAGATATCTGTACTCTGACTGGTGTCTCTCAGTCCCTCTCTCTCAGGGAGATATCTGTACGCTGACTGGTGTCTCTCAGTCCCTCTGTCTCAGGGAGATATCTGTACACTGACTGGTGTCTCTCAGTCCCTCTCTCTCAGGGAGATATCTGTACACTGACTGGTGTCTCTCAGTCCCTGTCTCTCAGGGAGATATATGTACACTGACTGGTGTCTCTCAGTCCCTGTCTCTCAGGGAGATATCTGTACACTGAGTGGTGTCTCTCAGTCCCTCTCTCTCAGGGAGATATCTGTACAATGAGTGGTGTCTCTCAGTCCCTGTCTCTCAGGGAGATATCTGTACAGTGAGTGGTGTCTCTCAGTCCCTCTCTCTCAGGGAGATATCTGTACTCTGACTGGTGTCTCTCAGTCCCTGTCTCTCAGGGAGATATCAGTACACTGAGTGGTGTCTCTCAGTCCCTCTCTCTCAGGGAGATATCTGTACACTGACTGGTGTCTCTCAGTCCCTCTCTCAGGGTGGTATCTGTACACTGAGTGGTATCTCTCAGTCCCTGTCTCTCAGGGAGATATCTGTACACTGACTGGTATCTCTCAGTCCCTGTCTCTCAGGGAGCTTTATGTACACTGAGTGGTGTCTCTCAGGGAGATATCTGTACACTGAGTGTTGTCTCACAGTCCCTCTCTCTCAGGGAGATATCTGTACACTGACTGGTGTCTCTCAGCCCCTCTCTCTCAGGGAGATATCTGTGCACTGAGTAGTGTCTCACAGTCCCTCTCTCTCAGGGAGATATCTGTACACTGACTGGTGTCTCTCAGTCCCTGTCTCTCAGGGAGATATCTGTACACTGAGTGGTGTCTCTCAGTCCCTCTCTCTCAGGGAGATATCTGTACTCTGACTGGTGTCTCTCAGTCCCTGTCTCTGAGGGAGATATCTGTACACTGAGTGGTGTCTCTCAGTCCCTCTCTCTCAGGGAGATATCTGTACACTGACTGGTGTCTCTCAGTCCCTCTCTCTCAGGGAGATATCTGTCCACTGAGTGGTGTCTCTCAGTCCCTCTCTCTCAGGGAGATATCTGTCCACTGAGTGGTGTCTCTCAGTCCCTGTCTCTCAGGGAGATATATGTACACTGACTGGTGTCTCTCAGTCCCTCTCTCTCAGGGAGATATCTGTACACTGGCTGGTGTCTCTCAGTCCCTCTCTCTCAGTGAGATATCTGTACACTGAGTGGTGTCTCACAGCCCCTGTCTCTCAGGGAGATATCTGTACACTGAGTGGTGTCTCTCAGTCCCTCTCTCTCAGGGAGATATCTGTACACTGACTGGTATCTCTCAGTCCCTTTCTCTCAGGGAGATATCTGTACACTGAGTGGTGTCTCACAGTCCCTCTCTCTCAGGGAGACATCTGTACACTGACTGGTGTCTCTCAGTCCCTGTCTCTCAGGGAGATATCTGTACACTGAGTGGTGTCTCTCAGTCCCTGTCTGTCAGGGAGATATCTGTACACTGACTGGTGTCTCTCAGTCCCTCTCTCTCAGGGAGATATCTGTACACTGAGTGGCGTCTCTCAGTTCCTGTCTCTCAGATAGATATCTGTACACTGAATGGTGTCTCTCAGTCCCTCTCTCTCAGGGAGATATCTGTACTCTGACTGGTGTCTCTCAGTCCCTGTCTCTCAGGGAGATATCTGTGCACTGAGTGGTGTCTCTCAGTCCCTCTCTCTCAGGGAGATATCTGTACACTGACTGGTGTCTCTCAGTCCCTCTCTCTCAGGGAGGTATCTGTCCACTGAGTGGTGTCTCTCAGTCCCTGTCTCTCAGGGACATATATGTACACTGACTGGTGTCTCTCAGTCCCTCTCTCTCAGGGATATATCTGTACACTGACTGGTGTCTCTCAGTCCCTCTCTCTCAGGGAGATATCTGTCCACTGAGTGGTGTCTCACAGCCCCTGTCTCTCAGGGAGATATCTGTACACTGACTGGTGTCTCTCAGTCCCTGTCTCTCAGGGAGAAATCTGTACACTGAGTAGTGTCTCTCAGTCCCTCTCTCTCAGGGAGATATCTGTACACTGACTGGTGTCTCTCAGTCCCTGTCTCTCAGGGAGATATCTGTACACTGAGTGGTGTCTCTCAGTCCCTCTCTCTCAGGGAGATATTTGTACAGTGACTGGTGTCTCTCAGTCCCTGTCTCTCAGGGAGATATCTGTACACTGAGTGGTGTCTCACAGTCCCTCTCTCTCAGGGAGATATCTGTACACTGACTGGTGTCTCTCAGTCCCTCTCTCTCAGGGAGATATCTGTACGCTGACTGGTGTCTCTCAGTCCCTCTGTCTCAGGGAGATATCTGTACACTGACTGGTGTCTCTCAGTCCCTCTCTCTCAGGGAGATATCTGTACACTGACTGGTGTCTCTCAGTCCCTGTCTCTCAGGGAGATATATGTACACTGACTGGTGTCTCTCAGTCCCTGTCTCTCAGGGAGATATCTGTACACTGAGTGGTGTCTCTCAGGCCCTCTCTCTCAGGGAGATATCTGTACAATGAGTGGTGTCTCTCAGTCCCTGTCTCTCAGGGAGATATCTGTACAGTGAGTGGTGTCTCTCAGTCCCTCTCTCTCAGGGAGATATCTGTACTCTGACTGGTGTCTCTCAGTCCCTGTCTCTCAGGGAGATATCTGTACACTGAGTGGTGTCTCTCAGTCCCTCTCTCTCAGGGAGATATCTGTACACTGACTGGTGTCTCTCAGTCCCTCTCTCAGCGTGGTATCTGTACACTGAGTGGTATCTCACAGTCCCTGTCTCTCAGGGAGATATCTGTACACTGACTGGTATCTCTCAGTCCCTGTCTCTCAGGGAGCTTTATGTACACTGAGTGGTGTCTCTCAGGGAGATATCTGTACACTGAGTGGTGTCTCTCAGTCCCTCTCTCTCAGGGAGATATCTGTACACTGACTGGTGTCTCTCAGTCCCTGTCTCTCAGGGAGATATCTATACATTGAGTGGTGTCTCACAGTCCCTCTCTCTCAGGGAGATATCTGTACACTGACTGGTGTCTCTCAGTCCCTCTCTCTCAGGGAGATATCTGTACGCTGACTGGTGTCTCTCAGTCCCTCTGTCTCAGGGAGATATCTGTACACTGACTGGTGTCTCTCAGTCCCTCTCTCTCAGGGAGATATCTGTACACTGACTGGTGTCTCTCAGTCCCTGTCTCTCAGGGAGATATATGTACACTGACTGGTGTCTCTCAGTCCCTGTCTCTCAGGGAGATATCTGTACAGTGAGTGGTGTCTCTCAGTCCCTCTCTCTCAGGGAGATATCTGTACTCTGACTGGTGTCTCTCAGTCCCTGTCTCTCAGGGAGATATCAGTACACTGAGTGGTGTCTCTCAGTCCCTCTCTCTCAGGGAGATATCTGTACACTGACTGGTGTCTCTCAGTCCCTCTCTCAGGGTGGTATCTGTACACTGAGTGGTATCTCTCAGTCCCTGTCTCTCAGGGAGATATCTGTACACTGACTGGTATCTCTCAGTCCCTGTCTCTCAGGGAGCTTTATGTACACTGAGTGGTGTCTCTCAGGGAGATATCTGTACACTGAGTGTTGTCTCTCAGTCCCTCTCTCTCAGGGAGATATCTGTACACTGACTGGTGTCTCTCAGCCCCTCTCTCTCAGGGAGATATCTGTGCACTGAGTGGTGTCTCACAGTCCCTCTCTCTCAGGGAGATATCTGTACACTGAGTGGTGTCTCACAGCCCCTGTCTCTCAGGGAGATATCTGTACACTGAGTGTTGTCTCTCAGTCCCTCTCTCTCAGGGAGATATCTGTACACTGACTGGTGTCTCTCAGCCCCTCTCTCTCAGGGAGATATCTGTGCACTGAGTGGTGTCTCTCAGTCCCTGTCTCTCAGGGAGATATCTGTACACTGAGTGGTGTCTCACAGCCCCTGTCTCTCAGGGAGATATCTGTACACTGAGTGGTGTCTCTCAGTCCCTCTCTCTCAGGGAGATATCTGTACACTGACTGGTGTCTCTCAGTCCCTTTCTCTCAGGGAGATATCTGTACACTGAGTTGTGTCTCACAGTCCCTCTCTCTCAGGGAGACATCTGTACACTGACTGGTGTCTCTCAGTCCCTGTCTCTCAGGGAGATATCTGTACACTGAGTGGTGTCTCTCAGTCCCTGTCTGTCAGGGAGATATCTGTACACTGAGTGGTGTCTCTCAGTCCCTCTCTCTCAGGGAGATATCTGTACACTGACTGGTATCTCTCAGTCCCTGTCTCTCAGGGAGATATATGTACACTGACTGGTGTCTCTCAGTCCCTCTCTCGGGGAGGTATCTGTACACTGAGTGGTGTCTCTCAGTCCCTGTCTCTCAGGGAGATATATGTACACTGACTGGTGTCTCTCAGTCCTTGTCTCTAAGGGAGATATCTGTACACTGAGTGGTGTCTCTCAGTCCCTCTCTCTCAGGGAGATATCTGTACACTGAGTGGCGTCTCTCAGTTCCTGTCTCTCAGGGAGATATCTGTACACTGAATGGTGTCTCTCAGTCCCTCTCTCTCAGGGAGATATCTGTACTCTGACTGGTGTCTCTCAGTCCCTGTCTCTCAGGGAGATATCTGTGCACTGAGTGGTGTCTCTCAGTCCCTCTCTCTCAGGGAGATATCTGTACACTGACTGGTGTCTCTTAGTCCCTCTCTCTCAGGGAGGTATCTGTCCAATGAGTGGTGTCTCTCAGTCCCTGTCTCTCAGGGACATATATGTACACTGACTGGTGTCTCTCAGTCCCTCTCTCTCAGGGAGATATCTGTACACTGACTGGTGTCTCTCAGTCCCTCTCTCTCAGGGAGATATCTGTACACTGAGTGGTGTCTCACAGCCCCTGTCTCTCAGGGAGATATCTGTACACTGACTGGAGTCTCTCAGTCCCTGTCTCTCAGGGAGAAATCTGTACACTGAGTGGTGTCTCTCAGTCCCTGTCTCTCAGGGAGATATCTGTACACTGAGTGGTGTCTCTCAGTCCCTCTCTCTCAGGGAGATATCTGTACACTGACTGGTGTCTCTCAGTCCCTGTCTCTCAGGGAGATATCTGTACACTGAGTGGTGTCTCTCAGTCCCTCTCTCTCAGGGAGATATCTGTACACTGACTGGTGTCTCACAGCCCCTGTCTCTCAGGGAGATATCTGTACACTGTCTGGTGTCTCTCAATCCCTGTCTGTCAGGGAGATATCTATACACTGAGTGGTGTCTCTCAGTCCCTGTCTCTCAGGGAGCTTTATGTACACTGAGTTGTGTCTCTCAGGGAGATATCTGTACACTGACTGGTGTCTCTCAGTCCCTGTCTCTCAGGGAGATATCTCTGCACTGAGTGGTGTCTCTCAGTCCCTCTCTCTCAGGGAGATATCTGTACACTGACTGGTGTCTCTCAGTCCCTTTCTCTCAGGGAGATATCTGTACACTGACTGGTGTCTCACGGTCCCTCTCTCTCAGAGAGATATCTGTACACTGACTGGTGTCTCTCAGTCCCTGTCTCTCAGGGAGATATCTGTACACTGAGTGTTGTCGCTCAGTCCCTGTCTCTCAGGGAGATATATGTACACTGACTGGTGTCTCTCAGTCCCTCTCTTTCAGGGAGGGATCTGTACACTGACTGGTGTCTCTCAGTCCCTGTCTCTCAGGGAGATATATGTTCACTGACTGGTGTCTCTCAGTCCCTGTCTCTCAGGGAGATATCTGTACACTGAGTGGTGTCTCAGAGACCCTCTCTCTCAGGGAGATATCTGAACACTGAGTGGTGTCTCTCAGTCCCTGTGTCTCAGGGAGATATATGTACACTGACTGGTGTCTCTCAGTCCCTCTCTCTCAGGGAGGTATCTGTACACTGAGTGCTGTCTCTCAGTCCCTGTCTCTCAGGGAGATATAAGTACACTGACTGGTGTCTCTCACTCCCTCTCTCTCAGGGAGATATCTGTACACTGACTGGTGTCTCTCAGTCCCTCTCTCTCAGGGAGATATCTGTACACTGAGTGGTGTCTCACAGCCCCTGTCTCTCAGGGAGATATCTGTACACTGACTGGTGTCTCTCAGTCCATGTCTGTCAGGGAGATATCTATACACTGAGTGGTGTCTCTCAGTCCCTCTCTCTCAGGGAGATATCTGTACACTGACTGGTGTCTCTCAGTCCCTCTCTCTCAGGGAGATATCTGTACACTGAGTGGTGTCTCTCAGTCCCTGTCTCTCAGGGAGATATCTGTACACTGACTGGTGTCTCTCAGTCCCTGTCTCTCAGGGAGATATATGTACACTTACTGGTGTCTCTCAGGCCCTCTCTCTCAGGGAGGTTTCTGTACACTGAGTGGTGTCTCTCAGTCCCTGTCTCTCAGGGAGATATCTGTACACTGAGTGCTGTCTCTCAGTCCCTGTCTCTCAGGGAGATATCTGTACACTGAGTGGTGTCTCTCAGTACCTCTCTCTCAGGGAGATATCTGTACACTGACTGGTGTCTCTTAGTCCCTCTCTCTCAGGGAGATATCTGTACACTGACTGGTGTCTCTCAGGCCCTCTCTCTCAGGGAGATATCTGTACACTGACTGGTGTCTCATGGTCCCTCTCTCTCAGAGAGATATCTGTACACTGACTGGTGTCTCTCAGTCCCTCTCTCTCAGGGAGATATCTGTACACTGAGTGGTGTCTCTCAGTCCCTCTCTCTCAGGGAGATATCTGTACACTGAGTGGTGTCTCTCAGTCCCTGTCTCTCAGGGAGATATATGTACACTGACTGGTGTCTCTCAGTCCCTCTCTCTCAGGGAGGGATCTGTACACTGACTGGTGTCTTCAGTCCCTGTCTCTCAGGGAGATATCTGTACACTGAGTGGTGTCTCAGAGACCCTCTCTCTCAGAGAGATATCTGAACACTGAGTGGTGTCTCTCAGTCCCTGGGTCTCAGGGAGATATATGTTCACTGACTGGTGTCTCTCAGTCCCTCTCTCTCAGGGAGGTATCTGTACACTGAGTGCTGTCTCTCAGTCCCTGTCTCTCAGGGAGATATATGTACACTGGCTGGTGTCTCTCAGTCCCTCTCTCTCAGGGAGATATCTGTACACTGACTGGTGTCTCTCAGTCCCTCTCTCTCAGGGAGATATCTGTACACTGAGTGGTGTCTCACAGCCCCTGTCTCTCAGGGAGATATCTGTACACTGACTGGTGTCTCTCAGTCCCTGTCTCTCAGGGAGATATCTGTACACTGAGTGGTGTCTCTCAGTACCTCTCTCTCAGGGAGATATCTGTACACTGACTGGTGTCTCTCAGTCCCTGTCTCTCAGGGAGATATCTGTACACTGACTGGTGTCTCTCAGTCCCTCTCTCTCAGGGAGATATCTGTACACTGACTGGTGTCTCACAGTCCCTCTCTCTCAGAGAGATATCTGTACACTGATTGGTGTCTCTCAGTCCCTTTCTCTCAGGGAGATATCTGTACACTGAGTGGTGTCTCTCAGTCCCTCTCTCTCAAGGAGATATCTGTACATTGAGTGGTGTCTCTCAGTCCCTGTCTCTCAGGGAGATATATGTACACTGACTGGTGTCTCTCAGTCCCTCTCTCTCAGGGAGATATCTGTACACTGACTGGTGTCTCTCAGTCCCTCTCTCTCAGGGAGATATCTGTACACTGACTGGTGTCTCTCAGGCCCTCTCTCTCAGGGAGATATCTGTACACTGACTGGTGTCTCACAGTCCCTCTCTCTCAGAGAGATATCTGTACACTGACTGGTGTCTCTCAGTCCCTCTCTCTCAGGGAGATATCTGTACACTGAGTGGTGTCTCTCAGTCCATCTCTCTCAGGGAGATATCTGTACACTGAGTGGTGTCTCTCAGTCCCTGTCTCTCAGGGAGATATATGTACACTGACTGGTGTCTCTCAGTCCCTCTCTCTCAGGGAGGGATCTGTACACTGACTGGTGTCTCTCAGTCCCACTCTCTCAGGGAGATATCTGTACACTGAGTGGTGTCTCAGAGAACCTCTCTCTCAGGGAGATATCTGAACACTGAGTGGTGTCTCTCTGACCCTGTGTCTCAGGGAGATATATGTTCACTGACTGGTGTCTCTCAGTCCCTCTCTCTCAGGGAGGTATCTGTACACTGAGTGCTGTCTCTCAGTCCCTGTCTCTCAGGGAGATATATGTACACTGACTGGTGTCTCTCAGTCCCTCTCTCTCAGGGAGATATCTGTACATTGACTGGTGTCTCTCAGTCCCTCTCTCTCAGGGAGATATCTGTACACTGAGTGGTGTCTCACAGCCCCTGTCTCTCAGGGAGATATCTGTACACTGACTGGTGTCTCTCAGTCCCTGTCTGTCAGGGAGATATCTAGACACTGAGAGGTGTCTCTCAGTCCCTCTCTCTCAGGGAGATATCTGTACACTGACTGGTGTCTCTCAGTCCCTCTCTCTCAGGGAGATATCTGTACACTGACTGGTGTCTCTCAGTCCCTCTCTCTCAGGGAGATATCTGTACACTGACTGGTGTCTCTCAGTCCCTGTCTCTCAGGGAGATATATGTACCCTTACTGGTGTCTCTCAGTCCCTCTCTCTCAGGGAGGTATCTGTACACTGAGTGGTGTCTCTCAGTCCCTGTCTCTCAGGGAGATATATGTACACTGACTGGTGTCTCTCAGTCCCTCTCTCTCAGGGAGATATCTGTACACTGAGTGGTGTCTCTCAGTCCCTCTCTCTCAGGGAGATATCTGTACACTGAGTGGTGTCTCTCAGTCCCTGTCTCTCAGGGAGATATCTGTACACTGAGTGCTGTCTCTCAGTCCCTGTCTCTCAGGGAGATATCTGTACACTGAGTGGTGTCTCTCAGTACCTCTCTCTCAGGGAGATATCTGTACACTGACTGGTGTCTCTCAGTCCCTCTCTCTCAGGGAGATATCTGTACACTGACTGGTGTCTCTCAGGGCCTCTCTCTCAGGGAGATATCTGTACACTGACTGGTGTCTCACGGTCCCTCTCTCTCAGAGAGATATCTGTACACTGACTGGTGTCTCTCAGTCCCTCTCTCTCAGGGAGATATCTGTACACTGAGTGGTGTCTCTCAGTCTCTCTCTCTCAGGGAGATATCTGTACACTGAGTGGTGTCTCTCAGTCCCTGTCTCTCAGGGAGATATATGTACACTGACTGGTGTCTCTCAGTCCCTCTCTCTCAGGGAGGGATCTGTACACTGACTGGTGTCTCTCAGTCCCTGTCTCTCAGGGAGATATCTGTACACTGAGTGGTGTCTCAGAGACCCTCTCTCTCAGGGAGATATCTGAACACTGAGTGGTGTCTCTCAGTCCCTGTGTCTCAGGGAGATATATGTTCACTGACTGGTGTCTCTCAGTCCCTCTCTCTCAGGGAGGTATCTGTACACTGAGTGCCGTCTCTCAGTCCCTGTCTCTCAGGGAGATATATGTACACTGACTGGTGTCTCTCAGTCCCTCTCTCTCAGGGAGATATCTGTACACTGACTGGTGTCTCTCAGTCCCTCTCTCTCAGGGAGATATCTGTACACTGAGTGGTGTCTCACAGCCCCTGTCTCTCAGGGAGATATCTGTACACTGACTGGTGTCTCTCAGTCCCTGTCTGTCAGGGAGATATCTATACACTGAGTGGTGTCTCTCAGTCCCTCTCTCTCAGGGAGATATCTGTACACTGACTGGTGTCTCTCAGTCCCTCTCTCTCAGGGAGATATCTGTACACTGAGTGGTTTCTCTCAGTCCCTGTCTCTCAGGGAGATATCTGTACACTGACTGGTGTCTCTCAGTCCCTGTCTCTCAGGGAGATATCTGTACACTGACTGGTGTCTCTCAGTCCCTCTCTCTCAGGGAGATATCTGTACACTGACTGGTGTCTCACAGTCCCTCTCTCTCAGAGAGATATCTGTACACTGATTGGTGTCTCTCAGTCCCTTTCTCTCAGGGAGATATCTGTACACTGAGTGGTGTCTCTCAGTCCCTCTCTCTCAAGGAGATATCTGTACATTGAGTGGTGTCTCTCAGTCCCTGTCTCTCAGGGAGATATATGTACACTGACTGGTGTCTCTCAGTCCCTCTCTCTCAGGGAGATATCTGTACACTGACTGGTGTCTCTCAGTCCCTCTCTCTCAGGGAGATATCTGTACACTGACTGGTGTCTCTCAGTCCCTCTCTCTCAGGGAGATATCTGTACACTGACTGGTGTCTCTCAGGCCCTCTCTCTCAGGGAGATATCTGTACACTGACTGGTGTCTCACAGTCCCTCTCTCTCAGAGAGATATCTGTACACTGACTGGTGTCTCTCAGTCCCTCTCTCTCAGGGAGATATCTGTACACTGAGTGGTGTCTCTCAGTCCCTCTCTCTCAGGGAGATATCTGTACACTGAGTGGTGTCTCTCAGTCCCTGTCTCTCAGGGAGATATATGTACACTGACTGGTGTCTCTCAGTCCCTCTCTCTCAGGGAGGGATCTGTACACTGACTGGTGTCTCTCAGTCCCTGTCTCTCAGGGAGATATCTGTACACTGAGTGGTGTCTCAGAGACCCTCTCTCTCAGGGAGATATCTGAACAATGAGTGGTGTCTCTCAGTCCCTGTGTCTCAGGGAGATATATGTACACTGACTGGTGTCTCTCAGTCCCTCTCTCTCAGGGAGGTATCTGTACACTGAGTGCTGTCTCAGTCCCTGTCTCTCAGGGAGATATATGTACACTGACTGGTGTCTCTCAGTCCCTCTCTCTCAGGGAGGTATCTGTACACTGAGTGGTGTCTCTCAGTCCCTCTCTCTCAGGGAGATATATGTACACTGACTGGTGTCTCTCAGTCCCTGTCTCTCAGGGAGATATCTGTACACTGACTGGTGTCTCTCAGTCCCTCTCTCTCAGGGAGATATCTGTACACTGACTGGTGTCTCACAGTCCCTCTCTCTCAGAGAGATATCTGTACACTGATTGGTGTCTCTCAGTCCCTTTCTCTCAGGGAGATATCTGTACACTGAGTGGTGTCTCTCAGTCCCTCTCTCTCAAGGAGATATCTGTACATTGAGTGGTGTCTCTCAGTCCCTGTCTCTCAGGGAGATATATGTACACTGACTGGTGTCTCTCAGTCCCTCTCTCTCAGGGAGATATCTGTACACTGACTGGTGTCTCTCAGTCCCTCTCTCTCAGGGAGATATCTGTACACTGACTGGTGTCTCTCAGGCCCTCTCTCTCAGGGAGATATCTGTACACTGACTGGTGTCTCGCAGTCCCTCTCTCTCAGAGAGATATCTGTACACTGACTGGTGTCTCTCAGTCCCTCTCTCTCAGGGAGATATCTGTACACTGAGTGGTGTCTCTCAGTCCATCTCTCTCAGGGAGATATCTGTACACTGAGTGGTGTCTCTCAGTCCCTGTCTCTCAGGGAGATATATGTACACTGACTGGTGTCTCTCAGTCCCTCTCTCTCAGGGAGGGATCTGTACACTGACTGGTGTCTCTCAGTCCCTGTCTCTCAGGGAGATATCTGTACACTGAGTGGTGTCTCAGAGACCCTCTCTCTCAGGGAGATATCTGAACACTGAGTGGTGTCTCTCAGACCCTGTGTCTCAGGGAGATATATGTACACTGACTGGTGTCTCTCAGTCCCTCTCTCTCAGGGAGGTATCTGTACACTGAGTGCTGTTTCTCAGTCCCTGTCTCTCAGGGAGATATATGTACACTGACTGGTGTCTCTCAGTCCCTCTCTCTGAGGGAGATATCTATACATTGACTGGTGTCTCTCAGTCCCTCTCTCTCAGGGAGATATCTGTACACTGAGTGGTATCTCACAGCCCCTGTCTCTCAGGGAGATATCTGTACACTGACTGGTGTCTCTCAGTCCCTGTCTGTCAGGGAGATACCTAGACACTGAGTGGTGTCTCTCAGTCCCTCTCTCTCAGGGAGATATCTGTACACTGACTGGTGTCTCTCAGTCCCTCTCTCTCAGGGAGATATCTGTACACTGACTGGTGTCTCTCAGTCCCTCTCTCTCAGGGAGATATCTGTACACTGACTGGTGTCTCTCAGTCCCTGTCTCTCAGGGAGATATATGTACCCTTACTGGTGTCTCTCAGTCCCTCTCTCTCAGGGAGGTATCTGTACACTGAGTGGTGTCTCTCAGTCCCTGTCTCTCAGGGAGATATATGTACACTGACTGGTGTCTCTCAGTCCCTCTCTCTCAGGGAGATATCTGTACACTGAGTGGTGTCTCTCAGTCCCTCTCTCTCAGGGAGATATCTGTACACTGAGTGGTGTCTCTCAGTCCCTGTCTCTCAGGGAGATATCTGTACACTGAGTGCTGTCTCTCAGTCCCTGTCTCTCAGGGAGATATCTGTACACTGAGTGGTGTCTCTCAGTACCTCTCTCTCTGGGAGATATCTGTACACTGACTGGTGTCTCTCAGTCCCTCTCTCTCAGGGAGATATCTGTACACTGACTGGTGTCTCTCAGGCCCTCTCTCTCAGGGAGATATCTGTACACTGACTGGTGTCTCACGGTCCCTCTCTCTCAGAGAGATATCTGTACACTGACTGGTGTCTCTCAGTCCCTCTCTCTCAGGGAGATATCTGTACACTGAGTGGTGTCTCTCAGTTCCTCTCTCTCAGGGAGATATCTGTACACTGAGTGGTGTCTCTCAGTCCCTGTCTCTCAGGGAGATATATGTACACTGACTGGTGTCTCTCAGTCCCTCTCTCTCAGGGAGGGATCTGTACACTGACTGGTGTCTCTCAGTCCCTGTCTCTCAGGGAGATATCTGTACACTGAGTGGTGTCTCAGAGACCCTCTCTCTCAGGGAGATATCTGAACACTGAGTGGTGTCTCTCAGTCCCTGTGTCTCAGGGAGATATATGTTCACTGACTGGTGTCTCTCAGTCCCTCTCTCTCAGGGAGGTATCTGTACACTGAGTGCCGTCTCTCAGTCCCTGTCTCTCAGGGAGATATATGTACACTGACTGGTGTCTCTCAGCCCCTCTCTCTCAGGGAGATATCTGTACACTGACTGGTGTCTCTCAGTCCCTCTCATTCAGGGAGATATCTGTACACTGAGTGGTGTCTCACAGCCCCTGTCTCTCAGGGAGATATCTGTACACTGACTGGTGTCTCTCAGTCCCTGTCTGTCAGGGAGATATCTATACACTGAGTGGTGTCTCACAGTCCCTCTCTCTCAGGGAGATATCTGTACACTGACTGGTGTCTCTCAGTGCCTCTCTCTCAGGGAGATATCTGTACACTGAGTGGTTTCTCTCAGTCCCTGTCTCTCAGGGAGATATCTGTACACTGACTGGTGTCTCTCAGTCCCTGTCTCTCAGGGAGATATCTGTACACTGACTGGTGTCTCTCAGTCCCTCTCTCTCAGGGAGATATCTGTACACTGACTGGTGTCTCACAGTCCCTCTCTCTCAGAGAGATATCTGTACACTGATTGGTGTCTCTCAGTCCCTTTCTCTCAGGGAGATATCTGTACACTGAGTGGTGTCTCTCAGTCCCTCTCTCTCAAGGAGATATCTGTACATTGAGTGGTGTCTCTCAGTCCCTGTCTCTCAGGGAGATATATGTACACTGACTGGTGTCTCTCAGTCCCTCTCTCTCAGGGAGATATCTGTACACTGACTGGTGTCTCTCAGTCCCTCTCTCTCAGGGAGATATCTGTACACTGACTGGTGTCTCTCAGTCCCTCTCTCTCAGGGAGATATCTGTATACTGACTGGTGTCTCTCAGGCCCTCTCTCTCAGGGAGATATCTGTACACTGACTGGTGTCTCACAGTCCCTCTCTCTCAGAGAGATATCTGTACACTGACTGGTGTCTCTCAGTCCCTCTCTCTCAGGGAGATATCTGTACACTGAGTGGTGTCTCTCAGTCCCTCTCTCTCAGGGAGATATCTGTACACTGAGTGGTGTCTCTCAGTCCCTGTCTCTCAGGGAGATATATGTACACTGACTGGTGTCTCTCAGTCCCTCTCTCTCAGGGAGGGATCTGTACACTGACTGGTGTCTCTCAGTCCCTGTCTCTCAGGGAGATATCTGTACACTGAGTGGTGTCTCAGAGACCCTCTCTCTCAGGGAGATATCTGAACACTGAGTGGTGTCTCTCAGTCCCTGTGTCTCAGGGAGATATATGTACACTGACTGGTGTCTCTCAGTCCCTCTCTCTCAGGGAGGTATCTGTACACTGAGTGCTGTCTCTCAGTCCCTGTCTCTCAGGGAGATATATGTACACTGACTGGTGTCTCTCAGTCCCTCTCTCTCAGGGAGGTATCTGTACACTGAGTGGTGTCTCTCAGTCCCTCTCTCTCAGGGAGATATATGTACACTGACTGGTGCCTCTCAGTCCCTCTCTCTCAGGGAGGTATCTGTACACTGAGTGGTGTCTCTCAGTCCCTGTCTCTCAGGCAGATATATGTACACTGACTGGTGTCTCTCAGTCCCTCTCTCTCAGGGAGATATCTGTACACTGAGTGGTGTCTCTCAGTCCCTCTCTCTCAGGGAGATATCTGTACACTGAGTGCTGTCTCACAGCCCCTGTCTCTCAGGGAGATATCTGTACACTGACTGGTGTCTCTCAGTCCCTGTCTCTCAGGGAGATATCTGTACACTGACTGGTGTCTCTCAGTCCCTGTCTCTCAGGGAGATATCTGTACACTGACTGGTGTCTCACAGTCCCTCTCTCTCAGAGAGATATCAGTACACTGATTGGTGTCTCTCAGTCCCTTTCTCTGAGGGAGATATCTGTACACTGAGTGGTGTCTCTCAGTCCCTCTCTCTCAAGGAGATATCTGTACATTGAGTGGTGTCTCTCAGTCCCTGTCTCTCAGGGAGATATATGTACACTGACTGGTGTCTCTCAGGCCCTCTCTCTCAGGGAGATATCTGTACACTGACTGGTGTCTCTCAGTCCCTCTCTCTCAGGGAGATATCTGTACACTGACTGGTGTCTCTCAGTCCCTCTCTCTCAGGGAGATATCTGTACACTGACTGGTGTCTCTCAGGCCCTCTCTCTCAGGGAGATATCTGTACACTGACTGGTGTCTCACAGTCCCTCTCTCTCAGAGAGATATCTGTACACTGACTGGTGTCTCTCAGTCCATCTCTCTCAGGGAGATATCTGTACACTGAGTGGTGTCTCTCAGTCCCTCTCTCTCAGGGAGATATCTGTACACTGAGTGGTGTCTCTCAGTCCCTGTCTCTCAGGGAGATATATGTACACTGACTGGTGTCTCTCAGTCCCTCTCTCTCAGGGAGGGATCTGTACACTGACTGGTGTCTCTCAGTCCCTGTCTCTCAGGGAGATATCTGTACACTGAGTGGTGTCTCAGAGACCCTCTCTCTCAGGGAGATATCTGAACACTGAGTGGCGTCTTTCAGTCCCTGTGTCTCAGGGAGATATATGTACACTGACTGGTGTCTCTCAGTCCCTCTCTCTCAGGGAGGTATCTGTACACTGAGTGCTGTCTCTCAGTCCCTGTCTCTCAGGGAGATATATGTACACTGACTGGTGTCTCTCAGTCCCTCTCTCTCAGGGAGGTATCTGTACACTGAGTGCTGTCTCTCAGGGAGATATATGTACACTGACTGGTGCCTGTCAGTCCCTCTCTCTCAGGGAGGTATCTGTACACTGAGTGGTGTCTCTCAGTCCCTGTCTCTCAGGGAGATATATGTACACTGACTGGTGTCTCTCAGTCCCTCTCTCTCAGGGAGATATCTGTACACTGACTGGTGTCTCTCAGTCCCTCTCTCTCAGGGAGATATCTGTACACTGAGTGCTGTCTCACAGCCCCTGTCTCTCAGGGAGATATCTGTACACTGACTGGTGTCTCTCAGTCCCTGTCTCTCAGGGAGATATCTGTGCACTGAGTGGTGTCTCACAGTCCCTCTCTCTCAGGGAGATATCTGTACACTGACTGGTGTCTCTCAGTCCCTGTCTCTCAGGGAGATATCTGTACACTGACTGGTGTCTCTCAGTCCCTCTCTCTCAGGGAGATATCTGTACACTGAGTGGTGTCTCTCAGTCCCTGTCTCTCAGGGAGATATCTGTACACTGATTGGTGTCTCACAGTCCCTCTCTCTCAGGGAGATATCTGTACACTGACTGGTGTCTCTCAGTCCCTCTCTCTCAGGGAGATATCTGTACACTGACTGGTGTCTCTCAGTCCCTCTCTCTCAGGGAGATATATGTACACTGACTGGTGTCTCTCAGTCCCTCTCTCTCAGGGAGGTATCTGTACACTGAGTGGTGTCTCTCAGTCCCTGTCTCTCAGGGAGATATATGTACACTGACTGGTGTCTATCAGTCCCTGTCTCTCAGGGAGATATCTCTACACTGAGTGGTGTCTCTCAGTCCCTCTCTCAGGGAGATATATGTACACTGACTGGTGTCTCTCAGTCCCTCTCTCTCAGGGAGGTATCTGTACACTGAGTGGTGTCTCTCATTCCCTGTCTCTCAGGGAGATATCTGTACACTGACTGGTGTCTCTCAGTCCCTGTCTCTCAGGGAGATATCTGTACACTGAGTGGTGTCTCTCAGTCCCTCTCTCTCAGGAAGATATCTGTACACTGACTGGTGTCTCACAGTCCCTCACTCTCAGAGAGATATCTGTACACTGAGTGGTGTCTCTCAGTCCCTCTCTCTCAGGGAGATATCTGTACACTGAGTGGTGTCTCTCAGTCCCTGTCTCTCAGGGAGATATTTGTACACTGACTGGTGTCTCTCAGTCCCTCTCTCTCAGGGAGATATCTGTACACTGACTGGTGTCTCTCAGTCCCTCTCTCTCAGGGAGATATCTGTACACTGAGTGGTGTCTCACAGCCCCTGTCTCTCAGGGAGATATCTGTACACTGACTGGTGTCTCTCAGTCCCTGTCTGTCAGGGAGATATCTATACACTGAATGGTGTCTCTCAGTCCCTCTCTCTCAGGGAGATATCTGTACACTGACTGGTGTCTCTCAGTCCCTCTCTCTCAGGGAGATATATGTACACTGACTGGTGTCTCTCAGTCCCTCTCTCTCAGGGAGGTATCTGTACACTGAGTGGTGTCTCTCAGTCCCTGTCTCTCAGGGAGATATATGTACACTGACTGGTGTCTCTCAGTCCCTGTCGCTCAGGGAGATATCTGTACACTGAGTGGTGTCTCTCTGTCACTCTCTCTCAGGGAGATATCTGTACTCTGACTGGTGTCTCTCAGTCCCTCTCTCTGAGGGAGATATCTGTACACTGAGTGGTGTCTCTCAGTCCCTCTCTCTCAGGGAGATATCTGTACACTGACTGGTGTCTCTCAGTCCCTCTATCTCAGGGAGATATCTGTACACTGAGTGGTGTCTCTCAGTCCCTCTCTCTCAGGGAGATATCTGTACACTGTCTGGTGTCTCTCAGTCCCTGTCTGTCAGGGAGATATCTATACACTGAGTGGTGTCTCTCAGTCCCTCTCTCTCAGGGAGATATCTGTACACTGACTGGTGTCTCACAGTCCCTCTCTCTCAGGGAGATATCTGTACACTGACTGGTGTCTCTCAGTCCCTGTCTCTCAGGGAGCTTTATGTACACTGAGTGGTGTCTCTCAGGGAGATACTTGTACACTGACTGGTGTCTCTCAGTCCCTCTCTCTCAGGGAGCTTTATGTACACTGAGTGGTGTCTCTCAGTCCCTCTCTCTCAGGGAGATATCTGTACACTGAGTGGTGTCTCTCAGTCCCTGTCTCTCAGGGAGATATCTGTACACTGAGTGGTGTCTCTCAGTCCCAATCTCTCAGGGAGATATCTGTACACTGACTGGTGTCTCTCAGTCCCTGTCTCTCAGGGAGATATCTGTACACTGAGTGGTGTCTCTCAGTCCCTCTCTCTCAAGGAGATATCTGTACACTGAGTGGTGTCTCTCAGTCCCTGTCTCTCAGGGAGATATATGTACACTGACTGGTGTCTCTCAGTCGTTCTCTCTCAGGGAGATATCTGTACACTGACTGGTGTTTCTCAGTCCCTGTCTCTCAGGGAGATATCTGTACACTGAGTGGTGTCTCTCAGTCCCTCTCTCTCAGGAAGATATCTGTACACTGACTGGTGTCTCACAGTCCCTCGCTCTCAGAGAGATATCTGTACACTGATTGGTGTCTCTCAGTCCCTTTCTCTCAGGGAGATATCTGTACACTGAGTGGTGTCTCTCAGTCCCTCTCTCTCAAGGAGATATCTGTACATTGAGTGGTGTCTCTCAGTCCCTGTCTCTCAGGGAGATATATGTACACTGACTGGTGTCTCTCAGTCCCTCTCTCTCAGGGAGATATCTGTACACTGACTGGTGTCTCTCAGTCCCTCTCTCTCAGGGAGATATCTGTACACTGACTGGTGTCTCTCAGTCCCTCTCTCTCAGGGAGATATCTGTACACTGACTGGTGTCTCTCAGGCCCTCTCTCTCAGGGAGATATCTGTACACTGACTGGTGTCTCACAGTCCCTCTCTCTCAGAGAGATATCTGTACACTGACTGGTGTCTCTCAGTCCCTCTCTCTCAGGGAGATATCTGTACACTGAGTGGTGTCTCTCAGTCCCTCTCTCTCAGGGAGATATCTGTACACTGAGTGGTGTCTCTCAGTCCCTGTCTCTCAGGGAGATATATGTACACTGACTGGTGTCTCTCAGTCCTTCTCTCTCAGGGAGGGATCTGTACACTGACTGGTGTCTCTCAGTCCCTGTCTCTCAGGGAGATATCTGTACACTGAGTGGTGTCTCAGAGACCCTCTCTCTCAGGGAGATATCTGAACACTGAGTGGTGTCTCTCAGTCCCTGTGTCTCAGGGAGATATCTGTACACTGACTGGTGTCTCTCAGTCCCTCTCTCTCAGGGAGGTATCTGTACACTGAGTACTGTCTCTCAGTCCCTGTCTCTCAGGGAGATATATGTACACTGACTGGTGTCTCTCAGTCCCTCTCTCTCAGGGAGGTATCTGTACACTGAGTGGTGTCTCTCAGTCCCTCTCTCTCAGGGAGATATATGTACACTGACTGGTGCCTCTCAGTCCCTCTCTCTCAGGGAGGTATCTGTACACTGAGTGGTGTCTCTCAGTCCCTGTCTCTCAGGGAGATATATGTACACTGACTGGTGTCTCTCAGTCCCTCTCTCTCAGGGAGATATCTGTACACTGACTGGTGTCTCTCAGTCCCTCTCTCTCAGGGAGATATCTGTACACTGAGTGCTGTCTCACAGCCCCTGTCTCTCAGGGAGATATCTGTACACTGACTGGTGTCTCTCAGTCCCTGTTTCTCAGGGAGATATCTGTACACTGAGTGGTGTCTCACAGTCCCTCTCTCTCAGGGAGATATCTGTACATTGAGTGGTGTCTCTCAGTCCCTGTCTCTCAGGGAGATATATGTACACTGACTGGTGTCTCTCAGTCCCTCTCTCTCAGGGAGATATCTGTACACTGACTGGTGTCTCTCAGTCCCTCTCTCTCAGGGAGATATCTGTACTCTGACTGGTGTCTCTCAGTCCCTGTCTCTGAGGGAGATATCTGTACACTGAGTGGTGTCTCTCAGTCCCTCTCTCTCAGGGAGATTTCTGTACACTGACTGGTGTCTCTCAGTCCCTCTCTCTCAGGGAGATATCTGTACACTGTCTGGTGTCTCTCAGTCCCTGTCTGTCAGGGAGATATCTATACACTGAGTGGTGTCTCTCAGTCCCTCTCTCTCAGAGAGATATCTGTACACTGAGTGGTGTCTCTCAGTCCCTCTCTCTCAGGGAGATTTCTGTACACTGACTGGTGTCTCTCAGTACCTCTCTCTCAGGGAGATATCTGTACACTGTGTGGTGTCTCTCAGTCCCTCTCTCTCAGTGAGATATCTGTACACTGTCTGCTGTCTCTCAGTCCCTGTCTGTCAGGGAGATATCTATACACTGAGTGGTGTCTCTCAGTCCCTCTCTCTCAGGGAGATATCTGTACACTGACTGGTGTCTCACAGTCCCTCTCTCTCAGGGAGATATCTGTACACTGACTGGTGTCTCTCAGTCCCTGTCTCTCAGGGAGCTTTATGTACACTGAGTGGTGTCTCTCAGGGAGATACTTGTGCACTGACTGGTGTCTCTCAGTCCCTCTCTCTCAGGGAGCTTTATGTACACTGAGTGGTGTCTCTCAGTCCCTCTCTCTCAGGGAGATATCTGTACACTGAGTGGTGTCTCTCAGTCCCTGTCTCTCAGGGAGATATCTGTACACTGAGTGGTGTCTCTCAGTCCCAATCTCTCAGGGAGATATCTGTACACTGACTGGTGTCTCTCAGTCCCTGTCTCTCAGGGAGATATCTGTACACTGAGTGGTGTCTCTCAGTCCCTCTCTCTCAGGGAGATATCTGTACACTGAGTGGTGTCTCTCAGCCCCTCTCTCTCAGGGAGATATCTGTACACTGAGTGGTGTCTCACAGCCCCTGTCTCTCAGGGAGATATCTATACACTGACTGGTGTCTCTCAGTCCCTCTCTCTCAGGGAGATATCTGTACACTGAGTGGTGTCTCACAGTCCCTCTCTCTCAGGGAGATATCTGTACACTGAGTGGTGTCTCTCAGCCCCTCTCTCTCAGGGAGATATCTGTACACTGAGTGGTGTCTCACAGCCCCTGTCTCTCAGGGAGATATCTATACACTGACTGGTGTCTCTCAGTCCCTCTCTCTCAGGGAGATATCTGTACACTGAGTGGTGTCTCTCAGTCCCTCTCTCTCAGGGAGATATCTGTACACTGAGTGGTGTCTCTCAGTCCCTGTCTCTCAAGGAGATATATGTACACTGACTGGTGTCTCTCAGTCCCTCTCTCTCAGGGAGATATCTGTACACTGAGTGGTGTCTCACAGCCCCTGTCTCTCAGGGAGATATCTATACACTGACTGGTGTCTCTCAGTCCCTCTCTCTCAGGGAGATATCTGTACACTGAGTGGTGTCTCTCAGTCCCTCTCTCTCAGGGAGATATCTGTACACTGAGTGGTGTCTCTCAGTCCCTGTCTCTCAAGGAGATATATGTACACTGACTGGTGTCTCTCAGTCCCTCTCTCTCAGGGAGGGATCTGAACTCTGAGTGGTGTCTCTCAGTCCCTGTGTCTCAGGGAGATATATGTACACTGACTGGTGTCTCTCAGTCCCTCTCTCTCAGGGAGATATCTGTACACTGATTGGTGTCTCTCAGTCCCTCTCTCTGGGAGATATCTGTACACTGAGTGGTGTCTCACAGTCCCTCTCTCTCAGGGAGATATCTGTACACTGAGTGGTGTCTCTCAGTCCCACTCTCTCAGGGAGATATCTGTACACTGACTGGTGTCTCTCAGCCCATCTCTCTCAGGGAGATATCTGTACACTGAGTGGTGTCTCTCAGTCCCTGTCTCTCAGGGAGATATCTGTACACTGACTGGTGTCTCTCAGTCCCTCTCTCTCAGGGAGGTATCTGTACACTGACTGGTGTCTCTCAGGCCCTCTCTCTCAGGGAGATATCTGTACACTGACTGGTGTCTCACAGTCCCTCTCTCTCAGGGAGATATCTGTACACTGAGTGGTGTCTCTCAGCCCCTCTCTCTCAGGGAGATATCTGTACACTGAGTGGTGTCTCACAGCCCCTGTCTCTCAGGGAGATATCTATACACTGACTGGTGTCTCTCAGTCCCTCTCTCTCAGGGAGATATCTGTACACTGAGTGGTGTCGCTCAGTCCCTCTCTCTCAGGGAGATATCTGTACACTGAGTGGTGTCTCTCAGTCCCTGTCTCTCAGAGAGATATATGTACACTGACTGGTGTCTCTCAGTCCCTCTCTCTCAGGGAGGGATCTGAACACTGAGTGGTGTCTCTCAGTCCCTGTGTCTCAGGGAGATATATGTACACTGACTGGTGTCTCTCAGTCCCTCTCTCTCAGGGAGATATCTGTACACTGACTGGTGTCTCTCAGTCCCTCTCTCTGGGAGATATCTGTACACTGAGTGGTGTCTCACAGTCCCTCTCTCTCAGGGAGATATCTGTACACAGACTGGTGTCTCTCAGTCCCACTCTCTCAGGGAGATATCTGTACACTGAATGGTGTCTCTCAGTCCCTCTCTCTCAGGGAGATATCTGTACTCTGACTGGTGTCTCTCAGTCCCTGTCTCTCAGGGAGATATCTGTGCACTGAGTGGTGTCTCTCAGTCCCTCTCTCTCAGGGAGATATCTGTACACTGAGTGGTTCTCTCAGTCCCTCTCTCTCAGGGAGATATCTGTACACTGAGTGGTGTCTCTCAGTCCCTGTCTCTCAGGGAGATATATGTACACTGACTGGTGTCTCTCAGTCCCTCTCTCTCAGGGAGATATCTGTACACTGAGTGGTGTCTCTCAGTCCCTCTCTCTCAGGGAGATATCTGTACACTGAGTGGTGTCTCTCAGTCCCTGTCTCTCAGGGAGATATCTGTACACTGAGTGGTGTATCTCAGTCCCTGTCTCTCAGGGAGATATCTGTACACTGACTGGTGTCTCTCAGTCCCTGTCTCTCAGGGAGATATCTGTACAGTGACTGGTGTCTCTCAGTCCCTCTCTCTCAGGGAGATATCTGTACACTGACTGGTGTCTCTCAGTCCCTGTCTCTCAGGGAGATATCTGTACACTGAGTGGTGTCTCTCAGCCCCTCTCTCTCAGGGAGATATCTGTACACTGAGTGGTGTCTCACAGCCCCTGTCTCTCAGGGAGATATCTATACACTGACTGGTGTCTCTCAGTCCCTCTCTCTCAGGGAGATATCTGTACACTGAGTGGTGTCTCTCAGTCCCTCTCTCTCAGGGAGATATCTGTACACTGAGTGGTGTCTCTCAGTCCCTGTCTCTCAGGGAGATATATGTACACTGAAAAGTGTCTCTCAGTCCCTCTCTCTCTGGGAGGGATCTGAACACTGAGTGGTGTCTCTCAGTCCCTGTGTCTCAGGGAGATATATGTACACTGACTGGTGTCTCTCAGTCCCTCTCTCTCAGGGAGATATCTGTACACTGACTGGTGTCTCTCAGTCCCTCTCTCTGGGAGATATCAGTACACTGAGTGGTGTCTCACAGTCCCTCTCTCTCAGGGAGATATCTGTACACTGAGTGGTGTCTCTCAGTCCCACTCTCTCAGGGAGATATCTGTACACTGACTGGTGTCTCTCAGCCCCTCTCTCTCAGGGAGATATCTGTACACTGAGTGGTGTCTCTCAGTCCCTGTCTCTCAGGGAGATATCTGTACACTGACTGGTGTCTCTCAGTCCCTCTCTCTCAGGGAGGTATCTGTACACTGACTGGTGTCTCTCAGGCCCTCTCTCTCAGGGAGATATCTGTACACTGACTGGTGTCTCACAGTCCCTCTCTCTCAGGGAGATATCTGTACACTGAGTGGTGTCTCTCAGCCCCTCTCTCTCAGGGAGATATCTGTACACTGAGTGGTGTCTCACAGCCCCTGTCTCTCAGGGAGATATCTATACACTGACTGGTGTCTCTCAGTCCCTCTCTCTCAGGGAGATATCTGTACACTGAGTGGTGTCTCTCAGTCCCTCTCTCTCAGGGAGATATCTTTACACTGAGTGGTGTCTCTCAGTCCCTGTCTCTCAGGGAGATATATGTACACTGACTGGTGTCTCTCAGTCCCTCTCTCTCAGGGAGGGATCTGAACACTGAGTGGTGTCTCTCAGTCCCTCTCTCTCAGGGAGATATCTGTACACTGACTGGTGTCTCTCAGTCCCTCTCTCTGTGAGATATCTGTACACTGAGTGGTGTCTCACAGTCCCTCTCTCTCAGGGAGATATCTGTACACTGACTGGTGTCTCTCAGTCCCACTCTCTCAGGGAGATATCTGTACACTGAATGGTGTCTCTCAGTCCCTCTCTCTCAGGGAGATATCTGTACTCTGACTGGTGTCTCTCAGTCCCTCTCTCTCAGGGAGATATCTGTACACTGAATGGTGTCTCTCAGTCCCTCTCTCTCAGGGAGATATATGTACTCTGACTGGTGTCTCTCAGTCCCTGTCTCTCAGGGAGATATCTGTGCACTGAGTGGTGTCTCTCAGTCCCTCTCTCTCAGGGAGATATCTGTACACTGAGTGGTTCTCTCAGTCCCTCTCTCTCAGGGAGATATCTGTACACTGAGTGGTGTCTCTCAGTCCCTGTCTCTCAGGGAGATATATGTACACTGAGTGGTGTTTCTCAGTCCCTCTCTCTCTGGGAGGTATCTGTACACTGAGTGGTGTCTCTCAGTCCCTCTCTCTCAGGGAGATATATGTACACTGACTGGTGTCTCTCAGTCCCTCTCTCTGGGAGATATCTGTACACTGAGTGGTGTCTCACAGTCCCTCTCTCTCAGGGAGATATCTGTACACAGACTGGTGTCTCTCAGTCCCACTCTCTCAGGGAGATATCTGTACACTGAATGGTGTCTCTCAGTCCCTCTCTCTCAGGGAGATATCTGTACACTGATTGGTGTCTCTCAGTCCCTCTCTCTGGGAGATATCTGTACACTGAGTGGTGTCTCACAGTCCCTCTCTCTCAGGGAGATATCTGTACACTGAGTGGTGTCTCTCAGTCCCTCTCTCTCAGGGAGATATCTGTACACTGAGTGGTGTCTCTCAGCCCCTCTCTCTC
Source organism: Heterodontus francisci (assembly GCF_036365525.1). NCBI lineage: Eukaryota > Metazoa > Chordata > Chondrichthyes > Heterodontiformes > Heterodontidae > Heterodontus > Heterodontus francisci. The sequence continues at coordinate 2,055,765 of NC_090384.1, forward strand.
AGGGAGATATCTGTACACTGAGTGGTGTCTCTCAGTCCCTGTCTCTCAGGGAGATATCTGTACACTGACTGGTGTCTCTCAGTCCCTCTCTCTCAGGGAGGTATCTGTACACTGACTGGTGTCTCTCAGGCCCTCTCTCTCAGGGAGATATCTGTACACTGACTGGTGTCTCACAGTCCCTCTCTCTCAGGGAGATATCTGTACACTGAGTGGTGTCTCTCAGTCCCTCTCTCTCAGGGAGATATCTGTACACTGAGTGGTGTCTCTCAGTCCCTCTCTCTCAGGGAGATATCTGTACACTGAGTGGTGTCTCTCAGTCCCTGTCTCTCAGGGAGATATCTGTACACTGAGTGGTGTATCTCAGTCCCTGTCTCTCAGGGAGATATCTGTACACTGACTGGTGTCTCTCAGTCCCTGTCTCTCAGGGAGATATCTGTACAGTGACTGGTGTCTCTCAGTCCCTCTCTCTCAGGGAGATATCTGTACACTGACTGGTGTCTCTCAGTCCCTGTCTCTCAGGGAGATATCTGTACACTGAGTGGTGTCTCTCAGCCCCTCTCTCTCAGGGAGATATCTGTACACTGAGTGGTGTCTCACAGCCCCTGTCTCTCAGGGAGATATCTATACACTGACTGGTGTCTCTCAGTCCCTCTCTCTCAGGGAGATATCTGTACACTGAGTGGTGTCTCTCAGTCCCTCTCTCTCAGGGAGATATCTGTACACTGAGTGGTGTCTCTCAGTCCCTGTCTCTCAGGGAAATATATGTACACTGACTGGTGTCTCTCAGTCCCTCTCTCTCTGGGAGGGATCTGAACACTGAGTGGTGTCTCTCAGTCCCTGTGTCTCAGGGAGATATATGTACACTGACTGGTGTCTCTCAGTCCCTCTCTCTCAGGGAGATATCTGTACACTGACTGGTGTCTCTCAGTCCCTCTCTCTGGGAGATATCAGTACACTGAGTGGTGTCTCACAGTCCCTCTCTCTCAGGGAGATATCTGTACACTGAGTGGTGTCTCTCAGTCCCACTCTCTCAGGGAGATATCTGTACACTGACTGGTGTCTCTCAGCCCCTCTCTCTCAGGGAGATATCAGTACACTGAGTGGTGTCTCTCAGTCCCTGTCTCTCAGGGAGATATCTGTACACTGACTGGTGTCTCTCAGTCCCTCTCTCTCAGGGAGGTATCTGTACACTGACTGGTGTCTCTCAGGCCCTCTCTCTCAGGGAGATATCTGTACACTGACTGGTGTCTCACAGTCCCTCTCTCTCAGGGAGATATCTGTACACTGAGTGGTGTCTCTCAGCCCCTCTCTCTCAGGGAGATATCTGTACACTGAGTGGTGTCTCACAGCCCCTGTCTCTCAGGGAGATATCTATACACTGACTGGTGTCTCTCAGTCCCTCTCTCTCAGGGAGATATCTGTACACTGAGTGGTGTCTCTCAGTCCCTCTCTCTCAGGGAGATATCTTTACACTGAGTGGTGTCTCTCAGTCCCTATCTCTCAGGGAGATATATGTACACTGACTGGTGTCTCTCAGTCCCTCTCTCTCAGGGAGGGATCTGAACACTGAGTGGTGTCTCTCAGTCCCTCTCTCTCAGGGAGATATCTGTACACTGACTGGTGTCTCTCAGTCCCTCTCTCTGGGAGATATCTGTACACTGAGTGGTGTCTCACAGTCCCTCTCTCTCAGGGAGATATCTGTACACTGACTGGTGTCTCTCAGTCCCACTCTCTCAGGGAGATATCTGTACACTGAATGGTGTCTCTCAGTCCCTCTCTCTCAGGGAGATATCTGTACTCTGACTGGTGTCTCTCAGTCCCTCTCTCTCAGGGAGATATCTGTACACTGAATGGTGTCTCTCAGTCCCTCTCTCTCAGGGAGATATCTTTACACTGAGTGGTGTCTCTCAGTCCCTATCTCTCAGGGAGATATATGTACACTGACTGGTGTCTCTCAGTCCCTCTCTCTCAGGGAGGGATCTGAACACTGAGTGGTGTCTCTCAGTCCCTCTCTCTCAGGGAGATATCTGTACACTGACTGGTGTCTCTCAGTCCCTCTCTCTGGGAGATATCTGTACACTGAGTGGTGTCTCACAGTCCCTCTCTCTCAGGGAGATATCTGTACACTGACTGGTGTCTCTCAGTCCCACTCTCTCAGGGAGATATCTGTACACTGAATGGTGTCTCTCAGTCCCTCTCTCTCAGGGAGATATCTGTACTCTGACTGGTGTCTCTCAGTCCCTGTCTCTCAGGGAGATATCTGTGCACTGAGTGGTGTCTCTCAGTCCCTCTCTCACAGGGAGATATCTGTACACTGAGTGGTTCTCTCAGTCCCTCTCTCTCAGGGAGATATCTGTACACTGAGTGGTGTCTCTCAGTCCCTGTCTCTCAGGGAGATATCTGTACACTGACTGGTGTTTCTCAGTCCCTCTCTCTCTGGGAGGTATCTGTACACTGAGTGGTGTCTCTCAGTCCCTCTCTCTCAGGGAGATATATGTACACTGACTGGTGTCTCTCAGTCCCTCTCTCTGGGAGATATCTGTACACTGAGTGGTGTCTCACAGTCCCTCTCTCTCAGGGAGATATCTGTACACAGACTGGTGTCTCTCAGTCCCACTCTCTCAGGGAGATATCTGTACACTGAATGGTGTCTCTCAGTCCCTCTCTCTCAGGGAGATATCTGTACACTGATTGGTGTCTCTCAGTCCCTCTCTCTGGGAGATATCTGTACACTGAGTGGTGTCTCACAGTCCCTCTCTCTCACGGAGATATCGGTACACTGAGTGGTGTCTCTCAGTCCCACTCTCTCAGGGAGATATCTGTACACTGACTGGTGTCTCTCAGCCCCTCTCTCTCAGGGAGATATCTGTACACTGAGTGGTGTCTCTCAGTCCCTGTCTCTCAGGGAGATATCTGTACACTGACTGGTGTCTCTCAGTCCCTCTCTCTCAGGGAGGTATCTGTACACTGACTGGTGTCTCTCAGGCCCTCTCTCTCAGGGAGATATCTGTACACTGACTGGTGTCTCACAGTCCCTCTCTCTCAGGGAGATATCTGTACACTGAGTGGTGTCTCTCAGCCCCTCTCTCTCAGGGAGATATCTGTACACTGAGTGGTGTCTCACAGCCCCTGTCTCTCAGGGAGATATCTATACACTGACTGGTGTCTCTCAGTCCCTCTCTCTCAGGGAGATATCTGTACACTGAGTGGTGTCTCTCAGTCCCTCTCTCTCAGGGAGATATCTGTACACTGAGTGGTGTCTCTCAGTCCCTGTCTCTCAGAGAGATATATGTACACTGACTGGTGTCTCTCAGTCCCTCTCTCTCAGGGAGGGATCTGAACACTGAGTGGTGTCTCTCAGTCCCTGTGTCTCAGGGAGATATATGTACACTGACTGGTGTCTCTCAGTCCCTCTCTCTCAGGGAGATATCTGTACACTGACTGGTGTCTCTCAGTCCCTCTCTCTGGGAGATATCTGTACACTGAGTGGTGTCTCACAGTCCCTCTCTCTCACGGAGATATCGGTACACTGAGTGGTGTCTCTCAGTCCCACTCTCTCAGGGAGATATCTGTACACTGACTGGTGTCTCTCAGCCCCTCTCTCTCAGGGAGATATCTGTACACTGAGTGGTGTCTCTCAGTCCCTGTCTCTCAGGGAGATATCTGTACACTGACTGGTGTCTCTCAGTCCCTCTCTCTCAGGGAGGTATCTGTACACTGACTGGTGTCTCTCAGGCCCTCTCTCTCAGGGAGATATCTGTACACTGACTGGTGTCTCACAGTCCCTCTCTCTCAGGGAGATATCTGTACACTGAGTGGTGTCTCTCAGCCCCTCTCTCTCAGGGAGATATCTGTACACTGAGTGGTGTCTCACAGCCCCTGTCTCTCAGGGAGATATCTATACACTGACTGGTGTCTCTCAGTCCCTCTCTCTCAGGGAGATATCTGTACACTGAGTGGTGTCTCTCAGTCCCTCTCTCTCAGGGAGATATCTGTACACTGAGTGGTGTCTCTCAGTCCCTGTCTCTCAGAGAGATATATGTACACTGACTGGTGTCTCTCAGTCCCTCTCTCTCAGGGAGGGATCTGAACACTGAGTGGTGTCTCTCAGTCCCTGTGTCTCAGGGAGATATATGTACACTGACTGGTGTCTCTCAGTCCCTCTCTCTCAGGGAGATATCTGTACACTGACTGGTGTCTCTCAGTCCCTCTCTCTGGGAGATATCTGTACACTGAGTGGTGTCTCACAGCCCCTGTCTCTCAGGGAGATATCTATACACTGACTGGTGTCTCTCAGTCCCTCTCTCTCAGGGAGATATCTGTACACTGAGTGGTGTCTCTCAGTCCCTCTCTCTCAGGGAGATATCTGTACACTGAGTGGTGTCTCTCAGTCCCTGTCTCTCAGGGAAATATATGTACACTGACTGGTGTCTCTCAGTCCCTCTCTCTCTGGGAGGGATCTGAACACTGAGTGGTGTCTCTCAGTCCCTGTGTCTCAGGGAGATATATGTACACTGATTGGTGTCTCTCAGTCCCTCTCTCTCAGGGAGATATCTGTACACTGACTGGTGTCTCTCAGTCCCTCTCTCTGGGAGATATCAGTACACTGAGTGGTGTCTCACAGTCCCTCTCTCTCAGGGAGATATCTGTACACTGAGTGGTGTCTCTCAGTCCCACTCTCTCAGGGAGATATCTGTACACTGACTGGTGTCTCTCAGCCCCTCTCTCTCAGGGAGATATCTGTACACTGAGTGGTGTCTCTCAGTCCCTGTCTCTCAGGGAGATATCTGTACACTGACTGGTGTCTCTCAGTCCCTCTCTCTCAGGGAGGTATCTGTACACTGACTGGTGTCTCTCAGGCCCTCTCTCTCAGGGAGATATCTGTACACTGACTGGTGTCTCACAGTCCCTCTCTCTCAGGGAGATATCTGTACACTGAGTGGTGTCTCTCAGCCCCTCTCTCTCAGGGAGATATCTGTACACTGAGTGGTGTCTCACAGCCCCTGTCTCTCAGGGAGATATCTATACACTGACTGGTGTCTCTCAGTCCCTCTCTCTCAGGGAGATATCTGTACACTGAGTGGTGTCTCTCAGTCCCTCTCTCTCAGGGAGATATCTTTACACTGAGTGGTGTCTCTCAGTCCCTATCTCTCAGGGAGATATATGTACACTGACTGGTGTCTCTCAGTCCCTCTCTCTCAGGGAGGGATCTGAACACTGAGTGGTGTCTCTCAGTCCCTCTCTCTCAGGGAGATATCTGTACACTGACTGGTGTCTCTCAGTCCCTCTCTCTGGGAGATATCTGTACACTGAGTGGTGTCTCACAGTCCCTCTCTCTCAGGGAGATATCTGTACACTGACTGGTGTCTCTCAGTCCCACTCTCTCAGGGAGATATCTGTACACTGAATGGTGTCTCTCAGTCCCTCTCTCTCAGGGAGATATCTGTACTCTGACTGGTGTCTCTCAGTCCCTCTCTCTCAGGGAGATATCTGTACACTGAATGGTGTCTCTCAGTCCCTCTCTCTCAGGGAGATATCTGTACTCTGACTGGTGTCTCTCAGTCCCTGTCTCTCAGGGAGATATCTGTGCACTGAGTGGTGTCTCTCAGTCCCTCTCTCTCAGGGAGATATCTGTACACTGAGTGGTTCTCTCAGTCCCTCTCTCTCAGGGAGATATCTGTACACTGAGTGGTGTCTCTCAGTCCCTGTCTCTCAGGGAGATATATGTACACTGAGTGGTGTTTCTCAGTCCCTCTCTCTCTGGGAGGTATCTGTACACTGAGTGGTGTCTCTCAGTCCCTCTCTCTCAGGGAGATATATGTACACTGACTGGTGTCTCTCAGTCCCTCTCTCTGGGAGATATCTGTACACTGAGTGGTGTCTCACAGTCCCTCTCTCTCAGGGAGATATCTGTACACAGACTGGTGTCTCTCAGTCCCACTCTCTCAGGGAGATATCTGTACACTGAATGGTGTCTCTCAGTCCCTCTCTCTCAGGGAGATATCTGTACACTGATTGGTGTCTCTCAGTCCCTCTCTCTGGGAGATATCTGTACACTGAGTGGTGTCTCACAGTCCCTCTCTCTCAGGGAGATATCTGTACACTGAGTGGTGTCTCTCAGTCCCACTCTCTCAGGGAGATATCTGTACACTGACTGGTGTCTCTCAGCCCCTCTCTCTCAGGGAGATATCTGTACACTGAGTGGTGTCTCTCAGTCCCTGTCTCTCAGGGAGATATCTGTACACTGACTGGTGTCTCTCAGTCCCTCTCTCTCAGGGAGGTATCTGTACACTGACTGGTGTCTCTCAGGCCCTCTCTCTCAGGGAGATATCTGTACACTGACTGGTGTCTCACAGTCCCTCTCTCTCAGGGAGATATCTGTACACTGAGTGGTGTCTCTCAGCCCCTCTCTCTCAGGGAGATATCTGTACACTGAGTGGTGTCTCACAGCCCCTGTCTCTCAGGGAGATATCTATACACTGACTGGTGTCTCTCAGTCCCTCTCTCTCAGGGAGATATCTGTACACTGAGTGGTGTCTCTCAGTCCCTCTCTCTCAGGGAGATATCTGTACACTGAGTGGTGTCTCTCAGTCCCTCTCTCTCAGGGAGATATCTGTACACTGAGTGGTGTCTCTCAGCCCCTCTCTCTCAGGGAGATATCTGTACACTGAGTGGTGTCTCTCAGTCCCTGTCTCTCAGGGAGATATCTGTACACTGACTGGTGTCTCTCAGTCCCTCTCTCTCAGGGAGGTATCTGTACACTGACTGGTGTCTCTCAGGCCCTCTCTCTCAGGGAGATATCTGTACACTGACTGGTGTCTCACAGTCCCTCTCTCTCAGGGAGATATCTGTACACTGAGTGGTGTCTCTCAGTCCCTCTCTCTCAGGGAGATATCTGTACACTGAGTGGTGTCTCTCAGTCCCTCTCTCTCAGGGAGATATCTGTACACTGAGTGGTGTCTCTCAGTCCCTGTCTCTCAGGGAGATATCTGTACACTGAGTGGTGTATCTCAGTCCCTGTCTCTCAGGGAGATATCTGTACACTGACTGGTGTCTCTCAGTCCCTGTCTCTCAGGGAGATATCTGTACAGTGACTGGTGTCTCTCAGTCCCTCTCTCTCAGGGAGATATCTGTACACTGACTGGTGTCTCTCAGTCCCTGTCTCTCAGGGAGATATCTGTACACTGAGTGGTGTCTCTCAGCCCCTCTCTCTCAGGGAGATATCTGTACACTGAGTGGTGTCTCACAGCCCCTGTCTCTCAGGGAGATATCTATACACTGACTGGTGTCTCTCAGTCCCTCTCTCTCAGGGAGATATCTGTACACTGAGTGGTGTCTCTCAGTCCCTCTCTCTCAGGGAGATATCTGTACACTGAGTGGTGTCTCTCAGTCCCTGTCTCTCAGGGAAATATATGTACACTGACTGGTGTCTCTCAGTCCCTCTCTCTCTGGGAGGGATCTGAACACTGAGTGGTGTCTCTCAGTCCCTGTGTCTCAGGGAGATATATGTACACTGACTGGTGTCTCTCAGTCCCTCTCTCTCAGGGAGATATCTGTACACTGACTGGTGTCTCTCAGTCCCTCTCTCTGGGAGATATCAGTACACTGAGTGGTGTCTCACAGTCCCTCTCTCTCAGGGAGATATCTGTACACTGAGTGGTGTCTCTCAGTCCCACTCTCTCAGGGAGATATCTGTACACTGACTGGTGTCTCTCAGCCCCTGTCTCTCAGGGAGATATCTGTACACTGAGTGGTGTCTCTCAGTCCCTGTCTCTCAGGGAGATATCTGTACACTGACTGGTGTCTCTCAGTCCCTCTCTCTCAGGGAGGTATCTGTACACTGACTGGTGTCTCTCAGGCCCTCTCTCTCAGGGAGATATCTGTACACTGACTGGTGTCTCACAGTCCCTCTCTCTCAGGGAGATATCTGTACACTGAGTGGTGTCTCTCAGCCCCTCTCTCTCAGGGAGATATCTGTACACTGAGTGGTGTCTCACAGCCCCTGTCTCTCAGGGAGATATCTATACACTGACTGGTGTCTCTCAGTCCCTCTCTCTCAGGGAGATATCTGTACACTGAGTGGTGTCTCTCAGTCCCTCTCTCTCAGGGAGATATCTTTACACTGAGTGGTGTCTCTCAGTCCCTATCTCTCAGGGAGATATATGTACACTGACTGGTGTCTCTCAGTCCCTCTCTCTCAGGGAGGGATCTGAACACTGAGTGGTGTCTCTCAGTCCCTCTCTCTCAGGGAGATATCTGTACACTGACTGGTGTCTCTCAGTCCCTCTCTCTGGGAGATATCTGTACACTGAGTGGTGTCTCACAGTCCCTCTCTCTCAGGGAGATATCTGTACACTGACTGGTGTCTCTCAGTCCCACTCTCTCAGGGAGATATCTGTACACTGAATGGTGTCTCTCAGTCCCTCTCTCTCAGGGAGATATCTGTACTCTGACTGGTGTCTCTCAGTCCCTCTCTCTCAGGGAGATATCTGTACACTGAATGGTGTCTCTCAGTCCCTCTCTCTCAGGGAGATATCTTTACACTGAGTGGTGTCTCTCAGTCCCTATCTCTCAGGGAGATATATGTACACTGACTGGTGTCTCTCAGTCCCTCTCTCTCAGGGAGGGATCTGAACACTGAGTGGTGTCTCTCAGTCCCTCTCTCTCAGGGAGATATCTGTACACTGACTGGTGTCTCTCAGTCCCTCTCTCTGGGAGATATCTGTACACTGAGTGGTGTCTCACAGTCCCTCTCTCTCAGGGAGATATCTGTACACTGACTGGTGTCTCTCAGTCCCACTCTCTCAGGGAGATATCTGTACACTGAATGGTGTCTCTCAGTCCCTCTCTCTCAGGGAGATATCTGTACTCTGACTGGTGTCTCTCAGTCCCTGTCTCTCAGGGAGATATCTGTGCACTGAGTGGTGTCTCTCAGTCCCTCTCTCTCAGGGAGATATCTGTACACTGAGTGGTTCTCTCAGTCCCTCTCTCTCAGGGAGATATCTGTACACTGAGTGGTGTCTCTCAGTCCCTGTCTCTCAGGGAGATATATGTACACTGAGTGGTGTTTCTCAGTCCCTCTCTCTCTGGGAGGTATCTGTACACTGAGTGGTGTCTCTCAGTCCCTCTCTCTCAGGGAGATATATGTACACTGACTGGTGTCTCTCAGTCCCTCTCTCTGGGAGATATCTGTACACTGAGTGGTGTCTCACAGTCCCTCTCTCTCAGGGAGATATCTGTACACAGACTGGTGTCTCTCAGTCCCACTCTCTCAAGGAGATATCTGTACACTGAATGGTGTCTCTCAGTCCCTCTCTCTCAGGGAGATATCTGTACACTGATTGGTGTCTCTCAGTCCCTCTCTCTGGGAGATATCTGTACACTGAGTGGTGTCTCACAGTCCCTCTCTCTCACGGAGATATCGGTACACTGAGTGGTGTCTCTCAGTCCCACTCTCTCAGGGAGATATCTGTACACTGACTGGTGTCTCTCAGCCCCTCTCTCTCAGGGAGATATCTGTACACTGAGTGGTGTCTCTCAGTCCCTGTCTCTCAGGGAGATATCTGTACACTGACTGGTGTCTCTCAGTCCCTCTCTCTCAGGGAGGTATCTGTACACTGACTGGTGTCTCTCAGGCCCTCTCTCTCAGGGAGATATCTGTACACTGACTGGTGTCTCACAGTCCCTCTCTCTCAGGGAGATATCTGTACACTGAGTGGTGTCTCTCAGCCCCTCTCTCTCAGGGAGATATCTGTACACTGAGTGGTGTCTCACAGCCCCTGTCTCTCAGGGAGATATCTATACACTGACTGGTGTCTCTCAGTCCCTCTCTCTCAGGGAGATATCTGTACACTGAGTGGTGTCTCTCAGTCCCTCTCTCTCAGGGAGATATCTGTACACTGAGTGGTGTCTCTCAGTCCCTGTCTCTCAGAGAGATATATGTACACTGACTGGTGTCTCTCAGTCCCTCTCTCTCAGGGAGGGATCTGAACACTGAGTGGTGTCTCTCAGTCCCTGTGTCTCAGGGAGATATATGTACACTGACTGGTGTCTCTCAGTCCCTCTCTCTCAGGGAGATATCTGTACACTGACTGGTGTCTCTCAGTCCCTCTCTCTGGGAGATATCTGTACACTGAGTGGTGTCTCACAGTCCCTCTCTCTCACGGAGATATCGGTACACTGAGTGGTGTCTCTCAGTCCCACTCTCTCAGGGAGATATCTGTACACTGACTGGTGTCTCTCAGCCCCTCTCTCTCAGGGAGATATCTGTACACTGAGTGGTGTCTCTCAGTCCCTGTCTCTCAGGGAGATATCTGTACACTGACTGGTGTCTCTCAGTCCCTCTCTCTCAGGGAGGTATCTGTACACTGACTGGTGTCTCTCAGGCCCTCTCTCTCAGGGAGATATCTGTACACTGACTGGTGTCTCACAGTCCCTCTCTCTCAGGGAGATATCTGTACACTGAGTGGTGTCTCTCAGCCCCTCTCTCTCAGGGAGATATCTGTACACTGAGTGGTGTCTCACAGCCCCTGTCTCTCAGGGAGATATCTATACACTGACTGGTGTCTCTCAGTCCCTCTCTCTCAGGGAGATATCTGTACACTGAGTGGTGTCTCTCAGTCCCTCTCTCTCAGGGAGATATCTGTACACTGAGTGGTGTCTCTCAGTCCCTGTCTCTCAGAGAGATATATGTACACTGACTGGTGTCTCTCAGTCCCTCTCTCTCAGGGAGGGATCTGAACACTGAGTGGTGTCTCTCAGTCCCTGTGTCTCAGGGAGATATATGTACACTGACTGGTGTCTCTCAGTCCCTCTCTCTCAGGGAGATATCTGTACACTGACTGGTGTCTCTCAGTCCCTCTCTCTGGGAGATATCTGTACACTGAGTGGTGTCTCACAGCCCCTGTCTCTCAGGGAGATATCTATACACTGACTGGTGTCTCTCAGTCCCTCTCTCTCAGGGAGATATCTGTACACTGAGTGGTGTCTCTCAGTCCCTCTCTCTCAGGGAGATATCTGTACACTGAGTGGTGTCTCTCAGTCCCTGTCTCTCAGGGAAATATATGTACACTGACTGGTGTCTCTCAGTCCCTCTCTCTCTGGGAGGGATCTGAACACTGAGTGGTGTCTCTCAGTCCCTGTGTCTCAGGGAGATATATGTACACTGATTGGTGTCTCTCAGTCCCTCTCTCTCAGGGAGATATCTGTACACTGACTGGTGTCTCTCAGTCCCTCTCTCTGGGAGATATCAGTACACTGAGTGGTGTCTCACAGTCCCTCTCTCTCAGGGAGATATCTGTACACTGAGTGGTGTCTCTCAGTCCCACTCTCTCAGGGAGATATCTGTACACTGACTGGTGTCTCTCAGCCCCTCTCTCTCAGGGAGATATCTGTACACTGAGTGGTGTCTCTCAGTCCCTGTCTCTCAGGGAGATATCTGTACACTGACTGGTGTCTCTCAGTCCCTCTCTCTCAGGGAGGTATCTGTACACTGACTGGTGTCTCTCAGGCCCTCTCTCTCAGGGAGATATCTGTACACTGACTGGTGTCTCACAGTCCCTCTCTCTCAGGGAGATATCTGTACACTGAGTGGTGACTCTCAGCCCCTCTCTCTCAGGGAGATATCTGTACACTGAGTGGTGTCTCACAGCCCCTGTCTCTCAGGGAGATATCTATACACTGACTGGTGTCTCTCAGTCCCTCTCTCTCAGGGAGATATCTGTACACTGAGTGGTGTCTCTCAGTCCCTCTCTCTCAGGGAGATATCTTTACACTGAGTGGTGTCTCTCAGTCCCTATCTCTCAGGGAGATATATGTACACTGACTGGTGTCTCTCAGTCCCTCTCTCTCAGGGAGGGATCTGAACACTGAGTGGTGTCTCTCAGTCCCTCTCTCTCAGGGAGATATCTGTACACTGACTGGTGTCTCTCAGTCCCTCTCTCTGGGAGATATCTGTACACTGAGTGGTGTCTCACAGTCCCTCTCTCTCAGGGAGATATCTGTACACTGACTGGTGTCTCTCAGTCCCACTCTCTCAGGGAGATATCTGTACACTGAATGGTGTCTCTCAGTCCCTCTCTCTCAGGGAGATATCTGTACTCTGACTGGTGTCTCTCAGTCCCTCTCTCTCAGGGAGATATCTGTACACTGAATGGTGTCTCTCAGTCCCTCTCTCTCAGGGAGATATCTGTACTCTGACTGGTGTCTCTCAGTCCCTGTCTCTCAGGGAGATATCTGTGCACTGAGTGGTGTCTCTCAGTCCCTCTCTCTCAGGGAGATATCTGTACACTGAGTGGTTCTCTCAGTCCCTCTCTCTCAGGGAGATATCTGTACACTGAGTGGTGTCTCTCAGTCCCTGTCTCTCAGGGAGATATATGTACACTGAGTGGTGTTTCTCAGTCCCTCTCTCTCTGGGAGGTATCTGTACACTGAGTGGTGTCTCTCAGTCCCTCTCTCTCAGGGAGATATATGTACACTGACTGGTGTCTCTCAGTCCCTCTCTCTGGGAGATATCTGTACACTGAGTGGTGTCTCACAGTCCCTCTCTCTCAGGGAGATATCTGTACACAGACTGGTGTCTCTCAGTCCCACTCTCTCAGGGAGATATCTGTACACTGAATGGTGTCTCTCAGTCCCTCTCTCTCAGGGAGATATCTGTACACTGATTGGTGTCTCTCAGTCCCTCTCTCTGGGAGATATCTGTACACTGAGTGGTGTCTCACAGTCCCTCTCTCTCAGGGAGATATCTGTACACTGAGTGGTGTCTCTCAGTCCCACTCTCTCAGGGAGATATCTGTACACTGACTGGTGTCTCTCAGCCCCTCTCTCTCAGGGAGATATCTGTACACTGAGTGGTGTCTCTCAGTCCCTGTCTCTCAGGGAGATATCTGTACACTGACTGGTGTCTCTCAGTCCCTCTCTCTCAGGGAGGTATCTGTACACTGACTGGTGTCTCTCAGGCCCTCTCTCTCAGGGAGATATCTGTACACTGACTGGTGTCTCACAGTCCCTCTCTCTCAGGGAGATATCTGTACACTGAGTGGTGTCTCTCAGCCCCTCTCTCTCAGGGAGATATCTGTACACTGAGTGGTGTCTCACAGCCCCTGTCTCTCAGGGAGATATCTATACACTGACTGGTGTCTCTCAGTCCCTCTCTCTCAGGGAGATATCTGTACACTGAGTGGTGTCTCTCAGTCCCTCTCTCTCAGGGAGATATCTGTACACTGAGTGGTGTCTCTCAGTCCCTGTCTCTCAGAGAGATATATGTACACTGACTGGTGTCTCTCAGTCCCTCTCTCTCAGGGAGGGATCTGAACACTGAGTGGTGTCTCTCAGTCCCTGTGTCTCAGGGAGATATATGTACACTGACTGGTGTCTCTCAGTCCCTCTCTCTCAGGGAGATATCTGTACACTGACTGGTGTCTCTCAGTCCCTCTCTCTGGGAGATATCTGTACACTGAGTGGTGTCTCACAGTCCCTCTCTCTCAGGGAGATATCTGTACACAGACTGGTGTCTCTCAGTCCCACTCTCTCAGGGAGATATCTGTACACTGAATGGTGTCTCTCAGTCCCTCTCTCTCAGGGAGATATCTGTACTCTGACTGGTGTCTCTCAGTCCCTGTCTCTCAGGGAGATATCTGTGCACTGAGTGGTGTCTCTCAGTCCCTCTCTCTCAGGGAGATATCTGTACACTGAGTGGTTCTCTCAGTCCCTCTCTCTCAGGGAGATATCTGTACACTGAGTGGTGTCTCTCAGTCCCTGTCTCTCAGGGAGATATATGTACACTGAGTGGTGTTTCTCAGTCCCTCTCTCTCTGGGAGGTATCTGTACACTGAGTGGTGTCTCTCAGTCCCTCTCTCTCAGGGAGATATATGTACACTGACTGGTGTCTGTCAGTCCCTGTCTCTCAGGGAGATATATGTACACTGACTGGTGTCTCTCAGTCCCTCTCTCTCAGGGAGGTATCTGTACACTGAGTGGTGTCTCTCAGTCCCTGTCTCTCAGGGAGATATATGTACACTGACTGGTGTCTCTCAGTCCCTCTCTCTCAGGGAGATATCTGTACACTGAGTGGTGTCTCTCAGTCCCTCTCTCTCAGGGAGATATCTGTACACTGAGTGGTGTCTCTCAGTCCCTGTCTCTCAGGGAGATATCTGTACACTGAGTGGTGTATCTCAGTCCCTGTCTCTCAGGGAGATATCTGTACACTGACTGGTGTCTCTCAGTCCCTGTCTCTCAGGGAGATATCTGTACAGTGACTGGTGTCTCTCAGTCCCTCTCTCTCAGGGAGATATCTGTACACTGACTGGTGTCTCTCAGTCCCTGTCTCTCAGGGAGATATCTGTACACTGAGTGGTGTCTCTCAGCCCCTCTCTCTCAGGGAGATATCTGTACACTGAGTGGTGTCTCACAGCCCCTGTCTCTCAGGGAGATATCTATACACTGACTGGTGTCTCTCAGTCCCTCTCTCTCAGGGAGATATCTGTACACTGAGTGGTGTCTCTCAGTCCCTCTCTCTCAGGGAGATATCTGTACACTGAGTGGTGTCTCTCAGTCCCTGTCTCTCAGGGAGATATATGTACACTGACTGGTGTCTCTCAGTCCCTCTCTCTCTGGGAGGGATCTGAACACTGAGTGGTGTCTCTCAGTCCCTGTGTCTCAGGGAGATATATGTACACTGACTGGTGTCTCTCAGTCCCTCTCTCTCAGGGAGATATCTGTACACTGACTGGTGTCTCTCAGTCCCTCTCTCTGGGAGATATCAGTACACTGAGTGGTGTCTCACAGTCCCACTCTCTCAGGGAGATATCTGTACACTGACTGGTGTCTCTCAGCCCCTCTCTCTCAGGGAGATATCTGTACACTGAGTGGTGTCTCTCAGTCCCTGTCTCTCAGGGAGATATCTGTACACTGACTGGTGTCTCTCAGTCCCTCTCTCTCAGGGAGGTATCTGTACACTGACTGGTGTCTCTCAGGCCCTCTCTCTCAGGGAGATATCTGTACACTGACTGGTGTCTCACAGTCCCTCTCTCTCAGGGAGATATCTGTACACTGAGTGGTGTCTCTCAGCCCCTCTCTCTCAGGGAGATATCTGTACACTGAGTGGTGTCTCACAGCCCCTGTCTCTCAGGGAGATATCTGTACACTGACTGGTGTCTCTCAGTCCCTCTCTCTCAGGGAGATATCTGTACACTGAGTGGTGTCTCTCAGTCCCTCTCTCTCAGGGAGATATCTTTACACTGAGTGGTGTCTCTCAGTCCCTGTCTCTCAGGGAGATATATGTACACTGACTGGTGTCTCTCAGTCCCTCTCTCTCAGGGAGGGATCTGAACACTGAGTGGTGTCTCTCAGTCCCTCTCTCTCAGGGAGATATCTGTACACTGACTGGTGTCTCTCAGTCCCTCTCTCTGGGAGATATCTGTACACTGAGTGGTGTCTCACAGTCCCTCTCTCTCAGGGAGATATCTGTACACTGACTGGTGTCTCTCAGTCCCACTCTCTCAGGGAGATATCTGTACACTGAATGGTGTCTCTCAGTCCCTCTCTCTCAGGGAGATATCTGTACTCTGACTGGTGTCTCTCAGTCCCTGTCTCTCAGGGAGATATCTGTGCACTGAGTGGTGTCTCTCAGTCCCTCTCTCTCAGGGAGATATCTGTACACTGAGTGGTTCTCTCAGTCCCTCTCTCTCAGGGAGATATCTGTACACTGAGTGGTGTCTCTCAGTCCCTGTCTCTCAGGGAGATATATGTACACTGAGTGGTGTTTCTCAGTCCCTCTCTCTCTGGGAGGTATCTGTACACTGAGTGGTGTCTCTCAGTCCCTCTCTCTCAGGGAGATATATGTACACTGACTGGTGTCTGTCAGTCCCTGTCTCTCAGGGAGATATATGTACACTGACTGGTGTCTCTCAGTCCCTCTCTCTCAGGGAGGTATCTGTACACTGAGTGGTGTCTCTCAGTCCCTGTCTCTCAGGGAGATATATGTACACTGACTGGTGTCTCTCAGTCCCTCTCTCTCAGGGAGATATCTGTACACTGAGTGGTGTCTCTCAGTCCCTCTCTCTCAGGGAGATATCTGTACACTGAGTGGTGTCTCTCAGTCCCTGTCTCTCAGGGAGATATCTGTACACTGAGTGGTGTATCTCAGTCCCTGTCTCTCAGGGAGATATCTGTACACTGACTGGTGTCTCTCAGTCCCTCTCTCTCAGGGAGATATCTGTACACTGAGTGGTGTCTCTCAGTCCCTGTGTCTCAGGGAGATATATGTACACTGACTGTTGTCTCTCAGTCCCTCTCTCTCAGGGAGATATCTGTACACTGACTGGTGTCTCTCAGTCCCTCTCTCTGAGAGATATCTGTACACTGAGTGGTGTCTCACAGTCCCTCTCTCTCAGGGAGATATCTGTACACTGACTGGTGTCTCTCAGTCCCACTCTCTCAGGGAGATATCTGTACGCTGACTAGTGTCTCTCAGTCCCTCTCTCTCAGGGAGATATCTGTAAACTGAGTGGTGTCTCTCAGGGAGATATCTGTACACTGACTGGTGTCTCTCAGTCCCTGTCTCTCAGGGTGATATATGTACACTGAGTGGTGTCTCTCAGTCCCTCTCTCTCAGGGATGTATCTGTACACTGAGTGGTGTCTCTCAGTCCCTGTCTCTCAGGGAGATATATGTACACTGACTGGTGTCTCTCAGTCCCTGTCTCTCAGGGAGATATCTGTACACTGAGTGGTGTCTCTCAGTCCCTCTCTCTCAGGCAGATATCTGTACACTGAGTGGTGTCTCTCAGTCCCTCTCTCTCAGGGAGATATCTGTACACTGAGTGGTGTCTCTCAGTCCCTGTCTCTCAGGGAGACATCTGTACACTGAGTGGTGTCTCCCAGTCCCTCTCTCTCAGGGAGATATCTGTACACTGATTGGTGTCTCTCAGCCTCTCTCTCTCAGGGAGATATCTGTACACTGAGTGGTGTCTCACAGCCCCTGTCTCTCAGGGAGATATCTGTACACTGACTGGTGTCTCTCAGTCCCTGTCTCTCAGGGAGAAATCTGTACACTGAGTGGTGTCTCTCAGTCCCTCTCTCTCAGGGAGATATCTGTACACTGACTGGTGTCTCTCAGTCCCTGTCTCTCAGGGAGATATCTGTACACTGAGTGGTGTCTCACAGTCCCTCTCTATCAGGGAGATATCTGTACACTGACTGGTGTCTCTCAGTCCCTCTCTCTCAGGGAGATATCTGTACAATGACTGGTGTCTCTCAGTCCCTGTCTCTCAGGGAGATATCTGTACAGTGACTGGTGTCTCTCAGTCCCTCTCTCTCAGGGAGATATCTGTACACTGACTGGTGTCTCTCAGTCCCTGTCTCTCAGGGAGATATCTGTACACTGAGTGGCGTCTCACAGTCACTCTCTCTCAGGGAGATATCTGTACACTGACTGGTGTCTCTCAGTCCCTCTCTCTCAGGGAGATATCTGTACGCTGACTGGTGTCTCTCAGTCCCTCTCTCTCAGGGAGATATCTGTACACTGACTGGTGTCTCTCAGTCCCTCTCTCTCAGGGAGATATCTGTACACTGACTGGTGTCTCTCAGCCCCTCTCTCTCAGGGAGATATCTGTACACAGAGTGGTGTCTCTCAGTCCCTGTCTCTCAGGGAGATATCTGTACACTGACTGGTGTCTCTCAGTCCCTCTCTCTCAGGGAGGTATCTGTACACTGACTGGTGTCTCTCAGGCCCTCTCTCTCAGGGAGATATCTGTACACTGACTGGTGTCTCACAGTCCCTCTCTCTCAGGGAGATATCTGTACACTGAGTGGTGTCTCACAGCCCCTGTCTCTCAGGGAGATATCTATACACTGGCTGGTGTCTCTCAGTCCCTCTCTCTCAGGGCGGTATCTGTACACTGAGTGGTGTCTCTCAGTCCCTCTCTCTCAGGGAGATATCTGTACACTGAGTGGTGTCTCTCAGTCCCTCTCTCTCAGGGAGATATCTGAACACTGAGTGGTGTCTCTCAGTCCCTGTGTCTCAGGGAGATATATGTACACTGACTGGTGTCTCTCAGTCCCTTTCTCTCAGGGAGATATCTGTACACTGACTGGTGTCTCTCAGTCCCTCTCTCTGAGAGATATCTGTACACTGAGTAGTGTCTCACAGTCCCTCTCTCTCAGGGAGATATCTGTACACTGACTGGTGTCTCTCAGTCCCACTCTCTCAGGGAGATATCTGTACGCTGACTAGTGTCTCTCAGTCCCTCTCTCTCAGGGAGATATCTGTACACTGAGTGGTGTCTCTCAGGGAGATATCTGTACACTGACTGGTGTCTCTCAGTCCCTGTCTCTCAGGGATATATATGTACACTGAGTGGTGTCTCTCAGTCCCTCTCTCTCAGGGATGTATCTGTACACTGAGTGGTGTCTCTCAGTCCCTGTCTCTCAGGGAGATATATGTACACTGACTGGTGTCTCTCAGTCCCTGTCTCTCAGGGAGATATCTGTACACTGAGTGGTGTCTCTCAGTCCCTCTCTCTCAGGCAGATATCTGTACAATGAGTGGTGTCTCTCAGTCCCTCTCTCTCAGGGAGATATCTGTACTCTGACTGGTGTCTCTCAGTCCCTGTCTCTCAGGGAGATATCTGTACACTGAGTGGTGTCTCTCAGTCCCTCTCTCTCAGGGAGATATCTGTACACTGACTGGTGTCTCTCAGTCCCTCTCTCTCAGGGAGGTATCTGTACACTGAGTGGTGTCTCTCAGTCCCTGTCTCTCAGGGAGACATCTGTACACTGACTGGTGTCTCTCAGTCCCTGTCTCTCAGGGAGCTTTATGTACACTGAGTGGTGTCTCTCAGGGAGATATCTGTACACTGAGTGTTGTCTCCCAGTCACTCTCTCTCAGGGAGATATCTGTACACTGACTGGTGTCTCTCAGCCCCTCTCTCTCAGGGAGATATCTGTACACTGAGTGGTGTCTCACAGCCCCTGTCTCTCAGGGAGATATCTGTACACTGACTGGTGTCTCTCAGTCCCTGTCTCTCAGGGAGAAATCTGTACACTGAGTGGTGTCTCTCAGTCCCTCTCTCTCAGGGAGATATCTGTACACTGACTGGTGTCTCTCAGTCCCTGTCTCTCAGGGAGATATCTGTACACTGAGTGGTGTCTCACAGTCCCTCTCACTCAGGGAGATATCTGTACACTGACTGGTGTCTCTCAGTCCCTCTCTCTCAGGGAGATATCTGTACAATGACTGGTGTCTCTCAGTCCCTGTCTCTCAGGGAGATATCTGTACAGTGACTGGTGTCTCTCAGTCCCTCTCTCTCAGGGAGATATCTGTACACTGACTGGTGTCTCTCAGTCCCTGTCTCTCAGGGAGATATCTGTACACTGACTGGCGTCTCACAGTCCCTCTCTCTCAGGGAGATATCTGTACACTGACTGGTGTCTCTCAGTCCCTCTCTCTCAGGGAGATATCTGTACGCTGACTGGTGTCTCTCAGTCCCTCTCTCTCAGGGAGATATCTGTACACTGACTGGTGTCTCTCAGACCCTCTCTCTCAGGGAGATATCTGTACACTGACTGGTGTCTCTCAGCCCCTCTCTCTCAGGGAGATATCTGTACACTGAGTGGTGTCTCTCAGTCCCTGTCTCTCAGGGAGATATCTGTACACTGACTGGTGTCTCTCAGTCCCTCTCTCTCAGGGAGGTATCTGTACACTGACTGGTGTCTCTCAGGCCCTCTCTCTCAGGGAGATATCTGTACACTGACTGGTGTCTCACAGTCCCTCTCTCTCAGGGAGATATCTGTACACTGAGTGGTGTCTCTCAGCCCCTCTCTCTCAGGGAGATATCTGTACACTGAGTGGTTTCTCACAGCCGCTGTCTCTCAGGGAGATATCTATACACTGACTGGTGTCTCTCAGTCCCTCTCTCTCAGGGAGATATCTGTACACTGAGTGGTGTCTCTCAGTCCCTCTCTCTCAGGGAGATATCTGTACACTGAGTGGTGTCTCTCAGTCCCTGTCTCTCAGGGAGATATATGTACACTGACTGGTGTCTCTCAGTCCCTCTCTCTCAGGGAGGGATCTGAACACTGAGTGGTGTCTCTCAGTCCCTGTGTCTCAGGGAAATATATGTACACTGACTGGTGTCTCTCAGTCCCTCTCTCTCAGGGAGATATCTGTACACTGACTGGTGTCTCTCAGTCCCTCTCTCTGGGAGATATCTGTACACTGAGTGGTGTCTCTCAGTCCCTCTCTCTCAGGGAGATATCTGTACACTGACTGGTGTCTCTCAGTCCCACTCTCTCAGGGAGATATCTGTACACTGAATGGTGTCTCTCAGTCCCTCTCTCTCAGGGAGATATCTGTACTCTGACTGGTGTCTCTCAGTCCCTTTCTCTCAGGGAGATATCTGTGCACTGAGTGGTGTCTCTCAGTCCCTCTCTCTCAGGGAGATATCTGTACACTGAGTGGTGTCTCTCAGTCCCTCTCTCTCAGGGAGATATCTGTACACTGAGTGGTGTCTCTCAGTCCCTGTCTCTCAGGGAGATATATGTACACTGAGTGGTGTTTCTCAGTCCCTCTCTCTCTGGGAGGTATCTGTACACTGAGTGGTGTCTCTCAGTCCCTCTCTCTCAGGGAGATATCTGTACACTGACTGGTGTCTCTCAGTCCCTGTCTCTCAGGGAGATATCTGTACACTGAGTGGTGTCTCACAGTCCCTCTCTCTCAGGGAGATATCTGTACACTGACTGGTGTCTCTCAGTCCCTCTCTCTCAGGGAGATATCTGTACAATGACTGGTGTCTCTCAGTCCCTGTCTCTCAGGGAGATATCTGTACAGTGACTGGTGTCTCTCAGTCCCTCTCTCTCAGGGAGATATCTGTACACTGACTGGTGTCTCTCAGTCCCTGTCTCTCAGGGAGATATCTGTACACTGAGTGGCGTCTCACAGTCCCTCTCTCTCAGGGAGATATCTGTACACTGACTGGTGTCTCTCAGTCCCTCTCTCTCAGGGAGATGTCTGTACGCTGACTGGTGTCTCTCAGTCCCTCTCTCTCAGGGAGATATCTGTACACTGACTGGTGTCTCTCAGTCCCTCTCTCTCAGGGAGATATCTGTACACTGACTGGTGTCTCTCAGCCCCTCTCTCTCAGGGAGATATCTGTACACTGAGTGGTGTCTCTCAGTCCCTGTCTCTCAGGGAGATATCTGTACACTGACTGGTGTCTCTCAGTCCCTCTCTCTCAGGGAGGTATCTGTACACTGACTGGTGTCTCTCAGGCCCTCTCTCTCAGGGAGATATCTGTACACTGACTGGTGTCTCACAGTCCCTCTCTCTCAGGGAGATATCTGTACACTGAGTGGTGTCTCACAGCCCCTGTCTCTCAGGGAGATATCTATACACTGACTGGTGTCTCTCAGTCCCTCTCTCTCAGGGAGATATCTGTACACTGAGTGGTGTCTCTCAGTCCCTCTCTCTCAGGGAGATATCTGTACACTGAGTGGTGTCTCTCAGTCCCTGTGTCTCAGGGAGATATATGTACACTGACTGGTGTCTCTCAGTCCCTCTCTCTCAGGGAGATATCTGTACACTGACTGGTGTCTCTCAGTCCCTCTCTCTGGGAGATATCTGTACACTGAGTGGTGTCTCACAGTCCCTCTCTCTCAGGGAGATATCTGTACACTGACTGGTGTCTCTCAGTCCCACTCTCTCAGGGAGATATCTGTACACTGAATGGTGTCTCTCAGTCCCTCTCTCTCAGGGAGATATCTGTACTCTGACTGGTGTCTCTCAGTCCCTGTCTCTCAGGGAGATATCTGTGCACTGGGTGGTGTCTCTCAGTCCCTCTCTCTCAGGGAGATATCTGTACACTGAGTCGTTCTCTCAGTCCCTCTCTCTCAGGGAGATATCTGTACACTGAGTGGTGTCTCTCAGTCCCTGTCTCTCAGGGAGATATATGTACACTGAGTGGTGTTTCTCAGTCCCTCTCTCTCTGGGAGGTATCTGTACACTGAGTGGTGTCTCTCAGTCCCTCTCTCTCAGGGAGATATATGTACACGGACTGGTGTCTGTCAGTCCCTGTCTCTCAGGGAGATATATGTACACTGACTGGTGTCTCTCAGTCCCTCTCTCTCAGGGAGGTATCTGTACACTGAGTGGTGTCTCTCAGTCCCTGTCTCTCAGGGAGATATATGTACACTGACTGGTGTCTCTCAGTCCCTCTCTCTCAGGGAGATATCTGTACACTGAGTGGTGTCTCTCAGTCCCTCTCTCTCAGGGAGATATCTGTACACTGAGTGGTGTCTCTCAGTCCCTGTCTCTCAGGGAGATATCTGTACACTGAGTGGTGTATCTCAGTCCCTGTCTCTCAGGGAGATATCTGTACACTGACTGGTGTCTCTCAGTCCCTCTCTCTCAGAGAGATATCTGTACACTGACTGGTGTCTCACAGTCCCTCTCTCTCAGAGAGATATCAGTACACTGAGTGGTGTCTCTCAGTCCCTCTCTCTCAGGGAGATATCTGTACACTGAGTGGTGTCTCTCAGTCCCTCTCTCTCAGGGAGATATCTGTACACTGAGTGGTGTCTCTCAGTCCCTGTCTCTCAGGGAGATATATGTACACTGACTGGTGTCTCTCAGTCCCTCTATCTCAGGGAGGTATCTGTACACTGACTGCAGTCTCTCAGTCCCTGTCTCTCAGGGAGATATCTGTACACTGAGTGGTGTCTCAGAGTCCCTCTCTCTCAGGGAGATATCTGGACACTGAGTGGTGTCTCACAGCCCCTGTCTCTCAGGGAGATATCTCTACACTGACTGGTGTCTCTCAGTCCCTGTCTGTCAGGGAGATATCTATACACTGAGTGGTGTCTCTCAGTCCCTCTCTCTCAGGGAGATATCTGTACACTGACTGGTGTCTCTCAGTCCCTGTCTCTCAGGGAGATATCTGTACACTGAGTGGTGTCTCACAGTCCCTCTCTCTCAGGGAGATATCTGTACACTGACTGGTGTCTCGCAGTCCCTGTCTCTCAGGGAGATATCTGTACACTGAGTGGTGTCTCTCAGTCCCTCTCTCTCAGGGAGATATCTGTACACTGAAAGGTGTCTCTCAGTCCCTGTCTCTCAGGGAGATATCTGTACACTGAGTGGTGTCTCACAGTCCCTCTCTCTCAGGGTGATATATGTACACTGACTGGTGTCTCTCAGTCCCTCTCTCTCAGGGAGGTATCTGTACACTGAGTGGTGTCTCTCAGTCCCTGTCTCTCAGGGCGCTTTATGTACACTGAGTGGTGTCTCTCAGGGAGATATCTGTACACTGAGTGGTGTCTCTCAGTCCCTCTCTCTCAGGGAGATATCTGTACACTGACTGGTGTCTCTCAGCCCCCCTCTCTCAGGGAGATATCCGTGCACTGAGTGGTGTCTCACACTCCCTCTCTCTCAGGGAGATATCTGTACACTGACTGGTGTCTCTCAGTCCCTGTCTCTCAGGGAGATATCTGTAAACTGAGTGGTGTCTCTCAGTCCCTCTCTCTCAGGGAGATATCTGTACTCTGACTGGTGTCTCTCACTCCCTGTCTCTGAGGGAGATATCTGTACACTGAGTGGTGTCTCTCAGTTGCTCTCTCTCAGGCAGATATCTGTACACTGAGTGGTGTCTCACAGCCCCTGTCTCTCAGGGAGATATCTGTACTCTGACTGGTGTCTCTCACTCCCTGACTCTGAGGGAGATATCTGTACACTGAGTGGTGTCTCTCATTTGCTCTCTCTCAGGGAGATATCTGGACACTGACAGGTGTCTCTCAGTCCCTCTCTCTCAGGGAGATATCTGTACACTGAGTTGTGTCTCTCAGTCCCTCTCTCTCAGGGATATATCTGTACACTGAGTGGTGCATCTCAGTCCCTGTCTCTCAGGGAGATATATGTACTCTGACTGGTGTCTCTCAGTCCCTCTCTCTCAGGGAGATATCTGTACACTGAGTGGTGTCTCACAGCCCCTGTCTCTCAGGGAGATATCTGTACACTGACTGGTGTCTCTCAGTCCCTGTCTGTCAGGGAGATATCTATACACTGAGTGGTGTCTCACAGTCCCTCTCTCTCAGGGAGATATCTGTACACTGACTGGTGTCTCTCAGTCCCTGTCTCTCAGGGAGCTTTATGTACACTGAGTGGTGTCTCTCAGGGAGATATCTGTACACTGACTGGTGTCTCTCAGTCCCTGTCTCTCAGGGAGCTTTATGTACACTGAGTGGTGTCTCTCAGTCCCTCTCTCTCAGGGAGATATCTG
The DNA here is from genome assembly GCF_036365525.1 of Heterodontus francisci. Lineage (NCBI taxonomy): Eukaryota > Metazoa > Chordata > Chondrichthyes > Heterodontiformes > Heterodontidae > Heterodontus > Heterodontus francisci. The sequence goes on from NC_090384.1 coordinate 2,080,036, forward strand.
TACACTGACTGGTGTCTCAGTCCCTGTCTCTCAGGGATATATCTGTACACTGAGTGGTGTCTCTCAGTCCCTCTCTCTCAGGGAGATATCTGCGCACTGACTGGTGTCTCTCAGTCCCTGTCTCTCAGGGAGATATCTGTACACTGAGTGATGTCTCACAGTCCCTCTCTCTCAGGGAGATATCTGTACACTGACTGGTGTCTCTCAGTCCCTGTCTCTCAGGGAGATATCTGTACACTGAGTAGTGTCTATCAGTCCCTCTCTCTCAGGGAGATATCTGTACACTGACTGGTGTCTCTCAGTCCCTGTCTCTCAGGGAGATATCTATACACTGAGTGGTGTCTCTCAGTCCCTGTCTCTCAGGGAGATATCTGTACACTGACTGGTGTCTCTCAGTCCCTCTCTCTCAGGGAGATATCTGTACACTGACTGGTGTCTCTCAGTCCCTCTCTCTCAGGGAGATATCTGTACACTGAGTGGTGTCTCACAGCCCCTGTCTCTCAGGGAGATATCTGTACACTGACTGGTGTCTCTCAGTCCCTGTCTCTCAGGGAGAAATCTGTACACTGTGTGGTGTCTCTCAGTCCCTCTCTCTCAGGGAGATATCTGTACACTGACTGGTGTCTCTCAGTCCCTGTCTCTCAGGGAGATATCTGCACACTGAGTGGTGTCTCATAGTCCCTCTCTCTCAGGGAGATATCTGTACACTGAGTGGTGTCTCTCAGTCCCTCTCTCTCAGGGAGGTATCTGTACACTGAGTGGTGTCTCTCAGTCCCTGTCTCTCAGGGAGACATCTGTACACTGACTGGTGTCTCTCAGTCCCTCTCTCTCAGGGAGCTTTATGTACACTGACTGGTGTCTCTCAGTCCCTGTCTCTCAGGGAGACATCTGTACACTGAGTGGTGTCTCTCAGCCCCTCTCTCTCAGGGAGATATCTGTACACTGACTGGTGTCTCTCAGTCCCTCTCTCTCAGGGAGATATCTGTACACTGGCTGGTGTCTCTCAGTCCCTGTCCCTCAGGGAGATATCTGCACACTGAGTGGTGTCTCACAGTCCCTCTCTCTCAGGGAGATATCTGTACACTGAGTGGTGTCTCTCAGTCCCTCTCTCTCAGGGAGATATCTGTACACTGACTGGTGTCTCTCAGTCCCTGTCTCTCAGGGAGATATCTGTACACTGAGTGGTGTCTCACAGTCCCTCTCTCTCAGGGAGATATCTGTACACTGACTGGTGTCTCTCAGTCCCTCTCTCTCAGGGAGATATCAGTCCGCTGACTGGTGTCTCTCAGTCCCTCTCTCACAGGGAGATATCTGTACACTGAGTGGTGTCTCTCAGTCCCTCTCTCTCAGGGAGATATCTGTACACTGACTGGTGTCTCTCAGTCCCTGTCTCTCAGGGAGATATATGTACACTGACTGGTGTCTCTCAGTCCCTCTCTCTCAGGGAGGTATCTGTACACTGAGTGGTGTCTCTCAGTCCCTGTCTCTCAGGGAGATATATGTACACTGACTGGTGTCTCTCAGTCCCTCTCTCTCAGGGAGATATCTGTACACTGACTGGTGTCTCTCAGTCCCTCTCTCTCAGGGAGATATCTGTACACTGACTGGTGTCTCTCAGTCCCTGACTCTCAGGGAGATATCTGTACACTGACTGGTGTCTCTCAGTCCCTCTCTCTCAGGGAGAAATCTGTACGCTGACTAGTGTCTCTCAGTCCCTCTCTCTCAGGGAGATATCTGTACACTGAGTGGTGTCTCTCAGTCCCTCTCTCTCAGGGAGATATCTGTACACTGACTGGTGTCTCTCAGTCCCTGTCTCTCAGGGAGATATATGTTCACTGACTGGTGTCACTCAGTCCCTCTCTCAGGAAGGTATCTGTACACTGAGTGGTGTCTCTCAGTCCCTGTCTCTCAGGGAGATATATGTACACTGACTGGTGTCTCTCAGTCCTTGTCTCTCAGGGAGATATCTGTACACTGACTGGTGTCTCTCAGCCCCCCTCTCTCAGGGAGATATCTGTGCACTGAGTGGTGTCTCACACTCCCTCTCTCTCAGGGAGATATCTGTACACTGACTGGTGTCTCTCAGTCCCTATCTCTCAGGGAGATATCTGTACACTGAGTGGTGTCTCTCAGTCCCTCTCTCTCAGGGAGATATCTGTACTCTGACTGGTGTCTCTCACTCCCTGTCTCTGAGGGAGATATCTGTACACTGAGTGGTGTCTCTCAGTTGCTCTCTCTCAGGCAGATATCTGTACACTGAGTGGTGTCTCACAGCCCCTGTCTCTCAGGGAGATATCTGTACTCTGACTGGTGTCTCTCACTCCCTGACTCTGAGGGAGATATCTGTACACTGAGTGGTGTCTCTCATTTGCTCTCTCTCAGGGAGATATCTGGACACTGACAGGTGTCTCTCAGTCCCTCTCTCTCAGGGAGATATCTGTACACTGAGTGGTGCATCTCAGTCCCTGTCTCTCAGGGAGATATATGTACTCTGACTGGTGTCTCTCAGTCCCTCTCTCTCAGGGAGATATCTGAACACTGAGTGGTGTCTCACAGCCCCTGTCTCTCAGGGAGATATCTGTACACTGACTGGTGTCTCTCAGTCCCTGTCTGTCAGGGAGATATCTATACACTGAGTGGTGTCTCACAGTCCCTCTCTCTCAGGGAGATATCTGTACACTGACTTGTGTCTCTCAGTCCCTGTCTCTCAGGGAGCTTTATGTACACTGATTGGTGTCTCTCAGGGAGATATCTGTACACTGACTGGTGTCTCTCAGTCCCTGTCTCTCAGGGAGCTTTATGTACACTGAGTGGTGTCTCTCAGTCCCTCTCTCTCAGGGAGATATCTGTACACTGACTGGTGTCTCAGTCCCTGTCTCTCAGGGAGATATCTGTACACTGAGTGGTGTCTCTCAGTCCCTCTCTCTCAGGGAGATATCTGTGCACTGACTGGTGTCTCTCAGTCCCTGTCTCTCAGGGAGATATCTGTACACTGAGTGGTGTCTCACAGTCCCTCTCTCTCAGGGAGATATCTGTACACTGACTGGTGTCTCTCAGTCCCTGTCTCTCAGGGAGATATCTGTACACTGAGTGGTGTCTATCAGTCCCTCTCTCTCAGGGAGATATCTGTACACTGACTGGTGTCTCTCAGTCCCTGTCTCTCAGGGAGATATCTATACACTGAGTGGTGTCTCTCAGTCCCTGTCTCTCAGGGAGATATCTGTACACTGACTGGTGTCTCTCAGTCCCTCTCTCTCAGGGAGATATCTGTACACTGACTGTTGTCTCTCAGTCCCTCTCTCTCAGGGAGATATCTGTACACTGAGTGGTGTCTCACAGCCCCCGTCTCTCAGGGAGATATCTGTACACTGACTGGTGTCTCTCAGTCCCTGTCTCTCAGGGAGAAATCTGTACACTGTGTGGTGTCTCTCAGTCCCTCTCTCTCAGGGAGATATCTGTACACTGACTGGTGTCTCTCAGTCCCTGTCTCTCAGGGAGATATCTGCACACTGAGTGGTGTCTCACAGTCCCTCTCTCTCAGGGAGATATCTGTACACTGAGTGGTGTCTCTCAGTCCCTCTCTCTCAGGGAGGTATCTGTACACTGAATGGTGTCTCTCAGTCCCTGTCTCTCAGGGAGACATCAGTACACTGACTGGTGTCTCTCAGTCCCTGTCTCTCAGGGAGCTTTATGTACACTGAGTGGTGTCTCTCAGGGAGATATCTGTAAACTGAGTGGTGTCTCTCAGTCCCTCTCTCTCAGGGAGATATCTGTACACTGAGTGGTGTCTCTCAGCCCCTCTCTCTCAGGGAGATATCTGTACACTGACTGGTGTCTCTCAGTCCCTCTCTCTCAGGGAGATATCTGTACACTGACTGGTGTCTCTCAGTCCCTGTCCCTCAGGGAGATATCTGCACACTGAGTGGTGTCTCACAGTCCCACTCTCTCAGGGAGATTTCTGTACACTGAGTGGTGTCTCTCAGTCCCTCTGTCTCAGGGAGATATCTGTACACTGACTGGTGTCTCTCAGTCCCTGTCTCTCAGGGAGATATCTGTACACTGAGTGGTGTCTCACAGTCCCTCTCTCTCAGGGAGATATCTGTACACTGACTGGTGTCTCTCAGTCCCTCTCTCTCAGGGAGATATCTGTCCGCTGACTGGTGTCTCTCAGTCCCTCTCTCTCAGGGAGATATCTGTACACTGAGTGGTGTCTCTCAGTCCCTCTCTCTCAGGGAGATATCTGTACACTGACTGGTGTCTCTCAGTCCCTGTCTCTCAGGGAGATATCTGTACACTGACTGGTGTCTCTCAGTCCCTCTCTCTCAGGGAGGTATCTGTACACTGAGTGGTGTCTCTCAGTCCCTGTCTCTCAGGGAGATATATGTACACTGACTGGTGTCTCTCAGTCCCTCTCTCTCAGGGAGATATCTGTACACTGACTGGTGTCTCTCAGTCCCTCTCTCTCAGGGAGATATCTGTACACTGACTGGTGTCTCTCAGTCCCTGACTCTCAGGGAGATATCTGTACACTGACTGGTGTCTCTCAGTCCCTCTCTCTCAGGGAGATATCTGTACACTGACTGGTGTCTCAGTCCCTGTCTCTCAGGGAGATATCTGTACACTGAGTGGTGTCTCTCAGTCCCTGTCTCTCAGGGAGATATCTGTACACTGAGTGGTGTCTCTCAGTCCCTGTCTCTCAGGGAGATATATGTACACTGACTGGTGTCTCTCAGTCCCTCTCTCTCAGGGAGGTATCTGTACACTGACTGGTGTCTCAGTCCCTGTCTCTCAGGGAGATATCTGTACACTGAGTGGTGTCTCAGAGTCCCTCTCTCTCAGGGAGATATCTGTACACTGAGTGGTGTCTCTCAGTCCCTGTCTCTCAGGGAGATATATGTACACTGACTGGTGTCTCTCAGTCCCTCTCTCTCAGGGAGATATCTGTACACTGACTGGTGTCTCTCAGTCCCTCTCTCTCAGGGAGATATCTGTACACTGAGTGGTGTCTCACAGCCCCTGTCTCTCAGGGAGATATCTGTACACTGACTGGTGTCTCTCAGTCCCTGTCTGTCAGGGAGATATCTATACACTGAGTGGTGTCTCTCAGTCCCTCTTTCTCAGGGAGATATCTGTACACTGACTGGTGTCTCTCAGTCCCTGTCTGTCAGGGAGATATCTATACACTGAGTGGTGTCTCACAGTCCCTCTCTCTCAGGGAGATATCTGTACACTGACTGGTGTCTCTCAGTCCCTCTCTCTCAGGGAGATATCTGTACACTGAGTGGTGTCTCACAGCCCATGTCTCTCAGGGAGATATCTGTACACTGACTGGTGTCTCTCAGTCCCTGTCTCTTAGGGAGAAATCTGTACACTGAGTGGTGTCTCTCAGTCCCTCTCTCTCAGGGAGATATCTGTACACTGAGTGGTGTCTCTCAGTCCCTGTCTCTCAGGGAGATATCTGTACACTGAGTGGTGTCTCACAGTCCCTCTCTCTCAGGGAGATATCTGTACACTGAGTGGTGTCTCTCAGTCCCTCTCTCTCAGGGAGATATCTGTACACTGACTGGTGTCTCTCAGTCCCTGTCTCTCAGGGAGATATCTGTACACTGAGTGGTGTCTCACAGTCCCTCTCTCTCAGGGAGATATCTGTACACTGACTGGTGTCTCTCAGTCCCTCTCTCTCAGGGAGATATCTGTACGCTGACTGGTGTCTCTCAGTCCCTCTCTCTCAGGGAGATATCTGTACACTGAATGGTGTCTCTCAGTCCCTCTCTCTCAGGGAGATATCTGTACAATGACTGGTGTCTCTCAGTCCCTCTCTCTCAGGGCGATATCTGTACACTGACTGGTGTCTCTCAGTCCCTGTCTCTCAGGGAGAAATCTGTACACTGAGTGGTGTCTCTCAGTCCCTGTCTCTCAGGGAGATATCTGTACACTGAGTGGTGTCTCTCAGTCCCTGTCTCTCAGGGAGATATCTGTACACTGAGTGGTGTCTCTCAGTCCCTCTCTCTCAGGGAGATATCTGTACACTGAGTGGTGTCTCTCAGTCCCTCTCTCTCAGGGAGATATCTGTACACTGAGTGGTGTCTCTCAGTCCCTCTCTCTCAGGGAGATAACTGTACACTGAATGGTGTCTCTCAGTCCCTCTCTCTCTGGGAGGTATCTGTACACTGACTGGTGTCTCTCAGTCCCTGTCTCTCAGGGAGATATATGTACACTGACTGGTGTCTCTCAGTCCCTCTCTCGGGGAGGTATCTGTACACTGAGTGGTGTCTCTCAGTCCCTGTCTCTCAGGGAGATATATGTACACTGACTGGTGTCTCTCAGTCCCTGTCTCTCAGGGAGATATCTGTACACTGACTGGTGTCTCTCAGTCCCTCTCTCTCAGGGAGATATATGTACACTGACTGGTGTCTCTCAGTCCCTCTCTCTCAGGGAGATATCTGTACACTGAGTGGTGTCTCTCAGTCCCTGTCTCTCAGGGAGATATATGTACACTGAGTGGTGTCTCTCAGTCCCTCTCTCGGGGAGGTATCTGTACACTGACTGGTGTCTCTCAGTCCCTCTCTCTCAGGGAGATATCTGTACACTGAGTGCTGTCTCTCAGTCCCTGTCTCTCAGGGAGATATCTGTACACTGACTGGTGTCTCTCAGTCCCTCTCTCTCAGGGAGATATCTGTACACTGACTGGTGTCTCTCAGTCCCTGTCTCTCAGGGAGATATCTGTACACTGACTGGTGTCTCTCAGTCCCTGTCTCTCAGGGAGATATCTGTGCACTGACTGGTGTCTCTCAGTCCCTCTCTCTCAGGGAGATATATGTACACTGACTGGTGTCTCTCAGTCCCTGTCTCTCAGGGAGATATCTGTACACTGACTGGTGTCTCTCAGTCCCTGTCTCTCAGGGAGATATCTGTGCACTGACTGGTGTCTCTCAGTCCCTGTCTCTCAGGGAGATATCTGTACACTGAGTGGTGTCTCTCAGTCCCTGTCTCTCAGGGAGATATCTGTACACTGACTGGTGTCTCTCAGTCCCTCTCTCTCAGGGAGATATCTGTACACTGAGTGGTGTCTCTCAGTCCCTGTCTCTCAGGGAGATATCTGTACACTGAGTGGTGTCTCTCAGTCCCTCTCTCTCAGGGAGATATCTGTACACTGAATGGTGTCTCTCAGTCCCTCTCTCTCAGGGAGATATCTGTGCACTGACTGGTGTCTCTCAGTCCCTGTCTCTCAGGGAGATATCTGTACACTGACTGGTGTCTCTCAGTCCCTCTCTCTCAGGGAGATATCTGTACACTGACTGGTGTCTCTCAGTCCCTCTCTCTCAGGGAGATATCTGTACTCTGAGTGGTGTCTCACAGTCCCTCTCTCACAGGGAGATATCTGTGCACTGACTGGTTTCTCTCAGTCCCTCTCTCTCAGGGAGATATTTGTACACTGACTGGTGTCTCTCAGTCCCTGTCTCTCAGGGAGATATCTATACACTGAGTGGTGTCTCTCAGTCCCTGTCTCTCAGGGAGATATCTGTACACTGACTGGTGTCTCTCAGTCCCTGTCTCTCAGGGAGATATCTGTACACTGACTGGTGTCTCTCAGTCCCTGTCTCTCAGGGAGATATCTGTACTCTGACTGGTGTCTCTCTGTCCTTGTCTCTCAGGGAGATATCTGTGCACTGACTGGTGTCTCTCAGTCCCTGTCTCTCAGGGAGATATCTGTACTCTGAGTGGTGTCTCACAGTCCCTCTCTCTCAGGGAGATATCTGTACACTGACTGGTGTCTCTCAGTCCCTGTCTCTCAGGGAGATATCTGTACACTGAGTGGTGTATCTCAGTCCCTCTCTCTCAGGGAGATATCTGTACACTGACTGGTGTCTCTCAGTCCCTGTCTCTCAGGGAGATATCTATACACTGAGCGGTGTCTCTCAGTCCCTGTCTCTCAGGGAGATATCTGTACACTGACTGGTGTCTCTCAGTCCCTCTCTCTCAGGGAGATATCTGTACACTGACTGGTGTCTCTCAGTCCCTCTCTCTCAGCAAGATATCTGTACACTGAGTGGTGTCTCACAGCCCCTGTCTCTCAGGGAGATATCTGTACACTGACTGGTGTCTCTCAGCCCCTCTCTCTCAGGGAGAAATCTGTACACTGAGTGGTGTCTCTCAGTCCCTCTCTCTCAGGGAGATATCTGTACACTGACTGGTGTCTCTCAGTCCCTCTCTCTCAGGGAGATATCTGTACGCTGACTGGTGTCTCTCAGTCCCTCTCTCTCAGGGAGATATCTGTACACTGAGTGGTGTCTCTCAGTCCCTCTCTCTCAGGGAGATATCTGTACACTGACTGGTGTCTCTCAGTCCTTGTCTCTCAGGGAGATATATGTACACTGACTGGTGTCTCTCAGTCCCTCTCTCTCAGGGAGGTATCTGTACACCGAGTGGTGTCTCTCAGTCCCTGTCTCTCAGGGAGATATATGTACACTGACTGGTGTCTCTCAGTCCCTCTCTCTCAGGGAGATATCTGTACACTGAGTAGTGTCTCTCAGTCCCTCTCTCTCAGGGAGATATCTGTACACTGAGTGGTGTCTCTCAGTCCCTGTCACTCAGGGAGATATCTGTACACTGAGTGGTGTCTCTCAGTCCCTGTCTCTCAGGGAGATATCTGTACACTGAGTGGTGTCTCTCAGTCCCTGTCTCTCAGGGAAATATATGTACACTGACTGGTGTCTCTCAGACCCTCTCTCTCAGGGAGGTATCTGTACACTGACTGGTGTCTCTCAGTCCCTGTCTCTCAGGGAGATATCTGAACCCTGAGTGGTGTCTCTCAGTCTCTGTGTCTCAGGGAGATATATGTACACTGACTGGTGTCTCTCAGTCCCTCTCTCTCAGGGAGGTATATGTACACTGAGTGGTGTCTCTCAGTCCCTGTCTTTCAGGGAGATATATGTACACTGACTGGTGTCTCTCAGTCCCTCTCTCTCAGGGAGATATCTGTACACTGACTGGTGTCTCTCAGTCCCTGTCTCTCAGGGAGATATCTGTACACTGAGTGGTGTCTCACAGTCCCTCTCTCTCAGGGAGATATCTGTACACTGAGTGGTGTCTCTCAGTCCCTCTCTCTCAGGGAGATATCTGTACTCTGACTGGTGGCTCTCAGTCCCAGTCTCTCAGGGAGATATCTGTACACTGAGTGGTGTCTCACAGTCCCTCTCTCTCAGGGAGATATCTGTACACTGACTGGTGTCTCTCAGTCCCTCTCTCTCAGCAAGATATCTGTACGCTGACTGGTGTCTCTCAGTCCCTCTCTCTCAGGGAGATATCTGTACACTGAGTGGTGTCTCTCAGTCCCTGTCTCTCTCAGGGAGATATCTGTACACTGACTGGTGTCTCTCAGTCCCTCTCTCTCAGGGAGATATCTGTACACTGACTGGTGTCTCTCAGTCCCTGTCTCTCAGGGAGAAATCTGTACACTGAGTGGTGTCTCTCAGTCCCTCTCTCTCAGGGAGATATCTGTACACTGACTGGTGTCTCTCAGTCCCTGTCTCTCAGGGAGATATCTGTACACTGAGTGGTGTCTCTCAGTCCCTCTCTCTCAGGGAGATATCTGTACACTGAGTGGTGTCTCTCAGTCCCTCTCTCTCAGGGAGATAACTGTACACTGACTGGTGTCTCTCAGTCCCTGTCTCTCAGGGAGATATATGTACACTGAGTGGTTTCTCTCAGTCCCTCTCTCTCTGGGAGGTATCTGTACACTGAGTGGTGTCTCTCAGTCCCTGTCTCTCAGGGAGATATATGAACACTGACTGGTGTCTCTCAGTCCCTGTCTCTCAGGGAGATATCTGTACACTGAGTGGTGCCTCTCAGTCCCTCTCTCTCAGGGAGATATCTGTACACTGACTGGTGTCTCTCAGTCCCTGTCTCTCAGGGAGATATATGTACACTGACTGGTGTCTCTCAGTCCCTCTCTCGGGGAGGTATCTGTACACTGAGTGGTGTCTCTCAGTCCCTGTCTCTCAGGGAGATATATGTACACTGACTGGTGTCTCTCAGTCCCTCTCTCTCAGGGAGATATCTGTACACTGAGTGGTGTCTCTCAGTCCCTCTCACTCAGGGAGATATCTGTACACTGACTGGTGTCTCTCAGTCCTTGTCTCTCAGGGAGATATATGTACACTGACTGGTGTCTCTCAGTCCCTCTCTCTCAGGGAGGTATCTGTACACTGAGTGGTGTCTCTCAGTCCCTGTCTCTCAGGGAGATATATGTACACTGACTGGTGTCTCTCAGTCCCTCTCTCTCAGGGAGATATCTGTACACTGAGTGGTGTCTCTCAGTCCCTCTCTCTCAGGGAGATATCTGTACACTGAGTGGTGTCTCTCAGTCCCTGTCTCTCAGGGAGATATCTGTACACTGAGTGGTGTCTCTCTGTCCCTGTCTCTCAGGGAGATATCTGTACACTGAGTGGTGTCTCTCAGTCCCTGTCTCTCAGGGAGATATATGTACACTGACTGGTGTCTCTCAGTCCCTCTCTCTCAGGGAGGTATCTGTACACTGACTGGTGTCTCTCAGTCCCTGTCTCTCAGGGAGATATCTGTACACTGAGTGGTGTCTCAGAGTCCCTCTCTCTCAGGGAGATATCTGAACCCTGAGTGGTGTCTCTCAGTCCCTGTGTCTCAGGGAGATATCTGTACACTGACTGGTGTCTCTCAGTCCCTCTCTCTCAGGGAGGTATATGTACACTGAGTGGTGTCTCTCAGTCCCTGTCTCTCAGGGAGATATATGTACACTGACTGGGGTCTCTCAGTCCCTCTCTCTCAGGGAGATATCTGTACACTGACTGGTGTCTCTCAGTCCCTCTCTCTCAGGGAGATATCTGTACACTGAGTGGTGTCTCACAGCCCCTGTCTCTCAGGGAGATATCTGTACACTGACTGGTGTCTCTCAGTCCCTGTCTGTCAGGGAGATATCTATACACTGACTGGTGTCTCACAGTCCCTCTCTCTCAGGGATATATCTGTACACTGACTGGTGTCTCTCAGTCCCTGTCTCTCAGGGAGATATCTGTACACTGACTGGTGTCTCTCAGTCCCTCTCTCTCAGGGAGATATCTGTACACTGACTGGTGTCTCTCAGTCCCTGTCTCTCAGGGAGTTAACTGTACACTGAGTGGTGTCTCACAGTCCCTCTCTCTCAGGGAGATATCTGTACACTGACTGGTGTCTCTCAGTCCCTCTCTCTCAGGGAGATATCTGTACACTGAGTGGTGTCTCACAGCCCCTGTCTCTCAGGGAGATATCTGTACACTGACTGGTGTCTCTCAGTCCCTGTCTCTCAGGGAGAAATCTGTACACTGAGTGGTGTCTCTCAGTCCCACTCTCTCAGGGAGATATCTGTACACTGAGTGGTGTCTCTCAGTCCCTGTCTCTCAGGGAGATATCTGTACACTGAGTGGTGTCTCACAGTCCCTCTCTCTCAGGGAGATATCTGTACACTGAGTGGTGTCTCTCAGTCCCTCTCACTAAGGGAGATATCTGTACACTGACTGGTGTCTCTCAGTCCCTGTCTCTCAGGGAGATATCTGTACACTGAGTGGTGTCTCACAGTCCCTCTCTCTCAGGGAGATATCTGTACACTGACTGGTGTCTCTCAGTCCCTCTCTCTCAGGGAGATATCTGTACGCTGACTGTTGTCTCTCAGTCCCTCTCTCTCAGGGAGATATCTGTACACTGAGTGTTGTCTCTCAGTCCCTCTCTCTCAGGGAGATATCTGTACACTGACTGGTGTCTCTCAGTCCCTCTCTCTCAGGGAGATATCTGTACACTGACTGGTGTCTCTCAGTCCCTGTCTCTCAGGGAGAAATCTGTACACTGAGTGGTGTCTCTCAGTCCCTCTCTCTCAGGGAGATATCTGTACACTGACTGGTGTCTCTCAGTCCCTGTCTCTCAGGGAGATATCTGTACACTGATTGGTGTCTCTCAGTCCCTCTCTCTCAGGGAGATATCTGTACACTGAGTGGTGTCTCTCAGTCCCTCTCTCTCAGGGAGATAACTGTACACTGACTGGTGTCTCTCAGTCCCTGTCTCTCAGGGAGATATATGTACACTGAGTGATGTTTCTCAGTCCCTCTCTCTCTGGGAGGTATCTGTACACTGACTGGTGTCTCTCTGTCCCTGTCTCTCAGGGAGATATCTGTACACTGAGTGGTGCCTCTCAGTCCCTCTCTCTCAGGGAGATATCTGTACACTAACTGGTGTCTCTCAGTCCCTGTCTCTCAGGGAGATATATGTACACTGACTGGTGTCTCTCAGTCCCTCTCTCGGGGAGGTATCTGTACACTGAGTGGTGTCTCTCAGTCCCTGTCTCTCAGGGAGATATATGTACACTGACTGGTGTCTCTCAGTCCCTGTCTCTCAGGTAGATATCTGTACACTGACTGGTGTCTCTCAGTCCCTCTCTCTCAGGGAGATATCTGAACGCTGACTAGTGTCTCTCAGTCCCTCTCTCTCAGGGAGATATCTGTACACTGAGTGGTGTCTCTCAGTCCCTCTCTCTCAGGGAGATATCTGTACACTGAGTGGTGTCTCTCAGTCCCTGTCTCTCAGGGAGATATATGTACACTGACTGGTGTCTCCCAGTCCCTGTCTGTCAGGGAGATATCTATACACTGAGTGGTGTCTCACAGTCCCTCTCTCTCAGGGAGATATCTGTACACTGACTGGTGTCTCTCAGTCCCTGTCTCTCAGGGAGCTTTATGTACACTGAGTGGTGTCTCTCAGGGAGATATCTGTACACTGACTGGTGTCTCTCAGTCCCTGTCTCTCAGGGAGCTTTATGTACACTGAGTGGTGTCTCTCAGTCCCTCTCTCTCAGGGAGATATCTGTACACTGACTGGTGTCTCAGTCCCTGTCTCTCAGGGAGATATCTGTACACTGAGTGGTGTCTCTCAGTCCCTCTCTCTCAGGGAGATATCCGTACATTGACTGGTGTCTCTCAGTCCCTGTCTCTCAGGGAGATATCTGTACACTGAGTGCTGTCTCACAGTCCCTCTCTCTCAGGGAGATATCTGTACACTGACTGGTGTCTCTCAGTCCCTGTCTCTCAGGGTGATATCTATACACTGAGTGGTGTCTCTCAGTCCCTCTCTCTCAGGGAGATATCTGTACACTGACTGGTGACTCTCAGTCCCTGTCTCTCAGGGAGATATCTATACACTGAGTGGTGTCTCTCAGTCCCTGTCTCTCAGGGAGATATCTGTACACTGACTGGTGTCTCTCAGTCCCTCTCTCTCAGGGAGATATCTGTACACTGAGTGGTGTCTCACAGCCCCTGTCTCTCATGGAGATATCTGTACACTGACTGGTGTCTCTCAGTCCCTGTCTCTCAGGGAGTAATCTGTACACTGAGTGGTGTCTCTCAGTCCCTCTCTCTCAGGGAGATATCTGTACACTGACTGGTGTCTCTCAGTCCCTGTCTCTCAGGGAGATATCTGCACACTGAGTGGTGTCTCACTGTCCCTCTCTCTCAGGGAGATATCTGTACACTGAGTGGTGTCTCTCAGTCCCTGTCTCTCAGGGAGCTTTATGTACACTGAGTGGTGTCTCTCAGGGAGATATCTGTAAACTGAGTGGTGTCTCTCAGTCCCTCTCTCTCAGGGAGATATCTGTACACTGAGTGGTGTCTCTCAGCCCCTCTCTCTCAGGGACATATCTGTACACTGACTGGTGTCTCTCAGTCCCTCTCTCTCAGGGAGATATCTGTACACTGACTGGTGTCTCTCAGTCCCTGTCCCTCAGGGAGATATCTGCACACTGAGTGGTGTCTCTCAGTCCCTGACTCTCAGGGAGATATCTGTACACTGACTGGTGTCTCTCAGTCCCTCTCTCTCAGGGAGATATCTATACGCTGACTAGTGTCTCTCAGTCCCTCTCTCTCAGGGAGATATCTGTACACTGAGTGGTGTCTCTCAGTCCCTCTCTCTCAGGGAGATATCTGTACACTGACTGGTGTCTCTCAGTCCCTGTCTCTCAGGGAGATAAATGTTCACTGACTGGTTTCACTCAGTCCCTCTCTCAGGAAGGTATCTGTACACTGAGTGGTGTCTCTCAGTCCCTGTCTCTCAGGGAGATATCTGTACACTGAGTGGTGTCTCTCAGTCCCTCTCTCTCAGGGAGATATCTGTACACTGACTGGTGTCTCTCAGCCCCTCTCTCTCAGGGAGATATCTGTGCACTGAGTGGTGTCTCTCAGTCCCTGTCTCTCAGGGAGATATCTGTACACTGAGTGGTGTCTCTCAGTCCCTCTCTCTCAGGGAGATATCTGTACACTGACTGGTGTCTCTCAGGTCCTCTCTCTCAGGGAGATATCTGTGCACTGAGTGGTGTCTCACAGTCCCTCTCTCTCAGGGAGATATCTGTACACTGGCTGGTGTCTCTCAGTCCCGGTCTCTCAGGGAGATATCTGTACACTGAGTGGTGTCTCTCAGTCCCTCTCTCTCAGGGAGATATCTGTACACTGACTGGTGTCTCTCAGTCCCTGTCTCTCAGGGAGATATCTTTACTCTGAGTGGTGTCTCACAGTCCCTCTCTCTCAGGGAGATATCTGTACACTGACTGGTGTCTCTCAGTCCCTGTCTCTCAGGGAGATATCTATGCACTGAGTGGTGTCTCTCAGTCCCTCTCTCTCAGGGAGATATCTGTACACTGACTGGTGTCTCTCAGTCCCTCTCTCTCAGGGAGATATCTATACACTGAGTGGTGTCTCTCAGTCCCTTTCTCTCAGGGAGATATCTGTACACTGACTGGTGTCTCTCAGTCCCTCTCTCTCAGGGAGATATCTGTACACTGACTGGTGTCTCTCAGTCCCTCTCTCTCAGGGAGATATCTGTACACTGAGTGGTGTCTCACAGCCCCTGTCTCTCAGGGAGATATCTGTACACTGACTGGTGTCTCTCAGTCCCTGTCTCTCAGGGAGAAATCTGTACACTGATTGGTGTCTCTCAGTCCCTCTCTCTCAGGGAGATATCTGTACACTGAGTGGTTCTCTCAGTCCCTGTCTCTCAGGGAGATATCTGTACACTGAGTGGTGTATCACAGTCCCTCTCTCTCAGGGAGATATCTGTACACTGAGTGGTGTCTCTCAGTCCCTCTCTCTCAGGGAGATATCTGTACACTGACTGGTGTCTCTCAGTCCCTGTCTCTCAGGGAGATATCTGTACACTGAGTGGTGTCTCTCAGTCCCTGTCTCTCAGGGAGATATCTGTACACTGAGTGGTGTCTCTCAGTCCCTGTCTCTCAGGGAGATATATGTACACTGACTGGTGTCTCTCAGTCCCTCTCTCTCAGGGAGGTATCTGTACACTGACTGGTGTCTCTCAGTCCCTGTCTCTCAGGGAGATATCTGTACACTGAGTGGTGTCTCACAGCCCCTGTCTCTCAGGGAGATATATGTACACTGAGTGGTGTCTCTCAGTCCCTGTCTGTCAGGGAGATATCTATACACTGAGTGGTGTCTCTCAGTCCCTCTCTCTCAGGGAGATATCTGTACACTGACTGGTGTCTCTCAGTCCCTGTCTCTCAGGGAGATAACTTTACTCTGAGTGGTGTCTCACAGTCCCTCTCTCTCAGGGAGATATCTGTACACTGACTGGTGTCTCTCAGTCCCTGTCTCTCAGGGAGATATCTATGCACTGAGTGGTGTCTCTCAGTCCCTCTCTCTCAGGGAGATATCTGTACACTGACTGGTGTCTCTCAGTCCCTGTCTCTCAGGGAGATATCTATACACTGAGTGGTGTCTCTCAGTCCCTTTCTCTCAGGGAGATATCTGTACACTGACTGGTGTCTCTCAGTCCCTCTCTCTCAGGGAGATATCTGTACACTGAGTGGTGTCTCTCAGTCCCTCTCTCTCAGGGAGATATCTGTACACTGAGTGGTGTCTCACAGCCCCTGTCTCTCAGGGAGATATCTGTACACTGACTGGTGTCTCTCAGTCCCTGTCTCTCAGGGAGAAATCTGTACACTGATTGGTGTCTCTCAGTCCCTCTCTCTCAGGGAGATATCTGTACACTGAGTGGTTCTCTCAGTCCCTGTCTCTCAGGGAGATATCTGTACACTGAGTGGTGTCTCACAGTCCCTCTCTCTCAGGGAGATATCTGTACACTGAGTGGTGTCTCTCAGTCCCTCTCTCTCAGGGAGATATCTGTACACTGACTGGTGTCTCTCAGTCCCTGTCTCTCAGGGAGATATCTGTACACTGAGTGGTGTCTCTCAGTCCCTGTCTCTCAGGGAGATATCTGTACACTGAGTGGTGTCTCTCAGTCCCTGTCTCTCAGGGAGATATATGTACACTGACTGGTGTCTCTCAGTCCCTCTCTCTCAGGGAGGTATCTGTACACTGACTGGTGTCTCTCAGTCCCTGTCTCTCAGGGAGATATCTGTACACTGAGTGGTGTCTCACAGCCCCTGTCTCTCAGGGAGATATATGTACACTGAGTGGTGTCTCTCAGTCCCTGTCTGTCAGGGAGATATCTATACACTGAGTGGTGTCTCTCAGACCCTCTCTCTTAGGGAGATATCTGTACACTGACTGGTGTCTCTCAGTCCCTGTCTGTCAGGGAGATATCTATACACTGAGTGGTGTCTCACAGTCCCTCTCTCTCAGGGAGATATCTGTACACTGACTGGTGTCTCTCAGTCCCTCTCTCTCAGGGAGATATCTGTACACTGAGTGGTTTCTCACAGCACCTGTCTCTCAGGGAGATATCTGTACACTGACTGGTGTCTCTCAGTCCCTGTCTCTTAGGGAGAAATCTGTACACTGAGTGGTGTCTCTCAGTCCCTCTCTCTCAGGGAGATATCTGTACACTGAGTGGTGTCTCTCAGTCCCTGTCTCTCAGGGAGATATCTGTACACTGAGTGGTGTCTCACAGTCCCTCTCTCTCAGGGAGATATCTGTACACTGACTGGTGTCTCTCAGTCCCTCTCTCTCAGGGAGATATCTGTACACTGACTGGTGTCTCTCAGTCCCTGTCTCTCAGGGAGATATCTGTACACTGAGTGGTGTCTCACAGTCCCTCTCTCTCAGGGAGATATCTGTACACTGACTGGTGTCTCTCAGTCCCTCTCTCTCAGGGAGATATCTGTACGCTGACTGGTGTCTCTCAGTCCCTCTCTCTCAGGGAGATATCTGTACACTGAATGGTGTCTCTCAGTCCCTCTCTCTCAGGGAGATATCTGTACACTGAGTGGTGTCTCTCAGTCCCTGTCTCTCAGGGAGAAATCTGTACACTGAGTGGTGTCTCTCAGTCCCTCTCTCTCAGGGAGATATCTGTACACTGACTGGTGTCTCTCAGTCCCTGTCTCTCAGGGAGAAATCTGTACACTGAGTGGTGTCTCTCAGTCCCTGTCTCTCAGGGAGAAATCTGTACACTGAGTGGTGTCTCTCAGTCCCTCTCTCTCAGGGAGATATCTGTACACTGACTGGTGTCTCTCAGTCCCTCTCTCTCTGGGAGGTATCTGTACAATGAGTGGTGTCTCTCAGTCCCTGTCTCTCAGGGAGATATCTGTACAGTGAGTGGTGTCTCTCAGTCCCTGTCTCTCAGGGAGATATCTGTACAATGAGTGGTGTCTCTCAGTCCCTGTCTCTCAGGGAGATATCTGTACAGTGAGTGGTGTCTCTCAGTCCCTGTCTCTCAGGGAGATATCTGTACACTGAGTGGTGTCTCTCAGTCCCTGTCTCTCAGGGAGATATATGTACACTGACTGGTGTCTCTCAGTCCCTGTCTCTCAGGGAGATATCTGTACACTGAGTGGTGTCTCTCAGTCCCTGTCTCTCAGGGAGATATCTGTACACTAACTGGTGTCTCTCAGTCCCTCTCTCTCAGGGAGATATCTGTACACTGAGTGGTGTCTCACAGCCCCTGTCTCTCAGGGAGATATCTGTACACTGACTGGTGTCTCTCAGTCCCTGTCTGTCTGGGAGATATCTATACACTGAGTGGTGTCTCTCAGTCCCTCTCTCTCAGGGAGATATCTGTACACTGACTGGTGTCTCTCAGTCCCTGTCTCTCAGGGAGATATCTGTACACTGAGTGCTGTCTCACAGTCCCTCTCTCTCAGGGAGATATCTGTACACTGAGTGGTGTCTCTCAGTCCCTCTCTCTCAGGGAGATATATGTACACTGACTGGTGTCTCTCAGTCCCTGTCTCTCAGGGAGATATCTGTACACTGACTGGTGTCTCTCAGTCCCTCTCTCTCAGGGAGATATCTGTACGCTGACTGGTGTCTCTCAGTCTCTCTCTCTCAGGGAGATATCTGTATACTGAGTGGTGTCTCTAAGTCCCTCTCTCTCAGGGAGATATCTGTACACTGAGTGGTGTCTCTCAGTCCCTCTCTCTCAGGGAGATATCTGTACACTGACTGGTGTCTCTCAGTCCCTCTCTCTCAGGGAGATATCTGTACACTGAGTGGTGTCTCTCAGTCCCTGACTCTCAGGGAGATATCTGTACACTGACTGGTGTCTCTCAGTCCCTCTCTCTCAGGGAGATATCTGTACGCTGACTAGTGTCTCTCAGTCCCTCTCTCTCAGGGAGATATCTGTACACTGAGTGGTGTCTCTCAGTCCCTCTCTCTCAGGGAGATAAATGTTCACTGACTGGTTTCACTCAGTCCCTCTCTCAGGAAGGTATCTGTACACTGAGTGGTGTCTCTCAGTCCCTGTCTCTCAGGGAGATATCTGTACACTGAGTGGTGTCTCTCAGTCCCTCTCTCTCAGGCAGATATCTGTACACTGACTGGTGTCTCTCAGCCCCTCTCTCTCAGGGAGATACTCGTGCACTGAGTGGTGTCTCTCAGTCCCTGTCTCTCAGGGAGATATCTGTACACTGAGTGGTGTCTCTCAGTCCCTCTCTCTCAGGGAGATATCTGTACACTGACTGGTGTCTCTCAGGTCCTCTCTCTCAGGGAGATATCTGTGCACTGAGTGGTGTCTCACAGTCCCTCTCTCTCAGGGAGATATCTGTACACTGGCTGGTGTCTCTCAGTCCCGGTCTCTCAGGGAGATATCTGTACACTGAGTGGTGTCTCTCAGTCCCTCTCTCTCAGGGAGATATCTGTACACTGACTGGTGTCTCTCAGTCCCTGTCTCTCAGGGAGATATCTGTACTCTGAGTGGTGTCTCACAGTCCCTCTCTCTCAGGGAGATATCTGTACACTGACTGGTGTCTCTCAGTCCCTGTCTCTCAGGGAGATATCTATGCACTGAGTGGTGTCTCTCAGTCCCTCTCTCTCAGGGAGATATCTGTACACTGACTGGTGTCTCTCAGTCCCTGTCTCTCAGGGAGATATCTATACACTGAGTGGTGTCTCTCAGTCCCTTTCTCTCAGGGAGATATCTGTACACTGACTGGTGTCTCTCAGTCCCTCTCTCTCAGGGAGATATCTGTACACTGACTGGTGTCTCCCAGTCCCTCTCTCTCAGGGAGATATCTGTACACTGAGTGGTGTCTCACAGCCCCTGTCTCTCAGGGAGATATCTGTACACTGACTGGTGTCTCTCAGTCCCTGTCTCTCAGGGAGAAATCTGTACACTGATTGGTGTCTCTCAGTCCCTCTCTCTCAGGGAGATATCTGTACACTGAGTGGTTCTCTCAGTCCCTGTCTCTCAGGGAGATATCTGTACACTGAGTGGTGTCTCACAGTCCCTCTCTCTCAGGGAGATATCTGTACACTGAGTGGTGTCTCTCAGTCCCTCTCTCTCAGGGAGATATCTGTACACTGACTGGTGTCTCTCAGTCCCTGTCTCTCAGGGAGATATCTGTACACTGAGTGGTGTCTCTCAGTCCCTGTCTGTCAGGGAGATATCTGTACACTGAGTGGTGTCTCTCAGTCCCTGTCTCTCAGGGAGATATATGTACACTGACTGGTGTCTCTCAGTCCCTCTCTCTCAGGGAGGTATCTGTACACTGACTGGTGTCTCTCAGTCCCTGTCTCTCAGGGAGATATCTGTACACTGAGTGGTGTCTCACAGCCCCTGTCTCTCAGGGAGATATATGAACACTGAGTGGTGTCTCTCAGTCCCTGTCTGTCAGGGAGATATCTATACACTGAGTGGTGTCTCTCAGTCCCTCTCTCTCAGGGAGATATCTGTACACTGACTGGTGTCTCTCAGTCCCTGTCTGTCAGGGAGATATCTATACACTGAGTGGTGTCTCACAGTCCCTCTCTCTCAGGGAGATATCTGTACACTGACTGGTGTCTCTCAGTCCCTCTCTCTCAGGGAGATATCTGTACACTGAGTGGTTTCTCACAGCCCCTGTCTCTCAGGGAGATATCTGTACACTGACTGGTGTCTCTCAGTCCCTGTCTCTTAGGGAGAAATCTGTACACTGAGTGGTGTCTCTCAGTCCCTCTCTCTCTGGGAGGTATCTGTACAATGAGTGGTGTCTCTCAGTCCCTGTCTCTCAGGGAGATATCTGTACAGTGAGTGGTGTCTCTCAGTCCCTGTCTCTCAGGGAGATATCTGTACACTGAGTGGTGTCTCTCAGTCCCTCTCTCTCAGGGAGATATCTGTACACTGACTGGTGTCTCTCAGTCCCTGTCTCTCAGGGAGATATCTGTACACTGAGTGGTGTCTCTCAGTCCCTGTCTCTCAGGGAGATATATGTACACTGACTGGTGTCTCTCAGTCCCTGTCTCTCAGGGAGATATCTGTACACTGAGTGGTGTCTCTCAGTCCCTGTCTCTCAGGGAGGTATCTGTACACTGACTGGTGTCTCTCAGTCCCTGTCTCTCAGGGAGATATCTGTACACTGAGTGGTGTCTCACAGCCCCTGTCTCTCAGGGAGATATATGAACACTGAGTGGTGTCTCTCAGTCCCTGTCTGTCAGGGAGATATCTATACACTGAGTGGTGTCTCTCAGTCCCTCTCTCTCAGGGAGATATCTGTACACTGACTGGTGTCTCTCAGTCCCTGTCTGTCAGGGAGATATCTATACACTGAGTGGTGTCTCACAGTCCCTCTCTCTCAGGGAGATATCTGTACACTGACTGGTGTCTCTCAGTCCCTCTCTCTCAGGGAGATATCTGTACACTGAGTGGTTTCTCACAGCCCCTGTCTCTCAGGGAGATATCTGTACACTGACTGGTGTCTCTCAGTCCCTGTCTCTTAGGGAGAAATCTGTACACTGAGTGGTGTCTCTCAGTCCCTCTCTCTCTGGGAGGTATCTGTACAATGAGTGGTGTCTCTCAGTCCCTGTCTCTCAGGGAGATATCTGTACAGTGAGTGGTGTCTCTCAGTCCCTGTCTCTCAGGGAGATATCTGTACACTGAGTGGTGTCTCTCAGTCCCTCTCTCTCAGGGAGATATCTGTACACTGACTGGTGTCTCTCAGTCCCTGTCTCTCAGGGAGATATCTGTACACTGAGTGGTGTCTCTCAGTCCCTGTCTCTCAGGGAGATATATGTACACTGACTGGTGTCTCTCAGTCCCTGTCTCTCAGGGAGATATCTGTACACTGAGTGGTGTCTCTCAGTCCCTGTCTCTCAGGGAGATATCTGTACACTAACTGGTGTCTCTCAGTCCCTCTCTCTCAGGGAGATATCTGTACA
Organism: Heterodontus francisci; assembly: GCF_036365525.1. Classification (NCBI taxonomy): domain Eukaryota; kingdom Metazoa; phylum Chordata; class Chondrichthyes; order Heterodontiformes; family Heterodontidae; genus Heterodontus; species Heterodontus francisci. The sequence goes on from NC_090384.1 coordinate 2,101,626, forward strand.
CTGAGTGGTGTCTCACAGCCCCTGTCTCTCAGGGAGATATCTGTACACTGACTGGTGTCTCTCAGTCCCTGTCTGTCAGGGAGATATCTATACACTGAGTGGTGTCTCTCAGTCCCTGTCTCTCAGGGAGATATCTGTACACTGACTGGTGTCTCTCAGTCCCTGTCTCTCAGGGAGATATCTGTACACTGAGTGCTGTCTCACAGTCCCTCTCTCTCAGGGAGATATCTGTACACTGAGTGCTGTCTCTCAGTCCCTCTCTCTCAGGGAGATATCTGTACACTGACTGGTGTTTCTCAGTCCCTGTCTCTCAGGGAGATATCTGTACACTGAGTGGTGTCTCACAGTCCCTCTCTCTCAGGGAGATATCTGTACACTGACTGGTGTCTCCCAGTCCCTCTCTCTCAGGGAGATATCTGTACGCTGACTGGTGTCTCTCAGTCTCTCTCTCTCAGGGAGATATCTGTATACTGAGTGGTGTCTCTCAGTCCCTCTCTCTCAGGGAGATATCTGTACACTGACTGGTGTCTCTCAGTCCCTCTCTCTCAGGGAGATATCTGTACACTGACTGGTGTCTCTCAGTCCCTGTCTCTCAGGGAGAAATCTGTACACTGAGTGGTGTCTCTCAGTTCCTCTCTCTCAGGGAGATATCTGTACACTGACTGGTGTCTCTCAGTCCCTGTCTCTCAGGGAGATATCTGTACACTGAGTGGTGTCTCTCAGTCCCTCTCTCTCAGGGAGATATCTGTACACTGAGTGGTGTCTCTCAGTCCCTCTCTCCCAGGGAGATAACTGTACACTGACTGGTGTCTCTCAGTCCCTGTCTCTCAGGGAGATATATGTACACTGAGTGGTGTCTCTCAGTCCCTCTCTCTCTGGGAGGTATCTGTACACTGAGTGGTGTCTCTCAGTCCCTGTCTCTCAGGGAGATATATGAACACTGACTGGTGTCTCTCAGTCCCTGTCTCTCAGGGAGATATCTGTACACTGAGTGGTGCCTCTCAGTCCCTCTCTCTCAGGGAGATATCTGTACACTGAGTGGTGTCTCTCAGTCCCTGTCTCTCAGGGAGAAATCTGTACACTGAGTGGTGTCTCTCAGTCCCTCTCTCTCAGGGAGATATCTGTACACTGACTGGTGTCTCTCAGTCCCTGTCTCTCAGGGAGATATCTGTACACTGAGTGGTGTCTCTCAGTCCCTCTCTCTCAGGGAGATATCTGTACACTGAGTGGTGTCTCTCGGTCCCTCTCACTCAGGGAGATATCTGTACACTGACTGGTGTCTCTCAGTCCTTGTCTCTCAGGGAGATATATGTACACTGACTGGTGTCTCTCAGTCCCTCTCTCTCAGGGAGGTATCTGTACACTGAGTGGTGTCTCTCAGTCCCTGTCTCTCAGGGAGATATATGTACACTGACTGGTGTCTCTCAGTCCCTCTCTCTCAGGGAGATATCTGTACACTGAGTGGTGTCTCTCAGTCCCTCTCTCTCAGGGAGATATCTGTACACTGAGTGGTGTCTCTCAGTCCCTGTCTCTCAGGGAGATATCTGTACACTGAGTGGTGTCTCTCTGTCCCTGTCTCTCAGGGAGATATCTGTACACTGAGTGGTGTCTCTCAGTCCCTGTCTCTCAGGGAGATATATGTACACTGACTGGTGTCTCTCAGTCCCTCTCTCTCAGGGAGGTATCTGTACACTGACTGGTGTCTCTCAGTCCCTGTCTCTCAGGGAGATATCTGTACACTGAGTGGTGTCTCAGAGTCCCTCTCTCTCAGGGAGATATCTGAACCCTGAGTGGTGTCTCTCAGTCCCTGTGTCTCAGGGAGATATATGTACACTGACTGGTGTCTCTCAGTCCCTCTCTCTCAGGGAGGTATATGTACACTGAGTGGTGTCTCTCAGTCCGTGTCTCTCAGGGAGATATATGACCACTGACTGGTGTCTCTCAGTCCCTCTCTCTCAGGGAGATATCTGTACACTGACTGGTGTCTCTCAGTCCCTCTCTCTCAGGGAGATATCTGTACACTGAGTGGTGTCTCACAGCCCCTGTCTCTCAGGGAGATATCTGTACACTGACTGGTGTCTCTCAGTCCCTGTCTGTCAGCGAGATATCTATACACTGAGTGGTGTCTCTCAGTCCCTCTCTCTCAGGGAGATATCTGTACACTGACTGGTGTCTCTCAGTCCCTGTCTCTCAGGGAGATATCTGTACACTGAGTGGTGTCTCACAGTCCCTCTCTCTCAGGGATATATCTGTACACTGACTGGTGTCTCTCAGTCCCTGTCTCTCAGGGAGATATCTGTACACTGACTGGTGTCTCTCAGTCCCTCTCTCTCAGGGAGATATCTGTACACTGACTGGTGTCTCTCAGTCCCTGTCTCTCAGGGAGATAACTGTACACTGAGTGGTGTCTCTCAGTCCCTCTCTCTCAGGGAGATATCTGTACACTGACTGGTGTTTCTCAGTCCCTGTCTCTCAGGGAGATATCTGTACACTGAGTGGTGTCTCACAGTCCCTCTCTCTCAGGGAGATATCTGTACACTGACTGGTGTCTCTCAGTCCCTCTCTCTCAGGGAGATATCTGTACGCTGACTGGTGTCTCTCAGTCTCTCTCTCTCAGGGAGATATCTGTATACTGAGTGGTGTCTCTCAGTCCCTGTCTCTCAGGGAGATATCTGTACAGTGAGTGGTGTCTCTCAGTCCCTGTCTCTCAGGGAGATATCTGTACACTGACTGGTGTCTCTCAGTCCCTGTCTCTCAGGGAGAAATCTGTACACTGAGTGGTGTCTCTCAGTCCCTCTCTCTCAGGGAGATATTTGTACACTGACTGGTGTCTCTCAGTCCCTGTCTCTCAGGGAGATATCTGTACACTGAGTGGTGTCTCTCAGTCCCTCTCTCTCAGGGAGATATCTGTACACTGAGTGGTGTCTCTCAGTCCCTCTCTCTCAGGGAGATAACTGTACACTGACTGGTGTCTCTCAGTCCCTGTCTCTCAGGGAGATATATGTACACTGAGTGGTGTCTCTCAGTCCCTCTCTCTCTGGGAGGTATCTGTACACTGAGTGGTGTCTCTCAGTCCCTGTCTCTCAGGGAGATATATGAACACTGACTGGTGTCTCTCAGTCCCTGTCTCTCAGGGAGATATCTGTACACTGAGTGGTGCCTCTCAGTCCCTCTCTCTCAGGGAGATATCTGTACACTGACTGGTGTCTCTCAGTCCCTGTCTCTCAGGGAGAAATCTGTACACTGAGTGGTGTCTCTCAGTCCCTCTCTCTCAGGGAGATATCTGTACACTGACTGGTGTCTCTCAGTCCCTGTCTCTCAGGGAGATATCTGTACACTGAGTGGTGTCTCTCAGTCCCTCTCTCTCAGGGAGATATCTGTACACTGAGTGGTGTCTCTCAGTCCCTCTCACTCAGGGAGATATCTGTACACTGACTGGTGTCTCTCAGTCCTTGTCTCTCAGGGAGATATATGTACACTGACTGGTGTCTCTCAGTCCCTCTCTCTCAGGGAGGTATCTGTACACTGAGTGGTGTCTCTCAGTCCCTGTCTCTCAGGGAGATATATGTACACTGACTGGTGTCTCTCAGTCCCTCTCTCTCAGGGAGATATCTGTACACTGAGTGGTGTCTCTCAGTCCCTCTCTCTCAGGGAGATATCTGTACACTGAGTGGTGTCTCTCAGTCCCTGTCTCTCAGGGAGATATCTGTACACTGAGTGGTGTCTCTCTGTCCCTGTCTCTCAGGGAGATATCTGTACACTGAGTGGTGTCTCTCAGTCCCTGTCTCTCAGGGAGATATATGTACACTGACTGGTGTCTCTCAGTCCCTCTCTCTCAGGGAGGTATCTGTACACTGACTGGTGTCTCTCAGTCCCTGTCTCTCAGGGAGATATCTGTACACTGAGTGGTGTCTCAGAGTCCCTCTCTCTCAGGGAGATATCTGAACCCTGAGTGGTGTCTCTCAGTCCCTGTGTCTCAGGGAGATATATGTACACTGACTGGTGTCTCTCAGTCCCTCTCTCTCAGGGAGGTATATGTACACTGAGTGGTGTCTCTCAGTCCCTGTCTCTCAGGGAGATATATGTACACTGACTGGTGTCTCTCAGTCCCTCTCTCTCAGGGAGATATCTGTACACTGACTGGTGTCTCTCAGTCCCTCTCTCTCAGGGAGATATCTGTACACTGAGTGGTGTCTCACAGCCCCTGTCTCTCAGGGAGATATCTGTAGACTGACTGGTGTCTCTCAGTCCCTGTCTGTCAGGGAGATATCTATACACTGAGTGGTGTCTCTCAGTCCCTCTCTCTCAGGGAGATATCTGTACACTGAGTGGTGTCTCTCAGTCCCTGTCTCTCAGGGAGATATCTGTACACTGAGTGGTGTCTCACAGTCCCTCTCTCTCAGGGATATATCTGTACACTGACTGGTGTCTCTCAGTCCCTGTCTCTCAGGGAGATATCTGTACACTGACTGGTGTCTCTCAGTCCCTCTCTCTCAGGGAGATATCTGTACACTGACTGGTGTCTCTCAGTCCCTGTCTCTCAGGGAGATAACTGTACACTGAGTGGTGTCTCACAGTCCCTCTCTCTCAGGGAGATATCTGTACACTGACTGGTGTCTCTCAGTCCCTCTCTCTCAGGGAGATATCTGTACACTGAGTGGTGTCTCACAGCCCCTGTCTCTCAGGGAGATATCTGTACACTGACTGGTGTCACTCAGTCCCTCTCTCTCAGGGAGATATCTGTACGCTGACTGGTGTCTCTCAGTCTCTCTCTCTCAGGGAGATATCTGTATACTGAGTGGTGTCTCTCAGTCCCTCTCTCTCAGGGAGATATCTGTACACTGACTGGTGTCTCTCAGTCCCTCTCTCTCAGGGAGATATCTGTACACTGACTGGTGTCTCTCAGTCCCTGTCTCTCAGGGAGAAATCTGTACACTGAGTGATGTCTCTCAGTCCCTCTCTCTCAGGGAGATATCTGTACACTGACTGGTGTCTCTCAGTCCCTGTCTCTCAGGGAGATATCTGTACACTGAGTGGTGTCTCTCAGTCCCTCTCTCTCAGGGAGATATCTGTACACTGAGTGGTGTCTCTCAGTCCCTCTCTCTCAGGGAGATAACTGTACACTGACTGGTGTCTCTCAGTCCCTGTCTCTCAGGGAGATATATGTACACTGAGTGGTGTCTCTCAGTCCCTCTCTCTCTGGGAGGTATCTGTACACTGAGTGGTGTCTCTCAGTCCCTGTCTCTCTGGGAGATATATGAACACTGACTGGTGTCTCTCAGTCCCTGTCTCTCAGGGAGATATCTGTACACTGAGTGGTGCCTCTCAGTCCCTCTCTCTCAGGGAGATATCTGTACACTGACTGGTGTCTCTCAGTCCCTGTCTCTCAGGGAGAAATCTGTACACTGAGTGGTGTCTCTCAGTCCCTCTCTCTCAGGGAGATATCTGTACACTGACTGGTGTCTCTCAGTCCCTGTCTCTCAGGGAGATATCTGTACACTGAGTGGTGTCTCTCAGTCCCTCTCTCTCAGGGAGATATCTGTACACTGAGTGGTGTCTCTCAGTCCCTCTCACTCAGGGAGATATCTGTACACTGACTGGTGTCTCTCAGTCCTTGTCTCTCAGGGAGATATATGTACACTGACTGGTGTCTCTCAGTCCCTCTCTCTCAGGGAGGTATCTGTACACTGAGTGGTGTCTCTCAGTCCCTGTCTCTCAGGGAGATATATGTACACTGACTGGTGTCTCTCAGTCCCTCTCTCTCAGGGAGATATCTGTACACTGAGTGGTGTCTCTCAGTCCCTCTCTCTCAGGGAGATATCTGTACACTGAGTGGTGTCTCTCAGTCCCTGTCTCTCAGGGAGATATCTGTACACTGAGTGGTGTCTCTCTGTCCCTGTCTCTCAGGGAGATATCTGTACACTGAGTGGTGTCTCTCAGTCCCTGTCTCTCAGGGAGATATATGTACACTGACTGGTGTCTCTCAGTCCCTCTCTCTCAGGGAGGTATCTGTACACTGACTGGTGTCTCTCAGTCCCTGTCTCTCAGGGAGATATCTGTACACTGAGTGGTGTCTCAGAGTCCCTCTCTCTCAGGGAGATATCTGAACCCTGAGAGGTGTCTCTCAGTCCCTGTGTCTCAGGGAGATATATGTACACTGACTGGTGTCTCTCAGTCCCTCTCTCTCAGGGAGGTATATGTACACTGAGTGGTGTCTCTCAGTCCCTGTCTCTCAGGGAGATATATGTACACTGACTGGTGTCTCTCAGTCCCTCTCTCTCAGGGAGATATCTGTACACTGACTGGTGTCTCTCAGTCCCTCTCTCTCAGGGAGATATCTGTAAACTGAGTGGTGTCTCACAGCCCCTGTCTCTCAGGGAGATATCTGTACACTGACTGGTGTCTCTCAGTCCCTGTCTGTCAGGGAGATATCTATACACTGAGTGGTGTCTCTCAGTCCCTCTCTCTCAGGGAGATATCTGTACACTGACTGGTGTCTCTCAGTCCCTGTCTCTCAGGGAGATATCTGTACACTGAGTGGTGTCTCACAGTCCCTCTCTCTCAGGGATATATCTGTACACTGACTGGTGTCTCTCAGTCCCTGTCTCTCAGGGAGATATCTGTACACTGACTGGTGTCTCTCAGTCCCTCTCTCTCAGGGAGATATCTGTACACTGACTGGTGTCTCTCAGTCCCTGTCTCTCAGGGAGATAACTGTACACTGAGTGGTGTCTCCCAGTCCCTCTCTCTCAGGGAGATATCTGTACACTGACTGGTGTCTCTCAGTCCCTCTCTCTCAGGGAGATATCTGTACACTGAGTGGTGTCTCACAGCCCCTGTCTCTCAGGGAGAAATCTGTACACTGAGTGGTGTCTCTCAGTCCCTCTCTCTCAGGGAGATATCTGTACACTGAGTGGTGTCTCTCAGTCCCTGTCTCTCAGGGAGATATCTGTACACTGAGTGGTGTCTCACAGTCCCTCTCTCTCAGGGAGATATCTGTACACTGAGTGGTGTCTCACAGTCCCTCTCTCTCAGGGATATATCTGTACACTGACTGGTGTCTCTCAGTCCCTGTCTCTCAGGGAGATATCTGTACACTGACTGGTGTCTCTCAGTCCCTCTCTCTCAGGGAGATATCTGTACACTGACTGGTGTCTCTCAGTCCCTGTCTCTCAGGGAGATAACTGTACACTGAGTGGTGTCTCTCAGTCCCTCTCACTCAGGGAGATATCTGTACACTGACTGGTGTCTCTCAGTCCCTGTCTCTCAGGGAGATATCTGTACACTGAGTGGTGTCTCACAGTCCCTCTCTCTCAGGGAGATATCTGTACACTGACTGGTGTCTCTCAGTCCCTCTCTCTCAGGGAGATATCTGTACGCTGACTGGTGTCTCTCAGTCCCTCTCTCTCAGGGAGATATCTGTACACTGAGTGGTGTCTCTCAGTCCCTCTCTCTCAGGGAGATATCTGTACACTGACTGGTGTCTCTCAGTCCCTCTCTCTCAGGGAGATATCTGTACACTGACTGGTGTCTCTCAGTCCCTGTCTCTCAGGGAGAAATCAGTACACTGAGTGGTGTCTCTCAGTCCCTCTCTCTCAGGGAGATATCTGTACACTGACTGGTGTCTCTCAGTCCCTGTCTCTCAGGGAGATATCTGTACACTGAGTGGTGTCTCTCAGTCCCTCTCTCTCAGGGAGATATCTGTACACTGAGTGGTGTCTCTCAGTCCCTCTCTCTCAGGGAGATAACTGTACACTGACTGGTGTCTCTCAGTCCCTGTCTCTCAGGGAGATATATGTACACTGAGTGGTGTTTCTCAGTCCCTCTCTCTCTCTGGGAGGTATCTGTACACTGAGTGGTGTCTCTCAGTCCCTCTCTCTCAGGGAGATATATGTACACTGACTGGTGTCTCTCAGTCCCTGTCTCTCAGGGAGATATCTGTACACTGAGTGGTGCCTCTCAGTCCCTCTCTCTCAGGGAGATATCTGTACACTGACTGGTGTCTCTCAGTCCCTGTCTCTCAGGGAGATATATGTACACTGACTGGTGTCTCTCAGTCCCTCTCTCGGGGAGGTATCTGTACACTGAGTGGTGTCTCTCAGTCCCTGTCTCTCAGGGAGATATATGTACACTGACTGGTGTCTCTCAGTCCCTGTCTCTCAGGGAGATATCTGTACACTGACTGGTGTCTCTCAGTCCCTCTCTCTCAGGGAGATATCTGAACGCTGACTAGTGTCTCTCAGTCCCTCTCTCTCAGGGAGATATCTGTACACTGAGTGGTGTCTCTCAGTCCCTCTCTCTCAGGGAGATATCTGTACACTGACTGGTGTCTCTCAGTCCCTGTCTCTCAGGGAGATATATGTACACTGACTGGTGTCTCTCAGTCCCTGTCTGTCAGGGAGATATCTATACACTGAGTGGTGTCTCACAGTCCCTCTCTCTCAGGGAGATATCTGTACACTGACTGGTGTCTCTCAGTCCCTGTCTCTCAGGGAGCTTTATGTACACTGAGTGGTGTCTCTCAGGGAGATATCTGTACACTGACTGGTGTCTCTCAGTCCCTGTCTCTCAGGGAGCTTTATGTACACTGAGTGGTGTCTCTCAGTCCCTCTCTCTCAGGGAGATATCTGTACACTGACTGGTGTCTCAATCCCTGTCTCTCAGGGAGATATCTGGACACTGAGTGGTGTCTCTCAGTCCCTCTCTCTCAGGGAGATATCTGTACACTGACTGGTGTCTCTCAGTCCCTGTCTCTCAGGGAGATATCTGTACACTGACTGGTGTCTCTCAGTCCCTGTCTCTCAGGGAGATATCTGTACACTGACTGGTGTCTCTCAGTCCCTCTCTCTCAGGGAGATATCTGTACACTGACTGGTGTCTCTCAGTCCCTCTCTCTCAGGGAGATATCTGTACACTGAGTGGTGTCTCACAGCCCCTGTCTCTCAGGGAGATATCTGTACACTGACTGGTGTCTCTCAGTCCCTGTCTCTCAGGGAGAAATCTGTACACTGAGTGGTGTCTCACAGTCACTCTCTCTCAGGGAGATATCTGTACACTGAGTGGTGTCATTCAGTCCCTCTCTCTCAGGGAGATATCTGTACACTGACTGGTGTCTCTCAGTCCCTGTCTCTCAGGGAGATATCTGCACACTGAGTGGTGTCTCACAGTCCCTCTCTCTCAGGGAGATATCTGTACACTGAGTGGTGTCATTCAGTCCCTCTCTCTCAGGGAGGTATCTGTACACTGAGTGGTGTCTCTCAGTCCCTGTCTCTCAGGGAGACATCTGTACACTGACTGGTGTCTCTCAGTCCCTGTCTCTCAGGGAGCTTTATGTACACTGAGTGGTGTCTCTCAGGGAGATAACTGTAAACTGAGTGGTGTCTCTCAGTCCCTCTCTCTCAGGGAGATATCTGTACACTGAGTGGTGTCTCTCAGCCCCTCTCTCTCAGGGAGATATCTGTACACTGACTGGTGTCTCTCAGTCCCTCTCTCTCAGGGAGATATCTGTACACTGACTGGTGTCTCTCAGTCCCTGTCCCTCAGGGAGATATCTGCACACTGAGTGGTGTCTCACAGTCCCTCTCTCTCAGGGAGATATCTTTACACTGAGTGGTGTCTCTCAGTCCCTCTCTCTCAGGGAGATATCTGTATACTGACTGGTGTCTCTCAGTCCCTGTCTCTCAGGGAGATATCTGTACACTGAGTGGTGTCTCACAGTCCCTCTCTCGCAGGGAGATATCTGTACACTGACTGGTGTCTCTCAGTCCCTCTCTCTCAGGGAGATATCTGTCCGCTGACTGGTGTCTCTCAGTCCCTCTCTCTCAGGGAGATATCTGTACACTGAGTGGTGTCTCTCAGTCCCTCTCTCTCAGGGAGATATCTGTACACTGAGTGGTGTCTCTCAGTCCCTGTCTCTCAGGGAGATATATGTACACTGACATGTGTCTCTCAGTCCCTCTCTCTCAGGGAGGTATCTGTACACTGAGTGGTGTCTCTCAGTCCCTGTCTCTCAGGGAGATATATGTACACTGACTGGTGTCTCTCAGTCCCTCTCTCTCAGGGAGATATCTGTACACTGACTGGTGTCTCTCAGTCCCTCTCTCTCAGGGAGATATCTGTACACTGACTGGTGTCTCTCAGTCCCTGACTCTCAGGGAGATATCTGTACACTGACTGGTGTCTCTCAGTCCCTCTCTCTCAGGGAGATATCTGTACGCTGACTAGTGTCTCTCAGTCCCTCTCTCTCAGGGAGATATCTGTACACTGAGTGGTGTCTCTCAGTCCCTCTCTCTCAGGGAGATATCTGTACACTGACTGGTGTCTCTCAGTTCCTGTCTCTCAGGGAGATATATGTTCACTGACTGGGGTCACTCAGTCCCTCTCTCAGGAAGGTATCTGTACACTGAGTGGTGTCTCTCAGTCCCTGTCTCTCAGGGAGATATCTGTACACTGAGTGGTGTCTCTCAGTCCCTCTCTCTCAGGGAGATATCTGTACACTGACTGGTGTCTCTCAGCCCCTCTCTCTCAGGGAGATATCTGTGCACTGAGTGGTGTCTCTCAGTCCCTGTCTCTCAGGGAGATATCGGTACACTGAGTGGTGTCTCTCAGGTCCTCTCTCTCAGGGAGATATCTGTGCACTGAGTGGTGTCTCACAGTCCCTCTCTCTCAGGGAGATATCTGTACACTGACTGGTGTCTCTCAGTCCCTGTCTCTCAGGGAGATATCTGTACACTGACTGGTGTCTCTCAGGTCCTCTCTCTCAGGGAGATATCTGTGCACTGAGTGGTGTCTCACAGTCTCTCTCTCTCAGGGAGATATCTGTACACTGACTGGTGTCTCTCAGTCCCTGTCTCTCAGGGAGATATCTATGCACTGAGTGGTGTCTCTCAGTCCCTCTCTCTCAGGGAGATATCTGTACACTGAGTGGTGTCTCTCAGTCCCTGTCTCTCAGGGAGATATCTATACACTGAGTGGTGTCTCTCAGTCCCTTTCTCTCAGGGAGATATCTGTACACTGACTGGTGTCTCTCAGTCCCTCTCTCTCAGGGAGATATCTGTACACTGACTGGTGTCTCTCAGCCCCTCTCTCTCAGGGAGATATCTGTACACTGACTGGTGTCTCTCAGTCCCTCTCTCTCAGGGAGATATCTGTACACTGACTGGTGTCTCTCAGTCCCTGTCCCTCAGGGAGATATCTGCACACAGAGTGGTGTCTCACAGTCCCTTTCTCTCAGGGAGATATCTTTACACTGAGTGGTGTCTCTCAGTCCCTCTCTCTCAGGGAGATATCTGTATACTGACTGGTGTCTCTCAGTCCCTGTCTCTCAGGGAGATATCTGTACACTGAGTGGTGTCTCACAGTCCCTCTCTCTCAGGGAGATATCTGTACACTGACTGGTGTCTCTCAGTCCCTCTCTCTCAGGGAGATATCTGTCCGCTGACTGGTGTCTCTCAGTCCCTCTCTCTCAGGGAGATATCTGTACACTGAGTGGTGTCTCTCAGTCCCTCTCTCTCAGGGAGATATCTGTACACTGACTGGTGTCTCTCAGTCCCTCTCTCTCAGGGAGATATATGTACACTGACATGTGTCTCTCAGTCCCTCTCTCTCAGGGAGGTATCTGTACACTGAGTGGTGTCTCTCAGTCCCTGTCTCTCAGGGAGATATATGTACACTGACTGGTGTCTCTCAGTCCCTCTCTCTCAGGGAGATATCTGTACACTGACTGGTGTCTCTCAGTCCCTCTCTCTCAGGGAGATATCTGTACACTGAGTGGTGTCTCTCAGTCCCTGACTCTCAGGGAGATATCTGTACACTGACTGGTGTCTCTCAGTCCCTCTCTCTCAGGGAGATATCTGTACGCTGACTAGTGTCTCTCAGTCCCTCTCTCTCAGGGAGATATCTGTACACTGAGTGGTGTCTCTCAGTCCCTCTCTCTCAGGGAGATATCTATACACTGACTGGTGTCTCTCAGTCCCTGTCTCTCAGGGAGATATATGTTCACTGACTGGTGTCACTCAGTCCCTCTCTCAGGAAGGTATCTGTACACTGAGTGGTGTCTCTCAGTCCCTGTCTCTCAGGGAGATATCTGTACACTGAGTGGTGTCTCTCAGTCCCTCTCTCTCAGGGAGATATCTGTACACTGACTGGTGTCTCTCAGCCCCTCTCTCTCAGGGAGATATCTGTGCACTGAGTGGTGTCTCTCAGTCCCTGTCTCTCAGGGAGATATCTGTACACTGAGTGGTGTCTCTCAGTCCCTCTCTCTCAGGGAGATATCTGTACACTGACTGGTGTCTCTGAGGTCCTCTCTCTCAGGGAGATATCTGTGCACTGAGTGGTGTCTCACAGTCCCTCTCTCTCAGGGAGATATCTGTACACTGGCTGGTGTCTCTCAGTCCCGGTCTCTCAGGGAGATATCTGTACACTGAGTGGTGTCTCTCAGTCCCTCTCTCTCAGGGAGATATCTGTACACTGACAGGTGTCTCTCAGTCCCTGTCTCTCAGGGAGATATCTGTACTCTGAGTGGTGTCTCACAGTCCCTCTCTCTCAGGGAGATATCTGTACACTGACTGGTGTCTCAGTCCCTGTCTCTCAGGGAGATATCTATGCACTGAGTGGTGTCTCTCAGTCCCTCTCTCTCAGGGAGATATCTGTACACTGACTGGTGTCTCTCAGTCCCTGTCTCTCAGGGAGATATCTATACACTGAGTGGTGTCTCTCAGTCCCTTTCTCTCAGGGAGATATCTGTACACTGACTGGTGTCTCTCAGTCCCTCTCTCTCAGGGAGATATCTGTACACTGACTGGTGTCTCCCAGTCCCTCTCTCTCAGGGAGATATCTGTACACTGAGTGGTGTCTCACAGTCCCTCTCTCTCTCAGGGAGATATCTGTACACTGACTGGTGTCTCTCAGTCCCTCTCTCTCAGGGAGATATCTGTCCGCTGACTGGTGTCTCTCAGTCCCTCTCTCTCAGGGAGATATCTGTACACTGAGTGGTGTCTCTCAGTCCCTCTCTCTCAGGGAGATATCTGTACACTGACTGGTGTCTCTCAGTCCCTGTCTCTCAGGGAGATATATGTACACTGACATGTGTCTCTCAGTCCCTCTCTCTCAGGGAGGTATCTGTACACTGAGTGGTGTCTCTCAGTCCCTGTCTCTCAGGGAGATATATGTACACTGACTGGTGTCTCTCAGTCCCTCTCTCTCAGGGAGATATCTGTACACTGACTGGTGTCTCTCAGTCCCTCTCTCTCAGGGAGATATCTGTACACTGAGTGGTGTCTCTCAGTCCCTGACTCTCAGGGAGATATCTGTACACTGACTGGTGTCTCTCAGTCCCTCTCTCTCAGGGAGATATCTGTACGCTGACTAGTGTCTCTCAGTCCCTCTCTCTCAGGGAGATATCTGTACACTGAGTGGTGTCTCTCAGTCCCTCTCTCTCAGGGAGGTATCTGTACACTGACTGGTGTCTCTCAGTCCCTGTCTCTCAGGGAGATATATGTTCACTGACTGGTGTCACTCAGTCCCTCTCTCAGGAAGGTATCTGTACACTGAGTGGTGTCTCTCAGTCCCTGTCTCTCAGGGAGATATCTGTACACTGAGTGGTATCTCTCAGTCCCTCTCTCTCAGGGAGATATCTGTACACTGACTGGTGTCTCTCAGCCCCTCTCTCTCAGGGAGATATCTGTGCACTGAGTGGTGTCTCTCAGTCCCTGTCTCTCAGGGAGATATCTGTACACTGACTGGTGTCTCTCAGTCCCTCTCTCTCAGGGAGATATCTGTACACTGACTGGTGTCTCTCAGTCCCTCTCTCTCAGGGAGATATCTGTACACTGAGTGGTGTCTCACAGCCCCTGTCTCTCAGGGAGATATCTGTACACTGACTGGTGTCTCTGAGTCCCTGTCTCTCAGGGAGAAATCTGTACACTGATTGGTGTCTCTCAGTCCCTCTCTCTCAGGGAGATATCTGTACACTGAGTGGTTCTCTCAGTCCCTGTCTCTCAGGGAGATATCTGTACACTGAGTGGTGTCTCACAGTCCCTCTCTCTCAGGGAGATATCTGTACACTGAGTGGTGTCTCTCAGTCCCTCTCTCTCAGGGAGATATCTGTACACTGACTGGAGTCTCTCAGTCCCTGTCTCTCAGGGAGATATCTGTACACTGAGTGGTGTCTCTCAGTCCCTGTCTCTCAGGGAGATATCTGTACACTGAGTGGTGTCTCTCAGTCCCTGTCTCTCAGGGAGATATATGTACACTGACTGGTGTCTCTCAGTCCCTCTCTCTCAGGGAGGTATCTGTACACTGACTGGTGTCTCTCAGTCCCTGTCTCTCAGGGAGATATCTGTACACTGAGTGGTGTCTCAGAGTCCCTCTCTCTCAGGGAGATATATGTACACTGAGTGGTGTCTCTCAGTCCCTGTCTCTCAGGGAGATATATGTACACTGACTGGTGTCTCTCAGTCCCTCTCTCTCAGGGAGATATCTGTACACTGACTGGTGTCTCTCAGTCCCTCTCTCTCAGGGAGATATCTGTACACTGAGTGGTGTCTCACAGCCCCTGTCTCTCAGGGAGATATCTGTACACTGAGTGGTGTCTCTCAGTCCCTGTCTGTCAGGGAGATATCTATACACTGAGTGGTGTCTCTCAGTCCCTCTCTCTCAGGGAGATATCTGTACACTGACTGGTGTCTCTCAGTCCCTGTCTGTCAGGGAGATATCTATACACTGAGTGGTGTCTCACAGTCCCTCTCTCTCAGGGAGATATCTGTACACTGACTGGTGTCTCTCAGTCCCTCTCTCTCAGGGAGATATCTGTACACTGAGTGGTGTCTCACAGCCCCTGTCTCTCAGGGAGATATCTGTACACTGACTGGTGTCTCTCAGTCCCTGTCTCTTAGGGAGAAATCTGTACACTGAGAGGTGTCTCTCAGTCCCTCTCTCTCAGGGAGATATCTGTACACTGAGTGGTGTCTCTCAGTCCCTGTCTCTCAGGGAGATATCTGTACACTGAGTGGTGTCTCACAGTCCCTCTCTCTCAGGGAGATATCTGTACACTGAGTGGTGTCTCTCAGTCCCTCTCTCTCAGGGAGATATCTGTACACTGACTGGTGTCTCTCAGTACCTGTCTCTCAGGGAGATATCTGTACACTGAGTGGTGTCTCACAGTCCCTCTCTCTCAGGGAGATATCTGTACACTGACTGGTGTCTCTCAGTCCCTCTCTCTCAGGGAGATATCTGTACGCTGACTGGTGTCTCTCAGTCCCTCTCTCTCAGGGAGATATCTGTACACTGAATGGTGTCTCTCAGTCCCTCTCTCTCAGGGAGATATCTGTACACTGAGTGGTGTCTCTCAGTCCCTCTCTCTCAGGGAGATATCTGTACTCTGAGTGGTGTCTCACAGTCCCTCTCTCTAAGGGAGATATCTGTACACTGACTGGTGTCTCTCAGTCCCTGTCTCTCAGGGAGATATCTATGCACTGAGTGGTGTCTCTCAGTCCCTCTCTCTCAGGGAGATATCTGTACACTGACTGGTGTCTCTCAGTCCCTGTCTCTCAGGGAGATATCTATACACTGAGTGGTGTCTCTCAGTCCCTTTCTCTCAGGGAGATATCTGTACACTGACTGGTGTCTCTCAGTCCCTCTCTCTCAGGGAGATATCTGTACACTGACTGGTGTCTCTCAGTCTCTCTCTCTCAGGGAGATATCTGTACACTGAGTGGTTTCTCACAGTCCCTCTCTCTCTCAGGGAGATATCTGTACACTGACTGGTGTCTCTCAGTCCCTCTCTCTCAGGGAGATATCTGTCCGCTGACTGGTGTCTCTCAGTCCCTCTCTCTCAGGGAGATATCTGTACACTGAGTGGTGTCTCTCAGTCCCTCTCTCTCAGGGAGATATCTGTACACTGACTGGTGTCTCTCAGTCCCTGTCTCTCAGGGAGATATATGTACACTGACATGTGTCTCTCAGTCCCTCTCTCTCAGGGAGGTATCTGTACACTGAGTGGTGTCTCTCAGTCCCTGTCTCTCAGGGAGATATATGTACACTGACTGGTGTCTCTCAGTCCCTCTCTCTCAGGGAGATATCTGTACACTGACTGGTGTCTCTCAGTCCCTCTCTCTCAGGGAGATATCTGTACACTGAGTGGTGTCTCTCAGTCCCTGACTCTCAGGGAGATATCTGTACACTGACTGGTGTCTCTCAGTCCCTCTCTCTCAGGGAGATATCTGTACGCTGACTAGTGTCTCTCAGTCCCTCTCTCTCAGGGAGATATCTGTACACTGAGTGGTGTCTCTCAGTCCCTCTCTCTCAGGGAGATATCTGTACACTGACTGGTGTCTCTCAGTCCCTGTCTCTCAGGGAGATATATGTTCACTGACTGGTGTCACTCAGTCCCTCTCTCAGGAAGGTATCTGTACACTGAGTGGTGTCTCTCAGTCCCTGTCTCTCAGGGAGATATCTGTACACTGAGTGGTGTCTCACAGCCCCTGTCTCTCAGGGAGATATCTGTACACTGACTGGTGTCTCTCAGTCCCTGTCTCTTAGGGAGAAATCTGTACACTGAGAGGTGTCTCTCAGTCCCTCTCTCTCAGGGAGATATCTGTACACTGAGTGGTGTCTCTCAGTCCCTGTCTCTCAGGGAGATATCTGTACACTGAGTGGTGTCTCACAGTCCCTCTCTCTCAGGGAGATATCTGTACACTGAGTGGTGTCTCTCAGTCCCTCTCTCTCAGGGAGATATCTGTACACTGACTGGTGTCTCTCAGTCCCTGTCTCTCAGGGAGATATCTGTACACTGAGTGGTGTCTCACAGTCCCTCTCTCTCAGGGAGATATCTGTACACTGACTGGTGTCTCTCAGTCCCTCTCTCTCAGGGAGATATCTGTACGCTGACTGGTGTCTCTCAGTCCCTCTCTCTCAGGGAGATATCTGTACACTGAATGGTGTCTCTCAGTCCCTCTCTCTCAGGGAGATATCTGTACACTGAGTGGTGTCTCTCAGTCCCTCTCTCTCAGGGAGATATCTGTACTCTGAGTGGTGTCTCACAGTCCCTCTCTCTAAGGGAGATATCTGTACACTGACTGGTGTCTCTCAGTCCCTGTCTCTCAGGGAGATATCTATGCACTGAGTGGTGTCTCTCAGTCCCTCTCTCTCAGGGAGATATCTGTACACTGACTGGTGTCTCTCAGTCCCTGTCTCTCAGGGAGATATCTATACACTGAGTGGTGTCTCTCAGTCCCTTTCTCTCAGGGAGATATCTGTACACTGACTGGTGTCTCTCAGTCCCTCTCTCTCAGGGAGATATCTGTACACTGACTGGTGTCTCTCAGTCTCTCTCTCTCAGGGAGATATCTGTACACTGAGTGGTTTCTCACAGTCCCTCTCTCTCTCAGGGAGATATCTGTACACTGACTGGTGTCTCTCAGTCCCTCTCTCTCAGGGAGATATCTGTCCGCTTACTGGTGTCTCTCAGTCCCTGTCTCTCAGGGAGATATATGTACACTGACATGTGTCTCTCAGTCCCTCTCTCTCAGGGAGGTATCTGTACACTGAGTGGTGTCTCTCAGTCCCTGTCTCTCAGGGAGATATATGTACACTGACTGGTGTCTCTCAGTACCTCTCTCTCAGGGAGATATCTGTACACTGACTGGTGTCTCTCAGTCCCTCTCTCTCAGGGAGATATCTGTACACTGAGTGGTGTCTCTCAGTCCCTGACTCTCAGGGAGATATCTGTACACTGACTGGTGTCTCTCAGTCCCTCTCTCTCAGGGAGATATCTGTACGCTGACTAGTGTCTCTCAGTCCCTCTCTCTCAGCGAGATATCTGTACACTGAGTGGTGTCTCTCAGTCCCTCTCTCTCAGGGAGATATCTGTACACTGACTGGTGTCTCTCAGTCCCTGTCTCTCAGGGAGATATATGTTCACTGACTGGTGTCACTCAGTCCCTCTCTCAGGAAGGTATCTGTACACTGAGTGGTGTCTCTCAGTCCCTGTCTCTCAGGGAGATATCTGTACACTGAGTGGTGTCTCTCAGTCCCTCTCTCTCAGGGAGATATCTGTACACTGACTGGTGTCTCTCAGCCCCTCTCTCTCAGGGAGATATCTGTGCACTGAGTGGTGTCTCTCAGTCCCTGTCTCTCAGGGAGATATCTGTACACTGACTGGTGTCTCTCAGTCCCTCTCTCTCAGGGAGATATCTGTACACTGACTGGTGTCTCTCAGTCCCTCTCTCTCAGGGAGATATCTGTACACTGAGTGGTGTCTCACAGCCCCTGTCTCTCAGGGAGATATCTGTACACTGACTGGTGTCTCTCAGTCCCTGTCTCTCAGGGAGAAATCTGTACACTGATTGGTGTCTCTCAGTCCCTCTCTCTCAGGGAGATATCTGTACACTGAGTGGTGTCTCACAGCCCCTGTCTCTCAGGGAGATATCTGTACACTGAGTGGTGTCTCTCAGTCCCTGTCTGTCAGGGAGATATCTATACACTGAGTGGTGTCTCTCAGTCCCTCTCTCTCAGGGAGATATCTGTACACTGACTGGTGTCTCTCAGTCCCTGTCTGTCAGGGAGATATCTATACACTGAGTGGTGTCTCACAGTCCCTCTCTCTCAGGGAGATATCTGTACACTGACTGGTGTCTCTCAGTCCCTCTCTCTCAGGGAGATATCTGTACACTGAGTGGTGTCTCACAGCCCCTGTCTCTCAGGGAGATATCTGTACACTGACTGGTGTCTCTCAGTCCCTGTCTCTTAGGGAGAAATCTGTACACTGAGAGGTGTCTCTCAGTCCCTCTCTCTCAGGGAGATATCTGTACACTGAGTGGTGTCTCTCAGTCCCTGTCTCTCAGGGAGATATCTGTACACTGAGTGGTGTCTCACAGTCCCTCTCTCTCAGGGAGATATCTGTACACTGAGTGGTGTCTCTCAGTCCCTCTCTCTCAGGGAGATATCTGTACACTGACTGGTGTCTCTCAGTACCTGTCTCTCAGGGAGATATCTGTACACTGAGTGGTGTCTCACAGTCCCTCTCTCTCAGGGAGATATCTGTACACTGACTGGTGTCTCTCAGTCCCTCTCTCTCAGGGAGATATCTGTACGCTGACTGGTGTCTCTCAGTCCCTCTCTCTCAGGGAGATATCTGTACACTGAATGGTGTCTCTCAGTCCCTCTCTCTCAGGGAGATATCTGTACACTGAGTGGTGTCTCTCAGTCCCTCTCTCTCAGGGAGATATCTGTACTCTGAGTGGTGTCTCACAGTCCCTCTCTCTAAGGGAGATATCTGTACACTGACTGGTGTCTCTCAGTCCCTGTCTCTCAGGGAGATATCTATGCACTGAGTGGTGTCTCTCAGTCCCTCTCTCTCAGGGAGATATCTGTACACTGACTGGTGTCTCTCAGTCCCTGTCTCTCAGGGAGATATCTATACACTGAGTGGTGTCTCTCAGTCCCTTTCTCTCAGGGAGATATCTGTACACTGACTGGTGTCTCTCAGTCCCTCTCTCTCAGGGAGATATCTGTACACTGACTGGTGTCTCTCAGTCTCTCTCTCTCAGGGAGATATCTGTACACTGAGTGGTTTCTCACAGTCCCTCTCTCTCTCAGGGAGATATCTGTACACTGAGTGGTGTCTCTCAGTCCCTCTCTCTCAGGGAGATATCTGTACACTGACTGGTGTCTCTCAGTCCCTGTCTCTCAGGGAGATATATGTACACTGACATGTGTCTCTCAGTCCCTCTCTCTCAGGGAGGTATCTGTACACTGAGTGGTGTCTCTCAGTCCCTGTCTCTCAGGGAGATATATGTACACTGACTGGTGTCTCTCAGTCCCTCTCTCTCAGGGAGATATCTGTACACTGACTGGTGTCTCTCAGTCCCTCTCTCTCAGGGAGATATCTGTACACTGAGTGGTGTCTCTCAGTCCCTGACTCTCAGGGAGATATCTGTACACTGACTGGTGTCTCTCAGTCCCTCTCTCTCAGGGAGATATCTGTACGCTGACTAGTGTCTCTCAGTCCCTCTCTCTCAGGGAGATATCTGTACACTGAGTGGTGTCTCTCAGTCCCTCTCTCTCAGGGAGATATCTGTACACTGACTGGTGTCTCTCAGTCCCTGTCTCTCAGGGAGATATATGTTCACTGACTGGTGTCACTCAGTCCCTCTCTCAGGAAGGTATCTGTACACTGAGTGGTGTCTCTCAGTCCCTGTCTCTCAGGGAGATATCTGTACACTGAGTGGTGTCTCACAGCCCCTGTCTCTCAGGGAGATATCTGTACACTGACTGGTGTCTCTCAGTCCCTGTCTCTTAGGGAGAAATCTGTACACTGAGAGGTGTCTCTCAGTCCCTCTCTCTCAGGGAGATATCTGTACACTGAGTGGTGTCTCTCAGTCCCTGTCTCTCAGGGAGATATCTGTACACTGAGTGGTGTCTCACAGTCCCTCTCTCTCAGGGAGATATCTGTACACTGAGTGGTGTCTCTCAGTCCCTCTCTCTCAGGGAGATATCTGTACACTGACTGGTGTCTCTCAGTCCCTGTCTCTCAGGGAGATATCTGTACACTGAGTGGTGTCTCACAGTCCCTCTCTCTCAGGGAGATATCTGTACACTGACTGGTGTCTCTCAGTCCCTCTCTCTCAGGGAGATATCTGTACGCTGACTGGTGTCTCTCAGTCCCTCTCTCTCAGGGAGATATCTGTACACTGAATGGTGTCTCTCAGTCCCTCTCTCTCAGGGAGATATCTGTACACTGAGTGGTGTCTCTCAGTCCCTCTCTCTCAGGGAGATATCTGTACTCTGAGTGGTGTCTCACAGTCCCTCTCTCTAAGGGAGATATCTGTACACTGACTGGTGTCTCTCAGTCTCTCTCTCTCAGGGAGATATCTGTACACTGAGTGGTTTCTCACAGTCCCTCTCTCTCTCAGGGAGATATCTGTACACTGACTGGTGTCTCTCAGTCCCTCTCTCTCAGGGAGATATCTGTCCGCTGACTGGTGTCTCTCAGTCCCTCTCTCTCAGGGAGATATCTGTACACTGAGTGGTGTCTCTCAGTCCCTCTCTCTCAGGGAGATATCTGTACACTGACTGGTGTCTCTCAGTCCCTGTCTCTCAGGGAGATATATGTACACTGACATGTGTCTCTCAGTCCCTCTCTCTCAGGGAGGTATCTGTACACTGAGTGGTGTCTCTCAGTCCCTGTCTCTCAGGGAGATATATGTACACTGACTGGTGTCTCTCAGTACCTCTCTCTCAGGGAGATATCTGTACACTGACTGGTGTCTCTCAGTCCCTCTCTCTCAGGGAGATATCTGTACACTGAGTGGTGTCTCTCAGTCCCTGACTCTCAGGGAGATATCTGTACACTGACTGGTGTCTCTCAGTCCCTCTCTCTCAGGGAGATATCTGTACGCTGACTAGTGTCTCTCAGTCCCTCTCTCTCTGCGAGATATCTGTACACTGAGTGGTGTCTCTCAGTCCCTCTCTCTCAGGGAGATATCTGTACACTGACTGGTGTCTCTCAGTCCCTGTCTCTCAGGGAGATATATGTTCACTGACTGGTGTCACTCAGTCCCTCTCTCAGGAAGGTATCTGTACACTGAGTGGTGTCTCTCAGTCCCTGTCTCTCAGGGAGATATCTGTACACTGAGTGGTGTCTCTCAGTCCCTCTCTCTCAGGGAGATATCTGTACACTGACTGGTGTCTCTCAGCCCCTCTCTCTCAGGGAGATATCTGTGCACTGAGTGGTGTCTCTCAGTCCCTGTCTCTCAGGGAGATATCTGTACACTGACTGGTGTCTCTCAGTCCCTCTCTCTCAGGGAGATATCTGTACACCGACTGGTGTCTCTCAGTCCCTCTCTCTCAGGGAGATATCTGTACACTGAGTGGTGTCTCACAGCCCCTGTCTCTCAGGGAGATATCTGTACACTGACTGGTGTCTCTCAGTCCCTGTCTCTCAGGGAGAAATCTGTACACTGATTGGTGTCTCTCAGTCCCTCTCTCTCAGGGAGATATCTGTACACTGAGTGGTTCTCTCAGTCCCTGTCTCTCAGGGAGATATCTGTACACTGAGTGGTGTCTCACAGTCCCTCTCTCTCAGGGAGATATCTGTACACTGAGTGGTGTCTCTCAGTCCCTCTCTCTCAGGGAGATATCTGTACACTGACTGGTGTCTCTCAGTCCCTGTCTCTCAGGGAGATATCTGTACACTGAGTGGTGTCTCTCAGTCCCTGTCTCTCAGGGAGATATCTGTACACTGAGTGGTGTCTCTCAGTCCCTGTCTCTCAGGGAGATATATGTACACTGACTGGTGTCTCTCAGTCCCTCTCTCTCAGGGAGGTATCTGTACACTGACTGGTGTCTCTCAGTCCCTGTCTCTCAGGGAGATATCTGTACACTGAGTGGTGTCTCAGAGTCCCTCTCTCTCAGGGAGATATATGTACACTGAGTGGTGTCTCTCAGCCCCTGTCTCTCAGGGAGATATATGTACACTGACTGGTGTCTCTCAGTCCCTCTCTCTCAGGGAGATATCTGTACACTGACTGGTGTCTCTCAGTCCCTCTCTCTCAGGGAGATATCTGTACACTGAGTGGTGTCTCACAGCCCCTGTCTCTCAGGGAGATATCTGTACACTGACTGGTGTCTCTCAGTCCCTGTCTGTCAGGGAGATATCTATACACTGAGTGGTGTCTCTCAGTCCCTCTCTCTCAGGGAGATATCTGTACACTGACTGGTGTCTCTCAGTCCCTGTCTGTCAGGGAGATATCAATACACTGAGTGGTGTCTCACAGTCCCTCTCTCTCAGGGAGATATCTGTACACTGACTGGTGTCTCTCAGTCCCTCTCTCTCAGGGAGATATCTGTACACTGAGTGGTGTCTCACAGCCCCTGTCTCTCAGGGAGATATCTGTACACTGACTGGTGTCTCTCAGTCCCTGTCTCTTAGGGAGAAATCTGTACACTGAGAGGTGTCTCTCAGTCCCTCTCTCTCAGGGAGATATCTGTACACTGAGTGGTGTCTCTCAGTCCCTGTCTCTCAGGGAGATATCTGTACACTGAGTGGTGTCTCACAGTCCCTCTCTCTCAGGGAGATATCTGTACACTGAGTGGTGTCTCTCAGTCCCTCTCTCTCAGGGAGATATCTGTACACTGACTGGTGTCTCTCAGTCCCTGTCTCTCAGGGAGATATCTGTACACTGAGTGGTGTCTCACAGTCCCTCTCTCTCAGGGAGATATCTGTACACTGACTGGTGTCTCTCAGTCCCTCTCTCTCAGGGAGATATCTGTACGCTGACTGGTGTCTCTCAGTCCCTCTCTCTCAGGGAGATATCTGTACACTGAATGGTGTCTCTCAGTCCCTCTCTCTCAGGGAGATATCTGTACACTGAGTGGTGTCTCTCAGTCCCTGTCTCTCAGGGAGAAATCTGTACACTGAGTGGTGTCTCTCAGTCCCTCTCTCTCAGGGAGATATCTGTACACTGACTGGTGTCTCTCAGTCCCTGTCTCTCAGGGAGAAATCTGTACACTGAGTGGTGTCTCTCATTCCCTGTCTCTCAGGGAGAAATCTGTACACTGAGTGGTGTCTCTCAGTCCCTCTCTCTCAGGGAGATATCTGTACACTGACTGGTGTCTCTCAGTCCCTGTCTCTCAGGGAGAAATCTGTACACGGAGTGGTGTCTCTCAGTCCCTCTCTCTCAGGGAGATATCTGTACACTGACTGGTGTCTCTCAGTCCCAGTCTCTCAGGAAGATATATGTACACTGAGTGGTGTCTCTCAGTCCCTCTCTCTCAGGGAGATATCTGTACACTGAGTGGTGTCTCTCAGTCCCTCTCTCTCAGGGAGATAACTGTACACTGACTGGTGTCTCTCAGTCCCTGTCTCTCAGGGAGATATATGTACACTGAATGGTGTCTCTCAGTCCCTCTCTCTCTGGGAGGTATCTGTACAATGAGAGGTGTCTCACAGTCCCTGTCTCTCAGGGAGATAT
This sequence comes from Heterodontus francisci, assembly GCF_036365525.1. Classification (NCBI taxonomy): domain Eukaryota; kingdom Metazoa; phylum Chordata; class Chondrichthyes; order Heterodontiformes; family Heterodontidae; genus Heterodontus; species Heterodontus francisci. The sequence goes on from NC_090384.1 coordinate 2,125,598, forward strand.
CTGTACAGTGAGTGGTGTCTCTCAGTCCCTGTCTCTCAGGGAGATATCTGTACAATGAGTGGTGTCTCTCAGTCCCTGTCTCTCAGGGAGATATCTGTACAGTGAGTGGTGTCTCTCAGTCCCTGTCTCTCAGGGAGATATCTGTACACTGAGTGGTGTCTCTCAGTCCCTGTCTCTCAGGGAGATATATGTACACTGACTGGTGTCTCTCAGTCCCTGTCTCTCAGGGAGATATCAGTGCACTGAGTGGTGTCTCTCAGTCCCTGTCTCTCAGGGAGATATATGTAAACTGACTGGTGTCTCTCAGTCCCTGTCTCTCAGGGAGATATCTGTACACTGAGTGGTGTCTCTCAGTCCCTGTCTCTCAGGGAGATATATGTACACTGACTGGTGTCTCTCAGTCCCTGTCTCTCAGGGAGATATATGTACACTGACTGGTGTCTCTCAGTCCCTGTCTCTCAGGGAGATATCTGTACACTGACTGGTGTCTCTCAGTCCCTCTCTCTCAGGGAGATATCTGAACGCTGACTAGTGTCTCTCAGTCCCTCTCTCTCAGGGAGATATCTGTACACTGAGTGGTGTCTCTCAGTCCCTCTCTCTCAGGGAGATATATGTACACTGACTGGTGTCTCTCAGTCCCTCTTTCGGGGAGGTATCTGTACACTGAGTGGTGTCTCTCAGTCCCTGTCTCTCAGGGAGATATATGTACACTGACTGGTGTCTCTCAGTCCCTCTCTCTCAGGGAGATATCTGTACTCTGACTGGTGTCTCTCAGTCCCTGTCTCTCAGGGAGATATCTGTGCACTGACTGGTGTCTCTCTGTCCTTGTCTCTCAGGGAGATATCTGTACACTGAATGGTGTCTCTCAGTCCCTCTCTCTCAGGGAGATATCTGTACTCTGACTGGTGTCTCTCAGTCCCTGTCTCTCAGGGAGATATCTGTGCACTGACTGGTGTCTCTCAGTCCCTGTCTCTCAGGGAGATATCTGTACTCTGAGTGGTGTCTCACAGTCCCTCTCTCTCAGGGAGATATCTGTACACTGACTGGTGTCTCTCAGTCCCTGTCTCTCAGGGAGATATCTGTACACTGAGTGGTGTCTCTCAGTCCCTCTCTCTCAGGGAGATATCTGTACACTGACTGGTGTCTCTCAGTCCCTGTCTCTCAGGGAGATATCTATACACTGAGTGGTGTCTCTCAGTCCCTGTCTCTCAGGGAGATATCTGTACACTGACTGGTGTCTCTCAGTCCCTGTCTCTCAGGGAGATATCTGTACTCTGAGTGGAGTCTCACAGTCCCTCTCTCTCAGGGAGATATCTGTACACTGACTGGTGTCTCTCAGTCCCTGTCTCTCAGGGATATATCTGTACACTGAGTGGTGTCTCTCAGTCCCTGTCTCTCAGGGAGATATCTGTACACTGACTGGTGTCTCTCAGTCCCTCTCTCTCAGGGAGATATCTGTACTCTGACTGGTGTCTCTCAGTCCCTCTCTCTCAGGGAGATATCTGTACACTGAGTGGTGTCTCACAGCCCCTGTCTCTCAGGGAGATATCTGTACACTGACTGGTGTCTCTCAGTCCCTCTCTCTCAGGGAGAAATCTGTACACTGAGTGGTGTCTCTCAGTCCCTCTCTCTCAGGGAGATATCTGTACACTGAGTGGTTCTCTCAGTCCCTGTCTCTCAGGGAGATATCTGTACACTGAGTGGTGTCTCACAGTCCCTCTCTCTCAGGGAGATATCTGTACACTGAGTGGTGTCTCTCAGTCCCTCTCTCTCAGGGAGATATCTGTACACTGACTGGTGTCTCTCAGTCCCTCTCTCTCAGGGAGATATCTGTACACTGACTGGTGTCTCTCAGTCCCTGTCTCTCAGGGAGATATCTATACACTGAGTGGTGTCTCTCAGTCCCTGTCTCTCAGGGAGATATACGTACACTGACTGGTGTCTCTCAGTCCCTCTCTCTCAGGGAGATATCTGTACACTGACTGGTGTCTCTCAGTCCCTGTCTCTCAGGGAGATAACTGTACACTGAGTGGTGTCTCACAGTCCCTCTCTCTCAGGGAGATATCTGTACACTGACTGGTGTCTCTCAGTCCCTCTCTCTCAGGGAGATATCTGTACACTGAGTGCTGTCTCACAGCCCCTGTCTCTCAGGGAGATATCTGTACACTGACTGGTGTCTCTCAGTCCCTGTCTCTCAGGGAGAAATCTGTACACTGAGTGGTGTCTCTCAGTCCCTCTCTCTCAGGGAGATATCTGTACACTGAGTGGTGTCTCTCAGTCCCTCTCTCTCAGGGAGATATCTGTACACTGAGTGGTGTCTCACAGTCCCTCTCTCTCAGGGAGATATCTGTACACTGAGTGGAGTCTCTCAGTCCCTCTCTCTCAGGGAGATATCTGTACACTGACTGGTGTCTCTCAGTCCCTGTCTCTCAGGGAGATATCTGTACACTGAGTGGTGTCTCACAGTCCCTCTCTCTCAGGGAGATATCTGTACACTGACAGGTGTCTCTCAGTCCCTCTCTCTCAGGGAGATATCTGTACGCTGACTGGTGTCTCTCAGTCCCTCTCTCTCAGGGAGATATCTGTACACTGAGTGGTGTCTCTCAGTCCCTCTCTCTCAGGGAGATATCTGTACACTGACTGGTGTCTCTCAGTCCCTCTCTCTCAGGGAGATATATGTACACCGACTGGTGTCTCTCAGTCCCTGTCTCTCAGGGAGAAATCTGTACACTGAGTGGTGTCTCTCAGTCCCTGTCTCTCAGGGAGAAATCTGTACACTGAGTGGTGTCTCTCAGTCCCTGTCTCTCAGGGAGAAATCTGTACACTGAGTGGTGTCTCTCAGTCCCTCTCTCTCAGGGAGATATCTGTACACTGACTGGTGTCTCTCAGTCCCTGTCTCTCAGGGAGAAATCTGTACACTGAGTGGTGTCTCTCAGTCCCTCTCTCTCAGGGAGATATCTGTACACTGACTGGTGTCTCTCAGTCCCAGTCTCTCAGGAAGATATATGTACACTGAGTGGTGTCTCTCAGTCCCTCTCTCTCAGGGAGATATCTGTACACTGAGTGGTGTCTCTCAGTCCCTCTCTCTCAGGGAGATAACTGTACACTGACTGGTGTCTCTCAGTCCCTGTCTCTCAGGGAGATATATGTACACTGAATGGTGTCTCTCAGTCCCTCTCTCTCTGGGAGGTATCTGTACAATGAGAGGTGTCTCACAGTCCCTGTCTCTCAGGGAGATATCTGTACAGTGAGTGGTGTCTCTCAGTCCCTGTCTCTCAGGGAGATATCTGTACAATGAGTGGTGTCTCTCAGTCCCTGTCTCTCAGGGAGATATCTGTACAGTGAGTGGTGTCTCTCAGTCCCTGTCTCTCAGGGAGATATCTGTACACTGAGTGGTGTCTCTCAGTCCCTGTCTCTCAGGGAGATATATGTACACTGACTGGTGTCTCTCAGTCCCTGTCTCTCAGGGAGATATCTGTGCACTGAGTGGTGTCTCTCAGTCCCTGTCTCTCAGGGAGATATATGTAAACTGACTGGTGTCTCTCAGTCCCTGTCTCTCAGGGAGATATCTGTACACTGAGTGGTGTCTCTCAGTCCCTGTCTCTCAGGGAGATATATGTACACTGACTGGTGTCTCTCAGTCCCTGTCTCTCAGGGAGATATATGTACACTGACTGGTGTCTCTCAGTCCCTGTCTCTCAGGGAGATATCTGTACACTGACTGGTGTCTCTCAGTCCCTCTCTCTCAGGGAGATATCTGAACGCTGACTAGTGTCTCTCAGTCCCTCTCTCTCAGGGAGATATCTGTACACTGAGTGGTGTCTCTCAGTCCCTCTCTCTCAGGGAGATATATGTACACTGACTGGTGTCTCTCAGTCCCTCTTTCGGGGAGGTATCTGTACACTGAGTGGTGTCTCTCAGTCCCTGTCTCTCAGGGAGATATATGTACACTGACTGGTGTCTCTCAGTCCCTCTCTCTCAGGGAGATATCTGTACTCTGACTGGTGTCTCTCAGTCCCTGTCTCTCAGGGAGATATCTGTGCACTGACTGGTGTCTCTCTGTCCTTGTCTCTCAGGGAGATATCTGTACACTGAATGGTGTCTCTCAGTCCCTCTCTCTCAGGGAGATATCTGTACTCTGACTGGTGTCTCTCAGTCCCTGTCTCTCAGGGAGATATCTGTGCACTGACTGGTGTCTCTCAGTCCCTGTCTCTCAGGGAGATATCTGTACTCTGAGTGGTGTCTCACAGTCCCTCTCTCTCAGGGAGATATCTGTACACTGACTGGTGTCTCTCAGTCCCTGTCTCTCAGGGAGATATCTGTACACTGAGTGGTGTCTCTCAGTCCCTCTCTCTCAGGGAGATATCTGTACACTGACTGGTGTCTCTCAGTCCCTGTCTCTCAGGGAGATATCTATACACTGAGTGGTGTCTCTCAGTCCCTGTCTCTCAGGGAGATATCTGTACACTGACTGGTGTCTCTCAGTCCCTGTCTCTCAGGGAGATATCTGTACTCTGAGTGGAGTCTCACAGTCCCTCTCTCTCAGGGAGATATCTGTACACTGACTGGTGTCTCTCAGTCCCTGTCTCTCAGGGATATATCTGTACACTGAGTGGTGTCTCTCAGTCCCTGTCTCTCAGGGAGATATCTGTACACTGACTGGTGTCTCTCAGTCCCTCTCTCTCAGGGAGATATCTGTACTCTGACTGGTGTCTCTCAGTCCCTCTCTCTCAGGGAGATATCTGTACACTGAGTGGTGTCTCACAGCCCCTGTCTCTCAGGGAGATATCTGTACACTGACTGGTGTCTCTCAGTCCCTCTCTCTCAGGGAGAAATCTGTACACTGAGTGGTGTCTCTCAGTCCCTCTCTCTCAGGGAGATATCTGTACACTGAGTGGTTCTCTCAGTCCCTGTCTCTCAGGGAGATATCTGTACACTGAGTGGTGTCTCACAGTCCCTCTCTCTCAGGGAGATATCTGTACACTGAGTGGTGTCTCTCAGTCCCTCTCTCTCAGGGAGATATCTGTACACTGACTGGTGTCTCTCAGTCCCTCTCTCTCAGGGAGATATCTGTACACTGACTGGTGTCTCTCAGTCCCTGTCTCTCAGGGAGATATCTATACACTGAGTGGTGTCTCTCAGTCCCTGTCTCTCAGGGAGATATACGTACACTGACTGGTGTCTCTCAGTCCCTCTCTCTCAGGGAGATATCTGTACACTGACTGGTGTCTCTCAGTCCCTGTCTCTCAGGGAGATAACTGTACACTGAGTGGTGTCTCACAGTCCCTCTCTCTCAGGGAGATATCTGTACACTGACTGGTGTCTCTCAGTCCCTCTCTCTCAGGGAGATATCTGTACACTGAGTGCTGTCTCACAGCCCCTGTCTCTCAGGGAGATATCTGTACACTGACTGGTGTCTCTCAGTCCCTGTCTCTCAGGGAGAAATCTGTACACTGAGTGGTGTCTCTCAGTCCCTCTCTCTCAGGGAGATATCTGTACACTGAGTGGTGTCTCTCAGTCCCTCTCTCTCAGGGAGATATCTGTACACTGAGTGGTGTCTCACAGTCCCTCTCTCTCAGGGAGATATCTGTACACTGAGTGGAGTCTCTCAGTCCCTCTCTCTCAGGGAGATATCTGTACACTGACTGGTGTCTCTCAGTCCCTGTCTCTCAGGGAGATATCTGTACACTGAGTGGTGTCTCACAGTCCCTCTCTCTCAGGGAGATATCTGTACACTGACTGGTGTCTCTCAGTCCCTCTCTCTCAGGGAGATATCTGTACGCTGACTGGTGTCTCTCAGTCCCTCTCTCTCAGGGAGATATCTGTACACTGAGTGGTGTCTCTCAGTCCCTCTCTCTCAGGGAGATATCTGTACACTGACTGGTGTCTCTCAGTCCCTCTCTCTCAGGGAGATATATGTACACCGACTGGTGTCTCTCAGTCCCTGTCTCTCAGGGAGAAATCTGTACACTGAGTGGTGTCTCTCAGTCCCTCTCTCTCAGGGAGATATCTGTACACTGACTGGTGTCTCTCAGTCCCTGTCTCTCAGGGAGATATCTGTACACTGAGTGGTGACTCTCAGTCCCTCTCTCTCAGGGAGATATCTGTACACTGAGTGGTGTCTCTCAGTCCCTCTCTCTCAGGGAGATAACTGTACACTGACTGGTGTCTCTCAGTCCCTGTCTCTCAGGGAGATATATGTACACTGAGTGGTGTCTCTCAGTCCCTCTCTCTCTGGGAGGTATCTGTACACTGAGTGGTGTCTCTCAGTCCCTGTTTCTCAGGGAGATATATGAACACTGACTGGTGTCTCTCAGTCCCTGTCTCTCAGGGAGATATCTGTACACTGAGTGGTGCCTCTCAGTCCCTCTCTCTCAGGGAGATATCTGTACACTGACTGGTGTCTCTCAGTCCAGGTCTCTCAGGGAGATATATGTACACTGACTGGTGTCTCTCAGTCCCTCTCTCGGGGAGGTATCTGTACACTGAGTGGTGTCTCTCAGTCCCTGTCTCTCAGGGAGATATATGTACACTGACTGGTGTCTCTCAGTCCCCCTCTCTCAGGGAGATATCTGTACACTGAGTGGTGTCTCTCAGTCCCTCTCACTCAGGGAGATATCTGTACACTGACTGGTGTCTCTCATTCCTTGTCTCTCAGGGAGATATATGTACACTGACTGGTGTCTCACAGTCCCTCTCTCTCAGGGAGGTATCTGTACACTGAGTGGTGTCTCTCAGTCCCTGTCTCTCAGGGAGATATATGTACACTGACTGGTGTCTCTCAGTCCCTCTCTCTCAGGGAGATATCTGTACACTGAGTGGTGTCTCTCAGTCCCTCTCTCTCAGGGAGATATCTGTACACTGAGTGGTGTCTCTCAGTCCCTGTCTCTCAGGGAGATATCTGTACACTGAGTGGTGTCTCTCTGTCCCTGTCTCTCAGGGAGATATCTGTACACTGAGTGGTGTCTCTCAGTCCCTGTCTCTCAGGGAGATATATGTACACTGACTGGTGTCTCTCAGTCCCTCTCTCTCAGGGAGGTATCTGTACACTGACTGGTGTCTCTCAGTCCCTGTCTCTCAGGGAGATATCTGTACACTGAGTGGTGTCTCTCAGTCCCTGTGTCTCAGGGAGATATATGTACACTGACTGGTGTCTCTCAGTCCCTGTGTCTCAGGGAGATATATGTACACTGACTGGTGTCTCTCAGTCCCTCTCTCTCAGGGAGGTATATGTACACTGAGTGGTGTCTCTCAGTCCCTGTCTCTCAGGGAGATATATATACACTGACTGGTGTCTCTCAGTCCCTCTCTCTCAGGGAGATATCTGTACACTGACTGGTGTCTCTCAGTCCCTCTCTCTCAGGGAGATATCTGTACACTGAGTGGTGTCTCTCAGTCCCTGTCTCTCAGGGAGATATCTGTACACTGAGTGGTGTCTCACAGTCCCTCTCTCTCAGGGAGATATCTGTACACTGAGTGGTGTCTCTCAGTCCCTCTCTCTCAGGGAGATATCTGTACACTGACTGGTGTCTCTCAGTCCCTGTCTCTCAGGGAGATATCTGTACACTGAGTGGTGTCTCACAGTCCCTCTCTCTCAGGGAGATATCTGTACACTGACTGGTGTCTCTCAGTCCCTCTCTCTCAGGGAGATATCTGTACGCTGACTGGTGTCTCTCAGTCCCTCTCTCTCAGGGAGATATCTGTACACTGAATGGTGTCTCTCAGTCCCTCTCTCTCAGGGAGATATCTGTACACTGAGTGGTGTCTCTCAGTCCCTGTCTCTCAGGGAGAAATCTGTACACTGAGTGGTGTCTCTCAGTCCCTCTCTCTCAGGGAGATATCTGTACACTGACTGGTGTCTCTCAGTCCCTGTCTCTCAGGGAGAAATCTGTACACTGAGTGGTGTCTCTCAGTCCCTGTCTCTCAGGGAGAAATCTGTACACTGAGTGGTGTCTCTCAGTCCCTCTCTCTCAGGGAGATATCTGTACACTGACTGGTGTCTCTCAGTCCCTGTCTCTCAGGGAGAAATCTGTACACTGAGTGGTGTCTCTCAGTCCCTCTCTCTCAGAGAGATATCTGTACACTGACTGGTGTCTCTCAGTCCCTGTCTCTCAGGGAGATATATGTACACTGAGTGGTGTCTCTCAGTCCCTCTCTCTCAGGGAGATATCTGTACACTGAGTGGTGTCTCTCAGTCCCTCTCTCTCAGGGAGATATCTGTACACTGACTGGTGTCTCTCAGTCCCTGTCTCTCAGGGAGATATCTATACACTGAGTGGTGTCTCTCAGTCCCTGTCTCTCAGGGAGATATATGTACACTGACTGGTGTCTCTCAGTCCCTCTCTCTCAGGGAGATATCTGTACACTGACTGGTGTCTCTCAGTCCCTGTCTCTCAGGGAGATAACTGTACACTGAGTGGTGTCTCACAGTCCCTCTCTCTCAGGGAGATATCTGTACACTGACTGGTGTCTCTCAGTCCCTCTCTCTCAGGGAGATATCTGTACACTGAGTGGTGTCTCACAGCCCCTGTCTCTCAGGGAGATATCTGTACACTGACTGGTGTCTCTCAGTCCCTGTCTCTCAGGGAGAAATCTGTACACTGAGTGGTGTCTCTCAGTCCCTCTCTCTCAGGGAGATATCTGTACACTGAGTGGTGTCTCTCAGTCCCTGTCTCTCAGGGAGATATCTGTACACTGAGTGGTGTCTCACAGTCCCTCTCTCTCAGGGAGATATCTGTACACTGAGTGGTGTCTCTCAGTCCCTCTCTCTCAGGGAGATATCTGTACACTGACTGGTGTCTCTCAGTCCCTGTCTCTCAGGGAGATATCTGTACACTGAGTGGTGTCTCACAGTCCCTCTCTCTCAGGGAGATATCTGTACACTGACTGGTGTCTCTCAGTCCCTCTCTCTCAGGGAGATATCTGTACGCTGACTGGTGTCTCTCAGTCCCTCTCTCTCAGGGAGATATCTGTAAACTGAGTGGTGTCTCTCAGTCCCTCTCTCTCAGGGAGATATCTGTACACTGACTGGTGTCTCTCAGTCCCTCTCTCTCAGGGAGATATCTGTACACTGACTGGTGTCTCTCAGTCCCTGTCTCTCAGGGAGAAATCTGTACACTGAGTGGTGTCTCTCAGTCCCTCTCTCTCAGGGAGATATCTGTACACTGACTGGTGTCTCTCAGTCCCTGTCTCTCAGGGAGATATCTGTACACTGAGTGGTGACTCTCAGTCCCTCTCTCTCAGGGAGATATCTGTACACTGAGTGGTGTCTCTCAGTCCCTCTCTCTCAGGGAGATAACTGTACACTGACTGGTGTCTCTCAGTCCCTGTCTCTCAGGGAGATATATGTACACTGACTGGTGTCTCTCAGTCCCTCTCTCTCTGGGAGGTATCTGTACACTGAGTGGTGTCTCTCAGTCCCTGTTTCTCAGGGAGATATATGAACACTGACTGGTGTCTCTCAGTCCCTGTCTCTCAGGGAGAAATCTGTACACTGAGTGGTGCCTCTCAGTCCCTCTCTCTCAGGGAGATATCTGTACACTGACTGGTGTCTCTCAGTCCAGGTCTCTCAGGGAGATATATGTACACTGACTGGTGTCTCTCAGTCCCTCTCTCGGGGAGGTATCTGTACACTGAGTGGTGTCTCTCAGTCCCTGTCTCTCAGGGAGATATATGTACACTGACTGGTGTCTCTCAGTCCCCCTCTCCCAGGGAGATATCTGTACACTGAGTGGTGTCTCTCAGTCCCTCTCACTCAGGGAGATATCTGTACACTGACTGGTGTCTCTCAGTCCTTGTCTCTCAGGGAGATATATGTACACTGACTGGTGTCTCTCAATCCCTCTCTCTCAGGGAGGTATCTGTACACTGAGTGGTGTCTCTCTGTCCCTGTCTCTCAGGGAGATATATGTACACTGACTGGTGTCTCTCAGTCCCTCTCTCTCAGGGAGATATCTGTACACTGAGTGGTGTCTCTCAGTCCCTCTCTCTCAGGGAGATATCTGTACTCTGAGTGGTGTCTCTCAGTCCCTGTCTCTCAGGGAGATATCTGTACACTGAGTGGTGTCTCTCTGTCCCTGTCTCTCAGGGAGATATCTGTACACTGAGTGGTGTCTCTCAGTCCCTGTCTCTCAGGGAGATATATGTACACTGACTGGTGTCTCTCAGTCCCTCTCTCTCAGGGAGGTATCTGTACACTGACTGGTGTCTCTCAGTCCCTGTCTCTCAGGGAGATATCTGTACACTGAGTGGTGTCTCTCAGTCCCTGTGTCTCAGGGAGATATATGTACACTGACTGGTGTCTCTCAGTCCCTGTGTCTCAGGGAGATATATGTACACTGACTGGTGTCTCTCAGTCCCTCTCTCTCAGGGAGGTATATGTACACTGAGTGGTGTCTCTCAGTCCCTGTCTCTCAGGGAGATATATGTACACTGACTGGTGTCTCTCAGTCCCTCTCTCTCAGGGAGATATCTGTACACTGACTGGTGTCTCTCAGTCCCTCTCTCTCAGGGAGATATCTGTTCACTGAGTGTTGTCTCACAGCCCCTGTCTCTCAGGGAGATATCTGTACACTGACTGGTGTCTCTCAGTCCCTGTCTGTCAGGGAGATATCTATACACTTAGTGGTGTCTCTCAGTCCCTCTCTCTCAGGGAGATATCTGTACACTGAGTGGTGTCTCTCAGTCCCTGTCTCTCAGGGAGCTATCTGTACACTGAGTGGTGTCTCACAGTCCCTCTCTCTCAGGGATATATCTGTACACTGACTGGTGTCTCTCAGTCCCTGTCTCTCAGGGAGATATCTGTACACTGACTGGTGTCTCTCAGTCCCTCTCTCTCAGGGAGATATCTGTACACTGACTTGTGTCTCTCAGTCCCTGTCTCTCAGGGAGATAACTGTACACTGAGTGGTGTCTCACAGTCCCTCTCTCTCAGGGAGATATCTGTACACTGACTGGTGTCTCTCAGTCCCCCTTTCTCAGGGAGATATCTGTACACTGAGTGGTGTCTCACAGCCCCTGTCTCTCAGGGAGATATCTGTACACTGACTGGTGTCTCTCAGTCCCTGTCTCTCAGGGAGAAATCTGTACACTGAGTGGTGTCTCTCAGTCCCTCTCTCTCAAGGAGATATCTGTACACTGAGTGGTGTCTCTCAGTCCCTGTCTCTCAGGGAGATATCTGTACACTGAGTGGTGTCTCACAGTCCATCTCTCTCAGGGAGATATCTGTTCACTGAGTGGTGTCTCTCAGTCCCTCTCTCTCAGGGAGATATCTGTACACTGACTGGTGTCTCTCAGTCCCTGTCTCTCAGGGAGATATCTGTACACTGAGTGGTGTCTCACAGTCCCTCTCTCTCAGGGAGATATCTGTACACTGACTGGTGTCTCTCAGTCCCTCTCTCTCAGGGAGATATCTGTACGCTGACTGGTGTCTCTCAGTCCCTCTCTCTCAGGGAGATATCTGTACACTGAGTGGTGTCTCTCAGTCCCTCTCTCTCAGGGAGATATCTGTACACTGACTGGTGTCTCTCAGTCCCTCTCTCTCAGGGAGATATCTGTACACTGACTGGTGTCTCTCAGTCCCTGTCTCTCAGGGAGAAATCTGTACACTGAGTGGTGTCTCTCAGTCCCTCTCTCTCAGGGAGATATCTGTACACTGACTGGTGTCTCTCAGTCCCTGTCTCTCAGGGAGATATCTGTACACTGAGTGGTGTCTCTCAGTCCCTCTCTCTCAGGGAGATATCTGTACACTGAGTGGTGTCTCTCAGTCCCTCTCTCTCAGGGAGATATCTGTACACTGACTGGTGTCTCTCAGTCCCTCTCTCTCAGGGAGATATCTGTACACTGACTGGTGTCTCTCAGTCCCTCTCTCTCAGGGAGATATCTGTACACTGAGTGGTGTCTCACAGCCCCTGTCTCTCAGGGAGATATCTGAACACTGACTGGTGTCTCTCAGTCCCTCTCTCTCAGGGAGAAATCTGTACACTGAGTGGTGTCTCTCAGTCCCTCTCTCTCAGGGAGATATCTGTACACTGAGTGGTTCTCTCAGTCCCTGTCTCTCAGGGAGATATCTGTACACTGAGTGGTGTCTCACAGTCCCTCTCTCTCAGGGAGATATCTGTACACTGAGTGGTGTCTCTCAGTCCCTCTCTCTCAGGGAGATATCTGTACACTGACTGGTGTCTCTCAGTCCCTCTCTCTCAGGGAGATATCTGTACACTGACTGGTGTCTCTCAGTCCCTGTCTCTCAGGGAGATATCTATACACTGAGTGGTGTCTCTCAGTCCCTGTCTCTCAGGGAGATATCTGTACACTGACTGGTGTCTCTCAGTCCCTCTCTCTCAGGGAGATATCTGTACACTGACTGGTGTCTCTCAGTCCCTCTCTCTCAGGGAGATATCTGTACACTGAGTGGTGTCTCACAGCCCCTGTCTCTCAGGGAGATATCTGTACACTGACTGGTGTCTCTCAGTCCCTCTCTCTCAGGGAGAAATCTGTACACTGAGTGGTGTCTCTCAGTCCCTCTCTCTCAGGGAGATATCTGTACACTGAGTGGTTCTCTCAGTCCCTGTCTCTCAGGGAGATATCTGTACACTGAGTGGTGTCTCACAGTCCCTCTCTCTCAGGGAGATATCTGTACACTGAGTGGTGTCTCTCAGTCCCTCTCTCTCAGGGAGATATCTGTACACTGACTGGTGTCTCTCAGTCCCTCTCTCTCAGGGAGATATCTGTACACTGACTGGTGTCTCTCAGTCCCTGTCTCTCAGGGAGATAACTGTACACTGAGTGGTGTCTCACAGTCCCTCTCTCTCAGGGAGATGTCTGTACACTGACTGGTGTCTCTCAGTCCCTCTCTCTCAGGGAGATATCTGTACACTGAGTGGTTTCTCACAGCCCCTGTCTCTCAGGGAGATATCTGTACACTGACTGGTGTCTCTCAGTCCCTGTCTCTCAGGGAGAAATCTGTACACTGAGTGGTGTCTCTCAGTCCCTCTCTCTCAGGGAGATATCTGTACACTGAGTGGTGTCTCTCAGTCCCTGTCTCTCAGGGAGATATCTGTACACTGAGTGGTGTCTCACAGTCCCTCTCTCTCAGGGAGATATCTGTACACTGAGTGGTGTCTCTCAGTCCCTCTCTCTCAGGGAGATATCTGTACACTGACTGGTGTCTCTCAGTCCCTGTCTCTCAGGGAGATATCTGTACACTGAGTGGTGTCTCACAGTCCCTCTCTCAGGGAGATATCTGTACACTGACTGGTGTCTCTCAGTCCCTCTCTCTCAGGGAGATATCTGTACGCTGACTGGTGTCTCTCAGTCCCTCTCTCTCAGGGAGATATCTGTACACTGAGTGGTGTCTCTCAGTCCCTCTCTCTCAGGGAGATATCTGTACACTGACTGGTGTCTCTCAGTCCCTCTCTCTCAGGGAGATATCTGTACACTGACTGGTGTCTCTCAGTCCCTGTCTCTCAGGGAGAAATCTGTACACTGAGTGGTGTCTCTCAGTCCCTCTCTCTCAGGGAGATATCTGTACACTGACTGGTGTCTCTCAGTCCCTGTCTCTCAGGGAGATATCTGTACACTGAGTGGTGACTCTCAGTCCCTCTCTCTCAGGGAGATATCTGTACACTGAGTGGTGGCTCTCAGTCCCTCTCTCTCAGGGAGATAACTGTACACTGACTGGTGTCTCTCAGTCCCTGTCTCTCAGGGAGATATATGTACACTGAGTGGTGCCTCTCAGTCCCTCTCTCTCAGGGAGATATCTGTACACTGACTGGTGTCTCTCAGTCCAGGTCTCTCAGGGAGATATATGTACACTGACTGGTGTCTCTCAGTCCCTCTCTCGGGGAGGTATCTGTACACTGAGTGGTGTCTCTCAGTCCCTGTCTCTCAGGGAGATATCTGTACACTGACTGGTGTCTCTCAGTCCCTCTCTCTCAGGGAGATATCTGTACACTGACTTGTGTCTCTCAGTCCCTGTCTCTCAGGGAGATAACTGTACACTGAGTGGTGTCTCACAGTCCCTCTCTCTCAGGGAGATATCTGTACACTGACTGGTGTCTCTCAGTCCCCCTTTCTCAGGGAGATATCTGTACACTGAGTGGTGTCTCACAGCCCCTGTCTCTCAGGGAGATATCTGTACACTGACTGGTGTCTCTCAGTCCCTGTCTCTCAGGGAGAAATCTGTACACTGAGTGGTGTCTCTCAGTCCCTCTCTCTCAAGGAGATATCTGTACACTGAGTGGTGTCTCTCAGTCCCTGTCTCTCAGGGAGATATCTGTACACTGAGTGGTGTCTCACAGTCCATCTCTCTCAGGGAGATATCTGTTCACTGAGTGGTGTCTCTCAGTCCCTCTCTCTCAGGGAGATATCTGTACACTGACTGGTGTCTCTCAGTCCCTGTCTCTCAGGGAGATATCTGTACACTGAGTGGTGTCTCACAGTCCCTCTCTCTCAGGGAGATATCTGTACACTGACTGGTGTCTCTCAGTCCCTCTCTCTCAGGGAGATATCTGTACGCTGACTGGTGTCTCTCAGTCCCTCTCTCTCAGGGAGATATCTGTACACTGAGTGGTGTCTCTCAGTCCCTCTCTCTCAGGGAGATATCTGTACACTGACTGGTGTCTCTCAGTCCCTCTCTCTCAGGGAGATATCTGTACACTGACTGGTGTCTCTCAGTCCCTGTCTCTCAGGGAGAAATCTGTACACTGAGTGGTGTCTCTCAGTCCCTCTCTCTCAGGGAGATATCTGTACACTGACTGGTGTCTCTCAGTCCCTGTCTCTCAGGGAGATATCTGTACACTGAGTGGTGTCTCTCAGTCCCTCTCTCTCAGGGAGATATCTGTACACTGAGTGGTGTCTCTCAGTCCCTCTCTCTCAGGGAGATATCTGTACACTGACTGGTGTCTCTCAGTCCCTCTCTCTCAGGGAGATATCTGTACACTGACTGGTGTCTCTCAGTCCCTCTCTCTCAGGGAGATATCTGTACACTGAGTGGTGTCTCACAGCCCCTGTCTCTCAGGGAGATATCTGAACACTGACTGGTGTCTCTCAGTCCCTCTCTCTCAGGGAGAAATCTGTACACTGAGTGGTGTCTCTCAGTCCCTCTCTCTCAGGGAGATATCTGTACACTGAGTGGTTCTCTCAGTCCCTGTCTCTCAGGGAGATATCTGTACACTGAGTGGTGTCTCACAGTCCCTCTCTCTCAGGGAGATATCTGTACACTGAGTGGTGTCTCTCAGTCCCTCTCTCTCAGGGAGATATCTGTACACTGACTGGTGTCTCTCAGTCCCTCTCTCTCAGGGAGATATCTGTACACTGACTGGTGTCTCTCAGTCCCTGTCTCTCAGGGAGATATCTATACACTGAGTGGTGTCTCTCAGTCCCTGTCTCTCAGGGAGATATCTGTACACTGACTGGTGTCTCTCAGTCCCTCTCTCTCAGGGAGATATCTGTACACTGACTGGTGTCTCTCAGTCCCTCTCTCTCAGGGAGATATCTGTACACTGAGTGGTGTCTCACAGCCCCTGTCTCTCAGGGAGATATCTGTACACTGACTGGTGTCTCTCAGTCCCTCTCTCTCAGGGAGAAATCTGTACACTGAGTGGTGTCTCTCAGTCCCTCTCTCTCAGGGAGATATCTGTACACTGAGTGGTTCTCTCAGTCCCTGTCTCTCAGGGAGATATCTGTACACTGAGTGGTGTCTCACAGTCCCTCTCTCTCAGGGAGATATCTGTACACTGAGTGGTGTCTCTCAGTCCCTCTCTCTCAGGGAGATATCTGTACACTGACTGGTGTCTCTCAGTCCCTCTCTCTCAGGGAGATATCTGTACACTGACTGGTGTCTCTCAGTCCCTGTCTCTCAGGGAGATAACTGTACACTGAGTGGTGTCTCACAGTCCCTCTCTCTCAGGGAGATGTCTGTACACTGACTGGTGTCTCTCAGTCCCTCTCTCTCAGGGAGATATCTGTACACTGAGTGGTTTCTCACAGCCCCTGTCTCTCAGGGAGATATCTGTACACTGACTGGTGTCTCTCAGTCCCTGTCTCTCAGGGAGAAATCTGTACACTGAGTGGTGTCTCTCAGTCCCTCTCTCTCAGGGAGATATCTGTACACTGAGTGGTGTCTCTCAGTCCCTGTCTCTCAGGGAGATATCTGTACACTGAGTGGTGTCTCACAGTCCCTCTCTCTCAGGGAGATATCTGTACACTGAGTGGTGTCTCTCAGTCCCTCTCTCTCAGGGAGATATCTGTACACTGACTGGTGTCTCTCAGTCCCTGTCTCTCAGGGAGATATCTGTACACTGAGTGGTGTCTCACAGTCCCTCTCTCAGGGAGATATCTGTACACTGACTGGTGTCTCTCAGTCCCTCTCTCTCAGGGAGATATCTGTACGCTGACTGGTGTCTCTCAGTCCCTCTCTCTCAGGGAGATATCTGTACACTGAGTGGTGTCTCTCAGTCCCTCTCTCTCAGGGAGATATCTGTACACTGACTGGTGTCTCTCAGTCCCTCTCTCTCAGGGAGATATCTGTACACTGACTGGTGTCTCTCAGTCCCTGTCTCTCAGGGAGAAATCTGTACACTGAGTGGTGTCTCTCAGTCCCTCTCTCTCAGGGAGATATCTGTACACTGACTGGTGTCTCTCAGTCCCTGTCTCTCAGGGAGATATCTGTACACTGAGTGGTGACTCTCAGTCCCTCTCTCTCAGGGAGATATCTGTACACTGAGTGGTGGCTCTCAGTCCCTCTCTCTCAGGGAGATAACTGTACACTGACTGGTGTCTCTCAGTCCCTGTCTCTCAGGGAGATATATGTACACTGAGTGGTGCCTCTCAGTCCCTCTCTCTCAGGGAGATATCTGTACACTGACTGGTGTCTCTCAGTCCAGGTCTCTCAGGGAGATATATGTACACTGACTGGTGTCTCTCAGTCCCTCTCTCGGGGAGGTATCTGTACACTGAGTGGTGTCTCTCAGTCCCTGTCTCTCAGGGAGATATATGTACACT
The DNA here is from genome assembly GCF_036365525.1 of Heterodontus francisci. NCBI lineage: Eukaryota > Metazoa > Chordata > Chondrichthyes > Heterodontiformes > Heterodontidae > Heterodontus > Heterodontus francisci. The sequence goes on from NC_090384.1 coordinate 2,142,599, forward strand.
GACTGGTGTCTCTCAGTCCCCCTCTCCCAGGGAGATATCTGTACACTGAGTGGTGTCTCTCAGTCCCTCTCACTCAGGGAGATATGTGTACACTGAGTGGTGTCTCTCAGTCCCTCTCTCTCAGGGAGATATATGTACACTGACTGGTGTCTCTCAGTCCCTGTCTCTCAGGGAGATATATGTACACTGACTGGTGTCTCTCAGTCCCTGTCTCTCAGGGAGATATCTGTACACTGAGTGGTGTCTCTCAGTCCCTGTCTCTCAGGGAGATATATGTACACTGACTGGTGTCTCTCAGTCCCTGTCTCTCAGGGAGATATATGTACACTGACTGGTGTCTCTCAGTCCCTGTCTCTCAGGGAGATATCTGTACACTGACTGGTGTCTCTCAGTCCCTCTCTCTCAGGGAGATATCTGAACGCTGACTAGTGTCTCTCAGTCCCTCTCTCTCAGGGAGATATCTGTACACTGAGTGGTGTCTCTCAGTCCCTCTCTCTCAGGGAGATATATGTACACTGACTGGTGTCTCTCAGTCCCTCTCTCGGGGAGGTATCTGTACACTGAGTGGTGTCTCTCAGTCCCTGTCTCTCAGGGAGATATATGTACACTGACTGGTGTCTCTCAGTCCCTCTCTCTCAGGGAGATATCTGTACTCTGACTGGTGTCTCTCAGTCCCTGTCTCTCAGGGAGATATCTGTGCACTGACTGGTGTCTCTCTGTCCTTGTCTCTCAGGGAGATATCTGTACACTGAATGGTGTCTCTCAGTCCCTCTCTCTCAGGGAGATATCTGTACACTGACTGGTGTCTCTCAGTCCCTGTCTCTCAGGGAGATATCTGTGCACTGACTGGTGTCTCTCAGTCCCTGTCTCTCAGGGAGATATCTGTACTCTGAGTGGTGTCTCACAGTCCCTCTCTCTCAGGGAGATATCTGTACACTGACTGGTGTCTCTCAGTCCCTGTCTCTCAGGGAGATATCTGTACACTGAGTGGTGTCTCTCAGTCCCTCTCTCTCAGGGAGATATCTGTACACTGACTGGTGTCTCTCAGTCCCTGTCTCTGAGGGAGATATCTGTACACTGAGTGGTGTCTCACAGTCCCTCTCTCTCAGGGAGATATCTGTACACTGAGTGGTGTCTCTCAGTCCCTCTCTCTCAGGGAGATATCTGTACACTGACTGGTGTCTCTCAGTCCCTGTCTCTCAGGGAGATATCTGTACACTGAGTGGTGTCTCACAGTCCCTCTCTCTCAGGGAGATATCTGTACACTGACTGGTGTCTCTCAGTCCCTCTCTCTCAGGGAGATATCTGTACGCTGACTGGTGTCTCTCAGTCCCTCTCTCTCAGGGAGATATCTGTACACTGAGTGGTGTCTCTCAGTCCCTCTCTCTCAGGGAGATATCTGTACACTGACTGGTGTCTCTCAGTCCCTCTCTCTCAGGGAGATATCTGTACACTGACTGGTGTCTCTCAGTCCCTGTCTCTCAGGGAGAAATCTGTACACTGAGTGGTGTCTCTCAGTCCCTCTCTCTCAGGGAGATATCTGTACACTGACTGGTGTCTCTCAGTCCCTGTCTCTCAGGGAGATATCTGTACACTGAGTGGTGACTCTCAGTCCCTCTCTCTCAGGGAGATATCTGTACACTGAGTGGTGGCTCTCAGTCCCTCTCTCTCAGGGAGATAACTGTACACTGACTGGTGTCTCTCAGTCCCTGTCTCTCAGGGAGATATATGTACACTGAGTGGTGCCTCTCAGTCCCTCTCTCTCAGGGAGATATCTGTACACTGACTGGTGTCTCTCAGTCCAGGTCTCTCAGTGAGATATATGTACACTGACTGGTGTCTCTCAGTCCCTCTCTCGGGGAGGTATCTGTACACTGAGTGGTGTCTCTCAGTCCCTGTCTCTCAGGGAGATATATGTACACTGACTGGTGTCTCTCAGTCCCCCTCTCCCAGGGAGATATCTGTACACTGAGTGGTGTCTCTCAGTCCCTCTCACTCAGGGAGATATCTGTACACTGAGTGGTGTCTCTCAGTCCCTCTCTCTCAGGGAGATATATGTACACTGACTGGTGTCTCTCAGTCCCTGTCTCTCAGGGAGATATATGTACACTGACTGGTGTCTCTCAGTCCCTGTCTCTCAGGGAGATATCTGTACACTGAGTGGTGTCTCTCAGTCCCTGTCTCTCAGGGAGATATATGTACACTGACTGGTGTCTCTCAGTCCCTGTCTCTCAGGGAGATATATGTACACTGACTGGTGTCTCTCAGTCCCTGTCTCTCAGGGAGATATCTGTACACTGACTGGTGTCTCTCAGTCCCTCTCTCTCAGGGAGATATCTGAACGCTGACTAGTGTCTCTCAGTCCCTCTCTCTCAGGGAGATATCTGTACACTGAGTGGTGTCTCTCAGTCCCTCTCTCTCAGGGAGATATATGTACACTGACTGGTGTCTCTCAGTCCCTCTCTCGGGGAGGTATCTGTACACTGAGTGGTGTCTCTCAGTCCCTGTCTCTCAGGGAGATATATGTACACTGACTGGTGTCTCTCAGTCCCTCTCTCTCAGGGAGATATCTGTACTCTGACTGGTGTCTCTCAGTCCCTGTCTCTCAGGGAGATATCTGTGCACTGACTGGTGTCTCTCTGTCCTTGTCTCTCAGGGAGATATCTGTACACTGAATGGTGTCTCTCAGTCCCTCTCTCTCAGGGAGATATCTGTACACTGACTGGTGTCTCTCAGTCCCTGTCTCTCAGGGAGATATCTGTGCACTGACTGGTGTCTCTCAGTCCCTGTCTCTCAGGGAGATATCTGTACTCTGAGTGGTGTCTCACAGTCCCTCTCTCTCAGGGAGATATCTGTACACTGACTGGTGTCTCTCAGTCCCTGTCTCTCAGGGAGATATCTGTACACTGAGTGGTGTCTCTCAGTCCCTCTCTCTCAGGGAGATATCTGTACACTGACTGGTGTCTCTCAGTCCCTGTCTCTCAGGGAGATATCTATACACTGAGTGGTGTCTCTCAGTCCCTGTCTCTCAGGGAGATATCTGTACACTGACTGGTGTCTCTCAGTCCCTCTCTCTCAGGGAGATATCTGTACACTGAATGGTGTCTCTCAGTCCCTCTCTCTCAGGGAGATATCTGTACTCTGACTGGTGTCTCTCAGTCCCTCTCTCTCAGGGAGATATCTGTGCACTGACTGGTGTCTCTCAGTCCCTGTCTCTCAGGGAGATATCTGTACTCTGAGTGGAGTCTCACAGTCCCTCTCTCTCAGGGAGATATCTGTACACTGACTGGTGTCTCTCAGTCCCTGTCTCTCAGGGATATATCTGTACACTGAGTGGTGTCTCTCAGTCCCTCTCTCTCAGGGAGATATCTGTACACTGACTGGTGTCTCTCAGTCCCTGTCTCTCAGGGAGATATCTATACACTGAGTGGTGTCTCTCAGTCCCTGTCTCTCAGGGAGATATCTGTACACTGACTGGTGTCTCTCAGTCCCTCTCTCTCAGGGAGATATCTGTACACTGACTGGTGTCTCTCAGTCCCTCTCTCTCAGGGAGATATCTGTACACTGAGTGGTGTCTCACAGCCCCTGTCTCTCAGGGAGATATCTGTACACTGACTGGTGTCTCTCAGTCCCTCTCTCTCAGGGAGAAATCTGTACACTGAGTGGTGTCTCTCAGTCCCTCTCTCTCAGGGAGATATCTGTACACTGAGTGGTGTCTCTCAGTCCCTCTCTCTCAGGGAGATATCTATACACTGAGTGGTGTCTCTCAGTCCCTGTCTCTCAGGGAGATATCTATACACTGAGTGGTGTCTCTCAGTCCCTGTCTCTCAGGGAGATATCTGTACACTGAGTGGTGACTCTCAGTCCCTCTCTCTCAGGGAGATATCTGTACACTGAGTGGTGGCTCTCAGTCCCTCTCTCTCAGGGAGATAACTGTACACTGACTGGTGTCTCTCAGTCCCTGTCTCTCAGGGAGATATATGTACACTGAGTGGTGCCTCTCAGTCCCTCTCTCTCAGGGAGATATCTGTACACTGACTGGTGTCTCTCAGTCCAGGTCTCTCAGGGAGATATATGTACACTGACTGGTGTCTCTCAGTCCCTCTCTCGGGGAGGTATCTGTACACTGAGTGGTGTCTCTCAGTCCCTGTCTCTCAGGGAGATATATGTACACTGACTGGTGTCTCTCAGTCCCCCTCTCCCAGGGAGATATCTGTACACTGAGTGGTGTCTCTCAGTCCCTCTCACTCAGGGAGATATCTGTACACTGAGTGGTGTCTCTCAGTCCCTCTCTCTCAGGGAGATATATGTACACTGACTGGTGTCTCTCAGTCCCTGTCTCTCAGGGAGATATATGTACACTGACTGGTGTCTCTCAGTCCCTGTCTCTCAGGGAGATATCTGTACACTGAGTGGTGTCTCTCAGTCCCTGTCTCTCAGGGAGATATATGTACACTGAGTGGTGTCTCTCAGTCCCTGTCTCTCAGGGAGATATATGTACACTGACTGGTGTCTCTCAGTCCCTGTCTCTCAGGGAGATATCTGTACACTGACTGGTGTCTCTCAGTCCCTCTCTCTCAGGGAGATATCTGAACGCTGACTAGTGTCTCTCAGTCCCTCTCTCTCAGGGAGATATCTGTACACTGAGTGGTGTCTCTCAGTCCCTCTCTCTCAGGGAGATATATGTACACTGACTGGTGTCTCTCAGTCCCTCTCTCGGGGAGGTATCTGTACACTGAGTGGTGTCTCTCAGTCCCTGTCTCTCAGGGAGATATATGTACACTGACTGGTGTCTCTCAGTCCCTCTCTCTCAGGGAGATATCTGTACTCTGACTGGTGTCTCTCAGTCCCTGTCTCTCAGTGAGATATCTGTGCACTGACTGGTGTCTCTCTGTCCTTGTCTCTCAGGGAGATATCTGTACACTGAATGGTGTCTCTCAGTCCCTCTCTCTCAGGGAGATATCTGTACACTGACTGGTGTCTCTCAGTCCCTGTCTCTCAGGGAGATATCTGTGCACTGACTGGTGTCTCTCAGTCCCTGTCTCTCAGGGAGATATCTGTACTCTGAGTGGTGTCTCACAGTCCCTCTCTCTCAGGGAGATATCTGTACACTGACTGGTGTCTCTCAGTCCCTGTCTCTCAGGGAGATATCTGTACACTGAGTGGTGTCTCTCAGTCCCTCTCTCTCAGGGAGATATCTGTACACTGACTGGTGTCTCTCAGTCCCTGTCTCTCAGGGAGATATCTATACACTGAGTGGTGTCTCTCAGTCCCTGTCTCTCAGGGAGATATCTGTACACTGACTGGTGTCTCTCAGTCCCTCTCTCTCAGGGAGATATCTGTACACTGAATGGTGTCTCTCAGTCCCTCTCTCTCAGGGAGATATCTGTACTCTGACTGGTGTCTCTCAGTCCCTCTCTCTCAGGGAGATATCTGTGCACTGACTGGTGTCTCTCAGTCCCTGTCTCTCAGGGAGATATCTGTACTCTGAGTGGAGTCTCACAGTCCCTCTCTCTCAGGGAGATATCTGTACACTGACTGGTGTCTCTCAGTCCCTGTCTCTCAGGGATATATCTGTACACTGAGTGGTGTCTCTCAGTCCCTCTCTCTCAGGGAGATATCTGTACACTGACTGGTGTCTCTCAGTCCCTGTCTCTCAGGGAGATATCTATACACTGAGTGGTGTCTCTCAGTCCCTGTCTCTCAGGGAGATATCTGTACACTGACTGGTGTCTCTCAGTCCCTCTCTCTCAGGGAGATATCTGTACACTGACTGGTGTCTCTCAGTCCCTCTCTCTCAGGGAGATATCTGTACACTGAGTGGTGTCTCACAGCCCCTGTCTCTCAGGGAGATATCTGTACACTGACTGGTGTCTCTCAGTCCCTCTCTCTCAGGGAGAAATCTGTACACTGAGTGGTGTCTCTCAGTCCCTCTCTCTCAGGGAGATATCTGTACACTGAGTGGTTCTCTCAGTCCCTGTCTCTCAGGGAGATATCTGTACACTGAGTGGTTCTCTCAGTCCCTGTCTCTCAGGGAGATATCTGTACACTGAGTGGTGTCTCACAGTCCCTCTCTCTCAGGGAGATATCTGTACACTGAGTGGTGTCTCTCAGTCCCTCTCTCTCAGGGAGATATCTGTACACTGACTGGTGTCTCTCAGTCCCTCTCTCTCAGGGAGATATCTGTACACTGACTGGTGTCTCTCAGTCCCTGTCTCTCAGGGAGATATCTATACACTGACTGGTGTCTCTCAGTCCCTGTCTCTCAGGGAGATATCTGTACACTGAGTGGTGACTCTCAGTCCCTCTCTCTCAGGGAGATATCTGTACACTGAGTGGTGGCTCTCAGTCCCTCTCTCTCAGGGAGATAACTGTACACTGACTGGTGTCTCTCAGTCCCTGTCTCTCAGGGAGATATATGTACACTGAGTGGTGCCTCTCAGTCCCTCTCTCTCAGGGAGATATCTGTACTCTGAGTGGAGTCTCACAGTCCCTCTCTCTCAGGGAGATATCTGTACACTGACTGGTGTCTCTCAGTCCCTGTCTCTCAGGGATATATCTGTACACTGAGTGGTGTCTCTCAGTCCCTGTCTCTCAGGGAGATATCTATACACTGAGTGGTGTCTCTCAGTCCCTGTCTCTCAGGGAGATATCTGTACACTGACTGGTGTCTCTCAGTCCCTCTCTCTCAGGGAGATATCTGTACACTGACTGGTGTCTCTCAGTCCCTCTCTCTCAGGGAGATATCTGTACACTGAGTGGTGTCTCACAGCCCCTGTCTCTCAGGGAGATATCTGTACACTGACTGGTGTCTCTCAGTCCCTCTCTCTCAGGGAGAAATCTGTACACTGAGTGGTGTCTCTCAGTCCCTCTCTCTCAGGGAGATATCTGTACACTGAGTGGTTCTCTCAGTCCCTGTCTCTCAGGGAGATATCTGTACACTGAGTGGTTCTCTCAGTCCCTGTCTCTCAGGGAGATATCTGTACACTGAGTGGTGTCTCACAGTCCCTCTCTCTCAGGGAGATATCTGTACACTGAGTGGTGTCTCTCAGTCCCTCTCTCTCAGGGAGATATCTGTACACTGACTGGTGTCTCTCAGTCCCTCTCTCTCAGGGAGATATCTGTACACTGACTGGTGTCTCTCAGTCCCTGTCTCTCAGGGAGATATCTATACACTGAGTGGTGTCTCTCAGTCCCTGTCTCTCAGGGAGATATCTGTACACTGAGTGGTGACTCTCAGTCCCTCTCTCTCAGGGAGATATCTGTACACTGAGTGGTGGCTCTCAGTCCCTCTCTCTCAGGGAGATAACTGTACACTGACTGGTGTCTCTCAGTCCCTCTCTCTCAGGGAGATATATGTACACTGAGTGGTGCCTCTCAGTCCCTCTCTCTCAGGGAGATATCTGTACACTGACTGGTGTCTCTCAGTCCAGGTCTCTCAGGGAGATATATGTACACTGACTGGTGTCTCTCAGTCCCTCTCTCGGGGAGGTATCTGTACACTGAGTGGTGTCTCTCAGTCCCTGTCTCTCAGGGAGATATATGTACACTGACTGGTGTCTCTCAGTCCCCCTCTCCCAGGGAGATATCTGTACACTGAGTGGTGTCTCTCAGTCCCTCTCACTCAGGGAGATATCTGTACACTGAGTGGTGTCTCTCAGTCCCTCTCTCTCAGGGAGATATATGTACACTGACTGGTATCTCTCAGTCCCTGTCTCTCAGGGAGATATATGTACACTGACTGGTGTCTCTCAGTCCCTGTCTCTCAGGGAGATATCTGTACACTGAGTGGTGTCTCTCAGTCCCTGTCTCTCAGGGAGATATATGTACACTGACTGGTGTCTCTCAGTCCCTGTCTCTCAGGGAGATATATGTACACTGACTGGTGTCTCTCAGTCCCTGTCTCTCAGGGAGATATCTGTACACTGACTGGTGTCTCTCAGTCCCTCTCTCTCAGGGAGATATCTGAACGCTGACTAGTGTCTCTCAGTCCCTCTCTCTCAGGGAGATATCTGTACACTGAGTGGTGTCTCTCAGTCCCTCTCTCTCAGGGAGATATATGTACACTGACTGGTGTCTCTCAGTCCCTCTCTCGGGGAGGTATCTGTACACTGAGTGGTGTCTCTCAGTCCCTGTCTCTCAGGGAGATATATGTACACTGACTGGTGTCTCTCAGTCCCTCTCTCTCAGGGAGATATCTGTACTCTGACTGGTGTCTCTCAGTCCCTGTCTCTCAGTGAGATATCTGTGCACTGACTGGTGTCTCTCTGTCCTTGTCTCTCAGGGAGATATCTGTACACTGAATGGTGTCTCTCAGTCCCTCTCTCTCAGGGAGATATCTGTACACTGACTGGTGTCTCTCAGTCCCTGTCTCTCAGGGAGATATCTGTGCACTGACTGGTGTCTCTCAGTCCCTGTCTCTCAGGGAGATATCTGTACTCTGAGTGGTGTCTCACAGTCCCTCTCTCTCAGGGAGATATCTGTACACTGACTGGTGTCTCTCAGTCCCTGTCTCTCAGGGAGATATCTGTACACTGAGTGGTGTCTCTCAGTCCCTCTCTCTCAGGGAGATATCTGTACACTGACTGGTGTCTCTCAGTCCCTGTCTCTCAGGGAGATATCTATACACTGAGTGGTGTCTCTCAGTCCCTGTCTCTCAGGGAGATATCTGTACACTGACTGGTGTCTCTCAGTCCCTCTCTCTCAGGGAGATATCTGTACACTGAATGGTGTCTCTCAGTCCCTCTCTCTCAGGGAGATATCTGTACTCTGACTGGTGTCTCTCAGTCCCTCTCTCTCAGGGAGATATCTGTGCACTGACTGGTGTCTCTCAGTCCCTGTCTCTCAGGGAGATATCTGTACTCTGAGTGGAGTCTCACAGTCCCTCTCTCTCAGGGAGATATCTGTACACTGACTGGTGTCTCTCAGTCCCTGTCTCTCAGGGATATATCTGTACACTGAGTGGTGTCTCTCAGTCCCTCTCTCTCAGGGAGATATCTGTACACTGACTGGTGTCTCTCAGTCCCTGTCTCTCAGGGAGATATCTATACACTGAGTGGTGTCTCTCAGTCCCTTTCTCTCAGGGAGATATCTGTACACTGACTGGTGTCTCTCAGTCCCTCTCTCTCAGGGAGATATCTGTACACTGACTGGTGTCTCTCAGTCCCTCTCTCTCAGGGAGATATCTGTACACTGAGTGGTGTCTCACAGCCCCTGTCTCTCAGGGAGATATCTGAACACTGACTGGTGTCTCTCAGTCCCTCTCTCTCAGGGAGAAATCTGTACACTGAGTGGTGTCTCTCAGTACCTCTCTCTCAGGGAGATATCTGTACACTGAGTGGTTCTCTCAGTCCCTGTCTCTCAGGGAGATATCTGTACACTGAGTGGTGTCTCACAGTCCCTCTCTCTCAGGGAGATATCTGTACACTGAGTGGTGTCTCTCAGTCCCTCTCTCTCAGGGAGATATCTGTACACTGACTGGTGACTCTCAGTCCCTCTCTCTCAGGGAGATATCTGTACACTGACTGGTGTCTCTCAGTCCCTGTCTCTCAGGGAGATATCTATACACTGAGTGGTGTCTCTCAGTCCCTGTCTCTCAGGGAGATATATGTACACTGACTGGTGTCTCTCAGTCCCTCTCTCTCAGGGAGATATCTGTACACTGACTGGTGTCTCTCAGTCCCTGTCTCTCAGGGAGATAACTGTACACTGAGTGGTGTCTCACAGTCCCTCTCTCTCAGGGAGATATCTGTACACTGACTGGTGTCTCTCAGTCCCTCTCTCTCAGGGAGATATCTGTACACTGAGTGGTGTCTCACAGCCCCTGTCTCTCAGGGAGATATCTGTACACTGACTGGTGTCTCTCAGTCCCTGTCTCTCAGGGAGAAATCTGTACACTGAGTGGTGTCTCTCAGTCCCTCTCTCTCAGGGAGATATCTGTACACTGAGTGGTGTCTCTCAGTCCCTGTCTCTCAGGGAGATATCTGTACACTGAGTGGTGTCTCACAGTCCCTCTCTCTCAGGGAGATATCTGTACACTGAGTGGTGTCTCTCAGTCCCTCTCTCTCAGGGAGATATCTGTACACTGACTGGTGTCTCTCAGTCCCTGTCTCTCAGGGAGATATCTGTACACTGAGTGGTGTCTCACAGTCCCTCTCTCTCAGGGAGATATCTGTACACTGAGTGGTGTCTCTCAGTCCCTCTCTCTCAGGGAGATATCTGTACACTGACTGGTGACTCTCAGTCCCTCTCTCTCAGGGAGATATCTGTACACTGACTGGTGTCTCTCAGTCCCTGTCTCTCAGGGAGATATCTATACACTGAGTGGTGTCTCTCAGTCCCTGTCTCTCAGGGAGATATATGTACACTGACTGGTGTCTCTCAGTCCCTCTCTCTCAGGGAGATATCTGTACACTGACTGGTGTCTCTCAGTCCCTGTCTCTCAGGGAGATAACTGTACACTGAGTGGTGTCTCACAGTCCCTCTCTCTCAGGGAGATATCTGTACACTGACTGGTGTCTCTCAGTCCCTCTCTCTCAGGGAGATATCTGTACACTGAGTGGTGTCTCACAGCCCCTGTCTCTCAGGGAGATATCTGTACACTGACTGGTGTCTCTCAGTCCCTGTCTCTCAGGGAGAAATCTGTACACTGAGTGGTGTCTCTCAGTCCCTCTCTCTCAGGGAGATATCTGTACACTGACTGGTGTCTCTCAGTCCCTGTCTCTCAGGGAGATATCTGTACACTGAGTGGTGTCTCACAGTCCCTCTCTCTCAGGGAGATATCTGTACACTGAGTGGTGTCTCTCAGTCCCTCTCTCTCAGGGAGATATCTGTACACTGACTGGTGTCTCTCAGTCCCTGTCTCTCAGGGAGATATCTGTACACTGAGTGGTGTCTCACAGTCCCTCTCTCTCAGGGAGATATCTGTACACTGACTGGTGTCTCTCAGTCCCTCTCTCTCAGGGAGATATCTGTACGCTGACTGGTGTCTCTCAGTCCCTCTCTCTCAGGGAGATATCTGTACACTGAGTGGTGTCTCTCAGACCCTCTCTCTCAGGGAGATATCTGTACACTGACTGGTGTCTCTCAGTCCCTCTCTCTCAGGGAGATATCTGTACACTGACTGGTGTCTCTCAGTCCCTGTCTCTCAGGGAGAAATCTGTACACTGAGTGGTGTCTCTCAGTCCCTCTCTCTCAGGGAGATATCTGTACACTGACTGGTGTCTCTCAGTCCCTGTCTCTCAGGGAGAAATCTGTACACTGAGTGGTGTCTCTCAGTCCCTCTCTCTCAGGGAGATATCTGTACACTGACTGGTGTCTCTCAGTCCCTGTCTCTCAGGGAGATATCTGTACACTGAGTGGTGACTCTCAGTCCCTGTCTCTCAGGGAGATATATGTACACTGACTGGTGTCTCTCAGTCCCTCTCTCTCAGGGAGATATCTGTACACTGACTGGTGTCTCTCAGTCCCTGTCTCTCAGGGAGATAACTGTACACTGAGTGGTGTCTCACAGTCCCTCTCTCTCAGGGAGATATCTGTACACTGACTGGTGTCTCTCAGTCCCTCTCTCTCAGGGAGATATCTGTACACTGAGTGGTGTCTCACAGCCCCTGTCTCTCAGGGAGATATCTGTACACTGACTGGTGTCTCTCAGTCCCTGTCTCTCAGGGAGAAATCTGTACACTGAGTGGTGTCTCTCAGTCCCTCTCTCTCAGGGAGATATCTGTACACTGACTGGTGTCTCTCAGTCCCTGTCTCTCAGGGAGATATCTGTACACTGAGTGGTGTCTCACAGTCCCTCTCTCTCAGGGAGATATCTGTACACTGAGTGGTGTCTCTCAGTCCCTCTCTCTCAGGGAGATATCTGTACACTGACTGGTGTCTCTCAGTCCCTGTCTCTCAGGGAGATATCTGTACACTGAGTGGTGTCTCACAGTCCCTCTCTCTCAGGGAGATATCTGTACACTGACTGGTGTCTCTCAGTCCCTCTCTCTCAGGGAGATATCTGTACGCTGACTGGTGTCTCTCAGTCCCTCTCTCTCAGGGAGATATCTGTACACTGAGTGGTGTCTCTCAGTCCCTCTCTCTCAGGGAGATATCTGTACACTGACTGGTGTCTCTCAGTCCCTCTCTCTCAGGGAGATATCTGTACACTGACTGGTGTCTCTCAGTCCCTGTCTCTCAGGGAGAAATCTGTACACTGAGTGGTGTCTCTCAGTCCCTCTCTCTCAGGGAGATATCTGTACACTGACTGGTGTCTCTCAGTCCCTGTCTCTCAGGGAGAAATCTGTACACTGAGTGGTGTCTCTCAGTCCCTCTCTCTCAGGGAGATATCTGTACACTGACTGGTGTCTCTCAGTCCCTGTCTCTCAGGGAGATATCTGTACACTGAGTGGTGACTCTCAGTCCCTCTCTCTCAGGGAGATATCTGTACACTGACTGGTGTCTCTCAGTCCCTCTCTCTCAGGGAGATATCTGTACGCTGACTGGTGTCTCTCAGTCCCTCTCTCTCAGGGAGATATCTGTACACTGAGTGGTGTCTCTCAGTCCCTCTCTCTCAGGGAGATATCTGTACACTGACTGGTGTCTCTCAGTCCCTCTCTCTCAGGGAGATATCTGTACACTGACTGGTGTCTCTCAGTCCCTGTCTCTCAGGGAGAAATCTGTACACTGAGTGGTGTCTCTCAGTCCCTCTCTCTCAGGGAGATATCTGTACACTGACTGGTGTCTCTCAGTCCCTGTCTCTCAGGGAGATATCTGTACACTGAGTGGTGACTCTAAGTCCCTCTCTCTCAGGGAGATATCTGTACACTGAGTGGTGTCTCTCAGTCCCTCTCTCTCAGGGAGATAACTGTACACTGACTGGTGTCTCTCAGTCCCTGTCTCTCAGGGAGATATATGTACACTGACTGGTGTCTCTCAGTCCCTCTCTCTCTGGGAGGTATCTGTACACTGAGTGGTGTCTCTCAGTCCCTGTTTCTCAGGGAGATATATGAACACTGACTGGTGTCTCTCAGTCCCTGTCTCTCAGGGAGATATCTGTACACTGAGTGGTGCCTCTCAGTCCCTCTCTCTCAGGGAGATATCTGTACACTGACTGGTGTCTCTCAGTCCAGGTCTCTCAGGGAGATGTATGTACACTGACTGGTGTCTCTCAGTCCCTCTCTCGGGGAGGTATCTGTACACTGAGTGGTGTCTCTCAGTCCCTGTCTCTCAGGGAGATATATGTACACTGACTGGTGTCTCTCAGTCCCCCTCTCCCAGGGAGATATCTGTACACTGAGTGGTGTCTGTCAGTCCCTCTCACTCAGGGAGATATCTGTACACTGACTGGTGTCTCTCAGTCCTTGTCTCTCAGGGAGATATATGTACACTGACTGGTGTCTCTCAATCCCTCTCTCTCAGGGAGGTATCTGTACACTGAGTGGTGTCTCTCAGTCCCTGTCTCTCAGGGAGATATATGTACACTGACTGGTGTCTCTCAGTCCCTCTCTCTCAGGGAGATATCTGTACACTGAGTGGTGTCTCTCAGTCCCTCTCTCTCAGGGAGATATCTGTACTCTGAGTGGTGTCTCTCAGTCCCTGTCTCTCAGGGAGATATCTGTACACTGAGTGGTGTCTCTCTGTCCCTGTCTCTCAGGGAGATATCTGTACACTGAGTGGTGTCTCTCAGTCCCTGTCTCTCAGGGAGATATATGTACACTGACTGGTGTCTCTCAGTCCCTCTCTCTCAGGGAGGTATCTGTACACTGACTGGTGTCTCTCAGTCCCTGTCTCTCAGGGAGATATCTGTACACTGAGTGGTGTCTCTCAGTCCCTGTGTCTCAGGGAGATATATGTACACTGACTGGTGTCTCTCAGTCCCTGTGTCTCAGGGAGATATATGTACACTGACTGGTGTCTCTCAGTCCCTCTCTCTCAGGGAGGTATATGTACACTGAGTGGTGTCTCTCAGTCCCTGTCTCTCAGGGAGATATATGTACACTGACTGGTGTCTCTCAGTCCCTCTCTCTCAGGGAGATATCTGTACACTGACTGGTGTCTCTCAGTCCCTCTCTCTCAGGGAGATATCTGTTCACTGAGTGTTGTCTCACAGCCCCTGTCTCTCAGGGAGATATCTGTACACTGACTGGTGTCTCTCAGTCCCTGTCTGTCAGGGAGATATCTATACACTGAGTGGTGTCTCTCAGTCCCTCTCTCTCAGGGAGATATCTGTACACTGAGTGGTGTCTCTCAGTCCCTGTCTCTCAGGGAGCTATCTGTACACTGAGTGGTGTCTCACAGTCCCTCTCTCTCAGGGATATATCTGTACACTGACTGGTGTCTCTCAGTCCCTGTCTCTCAGGGAGATATCTGTACACTGACTGGTGTCTCTCAGACCCTCTCTCTCAGGGAGATATCTGTACACTGACTGGTGTCTCTCAGTCCCTCTCTCTCAGGGAGATAACTGTACACTGAGTGGTGTCTCACAGTCCCTCTCTCTCAGGGAGATATCTGTACACTGACTGGTGTCTCTCAGTCCCCCTCTCTCAGGGAGATATCTGTACACTGAGTGGTGTCTCACAGCCCCTGTCTCTCAGGGAGATATCTGTACACTGACTGGTGTCTCTCAGTCCCTGTCTCTCAGGGAGAAATCTGTACACTGAGTGGTGTCTCTCAGTCCCTCTCTCTCAAGGAGATATCTGTACACTGAGTGGTGTCTCTCAGTCCCTGTCTCTCAGGGAGATATCTGTACACTGAGTGGTGTCTCACAGTCCATCTCTCTCAGGGAGATATCTGTACGCTGAGTGGTGTCTCTCAGTCCCTCTCTCTCAGGGAGATATCTGTACACTGACTGGTGTCTCTCAGTCCCTGTCTCTCAGGGAGATATCTGTACACTGAGTGGTGTCTCACAGCCCCTCTCTCTCAGGGAGATATCTGTACACTGACTGGTGTCTCTCAGTCCCTCTCTCTCAGGGAGATATCTGTACGCTGACTGGTGTCTCTCAGTCCCTCTCTCTCAGGGAGATATCTGTACACTGACTGGTGTCTCTCAGTCCCTGTCTCTCAGGGAGATATCTGTACACTGAGTGGTGTCTCTCAGTCCCTCTCTCTCAGGGAGATATCTGTACACTGACTGGTGTCTCTCAGTCCCTGTCTCTCAGGGAGATATATGTACACTGAGTGGTGTCTCACAGTCCCTCTCTCTCAGGGAGATATCTGTACACTGACTGGTGTCTCTCAGTCCCTCTCTCTCAGGGAGATATCTGTACGCTGACTGGTGTCTCTCAGTCCCTCTCTCTCATGGAGATATCTGTACACTGAGTGGTGTCTCTCAGTCCCTCTCTCTCAGGGAGATATCTGTACACTGACTGGTGTCTCTCAGTCCCTGTCTCTCAGGGAGATATATGTACACTGACTTGTGTCTCTCAGTCCCTCTCTCTCAGGGAGGTATCTGTACACTGAGTGGTGTCTCTCAGTCCTGCTCTCTCAGGGAGATATATGTACACTGACTGGTGTCTCTCAGTCCCTCTCTCTCAGGGAGATATCTGTACACTGAGTGGTGTCTCTCAGTCCCTCTCTCTCAGGGAGATATCTGTGCACTGAGTGGTGTCTCTCAGTCCCTCTCTCTCAGGGAGATATCTGTACACTGACTGGTGTCTCTCAGTCCCTGTCTCTCAGGGAGATATCTGTACACTGAGTGGTGTCTCTCAGTCCCTGTCTCTCAGGGAGATATATGTACACTGACTGGTGTCTCTCAGTCCCTGTCTCTCAGGGAGAAATCTGTACACTGAGTGGTGTCTCTCAGTCCCTCTCTCTCAGGGAGATATCTGTACACTGACTGGTGTCTCTCAGTCCCTGTCTCTCAGGGAGATATCTGTACACTGAGTGGTGTCTCACAGTCCCTCTCTCTCAGGGAGATATCTGTACACTGAGTGGTGTCTCTCAGTCCCTCTCTCTCAGGGAGATATCTGTACACTGACTGGTGTCTCTCAGTCCCTGTCTCTCAGGGAGATATCTGTACACTGAGTGGTGTCTCACAGTCCCTCTCTCTCAGGGAGATATCTGTACACTGACTGGTGTCTCTCAGTCCCTCTCTCTCAGGGAGATATCTGTACGCTGACTGGTGTCTCTCAGTCCCTCTCTCTCAGGGAGATATCTGTACACTGAGTGGTGTCTCTCAGTCCCTCTCTCTCAGGGAGATATCTGTACACTGACTGGTGTCTCTCAGTCCCTCTCTCTCAGGGAGATATCTGTACACTGACTGGTGTCTCTCAGTCCCTGTCTCTCAGGGAGAAATCTGTACACTGAGTGGTGTCTCTCAGTCCCTCTCTCTCAGGGAGATATCTGTACACTGACTGGTGTCTCTCAGTCCCTGTCTCTCAGGGAGAAATCTGTACACTGAGTGGTGTCTCTCAGTCCCTCTCTCTCAGGGAGATATCTGTACACTGACTGGTGTCTCTCAGTCCCTGTCTCTCAGGGAGATATCTGTACACTGAGTGGTGACTCTCAGTCCCTGTCTCTCAGGGAGATATATGTACACTGACTGGTGTCTCTCAGTCCCTCTCTCTCAGGGAGATATCTGTACACTGACTGGTGTCTCTCAGTCCCTGTCTCTCAGGGAGATAACTGTACACTGAGTGGTGTCTCACAGTCCCTCTCTCTCAGGGAGATATCTGTACACTGACTGGTGTCTCTCAGTCCCTCTCTCTCAGGGAGATATCTGTACACTGAGTGGTGTCTCACAGCCCCTGTCTCTCAGGGAGATATCTGTACACTGACTGGTGTCTCTCAGTCCCTGTCTCTCAGGGAGAAATCTGTACACTGAGTGGTGTCTCTCAGTCCCTCTCTCTCAGGGAGATATCTGTACACTGACTGGTGTCTCTCAGTCCCTGTCTCTCAGGGAGATATCTGTACACTGAGTGGTGTCTCACAGTCCCTCTCTCTCAGGGAGATATCTGTACACTGAGTGGTGTCTCTCAGTCCCTCTCTCTCAGGGAGATATCTGTACACTGACTGGTGTCTCTCAGTCCCTGTCTCTCAGGGAGATATCTGTACACTGAGTGGTGTCTCACAGTCCCTCTCTCTCAGGGAGATATCTGTACACTGACTGGTGTCTCTCAGTCCCTCTCTCTCAGGGAGATATCTGTACGCTGACTGGTGTCTCTCAGTCCCTCTCTCTCAGGGAGATATCTGTACACTGAGTGGTGTCTCTCAGTCCCTCTCTCTCAGGGAGATATCTGTACACTGACTGGTGTCTCTCAGTCCCTCTCTCTCAGGGAGATATCTGTACACTGACTGGTGTCTCTCAGTCCCTGTCTCTCAGGGAGAAATCTGTACACTGAGTGGTGTCTCTCAGTCCCTCTCTCTCAGGGAGATATCTGTACACTGACTGGTGTCTCTCAGTCCCTGTCTCTCAGGGAGAAATCTGTACACTGAGTGGTGTCTCTCAGTCCCTCTCTCTCAGGGAGATATCTGTACACTGACTGGTGTCTCTCAGTCCCTGTCTCTCAGGGAGATATCTGTACACTGAGTGGTGACTCTCAGTCCCTCTCTCTCAGGGAGATATCTGTACACTGACTGGTGTCTCTCAGTCCCTCTCTCTCAGGGAGATATCTGTACGCTGACTGGTGTCTCTCAGTCCCTCTCTCTCAGGGAGATATCTGTACACTGAGTGGTGTCTCTCAGTCCCTCTCTCTCAGGGAGATATCTGTACACTGACTGGTGTCTCTCAGTCCCTCTCTCTCAGGGAGATATCTGTACACTGACTGGTGTCTCTCAGTCCCTGTCTCTCAGGGAGAAATCTGTACACTGAGTGGTGTCTCTCAGTCCCTCTCTCTCAGGGAGATATCTGTACACTGACTGGTGTCTCTCAGTCCCTGTCTCTCAGGGAGATATCTGTACACTGAGTGGTGACTCTAAGTCCCTCTCTCTCAGGGAGATATCTGTACACTGAGTGGTGTCTCTCAGTCCCTCTCTCTCAGGGAGATAACTGTACACTGACTGGTGTCTCTCAGTCCCTGTCTCTCAGGGAGATATATGTACACTGACTGGTGTCTCTCAGTCCCTCTCTCTCTGGGAGGTATCTGTACACTGAGTGGTGTCTCTCAGTCCCTGTTTCTCAGGGAGATATATGAACACTGACTGGTGTCTCTCAGTCCCTGTCTCTCAGGGAGATATCTGTACACTGAGTGGTGCCTCTCAGTCCCTCTCTCTCAGGGAGATATCTGTACACTGACTGGTGTCTCTCAGTCCAGGTCTCTCAGGGAGATGTATGTACACTGACTGGTGTCTCTCAGTCCCTCTCTCGGGGAGGTATCTGTACACTGAGTGGTGTCTCTCAGTCCCTGTCTCTCAGGGAGATATATGTACACTGACTGGTGTCTCACAGCCCCTGTCTCTCAGGGAGATATCTGTACACTGACTGGTGTCTCTCAGTCCCTGTCTGTCAGGGAGATATCTATACACTGAGTGGTGTCTCTCAGTCCCTCTCTCTCAGGGAGATATCTGTACACTGAGTGGTGTCTCTCAGTCCCTGTCTCTCAGGGAGCTATCTGTACACTGAGTGGTGTCTCACAGTCCCTCTCTCTCAGGGATATATCTGTACACTGACTGGTGTCTCTCAGTCCCTGTCTCTCAGGGAGATATCTGTACACTGACTGGTGTCTCTCAGACCCTCTCTCTCAGGGAGATATCTGTACACTGACTGGTGTCTCTCAGTCCCTGTCTCTCAGGGAGATAACTGTACACTGAGTGGTGTCTCACAGTCCCTCTCTCTCAGGGAGATATCTGTACACTGACTGGTGTCTCTCAGTCCCCCTCTCTCAGGGAGATATCTGTACACTGAGTGGTGTCTCACAGCCCCTGTCTCTCAGGGAGATATCTGTACACTGACTGGTGTCTCTCAGTCCCTGTCTCTCAGGGAGAAATCTGTACACTGAGTGGTGTCTCTCAGTCCCTCTCTCTCAAGGAGATATCTGTACACTGAGTGGTGTCTCTCAGTCCCTGTCTCTCAGGGAGATATCTGTACACTGAGTGGTGTCTCACAGTCCATCTCTCTCAGGGAGATATCTGTACGCTGAGTGGTGTCTCTCAGTCCCTCTCTCTCAGGGAGATATCTGTACACTGACTGGTGTCTCTCAGTCCCTGTCTCTCAGGGAGATATCTGTACACTGAGTGGTGTCTCACAGCCCCTCTCTCTCAGGGAGATATCTGTACACTGACTGGTGTCTCTCAGTCCCTCTCTCTCAGGGAGATATCTGTACGCTGACTGGTGTCTCTCAGTCCCTCTCTCTCAGGGAGATATCTGTACACTGACTGGTGTCTCTCAGTCCCTGTCTCTCAGGGAGATATCTGTACACTGAGTGGTGTCTCTCAGTCCCTCTCTCTCAGGGAGATATCTGTACACTGACTGGTGTCTCTCAGTCCCTGTCTCTCAGGGAGATATATGTACACTGAGTGGTGTCTCACAGTCCCTCTCTCTCAGGGAGATATCTGTACACTGACTGGTGTCTCTCAGTCCCTCTCTCTCAGGGAGATATCTGTACGCTGACTGGTGTCTCTCAGTCCCTCTCTCTCATGGAGATATCTGTACACTGAGTGGTGTCTCTCAGTCCCTCTCTCTCAGGGAGATATCTGTACACTGACTGGTGTCTCTCAGTCCCTGTCTCTCAGGGAGATATATGTACACTGACTTGTGTCTCTCAGTCCCTCTCTCTCAGGGAGGTATCTGTACACTGAGTGGTGTCTCTCAGTCCTGCTCTCTCAGGGAGATATATGTACACTGACTGGTGTCTCTCAGTCCCTCTCTCTCAGGGAGATATCTGTACACTGAGTGGTGTCTCTCAGTCCCTCTCTCTCAGGGAGATATCTGTGCACTGAGTGGTGTCTCTCAGTCCCTCTCTCTCAGGGAGATATCTGTACACTGACTGGTGTCTCTCAGTCCCTGTCTCTCAGGGAGATATCTGTACACTGAGTGGTGTCTCTCAGTCCCTGTCTCTCAGGGAGATATATGTACACTGACTGGTGTCTCTCAGTCCCTGTCTCTCAGGGAGATATCTGGACACTGAGTGGTGCCTCTCAGTCCCTCTCTCTCAGGGAGATATCTGTACACTGACTGGTGTCTCTCAGTCCCTGTCTCTCAGGGAGATATATGTACACTGACTGGTGTCTCTCAGTCCCTCTCTCGGGGAGGTATCTGTACACTGAGTGGTGTCTCTCAGTCCCTGTCTCTCAGGGAGATATATGTACACTGACTGGTGTCTCTCAGTCCCTGTCTCTCAGGGAGATATCTGTACACTGACTGGTGTCTCTCAGTCCCTCTCTCTCAGGGAGATATCTGAACGCTGACTAGTGTCTCTCAGTCCCTCTCTCTCAGGGAGATATCTGTACACTGAGTGGTGTCTCTCAGTCCCTCTCTCTCAGGGAGATATATGTACACTGACTGGTGTCTCTCAGTCCCTCTCTCGGGGAGGTATCTGTACACTGAGTGGTGTCTCTCAGTCCCTGTCTCAGGGAGATATATGTACACTGACTGGTGTCTCTCAGTCCTTGTCTCTCAGGGAGATATCTGTACACTGAGTGGTGTCTCTCAGTCCCTCTCTCTCAGGGAGATATCTGTACACTGAGTGGCGTCTCTCAGTTCCTGTCTCTCAGGGAGATATCTGTACACTGAATGGTTTCTCTCAGTCCCTCTCTCTCAGGGAGATATCTGTACTCTGACTGGTTTCTCTCAGTCCCTGTCTCTCAGGGAGATATCAGTGCACTGAGTGGTGTCTCTCAGTCCCTCTCTCTCAGGGAGATATCTGTACACTGACTGGTGTCTCTCATTCCCTCTCTCTCAGGGAGGTATCTGTCCACTGAGTGGTGTCTCTCAGTCCCTGTCTCTCAGGGACATATATGTACACTGACTGGTGTCTCTCAGTCCCTCTCTCTCAGGGAGATATCTGTACACTGACTGGTGTCTCTCAGTCCCTCTCTCTCAGGGAGATATCTGTACACTGAGTGGTGTCTCACAGCCCCTGTCTCTCAGGGAGATATCTGTACACTGACTGGTGTCTCTCAGTCCCTGTCTCTCAGGGAGAAATCTGTACACTGAGTGGTGTCTCTCAGTCCCTCTCTCTCAGGGAGATATCTGTACACTGACTGGTGTCTCTCAGTCCCTGTCTCTCAGGGAGATATCTGTACACTGAGTGGTGTCTCTCAGTCCCTCTCTCTCAGGGAGATATCTGTACACTGACTGGTGTCTCTCAGTCCCTGTCTCTCAGGGAGATATCTGTACACTGAGTGGTGTCTCACAGTCCCTCTCTCTCAGGGAGATATCTGTACACTGACTGGTGTCTCTCAGTCCCTCTCTCTCAGGGAGATATCTGTACGCTGACTGGTGTCTCTCAGTCCCTCTCTCTCATGGAGATATCTGTACACTGAGTGGTGTCTCACAGTCCCTCTCTCTCAGGGAGATATCTGTACACTGACTGGTGTCTCTCAGTCCCTCTCTCTCAGGGAGATATCTGTACGCTGACTGGTGTCTCTCAGTCCCTCTCTCTCATGGAGATATCTGTACACTGAGTGGTGTCTCTCAGTCCCTCTCTCTCAGGGAGATATCTGTACACTGACTGGTGTCTCTCAGTCCCTGTCTCTCAGGGAGATATATGTACACTGACTTGTGTCTCTCAGTCCCTCTCTCTCAGGGAGGTATCTGTACACTGAGTGGTGTCTCTCAGTCCCTCTCTCTCAGGGAGATATATGTACACTGACTGGTGTCTCTCAGTCCCTCTCTCTCAGGGAGATATCTGTACACTGAGTGGTGTCTCTCAGTCCCTCTCTCTCAGGGAGATATCTGTACACTGAGTGGTGTCTCTCAGTCCCTGTCTCTCAGGGAGATATCTGTACACTGAGTGGTGTCTCTCAGTCCCTGTCTCTCAGGGAGATATCTGTACACTGAGTGGTGTCTCTCAGTACCTCTCTCTCACGGAGATATCTGTACACTGACTGGTGTCTCTCAGTCCCTGTCTCTCAGGGAGATATCTGTTCACTGACTGGTGTATCTCACTCCCTCTCTCTCAGGGAGATATCTGTACACTGACTGGTGTCTCTCAGTCCCTGTCTCTCATAGAGATATCTGTACACTGAGTGGTGTCTCTCAGTCCCTCTCTCTCAGTGAGATATATGTACACTGACTGGTGTCTCTCAGTCCCTCTCTCTCAGGGAGGTATCTGTACACTGACTGGTGTCTCTCAGTCCCTGCCTCTCAGGGAGATATCTGGACACTGACTGGTTTCTCTCAGTCCCTCTCTCTCAGGGAGATATCTGAACACTGAGTGGTGTCTCTCAGTCCCTGTGTCTCAGGGAGATCTATGTACACTGACTGGTGTCTCTCAGTCCCTCTCTCTCAGGGAGGTATCTGCACACTGAGTGGTGTCTCTCAGTCCCTGTCCCTCAGGGAGATATATGTACACTGATTGGTGTCTCTCAGTCCCTCTCTCTCAGGGAGATATCTGTACACTGACTGGTGTCTCTCAGTCCCTCTCTCTCAGGGAGATATCTGTACACTGACTGGTGTCTCTCAGTCCCTGTGTCTCAGGGAGATATATGTACACTGACTGGTGTCTCTCAGTCCCTCTCTCTCAGGGAGATATCTGTACACTGACTGGTGTCTCTCAGTTCCTCTCTCTCAGGGAGATATCTGTACACTGAGTGGTGTCTCTCAGTCCCTGTCTCTCAGGGAGATATCTGTACACTGACTGGTGTCTCTCAGTCCCTCTCTCTCAGGGAGATATCTGTACGCTGACTAGTGTCTCTCAGTCCCTCTCTCTCAGGGAGATATCTGTACACTGAGTGGTGTCTCTCAGTCCCTCTCTCTCAGGGAGATATCTGTACACTGAGTGGTGTCTCTCAGTCCCTGTCTCTCAGGGAGATATATGTACACTGACTGGTGTCTCTCAGTCCTTGTCTCTCAGGGAGATATCTGTACGCTGAGTGGTGTCTCTCAGTCCCTCTCTCTCAGGGAGATATCTGTACACTGAGTGGTGTCTCTAAGTTCCTGTCTCTCAGGGAGATATCTGTAGACTGAATGGTGTCTCTCAGTCCCTCTCTCTCAGGGAGATATCTGTACTCTGACTGGTGTCTCTCAGTCCCTGTCTCTCAGGGAGATATCTGTGCACTGAGTGGTGTGTCTCAGTCCCTCTCTCTCAGGGAGATATCTGTACACTGAGTGGTGTCTCTCAGTCCCTCTCTCTGAGGGAGATATCTGTACACTGACTGGTGTCTCTCAGTCCCTCTCTCTCAGGGAGATATCTGTACACTGAGTTGTGTCTCACAGCCCCTGTCTCTCAGGGAGATATCTGTACACTGACTGGTGTCTCTCAGTCCCTGTCTCTCAGGGAGAAATCTTTACACTGAGTGGTGTCTCTCAGTCCCTCTCTCTCAGGGAGATATCTGTACACTGACTGGTGTCTCTCAGTCCCTGTCTCTCAGTGAGATATCTGTACACTGAGTGGTGTCTCACAGTCCTTCTCTCTCAGGGAGATATCTGTACTCTGACTGGTGTCTCTCAGTCCCTCTCTCTCAGGGAGATATCTGTACAATGACTGGTGTCTCTCAGTCCCTGTCTCTCAGGGAGATATCTGTACACTGACTGGTGTCTTTCAGTTCCTCTCTCTCAGGGAGATATCTGTACACTGACTGGTGTCTCTCAGTCCCTGTCTCTCAGGGAGATATCTGTACACTGAGTGGTTTCTCACAGTCCCTCTCTCTCAGGGAGATATCTGTACACAGACTGGTGTTTCTCAGTCCCTCTCTCTCAGGGAGATATCTGTACGCTGACTGGTGTCTCTCAGTCCCTCTCTCTCAGGGAGATATCTGTACACTGAGTGGTGTCTCTCAGTCCCTCTCTCTCAGGGAGATATCTGTACACTGACTGGTGTCTCTCAGTCCCTGTCTCTCAGGGAGATGTATGTACACTGACTGGTGTCTCTCAGTCCCTCTCTCTCAGGGAGATATCTGTACACTGACTGGTGTCTCTCAGTCCCTGTCTCTCAGTGAGATATCTGTACACTGAGTGGTGTCTCACAGTCCCTCTCTCTCAGGGATATATCTGTACACTGACTGGTGTCTCTCAGTCCCTGTCTCTCAGGGAGATATCTGTACACTGAGTGGTGTCTCACAGTCCCTCTCTCTCAGGGATATATCTGTACACTGACTGGTGTCTCTCAGTCCCTGTCTCTCAGGGAGATATCTGTACACTGAGTGGTGTCTCTCAGTCCCTCTCTCTCAGGGAGGTATCTGTACACTGAGTGGTGTCTCTCAGTCCCTCTCTCTCATAGAGATATCTGTACACTGAGTGGTGTCTCTCACTCCCTCTCTCTCAGGGAGATATCTGTACACTGAGTGGTGTCTCTCAGTCCCTGTCTCTCAGGGA
Source organism: Heterodontus francisci (assembly GCF_036365525.1). Classification (NCBI taxonomy): domain Eukaryota; kingdom Metazoa; phylum Chordata; class Chondrichthyes; order Heterodontiformes; family Heterodontidae; genus Heterodontus; species Heterodontus francisci. The sequence continues at coordinate 2,166,996 of NC_090384.1, forward strand.
GATATATGTACACTGAATGGTGTCTCTCAGTCCCTCTCTCTCAGGGAGGTATCTGTAAACTGAGTGGTGTCTCTCAGTCCCTGTCTCTCAGGGAGATATATGTACACTGACTGGTGTCTCTCAGTCCCTCTCTCTCAGGGAGATATCTGTACACTGACTGGTGTCTCTCAGTCCCTCTCTCTCAGGGAGACATCTGTACACTGACTGGTGTCTCTCAGTCCCTGTCTCTCAGGGAGAAATCTGTACACTGAGTGGTGTCTCTCAGTCCCTCTCTCTCAGGGAGATATCTGTACACTGACTGGTGTCTCTCAGTCCCTGTCTCTCAGGGAGATATCTGTACACTGAGTGGTGTCTCACAGTCCTTCTCTCTCAGGGAGATATCTGTACACTGACTGGTGTCTCTCAGTCCCTCTCTCTCAGGGAGATATCTGTACAATGACTGGTGTCTCTCAGTCCCTGTCTCTCAGGGAGATATCTGTACACTGACTGGTGTCTCTCAGTTCCTCTCTCTCAGGGAGATATCTGTACACTGACTGGTGTCTCTCAGTCCCTGTCTCTCAGGGAGATATCTGTACACTGAGTGGTTTCTCACAGTCCCTCTCTCTCAGGGAGATATCTGTACACTGACTGGTGTCTCTCAGTCCCTCTCTCTCAGGGAGATATCTGTACGCTGACTGGTGTCTCTCAGTCCCTCTCTCTCAGGGAGATATCTGTACACTGAGTGGTGTCTCTCAGTCCCTCTCTCTCAGGGAGATATCTGTACACTGACTGGTGTCTCTCAGTCCCTGTCTCTCAGGGAGATATATGTACACTGACTGGTGTCTCTCAGTCCCTCTCTCTCAGGGAGATATCTGTACACTGACTGGTGTCTCTCAGTCCCAGTCTCTCAGGGAGATATCTGTACACTGAGTGGTGTCTCACAGTCCCTCTCTCTCAGGGATATATCTGTACACTGACTGGTGTCTCTCAGTCCCTGTCTCTCAGGGAGATATCTGTACACTGAGTGGTGTCTCTCAGTCCCTCTCTCTCAGGGAGATATCTGTACACTGACTGGTGTCTCTCAGTCCCTCTCTCTCAGGGAGATAACTGTACACTGAGTGGTGTCTCACAGTCCCTCTCTCTCAGGGAGATATCTCTACACTGACTGGTGTCTCTCAGTCCCTCTCTCTCAGGGAGATATCTGTACACTGAGTGGTGTCTCACAGCCACTGTCTCTCAGGGAGATATCTGTACACTGACTGGTGTCTCTCAGTCCCTGTCTCTCAGGGAGAAATCTGTACACTGAGTGGTGTCTCTCAGTCCCTCTCTCTCAGGGAGATATCTGTACACTGAGTGGTGTCTCTCAGTCCCTGTCTCTCAGGGAGATATCTGTACACTGAGTGGTGTCTCACAGTCCCTCTCTCTCAGGGAGATATCTGTACACTGAGTGGTGTCTCTCAGTCCCTCTCTCTCAGGGAGATATCTGTACACTGACTGGTGTCTCTCAGTCCCTGTCTCTCAGGGAGATATCTGTACACTGAGTGGTGTCTCACAGTCCCTCTCTATCAGGGAGATATCTGTACACTGACTGGTGTCTCTCAGTCCCTCTCTCTCAGGGAGATATCTGTACGCTGACTGGTGTCTCTCAGTCCCTCTCTCTCAGGGAGATATCTGTACACTGAGTGGTGTCTCTCAGTCCCTCTCTCTCAGGGAGATATCTGTACACTGACTGGTGTCTCTCAGTCCCTCTCTCTCAGGGAGATATCTGTACACTGACTGGTGTCTCTCAGTCCCTGTCTCTCAGGGAGAAATCTGTACACTGAGTGGTGTCTCTCAGTCCCTCTCTCTCAGGGAGATATCTGTACACTGAGTGGTGTCTCTCAGTCCCTGTCTCTCAGGGAGATATCTGTACACTGAGTGGTGTCTCTCAGTCCCTGTCTCTCAGGGAGATATATGTACACTGACTAGTGTCTCTCAGTCCCTCTCTCTCAGGGAGATATCTGAACACTGAGTGGTGTCTCACAGTCCCTCTCTCTCAGGGAGATATCTGTACACTGAGTTGTGTCTCACAGCCCCTGTCTCTCAGGGAGATATCTTTACACTGACTGGTGTCTCTCAGTCCCTTTCTCTCAGGGAGAAATCTGTACACTGACTGGTGTCTCTCAGTCCCTCTTTCTCAGGGAGATATCTGTACACTGACTGGTGTCTCTCAGTCCCTGTCTCTCAGGGAGAAATCTGTACACTGAGTGGTGTCTCACAGTCCTTCTCTCTCAGGGAGATATCTGTACACTGACTGGTGTCTCTCAGTCCCTCTCTCTCAGGGAGATATCTGTACAATGACTGGTGTCTCTCAGTCCCTGTCTCTCAGGGAAATATCTGTACACTGACTGGTGTCTCTCAGTTCCTCTCTCTCAGGGAGATATCTGTACACTGACTGGTGTCTCTCAGTCCCTCTCTCTCAGGGAGATATCTGTACACTGAGTGGTTTCTCACAGTCCCTCTCTCTCAGGGAGATATCTGTACACTGACTGGTGTCTCTCAGTCCCTCTCTCTCAGGGAGATATCTGTACGCTGACTGGTGTCTCTCAGTCCCTCTCTCTCAGGGAGATATCTGTACACTGAGTGGTGTCTCTCAGTCCCTCTCTCTCAGGGAGATATCTGTACACTGACTGGTGTCTCTCAGTCCCTGTCTCTCAGGGAGATATATGTACACTGACTGGTGTCTCTCAGTCCCTCTCTCTCAGGGAGATATCTGTACACTGAGTGGTGTCTCACAGTCCCTCTCTCTCAGGGATATATCTGTACACTGACTGGTTTCTCTCTGTCCCTGTCTCTCAGGGAGATATCTGTACACTGAGTGGTGTCTCACAGCCACTGTCTCTCAGGGAGATATCTGTACACTGACTGGTGTCTCTCAGTCCCTGTCTCTCAGGGAGAAATCTGTACACTGAGTGGTGTCTCTCAGTCCCTCTCTCTCAGGGAAATATCTGTACACTGAGTGGTGTCTCTCAGTCCCTGTCTCTCAGGGAGATATCTGTACACTGAGTGGTGTCTCACAGTCCCTCTCTCTCAGGGAGATATCTGTACACTGAGTGGTGTCTCTCAGTCCCTCTCTCTCAGGGAGATATCTGTACACTGACTGGTGTCTCTCAGTCCCTGTCTCTCAGGGAGATATCTGTACACTGAAAGGTGTCTCACAGTCCCTCTCTATCAGGGAGATATCTGTACACTGACTGGTGTCTCTCAGTCCCTCTCTCTCAGGGAGATATCTGTACGCTGACTGGTGTCTCTCAGTCCCTCTCTCTCAGGGAGATATCTGTACACTGAGTGGTGTCTCTCAGTCCCTCTCTCTCAGGGAGATATCTGTACACTGAGTGGTGTCTCTCAGTCCCTCTCTCTCAGGGAGATATCTGTACACTGACTGGTGTCTCTCAGTCCCTGTCTCTCAGGGAGAAATCTGTACACTGAGTGGTGTCTCTCAGTCCCTCTCTCTCAGGGAGATATCTGCACACTGAGTGGTGTCTCTCAGTCCCTGTCTCTCAGGGAGATATCTGTACACTGAGTGGTGTCTCTCAGTCCCTGTCTCTCAGGGAGATATATGTACACTGACTAGTGTCTCTCAGTCCCTCTCTCTCAGGGAGATATCTGTACACTGAGTGGTGTCTCTCAGTCCCTGTCTCTCAGGGAGATATATGTACACTGACTAGTGTCTCTCAGTCCCTCTCTCTCAGGGAGATATCTGTACACTGACTGGTGTCTCTCAGTCCCTCTCTCTCAGGGAGATATCTGTACACTGAGTGGTGTTTCTTAGTCCCTCTCTCTCAGGGAGATATCTGAACACTGATTGGTGTCTCTCAGTCCCTGTGTCTCAGGGAGATATCTGTACACTGAGTGGTGTTTCTTAGTCCCTCTCTCTCAGGGAGATATCTGTACACTGAGTGGTGTTTCTTAGTCCCTCTCTCTCAGGGAGATATCTGTACACTGATTGGTGTCTCTCAGTCCCTCTCTCTCAGGGAGATGTCTGTACACTGACTGGTGTCTCTCAGTCCCTGTCTCTCAGGGAGAAATCTGTACACTGAGTGGTGTCTCTCAGTCCCTCTCTCTCAGGGAGATATCTGTACACTGACTGGTGTCTCTCAGTCCCTGTCTCTCAGGGAGATATCTGTACACTGAGTGGTGTCTCACAGTCCTTCTCTCTCAGGGAGATATCTGTACACTGACTGGTGTCTCTCAGTCCCTCTCTCTCAGGGAGATATCTGTACAATGACTGGTGTCTCTCAGTCCCTGTCTCTCAGGGAGATATCTGTACACTGACTGGTGTCTCTCAGTTCCTCTCTCTCAGGGAGATATCTGTACACTGACTGGTGTCTCTCAGTCCCTGTCTCTCAGGGAGATATCTGTACACTGAGTGGTTTCTCACAGTCCCTCTCTCTCAGGGAGATATCTGTACACTGACTGGTGTCTCTCAGTCCCTCTCTCTCAGGGAGATATCTGTACGCTGACTGGTGTCTCTCAGTCCCTCTCTCTCAGGGAGATATCTGTACACTGAGTGGTGTCTCTCAGTCCCTCTCTCTCAGGGAGATATCTGTACACTGACTGGTGTCTCTCAGTCCCTGTCTCTCAGGGAGATATATGTACACTGACTGGTGTCTCTCAGTCCCTCTCTCTCAGGGAGATATCTGTACACTGACTGGTGTCTCTCAGTCCCAGTCTCTCAGGGAGATATCTGTACACTGAGTGGTGTCTCACAGTCCCTCTCTCTCAGGGATATATCTGTACACTGACTGGTGTCTCTCAGTCCCTGTCTCTCAGGGAGATATCTGTACACTGAGTGGTGTCTCTCAGTCCCTCTCTCTCAGGGAGATATCTGTACACTGACTGGTGTCTCTCAGTCCCTCTCTCTCAGGGAGATAACTGTACACTGAGTGGTGTCTCACAGTCCCTCTCTCTCAGGGAGATATCTCTACACTGACTGGTGTCTCTCAGTCCCTCTCTCTCAGGGAGATATCTGTACACTGAGTGGTGTCTCACAGCCACTGTCTCTCAGGGAGATATCTGTACACTGACTGGTGTCTCTCAGTCCCTGTCTCTCAGGGAGAAATCTGTACACTGAGTGGTGTCTCTCAGTCCCTCTCTCTCAGGGAGATATCTGTACACTGAGTGGTGTCTCTCAGTCCCTGTCTCTCAGGGAGATATCTGTACACTGAGTGGTGTCTCACAGTCCCTCTCTCTCAGGGAGATATCTGTACACTGAGTGGTGTCTCTCAGTCCCTCTCTCTCAGGGAGATATCTGTACACTGACTGGTGTCTCTCAGTCCCTGTCTCTCAGGGAGATATCTGTACACTGAGTGGTGTCTCACAGTCCCTCTCTATCAGGGAGATATCTGTACACTGACTGGTGTCTCTCAGTCCCTCTCTCTCAGGGAGATATCTGTACGCTGACTGGTGTCTCTCAGTCCCTCTCTCTCAGGGAGATATCTGTACACTGAGTGGTGTCTCTCAGTCCCTCTCTCTCAGGGAGATATCTGTACACTGACTGGTGTCTCTCAGTCCCTCTCTCTCAGGGAGATATCTGTACACTGACTGGTGTCTCTCAGTCCCTGTCTCTCAGGGAGAAATCTGTACACTGAGTGGTGTCTCTCAGTCCCTCTCTCTCAGGGAGATATCTGTACACTGAGTGGTGTCTCTCAGTCCCTGTCTCTCAGGGAGATATCTGTACACTGAGTGGTGTCTCTCAGTCCCTGTCTCTCAGGGAGATATATGTACACTGACTAGTGTCTCTCAGTCCCTCTCTCTCAGGGAGATATCTGAACACTGAGTGGTGTCTCACAGTCCCTCTCTCTCAGGGAGATATCTGTACACTGAGTTGTGTCTCACAGCCCCTGTCTCTCAGGGAGATATCTTTACACTGACTGGTGTCTCTCAGTCCCTTTCTCTCAGGGAGAAATCTGTACACTGACTGGTGTCTCTCAGTCCCTCTTTCTCAGGGAGATATCTGTACACTGACTGGTGTCTCTCAGTCCCTGTCTCTCAGGGAGAAATCTGTACACTGAGTGGTGTCTCACAGTCCTTCTCTCTCAGGGAGATATCTGTACACTGACTGGTGTCTCTCAGTCCCTCTCTCTCAGGGAGATATCTGTACAATGACTGGTGTCTCTCAGTCCCTGTCTCTCAGGGAAATATCTGTACACTGACTGGTGTCTCTCAGTTCCTCTCTCTCAGGGAGATATCTGTACACTGACTGGTGTCTCTCAGTCCCTCTCTCTCAGGGAGATATCTGTACACTGAGTGGTTTCTCACAGTCCCTCTCTCTCAGGGAGATATCTGTACACTGACTGGTGTCTCTCAGTCCCTCTCTCTCAGGGAGATATCTGTACGCTGACTGGTGTCTCTCAGTCCCTCTCTCTCAGGGAGATATCTGTACACTGAGTGGTGTCTCTCAGTCCCTCTCTCTCAGGGAGATATCTGTACACTGACTGGTGTCTCTCAGTCCCTGTCTCTCAGGGAGATATATGTACACTGACTGGTGTCTCTCAGTCCCTCTCTCTCAGGGAGATATCTGTACACTGACTGGTGTCTCTCAGTCCCTGTCTCTCAGGGAGATATCTGTACACTGAGTGGTGTCTCACAGTCCCTCTCTCTCAGGGATATATCTGTACACTGACTGGTGTCTCTCTGTCCCTGTCTCTCAGGGAGATATCTGTACACTGAGTGGTGTCTCACAGCCACTGTCTCTCAGGGAGATATCTGTACACTGACTGGTGTCTCTCAGTCCCTGTCTCTCAGGGAGAAATCTGTACACTGAGTGGTGTCTCTCAGTCCCTCTCTCTCAGGGAAATATCTGTACACTGAGTGGTGTCTCTCAGTCCCTGTCTCTCAGGGAGATATCTGTACACTGAGTGGTGTCTCACAGTCCCTCTCTCTCAGGGAGATATCTGTACACTGAGTGGTGTCTCTCAGTCCCTCTCTCTCAGGGAGATATCTGTACACTGACTGGTGTCTCTCAGTCCCTGTCTCTCAGGGAGATATCTGTACACTGAAAGGTGTCTCACAGTCCCTCTCTATCAGGGAGATATCTGTACAATGACTGGTGTCTCTCAGTCCCTCTCTCTCAGGGAGATATCTGTACGCTGACTGGTGTCTCTCAGTCCCTCTCTCTCAGGGAGATATCTGTACACTGAGTGGTGTCTCTCAGTCCCTCTCTCTCAGGGAGATATCTGTACACTGAGTGGTGTCTCTCAGTCCCTCTCTCTCAGGGAGATATCTGTACACTGACTGGTGTCTCTCAGTCCCTGTCTCTCAGGGAGAAATCTGTACACTGAGTGGTGTCTCTCAGTCCCTCTCTCTCAGGGAGATATCTGTACACTGAGTGGTGTCTCTCAGTCCCTGTCTCTCAGGGAGATATCTGTACACTGAGTGGTGTCTCTCAGTCCCTGTCTCTCAGGGAGATATATGTACACTGACTAGTGTCTCTCAGTCCCTCTCTCTCAGGGAGATATCTGTACACTGAGTGGTGTCTCTCAGTCCCTGTCTCTCAGGGAGATATATGTACACTGACTAGTGTCTCTCAGTCCCTCTCTCTCAGGGAGATATCTGTACACTGACTGGTGTCTCTCAGTCCCTCTCTCTCAGGGAGATATCTGTACACTGAGTGGTGTTTCTTAGTCCCTCTCTCTCAGGGAGATATCTGAACACTGATTGGTGTCTCTCAGTCCCTGTGTCTCAGGGAGATATCTGTACACTGAGTGGTGTTTCTTAGTCCCTCTCTCTCAGGGAGATATCTGTACACTGAGTGGTGTTTCTTAGTCCCTCTCTCTCAGGGAGATATCTGTACACTGATTGGTGTCTCTCAGTCCCTCTCTCTCAGGGAGATGTCTGTACACTGACTGGTGTCTCTCAGTTCCTCTCTCTCAGGGAGATATCTGTACACTGAGTGGTGTCTCTCAGTCCCTGTCTCTCAGGGAGATATCTGTACACTGACTGGTGTCTCTCAGTCCCACTCTCAGGAAGGTATCTGTACACTGATTGGTGTCTCTCAGTCCCTGTCTCTCAGGGAGATATCTGTACACTGACTGGTGTCTCTCAGTTCCTCTCTCTCAGGGAGATATCTGTACACTGAGTGGTGTCTCTCAGTCCCTGTCTCTCAGGGAGATATCTGTACACTGACTGGTGTCTCTCAGTCCCTCTCTCAGGAAGGTATCTGTACACTGATTGGTGTCTCTCAGTCCCTGTCTCTCAGGGAGATATCTGTACACTGACTGGTGTCTCTCAGTCCTTGTCTCTCAGGGAGATATCTGTACGCTGAGTGGTGTCTCTCAGTCCCTCTCTCTCAGGGAGGTATCTGTACAATGAGTGGTGTCTCTCAGTCCCTGTCTCTCAGGGAGATATCTGTGCACTGAGTGGTGTCTCTCAGTCCCTCTCTCAGGGAGATATCGGTACACTGAGTGGTGTCTCTCAGTCCCTGTCTCTCAGGGAGATATATGTACACTGAATGGTGTCTCTCAGTCCCTCTCTCTCAGGGAGGTATCTGTACACTGAGTGGTGTCTCTCAGTCCCTGTCTCTCAGAAAATATATGTACACTGACTGGTGTCTCTCAGTCCCTCTCTCTCAGGGAGATATCTGTACACTGACTGGTGTCTCTCAGTCCCTCTCTCTCAGGGACATATCTGTACAATGAGTTGTGTCTCACAGCCCCTGTCTCTCAGGGAGATATCTGTACACTGACTGGTGTCTCTCAGTCCCTGTCTCTCAGGGAGAAATCTGTACACTGAGTGGTGTCTCTCAGTCCCTCTCTCTCAGGGAGATACCTTTCCACTGACTGGTGTCTCTCAGTCCCTGTCTCTCAGGGAGATATCTGTACACTGAGTGGTGTCTCACAGTCCTTCTCTCTCAGGGAGATAAATGTACACTGACTGGTGTCTCTCAGTCCCTCTCTCTCAGGGAGATATCTGTACAATGACTGGTGTCTCTCAGTCCCTGTCTCTCAGGGAGATATCTGTACACTGACTGGTGTGTCTCAGTTCCTCTCTCTCAGGGAGATATCTGTACACTGACTGGTGTCTCTCAGTCCCTGTCTCTCAGGGAGATATCTGTACACTGAGTGGTTTCTCACAGTCCCTCTCTCTCAGGGAGATATCTGTACACTGACTGGTGTCTCTCAGTCCCTCTCTCTCAGGGAGATATCTGTACGCTGACTGGTGTCTCTCAGTCCCTCTCTCTCAGGGAGATATCTGTACACTGAGTGGTGTCTCTCAGTCCCTCTCTCTCAGGGAGATATCTGTACACTGACTGGTGTCTCTCAGTCCCTGTCTCTCAGGGGGATATATGTACACTGACTGGTGTCTCTCAGTCCCTCTCTCTCAGGGAGATATCTGTACACTGAGTGGTGTCTCTCAGTCCCTGTCTCTCAGGGAGATATATGTACACTGACTAGTGTCTCTCAGTCCCTCTCTCTCAGGGAGCTATCTGTACAATGACTGGTGTCTCTCAGTCCCTCTCTCTCAGGGAGATATCTGAACACTGAGTGGTGTCCCTCAGTCCCTGTGACTCAGGGAGATCTATGTACACTGACTGGTGTCTCTCAGTCCCTCTCTCTCAGGGAGGTATCTGCACACTGAGTGGTGTCTCTCAGTCCCTGTCTCTCAGGGAGATATATGAACACTGATTGGTGTCTCTCAGTCCCTCTCTCTCAGGGAGACATCTGTACACTGACTGGTGTCTCTCAGTCCCTCTCTCTCAGGGAGATATCTGTACACTGAGTGGTGTCTCTCAGTCCCTGTCTCTCAGGGAGATATCTGTACACTGAGTGGTGTCTCTCAGTCCCTCTCTCTCAGGGAGATATCTGAACACTGATTGGTGTCTCTCAGTTCCTCTCTCTCAGGGAGATATCTGTACACTGAGTGATGTCTCTCAGTCCCTGTCTCTCAGGGAGATATCTGTACACTGACTGGTGTCTCTCAGTCCCTCTCTCTCAGGGAGATATCTGTACGCTGACTAGTGTCTCTCAGTCCCTCTCTCTCAGGGAGATATCTGTACACTGACTGGTGTCTCTCAGTCCCTCTCTCTCAGGGAGATATCTGTCCACTGACTGGTATCTCTCAGTCCCTGTCACTCAGGGAGATATATGTACACTGACTGGTGTCTCTCAGTCACTCTCTCAGGAAGGTATCTGTGCACTGATTGGTGTCTCTCAGTCCCTGTCTCTCAGGGAGATATATGTACACTGACTGGTGTCTCTCAGTCCCTGTCTCTCAGGGAGATATATGTACTCTGACTGGTGTCTCTCAGTCCCTCTCTCTCAGGGAGATATCTGTACTCTGACTGGTGTCTCACAGCCCCTGTCTCTCAGGGAGATATCTGTGCACTGAGTGGTGTCTCTCAGTCCCTCTCTCTCAGGGAGATATCTGTACACTGAGTGGTGTCTCTCAGTCCCTCTCTCTCAGGGAGATATCTGTACACTGAATGGTGTCTCTCAGTCCCTCTCTCTCAGGGAGATATCTGTACTCTGACTGGTGTCTCTCAGTCCCTCTCTCTCAGGGAGATATCTGTACTCTGACTGGTGTCTCTCAGTCCCTCTCTCTCAGGGAGATATATGTACACTGAATGGTGTCTCTCAGTCCCTCTCTCTCAGGGAGATATCTGTACTCTGACTGGTGTCTCTCAGTCCCTCTCTCTCAGTGAGATATCTGTACACTGAGTGGTGTCTCTCAGTCCCTCTCGCTCAGGGAGATATCTGTACACTGAGTGGTGTCTCTCAGTACCTCTCTCTCAGGGAGATATCTGTACACTGAGTGGTGTCTCTCAGTCCCTCTCTCTCAGGGAGATATCTGTACACTGAGTGGTGTCTCTCAGTCCCTCTCTCTCAGGGAGATATCTGTACACTGAGTGGTGTCTCTCAGTACCTCTCTCTCAGGGAGATATCTGTACACTGAGTGGTGTCTCTCAGTCCCTCTCTCTCAGGGAGATATCTGTACACTGAGTGGTGTCTCTCAGTCCCTCTCTCTCAGGGAGATATCTGTACACTGAGTGGTGTCTCTCAGTCCCTCTCTCTCAGGGAGATATCTGTACACTGAGTGGTGTCTCTCAGTACCTCTCTCTCAGGGAGATATCTGTACACTGACTGGTGTCTCTCAGTCCCTCTCTCTCAGGGAGATATATGTACACTGAGTGGTGTCTCTCAGTCCCTCTCTCTCAGGGAGATATCTGTACTCTAACTGGTGTCTCTCAGTCCCTCTCTCTCAGGGAGATATCTGTGCACTGAGTGGTGTCTCTCAGTCCCTGTCTCTCAGGGAGATATATGTACACTGAATGGTGTCTCTCAGTCCCTCTCTCTCAGGGAGATATCTGTACACTGACTGGTGTCTCTCAGTCCCTCTCTCTCAGGGAGATATCTGTACACTGAGTGGTGTCTCTCAGTCCCTGTCTCTCAGGGAGATATCTGTACACTGAGTGGTGTCTCTCAGTCCCTGTCTCTCAGTGAGATATATGTACACTGAGTGGTGTCTCTCAGTCCCTCTCTCTCAGGGAGATATCTGTACACTGAGTGGTGTCTCTCAGTCCCTGTCTCTCAGGGAGATATCTGTACACTGACTGGTGTCTCTCAGTCCCTCTCTCTCAGGGAGGTATCTGTACACTGAGTGGTGTCTCTCAGTCCCTGTCTCTCAGGGAGATATATGTACACTGACTGGTGTCTCTCAGTCCCTCTCTCTCAGGGAGATATCTGTACACTGACTGGTGTCTCTCAGTCCCTCTCTCTCAGGGAGATATCTGTACACTGAGTTGTGTCACATAGCCCCTGTCTCTCAGGGAGATATCTGTACACTGACTGGTGTCTCTCAGTCCCTGTCTCTCAGGGAGAAATCTGTACACTGACTGGTGTCTCTCAGTCCCTCTCTCTCAGGGAGATATCTGTACACTGACTGGTGTCTCTCAGTCCCTGTCTCTCAGGGAGATATCTGTACACTGAGTGGTGTCTCACAGTCCTTCTCTCTCAGGGAGATAAATGTACACTGACAGGTGTCTCTCAGTCCCTCTCTCTCAGGGAGATATCTGTACAATGACTGGTGTCTCTCAGTCCCTCTCTCTCAGGGAGATATCTGTACACTGACTGGTGTCTCTCAGTCCCTCTCTCTCAGGGAGATATCTGTACACTGAGTTGTGTCTCACAGCCCCTGTCTCTCAGGGAGATATCTGTACACTGACTGGTGTCTCTCAGTCCCTGTCTCTCAGGGAGAAATCTGTACACTGAGTGGTGTCTCTCAGTCCCTCTCTCTCAGGGAGATATCTGTACACTGACTGGTGTCTCTCAGTCCCTGTCTCTCAGGGAGATATCTGTACACTGAGTGGTGTCTCACAGTCCTTCTCTCTCAGGGAGATAAATGTACACTGACTGGTGTCTCTCAGTCCCTCTCTCTCAGGGAGATATCTGTACAATGACTGGTGTCTCTCAGTCCCTGTCTCTCAGGGAGATATCTGTACACTGACTGGTGTCTCTCAGTTCCTCTCTCTCAGGGAGATATCTGTACACTGACTGGTGTCTCTCAGTCCCTGTCTCTCAGGGAGATATCTGTACACTGAGTGGTTTCTCACAGTCCCTCTCTCTCAGGGAGATATCTGTACACTGACTGGTGTCTCTCAGTCCCTCTCTCTCAGGGAGATATCTGTACGCTGACTGATGTCTCTCAGTCCCTCTCTCTCAGGGAGATATCTGTACACTGACTGGTGTCTCTCAGTCCCTCTCTCTCAGGGAGATATCTGTACACTGACTGGTGTCTCTCAGTCCCTCTCTCTCAGGGAGATATATGTACACTGACTGGTGTCTCTCAGTCCCTCTCTCTCAGGGAGATATCTGTACACTGAGTGGTGTCTCACAGCCACTGTCTCTCAGGGAGATATCTGTACACTGACTGGTGTCTCTCAGTCCCTGTCTCTCAGGGAGAAATCTGTACACTGAGTGGTGTCTCTCAGTCCCTCTCTCTCAGGGAGATATCTGTACACTGAGTGGTGTCTCTCAGTCCCTGTCTCTCAGGGAGATATCTGTACACTGAGTGGTGTCTCACAGTCCCTCTCTCTCAGGGAGATATCTGTACACTGAGTGGTGTCTCTCAGTCCCTCTCTCTCAGGGAGATATCTGTACACTGACTGGTGTCTCTCAGTCCCTGTCTCTCAGGGAGATATCTGTACACTGAGTGGTGTCTCACAGTCCCTCTCTCTCAGGGAGATATCTGTACACTGACTGGTGTCTCTCAGTCCCTCTCTCTCAGGAAGATATCTGTACACTGAGTGGTGTCTCTCAGTCCCTCTCTCTCAGGGAGATATCTGTACACTGACTGGTGTCTCTCAGTCCCTCTCTCTCAGGGAGATATCTGTACACTGACTGGTGTCTCTCAGTCCCTGTCTCTCAGGGAGAAATCTGTACACTGAGTGGTGTCTCACAGTCCCTCTCTCTCAGGGAGATATCTGTACACTGACTGGTGTCTCTCAGTCCCTGTCTCTCAGGGAGATATCTGTACACTGAGTGGTGTCTCTCAGTCCCTCTCTCTCAGGGAGATATCTGTACACTGAGTGGTGTCTCTCAGTCCCTCTCTCTCAGGGAGATAACTGTACACTGACTGGTGTCTCTCAGTTCCTCTCTCTCAGGGAGAAATCTGTACACTGAGTGGTGTCTCTCAGTCCCTCTCTCTCAGGGAGATATCTGTACACTGACTGGTGTCTCTCAGTCCCTCTCTCTCAGGGAGATATCTGTACACTGACTGGTGTCTCTCAGTCCCTGTCACTCAGGGAGATATATGTACACTGACTGGTGTCTCTCAGTCCCTCTCTCAGGAAGGTATCTGTACACTGAGTGGTGTCTCTCAGTCCCTCTCTCTCAGAGAGATATCTGTACACTGATTGGTGTCTCTCAGTCCCTGTCTCTCAGGGAGATATATGTACACTGATTGGTGTCTCTCAGTCCCTCTCTCTCAGGGAGATATCTGTACACTGACTGGTGTCTCTCAGTCCCTCTCTCTCAGGGAGATATCTGTACACTGAGTGGTGTCTCTCAGTCCCTGTCTCTCAGGGAGATATCTGTACACTGAGTGGTGTCTCTCAGTCCCTCTCTGTCAGGGAGATATCTGAACACTGATTGGTGTCTCTCAGTTCCTCTCTGTCAGGGAGATATCTGTACACTGAGTGATGTCTCTCAGTCCCTGTCTCTCAGGGAGATATCTGTACACTGACTGGTGTCTCTCAGTCCCTCTCTCTCAGGGAGATATCTGTACGCTGACTAGTGTCTCTCAGTCCCTCTCTCTCAGGGAGATATCTGTACACTGACTGGTGTCTCTCAGTCCCTCTCTCTCAGGGAGATATCTGTACACTGACTGGTGTCTCTCAGTCCCTGTCACTCAGGGAGATATATGTACACTGACTGGTGTCTCTCAGTCACTCTCTCAGGAAGGTGTCAGTGCACTGATTGGTGTCTCTCAGTCCCTGTCTCTCAGGGAGATATATGTACACTGACTGGTGTCTCTCAGTCCCTGTCTCTCAGGGAGATATATGTACTCTGACTGGTGTCTCTCAGTCCCTCTCTCTCAGGGAGATATCTGTACTCTGACTGGTGTCTCACAGCCCCTGTCTCTCAGGGAGATATCTGTGCACTGAGTGGTGTCTCTCAGTCCCTCTCTCTCAGGGAGATATCTGTACACTGAGTGGTGTCTCTCAGTCCCTCTCTCTCAGGGAGATATCTGTACACTGAATGGTGTCTCTCAGTCCCTCTCTCTCAGGGAGATATCTGTACTCTGACTGGTGTCTCTCAGTCCCTGTCTCTCAGGGAGATATCTGTACACTGAGTGGTGTCTCACAGTCCCTCTCTCTCAGGGAGATATCTGTACACTGAGTGGTGTCTGTCAGTCCCTGTCTCTCAGGGAGATATCTGTACACTGACTGGTGTCTCTCAGTCCCTGTCTCTCAGGGAGAAATCTGTACACTGAGTGGTGTCTCTCAGTCCCTCTCTCTCAGGGAGATATCTGTACACTGAGTGGTGTCTCTCAGTCCCTGTCTCTCAGGGAGATATCTGTACACTGAGTGGTGTCTCACAGTCCCTCTCTCTCAGGGAGATATCTGTACACTGACTGGTGTTTCTCAGTCCCTGTCTCTCAGGGAGATATCTGTACACTGAGTGGTGTCTCACAGTCCCTCTCTCTCAGGGAGATATCTGTACACTGACTGGTGTCTCTCAGTCCCTGTCTCTCAGGGAGATATCTGTACACTGAGTGGTGTCTCACAGTCCCTCTCTCTCAGGGAGATATCTGTACACTGACTGGTGTCTCTCAGTCCCTCTCTCTCAGGAAGATATCTGTACACTGAGTGGTGTCTCACAGTCCCTCTCTCTCAGGGAGATATCTGTACACTGACTGGTGTCTCTCAGTCCCTCTCTCTCAGGGAGATATCTGTACACTGACTGGTGTCTGTCAGTCCCTGTCTCTCAGGGAGAAATCTGTACACTGAGTGGTGTCTCACAGTCCCTCTCTCTCAGGGAGATATCTGTACACTGACTGGTGTCTCTCAGTCCCTGTCTCTCAGGGAGATATCTGTACACTGAGTGGTGTCTCTCAGTCACTCTCTCTCAGGGAGATATCTGTACACTGAGTGGTGTCTCTCAGTCCCTCTCTCTCAGGGAGATAACTGTACACTGACTGGTGTCTCTCAGTTCCTCTCTCTCAGGGAGAAATCTGTACACTGAGTGGTGTCTCTCAGTCCCTCTCTCTCAGGGAGATATCTGTACACTGACTGGTGTCTGTCAGTCCCTGTCTCTCAGGGAGATATCTGTACACTGACTGGTGTCTCTCAGTCCCTGTCTCTCAGGGAGATATCTGTACACTGAGTGGTGTCTCACAGTCCCTCTCTCTCAGGGAGATATCTGTACACTGACTGGTGTCTCTCAGTCCCTCTCTCTCAGGAAGATATCTGTACACTGAGTGGTGTCTCACAGTCCCTCTCTCTCAGGGAGATATCTGTACACTGACTGGTGTCTCTCAGTCCCTCTCTCTCAGGGAGATATCTGTACACTGACTGGTGTCTGTCAGTCCCTGTCTCTCAGGGAGAAATCTGTACACTGAGTGGTGTCTCACAGTCCCTCTCTCTCAGGGAGATATCTGTACACTGACTGGTGTCTCTCAGTCCCTGTCTCTCAGGGAGATATCTGTACACTGAGTGGTGTCTCTCAGTCACTCTCTCTCAGGGAGATATCTGTACACTGAGTGGTGTCTCTCAGTCCCTCTCTCTCAGGGAGATAACTGTACACTGACTGGTGTCTCTCAGTTCCTCTCTCTCAGGGAGAAATCTGTACACTGAGTGGTGTCTCTCAGTCCCTCTCTCTCAGGGAGATATCTGTACACTGACTGGTGTCTCTCAGTCCCTCTCTCTCAGGGAGATATCTGTACACTGACTGGTGTCTCTCAGTCCCTGTCACTCAGGGAGATATATGTACACTGACTGGTGTCTCTCAGTCCCTCTCTCAGGAAGGTATCTGTACACTGAGTGGTGTCTCTCAGTCCCTCTCTCTCAGAGAGATATCTGTACACTGATTGGTGTCTCTCAGTCCCTGTCTCTCAGGGAGATATATGTACACTGATTGGTGTCTCTCAGTCCCTCTCTCTCAGGGAGATATCTGTACACTGACTGGTGTCTCTCAGTCCCTCTCTCTCAGGGAGATATCTGTACACTGAGTGTTGTCTCTCAGTCCCTGTCTCTCAGGGAGATATCTGTACACTGAGTGGTGTCTCTCAGTCCCTCTCTCTCAGGGAGTATTTCTGAACACTGATTGGTGTCTCTCAGTTCCTCTCTCTCAGGGAGATATCTGTACACTGAGTGATGTCTCTCAGTCCCTGTCTCTCAGGGAGATATCTGTACACTGACTGGTGTCTCTCAGTCCCTCTCTCTCAGGGAGATATCTGTACGCTGACTAGTGTCTCTCAGTCCCTCTCTCTCAGGGAGATATCTGTACACTGACTGGTGTCTCTCAGTCCCTCTCTCTCAGGGAGATATCTGTACACTGACTGGGGTCTCTCAGTCCCTGTCACTCAGGGAGATATATGTACACTGACTGGTGTCTTTCAGTCACTCTCTCAGGAAGGTATCTGTGCACTGATTGGTGTCTCTCAGTCCCTGTCTCTCAGGGAGATATATGTACACTGACTGGTGTCTCTCAGTCCCTGTCTCTCAGGGAGATATATGTACTCTGACTGGTGTCTCTCAGTCCCTCTCTCTCAGGGAGATATCTGTACTCTGACTGGTGTCTCACAGCCCCTGTCTCTCAGGGAGATATCTGTGCACTGAGTGGTGTCCCTCAGTCCCTCTCTCTCAGGGAGGTATCTGTACACTGAGTGGTGTCTCTCAGTCCCTCTCTCTCAGGGAGATATATGTACACTGACTGGTGTCTCTCAGTCCCTCTCTCTCAGGGAGATATCAGTACACTGAGTGGTGTCTCTCAGTCCCTCTCTCTCAGGGAGATATCTGTACACTGAGTGGTGTCTCTCAGTCCCTGACTCTCAGGGAGATATCTGTACACTGAGTGGTGTCTCTCAGTCCCTGTCTCTCAGGGAGATATCTGTACACTGAGTGGTGTCTCTCAGTACCTCTCTCTCACGGAGATATCTGTACACTGACTGGTGTCTCTCAGACCCTGTCTCTCAGGGAGATATCTGTTCACTGACTGGTGTCTCTCACTCCCTCTCTCTCAGGGAGATATCTGTACACTGACTGGTGTCTCTCAGTCCCTGTCTCTCATAGAGATATCTGTACACTGAGTGGTGTCTCTCAGTCCCTCTCTCTCAGTGAGATATATGTACACTGACTGGTGTCTCTCAGTCCCTCTCTCTCAGGGAGGTATCTGTACACTGACTGGTGTCTCTCAGTCCCTGCCTCTCAGGGAGATATCTGGACACTGACTGGTTTCTCTCAGTCCCTCTCTCTCAGGGAGATATCTGAACACTGAGTGGTGTCTCTCAGTCCCTGTGTCTCAGGGAGATCTATGTACACTGACTGGTGTCTCTCAGTCCCTCTCTCTCAGGGAGGTATCTGCACACTGAGTGGTGTCTCTCAGTCCCTGTCTCTCAGGGAGATATATGTACACTGATTGGTGTCTCTCAGTCCCTCTCTCTCAGGGAGATATCTGTACACTGACTGGTGTCTCTCAGTCCCTCTCTCTCAGGGAGATATCTGTACACTGACTGGTGTCTCTCAGTCCCTGTGTCTCAGGGAGATATATGTACACTGACTGGTGTCTCTCAGTCCCTCTCTCTCAGGGAGATATCTGTACACTGACTGGTGTCTCTCAGTTCCTCTCTCTCAGGGAGATATCTGTACACTGAGTGGTGTCTCTCAGTCCATGTCTCTCAGGGAGATATCTGTACACTGACTGGTGTCTCTCAGTCCCTCTCTCTCAGGGAGATATCTGTACGCTGACTAGTGTCTCTCAGTCCCTCTCTCTCAGGGAGATATCTGTACACTGAGTGGTGTCTCTCAGTCCCTCTCTCTCAGGGAGATATCTGTACACTGAGTGGTGTCTCTCAGTCCCTGTCTCTCAGGGAGATATATGTACACTGACTGGTGTCTCTCAGTCCTTGTCTCTCAGGGAGATATCTGTACGCTGAGTGGTGTCTCTCAGTCCCTCTCTCTCAGGGAGATATCTGTACACTGAGTGGTGTCTCTAAGTTCCTGTCTCTCAGGGAGATATCTGTAGACTGAATGGTGTCTCTCAGTCCCTCTCTCTCAGGGAGATATCTGTACTCTGACTGGTGTCTCTCAGTCCCTGTCTCTCAGGGAGATATCTGTGCACTGAGTGGTGTGTCTCAGTCCCTCTCTCTCAGGGAGATATCTGTACACTGAGTGGTGTCTCTCAGTCCCTGTCTCTCAGGGAGATATATGTACACTGACTGGTGTCTCTCAGTCCCTCTCTCTGAGGGAGATATCTGTACACTGACTGGTGTCTCTCAGTCCCTCTCTCTCAGGGAGATATCTGTACACTGAGTTGTGTCTCACAGCCCCTGTCTCTCAGGGAGATATCTGTACACTGACTGGTGTCTCTCAGTCCCTGTCTCTCAGGGAGAAATCTTTACACTGAGTGGTGTCTCTCAGTCCCTCTCTCTCAGGGAGATATCTGTACACTGACTGGTGTCTCTCAGTCCCTGTCTCTCAGTGAGATATCTGTACACTGAGTGGTGTCTCACAGTCCTTCTCTCTCAGGGAGATATCTGTACTCTGACTGGTGTCTCTCAGTCCCTCTCTCTCAGGGAGATATCTGTACAATGACTGGTGTCTCTCAGTCCCTGTCTCTCAGGGAGATATCTGTACACTGACTGGTGTCTCTCAGTTCCTCTCTCTCAGGGAGATATCTGTACACTGACTGGTGTCTCTCAGTCCCTGTCTCTCAGGGAGATATCTGTACACTGAGTGGTTTCTCACAGTCCCTCTCTCTCAGGGAGATATCTGTACACAGACTGGTGTTTCTCAGTCCCTCTCTCTCAGGGAGATATCTGTACGCTGACTGGTGTCTCTCAGTCCCTCTCTCTCAGGGAGATATCTGTACACTGAGTGGTGTCTCTCAGTCCCTCTCTCTCAGGGAGATATCTGTACACTGACTGGTGTCTCTCAGTCCCTGTCTCTCAGGGAGATGTATGTACACTGACTGGTGTCTCTCAGTCCCTCTCTCTCAGGGAGATATCTGTACACTGACTGGTGTCTCTCAGTCCCTGTCTCTCAGTGAGATATCTGTACACTGAGTGGTGTCTCACAGTCCCTCTCTCTCAGGGATATATCTGTACACTGACTGGTGTCTCTCAGTCCCTGTCTCTCAGGGAGATATCTGTACACTGAGTGGTGTCTCACAGTCCCTCTCTCTCAGGGATATATCTGTACACTGACTGGTGTCTCTCAGTCCCTGTCTCTCAGGGAGATATCTGTACACTGAGTGGTGTCTCTCAGTCCCTCTCTCTCAGGGAGGTATCTGTACACTGAGTGGTGTCTCTCAGTCCCTCTCTCTCAGGGAGATATATGTACACTGACTGGTGTCTCTCAGTCCCTCTCTCTCAGGGAGATATCTGTACACTGAGTGGTGTCTCTCAGTCCCTCTCTCTCAGGGAGATATATGTACACTGAGTGGTGTCTCTCAGTCCCTGTCTCTCAGGGAGATATCTGTACACTGAGTGGTGTCTCTCAGTCCCTCTCTCTCAGGGAGATATCTGTACACTGAGTGGTGTCTCTCAGTACCTCTCTCTCACGGAGATATCTGTACACTGAGTGGTGTCTCTCAGTCCCTCTCTCTCAGGGAGATATCTGTACACTGAGTGGTGTCTCTCAGTCCCTGTCTCTCAGGGAGATATCTGTACACTGAGTGGTGTCTCTCAGTCCCTCTCTCTCAGGGAGATATCTGTACACTGAGTGGTGTCTCTCAGTACCTCTCTCTCACGGAGATATCTGTACACTGACTGGTGTCTCTCAGTCCCTGTCTCTCAGGGAGATATCTGTACACTGACTGGTGTCTCTCACTCCCTCTCTCTCAGGAAGATATCTGTACAATGACTGGTGTCTCTCAGTCCCTCTCTCTCATAGAGATATCTGTACACTGAGTGGTGTCTCTCACTCCCTCTCTCTCAGGGAGATATCTGTACACTGAGTGGTGTCTCTCAGTCCCTGTCTCTCAGGGAGATATATGTACACTGAATGGTGTCTCTCAGTCCCTCTCTCTCAGGGAGGTATCTGTAAACTGAGTGGTGTCTCTCAGTCCCTGTCTCTCAGGGAGATATATGTACACTGACTGGTGTCTCTCAGTCCCTCTCTCTCAGGGAGATATCTGTACACTGACTGGTGTCTCTCAGTCCCTCTCTCTCAGGGAGACATCTGTACACTGACTGGTGTCTCTCAGTCCCTGTCTCTCAGGGAGAAATCTGTACACTGAGTGGTGTCTCTCAGTCCCTCTCTCTCAGGGAGATATCTGTACACTGACTGGTGTCTCTCAGTCCCTGTCTCTCAGGGAGATATCTGTACACTGAGTGGTGTCTCACAGTCCTTCTCTCTCAGGGAGATATCTGTACACTGACTGGTGTCTCTCAGTCCCTCTCTCTCAGGGAGATATCTGTACAATGACTGGTGTCTCTCAGTCCCTGTCTCTCAGGGAGATATCTGTACACTGACTGGTGTCTCTCAGTTCCTCTCTCTCAGGGAGATATCTGTACACTGACTGGTGTCTCTCAGTCCCTGTCTCTCAGGGAGATATCTGTACACTGAGTGGTTTCTCACAGTCCCTCTCTCTCAGGGAGATATCTGTACACTGACTGGTGTCTCTCAGTCCCTCTCTCTCAGGGAGATATCTGTACGCTGACTGGTGTCTCTCAGTCCCTCTCTCTCAGGGAGATATCTGTACACTGAGTGGTGTCTCTCAGTCCCTCTCTCTCAGGGAGATATCTGTACACTGACTGGTGTCTCTCAGTCCCTGTCTCTCAGGGAGATATATGTACACTGACTGGTGTCTCTCAGTCCCTCTCTCTCAGGGAGATATCTGTACACTGACTGGTGTCTCTCAGTCCCAGTCTCTCAGGGAGATATCTGTACACTGAGTGGTGTCTCACAGTCCCTCTCTCTCAGGGATATATCTGTACACTGACTGGTGTCTCTCAGTCCCTGTCTCTCAGGGAGATATCTGTACACTGAGTGGTGTCTCTCAGTCCCTCTCTCTCAGGGAGATATCTGTACACTGACTGGTGTCTCTCAGTCCCTCTCTCTCAGGGAGATAACTGTACACTGAGTGGTGTCTCACAGTCCCTCTCTCTCAGGGAGATATCTCTACACTGACTGGTGTCTCTCAGTCCCTCTCTCTCAGGGAGATATCTGTACACTGAGTGGTGTCTCACAGCCAATGTCTCTCAGGGAGATATCTGTACACTGACTGGTGTCTCTCAGTCCCTGTCTCTCAGGGAGAAATCTGTACACTGAGTGGTGTCTCTCAGTCCCTCTCTCTCAGGGAGATATCTGTACACTGACTGGTGTCTCTCAGTCCCTGTCTCTCAGGGAGATATCTGTACACTGAGTGGTGTCTCACAGTCCCTCTCTCTCAGGGAGATATCTGTACACTGAGTGGTGTCTCTCAGTCCCTCTCTCTCAGGGAGATATCTGTACACTGACTGGTGTCTCTCAGTCCCTGTCTCTCAGGGAGATATCTGTACACTGAGTGGTGTCTCACAGTCCCTCTCTATCAGGGAGATATCTGTACACTGACTGGTGTCTCTCAGTCCCTCTCTCTCAGGGAGATATCTGTACGCTGACTGGTGTCTCTCAGTCCCTCTCTCTCAGGGAGATATCTGTACACTGAGTGGTGTCTCTCAGTCCCTCTCTCTCAGGGAGATATCTGTACACTGACTGGTGTCTCTCAGTCCCTCTCTCTCAGGGAGATATCTGTACACTGACTGGTGTCTCTCAGTCCCTGTCTCTCAGGGAGAAATCTGTACACTGAGTGGTGTCTCTCAGTCCCTCTCTCTCAGGGAGATATCTGTACACTGAGTGGTGTCTCTCAGTCCCTGTCTCTCAGGGAGATATCTGTACACTGAGTGGTGTCTCTCAGTCCCTGTCTCTCAGGGAGATATATGTACACTGACTAGTGTCTCTCAGTCCCTCTCTCTCAGGGAGATATCTGAACACTGAGTGGTGTCTCACAGTCCCTCTCTCTCAGGGAGATATCTGTACACTGAGTTGTGTCTCACAGCCCCTGTCTCTCAGGGAGATATCTTTACACTGACTGGTGTCTCTCAGTCCCTTTCTCTCAGGGAGAAATCTGTACACTGAGTGGTGTCTCTCAGTCCCTCTTTCTCAGGGAGATATCTGTACACTGACTGGTGTCTCTCAGTCCCTGTCTCTCAGGGAGAAATCTGTACACTGAGTGGTGTCTCACAGTCCTTCTCTCTCAGGGAGATATCTGTACACTGACTGGTTTCTCTCAGTCCCTCTCTCTCAGGGAGATATCTGTACAATGACTGGTGTCTCTCAGTCCCTGTCTCTCAGGGAAATATCTGTACACTGACTGGTGTCTCTCAGTTCCTCTCTCTCAGGGAGATATCTGTACACTGACTGGTGTCTCTCAGTCCCTCTCTCTCAGGGAGATATCTGTACACTGAGTGGTTTCTCACAGTCCCTCTCTCTCAGGGAGATATCTGTACACTGACTGGTGTCTCTCAGTCCCTCTCTCTCAGGGAGATATCTGTACGCTGACTGGTGTCTCTCAGTCCCTCTCTCTCAGGGAGATATCTGTACACTGAGTGGTGTCTCTCAGTCCCTCTCTCTCAGGGAGATATCTGTACACTGACTGGTGTCTCTCAGTCCCTGTCTCTCAGGGAGATATATGTACACTGACTGGTGTCTCTCAGTCCCTCTCTCTCAGGGAGATATCTGTACACTGACTGGTGTCTCTCAGTCCCTGTCTCTCAGGGAGATATCTGTACACTGAGTGGTGTCTCACAGTCCCTCTCTCTCAGGGATATATCTGTACACTGACTGGTGTCTCTCAGTCCCTGTCTCTCAGGGAGATATCTGTACACTGAGTGGTGTCTCACAGCCACTGTCTCTCAGGGAGATATCTGTACACTGACTGGTGTCTCTCAGTCCCTGTCTCTCAGGGAGAAATCTGTACACTGAGTGGTGTCTCTCAGTCCCTCTCTCTCAGGGAGATATCTGTACACTGAGTGGTGTCTCTCAGTCCCTGTCTCTCAGGGAGATATCTGTACACTGAGTGGTGTCTCACAGTCCCTCTCTCTCAGGGAGATATCTGTACACTGAGTGGTGTCTCTCAGTCCCTCTCTCTCAGGGAGATATCTGTACACTGACTGGTGTCTCTCAGTCCCTGTCTCTCAGGGAGATATCTGTACACTGAGTGGTGTCTCACAGTCCCTCTCTATCAGGGAGATATCTGTACACTGACTGGTGTCTCTCAGTCCCTCTCTCTCAGGGAGATATCTGTACGCTGACTGGTGTCTCTCAGTCCCTCTCTCTCAGGGAGATATCTGTACAATGAGTGGTGTCTCTCAGTCCCTCTCTCTCAGGGAGATATCTGTACACTGAGTGGTGTCTCTCAGTCCCTCTCTCTCAGGGAGATATCTGTACACTGACTGGTGTCTCTCAGTCCCTGTCTCTCAGGGAGAAATCTGTACACTGAGTGGTGTCTCTCAGTCCCTCTCTCTCAGGGAGATATCTGTACACTGAGTGGTGTCTCTCAGTCCCTGTCTCTCAGGGAGATATCTGTACACTGAGTGGTGTCTCTCAGTCCCTGTCTCTCAGGGAGATATATGTACACTGACTAGTGTCTCTCAGTCCCTCTCTCTCAGGGAGATATCTGTACACTGAGTGGTGTCTCTCAGTCCCTGTCTCTCAGGGAGATATATGTACACTGACTAGTGTCTCTCAGTCCCTCTCTCTCAGGGAGATATCTGTACACTGACTGGTGTCTCTCAGTCCCTCTCTCTCAGGGAGATATCTGTACACTGAGTGGTGTTTCTTAGTCCCTCTCTCTCAGGGAGATATCTGAACACTGATTGGTGTCTCTCAGTCCCTGTGTCTCAGGGAGATATCTGTACACTGAGTGGTGTTTCTTAGTCCCTCTCTCTCAGGGAGATATCTGTACACTGAGTGGTGTTTCTTAGTCCCTCTCTCTCAGGGAGATATCTGTACACTGATTGGTGTCTCTCAGTCCCTCTCTCTCAGGGAGATGTCTGTACACTGACTGGTGTCTCTCAGTTCCTCTCTCTCAGGGAGATATCTGTACACTGATTGTTGTCTCTCAGTCCCTCTCTCTCAGGGAGATGTCTGTACACTGACTGGTGTCTCTCAGTCCCTGTCTCAGGGAGATATCTGTACACTGACTGGTGTCTCTCAGTTCCTCTCTCTCAGGGAGATATCTGTACACTGAGTGGTGTCTCTCAGTCCCTGTCTCTCAGGGAGATATCTGTACACTGACTGGTGTCTCTCAGTCCCTCTCTCAGGAAGGTATCTGTACACTGATTGGTGTCTCTCAGTCCCTGTCTCTCAGGGAGATATCTGTACACTGACTGGTGTCTCTCAGTCCTTGTCTCTCAGGGAGATATCTGTACGCTGAGTGGTGTCTCTCAGTCCCTCTCTCTCAGGGAGGTATCTGTACAATGAGTGGTGTCTCTCAGTCCCTGTCTCTCAGGGAGATATCTGTGCACTGAGTGGTGTCTCTCAGTCCCTCTCTCTCAGGGAGATATCGGTACACTGAGTGGTGTCTCTCAGTCCCTGTCTCTCAGGGAGATATATGTACACTGAATGGTGTCTCTCAGTCCCTCTCTCTCAGGGAGGTATCTGTACACTGAGTGGTGTCTCTCAGTCCCTGTCTCTCAGAAAATATATGTACACTGACTGGTGTCTCTCAGTCCCTCTCTCTCAGGGAGATATCTGTACACTGACTGGTGTCTCTCAGTCCCTCTCTCTCAGGGACATATCTGTACAATGAGTTGTGTCTCACAGCCCCTGTCTCTCAGGGAGATATCTGTACACTGACTGGTGTCTCTCAGTCCCTGTCTCTCAGGGAGAAATCTGTACACTGAGTGGTGTCTCTCAGTCCCTCTCTCTCAGGGAGATACCTTTCCACTGACTGGTGTCTCTCAGTCCCTGTCTCTCAGGGAGATATCTGTACACTGAGTGGTGTCTCACAGTCCTTCTCTCTCAGGGAGATAAATGTACACTGACTGGTGTCTCTCAGTCCCTCTCTCTCAGGGAGATATCTGTACACTGACTGGTGTCTCTCAGTCCCTCTCTCTCAGGGAGATATCTGTACGCTGACTGGTGTCTCTCAGTCCCTCTCTCTCAGGGAGATATCTGTACACTGAGTGGTGTCTCTCAGTCCCTCTCTCTCAGGGAGATATCTGTACACTGACTGGTGTCTCTCAGTCCCTGTCTCTCAGGGGGATATATGTACACTGACTGGTGTCTCTCAGTCCCTCTCTCTCAGGGAGATATCTGTACACTGAGTGGTGTCTCTCAGTCCCTGCCTCTCAGGGAGATATATGTACACTGACTAGTGTCTCTCAGTCCCTCTCTCTCAGGGAGGTATCTGTACAATGACTGGTGTCTCTCAGTCCCTCTCTCTCAGGGAGATATCTGAACAATGAGTGGTGTCCCTCAGTCCCTGTGACTCAGGGAGATCTATGTACACTGACTGGTGTCTCTCAGTCCCTCTCTCTCAGGGAGGTATCTGCACACTGAGTGGTGTCTCTCAGTCCCTGTCTCTCAGGGAGATATATGAACACTGATTGGTGTCTCTCAGTCCCTCTCTCTCAGGGAGACATCTGTACACTGACTGGTGTCTCTCAGTCCCTCTCTCTCAGGGAGATATCTGTACACTGAGTGGTGTCTCTCAGTCCCTGTCTCTCAGGGAGATATCTGTACACTGAGTGGTGTCTCTCAGTCCCTCTCTCTCAGGGAGATATCTGAACACTGATTGGTGTCTCTCAGTTCCTCTCTCTCAGGGAGATATCTGTACACTGAGTGATGTCTCTCAGTCCCTGTCTCTCAGGGAGATATCTGTACACTGACTGGTGTCTCTCAGTCCCTCTCTCTCAGGGAGATATCTGTACGCTGACTAGTGTCTCTCAGTCCCTCTCTCTCAGGGAGATATCTGTACACTGACTGGTGTCTCTCAGTCCCTCTCTCTCAGGGAGATATCTGTCCACTGACTGGTATCTCTCAGTCCCTGTCACTCAGGGAGATATATGTACACTGACTGGTGTCTCTCAGTCACTCTCTCAGGAAGGTATCTGTGCACTGATTGGTGTCTCTCAGTCCCTGTCTCTCAGGGAGATATATGTACACTGACTGGTGTCTCTCAGTCCCTGTCTCTCAGGGAGATATATGTACTCTGACTGGTGTCTCTCAGTCCCTCTCTCTCAGGGAGATATCTTTACTCTGACTGGTGTCTCACAGCCCCTGTCTCTCAGGGAGATATCTGTGCACTGAGTGGTGTCTCTCAGTCCCTCTCTCTCAGGGAGATATCTGTACACTGAGTGGTGTCTCTCAGTCCCTCTCTCTCAGGGAGATATCTGTACACTGAATGGTGTCTCTCAGTCCCTCTCTCTCAGGGAGATATCTGTACTCTGACTGGTGTCTCTCAGTCCCTCTCTCTCAGGGAGATATCTGTACTCTGAATGGTGTCTCTCAGTCCCTCTCTCTCAGGGAGATATATGTACACTGAATGGTGTCTCTCAGTCCCTCTCTCTCAGGGAGATATCTGTACTCTGACTGGTGTCTCTCAGTCCCTCTCTCTCAGTGAGATATCTGTACACTGAGTGGTGTCTCTCAGTCCCTCTCGCTCAGGGAGATATCTGTACACTGAGTGGTGTCTCTCAGTACCTCTCTCTCAGGGAGATATCTGTACACTGAGTGGTGTCTCTCAGTCCCTCTCTCTCAGGGAGATATCTGTACACTGAGTGGTGTCTCTCAGTCCCTCTCTCTCAGGGAGATATCTGTACACTGAGTGGTGTCTCTCAGTACCTCTCTCTCAGGGAGATATCTGTACACTGAGTGGTGTCTCTCAGTCCCTCTCTCTCAGGGAGATATCTGTACACTGAGTGGTGTCTCTCAGTCCCTCTCTCTCAGGGAGATATCTGT
The DNA here is from genome assembly GCF_036365525.1 of Heterodontus francisci. Lineage (NCBI taxonomy): Eukaryota > Metazoa > Chordata > Chondrichthyes > Heterodontiformes > Heterodontidae > Heterodontus > Heterodontus francisci. The sequence continues at coordinate 2,194,618 of NC_090384.1, forward strand.
ACACTGAGTGGTGTCTCTCAGTCCCTCTCTCTCAGGGAGATATCTGTACACTGAGTGGTGTCTCTCAGTACCTCTCTCTCAGGGAGATATCTGTACACTGACTGGTGTCTCTCAGTCCCTCTCTCTCAGGGAGATATATGTACACTGAGTGGTGTCTCTCAGTCCCTCTCTCTCAGGGAGATATCTGTACTCTAACTGGTGTCTCTCAGTCCCTCTCTCTCAGGGAGATATCTGTGCACTGAGTGGTGTCTCTCAGTCCCTGTCTCTCAGGGAGATATATGTACACTGAATGGTGTCTCTCAGTCCCTCTCTCTCAGGGAGATATCTGTACACTGACTGGTGTCTCTCAGTCCCTCTCTCTCAGGGAGATATCTGTACACTGAGTGGTGTCTCTCAGTCCCTGTCTCTCAGGGAGATATCTGTACACTGAGTGGTGTCTCTCAGTCCCTGTCTCTCAGGGAGATATATGTACACTGAGTGGTGTCTCTCAGTCCCTCTCTCTCAGGGAGATATCTGTACACTGAGTGGTGTCTCTCAGTCCCTGTCTCTCAGGGAGATATCTGTACACTGACTGGTGTCTCTCAGTCCCTCTCTCTCAGGGAGGTATCTGTACACTGAGTGGTGTCTCTCAGTCCCTGTCTCTCAGGGAGATATATGTACACTGACTGGTGTCTCTCAGTCCCTCTCTCTCAGGGAGATATCTGTACACTGACTGGTGTCTCTCAGTCCCTCTCTCTCAGGGAGATATCTGTACACTGAGTTGTGTCACATAGCCCCTGTCTCTCAGGGAGATATCTGTACACTGACTGGTGTCTCTCAGTCCCTGTCTCTCAGGGAGAAATCTGTACACTGAGTGGTGTCTCTCAGTCCCTCTCTCTCAGGGAGATATCTGTACACTGACTGGTGTCTCTCAGTCCCTGTCTCTCAGGGAGATATCTGTACACTGAGTGGTGTCTCACAGTCCTTCTCTCTCAGGGAGATAAATGCACACTGACAGGTGTCTCTCAGTCCCTCTCTCTCAGGGAGATATCTGTACAATGACTGGTGTCTCTCAGTCCCTGTCTCTCAGGGAGATATCTGTACACTGACTGGTGTCTATCAGTTCCTCTCTCTCAGGGAGATATCTGTACACTGACTGGTGTCTCTCAGTCCCGGTCTCTCAGGGAGATATCTGTACACTGAGTGTTTTATCACAGTCCCTCTCTCTCAGGGAGATATCTGTACACTGACTGGTGTCTCTCAGTCCCTCACTCTCAGGGAGATATCTGTACGCTGACTGATGTCTCTCAGTCCCTCTCTCTCAGGGAGATATCTGTACACTGAGTGGTGTCTCTCAGTCCCTCTCTCTCAGGGAGATATCTGTACACTGACTGGTGTCTCTCAGTCCCTCTCTCTCAGGGAGATATATGTACACTGACTGGTGTCTCTCAGTCCCTCTCTCTCAGGGAGATATCTGTACACTGACTGGTGTCTCTCAGTCCCTGTCTCTCAGGGAGATATCTGTACACTGAGTGTTGTCTCTCAGTCCCTCTCTCTCAGGGAGATATCTTTCCACTGACTGGTGTCTCTCAGTCCCTGTCTCTCAGGGAGATATCTGTACACTGAGTGGTGTCTCACAGTCCTTCTCTCTCAGGGAGATAAATGCACACTGACTGGTGTCTCCCAGTCCCTCTCTCTCAGGGAGATATCTGTACAATGACTGGTGTCTCTCAGTCCCTGTCTCTCAGGGAGATATCTGTACACTGACTGGTGTCTCTCAGTTCCTCTCTCTCAGGGAGATATCTGTACACTGACTGGTGTCTCTCAGTCCCTGTCTCTCAGGGAGATATCTGTGCACTGAGTGGTTTCTCACAGTCCCTCTCTCTCAGGGAGATATCTGTACACTGACTGGTGTCTCTCAGTCCCTCTCTCTCAGGGAGATATCTGTACACTGAGTGGTGTCTCTCAATCCCTCTCTCTCAGGGAGATATCTGTACACTGACTGGTGTCTCTCAGTCCCTGTCTCTCAGGGGGATATATGTACACTGACTGGTGTCTCTCAGTCCCTCTCTCTCAGGGAGATATCTGTACACTGAGTGGTGTCTCTCAGTCCCTGTCTCTCAGGGAGATATATGTACACTGACTAGTGTCTCTCAGTCCCTCTCTCTCAGGGAGGTATCTGTACACTGACTGGTGTCTCTCAGTCCCTCTCTCTCAGGGAGATATCTGAACACTGAGTGGTGTCCCTCAGTCCCTGTGTCTCAGGGAGATCTATGTACACTGACTGGTGTCTCTCAGTCCCTCTCTCTCAGGGAGGTATCTGCACACTGAGTGGTGTCTCTCAGTCCCTGTCTCTCAGGGAGATATATGTACACTGATTGGTGTCTCTCAGTCCCTCTCTCTCAGGGAGATATCTGTACACTGACTGGTGTCTCTCAGTCCCTCTCTCTCAGGGAGATATCTGTACACTGAGTGGTGTCTCTCAGTCCCTGTCTCTCAGGGAGATATCTGTACACTGAGTGGTGTCTCTCAGTCCCTCTCTCTCAGGGAGATATCTGAACACTGATTGGTGTCTCTCAGTTCCTCTCTCTCAGGGAGATATCTGTACACTGAGTGATGTCTCTCAGTCCCTGTCTCTCAGGGAGATATCTGTACACTGACTGGTGTCTCTCAGTCCCTCTCTCTCAGGGAGATATCTGTACGCTGACTAGTGTCTCTCAGTCCCTCTCTCTCAGGGAGATATCTGTACACTGACTGGTGTCTCTCAGTCCCTCTCTCTCAGGGAGATATCTGTACACTGACTGGTGTCTCTCAGTCCCTGTCACTCAGGGAGATATATGTACACTGACTGGTGTCTCTCAGTCACTCTCTCAGGAAGGTATCTGTGCACTGATTGGTGTCTCTCAGTCCCTGTCTCTCAGGGAGATATATGTACACTGACTGGTGTCTCTCAGTCCCTGTCTCTCAGGGAGATATATGTACTCTGACTGGTGTCTCTCAGTCCCTCTCTCTCAGGGAGATATCTGTACTCTGACTGGTGTCTCACAGCCCCTGTCTCTCAGGGAGATATCTGTGCACTGAGTGGTGTCTCTCAGTCCCTCTCTCTCAGGGAGATATCTGTACACTGAGTGGTTTCTCTCAGTCCCTCTCTCTCAGGGAGATATCTGTACACTGAATGGTGTCTCTCAGTCCCTCTCTCTCAGGGAGATATCTGTACTCTGACTGGTGTCTCTCAGTCCCTCTCTCTCAGGGAGATATCTGTACTCTGACTGGTGTCTCTCAGTCCCTCTCTCTCAGGGAGATATATGTACAATGAATGGTGTCTCTCAGTCCCTCTCTCTCAGGGAGATATCTGTACTCTGACTGGTGTCTCTCAGTCCCTCTCTCTCAGGGAGATATCTGTACACTGAGTGGTGTCTCTCAGTCCCTCTCTCTCAGGGAGATATCTGTACACTGAGTGGTGTCTCTCAGTACCTCTCTCTCAGGGAGATATCTGTACACTGAGTGGTGTCTCTCAGTCCCTCTCTCTCAGGGAGATATCTGTACACTGAGTGGTGTCTCTCAGTCCCTCTCTCTCAGGGAGATATCTGTACACTGAGTGGTGTCTCTCAGTCCCTCTCTCTCAGGGAGATATCTGTGCACTGAGTGGTGTCTCTCAGTCCCTGTCTCTCAGGGAGATATATGTACACTGAATGGTGTCTCTCAATCCCTCTCTCTCAGGGAGATATCTGTACACTGACTGGTGTCTCTCAGTCCCTCTCTCTCAGGGAGATATCTGTACACTGAGTGGTGTCTCTCAGTCCCTGTCTCTCAGGGAGATATCTGTACACTGAGTGGTGTCTCTCAGTCCCTGTCTCTCAGGGAGATATATGTACACTGAGTGGTGTCTCTCAGTCCCTCTCTCTCAGGGAGATATCTGTACACTGAGTGGTGTCTCTCAGTCCCTGTCTCTCAGGGAGATATCTGTACACTGACTGGTGTCTCTCAGTCCCTCTCTCTCAGGGAGGTATCTGTACACTGAGTGGTGTCTCTCAGTCCCTGTCTCTCAGGGAGATATATGTACACTGACTGGTGTCTCTCAGTCCCTCTCTCTCAGGGAGATATCTGTACACTGACTGGTGTCTCTCAGTCCCTCTCTCTCAGGGAGATATCTGTACACTGAGTTGTGTCTCACAGCCCCTGTCTCTCAGGGAGATATCTGTACACTGACTGGTGTCTCTCAGTCCCTGTCTCTCAGGGAGAAATCTGTACACTGAGTGGTGTCTCTCAGTCCCTCTCTCTCAGGGAGATATCTGTACACTGACTGGTGTCTCTCAGTCCCTGTCTCTCAGGGAGATATCTGTACACTGAGTGGTGTCTCACAGTCCTTCTCTCTCAGGGAGATAAATGTACACTGACTGGTGTCTCTCAGTCCCTCTCTCTCAGGGAGATATCTGTACAATGACTGGTGTCTCTCAGTCCCTGTCTCTCAGGGAGATATCTGTACACTGACTGGTGTCTCTCAGTTCCTCTCTCTCAGGGAGATATCTGTACACTGACTGGTGTCTCTCAGTCCCTGTCTCTCAGGGAGATATCTGTACACTGAGTGGTTTCTCACAGTCCCTCTCTCTCAGGGAGATATCTGTACACTGACTGGTGTCTCTCAGTCCCTCTCTCTCAGGGAGATATCTGTACGCTGACTGATGTCTCTCAGTCCCTCTCTCTCAGGGAGATATCTGTACACTGACTGGTGTCTCTCAGTCCCTCTCTCTCAGGGAGATATCTGTACACTGACTGGTGTCTCTCAGTCCCTCTCTCTCAGGGAGATATATGTACACTGACTGGTGTCTCTCAGTCCCTCTCTCTCAGGGAGATATCTGTACACTGAGTGGTGTCTCACAGCCACTGTCTCTCAGGGAGATATCTGTACACTAACTGGTGTCTCTCAGTCCCTGTCTCTCAGGGAGAAATCTGTACACTGAGTGGTGTCTCTCAGTCCCTCTCTCTCAGGGAGATATCTGTACACTGAGTGGTGTCTCTCAGTCCCTGTCTCTCAGGGAGATATCTGTACACTGAGTGGTGTCTCACAGTCCCTCTCTCTCAGGGAGATATCTGTACACTGAGTGGTGTCTCTCAGTCCCTCTCTCTCAGGGAGATATCTGTACACTGACTGGTGTCTCTCAGTCCCTGTCTCTCAGGGAGATATCTGTACACTGAGTGGTGTCTCACAGTCCCTCTCTCTCAGGGAGATATCTGTACACTGACTGGTGTCTCTCAGTCCCTCTCTCTCAGGAAGATATCTGTACACTGAGTGGTGTCTCTCAGTCCCTCTCTCTCAGGGAGATATCTGTACACTGACTGGTGTCTCTCAGTCCCTCTCTCTCAGGGAGATATCTGTACACTGACTGGTGTCTCTCAGTCCCTGTCTCTCAGGGAGAAATCTGTACACTGAGTGGTGTCTCACAGTCCCTCTCTCTCAGGGAGATATCTGTACACTGACTGGTGTCTCTCAGTCCCTGTCTCTCAGGGAGATATCTGTACACTGAGTGGTGTCTCTCAGTCCCTCTCTCTCAGGGAGATATCTGTACACTGAGTGGTGTCTCTCAGTCCCTCTCTCTCAGGGAGATAACTGTACACTGACTGGTGTCTCTCAGTTCCTCTCTCTCAGGGAGAAATCTGTACACTGAGTGGTGTCTCTCAGTCCCTCTCTCTCAGGGAGATATCTGTACACTGACTGGTGTCTCTCAGTCCCTCTCTCTCAGGGAGATATCTGTACAATGACTGGTGTCTCTCAGTCCCTGTCACTCAGGGAGATATATGTACACTGACTGGTGTCTCTCAGTCCCTCTCTCAGGAAGGTATCTGTACACTGAGTGGTGTCTCTCAGTCCCTCTCTCTCAGAGAGATATCTGTACACTGATTGGTGTCTCTCAGTCCCTGTCTCTCAGGGAGATATATGTACACTGATTGGTGTCTCTCAGTCCCTCTCTCTCAGGGAGATATCTGTACACTGACTGGTGTCTCTCAGTCCCTCTCTCTCAGGGAGATATCTGTACACTGAGTGGTGTCTCTCAGTCCCTGTCTCTCAGGGAGATATCTGTACACTGAGTGGTGTCTCTCAGTCCCTCTCTCTCAGGGAGATATCTGAACACTGATTGGTGTCTCTCAGTTCCTCTCTGTCATGGAGATATCTGTACACTGAGTGATGTCTCTCAGTCCCTGTCTCTCAGGGAGATATCTGTACACTGACTGGTGTCTCTCAGTCCCTCTCTCTCAGGGAGATATCTGTACGCTGACTAGTGTCTCTCAGTCCCTCTCTCTCAGGGAGATATCTGTACACTGACTGGTGTCTCTCAGTCCCTCTCTCTCAGGGAGATATCTGTACACTGACTGGTGTCTCTCAGTCCCTGTCACTCAGGGAGATATATGTACACTGACTGGTGTCTCTCAGTCACTCTCTCAGGAAGGTGTCTGTGCACTGATTGGTGTCTCTCAGTCCCTGTCTCTCAGGGAGATATATGTACACTGACTGGTGTCTCTCAGTCCCTGTCTCTCAGGGAGATATATGTACTCTGACTGGTGTCTCTCAGTCCCTCTCTCTCAGGGAGATATCTGTACTCTGACTGGTGTCTCACAGCCCCTGTCTCTCAGGGAGATATCTGTGCACTGAGTGGTGTCTCTCAGTCCCTCTCTCTCAGGGAGATATCTGTACACTGAGTGGTGTCTCTCAGTCCCTCTCTCTCAGGGAGATATCTGTACACTGAATGGTGTCTCTCAGTCCCTCTCTCTCAGGGAGATATCTGTAATCTGACTGGTGTCTCTCAGTCCCTGTCTCTCAGGGAGATATCTGTACACTGAGTGGTGTCTCACAGTCCCTCTCTCTCAGGGAGATATCTGTACACTGAGTGGTGTCTGTCAGTCCCTGTCTCTCAGGGAGATATCTGTACACTGACTGGTGTCTCTCAGTCCCTGTCTCTCAGGGAGAAATCTGTACACTGAGTGGTGTCTCTCAGTCCCTCTCTCTCAGGGAGATATCTGTACACTGAGTGGTGTCTCTCAGTCCCTGTCTCTCAGGGAGATATCTGTACACTGAGTGGTGTCTCACAGTCCCTCTCTCTCAGGGAGATATCTGTACACTGACTGGTGTCTCTCAGTCCCTGTCTCTCAGGGAGATATCTGTACACTGAGTGGTGTCTCACAGTCCCTGTCTCTCAGGGAGATATCTGTACACTGAGTGGTGTCTCTCAGTCCCTCTCTCTCAGGGAGATATCTGTACACTGAGTGGTGTCTCTCAGTCCCTCTCTCTCAGGGAGATAACTGTACACTGACTGGTGTCTCTCAGTTCCTCTCTCTCAGGGAGAAATCTGTACACTGAGTGGTGTCTCTCAGTCCCTCTCTCTCAGGGAGATATCTGTACACTGACTGGTGTCTCTCAGTCCCTCTCTCTCAGGGAGATATCTGTACACTGACTGGTGTCTCTCAGTCCCTGTCTTTCAGGGAGATATCTGTACACTGACTGGTGTCTCTCAGTCCCTGTCTCTCAGGGAGATATCTGTACACTGAGTGGTGTCTCTCAGTCCCTCTCTCTCAGGGAGATATCTGTACACTGAGTGGTGTCTCTCAGTCCCTCTCTCTCAGGGAGATAACTGTACACTGACTGGTGTCTCTCAGTTCCTCTCTCTCAGGGAGAAATCTGTACACTGAGTGGTGTCTCTCAGTCCCTCTCTCTCAGGGAGATATCTGTACACTGACTGGTGTCTCTCAGTCCCTCTCTCTCAGGGAGATATCTGTACACTGACTGGTGTCTCTCAGTCCCTGTCACTCAGGGAGATATATGTACACTGACTGGTGTCTCTCAGTCCCTCTCTCAGGAAGGTATCTGTACACTGAGTGGTGTCTCTCAGTCCCTCTCTCTCAGAGAGATATCTGTACACTGATTGGTGTCTCTCAGTCCCTGTCTCTCAGGGAGATATATGTACACTGATTGGTGTCTCTCAGTCCCTCTCTCTCAGGGAGATATCTGTACACTGACTGGTGTCTCTCAGTCCCTCTCTCTCAGGGAGATATCTGTACACTGAGTGGTGTCTCTCAGTCCCTGTCTCTCAGGGAGATATCTGTACACTGAGTGGTGTCTCTCAGTCCCTCTCTCTCAGGGAGATATCTGAACACTGATTGGTGTCTCTCAGTTCCTCTCTGTCATGGAGATATCTGTACACTGAGTGATGTCTCTCAGTCCCTGTCTCTCAGGGAGATATCTGTACACTGACTGGTGTCTCTCAGTCCCTCTCTCTCAGGGAGATATCTGTACGCTGACTAGTGTCTCTCAGTCCCTCTCTCTCAGGGAGATATCTGTACACTGACTGGTGTCTCTCAGTCCCTCTCTCTCAGGGAGATATCTGTACACTGACTGGTGTCTCTCAGTCCCTGTCACTCAGGGAGATATATGTACACTGACTGGTGTCTCTCAGTCACTCTCTCAGGAAGGTGTCTGTGCACTGATTGGTGTCTCTCAGTCCCTGTCTCTCAGGGAGATATATGTACACTGACTGGTGTCTCTCAGTCCCTGTCTCTCAGGGAGATATATGTACTCTGACTGGTGTCTCTCAGTCCCTCTCTCTCAGGGAGATATCTGTACTCTGACTGGTGTCTCACAGCCCCTGTCTCTCAGGGAGATATCTGTGCACTGAGTGGTGTCTCTCAGTCCCTCTCTCTCAGGGAGATATCTGTACACTGAGTGGTGTCTCTCAGTCCCTCTCTCTCAGGGAGATATCTGTACACTGAATGGTGTCTCTCAGTCCCTCTCTCTCAGGGAGATATCTGTACTCTGACTGGTGTCTCTCAGTCCCTGTCTCTCAGGGAGATATCTCTACACTGAGTGGTGTCTCACAGTCCCTCTCTCTCAGGGAGATATCTGTACACTGAGTGGTGTCTGTCAGTCCCTGTCTCTCAGGGAGATATCTGTACACTGACTGGTGTCTCTCAGTCCCTGTCTCTCAGGGAGAAATCTGTACACTGAGTGGTGTCTCTCAGTCCCTCTCTCTCAGGGAGATATCTGTACACTGAGTGGTGTCTCTCAGTCCCTGTCTCTCAGGGAGATATCTGTACACTGAGTGGTGTCTCACAGTCCCTCTCTCTCAGGGAGATATCTGTACACTGATTGGTGTCTCTCAGTCCCTGTCTCTCAGGGAGATATCTGTACACTGAGTGGTGTCTCACAGTCCCTCTCTCTCAGGGAGATATCTGTACACTGACTGGTGTCTCTCAGTCCCTGTCTCTCAGGGAGATATCTGTACACTGAGTGGTGTCTCACAGTCCCTCTCTCTCAGGGAGATATCTGTACACTGACTGGTGTCTCTCAGTCCCTCTCTCTCAGGAAGATATCTGTACACTGAGTGGTGTCTCACAGTCCCTCTCTCTCAGGGAGATATCTGTACACTGACTGGTGTCTCTCAGTCCCTCTCTCTCAGGGAGATATCTGTACACTGACTGGTGTCTGTCAGTCCCTGTCTCTCAGGGAGAAATCTGTACACTGAGTGGTGTCTCACAGTCCCTCTCTCTCAGGGAGATATCTGTACACTGACTGGTGCCTCTCAGTCCCTGTCTCTCAGGGAGATATCTGTACACTGAGTGGTGTCTCTCAGTCACTCTCTCTCAGGGAGATATCTGTACACTGAGTGGTGTCTCTCAGTCCCTCTCTCTCAGGGAGATAACTGTACACTGACTGGTGTCTCTCAGTTCCTCTCTCTCAGGGAGAAATCTGTACACTGAGTGGTGTCTCTCAGTCCCTCTCTCTCAGGGAGATATCTGTACACTGACTGGTGTCTCTCAGTCCCTCTCTCTCAGGGAGATATCTGTACACTGACTGGTGTCTCTCAGTCCCTGTCACTCAGGGAGATATATGTACACTGACTGGTGTCTCTCAGTCCCTCTCTCAGGAAGGTATCTGTACACTGAGTGGTGTCTCTCAGTCCCTCTCTCTCAGAGAGATATCTGTACACTGATTGGTGTCTCTCAGTCCCTGTCTCTCAGGGAGATATATGTACACTGATTGGTGTCTCTCAGTCCCTCTCTCTCAGGGAGATATCTGTACACTGACTGGTGTCTCTCAGTCCCTCTCTCTCAGGGAGATATCTGTACACTGAGTGTTGTCTCTCAGTCCCTGTCTCTCAGGGAGATATCTGTACACTGAGAGGTGTCTCTCAGTCCCTCTCTCTCAGGGAGTATTTCTGAACACTGATTGGTGTCTCTCAGTTCCTCTCTCTCAGGGAGATATCTGTACACTGAGTGATGTCTCTCAGTCCCTGTCTCTCAGGGAGATATCTGTACACTGACTGGTGTCTCTCAGTCCCTCTCTCTCAGGGAGATATCTGTACGCTGACTAGTGTCTCTCAGTCCCTCTCTCTCAGGGAGATATCTGTACACTGACTGGTGTCTCTCAGTCCCTCTCTCTCAGGGAGATATCTGTACACTGACTGGGGTCTCTCAGTCCCTGTCACTCAGGGAGATATATGTACACTGACTGGTGTCTTTCAGTCACTCTCTCAGGAAGGTATCTGTGCACTGATTGGTGTCTCTCAGTCCCTGTCTCTCAGGGAGATATATGTACACTGACTGGTGTCTCTCAGTCCCTGTCTCTCAGGGAGATATATGTACTCTGACTGGTGTCTCTCAGTCCCTCTCTCTCAGGGAGATATCTGTACTCTGACTGGTGTCTCACAGCCCCTGTCTCTCAGGGAGATATCTGTGCACTGAGTGGTGTCTCTCAGTCCCTCTCTCTCAGGGAGATATCTGTACACTGAGTGGTGTCTCTCAGTCCCTCTCTCTCAGGGAGATATCTGTACACTGAATGGTGTCTCTCAGTCCCTCTCTCTCAGGGAGATATCTGTACTCTGACTGGTGTCTCTCAGTCCCTGTCTCTCAGGGAGATATCTGTACACTGAGTGGTGTCTCACAGTCCCTCTCTCTCAGGGAGATATCTGTACACTGAGTGGTGTCTCTCAGTCCCTCTCTCTCAGGGAGATATCTGTACACTGACTGGTGTCTCTCAGTCCCTGTCTCTCAGGGAGATATCTGTACACTGACTGGTGTCTCTCAGTCCCTGTCTCTCAGGGAGATATCTGTACACTGAGTGGTGTCTCTCAGTCCCTCTCTCTCAGGGAGATATCTGTACTCTGACTGGTGTCTCTCAGTCCCTGCCTCTGAGGGAGATATCTGTACACTGAGTGGTGTCTCTCAGTCCCTGTCTCTCAGGGAGATATCTGTACACTGAGTGGTGTCTCACAGTCCCTCTCTCTCAGGGAGATATCTGTACACTGAGTGGTGTCTCTCAGTCCCTCTCTCTCAGGGAGATATCTGTACACTGACTGGTGTCTCTCAGTCCCTGTCTCTCAGGGAGATATCTGTACACTGAGTGGTGTCTCACAGTCCCTCTCTCTCAGGGAGATATCTGTACACTGACTGGTGTCTCTCAGTCCCTCTCTCTCAGGGAGATATCTGTACGCTGACTGGTGTCTCTCAGTCCCTCTCTCTCAGGAAGATATCTGTACACTGAGTGGTGTCTCTCAGTCCCTCTCTCTCAGGGAGATATCTGTACACTGACTGGTGTCTCTCAGTCCCTCTCTCTCAGGGAGATATCTGTACACTGACTGGTGTCTCTCAGTCCCTGTCTCTCAGGGAGAAATCTGTACACTGAGTGGTGTCTCTCAGTCCCTCTCTCTCAGGGAGATATCTGTACACTGACTGGTGTCTCTCAGTCCCTGTCTCTCAGGGAGATATCTGTACACTGAGTGGTGTCTCTCAGTCCCTCTCTCTCAGGGAGATATCTGTACACTGAGTGGTGTCTCTCAGTCCCTCTCTCTCAGGGAGATAACCGTACACTGACTGGTGTCTCTCAGTTCCTCTCTCTCAGGGAGAAATCTGTACACTGAGTGGTGCCTCTCAGTCCCTCTCTCTCAGGGAGATATCTGTACACTGACTGGTGTCTCTCAGTCCCTCTCTCTCAGGGAGATATCTGTACACTGACTGGTGTCTCTCAGTCCCTGTCACTCAGGGAGATATATGTACACTGACTGGTGTCTCTCAGTCCCTCTCTCAGGAAGGTATCTGTACACTGAGTGGTGTCTCTCAGTCCCTCTCTCTCAGAGAGATATCTGTACACTGATTGGTGTCTCTCAGTCCCTGTCTCTCAGGGAGATATATGTACACTGATTGGTGTCTCTCAGTCCCTCTCTCTCAGGGAGATATCTGTACACTGACTGGTGTCTCTCAGTCCCTCTCTCTCAGGGAGATATATGTACACTGAGTGGTGTCTCTCAGTCCCTGTCTCTCAGGGAGATATCTGTACACTGAGTGGTGTCTCTCAGTCCCTCTCTCTCAGGGAGATATCTGAACACTGATTGGTGTCTCTCAGTTCCTCTCTCTCAGGGAGATATCTGTACACTGACTGGTGTCTCTCAGTCCCTCTCTCTCAGGGAGATATCTGTACACTGACTGATGTCTCTCAGTCCCTCTCTCTCAGGGAGATATCTGTACACTGAGTGGTGTCTCTCAGTCCCTCTCTCTCAGGGAGATATCTGTACGCTGACTGATGTCTCTCAGTCCCTCTCTCTCAGGGAGATATCTGTACACTGAGTGGTGTCTCTCAGTCCCTCTCTCTCAGGGAGATATCTGTACACTGACTGGTGTCTCTCAGTCCCTCTCTCTCAGGGAGATATATGTACACTGACTGGTGTCTCTCAGTCCCTCTCTCTCAGGGAGATATCTGTACACTGACTGGTGTCTCTCAGTCCCTGTCTCTCAGGGAGATATCTGTACACTGAGTGGTGTCTCACAGTCCCTCTCTCTCAGGGATATATCTGTACACTGACTGGTGTCTCTCAGTCCCTGTCTCTCAGGGAGATATCTGTACACTGAGTGGTGTCTCTCAGTCCCTCTCTCTCAGGGAGATATCTGTACACTGACTGGTGTCTCTCAGTCCCTGTCTCTCAGGGAGATAACTGTACACTGAGTGGTGTCTCACAGTCCCTCTCTCTCAGGGAGATATCTGTACACTGACTGGTGTCTCTCAGTCCCTCTCTCTCAGGGAGATATCTGTACACTGAGTGGTGTCTCACAGCCACTGTCTCTCAGGGAGATATCTGTACAGTGACTGGTGTCTCTCAGTCCCTGTCTCTCAGGGAGTAATCTGTACACTGAGTGGTGTCTCTCAGTCCCTCTCTCTCAGGGAGATATCTGTACACTGAGTTGTTTTCTCTCAGTCCCTGTCTCTCAGGGAGATATCTGTGCACTGAGTGGTGTCTCACAGTCCCTCTCTCTCAGGGAGATATCTGTACACTGAGTGGTGTCTCTCAGTCCCTCTCTCTCAGGGAGATATCTGTACACTGACTGGTGTCTCTCAGTCCCTGTCTCTCAGGGAGATATCTGTACACTGAGTGGTGTCTCACAGTCCCTCTCTCTCGGGGAGATATCTGTACACTGACTGGTGTCTCTCAGTCCCTCTCTCTCAGGAAGATATCTGTACACTGAGTGGTGTCTCTCAGTCCCTCTCTCTCAGGGAGATATCTGTACACTGACTGGTGTCTCTCAGTCCCTCTCTCTCAGGGAGATATCTGTACACTGACTGGTGTCTCTCAGTCCCTGTCTCTCAGGGAGAAATCTGTACACTGAGTGGTGTCTCACAGTCCCTCTCTCTCAGGGAGATATCTCAACACTGACTGGTGTCTCTCAGTCCCTGTCTCTCAGGGAGATATCTGTACACTGAGTGGTGTCTCTCAGTCCCTCTCTCTCAGGGAGATATCTGTACACTGAGTGGTGTCTCTCAGTCCCTCTCTCTCAGGGAGATAACTGTACACTGACTGGTGTCTCTCAGTTCCTCTCTCTCAGGGAGAAATCTGTACACTGAGTGGTGTCTCTCAGTCCCTCTCTCTCAGGGAGATATCTGTACACTGACTGGTGTCTCTCAGTCCCTCTCTCTCAGGGAGATATCTGTACACTGACTGGTGTCTCTCAGTCCCTGTCACTCAGGGAGATATATGTACACTGACTGGTGTCTCTCAGTCCCTCTCTCAGGAAGGTATCTGTACACTGAGTGGTGTCTCTCAGTCCCTCTCTCTCAGAGAGATATCTGTACACTGATTGGTGTCTCTCAGTCCCTCTCTCTCAGGGAGATATCTGTACACTGACTGGTGTCTCTCAGTCCCTCTCTCTCAGGGAGATATCTGTACACTGAGTGGTGTCTCTCAGTCCCTGTCTCTCAGGGAGATATCTGTACACTGAGTGGTGTCTCTCAGTCCCTCTCTCTCAGGGAGATATCTGAACACTGATTGGTGTCTCTCAGTTCCTCTCTCTCAGGGAGATATCTGTACACTGAGTGATGTCTCTCAGTCCCTGTCTCTCAGGGAGATATCTGTACACTGACTGGTGTCTCTCAGTCCCTCTCTCTCAGGGAGATATCTGTACGCTGACTAGTGTCTCTCAGTCCCTCTCTCTCAGGGAGATATCTGTACACTGACTGGTGTCTCTCAGTCCCTCTCTCTCAGGGAGATATCTGTACACTGACTGGTGTCTCTCAGTCCCTGTCACTCAGGGAGATATATGTACACTGACTGGTGTCTCTCAGTCACTCTCTCAGGAAGGTATCTGTGCACTGATTGGTGTCTCTCAGTCCCTGTCTCTCAGGGAGATATATGTACACTGACTGGTGTCTCTCAGTCCCTGTCTCTCAGGGAGATATATGTACTCTGACTGGTGTCTCTCAGTCCCTCTCTCTCAGGGAGATATCTGTACTCTGACTGGTGTCTCACAGCCCCTGTCTCTCAGGGAGATATCTGTGCACTGAGTGGTGTCTCTCAGTCCCTCTCTCTCAGGGAGATATCTGTACACTGAGTGGTGTCTCTCAGTCCCTCTCTCTCAGGGAGATATCTGTACACTGAATGGTGTCTCTCAGTCCCTCTCTCTCAGGGAGATATCTGTACTCTGACTGGTGTCTCTCAGTCCCTGTCTCTCAGGGAGATATCTGTACACTGAGTGGTGTCTCACAGTCCCTCTCTCTCAGGGAGATATATGTACACTGACTGGTGTCTCTCAGTCCCTCTCTCTCAGGGAGATATCTGTACACTGACTGGTGTCTCTCAGTCCCTGTCTCTCAGGGAGATATCTGTACACTGACTGGTGTCTCTCAGTCCCTGTCTCTCAGGGAGATATCTGTACACTGAGTGGTGTCTCTCAGTCCCTCTCTCATGGAGATATCTGTACTCTGACTGGTGTCTCTCAGTCCCTGTCTCTGAGGGAGATATCTGTACACTGAGTGGTGTCTCTCAGTCCCTGTCTCTCAGGGAGATATCTGTACACTGAGTGGTGTCTCACAGTCCCTCTCTCTCAGGGAGATATCTGTACACTGAGTCGTGTCTCTCAGTCCCTCTCTCTCAGGGAGATATCTGTACACTGACTGGTATCTCTCAGTCCCTGTCTCTCAGGGAGATATCTGTACACTGAGTGGTGTCTCACAGTCCCTCTCTCTCAGGGAGATATCTGTACGCTGACTGGTGTCTCTCAGTCCCTCTCTCTCAGGAAGATATCTGTACACTGAGTGGTGTCTCTCAGTCCCTCTCTCTCAGGGAGATATCTGTACACTGACTGGTGTCTCTCAGTCCCTGTCTCTCAGGGAGAAATCTGTACACTGAGTGGTGTCTCTCAGTCCCTCTCTCTCAGGGAGATATCTGTACACTGACTGGTGTCTCTCAGTCCCTGTCTCTCAGGGAGATATCTGTACACTGAGTGGTGTCTCTCAGTCCCTCTCTCTCAGGGAGATATCTGTACACTGAGTGGTGTCTCTCAGTCCCTCTCTCTCAGGGAGATAACCGTACACTGACTGGTGTCTCTCAGTTCCTCTCTCTCAGGGAGAAATCTGTACACTGAGTGGTGTCTCTCAGTCCCTCTCTCTCAGGGAGATATCTGTACACTGACTGGTGTCTCTCAGTCCCTCTCTCTCAGGGAGATATCTGTACACTGACTGGTGTCTCTCAGTCCCTGTCACTCAGGGAGATATATGTACACTGACTGGTGTCTCTCAGTCCCTCTCTCAGGAAGGTATCTGTACACTGAGTGGTGTCTCTCAGTCCCTCTCTCTCAGAGAGATATCTGTACACTGATTGGTGTCTCTCAGTCCCTGTCTCTCAGGGAGATATATGTACACTGATTGGTGTCTCTCAGTCCCTCTCTCTCAGGGAGATATCTGTACACAGACTGGTGTCTCTCAGTCCCTCTCTCTCAGGGAGATATCTGTACACTGAGTGGTGTCTCTCAGTCCCTGTCTCTCAGGGAGATATCTGTACACTGAGTGGTGTCTCTCAGTCCCTCTCTCTCAGGGAGATATCTGAACACTGATTGGTGTCTCTCAGTTCCTCTCTCTCAGGGAGATATCTGTACACTGAGTGATGTCTCTCAGTCCCTGTCTCTCAGGGAGATATCTGTACACTGACTGGTGTCTCTCAGTCCCTCTCTCTCAGGGAGATATCTGTACGCTGACTAGTGTCTCTCAGTCCCTCTCTCTCAGGGAGATATCTGTACACTGACTGGTGTCTCTCAGTCCCTCTCTCTCAGGGAGATATCTGTACACTGACTGGTGTCTCTCAGTCCCTGTCACTCAGGGAGATATATGTACACTGACTGGTGTCTCTCAGTCACTCTCTCAGGAAGGTATCTGTGCACTGATTGGTGTCTCTCAGTCCCTGTCTCTCAGGGAGATATATGTACACTGAATGGTGTCTCTCAGTCCCTGTCTCTCAGGGAGATATATGTACTCTGACTGGTGTCTCTCAGTCCCTCTCTCTCAGGGAGATATCTGTACTCTGACTGGTGTCTCACAGCCCCTGTCTCTCAGGGAGATATCTGTGCACTGAGTGGTGTCTCTCAGTCCCTCTCTCTCAGGGAGATATCTGTACACTGAGTGGTGTCTCTCAGTCCCTCTCTCTCAGGGAGATATCTGTACACTGAATGGTGTCTCTCAGTCCCTCTCTCTCAGGGAGATATCTGTACTCTGACTGGTGTCTCTCAGTCCCTCTCTCTCAGGGAGATATCTGTACTCTGACTGGTGTCTCTCAGTCCCTCTCTCTCAGGGAGATATATGTACACTGAATGGTGTCTCTCAGTCCCTCTCTCTCAGGGAGATATCTGTACTCTGACTGGTGTCTCTCAGTCCCTCTCTCTCAGGGAGATATCTGTACACTGAGTGGTGTCTCTCAGTCCCTCTCTCTCAGGGAGATATCTGTACACTGAGTGGTGTCTCTCAGTCCCTCTCTCTCAGGGAGATATCTGTACGCTGACTGATGTCTCTCAGTCCCTCTCTCTCAGGGAGATATCTGTACACTGAGTGGTGTCTCTCAGTCCCTCTCTCTCAGGGAGATATCTGTACACTGACTGGTGTCTCTCAGTCCCTCTCTCTCAGGGAGATATATGTACACTGACTGGTGTCTCTCAGTCCCTCTCTCTCAGGGAGATATCTGTACACTGAGTGGTGTCTCTCAGTCCCTCTCTCTCAGGGAGATATCTGTACACTGAGTGGTGTCTCACAGTCCCTCTCTCTCAGGGATATATCTGTACACTGACTGGTGTCTCTCAGTCCCTGTCTCTCAGGTAGATATCTGTACACTGAGTGGTGTCTCTCAGTCCCTCTCTCTCAGGGAGATATCTGTACACTGACTGGTGTCTCTCAGTCCCTGTCTCTCAGGGAGATAACTGTACACTGAGTGGTGTCTCACAGTCCCTCTCTCTCAGGGAGATATCTGTACACTGACTGGTGTCTCTCAGTCCCTCTCTCTCAGGGAGATATCTGTACACTGAGTGGTGTCTCACAGCCACTGTCTCTCAGGGAGATATCTGTACACTGACTGGTGTCTCTCAGTCCCTGTCTCTCAGGGAGAAATCTGTACACTGAGTGGTGTCTCTCAGTCCCTCTCTCTCAGGGAGATATCTGTACACTGAGTTGTTTTCTCTCAGTCCCTGTCTCTCAGGGAGATATCTGTGCACTGAGTGGTGTCTCACAGTCCCTCTCTCTCAGGGAGATATCTGTACACTGAGTGGTGTCTCTCAGTCCCTCTCTCTCAGGGAGATATCTGTACACTGACTGGTGTCTCTCAGTCCCTGTCTCTCAGGGAGATATCTGTACACTGAGTGGTGTCTCATAGTCCCTCTCTCTCAGGGAGATATCTGTACACTGACTGGTGTCTCTCAGTCCCTGTCTCTCAGGGAGAAATCTGTACACTGAGTGGTGTCTCTCAGTCCCTCTCTCTCAGGGAGATATCTGTACACTGACTGGTGTCTCTCAGTCCCTGTCTCTCAGGGAGATATCTGTACACTGAGTGGTGTCTCTCAGTCCCTCTCTCTCAGGGAGATATCTGTACACTGAGTGGTGTCTCTCAGTCCCTCTCTCTCAGGGAGATAACCGTACACTGACTGGTGTCTCTCAGTTCCTCTCTCTCAGGGAGAAATCTGTACACTGAGTGGTGTCTCTCAGTCCCTCTCTCTCAGGGAGATATCTGTACACTGACTGGTGTCTCTCAGTCCCTCTCTCTCAGGGAGATATCTGTACACTGACTGGTGTCTCTCAGTCCCTGTCACTCAGGGAGATATATGTACACTGACTGGTGTCTCTCAGTCCCTCTCTCAGGAAGGTATCTGTACATTGAGTGGTGTCTCTCAGTCCCTCTCTCTCAGGGAGATAACCGTACACTGACTGGTGTCTCTCAGTTCCTCTCTCTCAGGGAGAAATCTGTACACTGAGTGGTGTCTCTCAGTCCCTCTCTCTCAGGGAGATATCTGTACACTGACTGGTGTCTCTCAGTCCCTCTCTCTCAGGGAGATATCTGTACACTGACTGGTGTCTCTCAGTCCCTGTCACTCAGGGAGATATATGTACACTGACTGGTGTCTCTCAGTCCCTCTCTCAGGAAGGTATCTGTACACTGAGTGGTGTCTCTCAGTCCCTCTCTCTCAGAGAGATATCTGTACACTGATTGGTGTCTCTCAGTCCCTGTCTCTCAGGGAGATATATGTACACTGATTGGTGTCTCTCAGTCCCTCTCTCTCAGGGAGATATCTGTACACTGACTGGTTTCTCTCAGTCCCTCTCTCTCAGGGAGATATCTGTACACTGAGTGGTGTCTCTCAGTCCCTGTCTCTCAGGGAGATATCTGTACACTGAGTGGTGTCTCTCAGTCCCTCTCTCTCAGGGAGATATCTGAACACTGATTGGTGTCTCTCAGTTCCTCTCTCTCAGGGAGATATCTGTACACTGAGTGATGTCTCTCAGTCCCTGTCTCTCAGGGAGATATCTGTACACTGACTGGTGTCTCTCAGTCCCTCTCTCTCAGGGAGATATCTGTACGCTGACTAGTGTCTCTCAGTCCCTCTCTCTCAGGGAGATATCTGTACACTGACTGGTGTCTCTCAGTCCCTCTCTCTCAGGGAGATATCTGTACACTGACTGGTGTCTCTCAGTCCCTGTCACTCAGGGAGATATATGTACACTGACTGGTGTCTCTCAGTCACTCTCTCAGGAAGGTAGCTGTGCACTGATTGGTGTCTCTCAGTCCCTGTCTCTCAGGGAGATATATGTACACTGACTGGTGTCTCTCAGTCCCTGTCTCTCAGGGAGATATATGTACTCTGACTGGTGTCTCTCAGTCCCTCTCTCTCAGGGAGATATCTGTACTCTGACTGGTGTCTCACAGCCCCTGTCTCTCAGGGAGATATCTGTGCACTGAGTGGTGTCTCTCAGTCCCTCTCTCTCAGGGAGATATCTGTACACTGAGTGGTGTCTCTCAGTCCCTCTCTCTCAGGGAGATATCTGTACACTGAATGGTGTCTCTCAGTCCCTCTCTCTCAGGGAGATATCTGTACTCTGACTGGTGTCTCTCAGTCCCTCTCTCTCAGGGAGATATCTGTACTCTGACTGGTGTCTCTCAGTCCCTCTCTCTCAGGGAGATATATGTACACTGAATGGTGTCTCTCAGTCCCTCTCTCTCAGGGAGATATCTGTACTCTGACTGGTGTCTCTCAGTCCCTCTCTCTCAGGGAGATATCTGTACACTGAGTGGTGTCTCTCAGTCCCTCTCTCTCAGGGAGATATCTGTACACTGAGTGGTGTCTCTCAGTCCCTCTCTCTCAGGGAGATATCTGTACGCTGACTGATGTCTCTCAGTCCCTCTCTCTCAGGGAGATATCTGTACACTGAGTGGTGTCTCTCAGTCCCTCTCTCTCAGGGAGATATCTGTACACTGACTGGTGTCTCTCAGTCCCTCTCTCTCAGGGAGATATATGTACACTGACTGGTGTCTCTCAGTCCCTCTCTCTCAGGGAGATATCTGTACACTGAGTGGTGTCTCTCAGTCCCTCTCTCTCAGGGAGATATCTGTACACTGAGTGGTGTCTCACAGTCCCTCTCTCTCAGGGATATATCTGTACACTGACTGGTGTCTCTCAGTCCCTGTCTCTCAGGGAGATATCTGTACACTGAGTGGTGTCTCTCAGTCCCTCTCTCTCAGGGAGATATCTGTACACTGACTGGTGTCTCTCAGTCCCTGTCTCTCAGGGAGATAACTGTACACTGAGTGGTGTCTCACAGTCCCTCTCTCTCAGGGAGATATCTGTACACTGACTGGTGTCTCTCAGTCCCTCTCTCTCAGGGAGATATCTGTACACTGAGTGGTGTCTCACAGCCACTGTCTCTCAGGGAGATATCTGTACACTGACTGGTGTCTCTCAGTCCCTGTCTCTCTGGGAGAAATCTGTACACTGAGTGGTGTCTCTCAGTCCCTCTCTCTCAGGGAGATATCTGTACACTGAGTGGTGTCTCTCAGTCCCTCTCTCTCAGGGAGATAACCGTACACTGACTGGTGTCTCTCAGTTCCTCTCTCTCAGGGAGAAATCTGTACACTGAGTGGTGTCTCTCAGTCCCTCTCTCTCAGGGAGATATCTGTACACTGACTGGTGTCTCTCAGTCCCTCTCTCTCAGGGAGATATCTGTACACTGACTGGTGTCTCTCAGTCCCTGTCAATCAGGGAGATATATGTACACTGACTGGTGTCTCTCAGTCCCTCTCTCAGGAAGGTATCTGTACACTGAGTGGTGTCTCTCAGTCCCTCTCTCTCAGAGAGATATCTGTACACTGATTGGTGTCTCTCAGTCCCTGTCTCTCAGGGAGATATATGTACACTGATTGGTGTCTCTCAGTCCCTCTCTCTCAGGGAGATATCTGTACACTGACTGGTGTCTCTCAGTCCCTCTCTCTCAGGGAGATATCTGTACACTGAGTGGTGTCTCTCAGTCCCTGTCTCTCAGGGAGATATCTGTACACTGAGTGGTGTCTCTCAGTCCCTCTCTCTCAGGGAGATATCTGAACACTGATTGGTGTCTCTCAGTTCCTCTCTCTCAGGGAGATATCTGTACACTGAGTGATGTCTCTCAGTCCCTGTCTCTCAGGGAGATATCTGTACACTGACTGGTGTCTCTCAGTCCCTCTCTCTCAGGGAGATATCTGTACGCTGACTAGTGTCTCTCAGTCCCTCTCTCTCAGGGAGATATCTGTACACTGACTGGTGTCTCTCAGTCCCTGTCACTCAGGGAGATATATGTACACTGACTGGTGTCTCTCAGTCACTCTCTCAGGAAGGTATCTGTGCACTGATTGGTGTCTCTCAGTTCCTCTCTCTCAGGGAGATATCTGTACACTGAGTGATGTCTCTCAGTCCCTGTCTCTCAGGGAGATATCTGTACACTGACTGGTGTCTCTCAGTCCCTCTCTCTCAGGGAGATATCTGTACGCTGACTAGTGTCTCTCAGTCCCTCTCTCTCAGGGAGATATCTGTACACTGACTGGTGTCTCTCAGTCCCTCTCTCTCAGGGAGATATCTGTACACTGACTGGTGTCTCTCAGTCCCTGTCACTCAGGGAGATATATGTACACTGACTGGTGTCTCTCAGTCACTCTCTCAGGAAGGTATCTGTGCACTGATTGGTGTCTCTCAGTCCCTGTCTCTCAGGGAGATATATGTACACTGACTGGTGTCTCTCAGTCCCTGTCTCTCAGGGAGATATATGTACTCTGACTGGTGTCTCTCAGTCCCTCTCTCTAAGGGAGATATCTGTACTCTGACTGGTGTCTCACAGCCCCTGTCTCTCAGGGAGATATCTGTGCACTGAGTGGTGTCTCTCAGTCCCTCTCTCTCAGGGAGATATCTGTACACTGAGTGGTGTCTCTCAGTCCCTCTCTCTCAGGGGGATATCTGTACACTGAATGGTGTCTCTCAGTCCCTCTCTCTCAGGGAGATATCTGTACTCTGACTGGTGTCTCTCAGTCCCTCTCTCTCAGGGAGATATCTGTACTCTGACTGGTGTCTCTCAGTCCCTCTCTCTCAGGGAGATATATGTACACTGAATGGTGTCTCTCAGTCCCTCTCTCTCAGGGAGATATCTGTACTCTGACTGGTGTCTCTCAGTCCCTCTCTCTCAGGGAGATATCTGTACACTGAGTGGTGTCTCTCAGTCCCTCTCTCTCAGGGAGATATCTGTACACTGAGTGGTGTCTCTCAGTCCCTCTCTCTCAGGGAGATATCTGTACACTGAGTGGTGTCTCTCAGTCCCTCTCTCTCAGGGAGATATCTGTACACTGAGTGGTGTCTCTCAGTACCTCTCTCTCAGGGAGATATCTGTACACTGAGTGGTGTCTCTCAGTCCCTCTCTCTCAGGGAGATATCTGTACACTGAGTGGTGTCTCTCAGTCCCTCTCTCTCAGGGAGATATCTGTACACTGAGTGGTGTCTCTCAGTCCCTCTCTCTCAGGGAGATAACTGTACACTGAGTGGTGTCTCTCAGTACCTCTCTCTCAGGGAGATATCTGTACACTGACTGGTGTCTCTCAGTCCCTCTCACTCAGGGAGATATATGTACACTGAGTGGTGTCTCTCAGTCCCTCTCTCTCAGGGAGATATCTGTACTCTAACTGGTGTCTCTCAGTCCCTCTCTCTCAGGGAGATATCTGTGCACTGAGTGGTGTCTCTCAGTCCCTGTCTCTCAGGGAGATATATGTACACTGAATGGTGTCTCTCAGTCCCTCTCTCTCAGGGAGATATCTGTACACTGACTGGTGTCTCTCAGTCCCTGTCTCTCAGGGAGATACCTGTACACTGAGTGGTGTCTCACAGTCCCTCTCTCTCAGGGAGATATCTGTACACTGACTGGTGTCTCTCAGTCCCTCTCTCTCAGGGAGATATCTGTACGCTGACTGGTGTCTCTCAGTCCCTCTCTCTCAGGAAGATATCTGTACACTGAGTGGTGTCTCTCAGTCCCTCTCTCTCAGGGAGATATCTGTACACTGACTGGTGTCTCTCAGTCCCTCTCTCTCAGGGAGATATCTGTACACTGACTGGTGTCTCTCAGTCCCTGTCTCTCAGGGAGAAATCTGTACACTGAGTGGTGTCTCTCAGTCCCTCTCTCTCAGGGAGATATCTGTACACTGACTGGTGTCTCTCAGTCCCTGTCTCTCAGGGAGATATCTGTACACTGAGTGGTGTCTCTCAGTCCCTCTCTCTCAGGGAGATATCTGTACACTGAGTGGTGTCTCTCAGTCCCTCTCTCTCAGGGAGATAACTGTACACTGACTGTGGTCTCTCAGTTCCTCTCTCTCAGGGAGAAATCTGTACACTGAGTGGTGTCTCTCAGTCCCTCTCTCTCAGGGAGATATCTGTACACTGACTGGTGTCTCTCAGTCCCTCTCTCTCAGGGAGATATCTGTACACTGACTGGTGTCTCTCAGTCCCTGTCACTCAGGGAGATATATGTACACTGACTGGTGTCTCTCAGTCCCTCTCTCAGGAAGGTATCTGTACACTGAGTGGTGTCTCTCAGTCCCTCTCTCTCAGAGAGATATCTGTACACTGATTGGTGTCTCTCAGTCCCTGTCTCTCAGGGAGATATATGTACACTGATTGGTGTCTCTCAGTCCCTCTCTCTCAGGGAGATATCTGTACACTGACTGGTGTCTCTCAGTCCCTCTCTCTCAGGGAGATATCTGTACACTGAGTGGTGTCTCTCAGTCCCTGTCTCTCAGGGAGATATCTGTACACTGAGTGGTGTCTCTCAGTCCCTCTCTCTCAGGGAGATATCTGAACACTGATTGGTGTCTCTCAGTTCCTCTCTCTCAGGGAGATATCTGTACACTGAGTGATGTCTCTCAGTCCCTGTCTCTCAGGGAGATATCTGTACACTGACTGGTGTTTCTCAGTCCCTCTCTCTCAGGGAGATATCTGTACGCTGACTAGTGTCTCTCAGTCCCTCTCTCTCAGGGAGATATCTGTACACTGACTGGTGTCTCTCAGTCCCTCTCTCTCAGGGAGATATCTGTACACTGACTGGTGTCTCTCAGTCCCTGTCACTCAGGGAGATATATGTACACTGACTGGTGTCTCTCAGTCACTCTCTCAGGAAGGTATCTGTGCACTGATTGGTGTCTCTCAGTCCCTGTCTCTCAGGGAGATATATGTACACTGACTGGTGTCTCTCAGTCCCTGTCTCTCAGGGAGATATATGTACTCTGACTGGTGTCTCTCAGTCCCTCTCTCTCAGGGAGATATCTGTACTCTGACTGGTGTCTCACAGCCCCTGTCTCTCAGGGAGATATCTGTGCACTGAGTGGTGTCTCTCAGTCCCTCTCTCTCAGGGAGATATCTGTACACTGAGTGGTGTCTCTCAGTCCCTCTCTCTCAGGGAGATATCTGTACACTGAATGGTGTCTCTCAGTCCCTCTCTCTCAGGGAGATATCTGTACTCTGACTGGTGTCTCTCAGTCCCTCTCTCTCAGGGAGATATCTGTACTCTGACTGGTGTCTCTCAGTCCATCTCTCTCAGGGAGATATATGTACACTGACTGGTGTCTCTCAGTCCCTCTCTCTCAGGGAGATATCTGTACTCTGACTGGTGTCTCTCAGTCCCTCTCTCTCAGGGAGATATCTGTACACTGAGTGGTGTCTCTCAGTCCCTCTCTCTCAGGGAGATATCTGTACACTGAGTGGTGTCTCTCAGTACCTCTCTCTCAGGGAGATATCTGTACACTGAGTGGTGTCTCTCAGTCCCTCTCTCTCAGGGAGATATCTGTACACTGACTGGTGTCTCTCAGTCCCTCTCTCTCAGGGAGATATCTGTACACTGAGTGGTGTCTCACAGCCACTGTCTCTCAGGGAGATATCTGTACACTGACTGGTGTCTCTCAGTCCCTGTCTCTCAGGGAGAAATCTGTACACTGAGTGGTGTCTCTCAGTCCCTCTCTCTCAGGGAGATATCTGTACACTGAGTTGTTTTCTCTCAGTCCCTGTCTCTCAGGGAGATATCTGTGCACTGAGTGGTGTCTCACAGTCCCTCTCTCTCAGGGAGATATCTGTACACTGAGTGGTGTCTCTCAGTCCCTCTCTCTCAGGGAGATATCTGTACACTGACTGGTGTCTCTCAGTCCCTGTCTCTCAGGGAGATATCTGTACACTGAGTGGTGTCTCACAGTCCCTCTCTCTCAGGGAGATATCTGTACACTGACTGGTGTCTCTCAGTCCCTCTCTCTCAGGAAGATATCTGTACACTGAGTGGTGTCTCTCAGTCCCTCTCTCTCAGGGAGATATCTGTACACTGACTGGTGTCTCTCAGTCCCTCTCTCTCAGGGAGATATCTGTACACTGACTGGTGTCTCTCAGTCCCTGTCTCTCAGGGAGAAATCTGTACACTGAGTGGTGTCTCACAGTCCCTCTCTCTCAGGGAGATATCTCAACACTGACTGGTGTCTCTCAGTCCCTGTCTCTCAGGGAGATATCTGTACACTGAGTGGTGTCTCTCAGTCCCTCTCTCTCAGGGAGATATCTGTACACTGAGTGGTGTCTCTCAGTCCCTCTCTCTCAGGGAGATAACTGTACACTGACTGGTGTCTCTCAGTTCCTCTCTCTCAGGGAGAAATCTGTACACTGAGTGGTGTCTCTCAGTCCCTCTCTCTCAGGGAGATATCTGTACACTGACTGGTGTCTCTCAGTCCCTCTCTCTCAGGGAGATATCTGTACACTGACTGGTGTCTCTCAGTCCCTGTCACTCAGGGAGATATATGTACACTGACTGGTGTCTCTCAGTCCCTCTCTCAGGAAGGTATCTGTACACTGAGTGGTGTCTCTCAGTCCCTCTCTCTCAGAGAGATATCTGTACACTGATTGGTGTCTCTCAGTCCCTGTCTCTCAGGGAGATATATGTACACTGATTGGTGTCTCTCAGTCCCTCTCTCTCAGGGAGATATCTGTACACTGACTGGTGTCTCTCAGTCCCTCTCTCTCAGGGAGATATCTGTACACTGAGTGGTGTCTCTCAGTCCCTGTCTCTCAGGGAGATATCTGTACACTGAGTGGTGTCTCTCAGTCCCTCTCTCTCAGGGAGATATCTGAACACTGATTGGTGTCTCTCAGTTCCTCTCTCTCAGGGAGATATCTGTACACTGAGTGATGTCTCTCAGTCCCTGTCTCTCAGGGAGATATCTGTACACTGACTGGTGTCTCTCAGTCCCTCTCTCTCAGGGAGATATCTGTACGCTGACTAGTGTCTCTCAGTCCCTCTCTCTCAGGGAGATATCTGTACACTGACTGGTGTCTCTCAGTCCCTCTCTCTCAGGGAGATATCTGTACACTGACTGGTGTCTCTCAGTCCCTGTCACTCAGGGAGATATATGTACACTGACTGGTGTCTCTCAGTCACTCTCTCAGGAAGGTATCTGTGCACTGATTGGTGTCTCTCAGTCCCTGTCTCTCAGGGAGATATATGTACACTGACTGGTGTCTCTCAGTCCCTGTCTCTCAGGGAGATATATGTACTCTGACTGGTGTCTCTCAGTCCCTCTCTCTCAGGGAGATATCTGTACTCTGACTGGTGTCTCACAGCCCCTGTCTCTCAGGGAGATATCTGTGCACTGAGTGGTGTCTCTCAGTCCCTCTCTCTCAGGGAGATATCTGTACACTGAGTGGTGTCTCTCAGTCCCTCTCTCTCAGGGAGATATCTGTACACTGAATGGTGTCTCTCAGTCCCTCTCTCTCAGGGAGATATCTGTACTCTGACTGGTGTCTCTCAGTCCCTGTCTCTCAGGGAGATATCTGTACACTGAGTGGTGTCTCACAGTCCCTCTCTCTCAGGGAGATATCTGTACACTGAGTGGTGTCTCTCAGTCCCTCTCTCTCAGGGAGATATCTGTACACTGACTGGTGTCTCTCAGTCCCTGTCTCTCAGGGAGATATCTGTACACTGACTGGTGTCTCTCAGTCCCTGTCTCTCAGGGAGATATCTGTACACTGAGTGGTGTCTCTCAGTCCCTCTCTCTCAGGGAGATATCTGTACTCTGACTGGTGTCTCTCAGTCATTGTCTCTGAGGGAGATATCTGTACACTGAGTGGTGTCTCTCAGTCCCTGTCTCTCAGGGAGATATCTGTACACTGAGTGGTTTCTCACAGTCCCTCTCTCTCAGGGAGATATCTGTACACTGAGTCGTGTCTCTCAGTCCCTCTCTCTCAGGGAGATATCTGTACACTGACTGGTGTCTCTCAGTCCCTGTCTGTCAGGGAGATATCTGTACACTGAGTGGTGTCTCACAGTCCCTCTCTCTCAGGGAGATATCTGTACGCTGACTGGTGTCTCTCAGTCCCTCTCTCTCAGGAAGATATCTGTACACTGAGTGGTGTCTCTCAGTCCCTCTCTCTCAGGGAGATATCTGTACACTGACTGGTGTCTCTCAGTCCCTCTCTCTCAGGGAGATATCTGTACACTGACTGGTGTCTCTCAGTCCCTGTCTCTCAGGGAGAAATCTGTACACTGAGTGGTGTCTCTCAGTCCCTCTCTCTCAGGGAGATATCTGTACACTGACTGGTGTCTCTCAGTCCCTGTCTCTCAGGGAGATATCTGTACACTGAGTGGTGTCTCTCAGTCCCTCTCTCTCAGGGAGATATCTGTACACTGAGTGGTGTCTCTCAGTCCCTCTCTCTCAGGGAGATAACCGTACACTGACTGGTGTCTCTCAGTTCCTCTCTCTCAGGGAGAAATCTGTACACTGAGTGGTGTCTCTCAGTCCCTCTCTCTCAGGGAGATATCTGTACACTGACTGGTGTCTCTCAGTCCCTCTCTCTCAGGGAGATATCTGTACACTGACTGGTGTCTCTCAGTCCCTGTCAATCAGGGAGATATATGTACACTGACTGGTGTCTCTCAGTCCCTCTCTCAGGAAGGTATCTGTACACTGAGTGGTGTCTCTCAGTCCCTCTCTCTCAGAGAGATATCTGTACACTGATTGGTGTCTCTCAGTCCCTGTCTCTCAGGGAGATATATGTACACTGATTGGTGTCTCTCAGTCCCTCTCTCTCAGGGAGATATCTGTACACTGACTGGTGTCTCTCAGTCCCTCTCTCTCAGGGAGATATCTGTACACTGAGTGGTGTCTCTCAGTCCCTGTCTCTCAGGGAGATATCTGTACACTGAGTGGTGTCTCTCAGTCCCTCTCTCTCAGGGAGATATCTGAACACTGATTGGTGTCTCTCAGTTCCTCTCTCTCAGGGAGATATCTGTACACTGAGTGATGTCTCTCAGTCCCTGTCTCTCAGGGAGATATCTGTACACTGACTGGTGTCTCTCAGTCCCTCTCTCTCAGGGAGATATCTGTACGCTGACTAGTGTCTCTCAGTCCCTCTCTCTCAGGGAGATATCTGTACACTGACTGGTGTCTCTCAGTCCCTGTCACTCAGGGAGATATATGTACACTGACTGGTGTCTCTCAGTCACTCTCTCAGGAAGGTATCTGTGCACTGATTGGTGTCTCTCAGTCCCTGTCTCTCAGGGAGATATATGTACACTGACTGGTGTCTCTCAGTCCCTGTCTCTCAGGGAGATATATGTACTCTGACTGGTGTCTCTCAGTCCCTCTCTCTCAGGGAGATATCTGTACTCTGACTGGTGTCTCACAGCCCCTGTCTCTCAGGGAGATATCTGTGCACTGGGTGGTGTCTCTCAGTCCCTCTCTCTCAGGGAGATATCTGTACACTGAGTGGTGTCTCTCAGTCCCTCTCTCTCAGGGAGATATCTGTACACTGAATGGTGTCTCTCAGTCCCTCTCTCTCAGGGAGATATCTGTACTCTGACTGGTGTCTCTCAGTCCCTCTCTCTCAGGGAGATATCTGTACTCTGACTGGTGTCTCTCAGTCCCTCTCTCTCAGGGAGATATATGTACACTGAATGGTGTCTCTCAGTCCCTCTCTCTCAGGGAGATATCTGTACTCTGACTGGTGTCTCTCAGTCCCTCTCTCTCAGGGAGATATCTGTACACTGAGTGGTGTCTCTCAGTCCCTCTCTCTCAGGGAGATATCTGTACACTGAGTGGTGTCTCTCAGTCCCTCTCTCTCAGGGAGATATCTGTACACTGAGTCTTGTCTCTCAGTCCCTCTCTCTCAGGGAGATATCTGTACACTGAGTGGTGTCTCTCAGTACCTCTCTCTCAGGGAGATATCTGTACACTGAGTGGTGTCTCTCAGTCCCTCTCTCTCAGGGAGATATCTGTACACTGAGTGGTGTCTCTCAGTCCCTCTCTCTCAGGGAGATATCTGTACACTGAGTGGTGTCTCTCAGTCCCTCTCTCTCAGGGAGATATCTGTACACTGAGTGGTGTCTCTCAGTACCTCTCTCTCAGGGAGATATCTGTGCACTGACTGGTGTCTCTCAGTCCCTCTCACTCAGGGAGATATATGTACACTGAGTGGTGTCTCTCAGTCCCTCTCTCTCAGGGAGATATCTGTACTCTAACTGGTGTCTCTCAGTCCCTCTCTCTCAGGGAGATATCTGTGCACTGAGTGGTGTCTCTCAGTCCCTGTCTCTCAGGGAGATATATGTACACTGAATGGTGTCTCTCAGTCCCTCTCTCTCAGGGAGATATCTGTACACTGACTGGTGTCTCTCAGTCCCTGTCTCTCAGGGAGATATCTGTACACTGAGTGGTGTCTCACAGTCCCTCTCTCTCAGGGAGATATCTGTACACTGACTGGTGTCTCTCAGTCCCTCTCTCTCAGGGAGATATCTGTACGCTGACTGGTGTCTCTCAGTCCCTCTCTCTCAGGAAGATATCTGTACACTGAGTGGTGTCTCTCAGTCCCTCTCTCTCAGGGAGATATCTGTACACTGACTGGTGTCTCTCAGTCCCTCTCTCTCAGGGAGATATCTGTACACTGACTGGTGTCTCTCAGTCCCTGTCTCTCAGGGAGAAATCTGTACACTGAGTGGTGTCTCTCAGTCCCTCTCTCTCAGGGAGATATCTGTACACTGACTGGTGTCTCTCAGTCCCTGTCTCTCAGGGAGATATCTGTACACTGAGTGGTGTCTCTCAGTCCCTCTCTCTCAGGGAGATATCTGTACACTGAGTGGTGTCTCTCAGTCCCTCTCTCTCAGGGAGATAACTGTACACTGACTGGTGTCTCTCAGTTCCTCTCTCTCAGGGAGAAATCTGTACACTGAGTGGTGTCTCTCAGTCCCTCTCTCTCAGGGAGATATCTGTACACTGACTGGTGTCTCTCAGTCCCTCTCTCTCAGGGAGATATCTGTACACTGACTGGTGTCTCTCAGTCCCTGTCACTCAGGGAGATATATGTACACTGACTGGTGTCTCTCAGTCCCTCTCTCAGGAAGGTATCTGTACACTGAGTGGTGTCTCTCAGTCCCTCTCTCTCAGAGAGATATCTGTACACTGATTGGTGTCTCTCAGTCCCTGTCTCTCAGGGAGATATATGTACACTGATTGGTGTCTCTCAGTCCCTCTCTCTCAGGGAGATATCTGTACACTGACTGGTGTCTCTCAGTCCCTCTCTCTCAGGGAGATATCTGTACACTGAGTGGTGTCTCTCAGTCCCTGTCTCTCAGTGAGATATCTGTACACTGAGTGGTGTCTCTCAGTCCCTCTCTCTCAGGGAGATATCTGAACACTGATTGGTGTCTCTCAGTTCCTCTCTCTCAGGGAGATATCTGTACACTGAGTGATGTCTCTCAGTCCCTGTCTCTCAGGGAGATATCTGTACACTGACTGGTGTTTCTCAGTCCCTCTCTCTCAGGGAGATATCTGTACGCTGACTAGTGTCTCTCAGTCCCTCTCTCTCAGGGAGATATCTGTACACTGACTGGTGTCTCTCAGTCCCTCTCTCTCAGGGAGATATCTGTACACTGACTGGTGTCTCTCAGTCCCTGTCACTCAGGGAGATATATGTACACTGACTGGTGTCTCTCAGTCACTCTCTCAGGAAGGTATCTGTGCACTGATTGGTGTCTCTCAGTCCCTGTCTCTCAGGGAGATATATGTACACTGACTGGTGTCTCTCAGTCCCTGTCTCTCAGGGAGATATATGTACTCTGACTGGTGTCTCTCAGTCCCTCTCTCTCAGGGAGATATTTGTACTCTGACTGGTGTCTCACAGCCCCTGTCTCTCAGGGAGATATCTGTGCACTGAGTGGTGTCTCTCAGTCCCTCTCTCTCAGGGAGATATCTGTACACTGAGTGGTGTCTCTCAGTCCCTCTCTCTCAGGGAGATATCTGTACACTGAATGGTGTCTCTCAGTCCCTCTCTCTCAGGGAGATATCTGTACTCTGACTGGTGTCTCTCAGTCCCTCTCTCTCAGGGAGATATCTGTACTCTGACTGGTGTCTCTCAGTCCATCTCTCTCAGGGAGATATATGTACACTGAATGGTGTCTCTCAGTCCCTCTCTCTCAGGGAGATATCTGTACTCTGACTGGTGTCTCTCAGTCCCTCTCTCTCAGGGAGATATCTGTACACTGAGTGGTGTCTCTCAGTCCCTCTCTCTCAGGGAGATATCTGTACACTGAGTGGTGTCTCTCAGTACCTCTCTCTCAGGGAGATATCTGTACACTGAGTGGTGTCTCTCAGTCCCTCTCTCTCAGGGAGATATCTGTACACTGAGTGGTGTCTCTCAGTCCCTCTATATCAGGGAGATATCTGTACACTGAGTGGTGTCTCTCAGTACCTCTCTCTCAGGGAGATATCTGTACACTGAGTGGTGTCTCTCAGTCCCTGTCTCTCAGGGAGATATCTGTACACTGACTGGTGTCTCTCAGTCCCTCTCTCTCAGGGAGGTATCTGTACACTGAGTGGTGTCTCTCAGTCCCTGTCTCTCAGGGAGATATATGTACACTGATTGGTGTCTCTCAGTCCCTCTCTCTCAGGGAGATATCTGTACACTGACTGGTGTCTCTCAGTCCCTCTCTCTCAGGGAGATATCTGTACACTGAGTTGTGTCTCACAGCCCCTGTCTCTCAGGGAGATATCTGTACACTGACTGGTGTCTCTCAGTCCCTGTCTCTAAGGGAGAAATCTGTACACTGAGTGGTGTCTCTCAGTCCCTCTCTCTCAGGGAGATATCTGTACACTGACTGGTGTCTCTCAGTCCCTGTCTCTCAGGGAGATATCTGTACACTGAGTGGTGTCTCACAGTCCTTCTCTCTCAGGGAGATAAATGTACACTGACTGGTGTCTCTCAGTCCCTCTCTCTCAGGGAGATATCTGTACAATGACTGGTGTCTCTCAGTCCCTGTCTCTCAGGGAGATATCTGTACACTGACTGGTGTCTCTCAGTTCCTCTCTCTCAGGGAGATATCTGTACACTGACTGGTGTCTCTCAGTCCCTGACTCTCAGGGAGATATCTGTACACTGAGTGGTTTCTCACAGTCCCTCTCTCTCAGGGAGATATCTGTACACTGACTGGTGTCTCTCAGTCCCTCTCTCTCAGGGAGATATCTGTACGCTGACTGATGTCTCTCAGTCCCTCTCTCTCAGGGAGATATCTGTACACTGAGTGGTGTCTCTCAGTCCCTCTCTCACAGGGAGATATCTGTACACTGACTGGTGTCTCTCAGTCCCTCTCTCTCAGGGAGATATCTGTACACTGACTGGTGTCTCTCAGTCCCTCTCTCTCAGGGAGATATATGTACACTGAGTGGTGTCTCTCAGTCCCTCTCTCTCAGGGAGATATCTGTACTCTAACTGGTGTCTCTCAGTCCCTCTCTCTCAGGGAGATATCTGTGCACTGAGTGGTGTCTCTCAGTCCCTGTCTCTCAGGGAGATATATGTACACTGAATGGTGTCTCTCAGTCCCTCTCTCTCAGGGAGATATCTGTACACTGACTGGTGTCTCTCAGTCCCTGTCTCTCAGGGAGATATCTGTACACTGAGTGGTGTCTCACAGTCCCTCTCTCTCAGGGAGATATCTGTACACTGACTGGTGTCTCTCAGTCCCTCTCTCTCAGGGAGATATCTGTACGCTGACTGGTGTCTCTCAGTCCCTCTCTCTCAGGAAGATATCTGTACACTGAGTGGTGTCTCTCAGTCCCTCTCTCTCAGGGAGATATCTGTACACTGACTGGTGTCTCTCAGTCCCTCTCTCTCAGGGAGATATCTGTACACTGACTGGTGTCTCTCAGTCCCTGTCTCTCAGGAAGAAATCTGTACACTGAGTGGTGTCTCTCAGTCCCTCTCTCTCAGGGAGATATCTGTACACTGACTGGTGTCTCTCAGTCCCTGTCTCTCAGGGAGATATCTGTACACTGAGTGGTGTCTCTCAGTCCCTCTCTCTCAGGGAGATATCTGTACACTGAGTGGTGTCTCTCAGTCCCTCTCTCTCAGGGAGATAACTGTACACTGACTGGTGTCTCTCAGTTCCTCTCTCTCAGGGAGAAATCTGTACACTGAGTGGTGTCTCTCAGTCCCTCTCTCTCAGGGAGATATCTGTACACTGACTGGTGTCTCTCAGTCCCTCTCTCTCAGGGAGATATCTGTACACTGACTGGTGTCTCTCAGTCCCTGTCACTCAGGGAGATATATGTACACTGACTGGTGTCTCTCAGTCCCTCTCTCAGGAAGGTATCTGTACACTGAGTGGTGTCTCTCAGTCCCTCTCTCTCAGAGAGATATCTGTACACTGATTGGTGTCTCTCAGTTCCTGTCTCTCAGGGAGATATATGTACACTGATTGGTGTCTCTCAGTCCCTCTCTCTCAGGGAGATATCTGTACACTGACTGGTGTCTCTCAGTCCCTCTCTCTCAGGGAGATATCTGTACACTGAGTGGTGTCTCTCAGTCCCTGTCTCTCAGGGAGATATCTGTACACTGAGTGGTGTCTCTCAGTCCCTCTCTCTCAGGGAGATATCTGAACACTGATTGGTGTCTCTCAGTTCCTCTCTCTCAGGGAGATATCTGTACACTGAGTGATGTCTCTCAGTCCCTGTCTCTCAGGGAGATATCTGTACACTGACTGGTGTCTCTCAGTCCCTCTCT
This sequence comes from Heterodontus francisci, assembly GCF_036365525.1. Lineage (NCBI taxonomy): Eukaryota > Metazoa > Chordata > Chondrichthyes > Heterodontiformes > Heterodontidae > Heterodontus > Heterodontus francisci. The sequence goes on from NC_090384.1 coordinate 2,228,953, forward strand.
CTCAGGGAGATATCTGTACACTGACTGGTGTCTCTCAGTCCCTGTCACTCAGGGAGATATATGTACACTGACTGGTGTCTCTCAGTCACTCTCTCAGGAAGGTATCTGTGCACTGATTGGTGTCTCTCAGTCCCTGTCTCTCAGGGAGATATCTGTACTCTGACTGGTGTCTCTCAGTCCCTCTCTCTCAGGGAGATATATGTACACTGAATGGTGTCTCTCAGTCCCTCTCTCTCAGGGAGATATCTGTACTCTGACTGGTGTCTCTCAGTCCCTCTCTCTCAGGGAGATATCTGTACACTGAGTGGTGTCTCTCAGTCCCTCTCTCTCAGGGAGATATCTGTACACTGAGTGGTGTCTCTCAGTACCTCTCTCTCAGGGAGATATCTGTACACTGAGTGGTGTCTCTGAGTCCCTCTCTCTCAGGGAGATATCTGTACACTGAGTGGTGTCTCTCAGTCCCTCTCTCTCAGGGAGATATCTGTACACTGAGTGGTGTCTCTCAGTACCTCTCTCTCAGGGAGATATCTTTACACTGAGTGGTGTCTCTCAGTCCCTCTCTCTCAGGGAGATATCTGTACACTGAGTGGTGTCTCTCAGTCCCTGTCTCTCAGGGAGATATCTGTACACTGAGTGGTGTCTCTCAGTCCCTCTCTCTCAGGGAGATATCTGTACACTGAGTGGTGTCTCTCAGTACCTCTCTCTCAGGGAGATATCTGTACACTGACTGGTGTCTCTCAGTCCCTCTCTCTCAGGGAGATATATGTACACTGAGTGGTGTCTCTCAGTCCCTCTCTCTCAGGGAGATATCTGTACTCTAACTGGTGTCTCTCAGTCCCTCTCTCTCAGGGAGATATCTGTGCACTGAGTGGTGTCTCTCAGTCCCTGTCTCTCAGGGAGATATATGTACACTGACTGGTGTCTCTCAGTCCCTCTCTCTCAGGGAGATATCTGTACACTGACTGGTGTCTCTCAGTCCCTCTCTCTCAGGGAGATATCTGTACACTGAGTTGTGTCTCACAGCCCCTGTCTCTCAGGGAGATATCTGTACACTGACTGGTGTCTCTCAGTCCCTGTCTCTCAGGGAGAAATCTGTACACTGAGTGGTGTCTCTCAGTCCCTCTCTCTCAGGGAGATATCTGTACACTGACTGGTGTCTCTCAGTCCCTGTCTCTCAGGGAGATATCTGTACACTGAGTGGTGTCTCACAGTCCTTCTCTCTCAGGGAGATATCTGCACACTGACTGGTGTCTCTCAGTCCCTCTCTCTCAGGGAGATATCTGTACAATGACTGGTGTCTCTCAGTCCCTGTCTCTCAGGGAGATATCTGTACACTGACTGGTGTCTCTCAGTTCCTCTCTCTCAGGGAGATATCTGTACACTGACTGGTGTTTCTCAGTCCCTGTCTCTCAGGGAGATATCTGTACACTGAGTGGTTTCTCACAGTCCCTCTCTCTCAGGGAGATATCTGTACACTGACTGGTGTCTCTCAGTCCCTCTCTCTCAGGGAGATATCTGTACGCTGACTGATGTCTCTCAGTCCCTCTCTCTCAGGGAGATATCTGTACACTGAGTGGTGTCTCTCAGTCCCTCTCTCTCAGGGAGATATCTGTACACTGACTGGTGTCTCTCAGTCCCTCTCTCTCAGGGAGATATATGTACACTGACTGGTGTCTCTCAGTCCCTCTCTCTCAGGGAGATATCTGTACACTGACTGGTGTCTCTCAGTCCCTGTCTCTCAGGGAGATATCTGTACACTGAGTGGTGTCTCTCAGTCCCTGTCTCTCAGGGAGATATCTGTACACTGACTGGTGTCTCTCAGTCCCTCTCTCTCAGGGAGGTATCTGTACACTGAGTGGTGTCTCTCAGTCCCTGTCTCTCAGGGAGATATATGTACACTGACTGGTGTCTCTCAGTCCCTCTCTCTCAGGGAGATATCTGTACACTGACTGGTGTCTCTCAGTCCCTCTCTCTCAGGGAGATATCTGTACACTGAGTTGTGTCTCACAGCCCCTGTCTCTCAGGGAGATATCTGTACACTGACTGGTGTCTCTCAGTCCCTGTCTCTCAGGGAGGTATCTGTACACTGAGTGGTGTCTCTCAGTCCCTCTCTCTCAGGGAGATATCTGTACACTGACTGGTGTCTCTCAGTCCCTGTCTCTCAGGGAGATATCTGTACACTGAGTGGTGTCTCACAGTCCTTCTCTCTCAGGGAGATATCTGTACACTGACTGGTGTCTCTCAGTCCCTCTCTCTCAGGGAGATATCTGTACAATGACTGGTGTCTCTCAGTCCCTGTCTCTCAGGGAGATATCTGTACACTGACTGGTGTCTCTCAGTTCCTCTCTCTCAGGGAGATATCTGTACACTGACTGGTGTTTCTCAGTCCCTGTCTCTCAGGGAGATATCTGTACACTGAGTGGTTTCTCACAGTCCCTCTCTCTCAGGGAGATATCTGTACACTGACTGGTGTCTCTCAGTCCCTCTCTCTCAGGGAGATATCTGTACGCTGACTGATGTCTCTCAGTCCCTCTCTCTCAGGGAGATATCTGTACACTGAGTGGTGTCTCTCAGTCCCTCTCTCTCAGGGAGATATCTGTACACTGACTGGTGTCTCTCAGTCCCTCTCTCTCAGGGAGATATATGTACACTGACTGGTGTCTCTCAGTCCCTCTCTCTCAGGGAGATATCTGTACACTGACTGGTGTCTCTCAGTCCCTGTCTCTCAGGGAGATATCTGTACAGTGAGTGGTGTCTCACAGTCCCTCTCTCTCAGGGATATATCTGTACACTGACTGGTGTCTCTCAGTCCCTGTCTCTCAGGGAGATATCTGTACACTGAGTGGTGTCTCTCAGTCCCTCTCTCTCAGGGAGATATCTGTACACTGACTGGTGTCTCTCAGTCCCTGTCTCTCAGGGAGATAACTGTACACTGAGTGGTGTCTCACAGTCCCTCTCTCTCAGGGAGATATCTGTACACTGACTGGTGTCTCTCAGTCCCTCTCTCTCAGGGAGATATCTGTACACTGAGTGGTGTCTCACAGCCACTGTCTCTCAGGGAGATATCTGTACACTGACTGGTGTCTCTCAGTCCCTGTCTCTCAGGGAGAAATCTGTACACTGAGTGGTGTCTCTCAGTCCCTCTCTCTCAGGGAGATATCTGTACACTGAGTGGTGTCTCTCAGTCCCTGTCTCTCAGGGAGATATCTGTACACTGAGTGGTGTCTCACAGTCCCTCTCTCTCAGGGAGATATCTGTACACTGAGTGGTGTCTCTCAGTCCCTCTCTCTCAGGGAGATATCTGTACACTGACTGGTGTCTCTCAGTCCCTGTCTCTCAGGGAGATATCTGTACACTGAGTGGTGTCTCACAGTCCCTCTCTCTCAGGGAGATATCTGTACACTGACTGGTGTCTCTCAGTTGCTCTCTCTCAGGGAGATATCTGTACGCTGACTGGTGTTCTCTCAGTCCCTCTCTCTCAGGAAGATATCTGTACACTGAGTGGTGTCTCTCAGTCCCTCTCTCTCAGGGAGATATCTGTACACTGACTGGTGTCTCTCAGTCCCTCTCTCTCAGGGAGATATCTGTACACTGACTGGTGTCTCTCAGTCCCTGTCTCTCAGGGAGAAATCTGTACAATGAGTGGTGTCTCTCAGTCCCTCTCTCTCAGGGAGATATCTGTACTCTAACTGGTGTCTCTCAGTCCCTCTCTCTCAGGGAGATATCTGTGCACTGAGTGGTGTCTCTCAGTCCCTGTCTCTCAGGGAGATATATGTACACTGAATGGTGTCTCTCAGTCCCTCTCTCTCAGGGAGATATCTGTACACTGACTGGTGTCTCTCAGTCCCTGTCTCTCAGGGAGATATCTGTACACTGAGTGGTGTCTCACAGTCCCTCTCTCTCAGGGAGATATCTGTACACTGACTGGTGTCTCTCAGTCCCTCTCTCTCAGGGAGATATCTGTACGCTGACTGGTGTCTCTCAGTCCCTCTCTCTCAGGAAGATATCTGTACACTGAGTGGTGTCTCTCAGTCCCTATCTCTCAGGGAGATACCTGTACACTGACTGGTGTCTCTCAGTCCCTCTCTCTCAGGGAGATATCTGTACACTGACTGGTGTCTCTCAGTCCCTGTCTCTCAGGGAGAAATCTGTACACTGAGTGGTGTCTCTCAGTCCCTCTCTCTCAGGGAGATATCTGTACACTGACTGGTGTCTCTCAGTCCCTGTCTCTCAGGGAGATATCTGTACACTGAGTGGTGTCTCTCAGTCCCTCTCTCTCAGGGAGATATCTGTACACTGAGTGGTGTCTCTCAGTCCCTCTCTCTCAGGGAGATAACTGTACACTGACTGGTGTCTCTCAGTCCCTCTCTCTCAGGGAGATATCTGAACGCTGACTAGTGTCTCTCAGTCCCTCTCTCTCAGGGAGATATCTGTACACTGACTGGTGTCTCTCAGTCCCTGTCTCTCAGGGAGATATATGTACACTGACTGGTGTCTCTCAGTCCCTCTCTCGGGGAGGTATCTGTACACTGAGTGGTGTCTCTCAGTCCCTGTCTCTCAGGGAGATATATGTACACTGACTGGTGTCTCTCAGTCCTTGTCTCTCAGGGAGATATCTGTACACTGAGTGGTGTCTCTCAGTCCCTCTCTCTCAGGGAGATATCTGTACACTGAGTGGTGTCTCTCAGTCCCTCTCTCTCAGGGAGATATCTGTACACTGAGTGGTGTCTCTCAGTCCCTCTCTCTCAGGGAGATATCTGTACACTGAGTGGCGTCTCTCAGTTCCTCTCTCTCAGGGAGATATCTGTACACTGAATGGTGTCTCTCAGTCCCTCTCTCTCAGGGAGATATCTGTACTCTGACTGGTTTCTCTCAGTCCCTGTCTCTCAGGGAGATATCTGTGCACTGAGTGGTGTCTCTCAGTCCCTCTCCCTCAGGGAGATATCTGTACACTGACTGGTGTCTCTCATTCCCTCTCTCTCAGGGAGGTATCTGTCCACTGTGTGGTGTCTCTCAGTCCCTGTCTCTCAGGGACATATATGTACACTGACTGGTGTCTCTCAGTCCCTCTCTCTCAGGGAGATATCTGTACACTGACTGGTCTCTCTCAGTCCCTCTCTCTCAGGGAGATATCTGTACACTGAGTGGTGTCTCACAGCCCCTGTCTCTCAGGGAGATATCTGTACACTGACTGGTGTCTCTCAGTCCCTGTCTCTCAGGGAGAAATCTGTACACTGAGTGGTGTCTCTCAGTCCCTCTCTCTCAGGGAGATATCTGTACACTGACTGGTGTCTCTCAGTCCCTGTCTCTCAGGGAGATATCTGTACACTGAGTGGTGTCTCTCAGTCCCTTTCTCTCAGGGAGATATCTGTACACTGACTGGTGTCTCTCAGTCCCTGTCTTTCTTTGAGATATCTGTACACTGAGTAGTGTCTCACAGTCCCTCTCTCTCAGGGAGATATCTGTACACTGACTGGTGTCTCTCAGTCCCTCTCTCTCAGGGAGATATCTGTACGCTGACTGGTGTCTCTCAGTCCCTCTCTCTCATGGAGATATCTGTACACTGAGTGGTGTATCTCAGTCCCTCTCTCTCAGGGAGATATCTGTACACTGACTGGTGTCTCTCAGTCCCTGTCTCTCAGGGAGATATCTGTACACTGACTGGTGTCTCTCACTCCCTCTCTCTCAGGGAGATATCTGTACACTGACTGGTGTCTCTCAGTCCCTCTCTCTCAGGGAGATATCTGTACACTGAGTGGTGTCTCTCAGTCCCTCTCTCTCAGGGAGATATCTGTACACTGAGTGGTGTCTCTCAGTCCCTGTCTCTCAGGGAGATATATGTACACTGACTGGTGTCTCTCAGTCCCTCTCTCTCAGGGAGGTATCTGTACACTGACTGGTGTCTCTCAGTCCCTGTCTCTCAGGGAGATATCTGTACACTGAGTGTTGTCTCAGAGTCCCTCTCTCTCAGGGAGATATCTGAACACTGAGTGGTGTCTCTCAGTCCCTGTGTCTCAGGGAGATATATGTACACTGACTGGTGTCTCTCAGTCCCTCTCTCTCAGGGAGGTATCTGTACACTGAGTGCTGTCTCTCAGTCCCTGTCTCTCAGGGAGATATATGGACACTGACTGCTGTCTCTCAGTCCCTCTCTCTCAGGGAGATATCTGTACACTGATTGGTGTCTCTCAGTCCCTCTCTCTCAGGGAGATATCTGTACACTGAGTGGTGTCTCACAGCCCCTTTCTCTCAGGGAGATATCTGTACACTGACTGGTGTCTCTCAGTCCCTGTCTGTCAGGGAGATATCTATACACTGGACTGCATTCTGGGGAAGATGGGACCTGTTCAAACAGGACGGGCTGCATCTGAACCAGAGGGGCACCAATATCCTGGGAGGGAGGTTTGCTAGTACTGTTCGGGAGGGTTTAAACTAGTTTGGGAGGGGGATGGGAACCGGACTTGTAATCCAGGGACCAGTGGGTCCACTCAGAAAGACAAAGAGTGTAGTGAGGTATTGGGGAAGGTAGCACTGTCACAGAGGACAGATGGGCACGGAGAAGGGTTAAAGTGCGTATACTTCAACGCAAGAAGCATCAGGAATAAGGTGAGTGAATTGAAGGCGTGGATGGGCACTTGGGACTACGATGTTGTGGCCATCACTGAAACGTGGATAGGTGAGGGGGAGGAATGGTTTTTGGAGGTACCTGGTTATAGATGTTTTCATAAGATTAGGAATGGTGGTAAAAGAGGTGGGGGGGTGGCATTGTTAGTTAGAAATAGTGTAACAACTGCTGAAAGAATTTTCGAGGAGGATCTGCCGACTGAGGCACTGTGGGTTGAGGTCAGGAACAGGAAAGGAGCAGTCACCTTGATGGGAGTTTTCTATAGGCCCCCCAATAGCAGCAGGGAGGTGGAAGAGCAGATTGGGAAACAGATTTTGGAAAGGAGCAGAAGTCACAGGGTAGTAATTATGGGGGATTTCAACTTCCCAAATATTGATTGGCAACTCTTTAGATCGAATAGTTTGGATGGGGTAGTGTTTGTGCAGTATGTCCAGGAAGCTTTTCTGACTCAGTATGTAGACTGCCCGACAAAAGGGGAGGCAATATTGGATTTGGTACTAGGTAATGAACAAGGGCAAGTGATAGAGCTGTTGGTGGGCGAGCACTTTGGAGATAGTGATCACAATTCTGTAGCATTCACTGTGGTAATGGAGAAGGATAGGTATGTGCAACAGGGCAAGGTTTACAATTGGGGGAAGGGTAGATATGATGCTGTCAGGCAGGAACTGAGGAGCATAAGTTGGGAGCATATGCTGGCAGGGAAGGGCACGGTCGAAATGTGGAACTTTTTCAAGGAGCAGATAGTAGGGGCCATTGATAAGCATGTCCCTGTCAGACAGGGAAGGGATGGTCATGTGAGGGAACCGTGGTTGACAAGAGAGGTTGAGAGTCTTGTTAGGAAGAAGAAGGAGGCGTATATAAAGTTGAGGAAAAAGGGCACAGGCATAGCTCTGGAGGGATACAAGATGGCCAGGAAGGATCTGAAGAAAGGGATTAGGAGAGCTAAGAGAGGGCATGAAAAATGCTTGGCGGGTAGGATAAAAGAAAACCCCAAGGCCTTTTACGCGTATGTCAGAAATATGAGGATGACTAGGGGGACCGTAGGTCCGGTCAAGGACAATAGCGGGAGACTGTGTGTTGAGCCGGAAGAGATAAGTGAGGTTTTGAATGAGTACTTCTCTTCGGTATTTACGAATGAGAAGGGGTGTATTACTGAAGAGGACGGTGTGAAACAGACTGGTAAGCTCGAGGAAGTGCTCGTTAGGAGGGAAGATGTGTTGGGGTTTTTGAATAACTTGAAGATAGACAAGTCTCCCGGGCCTGACGGGGTATATCCAAGGATGTTATGGGAAGCAAGGGATGAAATTGCAGAGCCGCTGGCAATGATCTTTTCATCTTCTCTGCTGACGGGGGTGGTACCAGGTGATTGGAGGGTGGCAAATGTTGTGCCCCTGTTCAAGAAAGGGAATAGGAACAACCCTGGGAATTACAGGCCAGTTAGTCTTACTTCGGTGGTAGGCAAGTTGATGGAAAAGGTGCTGGGGGATAGGATTTATGAGCATCTGGAAAGACACTGCTTGATTCGGGACAGTCAGCACGGTTTTGTGAGGGGTAGGTCTTGCCTCACAAGCCTGATTGAATTCTTTGAGCAGGTGACCAAGCAAGTGGATGAGGGTAAACCAGTGGATGTGGTGTACATGGATTTTAGTAAGGCATTTGATAAGGTCCCCCATGGTAGACTTATGGAGAAAGTCAGGAGGCATGGGATAGTGGGGAATGTGGCCAGTTGGATTAAGAATTGGCTAACTGATAGAAGGCAGAGAGTGGTCTTAGATGGTAAATACTCAGCCTGGAGCCCAGTTACCAGTGGCGTGCCACAGGGATCAGTTCTGGGTCCTCTCCTGTTTGTGATTTTTGTTAACGACTTGGATGAGGAAGTCGAAGGGTGGGTCAGTAAATTTGCAGATGATACAAAGGTTGGTGGAGTTGTGGATACCGAGGAGGGCTATTGTCGTCTGCAAAGGGACTTGGATAGGTTGCAGTGCTGGGCTGAAAAGTGGCAGATGGAGTTTAACCCTGAAAAGTGTGAGGTCGTCCATTTTGGAAGGACAAACATGAATGCAAAATACTGGGTTAACGGTAGGGTTCTTGGGCATGTGGAGGAGCAGAGAGACCTTGGGGTCTATGTGCATAGATCATTGAAAGTTGCAACTCAAGTGGATAGGGCTGTGAATAAGGCATATGGGGTGTTAGCGTTCATTAGCAGAGGGATTGAATTTAAGAGCCGTGAGGTGATGATGCAGCTGTACAGGACCTTGGTAAGGCCTCATTTGGAGTACTGTGTGCAGTTCTGGTCGCCTCATTTTAGGAAGGATGTGGAAGCCTTGGAGAGGGTGCAGAGGAGATTTACCAGGATGTTGCCTGGAATGGAGAATAAGTCTTACGAGGAAAGGCTGAACATTCTAGGCCTCTTCTCATTAGAAAGGAGAAGGATGAGGGGTGACATGATAGAGGTTTATAAGATGATCAGGGGAATAGATAGGGTAGACAGTCAGAAACTTTTTCCCCGGGTGGAGCAAAGCGTTACAAGGGGTCATAAATTTAAGGTGAAGGGTGGGAGATAGAAGGGGGATGTCAGGGGAAGGTTCTTTACCCAGAGAGTGGTCGAGGCATGGAATGCCTTGCCCGGGGAAGTTGTTGAGTCAGAAACTTTAGGGACTTTCAAAAGGCTTTTGGATAGGTATATGGATAAAGGAGAATGATGGGGTATAGATTAAATTGTCCTTGACAGAGGACAAAGGATCGGCACAACATTGTGGGCCGAAGGGCCTGTTCTGTGCTGTATGTTCTATGTTCTATGTTCTATACACTGAGTGGTGTCTCTCAGTCCCTCTCTCTCAGGGAGATATCTGTACACTGACTGGTGTCTCTCAGTCCCTCTCTCTCAGGGAGATATCTGTACACTGACTGGTGTCTTTCAGTCCCTGTCTCTCAGGGAGATATCTGTACACTGAGTGGTGTCTCTCAGTACCTCTCTCTCAGGGAGATATCTGTACACTGACTGGTGTCTCTCAGTCCCTGTCTCTCAGGGAGATATCTGTACACTGACTGGTGTCTCTCAGTCCCTGTCTGTCAGGGAGATATCTATACACTGAGTGGTGTCTCTCAGTCCCTCTCTCTCAGGGAGATATCTGTACACTGAGTGGTGTCTCTCAGTCCCTGTCTCTCAGGGAGATATCTGTACACTGAGTGGTGTCTCTCAGTACCTCTCTCTCAGGGAGATATCTGTACACTGACTGGTGTCTCTCAGTCCCTGTCTCTCAGGGAGATATCTGTACACTGACTGGTGTCTCACAGTCCCTCTCTCTCAGAGAGATATCTGTACACTGACTGGTGTCTCTCAGTCCCTCTCTCTCAGGGAGATATCTGTACACTGAGTGGTGTCTCTCAGTCCCTCTCTCTCAAGGAGATATCTGTACACTGAGTGGTGTCTCTCAGTCCCTGTCTCTCAGGGAGATATATGTACACTGACTGGTGTCTCTCAGTCCCTCTCTCTCAGGGAGGTATCTGTACACTGACTGGTGTCTCTCAGTCCCTGTCTCTCAGGGAGATATCTGTACACTGAGTGGTGTCTCTCAGTCCCTCTCTCTCAGGGAGATATCTGAACACTGAGTGGTGTCTCTCAGTCCCGCTCTCTCAGGGAGATATATGTACACTGACTGGTGCCTCTCAGTCCCTCTCTCTCAGGGAGGTATCTGTACACTGAGTGGTGTCTCTCAGTCCCTCTCTCTCAGGGAGATATCTGAACACTGAGTGGTGTCTCTCAGTCCCGCTCTCTCAGGGAGATATATGTACACTGAGTGGTGTCTCTCAGTCCCTCTCTCTCAGGGAGATATCTGAACACTGAGTGGTGTCTCTCAGTCCCGCTCTCTCAGGGAGATATATGTACACTGACTGGTGTCTCTCAGTCCCTGTCTCTCAGGGAGATATATGTACACTGACTGGTGTCTCTCAGTCCCTCTCTCTCAGGGAGGTATCTGTACACTGACTGGTGTCTCTCAGTCCCTGTCTCTCAGGGAGATATCTGTACACTGAGTGGTGTCTCTCAGTCCCTCTCTCTCAGGGAGATATCTGAACACTGAGTGGTGTCTCTCAGTCCCTCTCTCTCAGGGAGATATATGTACACTGACTGGTGCCTCTCAGTCACTCACTCTCAGGGAGGTATCTGTACACTGAGTGGTGTCTCTCAGTCCCTGTCTCTCAGGGAGATATATGTACACTGACTGGTGTCTCTCAGTCCCTCTCTCTCAGGGAGATATCTGTACACTGACTGGTGTCTCTCAGTCCCTCTCTCTCAGGGAGATATCTGTACACTGAGTGGTGTCTCACAGCCCCTGTCTCTCAGGGAGATATCTGTACACTGAGTGGTGTCTCTCAGTCCCTGTCTGTCCGGGATATATCTATACACTGAGTGGTGTCTCTCAGTCCCTGTCTGTCCGGGACATATCTATACACTGAGTGGTGTCTCTCAGTCCCTGTCTCTCAGGGAGATATCTGTACACTGACTGGTGTCTCACAGTCCCTCTCTCTCAGAGAGATATCTGTGCACTGACTGGTGTCTCTCAGTCCCTCTCTCTCAGGGAGATATCTGTACACTGAGTGGTGTCTCTCAGTCCCTCTCTCTCAAGGAGATATCTGTACACTGAGTGGTGTCTCTCAGTACCTCTCTCTCAGGGAGATATCTGTACACTGACTGGTGTCTCTCAGTCCCTGTCTCTCAGGGAGATATCTGTACACTGACTGGTGTCTCTCAGTCCCTGTCTGTCAGGGAGATATCTATACACTGAGTGGTGTCTCTCAGTCCCTCTCTCTCAGGGAGATATCTGTACACTGAGTGGTGTCTCTCAGTCCCTGTCTCTCAGGGAGATATCTGTACACTGAGTGGTGTCTCTCAGTACCTCTCTCTCAGGGAGATATCTGTACACTGACTGGTGTCTCTCAGTCCCTGTCTCTCAGGGAGATATCTGTACACTGACTGGTGTCTCACAGTCCCTCTCTCTCAGAGAGATATCTGTACACTGACTGGTGTCTCTCAGTCCCTCTCTCTCAGGGAGATATCTGTACACTGAGTGGTGTCTCTCAGTCCCTCTCTCTCAAGGAGATATCTGTACACTGAGTGGTGTCTCTCAGTCCCTGTCTCTCAGGGAGATATATGTACACTGACTGGAGTCTCTCAGTCCCTCTCTCTCAGGGAGGTATCTGTACACTGACTGGTGTCTCTCAGTCCCTGTCTCTCAGGGAGATATCTGTACACTGAGTGGTGTCTCTCAGTCCCTCTCTCTCAGGGAGATATCTGAACACTGAGTGGTGTCTCTCAGTCCCGCTCTCTCAGGGAGATATATGTACACTGACTGGTGCCTCTCAGTCCCTCTCTCTCAGGGAGGTATCTGTACACTGAGTGGTGTCTCTCAGTCCCTCTCTCTCAGGGAGATATCTGAACACTGAGTGGTGTCTCTCAGTCCCGCTCTCTCAGGGAGATATATGTACACTGAGTGGTGTCTCTCAGTCCCTCTCTCTCAGGGAGATATCTGAACACTGAGTGGTGTCTCTCAGTCCCGCTCTCTCAGGGAGATATATGTACACTGACTGGTGTCTCTCAGTCCCTGTCTCTCAGGGAGATATATGTACACTGACTGGTGTCTCTCAGTCCCTCTCTCTCAGGGAGGTATCTGTACACTGACTGGTGTCTCTCAGTCCCTGTCTCTCAGGGAGATATCTGTACACTGAGTGGTGTCTCTCAGTCCCTCTCTCTCAGGGAGATATCTGAACACTGAGTGGTGTCTCTCAGTCCCTCTCTCTCAGGGAGATATATGTACACTGACTGGTGCCTCTCAGTCCCTCTCTCTCAGGGTGGTATCTGTACACTGAGTGGTGTCTCTCAGTCCCTGTCTCTCAGGGAGATATATGTACACTGACTGGTGTCTCTCAGTCCCTCTCTCTCAGGGAGATATCTGTACACTGACTGGTGTCTCTCAGTCCCTCTCTCTCAGGGAGATATCTGTCCACTGAGTGGTGTCTCACAGCCCCTGTCTCTCAGGGAGATATCTGTACACTGAGTGGTGTCTCTCAGTCCCTGTCTGTCCGGGACATATCTATACACTGAGTGGTGTCTCTCAGTCCCTGTCTCTCAGGGAGATATCTGTACACTGACTGGTGTCTCACAGTCCCTCTCTCTCAGAGAGATATCTGTGCACTGACTGGTGTATCTCAGTCCCTCTCTCTCAGGGAGATATCTGTACACTGAGTGGTGTCTCTCAGTCCCTCTCTCTCAAGGAGATATCTGTACACTGAGTGGTGTCTCTCAGTCCCTGTCTCTCAGGGAGATATATGTACACTGACTGGTGTCTCTCAGTCCCTCTCTCTCAGGGAGGTATCTGTACACTGACTGGTGTCTCTCAGTCCCTGTCTCTCAGGGAGATATCTGTACACTGAGTGGTGTCTCCCAGTCCCTCTCTCTCAGGGAGATATCTGAACACTGAGTGGTGTCTCTCAGTCCCTCTCTCTCAGGGAGATATATGTACACTGACTGGTGCCTCTCAGTCCCTCTCTCTCAGGGAGGTATCTGTACACTGAGTGGTGTCTCTCAGTCCCTGTCTCTCAGGGAGATATATGTACACTGACTGGTGTCTCTCATTCCCTCTCTCTCAGGGAGATATCTGTACACTGACTGGTGTCTCTCAGTCCCTCTCTCTCAGGGAGATATCTGTACACTGAGTGGTGTCTCTCAGTCCCTGTCTGTCAGGGAGATATCTATACACTGAGTGGTGTCTCTCAGTCCCTCTCTCTCAGGGAGATATCTGTACACTGACTGGTGTCTCTCAGTCCCTGTCTCTCAGGGAGATATCTGTACACTGAGTGGTGTCTCACAGTCCCTCTCTCTCAGGAAGATATCTTTACACTGAGTGGTGTCTCAGTCCCTCTCTCTCAGGGAGATATCTGAACACTGAGTGGTGTCTCTCAGTCCCTCTCTCTCAGGGAGATATATGTACACTGACTGGTGCCTCTCAGTCCCTCTCTCTCAGGGAGGTATCTGTACACTGAGTGGTGTCTCTCAGTCCCTGTCTCTCAGGGAGATATATGTACACTGACTGGTGTCTCTCAGTCCCTCTCTCTCAGGGAGATATCTGTACACTGACTGGTGTCTCTCAGTCCCTCTCTCTCAGGGAGATATCTGTACACTGAGTGGTGTCTCTCAGTCCCTGTCTGTCAGGGAGATATCTATACACTGAGTGGTGTCTCTCAGTCCCTCTCTCTCAGGGAGATATCTGTACACTGACCGGTGTCTCTCAGTCCCTGTCTCTCAGGGAGATATCTGTACACTGAGTGGTGTCTCACAGTCCCTCTCTCTCAGGGAGATATCTGTACACTGAGTGGTGTCTCAGTCCCTCTCTCTCAGGGAGATATCTGTACACTGAGTGGTGTCTCACAGTCCCTCTCTCTCAGGGAGATATCTGTACGCTGACTGGTGTCTCTCAGTCCCTCTCTCTCAGGGAGATATCTGTACACTGAGTGGTTTCTCTCAGTCCCTGTCTCTCAGGGAGATATCTGTACACTGAGTGGTGTCTCAGTCCCTCTCTCTCAGGGAGATATCTGTACACTGACTGGTGTCTCTCAGTCCCTCTCTCTCAGGGAGATATCTGTACACTGACTGGTGTCTCTCAGTCCCTCTCTCTCAGGGAGATATATGTCCACTGACTGGTGTCTCTCAGTCCCTCTCTCTAAGGGAGGTATCTGTACACTGAGTGGTGTCTCTCAGTCCCTGTCTCCCAGGGAGATATATGTACACTGACTGGTGTCTCTCAGTCCCTGTCTCTCAGGGAGATATCTATACACTGAGTGGTGTCTCTCAGTCCCTCTCTCTCAGGGAGATATATGTACACTGACTGGTGTCTCTCAGTCCCTCTCTCTCAGGGAGGTATATGTACACTGAGTGGTGTCTCTCATTCCCTGTCTCTCAGGGAGATATATGTACACAGACTGGTGTCTCTCAGTCCCTGTCTACAGGGAGATATCTGTACACTGAGTGGTGTCTCTCAGTCCCTCTCTCTCAGGGAGATATCTGTACACTGACTGGTGTCTCACAGTCCCTCTCTCTCAGAGAGATATCTGTACACTGACTGGTGTCTCTCAGTCCCTCTGTCTCAGGGAGATATCTGTACACTGAGTGGTGTCTCTCAGTCCCTCTCTCTCAGGGAGATATCTGTACACTGAGTGGTGTCTCTCAGTCCCTCTCTCTCAGGGAGATATATGTACACTGACTGGTGTCTCTCAGTCCCTCTCTCTCAGGGAGGTATCTGTACACTGACTGGTGTCTCTCAGTCCCTGTCTCTCAGGGAGATATCTGTACACTGAGTGGTGTCTCTCAGTCCCTCTCTCTCAGGGAGATATATGTACACTGACTGGTGTCTCTCAGTCCCTCTCTCTCAGGGAGGTATCTGTACACTGAGTGGTGTCTCTCAGTCCCTGTCTCTCAGGGAGATATATGTACACTGACTGGTGTCTCTCAGTCCCTGTCTCTCAGGGAGATATCTGTACACTGAGTGGTGTCTCTCAGTCCCTCTCTCTCAGGGAGATATATGTACTCTGACTGGTGTCTCTCAGTCCCTCTCTCTCAGGGAGGTATCTGTACACTGAGTGGTGTCTCTCATTCCCTGTCTCTCAGGGAGATATATGTACACAGACTTGTGTCTCTCAGTCCCTGTCTCTCAGGGAGATATCTGTACACTGAGTGGTGTCTCTCAGTCCCTCTCTCTCAGGGAGATATCTGTACACTGACTGGTGTCTCACAGTCCCTCTCTCTCAGGGAGATATCTGTACACTGAGTGGTGTCTCTCAGTACCTCTCTCTCAGGGAGATATCTGTACACTGACTGGTGTCTCTCAGTCCCTCTCTCTCAGGGAGATATCTGTACACTGACTGGTGTCTCTCAGTCCCTGTCTCTCAGGGAGATATCTGTACACTGAGTGGTGTCTCTCAGTACCTCTCTCTCAGGGAGATATCTGTACACTGACTGGTGTCTCTCAGTCCCTCTCTCTCAAGGAGATATCTGTACACTGAGTGGTGTCTCTCAGTCCCTGTCTCTCAGGGAGATATATGTACACTGACTGGTGTCTCTCAGTCCCTGTCTCTCAGGGAGATATCTGTACACTGAGTGGTGTCTCTCAGTACCTGTCTCTCAGGAGATATCTGTACACTGACTGGTGTCTCTCAGTCCCTGTCTGTCAGGGAGATATCTATACACTGAGTGGTGTCTCTCAGTCCCTCTCTCTCAGGGAGATATCTGTACACTGAGTGGTGTCTCTCAGTCCCTGTCTCTCAGGGAGATATCTGTACACTGAGTGGTGTCTCTCAGTACCTCTCTCTCAGGGAGATATCTGTACACTGACTGGTGTCTCTCAGTCCCTGTCTCTCAGGGAGATATCTGTACACTGACTGGTGTCTCACAGTCCCTCTCTCTCAGAGAGATATCTGTACACTGACTGGTGTCTCTCAGTCCCTCTCTCTCAGGGAGATATCTGTACACTGAGTGGTGTCTCTCAGTCCCTCACTCTCAAGGAGATATCTGTACACTGAGTGGTGTCTCTCAGTCCCTGTCTCTCAGGGAGATATATGTACACTGACTGGTGTCTCTCAGTCCCTCTCTCAGGGAGGTATCTGTACACTGACTGGTGTCTCTCAGTCCCTGTATCTCAGGGAGATATCTGTACACTGAGTGGTGTCTCTCAGTCCCTCTCTCTCAGGGAGATATCTGAACACTGAGTGGTGCCTCTCAGTCCCTCTCTCTCAGGGAGGTATCTGTACACTGAGTGGTTTCTCTCAGTCCCTGTCTCTCAGGGAGATATATGTACACTGACTGGTGTCTCTCAGTCCCTCTCTCTCAGGGAGGTATCTGTACACTGACTGGTGTCTCTCAGTCCCTGACTCTCAGGGAGATATCTGTACACTGAGTGGTGTCTCTCAGTCCCTGTCTCTCAGGGAGATATCTGTACACTGACTGGTGTCTCACAGTCCCACTCTCTCAGAGAGATATCTGTACACTGACTGGTGTCTCTCAGTCCCTCTCTCTCAGGGAGATATCTGTACACTGAGTGGTGTCTCTCAGTCCCTCTCTCTCAAGGAGATATCTGTACACTGAGTGGTGTCTCTCAGTCCCTGTCTCTCAGGGAGATATATGTACACTGACTGGTGTCTCTCAGTCCCTCTCTCTCAGGGAGGTATCTGTACACTGACTGGTGTCTCTCAGTCCCTGTCTCTCAGGGAGATATCTGTACACTGAGTGGTGTCTCTCAGTCCCTCTCTCTCAGGGAGATATCTGACACTGAGTGGTGTCTCTCAGTCCCGCTCTCTCAGGGAGATATATGTACACTGACTGGTGCCTCTCAGTCCCTCTCTCTCAGGGAGGTATCTGTACACTGAGTGGTGTCTCTCAGTCCCTCTCTCTCAGGGAGATATCTGAACACTGAGTGGTGTCTCTCAGTCCCGCTCTCTCAGGGAGATATATGTACACTGAGTGGTGTCTCTCAGTCCCTCTCTCTCAGGGAGATATCTGAACAATGAGTGGTGTCTCTCAGTCCCGCTCTCTCAGGGAGATATATGTACACTGACTGGTGTCTCTCAGTCCCTGTCTCTCAGGGAGATATATGTACACTGACTGGTGTCTCTCAGTCCCTCTCTCTCAGGGAGGTATCTGTACACTGACTGGTGTCTCTCAGTCCCTGTCTTTCAGGGAGACATCTGTACACTGAGTGGTGTCTCTCAGTCCCTCTCTCTCAGGGAGATATCTGAACACTGAGAGGTGTCTCTCAGTCCCTCTCTCTCAGGGAGATATATGTACACTGACTGGTGCCTCTCAGTCACTCACTCTCAGGGAGGTATCTGTACACTGAGTGGTGTCTCTCAGTCCCGCTCTCTCAGGGAGATATATGTACACTGAGTGGTGTCTCTCAGTCCCTCTCTCTCACGGAGATATCTGAACACTGAGTGGTGTCTCTCAGTCCCGCTCTCTCAGGGAGATATATGTACACTGACTGGTGTCTCTCAGTCCCTGTCTCTCAGGGAGATATATGTACACTGACTGGTGTCTCTCAGTCCCTCTCTCTCAGGGAGGTATCTGTACACTGACTGGTGTCTGTCAGTCCCTGTCTCTCAGGGAGATATCTGTACACTGAGTGGTGTCTCTCAGTCCCTCTCTCTCAGGGAGATATCTGAACACTGAGTGGTGTCTCTCAGTCCCTCTCTCTCAGGGAGATATATGTACACTGACTGGTGCCTCTCAGTCCCTCTCTCTCAGGGAGGTATCTGTACACTGAGTGGTGTCTCTCAGTCCCTGTCTCTCAGGGAGATATATGTACACTGACTGGTGTCTCTCAGTCCCTCTCTCTCAGGGAGATATCTGTACACTGACTGGTGTCTCTCAGTCCCTCTCTCTCAGGGAGATATCTGTACACTGAGTGGTGTCTCACAGCCCCTGTCTCTCAGGGAGATATCTGTACACTGAGTGGTGTCTCTCAGTCCCTGTCTGTCCGGGACATATCTATACACTGAGTGGTGTCTCTCAGTCCCTGTCTCTCAGGGAGATATCTGTACACTGACTGGTGTCTCACAGTCCCTCTCTCTCAGAGAGATATCTGTGCACTGACTGGTGTCTCTCAGTCCCTCTCTCTCAGGGAGATATCTGTACACTGAGTGGTGTCTCTCAGTCCCTCTCTCTCAAGGAGATATCTGTACACTGAGTGGTGTCTCTCAGTCCCTGTCTCTCAGGGAGATATATGTACACTGACTGGTGTCTCTCAGTCCCTCTCTCTCAGGGAGGTATCTGTACACTGACTGGTGTCTCTCAGTCCCTGTCTCTCAGGGAGATATCTGTACACTGAGTGGTGTCTCTCAGTCCCTCTCTCTCAGGGAGATATCTGAACACTGAGTGGTGTCTCTCAGTCCCTCTCTCTCAGGGAGATATATGTACACTGACTGGTGCCTCTCAGTCCCTCTCTCTCAGGGAGGTATCTGTACACTGAGTGGTGTCTCTCAGTCCCTGTCTCTCAGGGAGATATATGTACACTGACTGGTGTCTCTCAGTCCCTCTCTCTCAGGGAGATATCTGTACACTGACTGGTGTCTCTCAGTCCCTCTCTCTCAGGGAGATATCTGTACACTGAGTGGTGTCTCTCAGTCCCTGTCTGTCAGGGAGATATCTATACACTGAGTGGTGTCTCTCAGTCCCTCTCTCTCAGGGAGATATCTGTACACTGACTGGTGTCTCTCAGTCCCTGTCTCTCAGGGAGATATCTGTACACTGAGTGGTGTCTCACAGTCCCTCTCTCTCAGGAAGATATCTTTACACTGAGTGGTGTCTCAGTCCCTCTCTCTCAGGGAGATATCTGAACACTGAGTGGTGTCTCTCAGTCCCTCTCTCTCAGGGAGATATATGTACACTGACTGGTGCCTCTCAGTCCCTCTCTCTCAGGGAGATATCTGTACACTGAGTGGTGTCTCTCAGTCCCTGTCTGTCAGGGAGATATCTATACACTGAGTGGTGTCTCTCAGTCCCTCTCTCTCAGGGAGATATCTGTACACTGACTGGTGTCTCTCAGTCCCTGTCTCTCAGGGAGATATCTGTACACTGAGTGGTGTCTCACAGTCCCTCTCTCTCAGGAAGATATCTTTACACTGAGTGGTGTCTCAGTCCCTCTCTCTCAGGGAGATATCTGAACACTGAGTGGTGTCTCTCAGTCCCTCTCTCTCAGGGAGATATATGTACACTGACTGGTGCCTCTCAGTCCCTCTCTCTCAGGGAGGTATCTGTACACTGAGTGGTGTCTCTCAGTCCCTGTCTCTCAGGGAGATATATGTACACTGACTGGTGTCTCTCAGTCCCTCTCTCTCAGGGAGATATCTGTACACTGACTGGTGTCTCTCAGTCCCTCTCTCTCAGGGAGATATCTGTACACTGAGTGGTGTCTCTCAGTCCCTGTCTGTCAGGGAGATATCTATACACTGAGTGGTGTCTCTCAGTCCCTCTCTCTCAGGGAGATATCTGTACACTGACCGGTGTCTCTCAGTCCCTGTCTCTCAGGGAGATATCTGTACACTGAGTGGTGTCTCACAGTCCCTCTCTCTCAGGGAGATATCTGTACACTGAGTGGTGTCTCAGTCCATCTCTCTCAGGGAGATATCTGTACACTGAGTGGTGTATCACAGTCCCTCTCTCTCAGGGAGATATCTGTACGCTGACTGGTGTCTCTCAGTCCCTCTCTCTCGGGGAGATATCTGTACACTGAGTGGTGTCTCAGTCCCTCTCTCTCAGGGAGATATCTGTACACTGACTGGTGTCTCTCAGTCCCTCTCTCTCAGGGAGATATCTGTACACTGACTGGTGTCTCTCAGTCCCTCTCTCTCAGGGAGATATATGTCCACTGACTGGTGTCTCTCAGTCCCTCTCTCTCAGGGAGGTATCTGTACACTGAGTGGTGTCTCTCAGTCCCTGTCTCTCAGGGAGATATATGTACACTGACTGGTGTCTCTCAGTCCCTGTCTCTCAGGGAGATATATGTACACTGACTGGTGTCTCTCAGTCCCTCTCTCTCAGGGAGATATATGTACACTGACTGGTGTCTCTCAGTCCCTCTCTCTCAGGGAGGTATATGTACACTGAGTGGTGTCTCTCATTCCCTGTCTCTCAGGGAGATATATGTACACAGACTGGTGTCTCTCAGTCCCTGTCTCTCAGGGAGATATCTGTACACTGAGTGGTGTCTCTCAGTCCCTCTCTCTCAGGGAGATATCTGTACACTGACTGGTGTCTCACAGTCCCTCTCTCTCAGAGAGATATCTGTACACTGACTGGTGTCTCTCAGTCCCTCTCTCTCAGGGAGATATCTGTACACTGAGTGGTGTCTCTCAGTCCCTCTCTCTCAGGGAGATATCTGTACACTGAGTGGTGTCTCTCAGTCCCTCTCTCTCAGGGAGATATATGTACACTGACTGGTGTCTCTCAGTCCCTCTCTCTCAGGGAGGTATCTGTACACTGACTGGTGTCTCTCAGTCCCTGTCTCTCAGGGAGATATCTGTACACTGAGTGGTGTCTCTCAGTCCCTCTCTCTCAGGGAGATATATGTACACTGACTGGTGTCTCTCAGTCCCTCTCTCTCAGGGAGGTATCTGTACACTGAGTGGTGTCTCTCAGTCCCTGTCTCTCAGGGAGATATATGTACACTGACTGGTGTCTCTCAGTCCCTGTCTCTCAGGGAGATATCTGTACACTGAGTGGTGTCTCTCAGTCCCTCTCTCTCAGGGAGATATATGTACTCTGACTGGTGTCTCTCAGTCCCTCTCTCTCAGGGAGATATCTGAACACTGAGTGGTGTCTCTCAGTCCCGCTCTCTCAGGGAGATATATGTACACTGACTGGTGCCTCTCAGTCCCTCTCTCTCAGGGAGGTATCTGTACACTGAGTGGTGTCTCTCAGTCCCTCTCTCTCAGGGAGATATCTGAACACTGAGTGGTGTCTCTCAGTCCCGCTCTCTCAGGGAGATATATGTACACTGAGTGGTGTCTCTCAGTCCCTCTCTCTCAGGGAGATATCTGAACACTGAGTGGTGTCTCTCAGTCCCGCTCTCTCAGGGAGATATATGTACACTGACTGGTGTCTCTCAGTCCCTGTCTCTCAGGGAGATATATGTACACTGACTGGTGTCTCTCAGTCCCTCTCTCTCAGGGAGGTATCTGTACACTGACTGGTGTCTCTCAGTCCCTGTCTCTCAGGGAGATATCTGTACACTGAGTGGTGTCTCTCAGTCCCTCTCTCTCAGGGAGATATCTGAACACTGAGTGGTGTCTCTCAGTCCCTCTCTCTCAGGGAGATATATGTACACTGACTGGTGCCTCTCAGTCCCTCTCTCTCAGGGAGGTATCTGTACACTGAGTGGTGTCTCTCAGTCCCTGTCTCTCAGGGAGATATATGTACACTGACTGGTGTCTCTCAGTCCCTCTCTCTCAGGGAGATATCTGTACACTGACTGGTGTCACTCAGTCCCTCTCTCTCAGGGAGATATCTGTACACTGAGTGGTGTCTCACAGCCCCTGTCTCTCAGGGAGATATCTGTACACTGAGTGGTGTCTCTCAGTCCCTGTCTGTCCGGGACATATCTATACACTGAGTGGTGTCTCTCAGTCCCTGTCTCTCAGGGAGATATCTGTACACTGACTGGTGTCTCACAGT
Organism: Heterodontus francisci; assembly: GCF_036365525.1. NCBI lineage: Eukaryota > Metazoa > Chordata > Chondrichthyes > Heterodontiformes > Heterodontidae > Heterodontus > Heterodontus francisci. Next base: position 2,250,795 of record NC_090384.1, read on the forward strand.
CCCTCTCTCTCAGAGAGATATCTGTGCACTGACTGGTGTCTCTCAGTCCCTCTCTCTCAGGGAGATATCTGTACACTGAGTGGTGTCTCTCAGTCCCTCTCTCTCAAGGAGATATCTGTACACTGAGTGGTGTCTCTCAGTCCCTGTCTCTCAGGGAGATATATGTACACTGACTGGTGTCTCTCAGTCCCTCTCTCTCAGGGAGGTATCTGTACACTGACTGGTGTCTCTCAGTCCCTGTCTCTCAGGGAGATATCTGTACACTGAGTGGTGTCTCTCAGTCCCTCTCTCTCAGGGAGATATCTGAACACTGAGTGGTGTCTCTCAGTCCCTCTCTCTCAGGGAGATATATGTACACTGACTGGTGCCTCTCAGTCCCTCTCTCTCAGGGAGGTATCTGTACACTGAGTGGTGTCTCTCAGTCCCTGTCTCTCAGGGAGATATATGTACACTGACTGGTGTCTCTCAGTCCCTCTCTCTCAGGGAGATATCTGTACACTGACTGGTGTCTCTCAGTCCCTCTCTCTCAGGGAGATATCTGTACACTGAGTGGTGTCTCTCAGTCCCTGTCTGTCAGGGAGATATCTATACACTGAGTGGTGTCTCTCAGTCCCTCTCTCTCAGGGAGATATCTGTACTCTGACTGGTGTCTCTCAGTCCCTGTCTCTCAGGGAGATATCTGTACACTGAGTGGTGTCTCACAGTCCCTCTCTCTCAGGAAGATATCTTTACACTGAGTGGTGTCTCAGTCCCTCTCTCTCAGGGAGATATCTGAACACTGAGTGGTGTCTCTCAGTCCCTCTCTCTCAGGGAGATATATGTACACTGACTGGTGCCTCTCAGTCCCTCTCTCTCAGGGAGGTATCTGTACACTGAGTGGTGTCTCTCAGTCCCTGTCTCTCAGGGAGATATATGTACACTGACTGGTGTCTCTCAGTCCCTCTCTCTCAGGGAGATATCTGTACACTGACTGGTGTCTCTCAGTCCCTCTCTCTCAGGGAGATATCTGTACACTGAGTGGTGTCTCTCAGTCCCTGTCTGTCAGGGAGATATCTATACACTGAGTGGTGTCTCTCAGTCCCTCTCTCTCAGGGAGATATCTGTACACTGACCGGTGTCTCTCAGTCCCTGTCTCACAGGGAGATATCTGTACACTGAGTGGTGTCTCACAGTCCCTCTCTCTCAGGGAGATATCTGTACACTGAGTGGTGTCTCAGTCCATCTCTCTCAGGGAGATATCTGTACACTGAGTGGTGTCTCACAGTCCCTCTCTCTCAGGGAGATATCTGTACGCTGACTGGTGTCTCTCAGTCCCTCTCTCTCGGGGAGATATCTGTACACTGAGTGGTTTCTCTCAGTCCCTGTCTCTCAGGGAGATATCTGTACACTGAGTGGTGTCTCAGTCCCTCTCTCTCAGGGAGATATCTGTACACTGACTGGTGTCTCTCAGTCCCTCTCTCTCAGGGAGATATCTGTACACTGACTGGTGTCTCTCAGTCCCTCTCTCTCAGGGAGATATATGTCCACTGACTGGTGTCTCTCAGTCCCTCTCTCTCAGGGAGGTATCTGTACACTGAGTGGTGTCTCTCAGTCCCTGTCTCTCAGGGAGATATATGTACACTGACTGGTGTCTCTCAGTCCCTGTCTCTCAGGGAGATATCTGTACACTGAGTGGTGTCTCTCAGTCCCTCTCTCTCAGGGAGATATATGTACACTGACTGGTGTCTCTCAGTCCCTCTCTCTCAGGGAGGTATATGTACACTGAGTGGTGTCTCTCATTCCCTGTCTCTCAGGGAGATATATGTACACAGACTGGTGTCTCTCAGTCCCTGTCTCTCAGGGAGATATCTGTACACTGAGTGGTGTCTCCCAGTCCCTCTCTCTCAGGGAGATATCTGTACACTGACTGGTGTCTCACAGTCCCTCTCTCTCAGAGAGATATCTGTACACTGACTGGTGTCTCTCAGTCCCTCTCTCTCAGGGAGATATCTGTACACTGAGTGGTGTCTCTCAGTCCCTCTCTCTCAGGGAGATATCTGTACACTGAGTGGTGTCTCTCAGTCCCTCTCTCTCAGGGAGATATATGTACACTGACTGGTGTCTCTCAGTCCCTCTCTCTCAGGGAGGTATCTGTACACTGACTGGTGTCTCTCAGTCCCTGTCTCTCAGGGAGATATCTGTACACTGAGTGGTGTCTCTCAGTCCCTCTCTCTCAGGGAGATATATGTACACTGACTGGTGTCTCTCAGTCCCTCTCTCTCAGGGAGGTATCTGTACACTGAGTGGTGTCTCTCAGTCCCTGTCTCTCAGGGAGATATATGTACACTGACTGGTGTCTCTCAGTCCCTGTCTCTCAGGGAGATATCTGTACACTGAGTGGTGTCTCTCAGTCCCTCTCTCTCAGGGAGATATATGTACTCTGACTGGTGTCTCTCAGTCCCTCTCTCTCAGGGAGGTATCTGTACACTGAGTGGTGTCTCTCATTCCCTGTCTCTCAGGGAGATATATGTACACAGACTGGTGTCTCTCAGTCCCTGTCTCTCAGGGAGATATCTGTACACTGAGTGGTGTCTCTCAGTCCCTCTCTCTCAGGGAGATATCTGTACACTGACTGGTGTCTCACAGTCCCTCTCTCTCAGGGAGATATCTGTACACTGAGTGGTGTCTCTCAGTACCTCTCTCTCAGGGAGATATCTGTACACTGACTGGTGTCTCTCAGTCCCTCTCTCTCAGGGAGATATCTGTACACTGACTGGTGTCTCTCAGTCCCTTTCTCTCAGGGAGATATCTGTACACTGACTGGTGTCTCTCAGTCCCTGTCTGTCAGGGAGATATCTATACACTGAGTGGTGTCTCTCAGTCCCTCTCTCTCAGGGAGATATCTGTAGACTGAGTGGTGTCTCTCAGTCCCTGTCTCTCAGGGAGATATCTGTACACTGAGTGGTGTCTCTCAGTACCTCTCTCTCAGGGAGATATCTGTACACTGACTGGTGTCTCTCAGTCCCTGTCTCTCAGGGAGATATCTGTACACTGACTGGTGTCTCACATTACCTCTCTCTCAGAGAGATATCTGTACACTGACTGTTGTCTCTCAGTCCCTCTCTCTCAGGGAGATATCTGTACACTGAGTGGTGTCTCTCAGTCCCTCACTCTCAAGGAGATATCTGTACACTGAGTGGTGTCTCTCAGTCCCTGTCTCTCAGGATGATATATGTACACTGACTGGTGTCTCTCAGTCCCTCTCTCTCAGGGAGGTATCTGTACACTGACTGGTGTCTCTCAGTCCCTGTCTCTCAGGGAGATATCTGTACACTGAGTGGTGTCTCTCAGTCCCTCTCTCTCTGGGAGATATCTGAACACTGAGTGGTGTCTCTCAGTCCCTCTCTCGCAGGGAGATATATGTACACTGACTGGTGCCTCTCAGTCCCTCTCTCTCAGGGAGGTATCTGTACACTGAGTGGTGTCTCTCAGTCCCTGTCACTCAGGGAGATATATGTACACTGACTGGTGTCTCTCAGTCCCTCTCTCTCAGGGAGGTATCTGTACACTGACTGGTGTCTCTCAGTCCCTGACTCTCAGGGAGATATCTGTACACTGAGTGGTGTCTCTCAGTCCCTCTCTCTCAGGGAGATATCTGAACACTGAGTGGTGTATCTCAGTCCCTCTCTCTCAGGGAGATATATGTACACTGACTGGTGCCTCTCAGTCCCTCTCTCTCAGGGAGGTATCTGTACACTGAGTGGTGTCTCTCAGTCCCTGTCTCTCAGGGAGATATATGTACACTGACTGGTGTCTCTCAGTCCCTGTCTCTCAGGGAGATATCTGTACACTGAGTGGTGTCTCTCAGTCCCTCTCTCTCAGGGAGATATATGTACTCTGACTGGTGTCTCTCAGTCCCTCTCTCTCAGGGAGATATCTGTACACTGACTGGTGTCTCTCAGTCCCTCTCTCTCAGGGAGATATCTGTACACTGAGTGGTGTCTCTCAGTCCCTCTCTCTCAGGGAGATATATGTACACTGACTGGTGTCTCTCAGTCCCTCTCTCTCAGGGAGGTATCTGTACACTGAGTGGTGTCTCTCATTCCCTGTCTCTCAGGGAGATATATGTACACAGACTGGTGTCTCTCAGTCCCTCTCTCTCAGGGAGATATCTGTACACTGAGTGGTGTCTCTCAGTCCCTCTCTCTCAGGGAGATATATGTACTCTGACTGGTGTCTCTCAGTCCCTCTCTCTCAGGGAGATATCTGTACACTGACTGGTGTCTCTCAGTCCCTCTCTCTCAGGGAGATATCTGTACACTGAGTGGTCTCTCTCAGTCCCTCTCTCTCAGGGAGATATATGTACACTGACTGGTGTCTCTCAGTCCCTCTCTCTCAGGGAGGTATCTGTACACTGAGTGGTGTCTCTCATTCCCTGTCTCTCAGGGAGATATATGTACACAGACTGGTGTCTCTCAGTCCCTGTCTCTCAGGGAGATATCTGTACACTGAGTGGTGTCTCTCAGTCCCTCTCTCTCAGGGAGATATCTGTACACTGACTGGTGTCTCACAGTCCCTCTCTCTCAGGGAGATATCTGTACACTGAGTGGTGTCTCTCAGTACCTCTCTGTCAGGGAGATATCTGTACACTGACTGGTGTCTCTCAGTCCCTCTCTCTCAGGGAGATATCTGTACACTGACTGGTGTCTCTCAGTCCCTGTCTCTCAGGGAGATATCTGTACACTGAGTGGTGTCTCTCAGTACCTCTCTCTCAGGGAGATATCTGTACACTGACTGGTGTCTCTCAGTCCCTGTCTCTCAGGGAGATATCTGTACACTGACTGGTGTCTCTCAGTCCCTGTCTGTCAGGGAGATATCTATACAATGAGTGGTGTCTCTCAGTCCCTCTCTCTCAGGGAGATATCTGTACACTGAGTGGTGTCTCTCAGTCCCTGTCTCTCAGGGAGATATCTGTACACTGAGTGGTGTCTCTCAGTACCTCTCTCTCAGGGAGATATCTGTACACTGACTGGTGTCTCTCAGTCCCTGTCTCTCAAGGAGATATCTGTACACTGAGTGGTGTCTCTCAGTCCCTGTCTCTCAGGGAGATATATGTACACTGACTGGTGTCTCTCAGTCCCTCTCTCTCAGGGAGGTATCTGTAAACTGACTGGTGTCTCTCAGTCCCTGTCTCTCAGGGAGATATCTGTACACTGAGTGGTGTCTCTCAGTCCCTCTCTCTCAGGGAGATATCTGAACACTGATGGTGTCTCTCAGTCCCTGTCATTCAGGGAGATATCTGTACACTGAGTGGTGTCTCTCAGTCCCTCTCTCTCAGGGAGATATCTGAACACTGAGTGGTGTCTCTCAGTCCCTCTCTCTCAGGGAGATATATGTACACTGACTGGTGCCTCTCAGTCCCTCTCTCTCAGGGAGGTATCTGTACACTGAGTGGTGTCTCTCAGTCCCTGTCTCTCAGGGAGATATCTGTACACTGACTGGTGTCTCTCAGTCCCTCTCTCTCAGGGAGATATCTGTACACTGACTGGTGTCTCTCAGTCCCTCTCTCTCAGGGAGATATCTGTGCACTGAGTGGTGTCTCACAGTCCCTGTCTCTCAGGGAGATATCTGTACACTGAGTGGTGTCTCTCAGTCCCTGTCTGTCAGGGAGATATCTATACACTGAGTGGTGTCTCTCAGTCCCTGTCTCTCAGGGAGATATCTGCACACTGACTGGTGTCTCACAGTCCCTCTCTCTCAGAGAGATATCTGTACACTGACTGGTGTCTCTCAGTCCCTCTCTCTCAGGGAGATATCTGTACACTGAGTGGTGTCTCTCAGTCCCTCTCTCTCAAGGAGATATCTGTACACTGAGTGGTGTCTCACAGTCCCTGTCTCTCAGGGAGAAATATGTACTCTGACTGGTGTCTCTCAGTCCCTCTCTCTCAGGGAGGAATCTGTACACTGACTGGTGTCTCTCAGTCCCTGTCTCTCAGGGAGATATCTGTACACTGAGTGGTGTCTCTCAGTCCCTCTCTCTCAGGGAGATATCTGTACACTGAGTGGTGTCTCTCAGTCCCTCTCTCTCAGGGAGATATATGTACACTGACTGGTGCCTCTCAGTCCCTCTCTCTCAGGGAGGTATCTGTACACTGAGTGGTGTCTCTCAGTCCCTGTCTCTCAGGGAGATATTTGTACACTGACTGGTGTCTCTCAGTCCCTCTCTCTCAGGGAGATATCTGTACACTGACTGGTGTCTCTCAGTCCCTCTCTCTCAGGGAGATATCTGTACACTGAGTGGTGTCTCACAGCCCCTGTCTCTCAGGGAGATATCTGTACACTGACTGGTGTCTCTCAGCCCCTGTCTGTCAGGGAGATATCTATACACTGAGTGGTGTCTCTCAGTCCCTCTCTCTCAGGCAGCTTTATGTGCACTGAGTGGTGTCTCACAGTCCCTCTCTCTCAGGGAGATATCTGTACACTGACTGGTGTCTCTCAGTCCCTGTCTCTCAGGGAGATATCTGTACACTGAGTGGTGTCTCTCAGTCCCTCTCTCTCAGGGAGATATCTGTACGCTGACTAGTGTCGCTCAGTCCCTCTCTCTCAGGGAGATATCTGTACACTGAGTGGTGTCTCTCAGTCCCTGTCTCTCAGGGAGATATCTGTACACTGACTGGAGTCTCTCAGTCCCTGTCTCTCAGGGAGATATATGTACACTGACTGGTGTCTCTCAGTCCCTCTCACAGGGGGTATCTGTGCACTGAGTGGTGTCTCTCAGTCCCTGTCTCTCAGGAAGATATATGTACACTGACTGGTGTCTCTCTGTCCTTGTCTCTCAGGGAGATATCTGTACACTGAGTGGTGTCTCTCAGTCCCTGTCTCTCAGGGAGCTTTATGTACACTGAGTGGTGTCTCTCAGGGAGATATCTGTACACTGAGTGGTGTCTCTCAGTCCCTGTCTCTCAGGGAGATATTTGTACACTGACTGTTGTCTCTCAGTCCCTCTCTCTCAGGGAGATATCTGTACACTGACTGGTGTCTCTCAGTCCTTGTCTCTCAGGGAGATTTCTGTACACTGAGTGGTGTCTCTCAGTCCCTGTCTCTCAGGGAGCTTTATGTACACTGAGTGGTGTCTCTCAGGGAGATATCTGTACACTGAGTGGTGTCTCTCAGTCCCTGTCTCTCAGGGAGATATTTGTACACTGACTGTTGTCTCTCAGTCCCTCTCTCTCAGGGAGGTATCTGTACACTGAGTGGTGTCTCTCAGTCCCTGTCTCTCAGGGAGATATTTGTACACTGACTGTTGTCTCTCAGTCCCTCTCTCTCAGGGAGATATCTGTACACTGACTGGTGTCTCTCAGTCCCTGTCTCTCAGGCAGCTTTATGTACACTGAGTGGTGTCTCACAGTCCCTCTCTCTCAGGGAGATATCTGTACACTGACTGGTGTCTCTCAGTCCCTATCTCTCAGGGAGATATCTGTACACTGAGTGGTGTCTCTCAGTCCCTCTCTCTCAGGGAGATATCTGTACACTGACTGGTGTCTCTCAGTCCCTGTCTCTCAGGGAGATATCTATACACTGAGTGGTGTCTCTCAGTCCCTGTCTCTCAGGGAGATATCTGTACACTGACTGGTGTCTCTCAGTCCCTCTCTCTCAGGGAGATATCTGTACACTGACTGGTGTCTCTCAGTCCCTCTCTCTCAGGGAGATATATGTACACTGACTGGTGTCTCTCAGTCCCTCTCATTCAGGGAGGTATCTGTACACTGAGTGGTGTCTCTCAGTCCCTGTCTCTCAGGGAGATATATGTAAATTGACTGGTGTCTCTCAGTCCCTGTCTCTCAGGGAGATATCTGTACACTGATTGGTGTCTCTCAGTCCCTCGCTCTCCGGGAGATATATGTACACTGACTGGTGTCTCTCAGTCCCTCTCTCTCAGGGAGGTATCTGTACACTGAGTCGTGTCTCTCATTCCCTGTCTCTCAGGGAGATATACGTACACTGACTGGTGTCTCTCAGTCCCTGTCTCTCAGGGAGATATCTGTACACTGAGTGGTGTCTCTCAGTCCCTCTCTCTCAGGGAGATATATGTACACTGACTGGTGTCTCACAGTCCCTCTCTCTCAGAGAGATATCTGTACACTGACTGGTGTCTCTCAGTCCCTCTCTCTCAGGGAGATATCTGTACACTGAGTGGTGTCTCTTAGTCCCTCTCTCTCAGGGAGATATCTGTACACGGACTGGTATCTCTCAGTCCCTGTCTCTCAGGGAGATATATGTACACTGACTGGTGTCTCTCAGTCCCTCTCTCTCATGGAGGTATCTTTACACTGACTGGTGTCTCTCAGGCCCTGTCTCTCAGGGAGATATCTGTACACTGAGTGGTGTCTCTCAGTCCCTCTCTCTCAGGGAGATATCTGAACACTGAGTGGTGTCTCTCAGTCCCTCTCTCTCAGGGACATATATGTACACTGACTGGTGTCTCTCAGTCCCTCTCTCTCAGGGAGATATCTGTACACTGACTGGTGTCTCTCAGTTCCTCTCTCTCAGGGAGATATCGGTACACTGAGTGGTGTCTCTCAGTCCCTGTCTCTCAGGGAGATATCTGTACACTGACTGGTGCCTCTCAGTCCCTCTCTCTCAGGGAGGTATCTGTACACTGAGTGGTGTCTCTCAGTCCCTGTCTCTCAGGGAGATATTTGTGCACTGACTGTTGTCTCTCAGTCCCTCTCTCTCAGGGAGATATCTGTACACTGACTGGTGTCTCTAAGTCCCTGTCTCTCAGGCAGCTTTATGTACACTGAGTGGTGTCTCACAGTCCCTCTCTCTCAGGGAGATATCTGTACACTGACTGGTGTCTCTCAGTCCCTGTCTCTCAGGGAGATATCTGTACACTGAGTGGTGTCTCTCAGTCCCTCTCTCTCAGGGAGATATCTGTACACTGACTGGTGTCTCTCAGTCACTGTCTCTCAGGGGGATATCTATACACTGAGTGGTGTCTCTCAGTCCCTGTCTCTCAGGGAGATATCTGTACACTGACTGGTGTCTCTCAGTGCCTCTCTCTCAGGGAGATATCTGTACGCTGACTAGTGTATCTCAGTCCCTCTCTCTCAGGGAGATATCTGTACACTGAGTGGTGTCTCTCAGTCCCTCTCTCTCAGGGAGATATCTGTACACTGACTGGTGTCTCTCAGTCCCTGTCTCTCAGGGCGATATCTGTACACTGAGTGGTGTCTCTCAGTCCCTCTCTCTCAGGGAGATATCTGTACACTGACTGGTGTCTCTCAGTCACTGTCTCTCAGGGAGATATCTATACACTGAGTGGTGTCTCTCAGTCCCTGTCTCTCAGGGAGATATCTGTACACTGAATGGTGTCTCTCAGTCCCTCTCTCTCAGGGAGATATCTGTACGCTGACTAGTGTCTCTCAGTCCCTCTCTCTCAGGGAGATATCTGTACACTGAGTGGTGTCTCTCAGTCCCTCTCTCTCAGGGAGATATCTGTACACTGACTGGTGTCTCTCAGTCCCTCTCTCTCTGGGAGATATCTGTACACTGAATGGTGTCTCTCAGTCCCTGTCTCTCAGGGAGATATCTGTACACTGAGTGGTGTCTCTCAGTCCCTCTCTCTCAGGGAGATATCTGTACACTGACTGGTGTCTCTCAGTCCCTGTCTCTCAGGGAGATATCTGTACACTGAGTGGTGTCTCTCAGTCCCTCTCTCTCAGGGAGATATCTGAACACTGAGTGGTGTCTCTCAGTCCCTCTCTCCCAGGGAGATATATGTACACTGACTGGTGCCTCTCAGTCCCTCTCTCACAGGGAGGTATCTGGACACTGAGTGGTGTCTCTCAGTCCCTGTCTCTCAGGGAGATATATGTACACTGACTGGTGTCTCTCAGTCCCTCTCTCTCAGGGAGATATCTGTACACTGACTGGTGTCTCTCAGTCCCTCTCTCTCAGGGAGATATCTGTACACTGAGTGGTGTCTCTCAGTCCCTGTCTCTCAGGGAGATATATGTACACTGACTGGTGTCTCTCAGTCCTTGTCTCTCAGGGAGATATCTGTACACTGAGTGGTGTCTCTCAGTCCCTGTCTCTCAGGGAGCTTTATGTACACTGAGTGGTGTCTCTCAGGGAGATATCTGTACACTGAGTGGTGTCTCTCAGTCCCTGTCTCTCAGGGAGATATTTGTACACTGACTGTTGTCTCTCAGTCCCTCTCTCTCAGGGAGATATCTGTACACTGACTGGTGTCTCTCAGTCCTTGTCTCTCAGGGAGATATCTGTACACTGAGTGGTGTCTCTCAGTCCCTGTCTCTCAGGGAGCTTTATGTACACTGAGTGGTGTCTCTCAGGGAGATATCTGTACACTGAGTGGTGTCTCTCAGTCCCTGTCTCTCAGGGAGATATTTGTACACTGACTGTTGTCTCTCAGTCCCTCTCTCTCAGGGAGGTATCTGTACACTGAGTGGTGTCTCTCAGTCCCTGTCTCTCAGGGAGATATTTGTACACTGACTGTTGTCTCTCAGTCCCTCTCTCTCAGGGAGATATCTGTACACTGACTGGTGTCTCTCAGTCCCTGTCTCTCAGGCAGCTTTATGTACACTGAGTGGTGTCTCACAGTCCCTCTCTCTCAGGGAGATATCTGTACACTGACTGGTGTCTCTCAGTCCCTATCTCTCAGGGAGATATCTGTACACTGAGTGGTGTCTCTCAGTCCCTCTCTCTCAGGGAGATATCTGTACACTGACTGGTGTCTCTCAGTCCCTGTCTCTCAGGGAGATACCTATACACTGAGTGGTGTCTCTCAGTCCCTGTCTCTCAGGGAGATATCTGTACACTGACTGGTGTCTCTCAGTCCCTCTCTCTCAGGGAGATATCTGTACACTGACTGGTGTCTCTCAGTCCCTCTCTCTCAGGGAGATATATGTACACTGACTGGTGTCTCTCAGTCCCTCTCACTCAGGGAGGTATCTGTACACTGAGTGGTGTCTCTCAGTCCCTGTCTCTCAGGGAGATATATGTGAACTGACTGGTGTCTCTCAGTCCCTGTCTCTCAGGGAGATATCTGTACACTGAGTGGTGTCTCTCAGTCCCTCGCTCTCCGGGAGATATATGTACACTGACTGGTGTCTCTCAGTCCCTCTCTCTCAGGGAGGTATCTGTACACTGAGTCGTGTCTCTCATTCCCTGTCTCTCAGGGAGATATACGTACACTGACTGGTGTCTCTCAGTCCCTGTCTCTCAGGGAGATATCTGTACACTGAGTGGTGTCTCTCAGTCCCTCTCTCTCAGGGAGATATATGTACACTGACTGGTGTCTCACAGTCCCTCTCTCTCAGAGAGATATCTGTACACTGACTGGTGTCTCTCAGTCCCTCTCTCTCAGGGAGATATCTGTACACTGAGTGGTGTCTCTTAGTCCCTCTCTCTCAGGGAGATATCTGTACACTGACTGGTGTCTCTCAGTCCCTGTCTCTCAGGGAGATATATGTACACTGACTGGTGTCTCTCAGTCCCTCTCTCTCATGGAGGTATCTTTACACTGACTGGTGTCTCTCAGGCCCTGTCTCTCAGGGAGATATCTGTACACTGAGTGGTGTCTCTCAGTCCCTCTCTCTCAGGGAGATATCTGAACACTGAGTGGTGTCTCTCAGTCCCTCTCTCTCAGGGACATATATGTACACTGACTGGTGTCTCTCAGTCCCTCTCTCTCAGGGAGATATCTGTACACTGACTGGTGTCTCTCAGTTCCTCTCTCTCAGGGAGATATCGGTACACTGAGTGGTGTCTCTCAGTCCCTGTCTCTCAGGGAGATATCTGTACACTGACTGGTGCCTCTCAGTCCCTCTCTCTCAGGGAGGTATCTGTACACTGAGTGGTGTCTCTCAGTCCCTGTCTCTCAGGGAGATATTTGTGCACTGACTGTTGTCTCTCAGTCCCTCTCTCTCAGGGAGATATCTGTACACTGACTGGTGTCTCTCAGTCCCTGTCTCTCAGGGAGATATCTGTACACTGAGTGGTGTCTCTCAGTCCCTCTCTCTCAGGGAGATATCTGTACACTGACTGGTGTCTCTCAGTGCCTCTCTCTCAGGGAGATATCTGTACGCTGACTAGTGTCTCTCAGTCCCTCTCTCTCAGGGAGATATCTGTACACTGAGTGGTGTCTCTCAGTCCCTCTCTCTCAGGGAGATATCTGTACACTGACTGGTGTCTCTCAGTCCCTGTCTCTCAGGGAGATATCTGTACACTGAGTGGTGTCTCTCAGTCCCTCTCTCTCAGGGAGATATCTGTACACTGACTGGTGTCTCTCAGTCACTGTCTCTCAGGGAGATATCTATACACTGAGTGGTGTCTCTCAGTGCCTGTCTCTCAGGGAGATATCTGTACACTGAATGGTGTCTCTCAGTCCCTCTCTCTCAGGGAGATATCTGTACGCTGACTAGTGTCTCTCAGTCCCTCTCTCTCAGGGAGATATCTGTACACTGAGTGGTGTCTCTCAGTCCCTCTCTCTCAGGGAGATATCTGTACACTGACTGGTGTCTCTCAGTCCCTCTCTCTCTGGGAGATATCTGTACACTGAATGGTGTCTCTCAGTCCCTGTCTCTCAGGGAGATATCTGTACACTGAGTGGTGTCTCTCAGTCCCTCTCTCTCAGGGAGATATCTGTACACTGACTGGTGTCTCTCAGTCCCTGTCTCTCAGGGAGATATCTGTACACTGAGTGGTGTCTCTCAGTCCCTCTCTCTCAGGGAGATATCTGAACACTGAGTGGTGTCTCTCAGTCCCTCTCTCCCAGGGAGATATATGTACACTGACTGGTGCCTCTCAGTCCCTCTCTCACAGGGAGGTATCTGGACACTGAGTGGTGTCTCTCAGTCCCTGTCTCTCAGGGAGATATATGTACACTGACTGGTGTCTCTCAGTCCCTCTCTCTCAGGGAGATATCTGTACACTGACTGGTGTCTCTCAGTCCCTCTCTCTCAGGGAGATATCTGTACACTGAGTGGTGTCTCACAGCCCCTGTCTCTCAGGGAGATATCTGTACACTGACTGGTGTCTCTCAGTCGCTGTCTGTCAGGGAGATATCTATACACTGAGTGGTGTCTCTCAGTCCCTCTCTCTCAGGGAGATATATGTACACTGACTGGTGTCTCTCAGTCCCTGTCTCTCAGGGAGATATCTGTACACTGAGTGGTGTCTCACAGTCCCTCTCTCTCAGGGAGATATCTGTACACTGACTGGTGTCTCTCAGTCCCTGTCTCTCAGGGAGATATCTGTACACTGAGTGGTGTCTCTCAGTCCCTCTCTCTCAGGGAGATATCTGTACACTGACTGGTGTCTCTCAGTCCCGGTCTCTCAGGGAGATATCTGTACACTGAGTGGTGTCTCACAGTCCCTCTCTCTCAGGGAGATATCTGTACACTGACTGGTGTCTCTCAGTCCCTCTCTCTCAGGGAGATATCTGTACACTGACTGGTGTCTCTCAGTCCCTCTCTCTCAGGGAGAAATATGTACACTGACTGGTGTCTCTCAGTCCCTCTCACTCAGGGAGGTATCTGTACACTGAGTGGTGTCTCTCAGTCCCTGTCTCTCAGGGAGATATATGTACACTGACTGGTGTCTCTCAGTCCCTGTCTCTCAGGGAGATATCTGTACACTGAGTGGTGTCTCTCAGTCCCTCTCTCCAAGGAGATATATGTACACTGACTGGTGTCTCTCAGTCCCTCTCTCTCAGGGAGGTATCTGTACACTGAGTGGTGTCTCTCATTCCCTGTCTCTCAGGGAGATATACGTACACTGACTGGTGTCTCTCAGTCCCTGTCTCTCAGGGAGATATCTGTACACTGAGTGGTGTCTCTCAGTCCCTCTCTCTCAGGGAGATAGCTGTACACTGACTGGTGTCTCACAGTCCCTCTCTCTCAGAGAGATATCTGTACACTGACTGGTGTCTCTCAGTCCCTCTCTCTCAGGGAGATATCTGTACACTGAGTGGTGTCTCTTAGTCCCTCTCTCTCAGGGAGATATCTGTACACTGACTGGTGTCTCTCAGTCCCTGTCTCTCAGGGAGATATATGTACACTGACTGGTGTCTCTCAGTCCCTCTCTCTCATGGAGGTATCTGTACACTGACTGGTGTCTCTCAGTCCCTGTCTCTCAGGGAGATATCTGTACACTGAGTGGTGTCTCTCAGTCCCTCTCTCTCAGGGAGATATCTGAACACTGAGTGGTGTCTCTCAGTCCCTCTCTCTCAGGGACATATATGTACACTGACTGGTGTCTCTCAGTCCCTCTCTCTCAGGGAGATATCTGTACACTGACTGGTGTCTCTCAGTTCCTCTCTCTCAGGGAGATATCGGTACACTGAGTGGTGTCTCTCAGTCCCTGTCTCTCAGGGAGATATCTGTACACTGACTGGTGCCTCTCAGTCCCTCTCTCTCAGGGAGGTATCTGTACACTGAGTGGTGTCTCTCAGTCCCTGTCTCTCAGGGAGATATTTGTACACTGACTGTTGTCTCTCAGTCCCTCTCTCTCAGGGAGATATCTGTACACTGACTGGTGTCTCTCAGTCCCTGTCTCTCAGGCAGCTTTATGTACACTGAGTGGTGTCTCACAGTCCCTCTCTCTCAGGGAGATATCTGTACACTGACTGGTGTCTCTCAGTCGCTGTCTCTCAGGGAGATATCTGTACACTGAGTGGTGTCTCTCAGTCCCTCTCTCTCAGGGAGATATCTGTACACTGACTGGTGCTTCTCAGTCACTGTCTCTCAGGGAGATATCTATACACTGAGTGGTGTCTCTCAGTCCCTGTCTCTCAGGGAGATATCTGTACACTGACTGGTGTCTCTCAGTCCCTCTCTCTCAGGGAGATATCTGTACGCTGACTAGTGTCTCTCAGTCCCTCTCTCTCAGGGAGATATCTGTACACTGAGTGGTGTCTCTCAGTCCCTCTCTCTCAGGGAGATATCTGTACACTGACTGGTGTCTCTCAATCCCTGTCTCTCAGGGAGATATATGTACACTGACTGGTGTCTCTCAGTCCCTCTCACAGGGAGGTATCTGTGCACTGAGTGGTGTCTCTCAGTCCCTGTCTCTCAGGGAGATATATGTACACTGACTGGTGTCTCTCAGTCCTTGTCTCTCAGGGAGATATCTGTACACTGAGTGGTGTCTCTCAGTCCCTGTCTCTCAGGGAGCTTTATGTACACTGAGTGGTGTCTCTCAGTCCCTGTCTCTCAGGGAGATATATGTACACTGACTGGTGTCTCTCAGTCCCTGTCTCTCAGGGAGATATCTGTACACTGAGTGGTGTCTCTCAGTCCCTCTCTCTCAGGGAGATATATGTACACTGACTGGTGTCTCTCAGTCCCTCTCACAGGGGGTATCTGTGCACTGAGTGGTGTCTCTCAGTCCCTCTCTCTCAGGGAGATATCTGTACACTGACTGGTGTCTCTCAGTCCTTGTCTCTCAGGGAGATATCTGTACACTGAGTGGTGTCTCTCAGTCCCTGTCTCACAGGGAGCTTTATGTACACTGAGTGGTGTCTCTCAGGGAGATATCTGTACACTGACTGGTGTCTCTCAGTCCCTGTCTCTCAGGGAGATATATGTACACTGACTGGTGTCTCTCAGTCCTTGTCTCTCAGGGAGATATCTGTACACTGAGTGGTGTCTCTCAGTCCCTGTCTCTCAGGGAGCTTTATGTACACTGAGTGGTGTCTCTCAGGGAGATATCTGTACACTGACTGGTGTCTCTCAGTCCCTGTCTCTCAGGGAGCTTTATGTACACTGAGTGGTGTCTCTCAGTCCCTCTCTCTCAGGGAGATATCTGTACACTGACTGGTGTCTCTCAGTCCCTGTCTCTCAGGGAGATATCTGTACACTGAGTGGTGTCTCTCAGTCCCTCTCTCTCAAGGAGATATCTGTACACTGACTGGTGTCTCTCAGTCCCGGTCTCTCAGGGAGATATCTGTACACTGAGTGGTGTCTCACAGTCCCTCTCTCTCAGGGAGATATCTGTACACTGACTGGTGTCTCTCAGTCCCTCTCTCTCAGGGAGATATCTGTACACTGACTGGTGTCTCTCAGTCCCTCTCTCTCAGGGAGATATATGTACACTGACTGGTGTCTCTCAGTCCCTCTCACTCAGGGAGGTATCTGTACACTGAGTGGTGTCTCTCAGTCCCTGTCTCTCAGGGAGATATATGTAAACTGACTGGTGTCTCTCAGTCCCTGTCTCTCAGGGAGATATCTGTACACTGAGTGGTGTCTCTCAGTCCCTCGCTCTCCGGGAGATATATGTACACTGACTGGTGTCTCTCAGTCCCTCTCTCTCAGGGAGGTATCTGTACACTGAGTCGTGTCTCTCATTCCCTGTCTCTCAGGGAGATATACGTACACTGACTGGTGTCTCTCAGTCCCTGTCTCTCAGGGAGATATCTGTACACTGAGTGGTGTCTCTCAGTCCCTCTCTCTCAGGGAGATATCTGTACACTGACTGGTGTCTCACAGTCCCTCTCTCTCAGAGAGATATCTGTACACTGACTGGTGTCTCTCAGTCCCTCTCTCTCAGGGAGATATCTGTACACTGAGTGGTGTCTCTTTGTCCCTCTCTCTCAGGGAGATATCTGTACACTGACTGGTGTCTCTCAGTCCCTGTCTCTCAGGGAGATATATGTACACTGACTGGTGTCTCTCAGTCCCTCTCTCTCATGGAGGTATCTTTACACTGACTGGTGTCTCTCAGGCCCTGTCTCTCAGGGAGATATCTGTACACAGAGTGGTGTCTCTCAGTCCCTCTCTCTCAGGGAGATATCTGAACACTGAGTGGTGTCTCTCAGTCCCTCTCTCTCAGGGACATATATGTACACTGACTGGTGTCTCTCAGTCCCTCTCTCTCAGGGAGATATCTGTACACTGACTGGTGTCTCTCAGTTCCTCTCTCTCAGGGAGATATCGGTACACTGAGTGGTGTCTCTCAGTCCCTGTCTCTCAGGGAGATATCTGTACACTGACTGGTGCCTCTCAGTCCCTCTCTCTCAGGGAGGTATCTGTACACTGAGTGGTGTCTCTCAGTCCCTGTCTCTCAGGGAGATATTTGTGCACTGACTGTTGTCTCTCAGTCCCTCTCTCTCAGGGAGATATCTGTACACTGACTGGTGTCTCTCAGTCCCTGTCTCTCAGGCAGCTTTATGTACACTGAGTGGTGCCTCACAGTCCCTCTCTCTCAGGGAGATATCTGTACACTGACTGGTGTCTCTCAGTCACTGTCTCTCAGGGAGATATCTATACACTGAGTGGTGTCTCTCAGTCCCTGTCTCTCAGGGAGATATCTGTACACTGACTGGTGTCTCTCAGTGCCTCTCTCTCAGGGAGATATCTGTACGCTGACTAGTGTCTCTCAGTCCCTCTCTCTCAGGGAGATATCTGTACACTGAGTGGTGTCTCTCAGTCCCTCTCTCTCAGGGAGATATCTGTACACTGACTGGTGTCTCTCAGTCCCTGTCTCTCAGGGAGATATCTGTACACTGAGTGGTGTCTCTCAGTCCCTCTCTCTCAGGGAGATATCTGTACCCTGACTGGTGTCTCTCAGTCACTGTCTCTCAGGGAGATATCTATACACTGAGTGGTGTCTCTCAGTCCCTGTCTCTCAGGGAGATATCTGTACACTGAATGGTGTCTCTCAGTCCCTCTCTCTCAGGGAGATATCTGTACGCTGACTAGTGTCTCTCAGTCCCTCTCTCTCAGGGAGATATCTGTACACTGAGTGGTGTCTCTCAGTCCCTCTCTCTCAGGGAGATATCTGTACACTGACTGGTGTCTCTCAGTCCCTCTCTCTCTGGGAGATATCTGTACACTGAATGGTGTCCCTCAGTCCCTGTCTCTCAGGGAGATATCTGTACACTGAGTGGTGTCTCTCAGTCCCTCTCTCTCAGGGAGATATCTGTACACTGACTGGTGTCTCTCAGTCCCTGTCTCTCAGGGAGATATCTGTACACTGAGTGGTGTCTCTCAGTCCCTCTCTCTCAGGGAGATATCTGAACACTGAGTGGTGTCTCTCAGTCCCTCTCTCCCAGGGAGATATATGTACACTGACTGGTGCCTCTCAGTCCCTCTCTCACAGGGAGGTATCTGTACACTGAGTGGTGTCTCTCAGTCCCTGTCTCTCAGGGAGATATATGTACACTGACTGGTGTCTCTCAGTCCCTCTCTCTCAGGGAGATATCTGTACACTGACTGGTGTCTCTCAGTCCCTCTCTCTCAGGGAGATATCTGTACACTGAGTGGTGTCTCACAGCCCCTGTCTCTCAGGGAGATATCTGTACACTGACTGGTGTCTCTCAGTCGCTGTCTGTCAGGGAGATATCTATACACTGAGTGGTGTCTCTCAGTCCCTCTCTCTCAGGGAGATATATGTACACTGACTGGTGTCTCTCAGTCCCTGTCTCTCAGGGAGATATCTGTACACTGAGTGGTGTCTCACAGTCCCTCTCTCTCAGGGAGATATCTGTACACTGACTGGTGTCTCTCAGTCCCTGCCTCTCAGGGAGATATCTGTACACTGAGTGGTGTCTCTCAGTCCCTCTCTCTCAGGGAGATATCTGTACACTGACTGGTGTCTCTCAGTCCCGGTCTCTCAGGGAGATATCTGTACACTGAGTGGTGTCTCTCAGTCCCTCTCTCTCAGGGAGATATCTGTACACTGACTGGTGTCTCTCAGTCACTGTCTCTCAGGGAGATATCTATACACTGAGTGGTGTCTCTCAGTCCCTGTCTCTCAGGGAGATATCTGTACACTGAATGGTGTCTCTCAGTCCCTCTCTCTCAGGGAGATATCTGTACGCTGACTAGTGTCTCTCAGTCCCTCTCTCTCAGGGAGATATCTGTACACTGAGTGGTGTCTCTCAGTCCCTCTCTCTCAGGGAGATATCTGTACACTGACTGGTGTCTCTCAGTCCCTCTCTCTCTGGGAGATATCTGTACACTGAATGGTGTCTCTCAGTCCCTGTCTCTCAGGGAGATATCTGTACACTGAGTGGTGTCTCTCAGTCCCTCTCTCTCAGGGAGATATCTGTACACTGACTGGTGTCTCTCAGTCCCTGTCTCTCAGGGAGATATCTGTACACTGAGTGGTGTCTCTCAGTCCCTCTCTCTCAGGGAGATATCTGAACACTGAGTGGTGTCTCTCAGTCCCTCTCTCCCAGGGAGATATATGTACACTGACTGGTGCCTCTCAGTCCCTCTCTCAAAGGGAGGTATCTGTACACTGAGTGGTGTCTCTCAGTCCCTGTCTCTCAGGGAGATATATGTACACTGACTGGTGTCTCTCAGTCCCTCTCTCTCAGGGAGATATCTGTACACTGACTGGTGTCTCTCAGTCCCTCTCTCTCAGGGAGATATCTGTACACTGAGTGGTGTCTCACAGCCCCTGTCTCTCAGGGAGATATCTGTACACTGACTGGTGTCTCTCAGTCGCTGTCTGTCAGGGAGATATCTATACACTGAGTGGTGTCTCTCAGTCCCTCTCTCTCAGGGAGATATCTGTACACTGACTGGTGTCTCTCAGTCCCGGTCTCTCAGGGAGATATCTGTACACTGAGTGGTGTCTCACAGTCCCTCTCTCTCAGGGAGATATCTGTACACTGACTGGTGTCTCTCAGTCCCTCTCTCTCAGGGAGATATCTGTACACTGACTGGTGTCTCTCAGTCCCTCTCTCTCAGGGAGAAATATGTACACTGACTGGTGTCTCTCAGTCCCTCTCACTCAGGGAGGTATCTGTACACTGAGTGGTGTCTCTCAGTCCCTGTCTCTCAGGGAGATATATGTACACTGACTGGTGTCTCTCAGTCCCTGTCTCTCAGGGAGATATCTGTACACTGAGTGGTGTCTCTCAGTCCCTCTCTCCAAGGAGATATATGTACACTGACTGGTGTCTCTCAGTCCCTCTCTCTCAGGGAGGTATCTGTGCACTGAGTGGTGTCTCTCATTCCCTGTCTCTCAGGGAGATATACGTACACTGACTGGTGTCTGTCAGTCCCTGTCTCTCAGGGAGATATCTGTACACTGAGTGGTGTCTCTAAGTCCCTCTCTCTCAGGGAGATAGCTGTACACTGACTGGTGTCTCACAGTCCCTCTCTCTCAGAGAGATATCTGTACACTGACTGGTGTCTCTCAGTCCCTCTCTCTCAGGGAGATATCTGTACACTGAGTGGTGTCTCTTAGTCCCTCTCTCTCAGGGAGATATCTGTACACTGACTGGTGTCTCTCAGTCCCTGTCTCTCAGGGAGATATATGTACACTGACTGGTGTCTCACAGTCCCTCTCTCTCAGAGAGATATCTGTACACTGACTGGTGTCTCTCAGTCCCTCTCTCTCAGGGAGATATCTGTACACTGAGTGGTGTCTCTTAGTCCCTCTCTCTCAGGGAGATATCTGTACACTGAGTGGTGTCTCACAGCCCCTGTCTCTCAGGGAGATATCTGTACACTGACTGGTGTCTCTCAGTCGCTGTCTGTCAGGGAGATATCTATACACTGAGTGGTGTCTCTCAGTCCCTCTCTCTCAGGGAGATATCTGTACACTGACTGGTGTCTCTCAGTCCCGGTCTCTCAGGGAGATATCTGTACACTGAGTGGTGTCTCACAGTCCCTCTCTCTCAGGGAGATATCTGTACACTGACTGGTGTCTCTCAGTCCCTCTCTCTCAGGGAGATATCTGTACACTGACTGGTGTCTCTCAGTCCCTCTCTCTCAGGGAGAAATATGTACACTGACTGGTGTCTCTCAGTCCCTCTCACTCAGGGAGGTATCTGTACACTGAGTGGTGTCTCTCAGTCCCTGTCTCTCAGGGAGATATATGTACACTGACTGGTGTCTCTCAGTCCCTGTCTCTCAGGGAGATATCTGTACACTGAGTGGTGTCTCTCAGTCCCTCTCTCCAAGGAGATATATGTACACTGACTGGTGTCTCTCAGTCCCTCTCTCTCAGGGAGGTATCTGTGCACTGAGTGGTGTCTCTCATTCCCTGTCTCTCAGGGAGATATACGTACACTGACTGGTGTCTGTCAGTCCCTGTCTCTCAGGGAGATATCTGTACACTGAGTGGTGTCTCTAAGTCCCTCTCTCTCAGGGAGATAGCTGTACACTGACTGGTGTCTCACAGTCCCTCTCTCTCAGAGAGATATCTGTACACTGACTGGTGTCTCTCAGTCCCTCTCTCTCAGGGAGATATCTGTACACTGAGTGGTGTCTCTTAGTCCCTCTCTCTCAGGGAGATATCTGTACACTGACTGGTGTCTCTCAGTCCCTGTCTCTCAGGGAGATATATGTACACTGACTGGTGTCTCACAGTCCCTCTCTCTCAGAGAGATATCTGTACACTGACTGGTGTCTCTCAGTCCCTCTCTCTCAGGGAGATATCTGTACACTGAGTGGTGTCTCTTAGTCCCTCTCTCTCAGGGAGATATCTGTACACTGACTGGTGTCTCTCAGTCCCTGTCTCTCAGGGAGATATATGTACACTGACTGGTGTCTCTCAGTCCCTCTCTCTCATGGAGGTATCTGTACACTGACTGGTGTCTCTCAGTCCCTGTCTCTCAGGGAGATATCTGTACACTGAGTGGTGTCTCTCAGTCCCTCTCTCTCAGGGAGATATCTGAACACTGAGTGGTGTCTCTCAGTCCCTCTCTCTCAGGGACATATATGTACACTGACTGGTGTCTCTCAGTCCCTCTCTCTCAGGGAGATATCTGTACACAGACTGGTGTCTCTCAGTTCCTCTCTCTCAGGGAGATATCGGTACACTGAGTGGTGTCTCTCAGTCCCTGTCTCTCAGGGAGATATCTGTACACTGACTGGTGCCTCTCAGTCCCTCTCTCTCAGGGAGGTATCTGTACACTGAGTGGTGTCTCTCAGTCCCTGTCTCTCAGGGAGATATTTGTACACTGACTGTTGTCTCTCAGTCCCTCTCTCTCAGGGAGATATCTGTACACTGACTGGTGTCTCTCAGTCCCTGTCTCTCAGGCAGCTTTATGTACACTGAGTGGTGTCTCACAGTCCCTCTCTCTCAGGGAGATATCTGTACACTGACTGGTGTCTCTCAGTCCCTGTCTCTCAGGGAGATATCTGTACACTGAGTGGTGTCTCTCAGTCCCTCTCTCTCAGGGAGATATCTGTACACTGACTGGTGTCTCTCAGTCACTGTCTCTCAGGGAGATATCTATACACTGAGTGGTGTCTCTCAGCCCCTGTCTCTCAGGGAGATATCTGTACACTGACTGGTGTCTCTCAGTCCCTCTCTCTCAGGGAGATATCTGTACGCTGACTAGTGTCTCTCAGTCCCTCTCTCTCAGGGAGATATCTGTACACTGAGTGGTGTCTCTCAGTCCCTCTCTCTCAGGGAGATATCTGTACACTGACTGGTGTCTCTCAATCCCTGTCTCTCAGGGAGATATATGTACACTGACTGGTGTCTCTCAGTCCCTCTCACAGGGAGGTATCTGTGCACTGAGTGGTGTCTCTCAGTCCCTGTCTCTCAGGGAGATATATGTACACTGACTGGTGTCTCTCAGTCCTTGTCTCTCAGGGAGATATCTGTACACTGAGTGGTGTCTCTCAGTCCCTGTCTCTCAGGGAGCTTTATGTACACTGAGTGGTGTCTCTCAGTCCCTGTCTCTCAGGGAGATATATGTACACTGACTGGTGTCTCTCAGTCCCTGTCTCTCAGGGAGATATCTGTACACTGAGTGGTGTCTCTCAGTCCCTCTCTCTCAGGGAGATATATGTACACTGACTGGTGTCTCTCAGTCCCTCTCTCTCAGGGAGGTATATGTACACTGAGTGGTGTCTCTCATTCCCTGTCTCTCAGGGAGATATATGTAGACAGACTGGTGTCTCTCAGTCCCTGTCTCTCAGGGAGATATCTGTACACTGAGTGGTGTCTCTCAGTCCCTCTCTCTCAGGGAGATATCTGTACACTGACTGGTGTCTCACAGTCCCTCTCTCTCAGAGAGATATCTGTACACTGACTGGTGTCTCTCAGTCCCTCTCTCTCAGGGAGATATCTGTACACTGAGTGGTGTCTCTCAGTCCCTCTCTCTCAGGGAGATATCTGTACACTGAGTGGTGTCTCTCAGTCCCTCTCTCTCAGGGAGATATATGTACACTGACTGGTGTCTCTCAGTCCCTCTCTCTCAGGGAGGTATCTGTACACTGACTGGTGTCTCTCAGTCCCTGTCTCTCAGGGAGATATCTGTACACTGAGTGGTGTCTCTCAGTCCCTCTCTCTCAGGGAGATATATGTACACTGACTGGTGTCTCTCAGTCCCTCTCTCTCAGGGAGGTATCTGTACACTGAGTGGTGTCTCTCAGTCCCTGTCTCTCAGGGAGATATATGTACACTGACTGGTGTCTCTCAGTCCCTGTCTCTCAGGGAGATATCTGTACACTGAGTGGTGTCTCTCAGTCCCTCTCTCTCAGGGAGATATATGTACTCTGACTGGTGTCTCTCAGTCCCTCTCTCTCAGGGAGGTATCTGTACACTGAGTGGTGTCTCTCATTCCCTGTCTCTCAGGGAGATATATGTACACAGACTGGTGTCTCTCAGTCCCTGTCTCTCAGGGAGATATCTGTACACTGAGTGGTGTCTCTCAGTCCCTCTCTCTCAGGGAGATATCTGTACACTGACTGGTGTCTCACAGTCCCTCTCTCTCAGGGAGATATCTGTACACTGAGTGGTGTCTCTCAGTACCTCTCTCTCAGGGAGATATCTGTACACTGACTGGTGTCTCTCAGTCCCTCTCTCTCAGGGAGATATCTGTACACTGACTGGTGTCTCTCAGTCCCTGTCTCTCAGGGAGATATCTGTACACTGACTGGTGTCTCTCAGTCCCTGTCTGTCAGGGAGATATCTATACACTGAGTGGTGTCTCTCAGTCCCTCTCTCTCAGGGAGATATCTGTACACTGAGTGGTGTCTCTCAGTCCCTGTCTCTCAGGGAGATATCTGTACACTGAGTGGTGTCTCTCAGTACCTCTCTCTCAGGGAGATATCTGTACACTGACTGGTGTCTCTCAGTCCCTGTCTCTCAGGGAGATATCTGTACACTGACTGGTGTCTCTCAGTCCCTCTCTCTCAGAGAGATATCTGTACACTGACTGGTGTCTCTCAGTCCCTCTCTCTCAGGGAGATATCTGTACACTGAGTGGTGTCTCTCAGTCCCTCACTCTCAAGGAGATATCTGTACACTGAGTGGTGTCTCTCAGTCCCTGTCTCTCAGGGAGAAATATGTACACTGACTGGTGTCTCTCAGTCCCTCTCTCTCAGGGAGGTATCTGTACACTGACTGGTGTCTCTCAGTCCCTGTCTCTCAGGGAGATATCTGTACACTGAGTGGTGTCTCTCAGTCCCTCTCTCTCAGGGAGATATCTGAACACTGAGTGGTGTCTCTCAGTCCCTCTCTCTCAGGGAGATATATGTACACTGACTGGTGCCTCTCAGTCCCTCTCTCTCAGGGAGGTATCTGTACACTGAATGGTGTCTCTCAGTCCCTGTCACTCAGGGAGATATATGTACACTGACTGGTGTCTCTCAGTCCCTCTCTCTCAGGGAGGTATCTGTACACTGACTGGTGTCTCTCAGTACCTGACTCTCAGGGAGATATCTGTACACTGAGTGGTGTCTCTCAGTCCCTCTCTCTCAGGGAGATATCTGAACACTGAGTGGTGTATCTCAGTCCCTCTCTCTCAGGGAGATATATGTACACTGACTGGTGCCTCTCAGTCCCTCTCTCTCAGGGAGGTATCTGTACACTGAGTGGTGTCTCTCAGTCCCTGTCTCTCAGGGAGATATATGTACACTGACTGGTGTCTCTCAGTCCCTGTCTCTCAGGGAGATATCTGTACACTGAGTGGTGTCTCTCAGTCCCTCTCTCTCAGGGAGATATATGTACTCTGACTGGTGTCTCTCAGTCCCTCTCTCTCAGGGAGATATCTGTACACTGACTGGTGTCTCTCAGTCCCTCTCTCTCAGGGAGATATCTGTACACTGAGTGGTGTCTCTCAGTCCCTCTCTCTCAGGGAGGTATCTGTACACTGAGTGGTGTCTCTCAGTCCCTGTCTCTCAGGGAGATATATGTACACAGACTGGTGTCTCTCAGTCCCTGTCTCTCAGGCAGATATCTGTACACTGAGTGGTGTCTCTCAGTCCCTCTCTCTCAGGGAGATATCTGTACACTGACTGGTGTCTCACAGTCCCTCTCTCTCAGGGAGATATCTGTACACTGAGTGGTGTCTCTCAGTACCTCTCTCTCAGGGAGATATCTGTACACTGACTGGTGTCTCTCAGTCCCTCTCTCTCAGGGAGATATCTGTACACTGACTGGTGTCTCTCAGTCCCTGTCTCTCAGGGAGATATCTGTACACTGAGTGGTGTCTCTCAGTACCTCTCTCTCAGGGAGATATCTGTACACTGACTGGTGTCTCTCAGTCCCTGTCTCTCAGGGAGATATCTGTACACTGACTGGTGTCTCTCAGTCCCTGTCTGTCAGGGAGATATCTATACAATGAGTGGTGTCTCTCAGTCCCTCTCTCTCAGGGAGATATCTGTACACTGAGTGGTGTCTCTCAGTCCCTGTCTCTCAGGGAGATATCTGTACATGAGTGGTGTCTCTCAGTACCTCTCTCTCAGGGAGATATCTGTACACTGACTGGTGTCTCTCAGTCCCTGTCTCTCAAGGAGATATCTGTACACTGAGTGGTGTCTCTCAGTCCCTGTCTCTCAGGGAGATATATGTACACTGACTGGTGTCTCTCAGTCCCTCTCTCTCAGGGAGGTATCTGTAAACTGACTGGTGTCTCTCAGTCCCTGTCTCTCAGGGAGATATCTGTACACTGAGTGGTGTCTCTCAGTCCCTCTCTCTCAGGGAGATATCTGAACACTGAGTGGTGTCTCTCAGTCCCTGTCATTCAGGGAGATATCTGTACACTGAGTGGTGTCTCTCAGTCCCTCTCTCTCAGGGAGATATCTGAACACTGAGTGGTGTCTCTCAGTCCCTCTCTCTCAGGGAGATATATGTACACTGACTGGTGCCTCTCAGTCCCTCTCTCTCAGGGAGGTATCTGTACACTGAGTGGTGTCTCTCAGTCCCTGTCTCTCAGGGAGATATATGTACACTGACTGGTGTCTCTCAGTCCCTCTCTCTCAGGGAGATATCTGTACACTGACTGGTGTCTCTCAGTCCCTCTCTCTCAGGGAGATATCTGTGCACTGAGTGGTGTCTCACAGCCCCTGTCTCTCAGGGAGATATCTGTACACTGAGTGGTGTCTCTCAGTCCCTGTC
Organism: Heterodontus francisci; assembly: GCF_036365525.1. Taxonomy (NCBI): domain Eukaryota; kingdom Metazoa; phylum Chordata; class Chondrichthyes; order Heterodontiformes; family Heterodontidae; genus Heterodontus; species Heterodontus francisci. The sequence goes on from NC_090384.1 coordinate 2,277,111, forward strand.
TGTCAGGGAGATATCTATACACTGAGTGGTGTCTCTCAGTCCCTGTCTCTCAGGGAGATATCTGCACACTGACTGGTGTCTCACAGTCCCTCTCTCTCAGAGAGATATCTGTACACTGACTGGTGTCTCTCAGTCCCTCTCTCTCAGGGAGATATATGTACACTGACTGGTGTCTCTCAGTCCCTCTCTCTCAAGGAGATATCTGTGCACTGAGTGGTGTCTCTCAGTCCCTGTCTCTCAGGGAGATATATGTACACTGACTGGTGTCTCTCAGTCCCTCTCTCTCAGGGAGGAATCTGTACACTGACTGGTGTCTCTCAGTCCCTGTCTCTCAGGGAGATATCTGTACACTGAGTGGTGTCTCTCAGTCCCTCTCTCTCAGGGAGATATCTGTACACTGAGTGGTGTCTCTCAGTCCCTCTCTCTCAGGGAGATATATGTACACTGACTGGTGCCTCTCAGTCCCTCTCTCTCAGGGAGGTATCTGTACACTGAGTGGTGTCTCTCAGTCCCTGTCTCTCAGGGAGATATTTGTACACTGACTGGTGTCTCTCAGTCCCTCTCTCTCAGGGAGATATCTGTACACTGACTGGTGTCTCTCAGTCCCTCTCTCTCAGGGAGATATCTGTACACTGAGTGGTGTCTCACAGCCCCTGTCTCTCAGGGAGATATCTGTACACTGACTGGTGTCTCTCAGCCCCTGTCTGTCAGGGAGATATCTATACACGGAGTGGTGTCTCTCAGTCCCTCTCTCTCAGGCAGCTTTATGTGCACTGAGTGGTGTCTCACAGTCCCTCTCTCTCAGGGAGATATCTGTACACTGACTGGTGTCTCTCAGTCCCTGTCTCTCAGGGAGATATCTGTACACTGAGTGGTGTCTCTCAGTCCCTCTCTCTCAGGGAGATATCTGTACGCTGACTAGTGTCGCTCAGTCCCTCTCTCTCAGGGAGATATCTGTACACTGAGTGGTGTCTCTCAGTCCCTGTCTCTCAGGGAGATATCTGTACACTGACTGGTGTCTCTCAGTCCCTGTCTCTCAGGGAGATATATGTACACTGACAGGTGTCTCTCAGTCCCTCTCACAGGGGGTATCTGTTCACTGAGTGGTGTCTCTCAGTCCCTGTCTCTCAGGGAGATATATGTACACTGACTGGTGTCTCTCAGTCCTTGTCTCTCAGGGAGATATCTGTACACTGAGTGGTGTCTCTCAGTCCCTGTCTCTCAGGGAGCTTTATGTACACTGAGTGGTGTCTCTCAGGGAGATATCTGTACACTGACTGGTGTCTCTCAGTCCCTGTCTCTCAGGGAGCTTTATGTACACTGAGTGGTGTCTCTCAGTCCCTCTCTCTCAGGGAGATATCTGTACACTGACTGGTGTCTCTCAGTCCCGGTCTCTCAGGGAGATATCTGTACACTGAGTGGTGTCTCACAGTCCCTCTCTCTCAGGGAGATATCTGTACACTGACTGGTGTCTCTCAGTCCCTCTCTCTCAGGGAGATATCTGTACACTGACTGGTGTCTCTCAGTCCCTCTCTCTCAGGGAGATATATGTACACTGACTGGTGTCTCTCAGTCCCTCTCACTCAGGGAGGTATCTGTACACTGAGTGGTGTCTCTCAGTCCCTGTCTCTCAGGGAGATATATGTAAACTGACTGGTGTCTCTCAGTCCCTGTCTCTCAGGGAGATATCTGTACACTGAGTGGTGTCTCTCAGTCCCTCGCTCTCCGGGAGATATATGTACACTGACTGGTGTCTCTCAGTCCCTCTCTCTCAGGGAGGTATCTGTACACTGAGTCGTGTCTCTCATTCCCTGTCTCTCAGGGAGATATACGTACACTGACTGGTTTCTCTCAGTCCCTGTCTCTCAGGGAGATATCTGTACACTGAGTGGTGTCTCTCAGTCCCTCTCTCTCAGGGAGATATCTGTACACTGACTGGTGTCTCACAGTCCCTCTCTCTCAGAGAGATATCTGTACACTGACTGGTGTCTCTCAGTCCCTCTCTCTCAGGGAGATATCTGTACACTGAGTGGTGTCTCTTAGTCCCTCTCTCTCAGGGAGATATCTGTACACTGACTGGTGTCTCTCAGTCCCTGTCTCTCAGGGAGATATATGTACACTGACTGGTGTCTCTCAGTCCCTCTCTCTCATGGAGGTATCTTTACACTGACTGGTGTCTCTCAGGCCCTGTCTCTCAGGGAGATATCTGTACACTGAGTGGTGTCTCTCAGTCCCTCTCTCTCAGGGAGATATCTGAACACTGAGTGGTGTCTCTCAGTCCCTCTCTCTCAGGGACATATATGTACACTGACTGGTGTCTCTCAGTCCCTCTCTCTCAGGGAGATATCTGTACACTGACTGGTGTCTCTCAGTTCCTCTCTCTCAGGGAGATATCGGTACACTGAGTGGTGTCTCTCAGTCCCTGTCTCTCAGGGAGATATCTGTACACTGACTGGTGCCTCTCAGTACCTCTCTCTCAGGGAGGTATCTGTACACTGAGTGGTGTCTCTCAGTCCCTGTCTCTCAGGGAGATATTTGTGCACTGACTGTTGTCTCTCAGTCCCTCTCTCTCAGGGAGATATCTGTACACTGACTGGTGTCTCTCAGTCCCTGTCTCTCAGGCAGCTTTATGTACACTGAGTGGTGTCTCACAGTCCCTCTCTCTCAGGGAGATATCTGTACACTGACTGGTGTCTCTCAGTCCCTGTCTCTCAGGGAGATATCTGTACACTGAGTGGTGTCTCTCAGTCCCTCTCTCTCAGGGAGATATCTGTACACTGACTGGTGTCTCTCAGTCACTGTCTCTCAGGGAGATATCTATACACTGAGTGGTGTCTCTCAGTCCCTGTCTCTCAGGGAGATATCTGTACACTGACTGGTGTCTCTCAGTGCCTCTCTCTCAGGGAGATATCTGTACGCTGACTAGTGTCTCTCAGTCCCTCTCTCTCAGGGAGATATCTGTACACTGAGTGGTGTCTCTCAGTCCCTCTCTCTCAGGGAGATATCTGTACACTGACTGGTGTCTCTCAGTCCCTGTCTCTCAGGGAGATATCTGTACACTGAGTGGTGTCTCTCAGTCCCTCTCTCTCAGGGAGATATCTGTACACTGACTGGTGTCTCTCAGTCACTGTCTCTCAGGGAGATATCTATACACTGAGTGGTGTCTCTCAGTCCCTGTCTCTCAGGGAGATATCTGTACACTGAATGGTGTCTCTCAGTCCCTCTCTCTCAGGGAGATATCTGTACGCTGACTAGTGTCTCTCAGTCCCTCTCTCTCAGGGAGATATCTGTACACTGAGTGGTGTCTCTCAGTCCCTCTCTCTCAGGGAGATATCTGTACACTGACTGGTGTCTCTCAGTCCCTCTCTCTCTGGGAGATATCTGTACACTGAATGGTGTCTCTCAGTCCCTGTCTCTCAGGGAGATATCTGTACACTGAGTGGTGTCTCTCAGTCCCTCTCTCTCAGGGAGATATCTGTACACTGACTGGTGTCTCTCAGTCCCTATCTCTCAGGGAGATATCTGTACACTGAGTGGTGTCTCTCAGTCCCTCTCTCTCAGGGAGATATCTGAACACTGAGTGGTGTCTCTCAGTCCCTCTCTCCCAGGGAGATATATGTACACTGACTGGTGCCTCTCAGTCCCTCTCTCACAGGGAGGTATCTGTACACTGAGTGGTGTCTCTCAGTCCCTGTCTCTCAGGGAGATATATGTACACTGACTGGTGTCTCTCAGTCCCTCTCTCTCAGGGAGATATCTGTACACTGACTGGTGTCTCTCAGTCCCTCTCTCTCAGGGAGATATCTGTACACTGAGTGGTGTCTCACAGCCCCTGTCTCTCAGGGAGATATCTGTACACTGACTGGTGTCTCTCAGTCGCTGTCTGTCAGGGAGATATCTATACACTGAGTGGTGTCTCTCAGTCCCTCTCTCTCCGGGAGATATATGTACACTGACTGGTGTCTCTCAGTCCCTGTCTCTCAGGGAGATATCTGTACACTGAGTGGTGTCTCACAGTCCCTCTCTCTCAGGGAGATATCTGTACACTGACTGGTGTCTCTCAGTCCCTGTCTCTCAGGGAGATATCTGTACACTGAGTGGTGTCTCTCAGTCCCGGTCTCTCAGGGAGATATCTGTACACTGACTGGTGTCTCTCAGTCCCTCTCTCTCAGGGAGAAATATGTACACTGACTGGTGTCTCTCAGTCCCTCTCACTCAGGGAGGTATCTGTACACTGAGTGGTGTCTCTCAGTCCCTGTCTCTCAGGGAGATATATGTACACTGACTGGTGTATCTCAGTCCCTGTCTCTCAGGGAGATATCTGTACACTGAGTGGTGTCTCTCAGTCCCTCTCTCCAAGGAGATATATGTACACTGACTGGTGTCTCTCAGTCCCTCTCTCTCAGGGAGGTATCTGTACACTGAGTGGTGTCTCTCATTCCCTGTCTCTCAGGGAGATATACGTACACTGACTGGTGTCTCTCAGTCCCTGTCTCTCAGGAAGATATATGTACACTGAGTGGTGTCTCTCAGTCCCTCTCTCTCAGGGAGATAGCTGTACACTGACTGGTGTCTCACAGTCCCTCTCTTTCAGAGAGATATCTGTACACTGACTGGTGTCTCTCAGTCCCTCTCTCTCAGGGAGATATCTGTACACTGAGTGGTGTCTCTTAGTCCCTCTCTCTCAGGGAGATATCTGTACACTGACTGGTGTCTCTCAGTCCCTGTCTCTCAGGGAGATATATGTACACTGACTGGTGTCTCTCAGTCCCTCTCTCTCATGGAGGTATCTGTACACTGACTGGTGTCTCTCAGTCCCTGTCTCTCAGGGAGATATCTGTACACTGAGTGGTGTCTCTCAGTCCCTCTCTCTCAGGGAGATATCTGAACACTGAGTGGTGTCTCTCAGTCCCTCTCTCTCAGGGACATATATGTACACTGACTGGTGTCTCTCAGTCCCTCTCTCTCAGGGAGATATCTGTACACTGACTGGTGTCTCTCAGTTCCTCTCTCTCAGGGAGATATCGGTACACTGAGTGGTGTCTCTCAGTCCCTGTCTCTCAGGGAGATATCTGTACACTGACTGGTGCCTCTCAGTCCCTCTCTCTCAGGGAGGTATCTGTACACTGAGTGGTGTCTCTCAGTCCCTGTCTCTCAGGGAGATATTTGTACACTGACTGTTGTCTCTCAGTCCCTCTCTCTCAGGGAGATATCTGTACACTGACTGGTGTCTCTCAGTCCCTGTCTCTCAGGCAGCTTTATGTACACTGAGTGGTGTCTCACAGTCCCTCTCTCTCAGGGAGATATCTGTACACTGACTGGTGTCTCTCAGTCCCTGTCTCTCAGGGAGATATCTGTACACTGAGTGGTGTCTCTCAGTCCCTCTCTCTCAGGGAGATATCTGTACACTGACTGGTGTCTCTCAGTCACTGTCTCTCAGGGAGATATCTATACACTGAGTGGTGTCTCTCAGTCCCTGTCTCTCAGGGAGATATCTGTACACTGACTGGTGTCTCTCAGTCCCTCTCTCTCAGGGAGATATCTGTACGCTGACTAGTGTCTCTCAGTCCCTCTCTCTCAGGGAGATATCTGTACACTGACTGGTGTCTCTCAGTCCCTGTCTCTCAGGGAGATATCTGTACACTGAGTGGTGTCTCTCAGTCCCTCTCTCTCAGGGAGATATATGTACACTGACTGGTGTCTCTCAGTCCCTCTCACTCAGGGAGGTATCTGTACACTGAGTGGTGTCTCTCAGTCCCTGTCTCTCAGGGAGATATATGTACACTGACTGGTGTCTCTCAGTCCCTGTCTCTCAGGGAGATATCTGTACACTGAGTGGTGTCTCTCAAACCCTCTCTCTCAGGGAGATATATGTACACTGACTGGTGTCTCTCAGTCCCTCTCTCTCAGGGAGGTATCTGTACACTGACTGGTGTCTCTCATTCCCTGTCTCTCAGGGAGATATACGTACACTGACTGGTGTCTCTCAGTCCCTGTCTCTCAGGGAGATATCTGTACACTGAGTGGTGTCTCTCAGTCCCTCTCTCTCAGGGAGATATCTGTACACTGACTGGTGTCTCACAGTCCCTCTCTCTCAGAGAGATATCTGTACACTGACTGGTGTCTCTCAGTCCCTCTCTCTCAGGGAGATATCTGTACACTGAGTGGTGTCTCTTAGTCCCTCTCTCTCAGGGAGATATCTGTACACTGACTGGTGTCTCTCAGTCCCTGTCTCTCAGGGAGATATATGTACACTGATTGGTGTCTCTCAGTCCCTCTCTCTCATGGAGGTATCTGTACACTGACTGGTGTCTCTCAGTCCCTGTCTCTCAGGGAGATATCTGTACACTGAGTGGTGTCTCTCAGTCCCTCTCTCTCAGGGAGATATCTGAACACTGAGTGGTGTCTCTCAGTCCCTCTCTCTCAGGGACATATATGTACACTGACTGGTGTCTCTCAGTCCCTCTCTCTCAGGGAGATATCTGTACACTGACTGGTGTCTCTCAGTTCCTCTCTCTCAGGGAGATATCGGTACACTGAGTGTTGTCTCTAAGTCCCTGTCTCTCAGGGAGATATCTGTACACTGACTGTTGCCTCTCAGTCCCTCTCTCTCAGGGAGGTATCTGTACACTGAGTGGTGTCTCTCAGTCCCTGTCTCTCAGGGAGATATTTGTACACTGACTGTTGTCTCTCAGTCCCTCTCTCTCAGGGAGATATCTGTACACTGACTGGTGTCTCTCAGTCCCTGTCTCTCAGGCAGCTTTATGTACACTGAGTGGTGTCTCACAGTCCCTCTCTCTCAGGGAGATATCTGTACACTGACTGGTGTCTCTTAGTCCCTGTCTCTCAGGGAGATATCTGTACACTGAGTGGTTTCTCTCAGTCCCTCTCTCTCAGGGAGATATCTGTACACTGACTGGTGTCTCTCAGTCACTGTCTCTCAGGGAGATATCTATACACTGAGTGGTGTCTCTCAGTCCCTGTCTCTCAGCGAGATATCTGTACACTGACTGGTGTCTCTCAGTCACTCTCTCTCAGGGAGATATCTGTACGCTGACTAGTGTCTCTCAGTCCCTCTCTCTCAGGGAGATATCTGTACACTGAGTGGTGTCTCTCAGTCCCTCTCTCTCAGGGAGATATCTGTACACTGACTGGTGTCTCTCAGTCCCTGTCTCTCAGGGAGATATATGTACACTGACTGGTGTCTCTCAGTCCCTCTCACAGGGATGTATCTGTGCACTGAGTGGTGTCTCTCAGTCCCTGTCTCTCAGGGAGATATATGTACATTGACTGGTGTCTCTCAGTCCTTGTCTCTCAGGGAGATATCTGTACACTGAGTGGTGTCTCTCAGTCCCTGTCTCTCAGGGAGCTTTATGTACACTGAGTGGTGTCTCTCAGGGAGATATCTGTACACTGACTGGTGTCTCTCAGTCCCTGTCTCTCAGGGAGCTTTATGTACACTGAGTGGTGTCTCTCAGTCCCTCTCTCTCAGGGAGATATCTGTACACTGAATGGTGTCTCTCAGTCCCTGTCTCTCAGGGAGATATCTGTACACTGAGTGGTGTCTCTCAGTCCCTCTCTCTCAGGGAGATATCTGTACACTGACTGGTGTCTCTCAGTCCCTGTCTCTCAGGGAGATATCTGTACACTGAGTGGTGTCTCTCAGTCCCTCTCTCTCAAGGAGATATCTGTACACTGAGTGGTGTCTCTCAGTCCCTGTCTCTCAGGGAGATATATGTACACTGACTGGTGTCTCTCAGTCGTTCTCTCTCAGGGAGGTATCTGTACACTGAATGGTGTCTCTCTGTCCCTGTCTCTCAGGGAGATATCTGTACACTGAGTGGTGTCTCTCAGTCCCTCTCTCTCAGGGAGATATCTGAGCACTGAGTGGTGTCTCTCAGTCCCTCTCTCCCAGGGAGATATATGTACACTTACTGGTGCCTCTCAGTCCCTCTCTCTCAGGGAGGTATCTGTACAATGAGTGGTGTCTCTCAGTCCCTGTCTCTCAGGGAGATATATGTACACTGACTGGTGTCTCTCGGTCCCTCTCTCTCAGGGAGATATCTGTACACTGAGTGGTGTCTCACAGCCCCTGTCTCTCAGGGAGATATCCGTACACTGACTGGTGTCTCTCAGTCGCTGTCTGTCAGGGAGATATCTATACACTGAGTGGTGTCTCTCAGTCCCTCTCTCTCAGGGAGATATCTGTACACTGACTGGTGTCTCTCAGTCCCTGTCTCACAGGGAGATATCTGTACACTGACTGGTGTCTCTCAGTCCCTCTCTCTCAGGGAGATATCTGTACACTGACTGGTGTCTCTCAGTCCCTGTCTCTCAGGGAGATATCTGTACACTGAGTGGTGTCTCTCATTCCCTCTCTCTCAGGGAGATATCTGTACACTGACTGGTGTCTCTCAGTCCCTGTCTCTCAGGGAGATATCTGTACACTGAGTGGTGTCTCACAGTCCCTCTCTCTCAGGGAGATATCTGTACACTGACTGGTGTCTCTCAGTCCCTCTCTCTCAGGGAGATATCTGTACACTGACTGGTGTCTCTCAGTCCCTCTCTCTCAGGGAGATATATGTACACTGACTGGTGTCTCTCAGTCCCTCTCACTCAGGGAGGTATCTGTACACTGAGTGGTGTCTCTCAGTCCCTGTCTCTCAGGGAGATATATGTACACTGACTGGTGTCTCTCAGTCCCTGTCTCTCAGGGGGATATCTGTACACTGAGTGGTATCTCTCAGTCCCTCTCTCTCAGGGAGATATATGTACACTGACTGGTGTCTCTCAGTCCCTCTTTCTCAGGGAGGTATCTGTACACTGAGTGGTGTCTCTCATTCCCTGTCTCTCAGGGAGATATACGTACACTGACTGGTGTCTCTCAGTCCCTGTCTCTCAGGGAGATATCTGTACACTGAGTGGTGTCTCTCAGTCCCTCTCTCTCAGGGAGATATCTGTACACTGACTGGTGTCTCACAGTCCCTCTCTCTCAGAGAGATATCTGTACACTGACTGGTGTCTCTCAGTCCCTGCCTCTCAGGGAGATATCTGTACAGTGAGTGGTGTCTCTCAGTCCCTCTCTCTCAGGGAGATATATGTACACTGACTGGTGTCTCTCAGTCCCTCTCTCTCAGGGAGATATCTGTACACTGAGTGGTGTCTCACAGCCCCTGTCTCTCAGGGAGATATCTGTACACTGACTGGTGTCTCTCAGTCGCTGTCTGTCAGGGAGATATCTATACACTGAGTGGTGTCTCTCAGTCCCTCTCTCTCAGGGAGATATCTGTACACTGACTGGTGTCTCTCAGTCCCTGTCTCACAGGGAGATATCTGTACACTGACTGGTGTCTCTCAGTCCCTCTCTCTCAGGGAGATATCTGTACACTGACTGGTGTCTCTCAGTCCCTGTCTCTCAGGGAGATATCTGTACACTGAGTGGTGTCTCTCAGTCCCTCTCTCTCAGGGAGATATCTGTACACTGACTGGTGTCTCTCAGTCCCTGTCTCTCAGGGAGATATCTGTACACTGAGTGGTGTCTCACAGTCCCTCTCTCTCAGGGAGATATCTGTACACTGACTGGTGTCTCTCAGTCCCTCTCTCTCAGGGAGATATCTGTACACTGACTGGTGTCTCTCAGTCCCTCTCTCTCAGGGAGATATATGTACACTGACTGGTGTCTCTCAGTCCCTCTCACTCAGGGAGGTATCTGTAGACTGAGTGGTGTCTCTCAGTCCCTGTCTCTCAGGGAGATATATGTACACTGACTGGTGTCTCTCAGTCCCTGTCTCTCAGGGAGATATCTGTACACTGAGTGGTGTCTCTCAGTCCCTCTCTCTCAGGGAGATATATGTACACTGACTGGTGTCTCTCAGTCCCTCTCTCTCAGGGAGGTATCTGTACACTGAGTGGTGTCTCTCATTCCCTGTCTCTCAGGGAGATATACGTATACTGACTGGTGTCTCTCAGTCCCTGTCTCTCAGGGAGATATCTGTACACTGAGTGGTGTCTCTCAGTCCCTCTCTCTCAGGGAGATATCTGTACACTGACTGGTGTCTCACAGTTTCTCTCTCTCAGAGAGATATCTGTACACTGACTGGTGTCTCTCAGTCCCTGTCTCTCAGGGAGATATCTGTACACTGAGTGGTGTCTCTCAGTCCCTCTCTCTCAGGGAGATATATGTACACTGACTGGTGTCTCTCAGTCCCTCTCTCTCTGGGAGGTATTTGTACACTGAGTGGTGTCTCTCATTCCCTGTCTCTCAGGGAGATATACGTACACTGACTGGTGTCTCTCAGTCCCTGTCTCTCAGGGAGATATCTGTACACTGAGTGGTGTCTCTCAGTCCCTCTCTCTCAGGGAGATATCTGTACACTGACTGGTGTCTCACAGTCCCTCTCTCTCAGAGAGATATCTGTACACTGACTGGTGTCTCTTAGTCCCTCTCTCTCAGGGAGATATCTGTACACTGAGTGGTGTCTCTCAGTCCCTGTCTCTCAGGGAGATATATGTACACTGACTGGTGTCTCTCAGTCCCTCTCTCTCAGGGAGGTATCTGTACACTGACTGGTGTCTCTCAGTCCCTGTCTCTCAGGGAGATATCTGTACACTGAGTGGTGTCTCTCAGTCCCTCTCTCTCAGGGAGATATCTGAACACTGAGTGGTGTCTCTCAGTCCCTCTCTCTCAGGGACATATATGTACACTGACTGGTGCCTCTCAGTCCCTCTCTCTCAGGGAGGTATCTGTACACTGAGTGGTGTCTCTCAGTCCCTGTCTCTCAGGGAGATATTTGTACACTGACTGTTGTCTCTCAGTCACTCTCTCACAGGGAGATATCTGTACACTGACTGGTGTCTCTCAGTCCCTCGCTCTCAGGGAGATATCTGTACACTGAGTGGTGTCTCTCAGTCCCTCTCTCTCAGGGAGATATCTGTACAATGACTGGTGTCTCTCAGTCACTGTCTCTCAGGGAGATATCTATACACTGAGTGGTGTCTCTCAGTCCCTGTCTCTCAGGGAGATATCTGTACACTGACTGGTGTCTCTCAGTCCCTCTCTCTCAGGGAGATATTTGTACGCTGACTAGTGTCTCTCAGTCCCTCTCTCTCAGGGAGATATCTGTACACTGAGTGGTGTCTCTCAGTCCCTCTCTCTCAGGGAGATATCTGTACACTGACTGGTGTCTCTCAGTCCCTGTCTCTCAGGGAGATATATGTACACTGACTGGTGTCTCTCAGTCCCTCTCACAGGGAGGTATCTGTGCACTGAGTGGTGTCTCTCAGTCCCTGTCTCTCAGGGAGATATATGTACACTGACTGGTGTCTCTCAGTCCTTGTCTCTCAGGGAGATATCTGTACACTGAGTGGTGTCTCTCAGTCCCTGTCTCTCAGGGAGCTTTATGTACACTGAGTGGTGTCTCTCAGGGAGATATCTGTACACTGACTGGTGTCTCTCAGTCCCTGTCTCTCAGGGAGCTTTATGTACACTGAGTGGTGTCTCTCAGTCCCTCTCTCTCAGGGAGATATCTGTACACTGACTGGTGTCTCTCAGTCCTGCCTCTCAGGGAGATATCTGTACACTGAGTGGTGTCTCTCAGTCCCTCTCTCTCAGGGAGATATCTGTACACTGACTGGTGTCTCTCAGTCCCTGTCTCTCAGGGAGATATCTGTACACTGAGTGGTGTCTCTCAGTCCCTCTCTCTCAAGGAGATATCTGTACACTGAGTGGTGTCTCTCAGTCCCTGTCTCTCAGGGAGATATATGTACACTGACTGGTGTCTCTCAGTCGTTCTCTCTCAGGGAGGTATCTGTACACTGACTGGTGTCTCTCAGTCCCTGTCTCTCAGGGAGATATCTGTACACTGAGTGGTGTCTCTCAGTCCCTCTCTCTCAGGGAGATATCTGAACACTGAGTGGTGTCTCTCAGTCCCTCTCTCCCAGGGAGATATATGTACATTGACTGGTGCCTCTCAGTCCCTCTCACTCAGCGACGTATCTGTACACTGAGTGGTGTCTCTCAGTCCCTGTCTCTCAGGGAGATATCTGTACACTGAGTGGTGTCTCACAGCCCCTGTCTCTCAGGGAGATATCTGTACACTGACTGGTGTCTCTCAGACGCTGTCTGTCAGGGAGATATCTATACACTGAGTGGTGTCTCTCAGTCCCTCTCTCTCAGGGAGATATCTGTACACTGACTGGTGTCTCTCAGTCCCTGTCTCTCAGGGAGATATCTGTACACTGAGTGGTGTCTCTCAGTCCCTCTCTCTCAGGGAGATATATGTACACTGACTGGTGTCTCTCAGTCCCTCTCTCTCAGGGAGGTATCTGTACACTGAGTGGTGTCTCTCATTCCCTGTCTCTCAGGGAGATATACGTACACTGACTGGTGTCTCTCAGTCCCTGTCTCTCAGGGAGATATCTGTACACTGAGTGGTGTCTCTCAGTCCCTCTCTCTCAGGGAGATATCTGTACACTGACTGGTGTCTCACAGTCTCTCTCTCTCAGAGAGATATCTGTACACGGACTGGTGTCTCTCAGTCCCTGTCTCTCAGGGAGATATCTGTACACTGAGTGGTGTCTCTCAGTCCCTCTCTCTCAGGGAGATATATGTACACTGACTGGTGTCTCTCAGTCCCTCTCTCTCTGGGAGGTATTTGTACACTGAGTGGTGTCTCTCATTCCCTGTCTCTCAGGGAGATATACGTACACTGACTGGTGTCTCTCAGTCCCTGTCTCTCAGGGAGATATCTGTACACTGAGTGGTGTCTCTCAGTCCCTCTCTCTCAGGGAGATATCTGTACACTGACTGGTGTCTCACAGTCCCTCTCTCTCAGAGAGATATCTGTACACTGACTGGTGTCTCTTAGTCCCTCTCTCTCAGGGAGATATCTGTACACTGAGTGGTGTCTCTCAGTCCCTGTCTCTCAGGGAGATATATGTACACTGACTGGTGTCTCTCAGTCCCTCTCTCTCAGGGAGGTATCTGTACACTGACTGGTGTCTCTCAGTCCCTGTCTCTCAGGGAGATATCTGTACACTGAGTGGTGTCTCTCAGTCCCTCTCTCTCAGGGAGATATCTGTACACTGAGTGGTTTCTCTCAGTCCCTCTCTCTCAGGGAGATATCTGTACACTGACTGGTGTCTCTCAGTCACTGTCTCTCAGGGAGATATCTATACACTGAGTGGTGTCTCTCAGTCCCTGTCTCTCAGCGAGATATCTGTACACTGACTGGTGTCTCTCAGTCACTCTCTCTCAGGGAGATATCTGTACGCTGACTAGTGTCTCTCAGTCCCTCTCTCTCAGGGAGATATCTGTACACTGAGTGGTGTCTCTCAGTCCCTCTCTCTCAGGGAGATATCTGTACACTGACTGGTGTCTCTCAGTCCCTGTCTCTCAGGGAGATATATGTACACTGACTGGTGTCTCTCAGTCCCTCTCACAGGGAGGTATCTGTGCACTGAGTGGTGTCTCTCAGTCCCTGTCTCTCAGGGAGATATATGTACATTGACTGGTGTCTCTCAGTCCTTGTCTCTCAGGGAGATATCTGTACACTGAGTGGTGTCTCTCAGTCCCTGTCTCTCAGGGAGCTTTATGTACACTGAGTGGTGTCTCTCAGGGAGATATCTGTACACTGACTGGTGTCTCTCAGTCCCTGTCTCTCAGGGAGCTTTATGTACACTGAGTGGTGTCTCTCAGTCCCTCTCTCTCAGGGAGATATCTGTACACTGAATGGTGTCTCTCAGTCCCTGTCTCTCAGGGAGATATCTGTACACTGAGTGGTGTCTCTCAGTCCCTCTCTCTCAGGGAGATATCTGTACACTGACTGGTGTCTCTCAGTCCCTGTCTCTCAGGGAGATATCTGTACACTGAGTGGTGTCTCTCAGTCCCTCTCTCTCAAGGAGATATCTGTACACTGAGTGGTGTCTCTCAGTCCCTGTCTCTCAGGGAGATATATGTACACTGACTGGTGTCTCTCAGTCGTTCTCTCTCAGGGAGGTATCTGTACACTGAATGGTGTCTCTCTGTCCCTGTCTCTCAGGGAGATATCTGTACACTGAGTGGTGTCTCTCAGTCCCTCTCTCTCAGGGAGATATCTGAACACAGAGTGGTGTCTCTCAGTCCCTCTCTCCCAGGGAGATATATGTACACTTACTGGTGCCTCTCAGTCCCTCTCTCTCAGGGAGGTATCTGTACAATGAGTGGTGTCTCTCAGTCCCTGTCTCTCAGGGAGATATATGTACACTGACTGGTGTCTCTCAGTCCCTCTCTCTCAGGGAGATATCTGTACACTGAGTGGTGTCTCACAGCCCCTGTCTCTCAGGGAGATATCCGTACACTGACTGGTGTCTCTCAGTCGCTGTCTGTCAGGGAGATATCTATACACTGAGTGGTGTCTCTCAGTCCCTCTCTCTCAGGGAGATATCTGTACACTGACTGGTGTCTCTCAGTCCCTGTCTCACAGGGAGATATCTGTACACTGACTGGTGTCTCTCAGTCCCTCTCTCTCAGGGAGATATCTGTACACTGACTGGTGTCTCTCAGTCCCTGTCTCTCAGGGAGATATCTGTACACTGAGTGGTGTCTCTCATTCCCTCTCTCTCAGGGAGATATCTGTACACTGACTGGTGTCTCTCAGTCCCTGTCTCTCAGGGAGATATCTGTACACTGAGTGGTGTCTCACAGTCCCTCTCTCTCAGGGAGATATCTGTACACTGACTGGTGTCTCTCAGTCCCTCTCTCTCAGGGAGATATCTGTACACTGACTGGTGTCTCTCAGTCCCTCTCTCTCAGGGAGATATATGTACACTGACTGGTGTCTCTCAGTCCCTCTCACTCAGGGAGGTATCTGTACACTGAGTGGTGTCTCTCAGTCCCTGTCTCTCAGGGAGATATATGTACACTGACTGGTGTCTCTCAGTCCCTGTCTCTCAGGGGGATATCTGTACACTGAGTGGTATCTCTCAGTCCCTCTCTCTCAGGGAGATATATGTACACTGACTGGTGTCTCTCAGTCCCTCTTTCTCAGGGAGGTATCTGTACACTGAGTGGTGTCTCTCATTCCCTGTCTCTCAGGGAGATATACGTACACTGACTGGTGTCTCTCAGTCCCTGTCTCTCAGGGAGATATCTGTACACTGAGTGGTGTCTCTCAGTCCCTCTCTCTCAGGGAGATATCTGTACACTGACTGGTGTCTCACAGTCCCTCTCTCTCAGAGAGATATCTGTACACTGACTGGTGTCTCTCAGTCCCTGCCTCTCAGGGAGATATCTGTACAGTGAGTGGTGTCTCTCAGTCCCTCTCTCTCAGGGAGATATATGTACACTGACTGGTGTCTCTCAGTCCCTCTCTCTCAGGGAGATATCTGTACACTGAGTGGTGTCTCACAGCCCCTGTCTCTCAGGGAGATATCTGTACACTGACTGGTGTCTCTCAGTCGCTGTCTGTCAGGGAGATATCTATACACTGAGTGGTGTCTCTCAGTCCCTCTCTCTCAGGGAGATATCTGTACACTGACTGGTGTCTCTCAGTCCCTGTCTCACAGGGAGATATCTGTACACTGACTGGTGTCTCTCAGTCCCTCTCTCTCAGGGAGATATCTGTACACTGACTGGTGTCTCTCAGTCCCTGTCTCTCAGGGAGATATCTGTACACTGAGTGGTGTCTCTCAGTCCCTCTCTCTCAGGGAGATATCTGTACACTGACTGGTGTCTCTCAGTCCCTGTCTCTCAGGGAGATATCTGTACACTGAGTGGTGTCTCACAGTCCCTCTCTCTCAGGGAGATATCTGTACACTGACTGGTGTCTCTCAGTCCCTCTCTCTCAGGGAGATATCTGTACACTGACTGGTGTCTCTCAGTCCCTCTCTCTCAGGGAGATATATGTACACTGACTGGTGTCTCTCAGTCCCTCTCACTCAGGGAGGTATCTGTAGACTGAGTGGTGTCTCTCAGTCCCTGTCTCTCAGGGAGATATATGTACACTGACTGGTGTCTCTCAGTCCCTGTCTCTCAGGGAGATATCTGTACACTGAGTGGTGTCTCTCAGTCCCTCTCTCTCAGGGAGATATATGTACACTGACTGGTGTCTCTCAGTCCCTCTCTCTCAGGGAGGTATCTGTACACTGAGTGGTGTCTCTCATTCCCTGTCTCTCAGGGAGATATACGTACACTGACTGGTGTCTCTCAGTCCCTGTCTCTCAGGGAGATATCTGTACACTGAGTGGTGTCTCTCAGTCCCTCTCTCTCAGGGAGATATCTGTACACTGACTGGTGTCTCACAGTTTCTCTCTCTCAGAGAGATATCTGTACACTGACTGGTGTCTCTCAGTCCCTGTCTCTCAGGGAGATATCTGTACACTGAGTGGTGTCTCTCAGTCCCTCTCTCTCAGGGAGATATATGTACACTGACTGGTGTCTCTCAGTCCCTCTCTCTCTGGGAGGTATTTGTACACTGAGTGGTGTCTCTCATTCCCTGTCTCTCAGGGAGATATACGTACACTGACTGGTGTCTCTCAGTCCCTGTCTCTCAGGGAGATATCTGTACACTGAGTGGTGTCTCTCAGTCCCTCTCTCTCAGGGAGATATCTGTACACTGACTGGTGTCTCACAGTCCCTCTCTCTCAGAGAGATATCTGTACACTGACTGGTGTCTCTTAGTCCCTCTCTCTCAGGGAGATATCTGTACACTGAGTGGTGTCTCTCAGTCCCTGTCTCTCAGGGAGATATATGTACACTGACTGGTGTCTCTCAGTCCCTCTCTCTCAGGGAGGTATCTGTACACTGACTGGTGTCTCTCAGTCCCTGTCTCTCAGGGAGATATCTGTACACTGAGTGGTGTCTCTCAGTCCCTCTCTCTCAGGGAGATATCTGAACACTGAGTGGTGTCTCTCAGTCCCTCTCTCTCAGGGACATATATGTACACTGACTGGTGCCTCTCAGTCCCTCTCTCTCAGGGAGGTATCTGTACACTGAGTGGTGTCTCTCAGTCCCTGTCTCTCAGGGAGATATTTGTACACTGACTGTTGTCTCTCAGTCACTCTCTCACAGGGAGATATCTGTACACTGACTGGTGTCTCTCAGTCCCTCGCTCTCAGGGAGATATCTGTACACTGAGTGGTGTCTCTCAGTCCCTCTCTCTCAGGGAGATATCTGTACAATGACTGGTGTCTCTCAGTCACTGTCTCTCAGGGAGATATCTATACACTGAGTGGTGTCTCTCAGTCCCTGTCTCTCAGGGAGATATCTGTACACTGACTGGGTTCTCTCAGTCCCTCTCTCTCAGGGAGATATTTGTACGCTGACTAGTGTCTCTCAGTCCCTCTCTCTCAGGGAGATATCTGTACACTGAGTGGTGTCTCTCAGTCCCTCTCTCTCAGGGAGATATCTGTACACTGACTGGTGTCTCTCAGTCCCTGTCTCTCAGGGAGATATATGTACACTGACTGGTGTCTCTCAGTCCCTCTCACAGGGAGGTATCTGTGCACTGAGTGGTGTCTCTCAGTCCCTGTCTCTCAGGGAGATATATGTACACTGACTGGTGTCTCTCAGTCCTTGTCTCTCAGGGAGATATCTGTACACTGAGTGGTGTCTCTCAGTCCCTGTCTCTCAGGGAGCTTTATGTACACTGAGTGGTGTCTCTCAGGGAGATATCTGTACACTGACTGGTGTCTCTCAGTCCCTGTCTCTCAGGGAGCTTTATGTACACTGAGTGGTGTCTCTCAGTCCCTCTCTCTCAGGGAGATATCTGTACACTGACTGGTGTCTCTCAGTCCTGCCTCTCAGGGAGATATCTGTACACTGAGTGGTGTCTCTCAGTCCCTCTCTCTCAGGGAGATATCTGTACACTGACTGGTGTCTCTCAGTCCCTGTCTCTCAGGGAGATATCTGTACACTGAGTGGTGTCTCTCAGTCCCTCTCTCTCAAGGAGATATCTGTACACTGAGTGGTGTCTCTCAGTCCCTGTCTCTCAGGGAGATATATGTACACTGACTGGTGTCTCTCAGTCGTTCTCTCTCAGGGAGGTATCTGTACACTGACTGGTGTCTCTCAGTCCCTGTCTCTCAGGGAGATATCTGTACACTGAGTGGTGTCTCTCAGTCCCTCTCTCTCAGGGAGATATCTGAGCACTGAGTGGTGTCTCTCAGTCCCTCTCTCCCAGGGAGATATATGTACATTGACTGGTGCCTCTCAGTCCCTCTCACTCAGGGACGTATCTGTACACTGAGTGGTGTCTCTCAGTCCCTGTCTCTCAGGGAGATATCTGTACACTGAGTGGTGTCTCACAGCCCCTGTCTCTCAGGGAGATATCTGTACACTGACTGGTGTCTCTCAGACGCTGTCTGTCAGGGAGATATCTATACACTGAGTGGTGTCTCTCAGTCCCTCTCTCTCAGGGAGATATCTGTACACTGACTGGTGTCTCTCAGTCCCTGTCTCTCAGGGAGATATCTGTACACTGAGTGGTGTCTCTCAGTCCCTCTCTCTCAGGGAGATATATGTACACTGACTGGTGTCTCTCAGTCCCTCTCTCTCAGGGAGGTATCTGTACACTGAGTGGTGTCTCTCATTCCCTGTCTCTCAGGGAGATATACGTACACTGACTGGTGTCTCTCAGTCCCTGTCTCTCAGGGAGATATCTGTACACTGAGTGGTGTCTCTCAGTCCCTCTCTCTCAGGGAGATATCTGTACACTGACTGGTGTCTCACAGTCTCTCTCTCTCAGAGAGATATCTGTACACGGACTGGTGTCTCTCAGTCCCTGTCTCTCAGGGAGATATCTGTACACTGAGTGGTGTCTCTCAGTCCCTCTCTCTCAGGGAGATATATGTACACTGACTGGTGTCTCTCAGTCCCTCTCTCTCTGGGAGGTATTTGTACACTGAGTGGTGTCTCTCATTCCCTGTCTCTCAGGGAGATATACGTACACTGACTGGTGTCTCTCAGTCCCTGTCTCTCAGGGAGATATCTGTACACTGAGTGGTGTCTCTCAGTCCCTCTCTCTCAGGGAGATATCTGTACACTGACTGGTGTCTCACAGTCCCTCTCTCTCAGAGAGATATCTGTACACTGACTGGTGTCTCTTAGTCCCTCTCTCTCAGGGAGATATCTGTACACTGAGTGGTGTCTCTCAGTCCCTGTCTCTCAGGGAGATATATGTACACTGACTGGTGTCTCTCAGTCCCTCTCTCTCAGGGAGGTATCTGTACACTGACTGGTGTCTCTCAGTCCCTGTCTCTCAGGGAGATATCTGTACACTGAGTGGTGTCTCTCAGTCCCTCTCTCTCAGGGAGATATCTGAACACTGAGTGGTGTCTCTCAGTCCCTCTCTCTCAGGGACATATATGTACACTGACTGGTGCCTCTCAGTCCCTCTCTCTCAGGGAGGTATCTGTACACTGAGTGGTGTCTCTCAGTCCCTGTCTCTCAGGGAGATATTTGTACACTGACTGTTGTCTCTCAGTCCCTCTCTCACAGGGAGATATCTGTACACTGACTGGTGTCTCTCAGTCCCTCGCTCTCAGGGAGATATCTGTACACTGAGTGGTGTCTCTCAGTCCCTCTCTCTCAGGGAGATATCTGTACAATGACTGGTGTCTCTCAGTCACTGTCTCTCAGGGAGATATCTATACACTGAGTGTTGTCTCTCAGTCCCTGTCTCTCAGGGAGATATCTGTACACTGACTGGTGTCTCTCAGTCCCTCTCTCTCAGGGAGATATTTGTACGCTGACTAGTGTCTCTCAGTCCCTCTCTCTCAGGGAGATATCTGTACACTGAGTGGTGTCTCTCAGTCCCTCTCTCTCAGGGAGATATCTGTACACTGACTGGTGTCTCTCAGTCCCTGTCTCTCAGGGAGATATATGTACACTGACTGGTGTCTCTCAGTCCCTCTCACAGGGAGGTATCTGTGCACTGAGTGGTGTCTCTCAGTCCCTGTCTCTCAGGGAGATATATGTACACTGACTGGTGTCTCTCAGTCCTTGTCTCTCAGGGAGATATCTGTACACTGAGTGGTGTCTCTCAGTCCCTGTCTCTCAGGGAGCTTTATGTACACTGAGTGGTGTCTCTCAGGGAGATATCTGTACACTGACTGGTGTCTCTCAGTCCCTGTCTCTCAGGGAGCTTTATGTACACTGAGTGGTGTCTCTCAGTCCCTCTCTCTCAGGGAGATATCTGTACACTGACTGGTGTCTCTCAGTCCTGCCTCTCAGGGAGATATCTGTACACTGAGTGGTGTCTCTCAGTCCCTCTCTCTCAGGGAGATATCTGTACACTGACTGGTGTCTCTCAGTCCCTGTCTCTCAGGGAGATATCTGTACACTGAGTGGTGTCTCTCAGTCCCTCTCTCTCAAGGAGATATCTGTACACTGAGTGGTGTCTCTCAGTCCCTGTCTCTCAGGGAGATATATGTACACTGACTGGTGTCTCTCAGTCGTTCTCTCTCAGGGAGGTATCTGTACACTGACTGGTGTCTCTCAGTCCCTGTCTCTCAGGGAGATATCTGTACACTGAGTGGTGTCTCTCAGTCCCTCTCTCTCAGGGAGATATCTGAACACTGAGTGGTGTCTCTCAGTCCCTCTCTCCCAGGGAGATATATGTACATTGACTGGTGCCTCTCAGTCCCTCTCACTCAGGGACGTATCTGTACACTGAGTGGTGTCTCTCAGTCCCTGTCTCTCAGGGAGATATCTGTACACTGAGTGGTGTCTCACAGCCCCTGTCTCTCAGGGAGATATCTGTACACTGACTGGTGTCTCTCAGACGCTGTCTGTCAGGGAGATATCTATACACTGAGTGGTGTCTCTCAGTCCCTCTCTCTCAGGGAGATATCTGTACACTGACTGGTGTCTCTCAGTCCCTGTCTCTCAGGGAGATATCTGTACACTGAGTGGTGTCTCACAGTCCCTCTCTCTCAGGGAGATATCTGTACACTGACTGGTGTCTCTCAGTCCCTGTCTCTCAGGGAGATATCTGTACACTGAGTGGTGTCTCTCAGTCCCTCTCTCTCATGGAGATATCTGTACACTGACTGGTGTCTCTCAGTCCCTGTCTCTCAGGGAGATATCTGTACACTGAGTGGTGCCTCACAGTCCCTCTCTCTCAGGGAGATATCTGTACACTGACTGGTGTCTCTCAGTCCCTCTCTCTCAGGGAGATATCTGTACACTGACTGGTGTCTCTCAGTCCCTCTCTCTCAGGGAGATATATGTACACTGACTGGTGTCTCTCAGTCCCTCTCACTCAGGGAGGTATCTGTACACTGAGTGGTGTCTCTCAGTCCCTGTCTCTCAGGGAGATATATGTACACTGACTGGTGTCTCTCAGTCCCTGTCTCTCAGGGAGATATCTGTACACTGAGTGGTGTCTCTCAGTCCCTCTCTCTCAGGGAGATATATGTACACTGACTGGTGTCTCTCAGTCCCTCTCTCTCAGGGAGATATACGTACACTGACTGGTGTCTCTCAGTCCCTGTCTCTCAGGGAGATATCTGTACACTGAGTGGTGTCTCTCAGTCCCTCTCTCTCAGGGAGATATCTGTACACTGACTGGTGTCTCACAGTCTCTCTCTCTCAGAGAGATATCTGTACACGGACTGGTGTCTCTCAGTCCCTGTCTCTCAGGGAGATATCTGTACACTGAGTGGTGTCTCTCAGTCCCTCTCTCTCAGGGAGATATATGTACACTGACTGGTGTCTCTCAGTCCCTCTCTCTCTGGGAGGTATTTGTACACTGAGTGGTGTCTCTCATTCCCTGTCTCTCAGGGAGATATACGTACACTGACTGGTGTCTCTCAGTCCCTGTCTCTCAGGGAGATATCTGTACACTGAGTGGTGTCTCTCAGTCCCTCTCTCTCAGGGAGATATCTGTACACTGACTGGTGTCTCACAGTCCCTCTCTCTCAGAGAGATATCTGTACACTGACTGGTGTCTCTTAGTCCCTCTCTCTCAGGGAGATATCTGTACACTGAGTGGTGTCTCTCAGTCCCTGTCTCTCAGGGAGATATATGTACACTGACTGGTGTCTCTCAGTCCCTCTCTCTCAGGGAGGTATCTGTACACTGACTGGTGTCTCTCAGTCCCTGTCTCTCAGGGAGATATCTGTACACTGAGTGGTGTCTCTCAGTCCCTCTCTCTCAGGGAGATATCTGAACACTGAGTGGTGTCTCTCAGTCCCTCTCTCTCAGGGACATATATGTACACTGACTGGTGCCTCTCAGTCCCTCTCTCTCAGGGAGGTATCTGTACACTGAGTGGTGTCTCTCAGTCCCTGTCTCTCAGGGAGATATTTGTACACTGACTGTTGTCTCTCAGTCCCTCTCTCACAGGGAGATATCTGTACACTGACTGGTGTCTCTCAGTCCCTCGCTCTCAGGGAGATATCTGTACACTGAGTGGTGTCTCTCAGTCCCTCTCTCTCAGGGAGATATCTGTACAATGACTGGTGTCTCTCAGTCACTGTCTCTCAGGGAGATATCTATACACTGAGTGTTGTCTCTCAGTCCCTGTCTCTCAGGGAGATATCTGTACACTGACTGGTGTCTCTCAGTCCCTCTCTCTCAGGGAGATATTTGTACGCTGACTAGTGTCTCTCAGTCCCTCTCTCTCAGGGAGATATCTGTACACTGAGTGGTGTCTCTCAGTCCCTCTCTCTCAGGGAGATATCTGTACACTGACTGGTGTCTCTCAGTCCCTGTCTCTCAGGGAGATATATGTACACTGACTGGTGTCTCTCAGTCCCTCTCACAGGGAGGTATCTGTGCACTGAGTGGTGTCTCTCAGTCCCTGTCTCTCAGGGAGATATATGTACACTGACTGGTGTCTCTCAGTCCTTGTCTCTCAGGGAGATATCTGTACACTGAGTGGTGTCTCTCAGTCCCTGTCTCTCAGGGAGCTTTATGTACACTGAGTGGTGTCTCTCAGGGAGATATCTGTACACTGACTGGTGTCTCTCAGTCCCTGTCTCTCAGGGAGCTTTATGTACACTGAGTGGTGTCTCTCAGTCCCTCTCTCTCAGGGAGATATCTGTACACTGACTGGTGTCTCTCAGTCCTGCCTCTCAGGGAGATATCTGTACACTGAGTGGTGTCTCTCAGTCCCTCTCTCTCAGGGAGATATCTGTACACTGACTGGTGTCTCTCAGTCCCTGTCTCTCAGGGAGATATCTGTACACTGAGTGGTGTCTCTCAGTCCCTCTCTCTCAAGGAGATATCTGTACACTGAGTGGTGTCTCTCAGTCCCTGTCTCTCAGGGAGATATATGTACACTGACTGGTGTCTCTCAGTCGTTCTCTCTCAGGGAGGTATCTGTACACTGACTGGTGTCTCTCAGTCCCTGTCTCTCAGGGAGATATCTGTACACTGAGTGGTGTCTCTCAGTCCCTCTCTCTCAGGGAGATATCTGAACACTGAGTGGTGTCTCTCAGTCCCTCTCTCCCAGGGAGATATATGTACATTGACTGGTGCCTCTCAGTCCCTCTCACTCAGGGACGTATCTGTACACTGAGTGGTGTCTCTCAGTCCCTGTCTCTCAGGGAGATATCTGTACACTGAGTGGTGTCTCACAGCCCCTGTCTCTCAGGGAGATATCTGTACACTGACTGGTGTCTCTCAGACGCTGTCTGTCAGGGAGATATCTATACACTGAGTGGTGTCTCTCAGTCCCTCTCTCTCAGGGAGATATCTGTACACTGACTGGTGTCTCTCAGTCCCTGTCTCTCAGGGAGATATCTGTACACTGAGTGGTGTCTCACAGTCCCTCTCTCTCAGGGAGATATCTGTACACTGACTGGTGTCTCTCAGTCCCTGTCTCTCAGGGAGATATCTGTACACTGAGTGGTGTCTCTCAGTCCCTCTCTCTCATGGAGATATCTGTACACTGACTGGTGTCTCTCAGTCCCTGTCTCTCAGGGAGATATCTGTACACTGAGTGGTGCCTCACAGTCCCTCTCTCTCAGGGAGATATCTGTACACTGACTGGTGTCTCTCAGTCCCTCTCTCTCAGGGAGATATCTGTACACTGACTGGTGTCTCTCAGTCCCTCTCTCTCAGGGAGATATATGTACACTGACTGGTGTCTCTCAGTCCCTCTCACTCAGGGAGGTATCTGTACACTGAGTGGTGTCTCTCAGTCCCTGTCTCTCAGGGAGATATATGTACACTGACTGGTGTCTCTCAGTCCCTGTCTCTCAGGGAGATATCTGTACACTGAGTGGTGTCTCTCAGTCCCTCTCTCTCAGGGAGATATATGTACACTGACTGGTGTCTCTCAGTCCCTCTCTCTCAGGGAGGTATCTGTACACTGAGTGGTGTCTCTCATTCCCTGTCTCTCAGGGAGATATACGTACACTGACTGGTGTCTCTCAGTCCCTGTCTCTCAGGGAGATATCTGTACACTGAGTGGTGTCTCTCAGTCCCTCTCTCTCAGGGAGATATCTGTACACTGACTGGTGTCTCACAGTCCCTCTCTCTCAGAGAGATATCTGTACACTGACTGGTGTCTCTCAGTCCCTCTCTCTCAGGGAGATATCTGTACACTTAGTGGTGTCCCTCAGTCCCTCTCTCTCAGGGAGGTATCTGAACACTGAGTGGTGTCTCTCAGTCCCTCTCTCTCAGGGACATATATGTACACTGAGTGGTGTCTCTCAGTCCCTGTCTCTCAGGGAGATATTTGTACACTGACTGTTGTCTCTCAGTCCCTCTCTCTCAGGGAGATATCTGTACACTGACTGGTGTCACTCAGTCCCTGTCTCTCAGGGAGATATCTGTACACTGAGTGGTGTCTCTCAGTCCCTCTCTCTCAGGGAGATATCTGTACAATGAGTGGTGTCTCTCAGTCCCTGTCTCTCAGGGAGATATCTGTACAGTGAGTGGTGTCTCTCAGTCCCTCTCTCTCAGGGAGATATCTGTACTCTGACTGGTGTCTCTCAGTCCCTGTCTCTCAGGGAGATATCTGTACACTGAGTGGTGTCTCTCAGTCCCTCTCTCTCAGGGAGATATCTGTACACTGAGTGGTGTCTCTCAGTTCCTGTCTCTCAGGGAGATATCTGTACACTGAATGGTGTCTCTCAGTCCCTCTCTCTCAGGGAGATATCTGTACTCTGACTGGTGTCTCTCAGTCCCTGTCTCTCAGGGAGATATCTGTGCACTGAGTGGTGTCTCTCAGTCCCTCTCTCTAAGGGAGATATCTGTACTCTGACTGGTGTCTCTCAGTCCCTGTCTCTCAGGGAGATATCTTTGCACTGAGTGGTGTCTCTCAGTCCCTCTCTCTCAGGGAGATATCTGTACACTGACTGGTGTCTCTCAGTCCTGTCTCTCAGGGAGATATCTGTACACTGAGTGGTGTCTCTCAGTCCCTCTCTCTCAAGGAGATATATGTACACTGACTTGTGTCTCTCAGTCGTTCTCTCTCAGGGAGGTATCTGTACACTGACTGGTGTCTCTCAGTCCCTGTCTCTCAGGGAGATATATGTACACGGACTGGTGTCTCTCAGTCCCTCTCTCTCAGGGAGATATCTGTACACTGACTGCTGTCTCTCAGTTCCTCTCTCTCAGGGAGATATCGGTACACTGAGTGTTGTCTCTCAGTCCCTGTCTCTCAGGGAGATATCTGTACACTGACTGTTGCCTCTCAAAACCTCTTTCTCAGGGAGGTATCTGTCCACTGAGTGGTGTCTCTCAGTCCCTGTCTCTCAGGGAGATATTTGTACACTGACTGTTGTCTCTCAGTCCCTCTCTCTCAGGGAGATATCTGTACACTGACTGGTGTCTCTCAGTCCCTGTCTCTCAGGCAACTTTATGTACACTGAGTGGTGTCTCACAGTCCCTCTCTCTCAGGGAGATATCTGTACACTGACTGGTGTCTCTCAGTCCCTGTCTCTCAGGGAGATATCTGTACACTGATTGGTGTCTCTCAGTCCCTCTCTCTCAGGGAGATATCTGTACACTGACTGGTGTCTCTCAGTCACTGTCTCTCAGGGAGATATCTATACACTGAGTGGTGTCTCTCAGTCCCTGTCTCTCAGGGAGATATCTGTACACTGACTGGTGTCTCTCAGTCCCTCTCTCTCAGGGAGATATCTGTACGCTGACTAGTGTCTCTCAGTCCCTCTCTCTCAGGGAGATATCTGTACACTGAGTGGTGTCTCTCAGTCCCTCTCTCTCAGGGAGATATCTGTACACTGACTGGTGTCTCTCAGTCCCTGTCTCTCAGGGAGATATATGTACACTGACTGGTGTCTCTCAGTCCCTCTCACAGGGAGGTATCTGTGCACTGAGTGGTGTCTCTCAGTCCCTGTCTCTCAGGGAGATATATGTACACTGACTGGTGTCTCTCAGTCCTTGTCTCTCAGGGAGATATCTGTACACTGAGTGGTGTCTCTCAGGGAGATATCTGTACACTGACTGGTGTCTCTCAGTCCCTGTCTCTCAGGGAGATATATGTACACTGACTGGTGTCTCTCAGTCCCTCTCTCTCAGGGAGGTATCTGTACACTGACTGGTGTCTCTCAGTCCCTGTCTCTCAGGGAGATATCTGTACACTGAGTGGTGTCTCTCACTCCCTCTCTCTCAGGGAGGTATCTGAACACTGAGTGGTGTCTCTCAGTCCCTCTCTCTCAGGGACATATATGTACACTGAGTGGTGTCTCTCAGTCCCTGTCTCTCAGGGAGATATTTGTACACTGACTGTTGTCTCTCAGTCCCTCTCTCTCAGGGAGATATCTGTACACTGACTGGTGTCACTCAGTCCCTGTCTCTCAGGGAGATATCTGTACACTGAGTGGTGTCTCTCAGTCCCTCTCTCTCAGGGAGATATCTGTACAATGAGTGGTGTCTCTCAGTCCCTGTCTCTCAGGGAGATATCTGTACAGTGAGTGGTGTCTCTCAGTCCCTCTCTCTCAGGGAGATATCTGTACTCTGACTGGTGTCTCTCAGTCCCTGTCTCTCAGGGAAATATCTGTACACTGAGTGGTGTCTCTCAGTCCCTGTCTCTCAGGGAGATATCTGTACACTGACTGGTGTCTCTCAGTCCCTCTCTCTCAGGGAGATATCTGTACGCTGATTAGTGTCTCTCAGTCCCTCTCTCTCAGGGAGATATCTGTACACTGAGTGGTGTCTCTCAGTCCCTCTCTCTCAGGGAGATATCTGTACACTGACTGGTGTCTCTCAGTCCCTGTCTCTCAGGGAGATATATGTACACTGACTGGTGTCTCTCAGTCCCTCTCACAGGGAGGTATCTGTGCACTGAGTGGTGTCTCTCAGTCCCTGTCTCTCAGGGAGATATATGTACACTGACTGGTGTCTCTCAGTCCTTGTCTCTCAGGGAGATATCTGTACACTGAGTGGTGTCTCTCAGGGAGATATCTGTACACTGACTGGTGTCTCTCAGTCCCTGTCTCTCAGGGAGATATATGTACACTGACTGGTGTCTCTCAGTCCCTCTCTCTCAGGGAGGTATCTGTACACTGACTGGTGTCTCTCAGTCCCTGTCTCTCAGGGAGATATCTGTACACTGAGTGGTGTCTCTCACTCCCTCTCTCTCAGGGAGGTATCTGAACACTGAGTGGTGTCTCTCAGTCCCTCTCTCTCAGGGACATATATGTACACTGAGTGGTGTCTCTCAGTCCCTGTCTCTCAGGGAGATATTTGTACACTGACTGTTGTCTCTCAGTCCCTCTCTCTCAGGGAGATATCTGTACACTGACTGGTGTCACTCAGTCCCTGTCTCTCAGGGAGATATCTGTACACTGAGTGGTGTCTCTCAGTCCCTCTCTCTCAGGGAGATATCTGTACAATGAGTGGTGTCTCTCAGTCCCTGTCTCTCAGGGAGATATCTGTACAGTGAGTGGTGTCTCTCAGTCCCTCTCTCTCAGGGAGATATCTGTACTCTGACTGGTGTCTCTCAGTCCCTGTCTCTCAGGGAAATATCTGTACACTGAGTGGTGTCTCTCAGTCCCTCTCTCTCAGGGAGATATCTGTACACTGAGTGGTGTCTCTCAGTTCCTGTCTCTCAGGGAGATATCTGTACACTGAATGGTGTCTCTCAGTCCCTCTCTCTCAGGGAGATATCTGTACTCTGACTGGTGTCTCTCAGTCCCTGTCTCTCAGGGAGATATCTGTGCACTGAGTGGTGTCTCTCAGTCCCTCTCTCTAAGGGAGATATCTGTACTCTGACTGGTATCTCTCAGTCCCTGTCTCTCAGGGAGATATCTTTGCACTGAGTGGTGTCTCTCAGTCCCTCTCTCTCAGGGAGATATCTGTACACTGACTGGTGTCTCTCAGTCCTGTCTCTCAGGGAGATATCTGTACACTGAGTGGTGTCTCTCAGTCCCTCTCTCTCAAGGAGATATCTGAACACTGAGTGGTGTCTCTCAGTCCCTCTCTCCCAGGGAGATATATGTACACTGACTGGTGTCTCTCAGTCGTTCTCTCTCAGGGAGGTATCTGTACACTGAGTGGTGTCTCTCAGTCCCTGTCTCTCAGGGAGATATATGTACACGGACTGGTGTCTCTCAGTCCCTCTCTCTCTCAGGGAGATATCTGTACACTGACTGGTGTCTCTCAGTCCCTCTCTCTCAGGGAGATATCTGTACACTGACTGCTGTCTCTCAGTTCCTCTCTCTCAGGGAGATATCGGTACACTGAGTGTTGTCTCTCAGTACCTGTCTCTCAGGGAGATATCTGTACACTGACTGTTGCCTCTCAGTCCCTCTCTCTCAGGGAGGTATCTGTACACTGAGTGGTGTCTCTCAGTCCCTGTCTCTCAGGGAGATATTTGTACACTGACTGTTGTCTTTCAGTCCCTCTCTCTCAGGGAGATATCTGTACACTGACTGGTGTCTCTCAGTCCCTGTCTCTCAGGCAGCTTTATGTACACTGAGTGGTGTCTCACAGTCCCTCTCTCTCAGGGAGATATCTGTACACTGACTGGTGTCTCTCAGTCCCTGTCTCTCAGGGAGATATCTGTACACTGATTGGTGTCTCTCAGTCCCTCTCTCTCAGGGAGATATCTGTACACTGACTGGTGTCTCTCAGTCACTGTCTCTCAGGGAGATATCTATACACTGAGTGGTGTCTCTCAGTCCCTGTCTCTCAGGGAGATATCTGTACACTGACTGGTGTCTCTCAGTCCCTCTCTCTCAGGGAGATATCTGTACGCTGACTAGTGTCTCTCAGTCCCTCTCTCTCAGGGAGATATCTGTACATGAGTGGTGTCTCTCAGTCCCTCTCTCTCAGGGAGATATCTGTACACTGACTGGTGTCTCTCAGTCCCTGTCTCTCAGGGAGATATATGTACACTGACTGGTGTCTCTCAGTCCCTCTCACAGGGAGGTATCTGTGCACTGAGTGGTGTCTCTCAGTCCCTGTCTCTCAGGGAGATATATGTACACTGACTGGTGTCTCTCAGTCCTTGTCTCTCAGGGAGATATCTGTACACTGAGTGGTGTCTCTCAGTCCCTGTCTCTCAGGGAGCTTTATGTACACTGAGTGGTGTCTCTCAGGGAGATATCTGTACACTGACTGGTGTCTCTCAGTCCCTGTCTCTCAGGGAGCTTTATGTACACTGAGTGGTGTCTCTCAGTCCCTCTCTCTCAGGGAGATATCTGTACACTGAATGGTGTCTCTCAGTCCCTGTCTCTCAGGGAGATATCTGTACAATGAGTGGTGTCTCTCAGTCCTTCTCTCTCAGGGAGATATCTGTACACTGACTGGTGTCTCTCAGTCACTGTCTCTCAGGGAGATATCTGTACACTGAGTGGTGTCTCTCAGTCCCTCTCTCTCAAGGAGATATCTGTACACTGAGTGGTGTCTCTCAGTCCCTCTCTCCCAGGGAGATATATGTACACTTACTGGTGCCTCTCAGTCCCTCTCTCTCAGGGAGGTATCTGTACACTGAGTGGTGTCTCTCAGTCCCTGTCTCTCAGGGAGATATATGTACACTGACTGGTGTCTCTCAGTCCCTCTCTCTCAGGGAGATATCTGTACACTGAGTGGTGTCTCACAGCCCCTGTCTCTCAGGGAGATATCTGTACACTGACTGGTGTCTCTCAGTCGCTGTCTGTCAGGGAGATATCTATACACTGAGTGGTGTCTCTCAGTCCCTCTCTCTCAGGGAGATATCTGTACACTGACTGGTGTCTCTCAGTCCCTGTCTCACAGGGAGATATCTGTACACTGACTGGTGTCTCTCAGTCCCTCTCTCTCAGGGAGATATCTGTACACTGACTGGTTTCTCTCAGTCCCTGTCTCTCAGGGAGATATCTGTACACTGAGTGGTGTCTCTCAGTCCCTCTCTCTCAGGGAGATATCTGTACACTGACTGGTGTCTCTCAGTCCCTGTCTCTCAGGGAGATATCTGTACACTGAGTGGTGTCTCACAGTCCCTCTCTCTCAGGGAGATATCTGTACACTGACTGGTGTCTCTCAGTCCCTCTCTCTCAGGGAGATATATGTACACTGACTGGTGTCTCTCAGTCCCTCTCACTCAGGGAGGTATCTGTACACTGAGTGGTGTCTCTCAGTCCCTGTCTCTCAGGGAGATATATGTACACTGACTGGTGTCTCTCAGTCCCTGTCTCTCAGGGAGATATCTGTACACTGAGTGGTGTCTCTCAGTCCCTCTCTCTCAGGGAGATATATGTACACTGACTGGTGTCTCTCAGTCCCTCTCTCTCAGGGAGGTATCTGTACACTGAGTGGTGTCTCTCATTCCCTGTCTCTCAGGGAGATATACGTACACTGACTGGTGTCTCTCAGTCCCTGTCTCTCAGGGAGATATCTGTACACTGAGTGGTGTCTCTCAGTCCCTCTCTCTCAGGGAGATATCTGTACACTGACTGGTGTCTCACAGTCCCTCTCTCTCAGAGAGATATCTGTACACTGACTGGTGTCTCTCAGTCCCTGTCTCTCAGGGAGATATCTGTACAGTGAGTGGTGTCTCTCAGTCCCTCTCTCTCAGGGAGATATATGTACACTGACTGGTGTCTCTCAGTCCCTCTCTCTCAGGGAGATATCTGTACACTGAGTGGTGTCTCAAAGCCCCTGTCTCTCAGGGAGATATCTGTACACTGACTGGTGTCTCTCAGTCGCTGTCTGTCAGGGAGATATCTATACACTGAGTGGTGTCTCTCAGTCCCTCTCTCTCAGGGAGATATCTGTACACTGACTGGTGTCTCTCAGTCCCTGTCTCACAGGGAGATATCTGTACACTGACTGGTGTCTCTCAGTCCCTCTCTCTCAGGGAGATATCTGTACACTGACTGGTGTCTCTCAGTCCCTGTCTCTCAGGGAGATATCTGTACACTGAGTGGTGTCTCTCAGTCCCTCTCTCTCAGGGAGATATCTGTACACTGACTGGTGTCTCTCAGTCCCTGTCTCTCAGGGAGATATCTGTACACTGAGTGGTGTCTCACAGTCCCTCTCTCTCAGGGAGATATCTGTACACTGACTGGTGTCTCTCAGTCCCTCTCTCTCAGGGAGATATCTGTACACTGACTGGTGTCTCTCAGTCCCTCTCTCTCAGGGAGATATATGTACACTGACTGGTGTCTCTCAGTCCCTCTCACTCAGGGAGGTATCTGTACACTGAGTGGTGTCTCTCAGTCCCTGTCTCTCAGGGAGATATATGTACACTGACTGGTGTCTCTCAGTCCCTGTCTCTCAGGGAGATATCTGTACACTGAGTGGTGTCTCTCAGTCCCTCTCTCTCAGGGAGATATATGTACACTGACTGGTGTCTCTCAGTCCCTCTCTCTCAGGGAGGTATCTGTACACTGAGTGGTGTCTCTCATTCCCTGTCTCTCAGGGAGATATACGTACACTGACTGGTGTCTCTCAGTCCCTGTCTCTCAGGGAGATATCTGTACACTGAGTGGTGTCTCTCAGTCCCTCTCTCTCAGGGAGATATCTGTACACTGACTGGTGTCTCACAGTCCCTCTCTCTCAGAGAGATATCTGTACACTGACTGGTGTCTCTCAGTCCCTGTCTCTCAGGGAGATATCTGTACACTGAGTGGTGTCTCTCAGTCCCTCTCTCTCAGAGAGATATCTGTACACTGACTGGTGTCTCTCAGTCCCTCTCTCTCAGGGAGATATCTGTACATTGAGTGTTGTCTCTTAGTCCCTCTCTCTCAGGGAGATATCTGTACACTGAGTGGTGTCTCTCAGTCCCTGTCTCTCAGGGAGATATATGTACACTGACTGGTCTCTCTCAGTCCCTCTCTCTCATGGAGGTATCTGTACACTGACTGGTGTCTCTCAGTCCCTGTCTCTCAGGGAGATATATGTACACTGAGTGGTGTCTCTCAGTCCCTCTCTCTCAGGGAGATATCTGAACACTGAGTGGTGTCTCTCAGTCCCTCTCTCTCAGGGACATATATGTACACTGACTGGTGCCTCTCAGTCCCTCTCTCTCAGGGAGGTATCTGTACACTGAGTGGTGTCTCTCAGTCCCTGTCTCTCAGGGAGATATTTGTACACTGACTGTTGTCTCTCAGTCCCTCTCTCACAGGGAGATATCTGTACACTGACTGGTGTCTCTCAGTCCCTCGCTCTCAGGGAGATATCTGTACACTGAGTGGTGTCTCTCAGTCCCTCTCTCTCAGGGAGATATCTGTACAATGACTGGTGTCTCTCAGTCACTGTCTCTCAGGGAGATATCTATACACTGAGTGGTGTCTCTCAGTCCCTGTCTCTCAGGGAGATATCTGTACACTGACTGGTGTCTCTCAGTCCCTCTCTCTCAGGGAGATATTTGTACGCTGACTAGTGTCTCTCAGTCCCTCTCTCTCAGGGAGATATCTGTACACTGAGTGGTGTCTCTCAGTCCCTCTCTCTCAGGGAGATATCTGTACACTGACTGGTGTCTCTCAGTCCCTGTCTCTCAGGGAGATATATGTACACTGACTGGTGTCTCTCAGTCCCTCTCACAGGGAGGTATCTGTGCACTGAGTGGTGTCTCTCAGTCCCTGTCTCTCAGGGAGATATATGTACACTGACTGGTGTCTCTCAGTCCTTGTCTCTCAGGGAGATATCTGTACACTGAGTGGTGTCTCTCAGTCCCTGTCTCTCAGGGAGCTTTATGTACATTGAGTGGTGTCTCTCAGGGAGATATCTGTACACTGACTGGTGTCTCTCAGTCCCTGTCTCTCAGGGAGCTTTATGTACACTGAGTGGTGTCTCTCAGTCCCTCTCTCTCAGGGAGATATCTGTACACTGACTGGTGTCTCTCAGTCCTGTCTCTCAGGGAGATATCTGTACACTGAGTGGTGTCTCTCAGTCCCTCTCTCTCAGGGAGATATCTGTACACTGACTGGTGTCTCTCAGTCCCTGTCTCTCAGGGAGATATCTGTACACTGAGTGGTGTCTCTCAGTCCCTCTCTCTCAAGGAGATATCTGTACACTGAATGGTGTCTCTCAGTCCCTGTCTCTCAGCGAGATATATGTACACTGACTGGTGTCTCTCAGTCGTTCTCTCTCAGGGAGGTATCTGTTCACTGACTGGTGTCTCTCAGTCCCTGTCTCTCAGGGAGATATCTGTACACTGAGTGGTGTCTCTCAGTCCCTCTCTCTCAGGGAGATATCTGAACACTGAGTGGTGTCTCTCAGTCCCTCTCTCCCAGGGAGATATATGTACACTGACTGGTGCCTCTCAGTCCCTCTCACTCAGGGACGTATCTGTACACTGAGTGGTGTCTCTCAGTCCCTGTCTCTCAGGGAGATATATGTACACTGACTGGTGTCTCTCAGTCGCTGTCTGTCAGGGAGATATCTATACACTGTTTGGTGTCTCTCAGTCCCTCTCTCTCAGGGAGATATCTGTACACTGACTGGTGTCTCTCAGTCCCTGTCTCTCAGGGAGATATCTGTACACTGAGTGGTGTCTCACAGTCCCTCTCTCTCAGGGAGATATCTGTACACTGACTGGTGTCTCTCAGTCCCTGTCTCTCAGGGAGATATCTGTACACTGACTGGTTTCTCTCAGTCCCTCTCTCTCAGGGAGATATCTGTACACTGAGTGGTGTCTCACAGCCCCTGTCTCTCAGGGAGATATCTGTACACTGACTGGTGTCTCTCAGTCGCTGTCTGTCAGGGAGATATCTATACACTGATTGGTGTCTCTCAGTCCCTCTCTCTCAGGGAGATATCTGTACACTGACTGGTGTCTCTCAGTCCCTGTCTCTCAGGGAGATATCTGTACACTGAGTGGTGTCTCACAGTCCCTCTCTCTCAGGGAGATATCTGTACACTGACTGGTGTCTCTCATTCCCTGTCTCTCAGGGAGATATCTGTACACTGAGTGGTGTCTCTCAGTCCCTCTCTCTCAGGGAGATATCTGTACACTGACTGGTGTCTCTCAGTCCCTGTCTCTCAGGGAGATATCTGTACACTGAGTGGTGTCTCACAGTCCCTCTCTCTCAGGGAGATATCTGTACACTGACTGGTGTCTCTCAGTCCCTCTCTCTCAGGGAGATATCTGTACACTGACTGGTGTCTCTCAGTCCCTCTCTCTCAGGGAGATATATGTACACTGACTGGTGTCTCTCAGTCCCTCTCACTCAGGGAGGTATCTGTACACTGAGTGGTGTCTCTCAGTCCCTGTCTCTCAGGGAGATATATGTACACTGACTGGTGTCTCTCAGTCCCTGTCTCTCAGGGAGATATCTGTACACTGAGTGGTGTCTCTCAGTCCCTCTCTCTCAGGGAGATATATGTACACTGACTGGTGTCTCTCAGTCCCTCTCTCTCAGGGAGGTATCTGTACACTGAGTGGTGTCTCTCATTCCCTGTCTCTCAGGGAGATATACGTACACTGACTGGTGTCTCTCAGTCCCTGTCTCTCAGGGAGATATCTGTACACTGAGTGGTGTCTCTCCGTCCCTCTCTCTCAGGGAGATATCTGTACACTGACTGGTGTCTCACAGTCCCTCTCTCTCAGAGAGATATCTGTACACTGACTGGTGTCTCTCAGTCCCTCTCTCTCAGGGAGATATCTGTACACTTAGTGGTGTCTCTTAGTCCCTCTCTCTCAGGGAGATATCTGTACACTGAGTGGTGTCTCTCAGTCCCTGTCTCTCAGGGACATATATGTACACTGACTGGTGTCTCTCAGTCCCTCTTCTCAGGGAGGTATCTGTACACTGACTGGTGTCTCTCAGTCCCTGTCTCTCAGTGAGATATCTGTACACTGAGTGGTGTCTCTCAGTCCCTCTCTCTCAGGGAGGTATCTGAACACTGAGTGGTGTCTCTCAGTCCCTCTCTCAGGGACATATATGTACACTGAGTGGTGTCTCTCAGTCCCTGTCTCTCAGGGAGATATTTGTACACTGACTGTTGTCTCTCAGTCCCTCTCTCTCAGGGAGATATCTGTACACTGACTGGTGTCACTCAGTCCCTGTCTCTCAGGGAGATATCTGTACACTGAGTGGTGTCTCTCAGTCCCTCTCTCTCAGGGAGATATCTGTACAATGAGTGGTGTCTCTAAGTCCCTGTCTCTCAGGGAGATATCTGTGCAGTGAGTGGTGTCTCTCAGTCCCTCTCTCTCAGGGAGATATCTGTACTCTGACTGGTGTCTCTCAGTCCCTGTCTCTCAGGGAGATATCTGTACACTGAGTGGTGTCTCTCAGTCCCTCTCTCTCAGGGAGATATCTGTACACTGAGTGGTGTCTCTCAGTTCCTGTCTCTCAGGGAGATATCTGTACACTGAATGGTGTCTCTCAGGCCCTCTCTCTCAGGGAGATATCTGTACTCTGACTGGTGTCTCTCAGTCCCTGTCTCTCAGGGAGATATCTGTGCACTGAGTGGTGTCTCTCAGTCCCTCTCTCTCAGGGAGATATCTGTACTCTGACTGGTGTCTCTCAGTCCCTGTCTCTCAGGGAGATATCTTTGCACTGAGTGGTGTCTCTCAGTCCCTCTCTCTCAGGGAGATATCTGTACACTGACTGGTGTCTCTCAGTCCTGTCTCTCAGGGAGATATCTGTACACTGAGTGGTGTCTCTCAGTCCCTGTCTCTCAGGGAGATATATGTACACTGACTGGTGTCTCTCAGTCCCTCTCTCTCATGGAGGTATCTGTACACTGACTGGTGTCTCTCAGTCCCTGTCTCTCAGGGAGATATCTGTACACTGAGTGGTGTCTCTCAGTCCCTCTCTCTCAGGGAGATATCTGAACACTGAGTGGTGTCTCTCAGTCCCTCTCTCTCAGGGACATATATGTACACTGACTGGTGCCTCTCAGTCCCTCTCTCTCAGGGAGGTATCTGTACACTGAGTGGTGTCTCTCAGTCCCTGTCTCTCAGGGAGATATTTGTACACTGACTGTTGTCTCTCAGTCCCTCTCTCACAGGGAGATATCTGTACACTGACTGGTGTCTCTCAGTCCCTCGCTCTCAGGGAGATATCTGTACACTGAGTGGTGTCTCTCAGTCCCTCTCTCTCAGGGAGATATCTGTACAATGACTGGTGTCTCTCAGTCACTGTCTCTCAGGGAGATATCTATACACTGAGTGGTGTCTCTCAGTCCCTGTCTCTCAGGGAGATATCTGTACACTGACTGGTGTCTCTCAGTCCCTCTCTCTCAGGGAGATATTTGTACGGTGACTAGTGTCTCTCAGTCCCTCTCTCTCAGGGAGATATCTGTACACTGAGTGGTGTCTCTCAGTCCCTCTCTCTCAGGGAGATATCTGTACACTGACTGGTGTCTCTCAGTCCCTGTCTCTCAGGGAGATATATGTACACTGACTGGTGTCTCTCAGTCCCTCTCACAGGGAGGTATCTGTGCACTGAGTGGTGTCTCTCAGTCCCTGTCTCTCAGGGAGATATATGTACACTGACTGGTGTCTCTCAGTCCTTGTCTCTCAGGGAGATATCTGTACACTGAGTGGTGGCTCTCAGTCCCTGTCTCTCAGGGAG
The DNA here is from genome assembly GCF_036365525.1 of Heterodontus francisci. NCBI lineage: Eukaryota > Metazoa > Chordata > Chondrichthyes > Heterodontiformes > Heterodontidae > Heterodontus > Heterodontus francisci. Next base: position 2,314,014 of record NC_090384.1, read on the forward strand.
CTTTATGTACATTGAGTGGTGTCTCTCAGGGAGATATCTGTACACTGACTGGTGTCTCTCAGTCCCTGTCTCTCAGGGAGCTTTATGTACACTGAGTGGTGTCTCTCAGTCCCTCTCTCTCAGGGAGATATCTGTACTTTGACTGGTGTCTCTCAGTCCTGTCTCTCAGGGAGATATCTGTACACTGAGTGGTGTCTCTCAGTCCCTCTCTCTCAGGGAGATATCTGTACACTGACTGGTGTCTCTCAGTCCCTGTCTCTCAGGGAGATATCTGTACACTGAGTGGTGTCTCTCAGTCCCTCTCTCTCAAGGAGATATCTGTACACTGAGTGGTGTCTCTCAGTCCCTGTCTCTCAGCGAGATATATGTACACTGACTGGTGTCTCTCAGTCGTTCTCTCTCAGGGAGGTATCTGTTCACTGACTGGTGTCTCTCAGTCCCTGTCTCTCAGGGAGATATCTGTACACTGAGTGGTGTCTCTCAGTCCCTCTCTCTCAGGGAGATATCTGAACACTGAGTGGTGTCTCTCAGTCCCTCTCTCCCAGGGAGATATATGTACACTGACTGGTGCCTCTCAGTCCCTCTCACTCAGGGACGTATCTGTACACTGAGTGGTGTCTCTCAGTCCCTGTCTCTCAGGGAGATATATGTACACTGACTGGTGTCTCTCAGTCCCTCTCTCTCAGGGAGATATCTGTACACTGACTGGTTTCTCTCAGTCCCTCTCTCTCAGGGAGATATCTGTACACTGAGTGGTGTCTCACAGCCCCTGTCTCTCAGGGAGATATCTGTACACTGACTGGTGTCTCTCAGTCGCTGTCTGTCAGGGAGATATCTATACACTGTTTGGTGTCTCTCAGTCCCTCTCTCTCAGGGAGATATCTGTACACTGACTGGTGTCTCTCAGTCCCTGTCTCTCAGGGAGATATCTGTACACTGAGTGGTGTCTCACAGTCCCTCTCTCTCAGGGAGATATCTGTACACTGACTGGTGTCTCTCATTCCCTGTCTCTCAGGGAGATATCTGTACACTGAGTGGTGTCTCTCAGTCCCTCTCTCTCAGGGAGATATCTGTACACTGACTGGTGTCTCTCAGTCCCTGTCTCTCAGGGAGATATCTGTACACTGAGTGGTGTCTCACAGTCCCTCTCTCTCAGGGAGATATCTGTACACTGACTGGTGTCTCTCAGTCCCTCTCTCTCAGGGAGATATCTGTACACTGACTGGTGTCTCTCAGTCCCTCTCTCTCAGGGAGATATATGTACACTGACTGGTGTCTCTCAGTCCCTCTCACTCAGGGAGGTATCTGTACACTGAGTGGTGTCTCTCAGTCCCTGTCTCTCAGGGAGATATATGTACACTGACTGGTGTCTCTCAGTCCCTGTCTCTCAGGGAGATATCTGTACACTGAGTGGTGTCTCTCAGTCCCTCTCTCTCAGGGAGATATATGTACACTGACTGGTGTCTCTCAGTCCCTCTCTCTCACGGAGGTATCTGTACACTGTGTGGTGTCTCTCATTCCCTGTCTCTCAGGGAGATATACGTACACTGACTGGTGTCTCTCAGTCCCTGTCTCTCAGGGAGATATCTGTACACTGAGTGGTGTCTCTCCGTCCCTCTCTCGCAGGGAGATATCTGTACACTGACTGGTGTCTCACAGTCCCTCTCTCTCAGAGAGATATCTGTACACTGACTGGTGTCTCTCAGTCCCTCTCTCTCAGGGAGATATCTGTACACTTAGTGGTGTCTCTTAGTCCCTCTCTCTCAGGGAGATATCTGTACACTGAGTGGTGTCTCTCAGTCCCTGTCTCTCAGGGAGATATATGTACACTGACTGGTGTCTCTCAGTCCCTCTCTCTCAGGGAGGTATCTGTACACTGACTGGTGTCTCTCAGTCCCTGTCTCTCAGTGAGATATCTGTACACTGAGTGGTGTCTCTCAGTCCCTCTCTCTCAGGGAGGTATCTGAACACTGAGTGGTGTCTCTCAGTCCCTCTCTCTCAGGGACATATATGTACACTGAGTGGTGTCTCTCAGTCCCTGTCTCTCAGGGAGATATTTGTACACTGACTGTTGTCTCTCAGTCCCTCTCTCTCAGGGAGATATCTGTACACTGACTGGTGTCACTCAGTCCCTGTCTCTCAGGGAGATATCTGTACACTGAGTGGTGTCTCTCAGTCCCTCTCTCTCAGGGAGATATCTGTACAATGAGTGGTGTCTCTAAGTCCCTGTCTCTCAGGGAGATATCTGTGCAGTGAGTGGTGTCTCTCAGTCCCTCTCTCTCAGGGAGATATCTGTACTCTGACTGGTGTCTCTCAGTCCCTGTCTCTCAGGGAGATATCTGTACACTGAGTGGTGTCTCTCAGTCCCTCTCTCTCAGGGAGATATCTGTACACTGAGTGGTGTCTCTCAGTTCCTGTCTCTCAGGGAGATATCTGTACACTGAATGGTGTCTCTCAGTCCCTCTCTCTCAGGGAGATATCTGTACTCTGACTGGTGTCTCTCAGTCCCTGTCTCTCAGGGAGATATCGGTGCACTGAGTGGTGTCTCTCAGTCCCTCTCTCTCAGGGAGATATCTGTACTCTGACTGGTGTCTCTCAGTCCCTGTCTCTCAGGGAGATATCTTTGCACTGAGTGGTGTCTCTCAGTCCCTCTCTCTCAGGGAGATATCTGTACACTGACTGGTGTCTCTCAGTCCTGTCTCTCAGGGAGATATCTGTACACTGAGTGGTGTCTCTCAGTCCCTCTCTCTCAAGGAGATATCTGAACACTGAGTGGTGTCTCTCAGTCCCTCTCTCCCAGGGAGATACATGTACACTGACTGGTGTCTCTCAGTCGTTCTCTCTCACGGAGGTATCTGTACACTGACTGGTGTCTCTCAGTCCCTGTCTCTCAGGGAGATATATTTACACGGATCTGGTGTCTCTCAGTCCCTCTCTCTCAGGGAGATATCTGTACACTGACTGGTGTCTCTCAGTCCCTCTCTCTCAGGGAGATATCTGTACACTGAGTGGTGTCTCACAGCCCCTGTCTCTCAGGGAGATATCTGTACACTGACTGGTGTCTCTCAGTCGCTGTCTGTCAGGGAGATATCTCTGCACTGAGTGGTGTCTCTCAGTCCCTCTCTCTCAGGGAGATATCTGTACACTGACTGGTGTCTCTCAGTCCCTGTCTCTCAGGGAGATATCTGTACACTGAGTGGTGTCTCACAGTCCCTCTCTCTCAGGGAGATATCTGTACACTGACTGGTGTCTCTCAGTCCCTGTCTCTCAGGGAGATATCTGTACACTGAGTGGTGTCTCTCAGTCCCTCTCTCTCAGGGAGATATCTGTACACTGACTGGTGTCTCTCAGTCCCTGTCTCTCAGGGAGATATCTGTACACTGAGTGGTGTCTCACAGTCCCTCTCTCTCAGGGAGATATCTGTACACTGACTGGTGTCTCTCAGTCCCTCTCTCTCAGGGAGATATCTGTACACTGACTGGTGTCTCTCAGTCCCTCTCTCTCAGGGAGATATATGTACACTGACTGGTGTCTCTCAGTCCCTCTCACTCAGGGAGGTATCTGTACACTGAGTGGTGTCTCTCAGTCCCTGTCTCTCAGGGAGATATCTGTACACTGAGTGGTGTCTCTCAGTCCCTCTCTCTCAGGGAGATATCTGAACACTGAGTGGTGTCTCTCAGTCCCTCTCTCCCAGGGAGATATATGTACACTGACTGGTGCCTCTCAGTCCCTCTCACTCAGGGACGTATCTGTACACTGAGTGGTGTCTCTCAGTCCCTGTCTCTCAGGGAGATATATGTACACTGACTGGTGTCTCTCAGTCCCTCTCTCTCAGGGAGATATCTGTACACTGACTGGTTTCTCTCAGTCCCTCTCTCTCAGGGAGATATCTGTACACTGAGTGGTGTCTCACAGCCCCTGTCTCTCAGGGAGATATCTGTACACTGACTGGTGTCTCTCAGTCGCTGTCTGTCAGGGAGATATCTATACACTGTTTGGTGTCTCTCAGTCCCTCTCTCTCAGGGAGATATCTGTACACTGACTGGTGTCTCTCAGTCCCTGTCTCTCAGGGAGATATCTGTACACTGAGTGGTGTCTCACAGTCCCTCTCTCTCAGGGAGATATCTGTACACTGACTGGTGTCTCTCATTCCCTGTCTCTCAGGGAGATATCTGTACACTGAGTGGTGTCTCTCAGTCCCTCTCTCTCAGGGAGATATCTGTACACTGACTGGTGTCTCTCAGTCCCTGTCTCTCAGGGAGATATCTGTACACTGAGTGGTGTCTCACAGTCCCTGTCTCTCAGGGAGATATCTGTACACTGACTGGTGTCTCTCAGTCCCTCTCTCTCAGGGAGATATCTGTACACTGACTGGTGTCTCTCAGTCCCTCTCTCTCAGGGAGATATATGTACACTGACTGGTGTCTCTCAGTCCCTCTCACTCAGGGAGGTATCTGTACACTGAGTGGTGTCTCTCAGTCCCTGTCTCTCAGGGAGATATATGTACACTGACTGGTGTCTCTCAGTCCCTGTCTCTCAGGGAGGTATCTGTACACTGAGTGGTGTCTCTCAGTCCCTCTCTCTCAGGGAGATATATGTACACTGACTGGTGTCTCTCAGTCCCTCTCTCTCACGGAGGTATCTGTACACTGAGTGGTGTCTCTCATTCCCTGTCTCTCAGGGAGATATACGTACACTGACTGGTGTCTCTCAGTCCCTGTCTCTCAGGGAGATATCTGTACACTGAGTGGTGTCTCTCCGTCCCTCTCTCGCAGGGAGATATCTGTACACTGACTGGTGTCTCACAGTCCCTCTCTCTCAGAGAGATATCTGTACACTGACTGGTGTCTCTCAGTCCCTCTCTCTCAGGGAGATATCTGTACACTTAGTGGTGTCTCTTAGTCCCTCTCTCTCAGGGAGATATCTGTACACTGAGTGGTGTCTCTCAGTCCCTGTCTCTCAGGGAGATATATGTACACTGACTGGTGTCTCTCAGTCCCTCTCTCTCAGGGAGGTATCTGTACACTGACTGGTGTCTCTCAGTCCCTGTCTCTCAGTGAGATATCTGTACACTGAGTGGTGTCTCTCAGTCCCTCTCTCTCAGGGAGGTATCTGAACACTGAGTGGTGTCTCTCAGTCCCTCTCTCTCAGCGACATATATGTACACTGAGTGGTGTCTCTCAGTCCCTGTCTCTCAGGGAGATATTTGTACACTGACTGTTGTCTCTCAGTCCCTCTCTCTCAGGGAGATATCTGTACACTGACTGGTGTCACTCAGTCCCTGTCTCTCAGGGAGATATCTGTACACTGAGTGGTGTCTCTCAGTCCCTCTCTCTCAGGGAGATATCTGTACAATGAGTGGTGTCTCTAAGTCCCTGTCTCTCAGGGAGATATCTGTGCAGTGAGTGGTGTCTCTCAGTCCCTCTCTCTCAGGGAGATATCTGTACTCTGACTGGTGTCTCTCAGTCCCTGTCTCTCAGGGAGATATCTGTACACTGAGTGGTGTCTCTCAGTCCCTCTCTCTCAGGGAGATATCTGTACACTGAGTGGTGTCTCTCAGTTCCTGTCTCTCAGGGAGATATCTGTACACTGAATGGTGTCTCTCAGTCCCTCTCTCTCAGGGAGATATCTGTACTCTGACTGGTGTCTCTCAGTCCCTGTCTCTCAGGGAGATATCTGTGCACTGAGTGGTGTCTCTCAGTCCCTCTCTCTCAGGGAGATATCTGTACTCTGACTGGTGTCTCTCAGTCCCTGTCTCTCAGGGAGATATCTTTGCACTGAGTGGTGTCTCTCAGTCCCTCTCTCTCAGGGAGATATCTGTACACTGACTGGTGTCTCTCAGTCCTGTCTCTCAGGGAGATATCTGTACACTGAGTGGTGTCTCTCAGTCCCTCTCTCTCAAGGAGATATCTGAACACTGAGTGGTGTCTCTCAGTCCCTCTCTCCCAGGGAGATATATGTACACTGACTGGTGTCTCTCAGTCGTTCTCTCTCAGGGAGGTATCTGTACACTGACTGGTGTCTCTCAGTCCCTGTCTCTCAGGGAGATATATTTACACGGATCTGGTGTCTCTCAGTCCCTCTCTCTCAGGGAGATATCTGTACACTGACTGGTGTCTCTCAGTCCCTCTCTCTCAGGGAGATATCTGTACACTGAGTGGTGTCTCACAGCCCCTGTCTCTCAGGGAGATATCTGTACACTGACTGGTGTCTCTCAGTCGCTGTCTGTCAGGGAGATATCTCTGCACTGAGTGGTGTCTCTCAGTCCCTCTCTCTCAGGGAGATATCTGTACACTGACTGGTGTCTCTCAGTCCCTGTCTCTCAGGGAGATATCTGTACACTGAGTGGTGTCTCACAGTCCCTCTCTCTCAGGGAGATATCTGTACACTGACTGGTGTCTCTCAGTCCCTGTCTCTCAGGGAGATATCTGTACACTGAGTGGTGTCTCTCAGTCCCTCTCTCTCAGGGAGATATCTGTACACTGACTGGTGTCTCTCAGTCCCTGTCTCTCAGGGAGATATCTGTACACTGAGTGGTGTCTCACAGTCCCTCTCTCTCAGGGAGATATCTGTACACTGACTGGTGTCTCTCAGTCCCTCTCTCTCAGGGAGATATCTGTACACTGACTGGTGTCTCTCAGTCCCTCTCTCTCAGGGAGATATATGTACACTGACTGGTGTCTCTCAGTCCCTCTCACTCAGGGAGGTATCTGTACACTGAGTGGTGTCTCTCAGTCCCTGTCTCTCAGGGAGATATATGTACACTGACTGGTGTCTCTCTTTCCCTGTCTCTCAGGGAGATATCTGTACACTGAGTGGTGTCTCTCAGTCCCTCTCTCTCAGGGAGATATATGTACACTGACTGGTGTCTCTCAGTCCCTCTCTCTCAGGGAGGTATCTGTACACTGAGGGGTGTCTCTCATTCCCTGCCTCTCAGGGAGATATACGTACACTGACTGGTGTCTCTCAGTCCCTGTCTCTCAGGGAGATATCTGTACACTGAGTGGTGTCTCTCAGTCCCTCTCTCTCAGGGAGATATCTGTACACTGACTGGTGTCTCACAGTCCCTCTCTCTCAGAGAGATATCTGTACACTGACTGGTGTCTCTCAGTCCCTCTCTCTCAGGGAGATATCTGTACACTGAGTGGTGTCTCTTAGTCCCTCTGTCTCAGGGAGATATCTGTACACTGAGTGGTGTCTCTCAGTCCCTGTCTCTCAGGGAGATATATGTACACTGACTGGTGTCTCTCAGTCCCTCTCTCTCAGGGAGGTATCTGTACACTGACTGGTGTCTCTCAGTCCCTGTCTCTCATGGAGATATCTGTACACTGAGTGGTGTCTCTCAGTCCCTCTCTCTCAGGGAGATATCTGAACACTGAGTGGTGTCTCTCAGTCCATCTCTCTCAGGGACATATATGTACACTGACTGGTGCCTCTCAGTCCCTCTCTCTCAGGCAGGTATCTGTACACTGAGTGGTGGCTCTCAGTCCCTGTCTCTCAGGGAGATATTTGTACACTGACTGATGTCTCTCAGTCCCTCACTCTCAGGGAGATATCTGTACACTGACTGGTGTCTCTCAGTCCCTGTCTCTCAGGGAGATATCTGTACACTGAGTGGTGTCTCTCAGTCCCTCTCTCTCAGGGAGATATCTGTACAATGAGTGGTGTCTCTCAGTCCCTGTCTCTCAGGGAGATATCTGTACAGTGAGTGGTGTCTCTCAGTCCCTCTCTCTCAGGGAGATATCTGTACTCTGACTGGTGTCTCTCAGTCCCTGTCTCTCAGGGAGATATCTGTACACTGAGTGGTGTCTCTCAGTCCCTCTCTCTCAGGGAGATATCTGTACACTGACTGGTGTCTCTCAGTCCCTCTCTCTCAGGGAGGTATCTGTACACTGAGTGGTGTCTCTCAGTCCCTGTCTCTCAGGGAGATATCTGTACACTGACTGGTGTCTCTCAGTCCCTGTCTCGCAGTGAGCTTTATGTACACTGAGTGGTGTCTCTCAGGGAGATATCTGTACACTGAGTGGTGTCTCTCAGTCCCTCTCTCTCAGGGAGATATCTGTACACTGACTGGTGTCTCTCAGCCCCTCTCTCTCAGGGAGATATCTGTGCACTGAGTGGTGTCTCACAGTCCCTCTCTCTCAGGGAGATATCTGTACACTGACTGGTGCCTCTCAGTCCCTCTCTCTCAGGGAGGTATCTGTACACTGAGTGGTGTCTCTCAGTCCCTCTGTCTCAGGGAGATATCTGTACTCTGACTGGAGTCTCTCAGTCCCTGTCTCTGAGGGAGATATCTGTACACTGAGTGGTGTCTCTCAGTCCCTCTCTCTCAGGGAGATATCTGTACACTGACTGGTGTCTCTCAGTCCCTCTCTCTCAGGGAGATATCTGTACACTGAGTGGTGTCTCTCAGTCCCTCTCTCTCAGGGAGATATCTGTACACTGAGTGGTGTCTATCGGTCCCTGTCTGTCAGGGAGATATATGTACACTGACTGGTGTCTCTCGGTCCCTCTCTCTCAGGGAGATATCTGTACACTGACTGGTGTCTCGCAGTCCCTCTCTCTCAGGGAGATATCTGTACACTGAGTGGTGTCTCACAGCCCCTGTCTCTCAGGGAGATATCTGTACACTGTCTGGTGTCTCTCAGTCCCTGTCTGTCAGGGAGATATCTATACACTGAGTGGTGTCTCTCAGTCCCTCTCTCTCAGGGAGATATCTGTACACTGACTGGGGTCTCACAGTCCATCTCTCTCAGGGTGATACCTGTACACTGACTGGTGTCTCTCAGTCCCTGTCTCTCAGGGAGCTTTATGTACACTGAGTGGTGTCTCTCAGGGAGATATCTGTACACTGACTGGTGTCTCTCAGTCCCTGTCTCTCAGGGAGATATCTGTACACTGAGTGGTGTCTCTCAGTCCCTCTCTCTCAGGGAGATATCTGTACTCTGACTGGTGTCTCTCAGTCCCTGTCTCTGAGGGAGATATCTGTACACTGAGTGGTGTCTCTCAGTCCCTCTCTCTCAGGGAGATATCTGTACACTGACTGGTTTCTCTCAGTCCCTCTCTCTCAGGGAGATATCTGTACACTGAGTGGTGTCTCTCAGTCCCTCTCTCTCAGGGAGATATCTGTACACTGTCTGGTGTCTCTCAGTCCCTGTCTGTCAGGGAGATATCTATACACTGAGTGGTGTCTCTCAGTCCCTCTCTCTCAGGGAGATATCTGTACACTGACTGGTGTCTCACAGTACCTCTCTCTCAGGGAGATATCTGTACACTGACTGGTGTCTCTCAGTCCCTGTCTCTCAGGGAGCTTTATGTACACTGAGTGGTGTCTCTCAGGGAGATATCTGTACACTGACTGGTGTCTCTCAGTCCCTGTCTCTCAGGGAGCTTTATGTACACTGAGTGGTGTCTCTCAGTCCCTCTCTCTCAGGGAGATATCTGTACTCTGACTGGTGTCTCTCAGTCCCTGTCTCTCAGGGAGATATCTGTACACTGAGTGGTGTCTCTCAGTCCCTCTCTCTGAGGGAGATATCTGTACACTGACTGGTGTCTCTCAGTCCCTGTCTCTCAGGGAGATATCTGTACACTGAGTGGTGTCTCTCAGTCCCTCTCTCTCAAGGAGATATCTGTACACTGAGTGGCGTCTCTCAGTCCCTGTCTCTCAGGGAGATATATGTACACTGACTGGTGTCTCTCAGTCGTTCTCTCTCAGGGAGGTATCTGTACACTGACTGGTGTCTCTCAGTCCCTGTCTCTCAGGGAGATATCTGTACACTGAGTGGTGTCTCTCAGTCCCTCTCTCTCAGGGAGATATCTGAACACTGAGTGGTGTCTCTCAGTCCCTCTCTCCCAGGGAGATATATGTACACTGACTGGTGCCTCTCAGTCCCTCTCTCTCAGGGAGGTATCTGTACACTGAGTGGTGTCTCTCAGTCCCTGTCTCTCAGGGAGATATATGTACACTGACTGGTGTCTCTCAGTCCCTCTCTCTCAGGGAGATATCTGTACACTGACTGGTGTCTCTCAGTCCCTCTCTCTCAGGGAGATATCTGTACACTGAGTGGTGTCTCACAGCCCCTGTCTCTCAGGGAGATATCTGTACACTGACTGGTGTCTCTCAGTCGCTGTCTGTCAGGGAGATATCTATACACTGAGTGGTGTCTCTCAGTCCCTCTCTCTCAGGGAGATATCTGTATACTGACTGGTGTCTCTCAGTCCCTGTCTCTCAGGGAGATATCTGTACACTGAGTGGTGTCTCACAGTACCTCTCTCTCAGGGAGATATCTGTACACTGACTGGTGTCTCTCAGTCCCTGTCTCTCAGGGAGATATCTGTACACTGAGTGGTGTCTCTCAGTCCCTCTCTCTCAGGGAGATATCTGTACACTGACTGGTGACTCTCAGTCCCTGTCTCTCAGGGAGATATCTGTACACTGAGTGGTGTCTCACAGTCCCTCTCTCTCAGGGAGATATCTGTACACTGACTGGTGTCTCTCAGTCCCTCTCTCTCAGGGAGATATCTGTACACTGACTGGTGTCTCTCAGTCCCTCTCTCTCAGGGAGATATATGTACACTGACTGGTGTCTCTCAGTCCCTCTCACTCAGGGAGGTATCTGTACACTGAGGGGTGTCTCTCAGTCCCTGTCTCTCAGGGAGATATATGTACACTGACTGGTGTCTCTCAGTCCCTGTCTCTCAGGGAGATATCTGTACACTGAGTGGTGTCTCTCAGTCCCTCTCTCTCAGGGAGATATATGTACACTGACTGGTGTCTCTCAGTCCCATTCTCTCAGGGAGGTATCTGTACACTGAGTGGTGTCTCTCATTCCCTGTCTCTCAGGGAGATATACGTACACTGACTGGTGTCTCTCAGTCCCTGTCTCTCAGGGTGATATCTGTACACTGAGTGGTGTCTCTCAGTCCCTCTCTCTCAGGGAGATATCTGTACACTGACTGGTGTCTCACAGTCCCTCTCTCTCAGAGAGATATCTGTACACTGACTGGTGTCTCTCAGTCCCTCTCTCTCAGGGAGATATCTGTACACTGAGTGGTGTCTCTTATCCCTCTCTCTCAGGGAGATATCTGTACACTGAGTGGTGTCTCCCAGTCCCTGTCTCTCAGGGAGATATATGTACACTGACTGGTGTCTCTCAGTCCCTCTCTCTCAGGGAGGTATCTGTACACTGACTGGTGTCTCTCAGTCCCTGTCTCTCAGGGAGATATCAGTACACTGAGTGGTGTCTCTCAGTCCCTCTCTCTCAGGGAGATATCTGAACACTGAGTGGTTTCTCTCAGTCCCTCTCTCTCAGGGACATATATGTACACTGACTGGTGCCTCTCAGTCCCTCTCTCTCAGGGAGGTATCTGTACACTGAGTGGTGTCTCACAGTCCCTGTCTCTCAGGGAGATATTTGTACACTGACGGTTGTCTCTCAGTCCCTCTCTCTCAGGGAGATATCTGTACACTGACTGGTGTCTCTCAGTCCCTCGCTCTCAGGGAGATATCTGTACACTGAGTGGTGTCTCACAGCCCCTGTCTCTCAGGGAGATATCAGTACACTGACTGGTGTCTCTCAGTCCCTGTCTGTCAGGGAGATATCTATACACTGAGTGGTGTCTCTCAGTCCCTTTCTCTCAGGGAGATATCTGTACACTGACTGGTGTCTCTCAGTCCCTCTCTCTCAGGGAGATATATGTACACTGACTGATGTCTCTCAGTCCCTCTCTCTCAGGGAGGTATCTGTACACTGAGTGGTGTCTCTCAGTCCCTGTCTCTCAGGGAGATATATGCGCACTGACTGGTGTCTCTCAGTCCTTGTCTCTCAGGGAGATATCTGTACACTGAGTGGTGTCTCTCAGTCCCTCTCTCTCAGGGAGATATCTGTACAATGAGTGGTGTCTCTCAGTCCCTGTCTCTCAGGGAGATATCTGTACACTGAGTGGTGTCTCTCAGTCCCTCTCTCTCAGGGAGATATAAGTACACTGACTGGTGTCTCTCAGTCCCTCTCTCTCAGGGAGGTATCTGTACACTGAGTGGTGTCTCTCATTCCCTGTCTCTCAGGGAGATATACGTACACTGACTGGTGTCTCTCAGTCCCTGTCTCTCAGGGAGATATCTGTACACTGAGTGGTGTCTCTCAGTCCCTCTCTCTCAGGGAGATATCTGTACACTGACTGGTGTCTCTCAGTCCCTGTCTCTCAGGGAGATATTTGTACACTGACTGTTGTCTCTCAGTCCCTCTCTCTCAGGGAGATATCTGTACACTGAGTGGTGTCTCTCAGTCCCTCTCTCTCAGGGAGATATCTGAACACTGATTGGTGTCTCTCAGTCCCTCTCTCTCAGGGCCATATATGTACACTGACTGGTGCCTCTCAGTCCCTCTCTCTCAGGGAGGTATCTGTACACTGAGTGGTGTCTCTCAGTCCCTGTCTCTCAGGGAGATATTTGTACACTGACTGTTGTCTCTAAGTCCCTCTCTCTCAGGGAGATATCTGTACACTGACTGGTGGCTCTCAGTCCCTCGCTCTCAGGGAGATATCTGTACACTGAGTGGTGTCTCACAGCCCCTGTCTCTCAGGGAGATATCTGTACACTGACTGGTGTCTCTCAGTCCCTGTCTGTCAGGGAGATATCTATACACTGAGTTGTGTCTCTCAGTCCCTCTCTCTCAGGGAGATATCTGTACACTGACTGGTGTCTCTCAGTCCCTCTCTCTCAGGGAGATATATGTACACTGACTGGTGTCTCTCAGTCCCTCTCTCTCAGGGAGGTATCTGTCACTGAGTGGTGTCTCTCAGTCCCTGTCTCTCAGGGAGATATATGCGCACTGACTGGTGTCTCTCAGTCCCTGTCTCTCAGGGAGATATCTGTACACTGAGTGGTGTCTCTCAGTCCCTCTCTCTCAGGGAGATATCTGTACAATGAGTGGTGTCTCTCAGTCCCTGTCTCTCAGGGAGATATCTGTACAGTGAGTGGTGTCTCTCAGTCCCTCTCTCTCAGGGAGATATCTGTACTCTGACTGGTGTCTCTCAGTCCCTGTCTCTCAGGGAGATATCTGTACACTGAGTGGTGTCTCTCAGTCCCTCTCTCTCAGGGAGATATCTGTACACTGACTGGTGTCTCTCAGTCCCTCTCTCTCGGGGAGGTATCTGTACACTGAGTCGTGTCTCTCAGTCCCTGTCTCTCAGGGAGATATCTGTACACTGACTGGTGTCTCTCAGTCCCTGTCTCTCAGTGAGCTTTATGTACACTGAGTGGTGTCTCTCAGGGAGATATCTGTACACTGACTGGTGTCTCTCAGTCCCTGTCTCTCAGTGAGCTTTATGTACACTGAGTGGTGTCTCTCAGGGAGATATCTGTACACTGAGTGGTGTCTTACAGTCCCTCTCTCTCAGGGAGATATCTGTACACTGACTGGTGTCTCTCAGCCCCTCTCTCTCAGGGAGATATCTGTGCACTGAGTGGTGTCTCACAGTCCCTCTCTCTCAGGGAGATATCTGTACACTGAGTGGTGTCTCTCAGTCCCTCTCTCTCAGGGAGATATCTGTACTCTGACTGGTGTCTCTCAGTCCCTGTCTCTGAGGGAGATATCTGTACACTGAGTGGTGTCTCTCAGTCCCTCTCTCTCAGGGAGATATCTGTACACTGACTGGTGTCTCTCAGTCCCTCTCTCTCAGGGAGATATCTGTACACTGAGTGGTGTCTCTCAGTCCCTCTCTCTCAGGGAGATATCTGTACACTGAGTGGTGTCTATCAGTCCCTGTCTGTCAGGGAGATATATGTACACTGACTGGTGTCTCTCAGTCCCTCTCTCTCAGGGAGATATCTGTACACTGACTGGTGTCTCGCAGTCCCTCTCTCTCAGGGAGATATCTGTACACTGTCTGGTGTCTCTCAGTCCCTGTCTGTCAGGGAGATATCTATACACTGAGTGGTGTCTCTCAGTCCCTCTCTCTCAGGGAGATATCTGTACACTGACTGGGGTCTCTCAGTCCCTCTCTCTCAGGGAGATACCTGTACACTGACTGGTGTCTCTCAGTCCCTGTCTCTCAGGGAGCTTTATGTACACTGAGTGGTGTCTCTCAGGGAGATATCTGTACGCTGACTAGTGTCTCTCAGTCCCTCTCTCTCAGGGAGATATCTGTACACTGAGTGGTGTCTCTCAGTCCCTCTCTCTCAGGGAGATATCTGTACACTGAGTGGTGTCTCTCAGTCCCTGTCTCTCAGGGAGATATATGTACACTGACTGGTGTCTCTCAGTCCCTCTCACAGGGAGGTATCTGTGCACTGAATGGTGTCTCTCAGTCCCTGTCTCTCAGGGAGATATATGTACACTGACTGGTGTCTCTCAGTCCTTGTCTCTCAGGGAGATATCTGTACACTGAGTGGTGTCTCTCAGTTCCTGTCTATCAGGGAGATATCTGTACACTGAATGGTGTCTCTCAGTCCCTCTCTCTCAGGGAGATATCTGTACTCTGACTGGTGTCTCTCAGTCCCTGTCTCTCAGGGAGATATCTGTGCACTGAGTGGTGTCTCTCAGTCCCTCTCTCTCAGGGTGATATCTGTACACTGACTGGTGTCTCTCAGTCCCTCTCTCTCAAGGAGGTATCTGTACACTGAGTGGTGTCTCTCAGTCCCTCTCTCTCAGGGAGATATCTGTACACTGAGTGGTGTCTCACAGCCCCTGTCTCTCAGGGAGATATCTGTACAATGTCTGGTGTCTCTCAGTCACTGTCTGTCAGGGAGATATCTATACACTGAGTGGTGTCTCTCAGTCCCTCTCTCTCAGGGAGATATCTGTACACTGACTGGTGTCTCACAGTCCCTCTCTCTCAGGGAGATACCTGTACACTGACTGGTGTCTCTCAGTCCCTGTCTCTCAGGGAGCTTTAAGTACACTGAGTGGTGTCTCTCAGGGAGATATCTGTACACTGACTGGTGTCTCTCAGTCCCTGTCTCTCAGGGAGCTTTATGTACACTGAGTAGTGTCTCACAGTCCCTCTCTCTCAGGGAGATATCTGTACACTGACTGGTGTCTCTCAGTCCCTGTCTCTCAGGGAGATATCTGTACACTGAGTGGTGTCTCTCAGTCCCTCTCTCTCAGGGAGATATCTGTACACTGACTGGTGTCTCTCAGTCCCTGTCTCTCAGGGAGCTTTATGTACACTGAGTGGTGTCTCTCAGGGAGATATCTGTGCACTGACTTGTGTCTGTCAGTCCCTCTCTCTCAGGGAGATATCTGTACGCTGACTAGTGTCTCTCAGTCCCTCCCTCTCAGGGAGATATCTGTACACTGAGTGGTGTCTCTCAGTCCCTCTCTCTCAGGGAGATATCTGCACACTGACTGGTGTCTCTCAGTCCCTGTCTCTCAGGGAGATATATGTACTCTGACTGGTGTCTCTCAGTCCCTCTCACAGGGAGGTATCTGTGCACTGAGTGGTGTCTCTCAGTCCCTGTCTCTCCGGGAGATATATGTACACTGACTGGTGTCTCTCAGTCCTTGTCTCTCAGGGAGATATCTGTACACTGAGTGGTGTCTCTCAGTCCCTCTCTCTCCGGGAGATATCTGTACTCTGACTGGTGTCTCTCAGTCCCTGTCTCTCAGGGAGATATCTTTGCACTGAGTGGTTTCTCTCAGTCCCTCTCTCTCAGGGAGATATCTGTACACTGACTGGTGTCTCTCAGTCCCTCTCTCTCAGGGAGGTATCTGTACATTGAGTGGTGTCTCTCAGTCCCTGTCTCTCAGGGACATATATGTACACTGACTGGTGTCTCTCAGTCCCTCTCTCTCAGGGAGATATCTGTACACTGACTGGTGTCTCTCAGTCCCTCTCTCTCAGGGAGATATCTGTACACTGAGTGGTGTCTCACAGCCCCTGTCTCTCAGGGAGATATCTGTACACTGACTGGTGTCTCTCAGTCCCTGTCTCTCAGGGAGAAATCTGTACTCTGACTGGTGTCTCTCAGTCCCTGTCTCTCAGGGAGATATCTTTGCACTGAGTGGTGTCTCTCAGTCCCTCTCTCTCAGGGAGATATCTGTACACTGACTGGTGTCTCTCAGTCCCTGTCTCTCAGGGAGATATCTGTACACTGAGTGGTGTCTCTCAGTCCCTCTCTCTCAGGGAGATATCTGTACACTGATTGGTGTCTCAGAGCCCCTGTCTCTCAGGGAGATATCTGTACACTCTCTGGTGTCTCTCAGTCCCTGTCTGTCAGGGAGATATCTATACACTGAGTGGTGTCTCTCAGTCCCTCTCTCTCAGGGAGATATCTGTACACTGACTGGTGTCTCACAGTCCCTCTCTCTCAGGGAGATATCTGTACAATGTCTGGTGTCTCTCAGTCACTGTCTGTCAGGGAGATATCTATACACTGAGTGGTGTCTCTCAGTCCCTCTCTCTCAGGGAGATATCTGTACACTGACTGGTGTCTCACAGTCCCTCTCTCTCAGGGAGATACCTGTACACTGACTGGTGTCTCTCAGTCCCTGTCTCTCAGGGAGCTTTATGTACACTGAGTAGTGTCTCACAGTCCCTCTCTCTCAGGGAGATATCTGTACACTGACTGGTGTCTCTCAGTCCCTGTCTCTCAGGGAGATATCTGTACACTGAGTGGTGTCTCTCAGTCCCTCTCTCTCAGGGAGATATCTGTACACTGACTGGTGTCTCTCAGTCCCTGTCTCTCAGGGAGCTTTATGTACACTGAGTGGTGTCTCTCAGGGAGATATCTGTGCACTGACTTGTGTCTGTCAGTCCCTCTCTCTCAGGGAGATATCTGTACGCTGACTAGTGTCTCTCAGTCCCTCCCTCTCAGGGAGATATCTGTACACTGAGTGGTGTCTCTCAGTCCCTCTCTCTCAGGGAGATATCTGCACACTGACTGGTGTCTCTCAGTCCCTGTCTCTCAGGGAGATATATGTACTCTGACTGGTGTCTCTCAGTCCCTCTCACAGGGAGGTATCTGTGCACTGAGTGGTGTCTCTCAGTCCCTGTCTCTCCGGGAGATATATGTACACTGACTGGTGTCTCTCAGTCCTTGTCTCTCAGGGAGATATCTGTACACTGAGTGGTGTCTCTCAGTCCCTCTCTCTCAGGGAGATATCTGTACTCTGACTGGTGTCTCTCAGTCCCTGTCTCTCAGGGAGATATCTTTGCACTGAGTGGTTTCTCTCAGTCCCTCTCTCTCAGGGAGATATCTGTACACTGACTGGTGTCTCTCAGTCCCTCTCTCTCAGGGAGGTATCTGTACATTGAGTGGTGTCTCTCAGTCCCTGTCTCTCAGGGACATATATGTACACTGACTGGTGTCTCTCAGTCCCTCTCTCTCAGGGAGATATCTGTACACTGACTGGTGTCTCTCAGTCCCTCTCTCTCAGGGAGATATCTGTACACTGAGTGGTGTCTCACAGCCCCTGTCTCTCAGGGAGATATCTGTACACTGACTGGTGTCTCTCAGTCCCTGTCTCTCAGGGAGAAATCTGTACTCTGACTGGTGTCTCTCAGTCCCTGTCTCTCAGGGAGATATCTTTGCACTGAGTGGTGTCTCTCAGTCCCTCTCTCTCAGGGAGATATCTGTACACTGACTGGTGTCTCTCAGTCCCTGTCTCTCAGGGAGATATCTGTACACTGAGTGGTGTCTCTCAGTCCCTCTCTCTCAGGGAGATATCTGTACACTGAGTGGTGTCTCAGAGCCCCTGTCTCTCAGGGAGATATCTGTACACTCTCTGGTGTCTCTCAGTCCCTGTCTGTCAGGGAGATATCTATACACTGAGTGGTGTCTCTCAGTCCCTCTCTCTCAGGGAGATATCTGTACACTGTCTGGTGTCTCTCAGTCCCTGTCTGTCAGGGAGATATCTATACACTGAGTGGTGTCTCTCAGTCCCTCTCTCTCAGGGAGATATCTGTACACTGACTGGTGTCTCACAGTCCCTCTCTCTCAGGGAGATATCTGTACACTGACTGGTGTCTCTCAGTCCCTGTCTCTCAGGGAGCTTTATGTACACTGAGTGGTGTCTCTCAGGGAGATATCTGTACATTGACTGGTGTCTCTCAGTCTCTGTCTCTCAGGGAGCTTTATGTACACTGAGTGGTGTCTCTCAGTCCCTCTCTCTCAGGGAGATATCTGTACACTGACTGGTGTCTCTCAGTCCCTGTCTCTCAGGGAGATATCTGTACAATGAGTGGTGTCTCTCAGTCCCTCTCTCTCAGGGAGATATCTGTACACTGACTGGTGTCTCTCAGTCCCTGTCTCTCAGGGAGATATCTGTACACTGAGTGGTGTCTCTCAGTCCCTCTCTCTCAAGGAGATATCTGTACACTGAGTGGTGTCTCTCAGTCCCTGTCTCTCAGGGAGATATATGTACACTGACTGGTGTCTCTCAGTCGTTCTCTCTCAGGGAGGTATCTTTACACTGACTGGTGTCTCTCAGTCCCTGTCTCTCAGGGAGATATCTGTACACTGAGTGGTGTCTCTCAGTCCCTCTCTCTCAGGGAGATATCTGAACACTGAGTGGTGTCTCTCAGTCCCTCTCTCTCAGGGAGATATATGTACACTGACTGGTGCCTCTCAGTCCCTCTCTCTCAGGGAGGTATCTGTACACTGAGTGGTGTCTCTCAGTCCCTGTCTCTCAGGGAGATATATGTACACTGACTGGTG
This sequence comes from Heterodontus francisci, assembly GCF_036365525.1. NCBI lineage: Eukaryota > Metazoa > Chordata > Chondrichthyes > Heterodontiformes > Heterodontidae > Heterodontus > Heterodontus francisci. Next base: position 2,332,672 of record NC_090384.1, read on the forward strand.
TCTCTCAGTCCCTCTCTCTCAGGGAGATATCTGTACACTGACTGGTGTCTCTCAGTCCCTCTCTCTCCGGGAGATATCTGTACACTGAGTGGTGTCTCACAGCCCTTGTCTCTCAGGGAGATAGCTGTACACTGACTGGTGTCTCTCAGTCGCTGTCTGTCAGGGAGATATCTATACATTGAGTGGTGTCTCTCAGTCCCTCTCTCTCAGGGAGATATCTGTACACTGACTGGTGTCTCTCAGTCCCTGTCTCTCAGGGAGATATCTGTACACTGAGTGGTGTCTCACAGTCCCTCTCTCTCAGGGAGATATCTGTACACTGAGTGGTGTCTCACAGTCCCTCTCTCTCAGGGAGATATCTGTACACTGAGTGGTGTCTCTCAGTCCCTCTCTCTCAGGGAGATATCTGTACACTGACTGGTGTCTCTCAGTCCCTGTCTCTCAGGGAGATATCTGTACACTGAGTGGTGTCTCACAGTCCCTCTCTCTCAGGGAGATATCTGTACACTGAGTGGTGTCTCACAGTCCCTCTCTCTCAGGGAGATATCTGTACACTGACTGGTGTCTCTCAGTCCCTGTCTCTCACGGAGATATCTGTACACTGACTGGTGTCTCTCAGTCCCTCTCTCTCAGGGAGATATCTGTACACTGACTGGTGTCTCACAGTCCCTCTCTCTCAGAGAGATATCTGTACACTGACTGGTGTCTCTCAGTCCCTCTCTCTCAGGGAGATATCTGTACACTGAGTGGTGTCTCTCAGTCCCTCTCTCTCAAGGAGATATCTGAACACTGAGTGGTGTCTCTCAGTCCCTGTCTCTCAGGGAGATATCTGTACACTGAGTGGTGTCTCTCAGTCCCTCTCTCTCAGGGAGATATCTGAACACTGAGTGGTGTCTCTCAGTCCCTCTCTCTCAGGGAGATATATGTACACTGACTGGTGCCTCTCAGTCCCTCTCTCTCAGGGAGGTATCTGTACACTGAGTGGTGTCTCTCAGTCCCTGTCTCTCAGGGAGATATATGTACACTGACTGGTGTCTCTCAGTCCCTCTCTCTCAGGGAGATATCTGTACACTGACTGGTGTCTCTCAGTCCCTCTCTCTCAGGGAGAAATCTGTACACTGAGTGGTGTCTCACAGCCCCTGTCTCTCAGGGAGATATCTGTACACTGACTGGTGTCTCTCAGTCTCTGTCTGTCAGGGAGATATCTATACACTGAGTGGTGTCTCTCAGTCCCTCTCTCTCAGGGAGATATCTGTACACTGACTGGTGTCTCTCAGTCCCACTCTCTCAGGGAGATATATGTACACTGACTGGTGTCTCTCAGTCCCTCTCTCTCAGGGAGGTATTTGTGCACTGAGTGGTGTCTCTCAGTCCCTGTCTCTCAGGGAGATATATGTACACTGACTGGTGTCTCTCAGTCCCTGTCTCTCAGGGAGATATCTGTACACTGAGTGGTGTCTCTCAGTCCCTCTCTCTCAGGGAGATATCTGTACTCTGACTGGTGTCTCTCAGTCCCTGTCTCTGAGGGAGATATCTGTACACTGAGTGGTGTCTCTCAGTCCCTCTCTCTCAGGGAGATATCTGTACACTGAGTGGTGTCTCTCAGTCCCTCTCTCTCAGGGAGATATCTGTACACTGTCTGGTGTCTCTCAGTCCCTGTCTGTCAGGGAGATATCTATACACTGAGTGGTGTCTCTCAGTCCCTCTCTCTCAGGGAGATATCTGTACACTGACTGGTGTCTCACAGTCCCTCTCTCTCAGGGAGATATCTGTACACTGACTGGTGTCTCTCAGTCCCTGTCTCTCAGGGAGCTTTATGTACACTGAGTGGTGTCTCTCAGGGAGATATCTGTACACTGACTGGTGTCTCTCAGTCCCTGTCTCTCAGGGAGCTTTATGTACACTGAGTTGTGTCTCTCAGTCCCTCTCTCTCAGGGAGATATCTGTACACTGACTGGTGTCTCTCAGTCCCTGTCTCTCAGGGAGATATCTGTACAATGAGTGGTGTCTCTCAGTCCCTCTCTCTCAGGGAGATATCTGTACACTGACTGGTGTCTCTCAGTCCCTGTCTCTCAGGGAGATATCTGTACACTGAGTGGTGTCTCTCAGTCCCTCTCTCTCAAGGAGATATCTGTACACTGAGTGGTGTCTCTCAGTCCCTGTCTCTCAGGGAGATATATGTACACTGACTGGTGTCTCTCAGTCGTTCTCTCTCAGGGCGGTATCTTTACACTGACTGGTGTCTCTCAGTCCCTGTCTCTCAGGGAGATATCTGTACACTGAGTGGTGTCTCTCAGTCCCTCTCTCTCAGGGAGATATCTGAACACTGCGTGGTGTCTCTCAGTCCCTCTCTCTCAGGGAGATATATGTACACTGACTGGTGCCTCTCAGTCCCTCTCTCTCAAGGAGGTATCTGTACACTGAGTGGTGTCTCTCAGTCCCTGTCTCTCAGGGAGATATATGTACACTGACTGGTGTCTCTCAGTCCCTCTCTCTCAGGGAGATATCTGTACACTGACTGGTGTCTCTCAGTCCCTTTCTCTCCGGGGGATATCGGTACACTGAGTGGTGTCTCACAGCCCCTGTCTCTCAGGGAGATATCTGTACACTGACTGGTGTCTCTCAGTCGCTGTCTGTCAGGGAGATATCTATACACTGAGTGGTGTCTCTCAGTCCCTCTCTCTCAGGGAGATATCTGTACACTGACTGGTGTCTCTCAGTCCCTGTCTCTCAGGGAGATATCTGTACACTGAGTGGTGTCTCACAGTCCCTCTCTCTCAGGGAGATATCTGTACACTGAGTGGTGTCTCACAGTCCCTCTCTCTCAGGGAGATATCTGTACACTGAGTGGTGTCTCTCAGTCCCTCTCTCTCAGGGAGATATCTGTACACTGACTGGTGTCTCTCAGTCCCTGTCTCTCTGGGAGATATCTGTACACTGAGTGGTGTCTCACAGTCCCTCTCTCTCAGGGAGATATCTGTACACTGAGTGGTGTCTCACATTCCCTCTCTCTCAGGGAGATATCTGTACACTGACTGGTGTCTCTCAGTCCCTCTCTCTCAGGGAGATATCTGTACACTGACTGGTGTCTCTCAGTCCCTCTCTCTCAGGGAGATATATGTACACTGACTGGTGTCTCTCAGTCCCTCTCACTCAGGGAGGTATCTGTACACTGACTGGTGTCTCTCAGTCCCTGTCTCTCAGGGAGATATCTGTACACTGAGTGGTGTCTCTCAGTCCCTCTCTCTCAGGGAGATATTTGTACACTGACTGGTGTCTCTCATTACCTCTCTCTCAGGGAGGTATCTGTACACTGACTGGTGTCTCTCAGTCCCTGTCTGTCAGGGAGATATCTATACACTGAGTGGTGTCTCTCAGTCCCTCTCTCTCAGGGAGATATATGTACACTGACTGGTGTCTCTCAGTCCCACTCTCTCAGGGAGATATATGTACACTGACTGGTGTCTCTCAGTCCCTCTCTCTCAGGGAGGTATCTGTACACTGAGTGGTGTCTCTCAGCCCCTGTCTCTCAGGGAGATATATTTACACTGACTGGTGTCTCTCAGTCCCTGTCTCTCAGGGAGATATCTGTACACTGAGTGGTGTCTCTCAGTCCCTCTCTCTCAGGGAGATATCTGTACTCTGACTGGTGTCTCTCAGTCCCTGTCTCTGAGGGAGATATCTGTACACTGAGTGGTGTCTCTCAGTCCCTCTCTCTCAGGGAGATATCTGTACACTGACTGGTGTCTCTCAGTCCCTCTCTCTCAGGGAGATATCTGTACTCTGACTGGTGTCTCTCAGTCCCTGTCTCTGAGGGAGATATCTGTACACTGAGTGGTGTCTCTCAGTCCCTGTGTCTCAGGGAGATATATGTACACTGACTGGTGTCTCTCAGTCCCTCTCTCTCAGGGAGGTATCTGTACACTGACTGGTGTCTCTCAGTCCCTCTCTCTCAGGGAGATATCTGTACACTGAGTGTTGTCTCACAGCCCCTGTCTCTCAGGGAGATATCTGTACACTGACTGGTGTCTCTCAGTCCCTGTCTGTCAGGGAGATATCTATACACTGAGTGGTGTCTCTCAGTCCCTCTCTCTCAGGGAGATATCTTTACACTGACTGGTGTCTCTCAGTCCCTCTCTCTCAGGGAGATATCTGTACACTGACTGGTGTCTCTCAGTCCCTGTCTCTCAGGGAGATATCTGTACACTGAGTGGTGTCTCTCAGTACCTCTCTCTCAGGGAGATATCTGTACACTGACTGGTGTCTCTCAGTCCCTGTCTCTCAGGGAGATATCTGTACACTGACTGGTGTCTCTCAGTCCCTGTCTGTCAGGGAGATATCTATACACTCAGTGGTGTCTCTCAGTCCCTCTCTCTCAGGGAGATATCTGTACACTGAGCGGTGTCTCTCAGTCCCTCTCTCTCAAGGAGATATCTGAACACTGAGTGGTGTCTCTCAGTCCCTGTCTCTCAGGGAGATATATGTACACTGACTGGTGTCTCTCAGTCCCTCTCTCTCAGGGAGGTATCTGTACACTGACTGGTGTCTCTCAGTCCCTGTCTCTCAGGGAGATATCTGTACACTGAGTGGTGTCTCTCAGTCCCTCTCTCTCAGGGAGATATCTGAACACTGACTGGTGTCTCTCAGTCCCTCTCTCTCAGGGAGATATATGTACACTGACTGGTGCCTCTCAGTCCCTCTCTCTCAGGGAGGTATCTGTACACTGAGTGGTGTCTCTCAGTCCCTGTCTCTCAGGGAGATATATGTACACTGACTGGTGTCTCTCAGTCCCTCTCTCTCAGGGAGATATCTGTACACTGACTGGTGTCTCTCAGTCCCTCTCTCTCAGGGAGATATCTGTACACTGAGTGGTGTCTCACAGCCCCTGTCTCTCAGGGAGATATCTGTACACTGACTGGTGTCTCTCAGTCCCTGTCTGTCAGGGAGATATCTATACACTGAGTGGTGTCTCTCAGTCCCTCTCTCTCAGGGAGATATCTGTACACTGACTGGTGTCTCTCAGTCCCACTCTCTCAGGGAGATATATGTACACTGACTGGTGTCTCTCAGTCCCTCTCTCTCAGGGAGGTATCTGTACACTGAGTGGTGTCTCTCAGTCCCTGTCTCTCAGGGAGATATATGTACACTGACTGGTGTCTCTCAGTCCCTGTCTCTCAGGGAGATATCTGTACACTGAGTGGTGTCTCTCAGTCCCTCTCTCTCAGGGAGATATCTGTACTCTGACTGGTGTCTCTCAGTCCCTGTCTCTGAGGGAGATATCTGTACACTGAGTGGTGTCTCTCAGTCCCTCTCTCTCAGGGAGATATCTGTACACTGACTGGTGTCTCTCAGTCCCTCTCTCTCAGGGAGATATCTGTACACTGAGTGGTGTCTCTCAGTCCCTCTCTCTCAGGGAGATATCTGTACACTGTCTGGTGTCTCTCAGTCCCTGTCTGTCAGGGAGATATCTATACACTGAGTGGTGTCTCTCAGTCCCTCTCTCTCAGGGAGATATCTGTACACTGACTGGTGTCTCTCAGTCCCACTCTCTCAGGGAGATATATGTACACTGACTGGTGTCTCTCAGTCCCTCTCTCTCAGGGAGGTATTTGTACACTGAGTGGTGTCTCTCAGTCCCTGTCTCTCAGGGAGATATATGTACACTGACTGGTGTCTCTCAGTCCCTGTCTCTCAGGGAGATATCTGTACACTGAGTGGTGTCTCTCAGTCCCTCTCTCTCAGGGAGATATCTGTACTCTGACTGGTGTCTCTCAGTCCCTGTCTCTGAGGGAGATATCTGTACACTGAGTGGTGTCTCTCAGTCCCTCTCTCTCAGGGAGTTATCTGTACACTGAGTGGTGTCTCTCAGTCCCTCTCTCTCAGGGAGATATCTGTACACTGTCTGGTGTCTCTCAGTCCCTGTCTGTCAGGGAGATATCTATACACTGAGTGGTGTCTCTCAGTCCCTCTCTCTCAGGGAGATATCTGTACACTGACTGGTGTCTCACAGTCCCTCTCTCTCAGGGAGATATCTGTACACTGACTGGTGTCTCTCAGTCCCTGTCTCTCAGGGAGCTTTATGTACACTGAGTGGTGTCTCTCAGGGAGATATCTGTACACTGACTGGTGTCTCTCAGTCCCTGTCTCTCAGGGAGCTTTATGTACACTGAGTTGTGTCTCTCAGTCCCTCTCTCTCAGGGAGATATCTGTACACTGACTGGTGTCTCTCAGTCCCTGTCTCTCAGGGAGATATCTGTACAATGAGTGGTGTCTCTCAGTCCCTCTCTCTCAGGGAGATATCTGTACACTGACTGGTGTCTCTCAGTCCCTGTCTCTCAGGGAGATATCTGTACACTGAGTGGTGTCTCTCAGTCCCTCTCTCTCAAGGAGATATCTGTACACTGAGTGGTGTCTCTCAGTCCCTGTCTCTCAGGGAGATATATGTACACTGACTGGTGTCTCTCAGTCGTTCTCTCTCAGGGCGGTATCTTTACACTGACTGGTGTCTCTCAGTCCCTGTCTCTCAGGGAGATATCTGTACACTGAGTGGTGTCTCTCAGTCCCTCTCTCTCAGGGAGATATCTGAACACTGCGTGGTGTCTCTCAGTCCCTCTCTCTCAGGGAGATATATGTACACTGACTGGTGCCTCTCAGTTCCTCTCTCTCAAGGAGGTATCTGTACACTGAGTGGTGTCTCTCAGTCCCTGTCTCTCAGGGAGATATATGTACACTGAGTGGTGTCTCTCAGTCCCTCTCTCTCAGGGAGATATCTGTACACTGACTGGTGTCTCACAGTCCCTCTCTCTCAGGGAGATATCTGTACACTGACTGGTGTCTCTCAGTCCCTGTCTCTCAGGGAGCTTTATGTACACTGAGTGGTGTCTCTCAGGGAGATATCTGTACACTGACTGGTGTCTCTCAGTCCCTGTCTCTCAGGGAGCTTTATGTACACTGAGTTGTGTCTCTCAGTCCCTCTCTCTCAGGGAGATATCTGTACACTGACTGGTGTCTCTCAGTCCCTGTCTCTCAGGGAGATATCTGTACAATGAGTGGTGTCTCTCAGTCCCTCTCTCTCAGGGAGATATCTGTACACTGACTGGTGTCTCTCAGTCCCTGTCTCTCAGGGAGATATCTGTACACTGAGTGGTGTCTCTCAGTCCCTCTCTCTCAAGGAGATATCTGTACACTGAGTGGTGTCTCTCAGTCCCTGTCTCTCAGGGAGATATATGTACACTGACTGGTGTCTCTCAGTCGTTCTCTCTCAGGGCGGTATCTTTACACTGACTGGTGTCTCTCAGTCCCTGTCTCTCAGGGAGATATCTGTACACTGAGTGGTGTCTCTCAGTCCCTCTCTCTCAGGGAGATATCTGAACACTGCGTGGTGTCTCTCAGTCCCTCTCTCTCAGGGAGATATATGTACACTGACTGGTGCCTCTCAGTCCCTCTCTCTCAAGGAGGTATCTGTACACTGAGTGGTGTCTCTCAGTCCCTGTCTCTCAGGGAGATATATGTACACTGACTGGTGTCTCTCAGTCCCTCTCTCTCAGGGAGATATCTGTACACTGACTGGTGTCTCTCAGTCCCTTTCTCTCAGGGGGATATCGGTACACTGAGTGGTGTCTCACAGCCCCTGTCTCTCAGGGAGATATCTGTACACTGACTGGTGTCTCTCAGTCGCTGTCTGTCAGGGAGATATCTATACACTGAGTGGTGTCTCTCAGTCCCTCTCTCTCAGGGAGATATCTGTACACTGACTGGTGTCTCTCAGTCCCTGTCTCTCAGGGAGATATCTGTACACTGAGTGGTGTCTCACAGTCCCTCTCTCTCAGGGAGATATCTGTACACTGAGTGGTGTCTCACAGTCCCTCTCTCTCAGGGAGATATCTGTACACTGAGTGGTGTCTCTCAGTCCCTCTCTCTCAGGGAGATATCTGTACACTGACTGGTGTCTCTCAGTCCCTGTCTCTCTGGGAGATATCTGTACACTGAGTGGTGTCTCACAGTCCCTCTCTCTCAGGGAGATATCTGTACACTGAGTGGTGTCTCACATTCCCTCTCTCTCAGGGAGATATCTGTACACTGACTGGTGTCTCTCAGTCCCTCTCTCTCAGGGAGATATCTGTACACTGACTGGTGTCTCTCAGTCCCTCTCTCTCAGGGAGATATATGTACACTGACTGGTGTCTCTCAGTCCCTCTCACTCAGGGAGGTATCTGTACACTGACTGGTGTCTGTCAGTCCCTGTCTCTCAGGGAGATATCTGTACACTGAGTGGTGTCTCTCAGTCCCTCTCTCTCAGGGAGATATTTGTACACTGACTGGTGTCTCTCATTACCTCTCTCTCAGGGAGGTATCTGTACACTGACTGGTGTCTCTCAGTCCCTGTCTGTCAGGGAGATATCTATACACTGAGTGGTGTCTCTCAGTCCCTCTCTCTCAGGGAGATATCTGTGCACTGACTGGTGTCTCTCAGTCCCACTCTCTCAGGGAGATATATGTACACTGACTGGTGTCTCTCAGTCCCTCTCTCTCAGGGAGGTATCTGTACACTGAGTGGTGTCTCTCAGCCCCTGTCTCTCAGGGAGATATATTTACACTGACTGGTGTCTCTCAGTCCCTGTCTCTCAGGGAGATATCTGTACACTGAGTGGTGTCTCTCAGTCCCTCTCTCTCAGGGAGATATCTGTACTCTGACTGGTGTCTCTCAGTCCCTGTCTCTGAGGGAGATATCTGTACACTGAGTGGTGTCTCTCAGTCCCTCTCTCTCAGGGAGATATCTGTACACTGACTGGTGTCTCTCAGTCCCTCTCTCTCAGGGAGATATCTGTACTCTGACTGGTGTCTCTCAGTCCCTGTCTCTGAGGGAGATATCTGTACACTGAGTGGTGTCTCTCAGTCCCTGTGTCTCAGGGAGATATATGTACACTGACTGGTGTCTCTCAGTCCCTCTCTCTCAGGGAGGTATCTGTACACTGAGTGGTGTCTCTCAGTCCCTGTCTCTCAGGGAGATATATGTACACTGACTGGTGTCTCTCAGTCCCTCTCTCTCAGGGAGATATCTGTACACTGACTGGTGTCTCTCAGTCCCTCTCTCTCAGGGAGATATCTGTACACTGAGTGTTGTCTCACAGCCCCTGTCTCTCAGGGAGATATCTGTACACTGACTGGTGTCTCTCAGTCCCTGTCTGTCAGGGAGATATCTATACACTGAGTGGTGTCTCTCAGTCCCTCTCTCTCAGGGAGATATCTGTACACTGACTGGTGTCTCTCAGTCCCTCTCTCTCAGGGAGATATCTGTACACTGACTGGTGTCTCTCAGTCCCTGTCTCTCAGGGAGATATCTGTACACTGAGTGGTGTCTCTCAGTACCTCTCTCTCAGGGAGATATCTGTACACTGACTGGTGTCTCTCAGTCCCTGTCTCTCAGGGAGATATCTGTACACTGACTGGTGTCTCTCAGTCCCTGTCTGTCAGGGAGATATCTATACACTCAGTGGTGTCTCTCAGTCCCTCTCTCTCAGGGAGATATCTGTACACTGAGCGGTGTCTCTCAGTCCCTCTCTCTCAAGGAGATATCTGAACACTGAGTGGTGTCTCTCAGTCCCTGTCTCTCAGGGAGATATATGTACACTGACTGGTGTCTCTCAGTCCCTCTCTCTCAGGGAGGTATCTGTACACTGACTGGTGTCTCTCAGTCCCTGTCTCTCAGGGAGATATCTGTACACTGAGTGGTGTCTCTCAGTCCCTCTCTCTCAGGGAGATATCTGAACACTGACTGGTGTCTCTCAGTCCCTCTCTCTCAGGGAGATATATGTACACTGACTGGTGCCTCTCAGTCCCTCTCTCTCAGGGAGGTATCTGTACACTGAGTGGTGTCTCTCAGTCCCTGTCTCTCAGGGAGATATATGTACACTGACTGGTGTCTCTCAGTCCCTCTCTCTCAGGGAGATATCTGTACACTGACTGGTGTCTCTCAGTCCCTCTCTCTCAGGGAGATATCTGTACACTGAGTGGTGTCTCACAGCCCCTGTCTCTCAGGGAGATATCTGTACACTGACTGGTGTCTCTCAGTCCCTGTCTGTCAGGAAGATATCTATACACTGAGTGGTGTCTCTCAGTCCCTCTCTCTCAGGGAGATATCTGTACACTGACTGGTGTCTCTCAGTCCCACTCTCTCAGGGAGATATATGTACACTGACTGGTGTCTCTCAGTCCCTCTCTCTCAGGGAGGTATCTGTACACTGAGTGGTGTCTCTCAGTCCCTGTCTCTCAGGGAGATATATGTACACTGACTGGTGTCTCTCAGTCCCTGTCTCTCAGGGAGATATCTGTACACTGAGTGGTGTCTCTCAGTCCCTCTCTCTCAGGGAGATATCTGTACTCTGACTGGTGTCTCTCAGTCCCTGTCTCTGAGGGAGATATCTGTACACTGAGTGGTGTCTCTCAGTCCCTCTCTCTCAGGGAGATATCTGTACACTGACTGGTGTCTCTCAGTCCCTCTCTCTCAGGGAGATATCTGTACACTGAGTGGTGTCTCTCAGTCCCTCTCTCTCAGGGAGATATCTGTACACTGTCTGGTGTCTCTCAGTCCCTGTCTCTCAGGGAGATATCTATACACTGAGTGGTGTCTCTCAGTCCCTCTCTCTCAGGGAGATATCTGTACACTGACTGGTGTCTCACAGTCCCTCTCTCTCAGGGAGATATCTGTACACTGACTGGTGTCTCTCAGTCCCTGTCTCTCAGGGAGCTTTATGTACACTGAGTGGTGTCTCTCAGGGAGATATCTGTACACTGACTGGTGTCTCTCAGTCCCTGTCTCTCAGGGAGCTTTATGTGCACTGAGTGGTGTCTCTCAGTCCCTCTCTCTCAGGGAGATATCTGTACACTGACTGGTGTCTCTCAGTCCCTGTCTCTCAGGGAGATATCTGTACACTGAGTGGTGTCTCTCAGTCCCTCTCTCTCAGGGAGATATCTGTACACTGACTGGTGTCTCTCAGTCCCTGTCTCTCACGGAGATATCTGTACACTGAGAGGTGTCTCTCAGTCCCTCTCTCTCAAGGAGATATCTGTACACTGAGTGGTGTCTCTCAGTCCCTGTCTCTCAGGGAGATATATGTACACTGACTGGTGTCTCTCAGTCGTTCTCTCTCAGGGAGGTATCTTTACACTGACTGGTGTCTCTCAGTCCCTGTCTCTCAGGGAGTTATCTGTACACTGAGTGGTGTCTATCAGTCCCTCTCTCTCAGGGAGATATCTGAACACTGAGTGGTGTCTCTCAGTCCCTCTCTCTCAGGGAGATATCTGTACACTGACTGGTGTCTCTCAGTCCCACTCTCTCAGGGAGATATATGTACACTGACTGGTGTCTCTCAGTCCCTCTCTCTCAGGGAGGTATCTGTACACTGACTGGTGTCTCTCTGTCCCACTCTCTCAGGGAGATATCTGTACACTGAGTGGTGTCTCTCAGTACCTCTCTCTCAGGGAGATATCTGTACACTGACTGGTGTCTCTCAGTCCCTGTCTCTCACGGAGATATCTGTACACTGACTGGTGTCTCTCAGTCCCTCTCTCTCAGGGAGATATCTGTACACTGACTGGTGTCTCACAGTCCCTCTCTCTCAGAGAGATATCTGTACACTGACTGGTGTCTCTCAGTCCCTCTCTCTCAGGGAGATATCTGTACACTGAGTGGTGTCTCTCAGTCCCTCTCTCTCAAGGAGATATCTGAACACTGAGTGGTGTCTCTCAGTCCCTGTCTCTCAGGCAGATATATGTACACTGACTGGTGTCTCTCAGTCCCTCTCTCTCAGGGAGGTATCTGTACACTGACTGGTGTCTCTCAGTCCCTGTCTCTCAGGGAGATATCTGTACACTGAGTGGTGTCTCTCAGTCCCTCTCTCTCAGGGAGATATCTGAACACTGAGTGGTGTCTCTCAGTCCCCCTCTCTCAGGGAGATATATGTACACTGACTGGTGCCTCTCAGTCCCTCTCTCTCAGGGAGGTATCTGTACACTGAGTGGTGTCTCTCAGTCCCTGTCTCTCAGGGAGATATATGTACACTGACTGGTGTCTCTCAGTCCCTCTCTCTCAGGGAGATATCTGTACACTGAGTGGTGTCTCTCAGTCCCTCTCTCTCAGGGAGATATCTGTACACTGAGTGGTGTCTCACAGCCCCTGTCTCTCAGGGAGATATCTGTACACTGACTGGTGTCTCTCAGTCCCTGTCTGTCAGGGAGATATCTATACACTGAGTGGTGTCTCTCAGTCCCTCTCTCTCAGGGAGATATCTGTACACTGACTGGTGTCTCTCAGTCCCACTCTCTCAGGGAGATATATGTACACTGACTGGTGTCTCTCAGTCCCTCTCTCTCAGGGAGGTATTTGTACACTGAGTGGTGTCTCTCAGTCCCTGTCTCTCAGGGAGATATATGTACACTGACTGGTGTCACTCAGTCCCTGTCTCTCAGGGAGATATCTGTACACTGAGTGGTGTCTCTCAGTCCCTCTCTCTCAGGGAGATATCTGTACTCTGACTGGTGTCTCTCAGTCCCTGTCTCTGAGGGAGATATCTGTACACTGAGTGGTGTCTCTCAGTCCCTCTCTCTCAGGGAGATATCTGTACACTGAGTGGTGTCTCTCAGTCCCTCTCTCTCAGGGAGATATCTGTACACTGTCTGGTGTCTCTCAGTCCCTGTCTGTCAGGGAGATATATATACACTGAGTGGTGTCTCTCAGTCCCTCTCTCTCAGGGAGATATCTGTACACTGACTGGTGTCTCACAGTCCCTCTCTCTCAGGGAGATATCTGTACACTGACTGGTGTCTCTCAGTCCCTGTCTCTCAGGGAGCTTTATGTACACTGAGTGGTGTCTCTCAGGGAGATATCTGTACAATGACTGGTGTCTCTCAGTCCCTGTCTCTCAGGGAGCTTTATGTACACTGAGTGGTGTCTCTCAGTCCCTCTCTCTCAGGGAGATATCTGTACACTGACTGGTGTCTCTCAGTCCCTGTCTCTCAGGGAGATATCTGTACACTGAGTGGTGTCTCTCAGTCCCTCTCTCTCAGGGAGATATCTGTACACTGACTGGTGTCTCTCAGTCCCTGTCTCTCAGGGAGATATCTGTACACTGAGTGGTGTCTCTCAGTCCCTCTCTCTCAAGGAGATATCTGTACACTGAGTGGTGTCTCTCAGTCCCTGTCTCTCAGGGAGATATATGTACACTGACTGGTGTCTCTCAGTCGTTCTCTCTCAGGGAGGTATCTTTACACTGACTGGTGTCTCTCAGTCCCTGTCTCTCAGGGAGATATCTGTACACTGAGTGGTGTCTCTCAGTCCCTCTCTCTCAGGGAGATATCTGAACACTGAGTGGTGTCTCTCAGTCCCTCTCTCTCAGGGAGATATATGTACACTGACTGGTGCCTCTCAGTCCCTCTCTCTCAGGGAGGTATCTGTACACTGAGTGGTGTCTCTCAGTCCCTGTCTCTCAGGGAGATATATGCACACTGACTGGTGTCTCTCAGTCCCTCTCTCTCAGGGAGATATCTGTACACTGACTGGTGTCTCTCAGTCCCTCTCTCTCCGGGAGATATCTGTACACTGACTGGTGTCTCTCAGTCCCTGTCTCTCAGGGAGATATCTGTACACTGAGTGGTGTCTCACAGTCCCTCTCTCTCAGGGAGATATCTGTACACTGAGTGGTGTCTCACAGTCCCTCTCTCTCAGGGAGATATCTGTACACTGACTGGTGTCTCTCAGTCCCTCTCTCTCAGGGAGATATCTGTACACTGACTGGTGTCTCTCAGTCCCTCTCTCTCAGCAAGATATATGTACACTGACTGGTGTCTCTCAGTCCCTCTCACTCAGGGAGGTATCTGAACACTGACTGGTGTCTCTCAGTCCCTGTCTCTCAGGGAGATATCTGTACACTGAGTGGTGTCTCTCAGTCCCTCTCTCTCAGGGAGATATTTGTACACTGACTGGTGTCTCTCAGTACCTCTCTCTCAGGGAGGTATCTGTACACTGACTGGTGTCTCTCAGTCCCTCTCTGTCAGGGAGATATCTATACACTGAGTGGTGTCTCTCAGTCCCTCTCTCTCAGGGAGATATCTGTACACTGACTGGTGTCTCTCAGTCCCACTCTCTCAGGGAGATATATGTACACTGACTGGTGTCTCTCAGTCCCTCTCTCTCAGGGAGGTATCTGTACACTGAGTGGTGTCTCTCAGTCCCTGTCTCTCAGGGAGATATATGTACACTGACTGGTGTCTCTCAGTCCCTGTCTCTCAGGGAGATATCTGTACACTGAGTGGTGTCTCTCAGTCCCTCTCTCTCAGGGAGATATCTGTACTCTGACTGGTGTCTCTCAGTCCCAGTCTCTGAGGGAGATATCTGTACACTGAGTGGTGTCTCTCAGTCCCTCTCTCTCAGGGAGATATCTGTACACTGACTGGTGTCTCTCAGTCCCTCTCTCTCAGGGAGATATCTGTACTCTGACTGGTGTCTCTCAGTCCCTGTCTCTGAGGGAGATATCTGTACACTGAGTGGTGTCTCTCAGTCCCTGTGTCTCAGGGAGATATATGTACACTGACTGGTGTCTCTCAGTCCCTCTCTCTCAGGGAGGTATCTGTACACTGAGTGCTGTCTCTCAGTCCCTGTCTCTCAGGGAGATATATGTACACTGACTGGTGTCTCTCAGTCCCTCTCTCTCAGGGAGATATCTGTACACTGACTGGTGTCTCTCAGTCCCTCTCTCTCAGGGAGATATCTGTACACTGAGTGGTGTCTCACAGCCCCTGTCTCTCAGGGAGATATCTGTACACTGACTGGTGTCTCTCAGTCCCTGTCTGTCAGGGAGATATCTATACACTGAGTGGTGTCTCTCAGTCCCTCTCTCTCAGGGAGATATCTGTACACTGACTGGTGTCTCTCAGTCCCTCTCTCTCAGGGAGATATCTGTACACTGACTGCTGTCTCTCAGTCCCTGTCTCTCAGGGAGATATCTGTACACTGAGTGGTGTCTCTCAGTACCTCTCTCTCAGGGAGATATCTGTACACTGACTGGTGTCTCTCAGTCCCTGTCTCTCAGGGAGATATCTGTACACTGACTGGTGTCTCTCAGTCCCTGTCTGTCAGGGAGATATCTATACACTGAGTGGTGTCTCTCAGTCCCTCTCTCTCAGGGAGATATCTGTACACTGAGTGGTGTCTCTCAGTCCCTGTCTCTCAGGGAGATATCTGTACACTGAGTGGTGTCTCTCAGTACCTCTCTCTCAGGGAGATATCTGTACACTGACTGGTGTCTCTCAGTCCCTGTCTCTCAGGGAGATATCTGTACACTGAGTGGTGTCTCTCAGTCCCTCTCTCTCAGGGAGATATCTGTACACTGACTGGTGTCTCACAGTCCCTCTCTCTCAGAGAGATATCTGTACACTGAGTGGTGTCTCTCAGTCCCTCTCTCTCAAGGAGATATCTGAACACTGAGTGGTGTCTCTCAGTCCCTGTCTCTCAGGGAGATATATGTACACTGACTGGTGTCTCTCAGTCCCTCTCTCTCAGGGAGGTATCTGTACACTGACTGGTGTCTCTCAGTCCCTGTCTCTCAGGGAGATATCTGTACACTGAGTGGTGTCTCTCAGTCCCTCTCTCTCAGGGAGATATCTGAACACTGAGTGGTGTCTCTCAGTCCCACTCTCTCAGGGAGATATATGTACACTGACTGGTGCCTCTCAGTCCCTCTCTCTCAGGGAGGTATCTGTACACTGAGTGGTGTCTCTCAGTCCCTGTCTCTCAGGGAGATATATGTACACTGACTGGTGTCTCTCAGTCCCTCTCTCTCAGGGAGATATCTGTACACTGACTGGTGTCTCTCAGTCCCTCTCTCTCAGGGAGATATCTGTACACTGAGTGGTGTCTCACAGCCCCTGTCTCTCAGGGAGATATCTGTACACTGACTGGTGTCTCTCAGTCCCTGTCTGTCAGGGAGATATCTATACACTGAGTGGTGTCTCTCAGTCCCTCTCTCTCAGGGAGATATCTGTACACTGACTGGTGTCTCTCAGTCCCACTCTCTCAGGGAGATATATGTACACTGACTGGTGTCTCTCAGTCCCTCTCTCTCAGGGAGGTATCTGTACACTGAGTGGTGTCTCTCAGTCCCTGTCTCTCAGGGAGATATATGTACACTGACTGGTGTCTCTCAGTCCATGTCTCTCAGGGAGATATCTGTACACTGAGTGGTGTCTCTCAGTCCCTCTCTCTCAGGGAGATATCTGTACTCTGACTGGTGTCTCTCAGTCCCTGTCTCTGAGGGAGATATCTGTACACTGAGTGGTGTCTCTCAGTCCCTCTCTCTCAGGGAGATATCTGTACACTGACTGGTGTCTCTCAGTCCCTCTCTCTCAGGGAGATATCTGTACACTGAGTGGTGTCTCTCAGTCCCTCTCTCTCAGGGAGATATCTGTACACTGTCTGGTGTCTCTCAGTCCCTTTCTGTCAGGGAGATATCTATACACTGAGTGGTGTCTCTCAGTCCCTCTCTCTCAGGGAGATATCTGTACACTGACTGGTGTCTCACAGTCCCTCTC
Source organism: Heterodontus francisci (assembly GCF_036365525.1). NCBI lineage: Eukaryota > Metazoa > Chordata > Chondrichthyes > Heterodontiformes > Heterodontidae > Heterodontus > Heterodontus francisci. The sequence continues at coordinate 2,349,256 of NC_090384.1, forward strand.
TCTCAGGGAGATATCTGTACACTGACTGGTGTCTCTCAGTCCCTGTCTCTCAGGGAGCTTTATGTACACTGAGTGGTGTCTCTCAGGGAGATATCTGTACACTGACTGGTGTCTCTCAGTCCCTGTCTCTCAGGGAGCTTTATGTACACTGAGTGGTGTCTCTCAGTCCCTGTCTCTCAGGGAGATATCTGTACACTGAGTGGTGTCTCTCAGTCCCTCTCTCTCAGGGAGATATCTGTACACTGACTGGTGTCTCTCAGTCCCTGTCTCTCAGGGAGATATCTGTACACTGAGTGGTGTCTCTCAGTCCCTCTCTCTCAAGGAGATATCTGTACACTGAGTGGTGTCTCTCAGTCCCTGTCTCTCAGGGAGATATATGTACACTGACTGGTGTCTCTCAGTCGTTCTCTCTCAGGGAGGTATCTTTACACTGACTGGTGTCTCTCAGTCCCTGTCTCTCAGGGAGTTATCTGTACACTGAGTGGTGTCTCTCAGTCCCTCTCTCTCAGGGAGATATCTGAACACTGAGTGGTGTCTCTCAGTCCCTCTCTCTCAGGGAGATATATGTACACGGACTGGTGCCTCTCAGTCCCTCTCTCTCAGGGAGGTATCTGTACACTGAGTGGTGTCTCTCAGTCCCTGTCTCTCAGGGAGATATATGTACACTGACTGGTGTCTCTCAGTCCCTCTCTCTCAGGGAGATATCTGTGCACTGACTGGTGTCTCTCAGTCCCTCTCTCTCCGGGAGATATCTGTACACTGAGTGGTGTCTCACAGCCCCTGTCTCTCAGGGAGATATCTGTACACTGACTGGTGTCTCTCAGTCGCTGTCTGTCAGGGAGATATCTATACACTGAGTGGTGTCTCTCAGTACCTCTCTCTCAGGGAGATATCTGTACACTGACTGGTGTCTCTCAGTCCCTGTCTCTCAGGGAGATATCTGTACACTGAGTGGTGTCTCACAGTCCCTCTCTCTCAGGGAGATATCTGTACACTGACTGGTGTCTCTCAGTCCCTCTCTCTCAGGGAGATATCTGTACACTGACTGGTGTCTCACAGTCCCTCTCTCTCAGAGAGATATCTGTACACTGAGTGGTGTCTCTCAGTCCCTCTCTCTCAAGGAGATATCTGAACACTGAGTGGTGTCTCTCAGTCCCTGTCTCTCAGGGAGATATATGTACACTGACTGGTGTCTCTCAGTCCCTCTCTCTCAGGGAGGTATCTGTACACTGACTGGTGTCTCTCAGTCCCTGTCTCTCAGGGAGATATCTGTACACTGAGTGGTGTCTCTCAGTCCCTCTCTCTCAGGGAGATATCTGAACACTGAGTGGTGTCTCTCAGTCCCTCTCTCTCAGGGAGATATATGTACAATGACTGGTGCCTCTCAGTCCCTCTCTCTCAGGGAGGTATCTGTACACTGAGTGGTGTCTCTCAGTCCCTGTCTCTCAGGGAGATATATGTACACTGACTGGTGTCTCTCAGTCCCTCTCTCTCAGGGAGATATCTGTACACTGACTGGTGTCTCTCAGTCCCTCTCTCTCAGGGAGATATCTGTACACTGAGTGGTGTCTCACAGCCCCTGTCTCTCAGGGAGATATCTGTACACTGACTGGTGCCTCTCAGTCCCTGTCAGTCTGGGAGATATCTATACACTGAGTGGTGTCTCTCAGTCCCTCTCTCTCAGGGAGATATCTGTACACTGACTGGTGTCTCTCAGTCCCACTCTCTCAGGGAGATATATGTACACTGACTGGTGTCTCTCAGTCCCTCTCTCTCAGGGAGGTATCTGTACACTGAGTGGTGTCTCTCAGTCCCTGTCTCTCAGGGAGATATATGTACACTGACTGGTGTCTCTCAGTCCCTGTCTCTCAGGGAGATATCTGTACACTGAGTGGTGTCTCTCAGTCCCTCTCTCTCAGGGAGATATCTGTACTCTGACTGGTGTCTCTCAGTCCCTGTCTCTGAGGGAGATATCTGTACACTGAGTGGTGTCTCTCAGTCCCTCTCTCTCAGGGAGATATCTGTACACTGACTGGTGTCTCTCAGTCCCTCTCTCTCAGGGAGATATCTGTACACTGAGTGGTGTCTCTCAGTCCCTCTCTCTCAGGGAGATATCTGTACACTGTCTGGTGTCTCTCAGTCCCTGTCTGTCAGGGAGATATCTATACACTGAGTGGTGTCTCTCAGTCCCTCTCTCTCAGGGAGATATCTGTACACTGACTGGTTTCTCACAGTCCCTCTCTCTCAGGGAGATATCTGTACACTGACTGGTGTCTCTCAGTCCCTGTCTCTCAGGGAGCTTTATGTACACTGAGTGGTGTCTCTCAGGGAGATATCTGTACACTGACTGGTGTCTCTCAGTCCCTGTCTCTCAGGGAGCTTTATGTACACTGAGTGGTGTCTCTCAGTCCCTGTCTCTCAGGGAGATATCTGTACACTGAGTGGTGTCTCTCAGTCCCTCTCTCTCAGGGAGATATCTGTACACTGACTGGTGTCTCTCAGTCCCTGTCTCTCAGGGAGATATCTGTACACTGAGTGGTGTCTCTCAGTCCCTCTCTCTCAAGGAGATATCTGTACACTGAGTGGTGTCTCTCAGTCCCTGTCTCTCAGGGAGATATATGTACACTGACTGGTGTCTCTCAGTCGTTCTCTCTCAGGGAGGTATCTTTACACTGACTGGTGTCTCTCAGTCCCTGTCTCTCAGGGAGTTATCTGTACACTGAGTGGTGTCTCTCAGTCCCTCTCTCTCAGGGAGATATCTGAACACTGAGTGGTGTCTCTCAGTCCCTCTCTCTCAGGGAGATATATGTACACGGACTGGTGCCTCTCAGTCCCTCTCTCTCAGGGAGGTATCTGTACACTGAGTGGTGTCTCTCAGTCCCTGTCTCTCAGGGAGATATATGTACACTGACTGGTGTCTCTCAGTCCCTCTCTCTCAGGGAGATATCTGTGCACTGACTGGTGTCTCTCAGTCCCTCTCTCTCCGGGAGATATCTGTACACTGAGTGGTGTCTCACAGCCCCTGTCTCTCAGGGAGATATCTGTACACTGACTGGTGTCTCTCAGTCGCTGTCTGTCAGGGAGATATCTATACACTGAGTGGTGTCTCTCAGTCCCTCTCTCTCAGGGAGATATCTGTACACTGACTGGTGTCTCTCAGTCCCTGTCTCTCAGGGAGATATCTGTACACTGAGTGGTGTCTCACAGTCCCTCTCTCTCAGGGAGATATCTGTACACTGACTGGTGTCTCTCAGTCCCTGTCTCTCAGGGAGATATCTGTACACTGAGTGGTGTCTCACAGTCCCTCTCTCTCAGGGAGATATCTGTACACTGACTGGTGTCTCTCAGTCCCTCTCTCTCAGGGAGATATCTGTACACTGACTGGTGTCTCACAGTCCCTCTCTCTCAGGGAGATATATGTACACTGACTGGTGTCTCTCAGTCCCTCTCACTCAGGGAGGTATCTGTACACTGAGTGGTGTCTCTCAGTCCCTGTGTCTCAGGGAGATATATGTACACTGACTGGTGTCTCTCAGTACCTCTCTCTCAGGGAGGTATCTGTACACTGACTGGTGTCTCTCAGTCCCTCTCTCTCAGGGAGATATTTGTACACTGAGTGGTGTCTCTCAGTCCCTCTCTCTCAGGGAGATATTTGTACACTGACTGGTGTCTCTCAGTATCTCTCTCTCAGGGAGGTATCTGTACACTGACTGGTGTCTCTCAGTCCCTCTCTGTCAGGGAGATATCTATACACTGAGTGGTGTCTCTCAGTCCCTCTCTCTCAGGGAGATATCTGTACACTGACTGGTGTCTCTCAGTCCCACTCTCTCAGGGAGATATATGTACACTGACTGGTGTCTCTCAGTCCCTCTCTCTCAGGGAGGTATCTGTACACTGAGTGGTGTCTCTCAGTCCCTGTCTCTCTGGGAGATATATGTACACTGAGTGGTGTCTCTCAGTCCCTGTCTCTCAGGGAGATATCTGTACACTGAGTGGTGTCTGTCAGTCCCTGTCTCTCAGGGAGATATCTGTACACTGAGTGGTGTCTCTCAGTCCCTCTCTCTCAGGGAGATATCTGTACACTGACTGGTGTCTCTCAGTCCCTGTCTCTCAGGGAGATATCTTTACACTGAGTGGTGTCTCTCAGTCCCTCTCTCTCAAGGAGATATCTGTACACTGAGTGGTGTCTCTCAGTCCCTGTCTCTCAGGGAGATATATGTACACTGACTGGTGTCTCTCAGTCGTTCTCTCTCAGGGAGGTATCTTTACACTGACTGGTGTCTCTCAGTCCCTATCTCTCAGGGAGTTATCTGTACACTGAGTGGTGTCTCTCAGTCCCTCTCTCTCAGGGAGATATCTGAACACTGAGTGGTGTCTCTCAGTCCCTCTCTCTCAGGGAGATATATGTACACGGACTGGTGCCTCTCAGTCCCTCTCTCTCAGGGAGGTATCTGTACACTGAGTGGTGTCTCTCAGTCCCTGTCTCTCAGGGAGATATATGTACACTGACTGGTGTCTCTCAGTCCCTCTCTCTCAGGGAGATATCTGTGCACTGACTGGTGTCTCTCAGTCCCTCTCTCTCCGGGAGATATCTGTACACTGAGTGGTGTCTCACAGCCCCTGTCTCTCAGGGAGATATCTGTTCACTGACTGGTGTCTCTCAGTCGCTGTCTGTCAGGGAGATATCTATACACTGAGTGGTGTCTCTCAGTCCCTCTCTCTCAGGGAGATATCTGTACACTGACTGGTGTCTCTCAGTCCCTGTCTGTCAGGGAGATATCTATACACTGAGTGGTGTCTCTCAGTCCCTCTCTCTCAGGGAGATATCTGTACAATGACTGGTGTCTCTCAGTCCCTCTCTCTCAGGGAGATATCTGTGCACTGACTGGTGTCTCTCAGTCCCTCTCTCTCCGGGAGATATCTGTACACTGAGTGGTGTCTCACAGCCCCTGTCTCTCAGGGAGATATCTGTACACTGACTGGTGTCTCTCAGTCGCTGTCTGTCAGGGAGATATCTATACACTGAGTGGTGTCTCTCAGTCCCTCTCTCTCAGGGAGATATCTGTACACTGACTGGTGTCTCTCAGTCCCTGTCTCTCAGGGAGATATCTGTACACTGAGTGGTGTCTCACAGTCCCTCTCTCTCAGGGAGATATCTGTACACTGGATGGTGTCTCTCAGTCCCTGTCTCTCAGGGAGATATCTGTACACTGAGTGGTGTCTCACAGTCCCTCTCTCTCAGGGAGATATCTGTACACTGACTGGTGTCTCTCAGTCCCTCTCTCTCAGGGAGATATCTGTACACTGACTGGTGTCTCTCAGTCCCTCTCTCTCAGGGAGATATATGTACACTGACTGGTGTCTCTCAGTCCCTCTCACTCAGGGAGGTATCTGTACACTGAGTGGTGTCTCTCAGTCCCTGTGTCTCAGGGAGATATATGTACACTGACTGGTGTCTCTCAGTACCTCTCTCTCAGGGAGGTATCTGTACACTGACTGGTGTCTCTCAGTCCCTCTCTCTCAGGGAGATATTTGTACACTGAGTGGTGTCTCTCAGTCCCTCTCTCTCAGGGAGATATTTGTACACTGACTGGTGTCTCTCAGTACCTCTCTCTCAGGGAGGTATCTGTACACTGACTGGTGTCTCTCAGTCCCTGTCTGTCAGGGAGATATCTATACACTGAGTGGTCTCTCTCAGTCCCTCTCTCTCAGGGAGATATCTGTACACTGACTGGTGTCTCTCAGTCCCACTCTCTCAGGGAGATATATGTACACTGACTGGTGTCTCTCAGTCCCTCTCTCTCAGGGAGGTATCTGTACACTGAGTGGTGTCTCTCAGTCCCTGTCTCTCAGGGAGATATATGTACACTGACTGGTGTCTCTCAGTCCCTGTCTCTCAGGGAGATATCTGTACACTGAGTGGTGTCTGTCAGTCCCTCTCTCTCAGTGAGATATCTGTACTCTGACTGGTGTCTCTCAGTCCATGTCTCTGAGGGAGATATCTGTACACTGACTGGTGTCTCTCAGTCCCACTCTCTCAGGGAGATATATGTACACTGACTGGTGTCTCTCAGTCCCTCTCTCTCAGGGAGGTATCTGTACACTGAGTGGTGTCTCTCAGTCCCTGTCTCTCAGGGAGATATATGTACACTGACTGGTGTCTCTCAGTCCCTGTCTCTCAGGGAGATATCTGTACACTGAGTGGTGTCTGTCAGTCCCTCTCTCTCAGTGAGATATCTGTACTCTGACTGCTGTCTCTCAGTCCCTGTCTCTGAGGGAGATATCTGTACACTGAGTGGTGTCTCTCAGTCCCTCTCTCTCAGGGAGATATCTGTACAATGACTGGTGTCTCTCAGTCCCTCTCTCTCAGGGAGATATCTGTACAATGAGTGGTGTCTCTCAGTCCCTCTCTCTCAGGGAGATATCTGTACACTGTCTGGTGTCTCTCAGTCCCTATCTGTCAGGGAGATATCTATACACTGAGTGGTGTCTCTCAGTCCCTCTCTCTCAGGGAGATATCTGTACACTGACTGGTGTCTCACAGTCCCTCTCTCTCAGGGAGATATCTGTACACTGACTGGTGTCTCTCAGTCCCTGTCTCTCAGGGAGCTTTATGTACACTGAGTGGTGTCTCTCAGGGAGATATCTTTACACTGACTGGTGTCTCTCAGTCCCTGTCTCTCAGGGAGCTTTATGTACACTGAGTGGTGTCTCTCAGTCCCTGTCTCTCAGGGAGCTTTATGTACACTGAGTGGTGTCTCTCAGTCCCTGTCTCTCAGGGAGATATCTGTACACTGAGTGGTGTCTCTCAGTCCCTCTCTCTCAGGGAGATATCTGTACACTGACTGGTGTCTCTCAGTCCCTGTCTCTCAGGGAGATATCTGTACACTGAGTGGTGTCTCTCAGTCCCTCTCTCTCAAGGAGATATCTGTACACTGAGTGGTGTCTCTCAGTCCCTGTCTCTCAGGGAGATATATGTACACTGACTGGTGTCTCTCAGTCGTTCTCTCTCAGGGAGGTATCTTTACACTGACTGGTGTCTCTCAGTCCCTGTCTCTCAGGGAGTTATCTGTACACTGAGTGGTGTCTCTCAGTCCCTCTCTCTCAGGGAGATATCTGAACACTGAGTGGTGTCTCTCAGTCCCTCTCTCTCAGGGAGATATATGTACACGGACTGGTGCCTCTCAGTCCCTCTCTCTCAGGGAGGTATCTGTACACTGAGTGGTGTCTCTCAGTCCCTGTCTCTCAGGGAGATATATGTACACTGACTGGTGTCTCTCAGTCCCTCTCTCTCAGGGAGATATCTGTGCACTGACTGGTGTCTCTCAGTCCCTCTCTCTCCGGGAGATATCTGTACACTGAGTGGTGTCTCACAGCCCCTGTCTCTCAGGGAGATATCTGTTCACTGACTGGTGTCTCTCAGTCGCTGTCTGTCAGGGAGATATCTATACACTGAGTGGTGTCTCTCAGTCCCTCTCTCTCAGGGAGATATCTGTACACTGACTGGTGTCTCTCAGTCCCTGTCTGTCAGGGAGATATCTATACACTGAGTGGTGTCTCTCAGTCCCTCTCTCTCAGGGAGATATCTGTACACTGACTGGTGTCTCTCAGTCCCTGTCTCTCAGGGAGATATCTGTACACTGACTGGTGTCTCTCAGTCCCTGTCTGTCAGGGAGATATCTATACACTGAGTGGTGTCTCTCAGTCCCTCTCTCTCAGAGAGATATCTGTACACTGAGTGGTGTCTCTCAGTCCCTCTCTCTCAAGGAGATATCTGAACACTGAGTGGTGTCTCTCAGTCCCTGTCTCTCAGGGAGATATATGTACACTGACTGGTGTCTCTCAGTCCCTCTCTCTCAGGGAGGTATCTGTACACTGACTGGTGTCTCTCAGTCCCTGTCTCTCAGGGAGATATCTGTACACTGAGTGGTGTCCCTCAGTCCCTCTCTCTCAGGGAGATATCTGAACACTGAGTGGTGTCTCTCAGTCCCTCTCTCTCAGGGAGATATATGTACACTGACTGGTGCCTCTCAGTCCCTCTCTCTCAGGGAGGTATCTGTACACTGAGTGGTGTCTCTCAGTCCCTGTCTCTCAGGGAGATATATGTACACTGACTGGTGTCTCTCAGTCCCTCTCTCTCAGGGTGATATCTATACACTGAGTGGTGTCTCTCAGTCCCTCTCTCTCAGGGAGATATCTGTACACTGACTGGTGTCTCTCAGTCCCACTCTCTCAGGGAGATATATGTACACTGACTGGTGTCTCTCAGTCCCTCTCTCTCAGGGAGGTATCTGTACACTGAGTGGTGTCTCTCAGTCCCTGTCTCTCAGGGAGATATATGTACACTGACTGGTGTCTCTCAGTCCCTGTCTCTCAGGGAGATATCTATACACTGAGTGGTGTCTCTCAGTCCCTCTCTCTCAGGGAGATATCTGTACACTGACTGGTGTCTCTCAGTCCCACTCTCTCAGGGAGATATATGTACACTGACTGGTGTCTCTCAGTCCCTCTCTCTCAGGGAGGTATCTGTACACTGAGTGGTGTCTCTCAGTCCCTGTCTCTCAGGGAGATATATGTACACTGACTGGTGTCTCTCAGTCCCTGTCTCTCAGGGAGATATCTGTACACTGAGTGGTGTCTCTCAGTCCCTCTCTCTCAGGGAGATATCTGTACTCTGACTGGTGTCTCTCAGTCCCTGTCTCTGAGGGAGATATCTGTACACTGAGTGGTGTCTCTCAGTCCCTCTCTCTCAGGGAGATATCTGTACACTGACTGGTGTCTCTCAGTCCCTCTCTCTCATGGAGATATCTGTACACTGAGTGGTGTCTCTCAGTCCCTCTCTCTCAGGGAGATATCTGTACACTGTCTGGTGTCTCTCAGTCCCTGTCTGTCAGGGAGATATCTATACACTGAGTGGTGTCTCTCAGTCCCTCTCTCTCAGGGAGATATCTGTACACTGACTGGTGTCTCTCAGTCCCTGTCTCTCAGGGAGCTTTATGTACACTGAGTGGTGTCTCTCAGGGAGATATCTGTACACTGACTGGTGTCTCTCAGTCCCTGTCTCTCAGGGAGCTTTATGTACACTGAGTGGTGTCTCTCAGTCCCTGTCTCTCAGGGAGATATCTGTACACTGAGTGGTGTCTCTCAGTCCCTCTCTCTCAGGGAGATATCTGTACACTGACTGGTGTCTCTCAGTCCCTGTCTCTCAGGGAGATATCAGTACACTGAGTGGTGTCTCTCAGTCCCTCTCTCTCAAGGAGATATCTGTAAACTGAGTGGTGTCTCTCAGTCCCTGTCTCTCAGGGAGATATATGTACACTGACTGGTGTCTCTCAGTCGTTCTCTCTCAGGGAGGTATCTTTACACTGACTGGTGTCTCTCAGTCCCTGTCTCTCAGGGAGTTATCTGTACACTGAGTGGTGTCTCTCAGTCCCTCTCTCTCAGGGAGATATCTGAACACTGAGTGGTGTCTCTCAGTCCCTCTCTCTCAGGGAGATATATGTACACGGACTGGTGCCTCTCAGTCCCTCTCTCTCAGGGAGGTATCTGTACACTGAGTGGTGTCTCTCAGTCCCTGTCTCTCAGGGAGATATATGTACACTGACTGGTGTCTCTCAGTCCCTCTCTCTCAGGGAGATATCTGTGCACTGACTGGTGTCTCTCAGTCCCTCTCTCTCCGGGAGATATCTGTACACTGAGTGGTGTCTCACAGCCCCTGTCTCTCAGGGAGATATCTGTACACTGACTGGTGTCTCTCAGTCGCTGTCTGTCAGGGAGATATCTATACACTGAGTGGTGTCTCTCAGTCCCTCTCTCTCAGGGAGATATCTGTACACTGACTGGTGTCTCTCAGTCCCTGTCTCTCAGGGAGATATCTGTACACTGAGTGGTGTCTCACAGTCCCTCTCTCTCAGGGAGAGATATCTGTACACTGACTGGTGTCTCTCAGTCCCTGTCTCTCAGGGAGATATCTGTACACTGAGTGGTGTCTCACAGTCCCTCTCTCTCAGGGAGATATCTGTACACTGACTGGTGTCTCTCAGTCCCTCTCTCTCAGGGAGATATCTGTACACTGACTGGTGTCTCTCAGTCCCTCTCTCTCAGGGAGATATATGTACACTGACTGGTGTCTCTCAATCCCTCTCACTCAGGGAGGTATCTGTACACTGAGTGGTGTCTCTCAGTCCCTGTGTCTCAGGGAGATATATGTACACTGACTGGTGTCTCTCAGTACCTCTCTCTCAGGGAGGTATCTGTACACTGACTGGTGTCTCTCAGTCCCTCTCTCTCAGGGAGATATTTGTACACTGAGTGGTGTCTCTCAGTCCCTCTCTCTCAGGGAGATATTTGTACACTGACTGGTGTCTCTCAGTACCTCTCTCTCAGGGAGGTATCTGTACACTGACTGGTGTCTCTCAGTCCCTGTCTGTCAGGGAGATATCTATACACTGAGTGGTGTCTCTCAGTCCCTCTCTCTCAGGGAGATATCTGTACACTGACTGGTGTCTCTCAGTCCCACTCTCTCAGGGAGATATATGTACACTGACTGGTGTCTCTCAGTCCCTCTCTCTCAGGGAGGTATCTGTACACTGAGTGGTGTCTCTCAGTCCCTGTCTCTCAGGGAGATATATGTACACTGACTGGTGTCTCTCAGTCCCTGTCTCTCAGGGAGATATCTGTACACTGAGTGGTGTCTCTCAGTCCCTCTCTCTCAGTGAGATATCTGTACTCTGACTGGTGTCTCTCAGTCCCTGTCTCTGAGGGAGATATCTGTACACTGAGTGGTGTCTCTCAGTCTCTCTCTCTCAGGGAGATATCTGTACACTGACTGGTGTCTCTCAGTCCCTCTCTCTCAGGGAGATATCTGTACAATGAGTGGTGTCTCTCAGTCCCTCTCTCTCAGGGAGATATCTGTACACTGTCTGGTGTCTCTCAGTCCCTGTCTGTCAGGGAGATATCTATACACTGAGTGGTGTCTCTCAGTACCTCTCTCTCAGGGAGATATCTGTACACTGACTGGTGTCTCACAGTCCCTCTCTCTCAGGGAGATATCTGTACACTGACTGGTGTCTCTCAGTCCCTGTCTCTCAGGGAGCTTTATGTACACTGAGTGGTGTCTCTCAGGGAGATATCTGTACGCTGACTGGTGTCTCTCAGTCCCTGTCTCTCAGGGAGCTTTATGTACACTGAGTGGTGTCTCTCAGTCCCTGTCTCTCAGGGAGCTTTATGTACACTGAGTGGTGTCTCTCAGTCCCTGTCTCTCAGGGAGATATCTGTACACTGAGTGGTGTCTCTCAGTCCCTCTCTCTCAGGGAGATATCTGTACACTGACTGGTGTCTCTCAGTCCCTGTCTCTCAGGGAGATATCTGTACACTGAGTGGTGTCTCTCAGTCCCTCTCTCTCAAGGAGATATCTGTACACTGAGTGGTGTCTCTCAGTCCCTGTCTCTCAGGGAGATATATGTACACTGACTGGTGTCTCTCAGTCGTTCTCTCTCAGGGAGGTATCTTTACACTGACTGGTGTCTCTCAGTCCCTGTCTCTCAGGGAGTTATCTGTACACTGAGTGGTGTCTCTCAGTCCCTCTCTCTCAGGGAGATATCTGAACACTGAGTGGTGTCTCTCAGTCCCTCTCTATCAGGGAGATATATGTACACGGACTGGTGCCTCTCAGTCCCTCTCTCTCAGGGAGGTATCTGTACACTGAGTGGTGTCTCTCAGTCCCTGTCTCTCAGGGAGATATATGTACACTGACTGGTGTCTCTCAGTCCCTCTCTCTCAGGGAGATATCTGTGCACTGACTGGTGTCTCTCAGTCCCTCTCTCTCCGGCAGATATCTGTACACTGAGTGGTGTCTCACAGCCCCTGTCTCTCAGGGAGATATCTGTACACTGACTGGTGTCTCTCAGTCGCTGTCTGTCAGGGAGATATCTATACACTGAGTGGTGTCTCTCAGTCCCTCTGTCTCAGGGAGATATCTGTACACTGACTGGTGTCTCTCAGTCCCTGTCTCTCAGGGAGATATCTGTACACTGAGTGGTGTCTCACAGTCCCTCTCTCTCAGGGAGATATCTGTACACTGACTGGTGTCTCTCAGTCCCTGTCTCTCAGGGAGATATCTGTACACTGAGTGGTGTCTCACAGTCCCTCTCTCTCAGGGAGATATCTGTACACTGACTGGTGTCTCCCAGTCCCTCTCTCTCAGGGAGATAACTGTACACTGACTGGTGTCTCTCAGTCCCTCTCTCTCAGGGAGATATATGTACACTGACTGGTGTCTCTCAGTCCCTCTCACTCAGGGAGGTATCTGTACACTGAGTGGTGTCTCTCAGTCCCTGTGTCTCAGGGAGATATATGTACACTGACTGGTGTCTCTCAGTACCTCTCTCTCAGGGAGGTATCTGTACACTGACTGGTGTCTCTCAGTCCCTCTCTCTCAGGGAGATATTTGTACACTGAGTGGTGTCTCTCAGTCCCTCTCTCTCAGGGAGATATTTGTACACTGACTGGTGTCTCTCAGTACCTCTCTCTCAGGGAGGTATCTGTACACTGACTGGTGTCTCTCAGTCCCTGTCTGTCAGGGAGATATCTATACACTGAGTGGTGTCTCTCAGTCCCTCTCTCTCAGGGAATTATCTGTACACTGACTGGTGTCTCTCAGTCCCACTCTCTCAGGGAGATATATGTACACCGACTGGTGTCTCTCAGTCCCTCTCTCTCAGGGAGGTATCTGTACACTGACTGGTGTCTCTCAGTCCCTGTCTCTCAGGGAGATATCTGTACACTGAGTGGTGTCTCTCAGTCCCTCTCTCTCAGTGAGATATCTGTACTCTGACTGGTGTCTCTCAATCCCTGTCTCTGAGGGAGATATCTGTACACTGAGTGGTGTCTCTCAGTCCCTCTCTCTCAGGGAGATATCTGTACACTGACTGGTGTCTCTCAGTCCCTCTCTCTCAGGGAGATATCTGTACAATGAGTGGTGTCTCTCAGTCCCTCCCTCTCAGGGAGATATCTGTACACTGTCTGGTGTCTCTCAGTCCCTGTCTGTCAGGGAGATATCTATACACTGAGTGGTGTCTCTCAGTACCTCTCTCTCAGGGAGATATCTGTACACTGACTGGTGTCTCACAGTCCCTCTCTCTCAGGGAGATATCTGTACACTGACTGGTGTCTCTCAGTCCCTGTCTCTCAGGGAGCTTTATGTACACTGAGTGGTGTCTCTCAGGGAGATATCTGTACACTGACTGGTGTCTCTCAGTCCCTGTCTCTCAGGGAGCTTTATGTACACTGAGTGGTGTCTCTCAGTCCCTGTCTCTCAGGGAGCTTTATGTACACTGAGTGGTGTCTCACAGTCCCTGTCTCTCAGGGAGATATCTGTACACTGAGTGGTGTCTCTCAGTCCCTCTCTCTCAGGGAGATATCTGTACACTGACTGGTGTCTCTCAGTCCCTGTCTCTCAGGGAGATATCTGTACACTGAGTGGTGTCTCTCAGTCCCTCTCTCTCAAGGAGATATCTGTACACTGAGTGGTGTCTCTCAGTCCCTGTCTCTCAGGGAGATATATGTACACTGACTGGTGTCTCTCAGTCGTTCTCTCTCAGGGAGGTATCTTTACACTGACTGGTGTCTCTCAGTCCCTGTCTCTCAGGGAGTTATCTGTACACTGAGTGGTGTCTCTCAGTCCCTCTCTCTCAGGGAGATATCTGAACACTGAGTGGTGTCTCTCAGTCCCTCTCTCTCAGGGAGATATATGTACACGGACTGGTGCCTCTCAGTCCCTCTCTCTCAGGGAGGTATCTGTACACTGAGTGGTGTCTCTCAGTCCCTGTCTCTCAGGGAGATATATGTACACTGACTGGTGTCTCTCAGTCCCTCTCTCTCAGGGAGATATCTGTGCACTGACTGGTGTCTCTCAGTCCCTCTCTCTCCGGGAGATATCTGTACACTGAGTGGTGTCTCTCAGTCCCTGTCTCTCAGGGAGATATATGTACACTGACTGGTGTCTCTCAGTCCCTGTCTCTCAGGGAGATATCTGTACACTGAGTGGTGTCTCTCAGTCCCTCTCTCTCAGTGAGATATCTGTACTCTGACTGGTGTCTCTCAGTCCCTGTCTCTGAGGGAGATATCTGTACACTGAGTGGTGTCTCTCAGTCCCTCTCTCTCAGGGAGATATCTGTACACTGACTGGTGTCTCTCAGTCCCTCTCTCTCAGGGAGATATCTGTACAATGAGTGGTGTCTCTCAGTCCCTCTCTCTCAGGGAGATATCTGTACACTGTCTGGTGTCTCTCAGTCCCTGTCTGTCAGGGAGATATCTATACACTGAGTGGTGTCTCTCAGTCCCTCTCTCTCAGGGAGATATCTGTACACTGACTGGTGTCTCACAGTCCCTCTCTCTCAGGGAGATATCTGTACACTGACTGGTGTCTCTCAGTCCCTGTCTTTTAGGGAGCTTTATGTACACTGAGTGGTGTCTCTCAGGGAGATATCTGTACACTGACTGGTGTCTCTCAGTCCCTGTCTCTCAGGGAGATATCTGTACACTGAGTGGTGTCTCTCAGTCCCTCTCTCTCAGGGAGATATCTGTACACTGACTGGTGTCTCTCAGTCCCTGTCTCTCAGGGAGATATCTGTACACTGAGTGGTGTCTCTCAGTCCCTCTCTCTCAAGGAGATATCTGTACACTGAGTGGTGTCTCTCAGTCCCTGTCTCTCAGGGAGATATATGTACACTGACTGGTGTCTCTCAGTCGTTCTCTCTCAGGGAGGTATCGGTACACTGACTGGTGTCTCTCAGTCCCTGTCTCTCAGGGAGATATCTGTACACTGAGTGGTGTCTCTCAGTCCCTCTCTCTCAGGGAGATATCTGAACACTGAGTGGTGTCTCTCAGTCCCTCTCTCTCAGGGAGATATATGTACACTGACTGGTGCCTCTCAGTCCCTCTCTCTCAGGGAGATATCTGTACACTGACTGGTGTCTCTCAGTCCCTCTCTCTCAGGGAGATATCTGTACACTGAGTGGTGTCTCACAGCCCCTGTCTCTCAGGGAGATATCTGTACACTGGCTGGTGTCTCTCAGTCGCTGTCTGTCAGGGAGATATCTATACACTGAGTGGTGTCTCTCAGTCCCTCTCTCTCAGGGAGATATCTGTACACTGACTGGTGTCTCTCAGTCCCTGTCTCTCAGGGAGATATCTGTACACTGAGTGGTGTCTCACAGTCCCTCTCTCTCAGGGAGATATATGTACACTGAGTGGTGTCTCACAGTCCCTCTCTCTCAGGGAGATATCTGTACACTGACTGGTGTCTCTCAGTCCCTCTCTCTCAGGGAGATATCTGTACACTGACTGGTGTCTCTCAGTCCCTCTCTCTCAGGGAGATATATGTACACTGACTGGTGTCTCTCAGTCCCTCTCTCTCAGGGAGATATCTGTACACTGAGTGGTGTCTCTCAGTCCCTGTCTCTCAGGGAGATATCTGTACACTGAGTGGTGTCTCACAGTCCCTCTGTCTCAGGGAGATATCTGTACACTGACTGGTGTCTCTCAGTCCCTCTCTCTCAGGGAGATATCTGTACACTGACTGGTGTCTCTCAGTCCCTCTCTCTCAGGGAGATATCAGTACACTGAGTGGTGTCTCTCAGTCCCTCTCTCTCAGGGAGGTATCTGTACACTGAGTGGTGTCTCTCAGTCCCTGTCCCTCAGGGAGATATATGTACACTGACTGGTGTCTCTCAGTCCCTGTCTCTCAGGGAGATATCTGTACACTGAGTGGTGTCTCTCAGTCCCTCTCTCTCAGGGAGATATATGTACACAGACTGGTGTCTCTCAGTCCCTGTCTCTCAGGGAGATATCTGTACACTGAGTGGTGTCTCTCAGTCCCTATCTCTCAGGGAGATATCTGTACACTGACTGGTGTCTCACAGTCCCTCTCTCTCAGAGAGATATCTGCACACTGACTGGTGTCTCTCAGTCCCTCTCTCTTAGGGAGATATCTGTACACTGAGTGGTGTCTCTCAGTCCCTCTCTCTCAGGGAGATATCTGTACACTGAGTGGTGTCTCTCAGTCCCAGTCTCTCAGGGAGATATATGTACACTGACTGGTGTCTCTCAGTCCCTCTCTCTCAGGGAGGTATCTGTACACTGACTGGTGTCTCTCAGTCCCTGTCTCTCAGGGAGATATCTGTACACTGAGTGGTGTCTCTCAGTCCCTCTCTCTCAGGGAGATATCTGTACAATGAGTGGTGTCTCTCAGTCCCTCTCTCTCAGGGAGATATATGTACACTGACTGGTGCCTCTCAATCCCTCTCTCTCAGGGAGGTATCTGTACACTGAGTGGTGTCTCTCAGTCCCTGTCTCTCAGGGAGATATTTGTACACTGACTGGTGTCTCTCAGTCCCTCTCTCTCAGGGAGATATCTGTACACTGACTGGTGTCTCTCAGTCCCTCTCTCTCAGGGAGATATCTGGACACTGAGTGGTGTCTCACAGCCCCTGTCTCTCA
Organism: Heterodontus francisci; assembly: GCF_036365525.1. Lineage (NCBI taxonomy): Eukaryota > Metazoa > Chordata > Chondrichthyes > Heterodontiformes > Heterodontidae > Heterodontus > Heterodontus francisci. The sequence continues at coordinate 2,365,756 of NC_090384.1, forward strand.
GGGAGATATCTGTACACTGACTGGTGTCTCTCAGTCCCTGTCTGTCAGGGAGATATCCATACACTGAGTGGTGTCTCTCAGTCCCTCTCTCTCAGGGAGATATCTGTACACTGACTGGTGTCTCTCAGTCCCACTCTCTCAGGGAGATATATGTACAATGACTGGTGTCTCTCAGTCCCTCTCTCTCAGGGAGGTATCTGTACACTGAGTGGTGTCTCTCAGTCCCTGTCCCTCAGGGAGATATATGTACACTGACTGGTGTCTCTCATTCCCTGTCTCTCAGGGAGATATCTGTACACTGAGTGGTGTCTCTCAGTCCCTCTCTCTCAGGGAGATATATGTACACAGACTGGTGTCTCTCAGTCCCTGTCTCTCAGGGAGATATCTGTACACTGAGTGGTGTCTCTCAGTCCCTCTCTCTCAGGGAGATATCTGTACACTGACTGGTGTCTCACAGTCCCTCTCTCTCAGAGAGATATCTGCACACTGACTGGTGTCTCTCAGTCCCTCTCTCTCAGGGAGATATCTGTACACTGAGTGGTGTCTCTCAGTCCCTCTCTCTCAGGGAGATATCTGTACACTGAGTGGTGTCTCTCCGTCCCTGTCTCTCAGGGAGATATATGTACACTGACTGGTGTCTCTCAGTCCCTCTCTCTCAGGGAGGTATCTGTACACTGACTGGTGTCTCTCAGTCCCTGTCTCTCAGGGAGATATCTGTACACTGAGTGGTGTCTCTCAGTCCCTCTCTCTCAGGGAGATATCTGTACACTGAGTGGTGTCTCTCAGTCCCTCTCTCTCAGGGAGATATATGTACACTGACTGGTGCCTCTCAATCCCTCTCTTTCAGGGAGGTATCTGTACACTGAGTGGTGTCTCTCAGTCCCTCTCTCTCAGGGAGATATCTGTACACTGACTGGTGTCTCTCAGTCCCTGTCTCTCAGGGAGATATATGTACACTGAGTGGTGTCTCACAGCCCCTGTCTCTCAGGGAGATATCTGTACACTGACTGGTGTCTCTCAGTCGCTGTCTGTCAGGGAGATATCTATACACTGAGTGGTGTCTCTCAGTCCCTCTCTCTCAGGGAGATATCTGTACACTGACTGGTGTCTCTCAGTCCCTGTCTCTCAGGGAGATATCTGTACACTGAGTGGTGTCTCACAGTCCCTCTCTCTCAGGGAGATATCTGTACACTGACTGGTGTCTCTCAGTCCCTGTCTCTCAGGGAGATATCTGTACACTGAGTGGTGTCTCACAGTCCCTCTCTCTCAGGGAGATATCTGTACACTGACTGGTGTCTCTCAGTCCCTCTCTCTCAGGGAGATATCTGTACACTGACTGGTGTCTCTCAGTCCCTGTCTCTCAGGGAGATATCTGTACACTGAGTGGTGTCTCTCAGTCCCTCTCTCTCAGGGTTATATCTGTACACTGACTGGTGTCTCTCAGTCCCTGTCTCTCAGGGAGATATATGTACACTGAGTGGTGTCTCTCAGTCCCTCTCTCTCAAGGAGATATCTGTACACTGAGTGGTGTCTCTCAGTCCCTGTCTCTCAGGGAGATATATGTACACTGACTGGTGTCTCTCAGTCGTTCTCTCTCAGGGAGGTATCTTTACACTGACTGGTGTCTCTCAGTCGCTGTCTGTCAGGGAGATATCTGTACACTGAGTGGTGTCTCTCAGTCCCTCTCTCTCAGGGAGATATCTGAACACTGAGTGGTGTCTCTCAGTCCCTCTCTCTCAGGGAGATATATGTACACGGACTGGTGCCTCTCAGTCCCTCTCTCTCAGGGAGGTATCTGTACACTGAGTGGTGTCTCTCAGTCCCTGTCTCTCAGGGAGATATATGTACACTGACTGGTGTCTCTCAGTCCCTCTCTCTCAGGGAGATATCTGTGCACTGACTGGTGTCTCTCAGTTCCTCTCTCTCCGGGAGATATCTGTACACTGAGTGGTGTCTCACAGCCCCTGTCTCTCAGGGAGATATCTGTACACTGACTGGTGTCTCTCAGTCGCTGTCTGTCAGGGAGATATCTATACACTGAGTGGTGTCTCTCAGTCCCTCTCTCTCAGGGAGATATCTGTACACTGACTGGTGTCTCTCAGTCCCTGTCTCTCAGGGAGATATCTGTACACTGAGTGGTGTCTCACAGTCCCTCTCTCTCAGGGAGATATCTGTACACTGACTGGTGTCTCTCAGTCCCTGTCTCTCAGGGAGATATCTGTACACTGAGTGGTGTCTCACAGTCCCTCTCTCTCAGGGAGATATCTGTACACTGACTGGTGTCTCTCAGTCCCTCTCTCTCAGGGAGATATCTGTACACTGACTGGTGTCTCTCAGTCCCTCTCTCTCAGGGAGATATATGTACACTGACTGGTGTCTCTCAGTCCCTCTCACTCAGGCAGGTATCTGTACACTGAGTGGTGTCTCTCAGTCCCTGTGTCTCAGGGAGATATATGTACACTGACTGGTGTCTCTCAGTACCTCTCTCTCAGGGAGGTATCTGTACACTGACTGGTGTCTCTCAGTCCCTCTCTCTCAGGGAGATATTTGTACACTGAGTGGTGTCTCTCAGTCCCTCTCTCTCAGGGAGATATTTGTACACTGACTGGTGTCTCTCAGTACCTCTCTCTCAGGGAGGTATCTGTACACTGACTGGTGTCTCTCAGTCCCTGTCTGTCAGGGAGATATCTATACACTGAGTGGTGTCTCTCAGTCCCTCTCTCTCAGGGAGATATCTGTACACTGACAGGTGTCTCTCAGTCCCACTCTCTCAGGGAGATATATGTACACTGACTGGTGTCTCTCAGTCCCTCTCTCTCAGGGAGGTATCTGTACACTGAGTGGTGTCTCTCAGTCCCTGTCTCTCAGGGAGATATATGTACACTGACTGGTGTCTCTCAGTCCCTGTCTCTCAGGGAGATATCTGTACACTGAGTGGTGTCTCTCAGTCCCTCTCTCTCAGTGAGATATCTGTACTCTGACTGGTGTCTCTCAGTCCCTGTCTCTCAGGGAGGTATCTGTACACTGAGTGGTGTCTCTCAGTCCCTGTCTCTCAGGGAGATATATGTACACTGAGTGGTGTCTCTCAGTCCCTCTCTCTCAGGGAGATATCTGTACTCTGACTGGTGTCTCTCAGTCCCTGTCTCTGAGGGAGATATCTGTACACTGAGTGGTGTCTCTCAGTCCCTCTCTCTCAGGGAGATATCTGTACACTGACTGGTGTCTCTCAGTCCCTCTCTCTCAGGGAGATATCTGTACAATGAGTGGTGTCTCTCAGTCCCTCTCTCTCAGGGAGATATCTGTACACTGTCTGGTGTCTCTCAGTCCCTGTCTGTCAGGGAGATATCTATACACTGAGTGGTGTCTCTCAGTCCCTCTCTCTCAGGGAGATATCTGTACACTGACTGGTGTCTCACAGTCCCTCTCTCTCAGGGAGATATCTGTACACTGACTGGTGTCTCTCAGTCCCTGTCTCTCAGGGAGCTTTATGTACACTGAGTGGTGTCCCTCAGGGAGATATCTGTACACTGACTGGTGTCTCTCAGTCCCTGTCTCTCAGGGAGATATCTGTACACTGAGTGGTGTCTCTCAGTCCCTCTCTCTCAGGGAGATATCTGTACACTGACTGGTGTCTCTCAGTCCCTGTCTCTCAGGGAGATATCTGTACACTGAGTGGTGTCTCTCAGTCCCTCTCTCTCAAGGAGATATCTGTACACTGAGTGGTGTCTCTCAGTCCCTGTCTCTCAGGGAGATATATGTACACTGACTGGTGTCTCTCAGTCGTTCTCTCTCAGGGAGGTATCTGTACACTGACTGGTGTCTCTCAGTCCCTGTCTCTCAGGGAGATATCTGTACACTGAGTGGTGTCTCTCAGTCCCTCTCTCTCAGGGAGATATCTGAACACTGAGTGGTGTCTCTCAGTCCCTCTCTCTGGGAGATATATGTACACTGACTGGTGCCTCTCTGTCCCTCTCTCTCAGGGAGGTATCTGTACACTGAGTGGTGTCTCTCAGTCCCTGTCTCTCAGGGAGATATATGTACACTGACTGGTGTCTCTCAGTCCCTCTCTCTCAGGGAGATATCTGTACACTGACTGGTGTCTCTCAGTCCCTCTCTCTCAGGGAGATATCTGTACACTGAGTGGTGTCTCACAGCCCCTGTCTCTCAGGGAGATATCTGTACACTGACTGGTGTCTCTCAGTCGCTGTCTGTCAGGGAGATATCTATACACTGAGTGGTGTCTCTCAGTCCCTCTCTCTCAGGGAGATATCTGTACACTGACTGGTGTCTCTCAGTCCCTGTCTCTCAGGGAGATATCTGTACACTGAGTGGTGTCTCACAGTCCCTCTCTCTCAGGGAGATATCTGTACACTGAGTGGTGTCTCACAGTCCCTCTCTCTCAGGGAGATATCTGTACACTGACTGGTGTCTCTCAGTCCCTCTCTCTCAGGGAGATATCTGTACACTGACTGGTGTCTCTCAGTCCCTCTCTCTCAGGGAGATATCTGTACACTGTCTGGTGTCTCTCAGTCCCTGTCTGTCAGGGAGATATCTATACACTGAGTGGTGTCTCTCAGTCCCTCTCTCTCAGGGAGATATCTGTACACTGACTGGTGTCTCACAGTCCCTCTCTCTCAGGGAGATATCTGTACACTGACTGGTGTCTCTCAGTCCCTGTCTCTCAGGGAGCTTTATGTACACTGAGTGGTGTCTCTCAGGGAGATATCTGTACACTGACTGGTGTCTCTCAGTCCCTGTCTCTCAGGGAGATATCTGTACACTGAGTGGTGTCTCTCAGTCCCTCTCTCTCAGGGAGATATCTGTACACTGACTGGTGTCTCTCAGTCCCTGTCTCTCAGGGAGATATCTGTACACTGAGTGGTGTCTCTCAGTCCCTCTCTCTCAAGGAGATATCTGTACACTGAGTGGTGTCTCTCAGTCCCTGTCTCTCAGGGAGATATATGTACACTGACTGGTGTCTCTCAGTCGTTCTCTCTCAGGGAGGTATCTGTACACTGACTGGTGTCTCTCAGTCCCTGTCTCTCAGGGAGATATCTGTACACTGAGTGGTGTCTCTCAGTCCCTCTCTCTCAGGGAGATATCTGAACACTGAGTGGTGTCTCTCAGTCCCTCTCTCTCAGGGAGATATATGTACACTGACTGGTGCCTCTCAGTCCCTCTCTCTCAGGGAGGTATCTGTACACTGAGTGGTGTCTCTCAGTCCCTGTCTCTCAGGGAGATATATGTACACTGACTGGTGTCTCTCAGTCCCTCTCTCTCAGGGAGATATCTGTACACTGACTGGTGTCTCTCAGTCCCTCTCTCTCAGGGAGATATCTGTACACTGAGTGGTGTCTCACAGCCCCTGTCTCTCAGGGAGATATCTGTACACTGACTGGTGTCTCTCAGTCGCTGTCTGTCAGGGAGATATCTATACACTGAGTGGTGTCTCTCAGTCCCTCTCTCTCAGGGAGATATCTGTACACTGACTGGTGTCTCTCAGTCCCTGTCTCTCAGGGAGATATCTGTACACTGAGTGGTGTCTCACAGTCCCTCTCTCTCAGGGAGATATCTGTACACTGAGTGGTGTCTCACAGTCCCTCTCTCTCAGGGAGATATCTGTACACTGACTGGTGTCTCTCAGTCCCTCTCTCTCAGGGAGATATCTGTACACTGACTGGTGTCTCTCAGTCCCTCTCTCTCAGGGAGATATATGTACACTGACTGGTGTCTCTCAGTCCCTCTCTCTCAGGGAGATATCTGTACACTGAGTGGTGTCTCTCAGTCCCTGTCTCTCAGGGAGATATCTGTACACTGAGTGGTGTCTCACAGTCCCTCTGTCTCAGGGAGATATCTGTACACTGACTGGTGTCTCTCAGTCCCTCTCTCTCAGGGAGATATCAGTACACTGAGTGGTGTCTCTCAGTCCCTCTCTCTCAGGGAGGTATCTGTACACTGAGTGGTGTCTCTCAGTCCCTGTCCCTCAGGGAGATATATGTACACTGAGTGGTGTCTCTCAGTCCCTGTCTCTCAGGGAGATATCTGTACACTGAGTGGTGTCTCTCAGTGCCTCTCTCTCAGGGAGATATATGTACACAGACTGGTGTCTCTCAGTCCCTGTCTCTCAGGGAGATATCTGTACACTGAGTGGTGTCTCTCAGTCCCTCTCTCTCAGGGAGATATCTGTACACTGACTGGTGTCTCACAGTCCCTCTCTCTCAGAGAGATATCTGCACACTGACTGGTGTCTCTCAGTCCCTCTCTCTCAGGGAGATATCTGTACACTGAGTGGTGTCTCTCAGTCCCTCTCTCTCAGGGAGATATCTGTACACTGAATGGTGTCTCTCAGTCCCTGTCTCTCAGGGAGATATATGTACACTGACTGATGTCTCTCAGTCCCTCTCTCTCAGGGAGGTATCTGTACACTGACTGGTGTCTCTCAGTCCCTGTCTCTCAGGGAGATATCTGTACACTGAGTGGTGTCTCTCAGTCCCTCTCTCTCAGGGAGATATCTGTACACTGAGTGGTGTCTCTCAGTCCCTCTCTCTCAGGGAGATATATGTACACTGACTGGTGCCTCTCAATCCATCTCTCTCAGGGAGGTATCTGTACACTGAGTGGTGTCTCTCAGTCCCTGTCTCTCAGGGAGATATTTGTACACTGACTGGTGTCTCTCAGTCCCTCTCTCTCAGGGAGATATCTGTACACTGACTGGTGTCTCTCAGTCCCTCTCTCTCAGGGAGATATCTGGACACTGAGTGGTGTCTCACAGCCCCTGTCTCTCAGGGAGATATCTGTACACTGACTGGTGTCTCTCAGTCCCTGTCTGTCAGGGAGATATCTATACACTGAGTGGTGTGTCTCAGTCCCTCTCTCTCAGGGAGATATCTGTACACTGACTGGTGTCTCTCAGTCCCACTCTCTCAGGGAGATATCTGTACACTGAGTGGTGTCTCTCAGTCCCTCTCTCTCAGGGAGATATCTGTACACTGAGTGGTGTCTCTCAGTCCCTCTCTCTCAGGGAGATATATGTACAATGACTGGTGCCTCTCAATCCCTCTCTCTCAGGGAGGTATCTGTACACTGAGTGGTGTCTCTCAGTCCCTGTCTCTCAGGGAGATATTTGTACACTGACTGGTGTCTGTCAGTCCCTCTCTCTCAGGGAGATATCTGTACACTGACTGGTGTCTCTCAGTCCCTCTCTCTCAGGGAGATATCTGGACACTGAGTGGTGTCTCACAGCCCCTGTCTCTCAGGGAGATATCTGTACACTGAGTGGTGTCTCACAGCCCCTGTCTCTCAGGGAGATATCTGTACACTGACTGGTGTCTCTCAGTCGCTGTCTGTCAGGGAGATATCTATACACTGAGTGGTGTCTCTCAGTCCCTCTCTCTCAGGGAGATATCTGTACACTGACTGGTGTCTCTCAGTCCCTGTCTCTCAGGGAGATATCTGTACACTGAGTGGTGTCTCACAGTCCCTCTCTCTCAGGGAGATATCTGTACACTGAGTGGTGTCTCACAGTCCCTCTCTCTCAGGGAGATATCTGTACACTGACTGGTGTCTCTCAGTCCCTCTCTCTCAGGGAGATATCTGTACACTGACTGGTGTCTCTCAGTCCCTCTCTCTGAGGGAGATATATGTACACTGACTGGTGTCTCTCAGTCCCTCTCTCTCAGGGAGATATCTGTACACTGAGTGGTGTCTCTCAGTCCCTGTCTCTCAGGGAGATATCTGTACACTGAGTGGTGTCTCACAGTCCCTCTGTCTCAGGGAGATATCTGTACACTGACTGGTGTCTCTCAGTCCCTCTCTCTCAGGGAGATATCTGTACACTGACTGGTGTCTCTCAGTCCCTCTCTCTCAGGGAGATATCAGTACACTGAGTGGTGTCTCTCAGTCCCTCTCTCTCAGGGAGGTATCTGTACACTGAGTGGTGTCTCTCAGTCCCTGTCCCTCAGGGAGATATATGTACACTGACTGGTGTCTCTCAGTCCCTGTCTCTCAGGGAGATATCTGTACACTGAGTGGTGTCTCTCAGTCCCTCTCTCTCAGGGAGATATATGTACACAGACTGGTGTCTCTCAGTCCCTGTCTCTCAGGGAGATATCTGTACACTGAGTGGTGTCTCTCAGTCCCTCTCTCTCAGGGAGATATCTGTACACTGACTGGTGTCTCACAGTCCCTCTCTCTCAGAGAGATATCTGCACACTGACTGGTGTCTCTCAGTCCCTCTCTCTTAGGGAGATATCTGTACACTGAGTGGTGTCTCTCAGTCCCTCTCTCTCAGGGAGATATCTGTACACTGAGTGGTGTCTCTCAGTCCCAGTCTCTCAGGGAGATATATGTACACTGACTGGTGTCTCTCAGTCCCTCTCTCTCAGGGAGGTATCTGTACACTGACTGGTGTCTCTCAGTCCCTGTCTCTCAGGGAGATAACTGTACACTGAGTGGTGTCTCTCAGTCCCTCTCTCTCAGGGAGATATCTGTACACTGAGTGGTGTCTCTCAGTCCCTCTCTCTCAGGGAGATATATGTACACTGACTGGTGCCTCTCAATCCCTCTCTCTCAGGAAGGTATCTGTACACTGAGTGGTGTCTCTCAGTCCCTGTCTCTCAGGGAGATATTTGTACACTGACTGGTGTCTCTCAGTCCCTCTCTCTCAGGGAGATATCTGTACACTGACTGGTGTCTCTCAGTCCCTCTCTCTCAGGGAGATATCTGGACACTGAGTGGTGTCTCACAGCCCCTGTCTCTCAGGGAGATATCTGTACACTGACTGGTGTCTCTCAGTCCCTGTCTGTCAGGGAGATATCTATACACTGAGTGGTGTCTCTCAGTCCCTCTCTCTCAGGGAGATATCTGTACACAGACTGGTGTCTCTCAGTCCCTGTCTCTCAGGGAGGTATCTGTACACTGAGTGGTGTCTCTCAGTCCCTGTCCCTCAGGGAGATATATGTACACTGACTGGTGTCTCTCAGTCCCTGTCTCTCAGGGAGATATCTGTACACTGAGTGGTTTCTCTCAGTCCCTCTCTCTCAGGGAGATATATGTACACAGACTGGTGTCTCTCAGTCCCTGTCTCTCAGGGAGATATCTGTACACTGAGTGGTGTCTCTCAGTCCCTCTCTCTCAGGGAGATATCTGTACACTGACTGGTGTCTCACAGTCCCTCTCTCTCAGAGAGATATCTGCACACTGACTGGTGTCTCTCAGTCCCTCTCTCTCAGGGAGATATCTGTACACTGAGTGGTGTCTCTCAGTCCCTCTCTCTCAGGGAGATATCTGTACACTGAGTGGTGTCTCTCAGTCCCTGTCTCTCAGGGAGATATATGTACACTGACTGGTGTCTCTCAGTCCCTCTCTCTCAGGGAGATATCTGTACACTGACTGGTGTCTCTCAGTCCCTGTCTCTCAGGGAGATATCTGTACACTGAGTGGTGTCTCTCAGTCCCTCTCTCTCAGGGAGATATCTGTACACTGAGTGGTGTCTCTCAGTCCCTCTCTCTCAGGGAGATATATGTACACTGACTGGTGCCTCTCAATCCCTCTCTTTCAGGGAGGTATCTGTACACTGAGTGGTGTCTCTCAGTCCCTGTCTCTCAGGGAGATATTTGTACACTGACTGGTGTCTCTCAGTCCCTCTCTCTCAGGGAGATATTTGTACACTGAGTGGTGTCTCTCAGTCCCTCTCTCTCAGGGAGATATTTGTACACTGACTGGTGTCTCTCAGTACCTCTCTCTCAGGGAGGTATCTGTACACTGACTGGTGTCTCTCAGTCCCTGTCTGTCAGGGAGATATCTATACACTGAGTGGTGTGTCTCAGTCCCTCTCTCTCAGGGAGATATCTGTACACTGACTGGTGTCTCTCAGTCCCACTCTCTCAGGGAGATATCTGTACACTGAGTGGTGTCTCTCAGTCCCTCTCTCTCAGGGAGATATCTGTACACTGAGTGGTGTCTCTCAGTCCCTCTCTCTCAGGGAGATATATGTACAATGACTGGTGCCTCTCAATCCCTCTCTCTCAGGGAGGTATCTGTACACTGAGTGGTGTCTCTCAGTCCCTGTCTCTCAGGGAGATATTTGTACACTGACTGGTGTCTCTCAGTCCCTCTCTCTCAGGGAGATATCTGTACACTGACTGGTGTCTCTCAGTCCCTCTCTCTCAGGGAGATATCTGGACACTGAGTGGTGTCTCACAGCCCCTGTCTCTCAGGGAGATATCTGTACACTGAGTGGTGTCTCACAGCCCCTGTCTCTCAGGGAGATATCTGTACACTGACTGGTGTCTCTCAGTCGCTGTCTGTCAGGGAGATATCTATACACTGAGTGGTGTCTCTCAGTCCCTCTCTCTCAGGGAGATATCTGTACACTGACTGGTGTCTCTCAGTCCCTGTCTCTCAGGGAGATATCTGTACACTGAGTGGTGTCTCACAGTCCCTCTCTCTCAGGGAGATATCTGTACACTGAGTGGTGTCTCACAGTCCCTCTCTCTCAGGGAGATATCTGTACACTGACTGGTGTCTCTCAGTCCCTCTCTCTCAGGGAGATATCTGTACACTGACTGGTGTCTCTCAGTCCCTCTCTCTGAGGGAGATATATGTACACTGACTGGTGTCTCTCAGTCCCTCTCTCTCAGGGAGATATCTGTACACTGAGTGGTGTCTCTCAGTCCCTGTCTCTCAGGGAGATATCTGTACACTGAGTGGTGTCTCACAGTCCCTCTGTCTCAGGGAGATATCTGTACACTGACTGGTGTCTCTCAGTCCCTCTCTCTCAGGGAGATATCTGTACACTGACTGGTGTCTCTCAGTCCCTCTCTCTCAGGGAGATATCAGTACACTGAGTGGTGTCTCTCAGTCCCTCTCTCTCAGGGAGGTATCTGTACACTGAGTGGTGTCTCTCAGTCCCTGTCCCTCAGGGAGATATATGTACACTGACTGGTGTCTTTCAGTCCCTGTCTCTCAGGGAGATATCTGTACACTGAGTGGTGTCTCTCAGTCCCTCTCTCTCAGGGAGATATATGTACACAGACTGGTGTCTCTCAGTCCCTGTCTCTCAGGGAGATATCTGTACACTGAGTGGTGTCTCTCAGTCCCTCTCTCTCAGGGAGATATCTGTACACTGACTGGTGTCTCACAGTCCCTCTCTCTCAGAGAGATATCTGCACACTGACTGGTGCCTCTCAGTCCCTCTCTCTTAGGGAGATATCTGTACACTGAGTGGTGTCTCTCAGTCCCTCTCTCTCAGGGAGATATCTGTACACTGAGTGGTGTCTCTCAGTCCCAGTCTCTCAGGGAGATATATGTACACTGACTGGTGTCTCTCAGTCCCTCTCTCTCAGGGAGGTATCTGTACACTGACTGGTGTCTCTCAGTCCCTGTCTCTCAGGGAGATAACTGTACACTGAGTGGTGTCTCTCAGTCCCTCTCTCTCAGGGAGATATCTGTACACTGAGTGGTGTCTCTCAGTCCCTCTCTCTCAGGGAGATATATGTACACTGACTGGTGCCTCTCAATCCCTCTCTCTCAGGAAGGTATCTGTACACTGAGTGGTGTCTCTCAGTCCCTGTCTCTCAGGGAGATATTTGTACACTGACTGGTGTCTCTCAGTCCCTCTCTCTCAGGGAGATATCTGTACACTGACTGGTGTCTCTCAGTCCCTCTCTCTCAGGGAGATATCTGGACACTGAGTGGTGTCTCACAGCCCCTGTCTCTCAGGGAGATATCTGTACACTGACTGGTGTCTCTCAGTCCCTGTCTGTCAGGGAGATATCTATACACTGAGTGGTGTCTCTCAGTCCCTCTCTCTCAGGGAGATATCTGTACACTGACTGGTGTCTCTCAGTCCCACTCTCTCAGGGAGATATATGTACAATGACTGGTGTCTCTCAGTCCCTCTCTCTCAGGGAGGTATCTGTACACTGAGTGGTGTCTCTCAGTCCCTGTCCCTCAGGGAGATATATGTACACTGACTGGTGTCTCTCAGTCCCTGTCTCTCAGGGAGATATCTGTACACTGAGTGGTTTCTCTCAGTCCCTCTCTCTCAGGGAGATATATGTACACAGACTGGTGTCTCTCAGTCCCTGTCTCTCAGGGAGATATCTGTACACTGAGTGGTGTCTCTCAGTCCCTCTCTCTCAGGGAGATATCTGTACACTGACTGGTGTCTCACAGTCCCTCTCTCTCAGAGAGATATCTGCACACTGACTGGTGTCTCTCAGTCCCTCTCACTCAGGGAGATATCTGTACACTGAGTAGTGTCTCTCAGTCCCTCTCTCTCAGGGAGATATCTGTACACTGAGTGGTGTCTCTCAGTCCCTGTCTCTCAGGGAGATATATGTACACTGACTGGTGTCTCTCAGTCCCTCTCTCTCAGGGAGATATCTGTACACTGACTGGTGTCTCTCAGTCCCTGTCTCTCAGGGAGATATCTGTACACTGAGTGGTGTCTCTCAGTCCCTCTCTCTCAGGGAGATATCTGTACACTGAGTGGTGTCTCTCAGTCCCTCTCTCTCAGGGAGATATATGTACACTGACTGGTGCCTCTCAATCCCTCTCTTTCAGGGAGGTATCTGTACACTGAGTGGTGTCTCTCAGTCCCTGTCTCTCAGGGAGATATTTGTACACTGACTGGTGTCTCTCAGTCCCTCTCTCTCAGGGAGATATTTGTACACTGAGTGGTGTCTCTCAGTCCCTCTCTCTCAGGGAGATATTTGTACACTGACTGGTGTCTCTCAGTACCTCTCTCTCAGGGAGGTATCTGTACACTGACTGGTGTCTCTCAGTCCCTGTCTGTCAGGGAGATATCTATACACTGAGTGGTGTCTCTCAGTCCCTCTCTCTCAGGGAGATATCTGTACACTGACTGGTGTCTCTCAGTCCCACTCTCTCAGGGAGATATATGTACACTGACTGGTGTCTCTCAGTCCCTCTCTCTCAGGGAGGTATCTGTACACTGAGTGGTGTCTCTCAGTCCCTGTCTCTCAGGGAGATATATGTACACTGACTGGTGTCTCTCAGTCCCTGTCTCTCAGGGAGATATCTGTACACTGAGTGGTGTCTCTCAGTCCCTCTCTCTCAGTGAGATATCTGTACTCTGACTGGTGTTTCTCAGTCCCTGTCTCTGAGGGAGATATCTGTACACTGAGTGGTGTCTCTCAGTCCCTCTCTCTCAGGGAGATATCTGTACGCTGACTGGTGTCTCTCAGTCCCTCTCTCTCAGGGAGATATCTGTACAATGAGTGGTGTCTCTCAGTCTCTCTCTCTCAGGGAGATATCTGTACACTGTCTGGTGTCTCTCAGTCCCTGTCTGTCAGGGAGATATCTATACACTGAGTGGTGTCTCTCAGTCCCTCTCTCTCAGGGAGATATCTGTACACTGACTGGTGTCTCACAGTCCCTCTCTCTCAGGGAGATATCTGTACACTGACTGGTGTCTCTCAGTCCCTGTCTCTCAGGGAGCTTTATGTACACTGAGTGGTGTCTCTCAGGGAGATATCTGTACACTGACTGGTGTCTCTCAGTCCCTGTCTCTCAGGGAGCTTTATGTACACTGAGTGGTGTCTCTCAGTCCCTGTCTCTCAGGGAGCTTTATGTACACTGAGTGGTGTCTCTCAGTCCCTGTCTCTCAGGGAGATATCTGTACACTGAGTGGTGTCTCTCAGTCCCTCTCTCTCAGGGAGATATCTGTACACTGACTGGTGTCTCTCAGTCCCTGTCTCTCAGGGAGATATCTGTACACTGAGTGGTGTCTCTCAGTCCCTCTCTCTCAAGGAGATATCTGTACACTGAGTGGTGTCTCTCAGTCCCTGTCTCTCAGGGAGATATATGTACACTAACTGGTGTCTCTCAGTCGTTCTCTCTCAGGGAGGTATCTTTACACTGACTGGTGTCTCTCAGTCCCTGTCTCTCAGGGAGTTATCTGTACACTGAGTGGTGTCTCTCAGTCCCTCTCTCTCAGGGAGATATCTGAACACTGAGTGGTGTCTCTCAGTCCCTCTCTCTCAGGGAGATATATGTACACGGACTGGTGCCTCTCAGTCCCTCTCTCTCAGGGAGGTATCTGTACACTGAGTGGTGTCTCTCAGTCCCTGTCTCTCAGGGAGATATATGTACACTGACTGGTGTCTCTCAGTCCCTCTCTCTCAGGGAGATATCTGTGCACTGACTGGTGTCTCTCAGTTCCTCTCTCTCCGGGAGATATCTGTACACTGAGTGGTGTCTCACAGCCCCTGTCTCTCAGGGAGATATCTGTACACTGACTGGTGTCTCTCAGTCGCTGTCTGTCAGGGAGATATCTATACACTGAGTGGTGTCTCTCAGTCCCTCTCTTTCAGGGAGATATCTGTACACTGACTGGTGTCTCTCAGTCCCTGTCTCTCAGGGAGATATCTGTACACTGAGTGGTGTCTCACAGTCCCTCTCTCTCAGGGAGATATCTGTACACTGACTGGTGTCTCTCAGTCCCTGTCTCTCAGGGAGATATCTGTACACTGAGTGGTGTCTCACAGTCCCTCTCTCTCAGGGAGATATCTGTACACTGACTGGTGTCTCTCAGTCCCTCTCTCTCAGGGAGATATCTGTACACTGACTGGTGTCTCTCAGTCCCTCTCTCTCAGGGAGATATATGTACACTGACTGGTGTCTCTCAGTCCCTCTCACTCAGGCAGGTATCTGTACACTGAGTGGTGTCTATCAGTCCCTGTGTCTCAGGGAGATATATGTACACTGACTGGTGTCTCTCAGTACCTCTCTCTCAGGGAGGTATCTGTACACTGACTGGTGTGTCTCAGTCCCTCTCTCTCAGGGAGATATTTGTACACTGAGTGGTGTCTCTCAGTCCCTCTCTCTCAGGGAGATATTTGTACACTGACTGGTGTCTCTCAGTACCTCTCTCTCAGGGAGGTATCTGTACACTGACTGGTGTCTCTCAGTCCCTGTCTGTCAGGGAGATATCTATACACTGAGTGGTGTCTCTCAGTCCCTCTCTCTCAGGGAGATATCTGTACACTGACAGGTGTCTCTCAGTCCCACTCTCTCAGGGAGATATATGTACACTGACTGGTGTCTCTCAGTCCCTCTCTCTCAGGGAGGTATCTGTACACTGAGTGGTGTCTCTCAGTCCCTGTCTCTCAGGGAGATATATGTACACTGACTGGTGTCTCTCAGTCCCTGTCTCTCAGGGAGATATCTGTACACTGAGTGGTGTCTCTCAGTCCCTCTCTCTCAGTGAGATATCTGTACTCTGACTGGTGTCTCTCAGTCCCTGTCTCTGAGGGAGATATCTGTACACTGAGTGGTGTCTCTCAGTCCCTCTCTCTCAGGGAGATATCTGTACACTGACTGGTGTCTCTCAGTCCCTCTCTCTCAGGGAGATATCTGTACAATGAGTGGTGTCTCTCAGTCCCTCTCTCTCAGGGAGATATCTGTACACTGTCTGGTGTCTCTCAGTCCCTGTCTGTCAGGGAGATATCTATACACTGAGTGGTGTCTCTCAGTCCCTCTCTCTCAGGGAGATATCTGTACACTGACTGGTGTCTCACAGTCCCTCTCTCTCAGGGAGATATCTGTACACTGACTGGTGTCTCTCAGTCCCTGTCTCTCAGGGAGCTTTATGTACACTGAGTGGTGTCTCTCAGGGAGATATCTGTACACTGACTGGTGTCTCTCAGTCCCTGTCTCTCAGGGAGCTTTATGTACACTGAGTGGTGTCTCTCAGTCCCTCTCTCTCAGGGAGATATCTGTACACTGACTGGTGTCTCTCAGTCCCTGTCTCTCAGGGAGATATCTGTACACTGAGTGGTGTCTCTCAGTCCCTCTCTCTCAGGGAGATATCTGTACACTGACTGGTGTCTCTCAGTCCCTGTCTCTCAGGGAGATATCTGTACACTGAGTGGTGTCTCTCAGTCCCTCTCTATCAAGGAGATATCTGTACACTGAGTGGTGTCTCTCAGTCCCTGTCTCTCAGGGAGATATATGTACACTGACTGGTGTCTCTCAGTCGTTCTCTCTCAGGGAGGTATCTGTACACTGACTGGTGTCTCTCAGTCCCTGTCTCTCAGGGAGATATCTGTACACTGAGTGGTGTCTCTCAGTCCCTCTCTCTCAGGGAGATATCTGAACACTGAGTGGTGTCTCTCAGTCCCTCTCTCTCAGGGAGATATATGTACACTGACTGGTGCCTCTCAGTCCCTCTCTCTCAGGGAGGTATCTGTACACTGAGTGGTGTCTCTCAGTCCCTCTCTCAGGGAGATATATGTACACTGACTGGTGTCTCTCAGTCCCTCTCTCTCAGGGAGATATCTGTACACTGACTGGTGTCTCTCAGTCCCTCTCTCTCAGGGAGATATCTGTACACTGAGTGGTGTCTCACAGCCCCTGTCTCTCAGGGAGATATCTGTACACTGACTGGTGTCTCTCAGTCGCTGTCTGTCAGGGAGATATCTATACACTGAGTGGTGTCTCTCAGTCCCTCTCTCTCAGGGAGATATCTGTACACTGACTGGTGTCTCTCAGTCCCTGTCTCTCAGGGAGATATCTGTACACTGACTGGTGTCTCACAGTCCCTCTCTCTCAGAGAGATATCTGCACACTGACTGGTGTCTCTCAGTCCCTGTCTCTCAGGGAGATATCTGTACACTGAGTGGTGTCTCTCAGTCCCTCTCTCTCAGGGAGATATCTGTACACTGAGTGGTGTCTCTCAGTCCCTGTCTCTCAGGGAGATATATGTACACTGACTGGTGTCTCTCAGTCCCTCTCTCTCAGGGAGGTATCTGTACACTGACTGGTGTCTCTCAGTCCCTGTCTCTCAGGGAGATATCTGTACACTGAGTGGTGTCTCTCAGTCCCTCTCTCTCAGGGAGAAATCTGTACACTGAGTGGTGTCTCTCAGTCCCTCTCTCTCAGGGAGATATATGTACACTGACTGGTGCCTCTCAATCCCTCTCTCTCAGGGAGGTATCTGTACACTGAGTGGTGTCTCTCAGTCCCTGTCTCTCAGGGAGATATTTGTACACTGACTGGTGTCTCTCAGTCCCTCTCTCTCAGGGAGATATCTGTACACTGACTGGTGTCTCTCAGTCCCTCTCTCTCAGGGAGATATCTGGACACTGAGTGGTGTCTCACAGCCCCTGTCTCTCAGGGAGATATCTGTACACTGACTGGTGTCTCTCAGTCCCTGTCTGTCAGGGAGATATCTATACACTGAATGGTGTCTCTCAGTCCCTCTCTCTCAGGGAGATATCTGTACACTGACTGGTGTCTCTCAGTCCCACTCTCTCAGGGAGATATATGTACAATGACTGGTGTCTCTCAGTCCCTCTCTCTCAGGGAGGTATCTGTACACTGAGTGGTGTCTCTCAGTCCCTGTCCCTCAGGGAGATATATGTACACTGACTGGTGTCTCTCAGTCCCTGTCTCTCAGGGAGATATCTGTACACTGAGTGGTGTCTCTCAGTCCCTCTCTCTCAGGGAGATATATGTACACTGACTGGTGTCTCTCAGTCCCTGTCCCTCAGGGAGATATATGTACACTGACTGGTGTCTCTCAGTCCCTGTCTCTCAGGGAGATATCTGTACACTGAGTGGTGTCTCACAGCCCCTGTCTCTCAGGGAGATATCTGGACACTGTCTGGTGTCTCTCAGTCCCTGTCTGTCAGGGAGATATCTATACATTGAGTGGTGTCTCTCAGTCCCTCTCTCTCAGGGAGATATCTGTACTCTGACTGGTGTCTCTCAGTCCCTGTCTCTGAGGGAGATATCTGTACACTGAGTGGTGTCTCTCAGTCCCTGTCTCTCAGGGAGATATCTGTACACTGACTGGTGTCTCTCAGTCCCTCTCTCTCAGGGAGATATCTGTACACTGAGTGGTGTCTCTCAGTCCCTCTCTCTCAGGGAGATATCTGTACACTGTCTGGTGTCTCTCAGTCCCTGTCTGTCAGGGAGATATCTATACACTGAGTGGTGTCTCTCAGTCCCTCTCTCTCAGGGAGATATCTGTACACTGACTGGTGTCTCACAGTCCCTCTCTCTCAGGGAGATATCTGTACACTGACTGGTGTCTCTCAGTCCCTGTCTCTCAGGGAGCTTTATGTACACTGAGTGGTGTCTCTCAGGGAGATATCTGTACACTGACTGGTGTCTCTCAGTCCCTTTCTCTCAGGGAGCTTTATGTACACTGAGTGGTGTCTCTCAGTCCCTCTCTCTCAGGGAGATATCTGTACACTGACTGGTGTCTCTCAGTCCCTGTCTCTCAGGGAGATATCTGTACACTGAGTGGTGTCTCTCAGTCCCTCTCTCTCAGGGAGATATCTGTACACTGACTGGTGTCTCTCAGTCCCTGTCTCTCAGGGAGATATCTGTACACTGAGTGGTGTCTCTCAGTCCCTCTCTCTCAAGGAGATATCTGTACACTGAGTGGTGTCTCTCAGTCCCTGTCTCTCAGGGAGAGATATGTACACTGACTGGTGTCTCTCAGTCGTTCTCTCTCAGGGAGGTATCTTTACACTGACTGGTGTCTCTCAGTCCCTGTCTCTCAGGGAGATATCTGTACACTGAGTGGTGTCTCTCAGTCCCTCTCTCTCAGGGAGATATCTGAACACTGAGTGGTGTCTCTCAGTCCCTCTCTCTCAGGGAGATATATGTACACTGACTGGTGCCACTCAGTCCCTCTCTCTCAGGGAGGTATCTGTACACTGAGTGGTGTCTCTCAGTCCCTGTCTCTCAGGGAGATATATGTACACTGACTGGTGTCTCTCAGTCCCTCTCTCTCAGGGAGATATCTGTACACTGACTGGTGTCTCTCAGTCCCTCTCTCTCAGGGAGATATCTGTACACTGAGTGGTGTCTCACAGCCCCTGTCTCTCAGGGAGATATCTGTACACTGACTGGTGTCTCTCAGTCGCTGTCTGTCAGGGAGATATCTATACACTGAGTGGTGTCTCTCAGTCCCTCTCTCTCAGGGAGATATCTGTACACTGACTGGTGTCTCTCAGTCCCTGTCTCTCAGGGAGATATCTGTACACTGAGTGGTGTCTCACAGTCCCTCTCTCTCAGGGAGATATCTGTACACTGAGTGGTGTCTCACAGTCCCTCTCTCTCAGGGAGATATCTGTACACTGACTGGTGTCTCTCAGTCCCTCTCTCTCAGGGAGATATATGTACACTGACTGGTGTCTCTCAGTCCCTCTCTCTCAGGGAGATATCTGTACACTGACTGGTGTCTCTCAGTCCCTGTCTCTCAGGGAGATATCTGTACACTGAGTGGTGTCTCTCAGTCCCTCTCTCTCAGGGAGATATTTGTACACTGACTGGTGTCTCTCAGTACCTCTCTCTCAGGGAGGTATCTGTACACTGAGTGGTGTCTCTCATTCCCTGTCTCTCAGGGAGATATACGTACACTGACTGGTGTCTCTCAGTCCCTGTCTCTCAGGGAGATATCTGTACACTGAGTGGTGTCTCTCAGTCCCTCTCTCTCAGGGAGATATCTGTACACTGACTGGTGTCTCTCAGTCCCTGTCTCTCAGGGAGCTTTATGTACACTGAGTGGTGTCTCTCAGTCCCTCTCTCTCAGGGAGATATCTGTACACTGACTGGTGTCTCTCAGTCCCTGTCTGTCAGGGAGATATCTGTACACAGAGTGGTGTCTCTCAGTCCCTCTCTCTCAGGGAGGTATCTGTACACTGACTGGTGTCTCTCAGTCCCTGTCTCTCAGGGAGATATCTGTACACTGAGTGGTGTCTCTCAGTCCCTCTCTCTCAGGGAGATATCTGAACACTGAGTGGTGTCTCTCAGTCCCTCTCTCTCAGGGAGATATATGTACACTGACTGGTGCCTCTCAGTCCCTCTCTCTCAGGGAGGTATCTGTACACTGAGTGGTGTCTCTCAGTCCCTGTCTCTCAGGGAGATATATGTACACTGACTGGTGTCTCTCAGTCCCTCTCTCTCAGGGAGATATCTGTACACTGACTGGTGTCTCTCAGTCCCTCTCTCTCAGGGAGATATCTGTACACTGAGTGGTGTCTCACAGCCCCTGTCTCTCAGGGAGATATCTGTACACTGACTGGTGTCTCTCAGTCGCTGTCTGTCAGGGAGATATCTATACACTGAGTGGTGTCTCTCAGTCCCTCTCTCTCAGGGAGATATCTGTACACTGACTGGTGTCTCTCAGTCCATGTCTCTCAGGGAGATATCTGTACACTGAGTGGTGTCTCTCAGTCCCTCTCTCTCAGGGAGATATCTGTACTCTGACTGGTGTCTCTCAGTCCCTGTCTCTGAGGGAGATATCTGTACACTGAGTGGTGTCTCTCAGTCCCTCTCTCTCAGGGAGATATCTGTACACAGACTGGTGTCTCTCAGTCCCTCTCTCTCAGGGAGATATCTGTACACTGAGTGGTGTCTCTCAGTCCCTCTCTCTCAGGGAGATATCTGTACACTGTCTGGTGTCTCTCAGTCCCTGTCTGTCAGGGAGATATCTATACACTGAGTGGTGTCTCTCAGTCCCTCTCTCTCAGGGAGATATATGTACACTGACTGGTGTCTCACAGTCCCTCTCTCTCAGGGAGATATCTGTACACTGACTGGTGTCTCTCAGTCCCTGTCTCTCAGGGAGCTTTATGTACACTGAGTGGTTTCTCTCAGGGAGATATCTGTACACTGACTGGTGTCTCTCAGTCCCTGTCTCTCAGGGAGCTTTATGTACACTGAGTGGTGTCTCTCAGTCCCTCTCTCTCAGGGAGATATCTGTACATTGACTGGTGTCTCTCAGTCCCTGTCTCTCAGGGAGATATCTGAACACTGAGTGGTGTCTCTCAGTCCCTCTCACTCAGGGAGATATCTGTACACTGACTGGTGTCTCTCAGTCCCTGTCTCTCAGGGAGATATCTGTACACTGAGTGGTGTCTCTCAGTCCCTCTCTCTCAAGGAGATATCTGTACACTGAGTGGTGTCTCTCAGTCCCTGTCTCTCAGGGAGATATATGTACACTGACTGGAGTCTCTCAGTCGTTCTCTCTCAGGGAGGTATCTTTACACTGACTGGTGTCTCTCAGTCCCTGTCTCTCAGGGAGATATCTGTACACTGAGTGGTGTCACTCAGTCCCTCTCTCTCAGGGAGATATCTGTACACTGAGTGGTGTCTCTCAGTCCCTGTCTCTCAGGGAGATATATGTACACTGACTGGTGTCTCTCAGTCCCTCGCTCTCAGGGAGATATCTGTACACTGACTGGTGTCTCTCAGTCCCTCTCTCTCAGGGAGATATCTGTACACTGAGTGGTGTCTCACAGCCCCTGTCTCTCAGGGAGATATCTGTACACTGACTGGTGTCTCTCAGTCGCTGTCTGTCAGGGAGATATCTATACACTGAGTGGTGTCTCTCAGTCCCTCTCTCTCAGGGAGATATCTGTACACTGACTGGTGTCTCTCAGTCCCTGTCTCACAGGGAGATATCTGTACACTGAGTGGTGTCTCACAGTCCCTCTCTCTCAGGGAGATATCTGTACACTGAGTGGTGTCTCACAGTCCCTCTCTCTCAGGGAGATATCTGTACACTGACTGGTGTCTCTCAGTCCCTCTCTCTCAGGGAGATATCTGAACACTGAGTGGTGTCTCTCAGTCCCTGTGTCTCAGGGAGCTATCTGTACACTGACTGGTGTCTCTCAGTCCCTGTCTCTCAGGGAGATATCTGTACACTGAGTGGTGTCTCTCAGTCCCTCTCTCTCAGGGAGATATATGTACACTGACTGGTGTCTCTTAGTCCCTCTCTCTCAGGGAGGTATCTGTACACTGTGTGGTGTCTCTCATTCCCTGTCTCTCAGGGAGATATACGTACACTGACTGGTGTCTCTCAGTCCCTGTCTCTCAGGGAGATATCTGTACACTGAGTGGTGTCTCTCAGTCCCTCTCTCTCAGGGAGATATCTGTACACTGACTGGTGTCTCTCAGTCCCTGTCTCTCAGGGAGCTTTATGTACACTGAGTGGTGTCTCTCAGTCCCTCTCTCTCAGGGAGATATCTGTACACTGACTGGTGTCTCTCAGTCCCTGTCTGTCAGGGAGATATCTGTACACTGAGTGGTGTCTCTCAGTCCCTCTCTATCAGGGAGATATCTGTACATTGACTGGTGTCTCTCAGTCCCTGTCTCTCAGGGAGATATCTGTACACTGACTGGTGTCTCTCAGTCCCTCTCTCTCAAGGAGATATCTGTACACTGAGTGGTGTCTCTCAGTCCCTGTCTCTCAGGGAGACATATGTACACTGACTGGTGTCTCTCAGTCGTTCTCTCTCAGGGAGGTATCTGTACACTGACTGGTGTCTCTCAGTCCCTGTCTCTCAGGGAGATATCTGTACACTGAGTGGTGTCTCTCAGTCCCTCTCTCTCAGGGAGATATCTGAACACTGAGTGGTGTCTCTCAGTCCCTCTCTCTCAGGGAGATATATGTTCACTGACTGGTGCCTCTCAGTCCCTCTCTCTCAGGGAGGTATCTGTACACTGAGTGGTGTCTCTCAGTCCCTGTCTCTCAGGGAGATATATGTACACTGACTGGTGTCTCTCAGTCCCTCTCTCTCAGGGAGATATCTGTACACTGACTGGTGTCTCTCAGTCCCTCTCTCTCAGGGAGATATCTGTACACTGAGTGGTGTCTCACAGCTCCTGTCTCTCAGGGAGATATCTGTACACTGACTGGTGTCTCTCAGTCGCTGTCTGTCAGGGAGATATCTATACACTGAGTGGTGTCTCTCAGTCCCTCTCTCTCAGGGAGATATCTGTACACTGACTGGTGTCTCTCAGTCCCTGTCTCTCAGGGAGATATCTGTACACTGAGTGGTGTCTCACAGTCCCTCTCTCTCAGGGAGATATCTGTACACTGACTGGTGTCTCTCAGTCCCTGTCTCTCAGGGAGATATCTGTACACTGAGTGGTGTCTCGCAGTCCCTCTCTCTCAGGGAGATATCTGTACACTGACTGGTGTCTCTCAGTCCCTGTCTCTCAGGGAGATATCTGTACACTGTGTGGTGTCTCACAGTCCCTCTCTCTCAGGGAGATATCTGTACACTGACTGGTGTCTCTCAGTCCCTCTCTCTCAGGGAGATATCTGTACACTGACTGGTGTCTCTCAGTCCCACTCTCTCAGGGAGATATATGTACACTGACTGGTGTCTCTCAGTCCCTCTCACTCAGGGAGGTATCTGTACACTGAGTGGTGTCTCTCAGTCCCTGTGTCTCAGGGAGATATATGTACATTGACTGGTGTCTCTCAGTCCCTGTCTCTCAGGGAGATATCTGTACACTGAGTGGTGTCTCTCAGTCCCTCTCTCTCAGGGAGATATATGTACACTGACTGGTGTCTCTCAGTCCCTCTCTCTCAGGGAGGTATCTGTACACTGAGTGGTGTCTCTCAGTCCCTGTCTCTCAGGGAGATATATGTACACTGACTGGTGTCTCTCAGTCCCTCTCTCTCAGGGAGATATCTGTAAACTGACTGGTGTCTCTCAGTCCCTCTCTCTCAGGGAGATATCTGTACATTGAGTGGTGTCTCACAGCCCCTGTCTCTCAGGGAGATATCTGTACACTGAGTGGTGTCTCTCATTCCCTGTCTCTCAGGGAGATATACGTACACTGACTGGTGTCTCTCAGTCCCTGTCTCTCAGGGAGATATCTGTACACTGAGTGGTGTCTCTCAGTCCCTCTCTCTCAGGGAGATATCTGTACACTGACTGGTGTCTCACAGTCCCTCTCTCTCAGAGAGATATCTGTACACTGACTGGTGTCTCTCAGTCCCTCTCTCTCAGGGAGATATCTGTACACTGAGTGGTGTCTCTTAGTCCCTCTCTCTCAGGGAGATATCTCTACACTGAGTGGTGTCTCTCAGTCCCTGTCTCTCAGGGAGATATCTGTACACTGACTGGTGTCTCTCAGTCCCTCTCTCTCAGGGAGGTATCTGTACACTGACTGGTGTCTCTCCGTCCCTGTCTCTCAGGGAGATATCTCTACACTGAGTGGTGTCTCTCAGTCCCTCTCTCTCAGGGAGATATCTGAACACTGAGTGGTGTCTCTCAGTCCCTCTCTCTCAGGGACATATATGTACACTGAGTGGTGTCTCTCAGTCCCTGTCTCTCAGGGAGATATTTGTACGCTGACTGTTGTCTCTCAGTCCCTCTCTCTCAGGGAGATATCTGTACACTGACTGGTGTCTCTCAGTCCCTCGCTCTCAGGGAGATATCTGTACACTGAGTGGTGTCTCACAGCCCCTGTCTCTCAGGGAGATATCTGTACACTGACTGGTGTCTCTCAGTCCCTGTCTGTCAGGGAGATATCTATACACTGAGTGGTGTCTCTCAGTCCCTCTCTCTCAGGGAGATATCTGTATACTGACTGGTCTCTCTCAGTCCCTCTCTCTCAGGGAGATATATGTACACTGACTGGTGTCTCTCAGTCCCTCTCTCTCAGGGAGATATCTGTACACTGAGTGTTGTCTCTCAGTCCCTGTCTCTCAGGGAGATATATGCGCACTGACTGGTGTCTCTCAGTCCCTGTCTCTCAGGGAGATATCTGTACACTGAGTGGTGTCTCTCAGTCCCTCTCTCTCAGGGAGATATCTGTACAATGAGTGGTGTCTCTCAGTCCCTGTCTCTCAGGGAGATATCTGTACAGTGAGTGGTGTCTCTCAGTCCCTCTCTCTCAGGGAGATATCTGTACTCTGACTGGTGTCTCTCAGTCCCTGTCTCTCAGGGAGATATCTGTACACTGAGCGGTGTCTCTCAGTCCCTCTCTCTCAGGGAGATATCTGTACACTGACTGGTGTCTCTCAGTCCCTCTCTCTCAGGGAGGTATCTGTACACTGAGTGGTGTCTCTCAGTCCCTGTCTATCAGGGAGATATCTGTACACTGACTGGTGTCTCTCAGTCCCTGTCTCTCAGGGAGCTTTATGTACACTGAGTGGTGTCTCTCAGGGAGATATCTGTACACTGAGTGGTGTCTCTCAGTCCCTCTCTCTCAGGGAGATATCTGTACACTGACTGGTGTCTCTCAGCCCCTCTCTCTCAGGGAGATATCTGTGCACTGAGTGGTGTCTCACAGTCCCTCTCTCTCAGGGAGATATCTGTACACTGAGTGGTGTCTCTCAGTCCCTCTCTCTCAGGGAGATATCTGTACTCTGACTGGTGTCTCTCAGTCCCTGTCTCTGAGGGAGATATCTGTACACTGAGTGGTGTCTCTCAGTCCCTCTCTCTCAGGGAGATATCTGTACACTGACTGGTGTCTCTCAGTCCCTCTCTCTCAGGGAGATATCTGTACACTGAGTGTTGTCTCTCAGTCCCTCTCTCTCAGGGAGATATCTGTACACTGACTGGTGTCTCTCAGTCCCTGTCTCTCAGGGAGATATATGTACACTGACTGGTGTCTCTCAGTCCCTCTCTCTCAGGGAGATATCTGTACACTGACTGGTGTCTCTCAGTCCCTCTCTCTCAGGGAGATATCAGTACACTGAGTGGTGTCTCACAGCCCCTGTCTCTCAGGGAGATATCTGTACACTGTCTGGTGTCTCTCAGTCCCTATCTGTCAGGGAGATATCTATACACTGAGTGGTGTCTCTCAGTCCCTCTCTCTCAGGGAGATATCTGTACACTGACTGGGGTCTCACAGTCCCTCTCTCTCAGGGAGATACCTGTTCACTGACTGGTGTCTCTCAGTCCCTGTCTCTCAGGGAGCTTTATGTACACTGAGTGGTGTCTCTCAGGGAGATATCTGTACACTGACTGGTGTCTCTCAGACCCTGTCTCTCAGGGAGCTTTATGTACACTGAGTGGTGTCTCACAGTCCCTCTCTCTCAGGGAGATATCTGTACACTGACTGGTGTCTCTCAGTCCCTGTCTCTCAGGGAGATATCTGTACACTGAGTGGTGTATCTCTGTCCCTCTCTCTCAGGGAGATATCTGTACACTGACTGGTGTCTCTCAGTCACTGTCTCTCAGGGAGATATATATACACTGAGTGGTGTCTCTCAGTCCCTGTCTCTCAGGGAGATATCTGTACACTGACTGGTGTCTGTCAGTCCCTCTCTCTCAGGGAGATATCTGTACGCTGACTAGTGTCTCTCAGTCCCTCTCTCTCAGGGAGATATCTGTACACTGAGTGGTGTCTCTCAGTCCCTCTCTCTCAGGGAGATATCTGTACACTGACTGGTGTCTCTCAGTCCCTGTCTCTCAGGGAGATATATGTACACTGACTGGTGTCTCTCAGTCTCTCTCAGAGGGAGGTATCTGTGCACTGAGTGGTGTCTCTCAGTCCCTGTCTCTCAGGCAGATATATGTACACTGACTGGTGTCTCAGTCCTTGTCTCTCAGGGAGATATCTGTACACTGAGTGGTGTCTCTCAGTCCCTCTCTCTCAGGGAGATATCTGTACACTGACTGGTGTCTCTCAGCCCCTCTCTCTCAGGGAGATATCTGTGCACTGAGTGGTGTCTCACAGTCCCTCTCTCTCAGGGAGATATCTGTACACTGAGTGGTGTCTCTCAGTCCCTCTCTCTCAGGGAGATATCTGTACTCTGACCGGTGTCTCTCAGTCCCTGTCTCTGAGGGAGATATCTGTACACTGAGTGGTGTCTCTCAGTCCCTCTCTCTCAGGGAGATATCTGTACACTGACTGGTGTCTCTCAGTCCCTCTCTCTCAGGGAGATATCTGTGCACTGAGTGGTGTCTCACAGTCCCTCTCTCTCAGGGAGATATCTGTACACTGAGTGGTGTCTCTCAGTCCCTCTCTCTCAGGGAGATATCTGTACTCTGACTGGTGTCTCTCAGTCCCTGTCTCTGAGGGAGATATCTGTACACTGAGTGGTGTCTCTCAGTCCCTCTCTCTCAGGGAGATATCTGTACACTGACTGGTGTCTCTCAGTCCCTCTCTCTCAGGGAGATATCTGTGCACTGAGTGGTGTCTCACAGTCCCTCTCTCTCAGGGAGATATCTGTACACTGAGTGGTGTCTCTCAGTCCCTCTCTCTCAGGGAGATATCTGTACTCTGACTGGTGTCTCTCAGTCCCTGTCTCTGAGGGAGATATCTGTACACTGAGTGGTGTCTCTCAGTCCCTCTCTCTCAGGGAGATATCTGTACACTGACTGGTGTCTCTCAGTCCCTCTCTCTCAGGGAGATATCTGTACACTGAGTGGTGTCTCTCAGTCCCTCTCTCTCAGGGAGATATCTGTACACTGACTGGTGTCTCTCAGTCCCTGTCTCTCAGGGAGATATATGTACACTGACTGGTGTCTCTCAGTCCCTCTCTCTCAGGGAGATATCTGTACACTGACTGGTGTCTCTCAGTCCCTGTCTCTCAGGGAGATATATGTACACTGAGTGGTGTCTCTCAGTCCCTCTCTCTCAGGGAGATATCTGTACACTGACTGGTGTCTCACAGTCCCTGTCTCACAGGGAGTTATCAATACACTGAGTGGTGTCTCTCAGTCCCTGTCTCTCAGGGAGATATCTGTACACTGACTGGTGTCTGTCAGTCCCTCTCTCTCAGGGAGATATCTGTACGCTGACTAGTGTCTCTCAGTCCCTCTCTCTCAGGGAGATATCTGTACACTGAGTGGTGTCTCTCAGTCCCTCTCTCTCAGGGAGATATCTGTACACTGACTGGTGTCTCTCAGTCCCTGTCTCTCAGGGAGATATATGTACACTGACTGGTGTCTCTCAGTCCCTCTCTCTCAGGGAGATATCTGTACACTGAGTGGTGTCTCTCAGTCCCTCTCTCTCAGGGAGATATCTGTACTCTGACTGGAGTCTCTCAGTCCCTGTCTCTCAGGGAGATATATGTACACTGACTGGTGTCTCTCAGTCCCTCTCTCTCAGGGAGATATCTGTACACTGACTGGTGTCTCTCAGTCCCTCTCTCTCAGGGAGATATCTGTACACTGAGTGGTGTCCCACAGCCCCTGTCTCTCAGGGAGATATCTGTACACTGACTGGGGTCTCACAGTCCCTCTCTCTCAGGGAGATACCTGTACACTGACTGGTGTCTCTCAGTCCCTGTCTCTCAGGGAGCTTTATGTACACTGAGTGGTGTCTCTCAGGGAGATATCTGTACACTGACTGGTGTCTCTCAGTCCCTGTCTCTCAGGGAGCTTTATGTACACTGAGTGGTGTCTCACAGTCCCTCTCTCTCAGGGAGATATCTGTACACTGACTGGTGTCTCTCAGTCCCTGTCTCTCAGGGAGATATCTGTACACTGACTGGTGTCTCACAGTCCCTGTCTCACAGGGAGATATCAATACACTGAGTGGTGTCTCTCAGTCCCTGTCTCTCAGGGAGATATCTGTACACTGACTGGTGTCTGTCAGTCCCTCTCTCTCAGGGAGATATCTGTACGCTGACTAGTGTCTCTCAGTCCCTCTCTCTCAGGGAGATATCTGTACACTGAGTGGTGTCTCTCAGTCCCTCTCTCTCAGGGAGATATCTGTACACTGACTGGTGTCTCTCAGTCCCTGTCTCTCAGGGAGATATATGTACACTGACTGGTGTCTCTCAGTCCCTCTCACAGGGAGGTATCTGTGCACTGAGTGGTGTCTCTCAGTCCCTGTCTCTCAGGGAGATATATGTACACTGACTGGTGTCTCTCAGTCCTTGTCTCTCAGGGAGATATCTGTACACTGAGTGGTGTCTCTCAGTCCCTCTCTCTCAGGGAGATATCTGTACACTGAGTGGTGTCTCTCAGTTCCTGTCTCTCAGGGAGATATCTGTACACTGAATGGTGTCTCTCAGTCCCTCTCTCTCAGGGAGATATCTGTACTCTGACTGGTGTCTCTCAGTCCCTGTCTCTGAGGGAGATATCTGTACACTGAGTGGTGTCTCTCAGTCCCTCTCTCTCAGGGAGATATCTGTACACTGACTGGTGTCTCTCAGTCCCTCTCTCTCAGGGAGATATCTGTACACTGAGTGGTGTCTCTCAGTCCCTCTCTCTCAGGGAGATATCTGTACACTGACTGGAGTCTCTCAGTCCCTGTCTCTCAGGGAGATATATGTACACTGACTGGTGTGTCTCAGTCCCTCTCTCTCAGGGAGATATCTGTACACTGACTGGTGTCTCGCAGTCCCTCTCTCTCAGGGAGATATCTGTACACTGAGTGGTGTCTCACAGCCCCTGTCTCTCAGGGAGATATCTGTACACTGTCTGGTGTCTCTCAGTCCCTAACTGTCAGGGAGATATCTATACACTGAGTGGTGTCTCTCAGTCCCTCTCTCTCAGGGAGATATCTGTACACTGACTGGGGTCTCACAGTCCCTCTCTCTCAGGGAGATACCTGTACACTGACTGGTGTCTCTCAGTCCCTGTCTCTCAGGGAGATTTATGTACACTGAGTGATGTCTCTCTGGGAGGTATTTGTACACTGATTGGTGTCTCTCAGTCCCTGTCTCTCAGGGAGCTTTATGTACACTGAGTGGTGTCTCACAGTCCCTCTCTCTCAGGGAGATATCTGTACACTGACTGGTGTCTCTCAGTCCCTGTCTCTCAGGGAGATATCTGTACACTGAGTGGTGTCTCTCTGTCCCTCTCTCTCAGGGAGATATCTGTACACTGACTGGTGTCTCTCAGTCCCTGTCTCTCAGGGAGATATCTATACACTGAGTGGTGTCTCTCAGTCCCTGTCTCTCAGGGAGATATCTGTACACTGACTGGTGTCTCTCAGTCCCTCTCTCTCAGGGAGATATCTGTACACTGAGTGGTGTCTCTCAGTCCCTGTCTCTCAGGGAGATATCTGTACACTGACTGGTGTCTCTCTGTCCCTCTCTCTCAGGGAGATATCTGTACACTGACTGGTGTCTCTGAGTCACTGTCTCCCAGGGAGATATCTATACACTGAGTGGTGTCTCTCAGTCCCTGTCTCTCAGGGAGATAGCTGTACACTGACTGGTGTCTCTCAGTCCCTGTCTCTCAGGGAGATATATGTACACTGACTGGTGTCTCTCAGTCCCTCTCACAGGGAGGTATCTGTGCACTGAGTGGTGTCTCTCAGTCCCTGTCTCTCAGGGAGATATATGTACACTGACTGGTGTCTCTCAGTCCCTCTCACAGGGAGGTATCTGTGCACTGAGTGGTGTCTCTCAGTGCCTGTCTCTCAGGGAGATATATGTACACTGACTGGTGTCTCTCAGTCCCTGTCTCTCAGGGAGATATCTTTGCACTGAGTGGTGTCTCTCAGTCCCTCTTTCTCAGGGAGATATCTGTACACTGACTGGTGTCTCTCAGTCCCTCTCTCTCAGGGAGGTATCTGTACACTGAGTGGTGTCTCTCAGTCCCTGTCTCTCAGGGACATATATGTAGACTGACTGGTGTCTCTCAGTCCCTCTCTCTCAGGGAGATATCTGTACACAGACTGGTGTCTCTCAGTCCCTCTCTCTCAGGGAGAAATCTGTACACTGAGTGGTATCTCACAGCCCCTGTCTCTCAGGGAGATATCTGTACACTGACTGGTGTCTCTCAGTCCCTGTCTCTCAGGGAGAAATCTGTACACTGAGTGGTGTCTCTCAGTCCCTCTCTCTCAGGGAGATATCTGTACACTGAGTGGTGTCTCACAGTCCCTCTCTCTCAGGGAGATATCTGTACACTGACTGGTGTCTCTCAGTCCCTCTCTCTCAGGGACATATCTGTACACTGACTGGTGTCTCTCAGTCCCTGTCTCTCAGGGAGATATCTGTACACTGAGTTGTGTCTCTCAGTCCCTCTCTCTCAGGGAGATATCTGTACACTGAGTGGTGTCTCTCAGTCCCTGTCTCTCAGGGAGATATCTGTACACTGAGTGGTGTCTCACAGTCCCTCTCTCTCAGGGAGATATCTTTACACTGTCTGGTGTCTCTCAGTCCCTCGCTCTCAGGGAGATATCTGTACACTGAGTGGTGTCTCTCAGTCCCTCTCTCTCAGGGAGATATATGTACACTGAATGGTGTCTCTCAGTCCCTCTCTCTACGGGAGGTATCTGTACACTGAGTGGTGTCTCTCAGTCCCTGTCTCTCAGGGAGATATATGTACACTGACTGGTGTCTCGCAGTCCCTGTCTCTCAGGGAGATATCTGTACACTGAGTGGTGTCTCTCAGTCCCTCTCTCTCAGGGAGGTATCTGTACAATGAGTGGTGTCACTCAGTCCCTGTCTCTCAGGGAGATATCTGTACAGTGAGTGGTGTCTCTCAGTCCCTCTCTCTCAGGGAGATATCTGTACACTGACTGGTGTCTCTCAGTCCCTGTCTCTCAGGGAGCTTTATGTACACTGAGTGGTGTCTCTCAGTCCCTGTCTCTCAGGGAGATATATGTACACTGAATGGTGTCTCTCAGTCCCTCTCTCTACGGGAGGTATCTGTACACTGAGTGGTGTCTCTCAGTCCCTGTCTCTCAGGGAGATATCTGTACAATGAGTGGTGTCTCTCAGTCCCTGTCTCTCAGGGAGATATCTGTACAGTGAGTGGTGTCTCTCAGTCCCTCTCTCTCAGGGAGATATCTGTACACTGACTGGTGTCTCTCAGTCCCTGTCTCTCAGGGAGATATCTATACACTGAGTGGTGTCTCTCAGTCCCTCTCTCTCAGGGAGATATCTGAACGCTGACTAGTGTCTCTCAGTCCCTCTCTCTCAGGGAGATATCTGTACACTGAGTGGTGTCTCTCAGTCCCTCTCTCTCATGGAGATATCTGTACACTGACTGCTGTCTCTCAGTCCCTGTGGCTCAGGGAGATATATGTACACTGACTGGTGTCTCTCAGTCCCTCTCTCAGGGAGGTATCTGTACACTGAGTGGTGTCTCTCAGTCCCTGTCTCTCAGGGAGATATATGTACACTGACTGGTGTCTCTCAGTCCTTGTCTCTCAGGGAGATATCTGTACACTGAGTGGTGTCTCTCAGTCCCTCTCTCTCAGGGTGGTATCTGTACACTGAGTGGTGTCTCTCAGTCCCTGTCTCTCAGGGAGATATCTGTACACTGACTGGTGTCTCTCAGTCCCTGTCTCTCAGGGAGCTTTATGTACACTGAGTCGTGTCTCTCAGGGAGATATCTGTACACTGAGTGTTGTCTCTCAGTCCCTCTCTCTCAGGGAGATATCTGTACACTGACTAGTGTCTCTCAGCCCTTTCTCTCTCAGGGAGATATCTGTGCACTGAGTGGCGTCTCACAGTTCCTCTCTCTCAGGGAGATATCTGTACACTGACTGGTGTCTCACAGTCCCTCTCTCTCAGGGAGATATCTGTACACTGTCTGGTGTCTCTCAGTCCCTCGCTCTCAGGGAGATATCTGTACACTGAGTGGTGTCTCTCAGTCCCTCTCTCTCAGGGAGATATATGTACACTGAATGGTGTCTCTCATTCCCTCTCTCTACGGGAGGTATCTGTACACTGAGTGGTGTCTCTTAGTCCCTGTCTCTCAGGGAGATATATGTACACTGACTGGTGTCTCGCAGTCCCTGTCTCTCAGGGAGATATCTGTACACTGAGTGGTGTCTCTCAGTCCATCTCTCTCAGGGAGGTATCTGTACAATGATTGGTGTCTCTCAGTCCCTGTCTCTCAGGGAGATATCTGTACAGTGAGTGGTGTCTCTCAGTCCCTGTCTCTCAGGGAGATATCTGTACACTGACTGGTGTCTCTCAGTCCCTGTCTCTCAGTGAGATATATGTACACTGACTGGTGTCTCTCAGTCCCTCTCACAGGGAGGTATCTGTGCACTGAGTGGTGTCTCTCAGTCCCTGTCTCTCAGGGAGATATATGTACACTGACTGGTGTCTCTCAGTCCCTCTCACAGGGAGGTATCTGTGCACTGAGTGGTGTCTCTCAGTCCCTGTCTCTCAGGGAGATATATGTACACTGACTGGTGTCTCTCAGTCCCTGTCTCTCAGGGAGATATCTTTGCACTGAGTGGTGTCTCTCAGTCCCTCTCTCTCAGGGAGATATCTGTACACTGACTGGTGTCTCTCAGTCCCTCTCTCTCAGGGAGGTATCTGTACACTGAGTGGTGTCTCTCAGTCCCTGTCTCTCAGGGACATATATGTACACTGACTGGTGTCTCTCAGTCCCTCTCTCTCAGGGAGATATCTGTACACAGACTGGTGTCTCTCAGTCCCTCTCTCTCAGGGAGAAATCTGTACACTGAGTGGTGTCTCACAGCCCCTGTCTCTCAGGGAGATATCTGTACACTGACTGGTGTCTCTCAGTCCCTGTCTCTCAGGGAGAAATCTGTACACTGAGTGGTGTCTCTCAGTCCCTCTCTCTCAGGGAGGTATCAGTACAATGAGTGGTGTCTCTCAGTCCCTGTCTCTCAGGGAGATATCTGTACAGTGAGTGGTGTCTCTCAGTCCCTCTCTCTCAGGGAGATATCTGTACACTGACTGGTGTCTCTCAGTCCCTGTCTCTCAGGGAGCTTTATGTACACTGAGTGGTGTCTCTCAGTCCCTGTCTCTCAGGGAGATATATGTACACTGAATGGTGTCTCTCAGTCCCTCTCTCTACGGGAGGTATCTGTACACTGAGTGGTGTCTCTCAGTCCCTGTCTCTCAGGGAGATATCTGTACACTGAGTGGTGTCTCTCAGTCCCTCTCTCTCAGGGAGATATCTGTACAATGAGTGGTGTCTCTCAGTCCCTGTCTCTCAGGGAGATATCTGTACAGTGAGTGGTGTCTCTCAGTCCCTCTCTCTCAGGGAGATATCTGTACACTGACTGGTGTCTCTCAGTCCCTGTCTCTCAGGGAGATATCAATACACTGAGTGGTGTCTCTCAGTCCCTCTCTCTCAGGGAGATATCTGAACGCTGACTAGTGTCTCTCAGTCCCTCTCTCTCAGGGAGATATCTGTACACTGAGTGGTGTCTCTCAGTCCCTCTCTCTCAGGGAGATATCTGAACACTGACTGCAGTCTCTCAGTCCCTGTGGCTCAGGGAGATATATGTACACTGACTGGTGTCTCTCAGTCCCTCTCTCAGGGAGGTATCTGTACACTGAGTGGTGTCTCTCAGTCCCTGTCTCTCAGGGAGATATATGTACACTGACAGGTGTCTCTCAGTCCTTGTCTCTCAGGGAGATTTCTGTACACTGAGTGGTGTCTCTCAGTCCCTCTCTCTCAGGGTGGTATCTGTACACTGAGTGGTGTCTCTCAGTCCCTGTCTCTCAGGGAGATATCTGTACACTGACTGGTGTCTCTCAGTCCCTGTCTCTCATGGAGCTTTATGTACACTGAGTCGTGTCTCTCAGGGAGATATCTGTACACTGAGTGTTGTCTCTCAGTCCCTCTCTCTCAGGGAGATATCTGTACACTGACTAGTGTCTCTCAGCCCTTTCTCTCTCAGGGAGATATCTGTGCACTGAGTGGTGTCTCACAGTCCCTCTCTCTCAGGGAGATATCTGTACACTGACTGGTGTCTCACAGTCCCTCTCTCTCAGGGAGATATCTGTACACTGTCTGGTGTCTCTCAGTCCCTCGCTCTCAGGGAGATATCTGTACACTGAGTGGTGTCTCTCAGTCCCTCTCTCTCAGGGAGATATATGTACACTGAATGGTGTCTCTCAGTCCCTCTCTCTACGGGAGATATCTGTGCACTGAGTGTTGTCTCTCATTCCCTCTCTCTCAGGGAGATATCTGTACACTGACTAGTGTCTCTCAGCTTTTTCTCTCTCAGGGAGATATCTGTGCACTGAGTGGTGTCTCACAGTCCCTCTCTCTCAGGGAGATATCTGTACACTGTCTGGTGTCTCTCAGTCCCTCGCTCTCAGGGAGATATCTGTACACTGAGTGGTGTCTCTCAGTCCCTCTCTCTCAGGGAGATATATGTACACTGAATGGTGTCTCTCAGTCCCTCTCTCTACGGAAGATATCTGTACACTGACTAGTGTCTCTCAGCTTTTTCTCTCTCAGGGAGATATCTGTGCACTGAGTGGTGTCTCACAGTCCCTCTCTCTCAGGGAGATATCTGTACACTGACTGGTGTCTCTCAGTCCCTGTCTCTGAGGGAGATATCTGTACACTGAGTGGTGTCTCTCAGTCGCTCTCTCTCAGGGAGATATCTGTACACTGACTGGTGTCTCTCAGTCCCTCTCTCTCAGGGAGATATCTGTACACTGAGTGGTGTCTCTCAGTCCCTCTCTCTCAGGGAGATATCTGTACACTGAGTGGTGTCTCTCAGTCCCTGTCTCTCAGGGAGCTTTATGTACACTGAGTGGTGTCTCTCAGTCCCTCTCTCTCAGGGAGATATCTGTACACTGACTGGTGTCTCTCAGTCCCTGTCTCTCAGGGAGATATCTATACACTGAGTGGTGTCTCTCAGTCCCTGTCTCTCAGGGAGATATCTGTACACTGACTGGTGTCTCTCAGTCCCTCTCTCTCAGGGAGATATCTGAACGCTGACTAGTGTCTCTCAGTCCCTCTCTCTCAGGGAGATATATGTACACTGAATGGTGTCTCTCAGTCCCTCTCTCTACGGGAGGTATCTGTACACTGAGTGGTGTCTCTCAGTCCCTGTCTCTCAGGGAGATATATGTACACTGACTGGTGTCTCTCAGTCCCTGTCTCTCAGGGAGATATCTGTACACTGAGTGGTGTCTCTCAGTCCCTCTCTCTCAGGGAGATATCTGTACAATGAGTGGTGTCTCTCAGTCCCTGTCTCTCAGGGAGATATCTGTACAGTGAGTGGTGTCTCTCAGTCCCTCTCTCTCAGGGAGATATCTGTACACTGACTGGTGTCTCTCAGTCCCTGTCCCTCAGGGAGCTTTATGTACACTGAGTGGTGTCTCTCAGTCCCTCTCTCTCAGGGAGATATCTGTACACTGACTGGTGTCTCTCAGTCCCTGTCTCTCAGGGAGATATCTGTACACTGACTGGTGTCTCTCAGTCCCTCTCTCTCAGGGAGATATCTGAACGCTGACTAGTGTCTCTCAGTCCCTCTCTCTCAGGGAGATATATGTACACTGAGTGGTGTCTCTCAGTCCCTCTCTCTCAGGGAGATATCTGTACACTGAGTGGTGTCTCTCAGTCCCTCTCTCTCAGGGAGATATCTGTACACTGACTGGTGTCTCTCAGTCCCTGTCTCTCAGGGAGATATCTATACACTGAGTGGTGTCTCTCAGTCCCTGTCTCTCAGGGAGATATCTGTACACTGACTGGTGTCTCTCAGTCCCTCTCTCTCAGGGAAATATCTGTACACTGACTGGTGTCTCTCAGTCCCTGTGTCTCAGGGAGATATATGTACACTGACTGGTGTCTCTCAGTCCCTCTTTCAGGGAGGTATCTGTACACTGAGTGGTGTCTCTCAGTCCCTGTCTCTCAGGGAGATATATGTACACTGACTGGTGTCTCTCAGTCCTTGTCTCTCAGGGAGATATCTGTACACTGAGTGGTGTCTCTCAGTCCCTCTCTCTCAGGGTGGTATCTGTACACTGAGTGGTGTCTCTCAGTCCCTGTCTCTCAGGGAGATATCTGTACACTGACTGGTGTCTCTCAGTCCCTGTCTCTCAGGGAGCTTCATGTACACTGAGTGGTGTCTCTCAGGGAGATATCTGTACATTGAGTGTTGTCTCTCATTCCCTCTCTCTCAGGGAGATATCTGTACACTGACTAGTGTCTCTCAGCCCTTTCTCTCTCAGGGAGATATCTGTGCACTGAGTGGTGTCTCACAGTCCCTCTCTCTCAGGGAGATATCTGTACACTGACTGGTGTCTCTCAGTCCCTGTCTCTGAGGGAGATATCTGTACACTGAGTGGTGTCTCTCAGTCGCTCTCTCTCAGGGAGATATCTGTACACTGACTGGTGTCTCTCAGTCCCTCTCTCTCAGGGAGATATCTGTACACTGAGTGGTGTCTCTCAGTCCCTCTCTCTCAGGGAGATATCGGTACACTGAGTGGTGTCTCTCAGTCCCTGTCTCTCAGGGAGATATATGTACACTGACTGGTGTCTCTCAGTCCCTCTCTCTCAGGGAGATATCTGGACACTGACTGGTGTCTCTCAGTCCCTCTCTCTCAGGGAGATATCTGTACACTGAGTGGTGTCTCACAGCCCCTGTCTCTCAGGGAGATATCTGTACACTGTCTGGTGTCTCTCAGTCCCTGTCTGTCAGGGAGATATCTATACACCGAGTGGTGTCTCTCAGTCCCTGTCTCTCAGGGAGCTTTATGTACACTGAGTGGTGTCTCTCAGGGAGATATCTGTACACTGACTGGTGTCTCTCAGTCCCTGTCTCTCAGGGAGCTTTATGTACACTGAGTGGTGTCTCTCAGTCCCTCTCTCTCAGGTAGATATTTGTACAGTGACTGGTGTCTCTCAGTCCCTGTCTCTCAGGGAGATATCTGTACACTGAGTGGTGTCTCTCAGTCCCTCTCTCTCAGGGAGATATCTGGACACTGACTGGTGTCTCTCAGTTCCTGTCTCTCAGGGAGATATCTGTACACTGAGTGGTGTCTCTCAGTCCCTCTCTCTCAGGGAGATATCTGTACGCTGACTGGTGTCTCTCAGTCCCTGTCTCTCAGGGAGATATCTGTACACTGAGTGGTGTCTCACAGTCCCTCTCTCTCAGGGAGACATCTTTACACTGACTGGTGTCTCTCAGTCCCTGTCTCTCAGGGAGATATATGTACACTGAGTGGTGTCTCTCAGTCCCTCTCTCTCAGGGAGATATCTGTACACTGAGTGGTGTCTCTCAGTCCCTGTCTCTCAGGGAGATATCTATACACTGAGTGGTGTCTCTCAGTCCCTGTCTCTCAGGGAGATATCTGTACACTGAGTGGTGTCTCACAGTCCCTCTCTCTCAGGGAGACATCTTTACACTGACTGGTGTCTCTCAGTCCCTCTCTCTCAGGGAGATATCTGTACACTGAGTGGTGTCTCTCAGTCCCTCTCTCTCAGGGAGATATCTGTACACTGA
Source organism: Heterodontus francisci (assembly GCF_036365525.1). NCBI lineage: Eukaryota > Metazoa > Chordata > Chondrichthyes > Heterodontiformes > Heterodontidae > Heterodontus > Heterodontus francisci. Next base: position 2,403,631 of record NC_090384.1, read on the forward strand.
CTGGTGTCTCTCAGTCCCTGTCTCTCAGGGAGATATCTATACACTGAGTGGTGTCTCTCAGTCCCTGTCTCTCAGGGAGATATCTGTACACTGACTGGTGTCTCTCAGTCCCTCTCTCCCAGGGAGATATCTGAACGCTGACTAGTGTCTCTCAGTCCCTCTCTCTCAGGGAGATATCTGTACACTGAGTGGTGTCTCTCAGTCCCTCTCTCTCAGGGAGATATCTGTACACTGACTGGTGTCTCTCAGTCCCTGTGTCTCAGGGAGATATATGTACACTGACTGGTGTCTCTCAGTCCCTCTCTCAGGGAGGTATCTGTACACTGAGTGGTGTCTCTCAGTCCCTGTCTCTCAGGGAGATATATGTACACTGACTGGTGTCTCTCAGTCCTTGTCTCTCAGGGAGATATCTGTACACTGATTGGTGTCTCTCAGTCCCTCTCTCTCAGGGAGATATCTGTACACTGAGTGGTGTCTTTCAGTTCCTGTCTCTCAGGGAGATATCTGTACACTGAATGGTGCTCTCAGTCCCTCTCTCTCAGGGAGATATCTGTACTCTGACTGGTGTCTCTCAGTCCCTGTCTCTCAGGGAGATATCTGTGCACTGAGTGGTGTCTCTCAGTCCCACTCTCTCAGGGAGATATCTGTACACTGACTGGTGTCTCTCAGTCCCTCTCTCTCAGGGAGATATCTGTACACTGTCTGGTGTCTCTCAGTCCCTCGCTCTCAGGGAGATATCTGTACACTGAGTGGTGTCTCTCAGTCCCTCTCTCTCAGGGAGATATATGTACACTGAATGGTGTCTCTCAGTCCCTCTCTCTACGGGAGATATCTGTGCACTGAGTGTTGTCTCTCATTCCCTCTCTCTCAGGGAGATATCTGTACACTGACTAGTGTCTCTCAGCCCTTTCTCTCTCAGGGAGATATCTGTGCACTGAGTGGTGTCTCACAGTCCCTCTCTCTCAGGGAGATATCTGTACACTGACTGGTGTCTCTCAGTCCCTGTCTCTGAGGGAGATATCTGTACACTGAGTGGTGTCTCTCAGTCGCTCTCTCTCAGGGAGATATCTGTACACTGACTGGTGTCTCTCAGTCCCTCTCTCTCAGGGAGATATCTGTACACTGAGTGGTGTCTCTCAGTCCCTCTCTCTCAGGGAGATATCTGTACACTGAGTGGTGTCTCTCAGTCCCTGTCTCTCAGGGAGCTTTATGTACACTGAGTGGTGTCTCTCAGTCCCTCTCTCTCAGGGAGATATCTGTACACTGACTGGTGTCTCTCAGTCCCTGTCTCTCAGGGAGATATCTATACACTGAGTGGTGTCTCTCAGTCCCTGTCTCTCAGGGAGATATCTGTACACTGACTGGTGTCTCTCAGTCCCTCTCTCTCAGGGAGATATCTGAACGCTGACTAGTGTCTCTCAGTCCCTCTCTCTCAGGGAGATATATGTACACTGAATGGTGTCTCTCAGTCCCTCTCTCTACGGGAGGTATCTGTACACTGAGTGGTGTCTCTCAGTCCCTGTCTCTCAGGGAGATATATGTACACTGACTGGTGTCTCTCAGTCCCTGTCTCTCAGGGAGATATCTGTACACTGAGTGGTGTCTCTCAGTCCCTCTCTCTCAGGGAGATATCTGTACAATGAGTGGTGTCTCTCAGTCCCTGTCTCTCAGGGAGATATCTGTACAGTGAGTGGTGTCTCTCAGTCCCTCTCTCTCAGGGAGATATCTGTACACTGACTGGTGTCTCTCAGTCCCTGTCTCTCAGGGAGCTTTATGTACACTGAGTGGTGTCTCTCAGTCCGTCTCTCTCAGGGAGATATCTGTACACTGACTGGTGTCTCTCAGTCCCTGTCTCTCAGGGAGATATCTGTACACTGACTGGTGTCTCTCAGTCCCTCTCTCTCAGGGAGATATCTGAACGCTGACTAGTGTCTCTCAGTCCCTCTCTCTCAGGGAGATATATGTACACTGAGTGGTGTCTCTCAGTCACTCTCTCTCAGGGAGATATCTGTACACTGAGTGGTGTCTCTCAGTCCCTCTCTCTCAGGGAGATATCTGTACACTGACTGGTGTCTCTCAGTCCCTGTCTCTCAGGGAGATATCTATACACTGAGTGGTGTCTCTCAGTCCCTGTCTCTCAGGGAGATATCTGTACACTGACTGGTGTCTCTCAGTCCCTCTCTCTCAGGGAGATATCTGTACACTGACTGGTGTCTCTCAGTCCCTGTGTCTCAGGGAGATATATGTACACTGACTGGTGTCTCTCAGTCCCTCTCTCAGGGAGGTATCTGTACACTGAGTGGTGTCTCTCAGTCCCTGTCTCTCAGGGAGATATATGTACACTGACTGGTGTCTCTCAGTCCTTGTCTCTCGGAGATATCTGTACACTGAGTGGTGTCTCTCAGTCCCTCTCTCTCAGGGTGGTATCTGTACACTGAGTGGTGTCTCTCAGTCCCTGTCTCTCAGGGAGATATCTGTACACTGACTGGTGTCTCTCAGTCCCTGTCTCTCAGGGAGCTTCATGTACACTGAGTGGTGTCTCTCAGGGAGATATCTGTACATTGACTGTTGTCTCTCATTCCCTCTCTCTCAGGGAGATATCTGTACACTGACTAGTGTCTCTCAGCCCTTTCTCTCTCAGGGAGATATCTGTGCACTGAGTGGTGTCTCACAGTCCCTCTCACTCAGGGAGATATCTGTACACTGACTGGTGTCTCTCAGTCCCTGTCTCTGAGGGAGATATCTGTACACTGAGTGGTGTCTCTCAGTCGCTCTCTCTCAGGGAGATATCTGTACACTGACTGGTGTCTCTCAGTCCCTCTCTCTCAGGGAGATATCTGTACACTGAGTGGTGTCTCTCAGTCCCTCTCTCTCAGGGCGATATCTGTACACTGAGTGGTGTCTCTCAGTCCCTGTCTCTCAGGGAGATATATGTACACTGACTGGTGTCTCTCAGTCCCTCTCTCTCAGGGAGATATCTGGACACTGACTGGTGTCTCTCAGTCCCTCTCTCTCAGGGAGATATCTGTACACTGAGTGGTGTCTCACAGCCCCTGTCTCTCAGGGAGATATCTGTACACTGTCTGGTGTCTCTCAGTCCCTGTCTGTCAGGGAGATATCTATACACCGAGTGGTGTCTCTCAGTCCCTGTCTCTCAGGGAGCTTTATGTACACTGAGTGGTGTCTCTCAGTCCCTCTCTCTCAGGGAGATATCTGGACACTGACTGGTGTCTCTCAGTCCCTCTCTCTCAGGGAGATATCTGTACACTGAGTGGTGTCTCACAGCCCCTGTCTCTCAGGGAGATATCTGTACACTGACTGGTGTCTCTCAGTCCCTGTCTCTCAGGGAGCTTTATGTACACTGAGTGGTGTCTCTCAGTCCCTCTCTCTCAGGGAGATATTTGTACAGTGACTGGTGTCTCTCAGTCCCTGTCTCTCAGGGAGATATCTGTACACTGAGTGGTGTCTCTCAGTCCCTCTCTCTCAGGGAGCTTTATGTACACTGAGTGGTGTCTCTCAGTCCCTCTCTCTCAGGGAGATATCTGTACACTGACTGGTGTCTCTCAGTCCCTCTCTCTCAGGGAGATATCTGTACACTGACTGGTGTCTCTCAGTCCCTGTGTCTCAGGGAGATATATGTACACTGACTGGTGTCTCTCAGTCCCTCTCTCAGGGAGGTATCTGTACACTGAGTGGTGTCTCTCAGTCCCTGTCTCTCAGGGAGATATATGTACACTGACTGGTGTCTCTCAGTCCTTGTCTCTCAGGGAGATATCTGTACACTGATTGGTGTCTCTCAGTCCCTCTCTCTCAGGGAGATATCTGTACACTGAGTGGTGTCTTTCAGTTCCTGTCTCTCAGGGAGATATCTGTACACTGAATGGTGTCTCTCAGTCCCTCTCTCTCACGGAGATATCTGTACTCTGACTGGTGTCTCTCAGTCCCTGTCTCTCAGGGAGATATCTGTGCACTGAGTGGTGTCTCTCAGTCCCACTCTCTCAGGGAGATATCTGTACACTGACTGGTGTCTCTCAGTCCCTCTCTCTCAGGGAGATATCTGTACACTGTCTGGTGTCTCTCAGCCCCTCGCTCTCAGGGAGATATCTGTACACTGAGTGGTGTCTCTCAGTCCCTCTCTCTCAGGGAGATATATGTACACTGAATGGTGTCTCTCAGTCCCTCTCTCTACGGGAGATATCTGTGCACTGAGTGTTGTCTCTCATTCCCTCTCTCTCAGGGAGATATCTGTACACTGACTAGTGTCTCTCAGCCCTTTCTCTCTCAGGGAGATATCTGTGCACTGAGTGGTGTCTCACAGTCCCTCTCTCTCAGGGAGATATCTGTACACTGACTGGTGTCTCTCAGTCCCTGTCTCTGAGGGAGATATCTGTACACTGAGTGTTGTCTCTCAGTCGCTCTCTCTCAGGGAGATATCTGTACACTGACTGGTGTCTCTCAGTCCCTCTCTCTCAGGGATATATCTGTACACTGAGTGGTGTCTCTCAGTCCCTCTCTCTCAGGGAGATATCTGTACACTGAGTGGTGTCTCTCAGTCCCTGTCTCTCAGGGAGCTTTATGTACACTGAGTGGTGTCTCTCAGTCCCTCTCTCTCAGGGAGATATCTGTACACTGACTGGTGTCTCTCAGTCCCTGTCTCTCAGGGAGATATCTATACACTGAGTGGTGTCTCTCAGTCCCTGTCTCTCAGGGAGATATCTGTACACTGACTGGTGTCTCTCAGTCCCTCTCTCTCAGGGAGATATCTGAACGCTGACTAGTGTCTCTCAGTCCCTCTCTCTCAGGGAGATATATGTACACTGAATGGTGTCTCTCAGTCCCTCTCTCTACGGGAGGTATCTGTACACTGAGTGGTGTCTCTCAGTCCCTGTCTCTCAGGGAGATATATGTACACTGACTGGTGTCTCTCAGTCCCTGTCTCCAGGGAGATATCTGTACACTGAGTGGTGTCTCTCAGTCCCTCTCTCTCAGGGAGATATCTGTACAATGAGTGGTGTCTCTCAGTCCCTGTCTCTCAGGGAGATATCTGTACAGTGAGTGGTGTCTCTCAGTCCCTCTCTCTCAGGGAGATATCTGTACACTGACTGGTGTCTCTCAGTCCCTGTCTCTCAGGGAGCTTTATGTACACTGAGTGGTGTCTCTCAGTCCGTCTCTCTCAGGGAGATATCTGTACACTGACTGGTGTCTCTCAGTCCCTGTCTCTCAGGGAGATATCTGTACACTGACTGGTGTCTCTCAGTCCCTCTCTCTCAGGGAGATATCTGAACGCTGACTAGTGTCTCTCAGTCCCTCTCTCTCAGGGAGATATATGTACACTGAGTAGTGTCTCTCAGTCACTCTCTCTCAGGGAGATATCTGTACACTGAGTGGTGTCTCTCAGTCCCTCTCTCTCAGGGAGATATCTGTACACTGACTGGTGTCTCTCAGTCCCTGTCTCTCAGGGAGATATCTATACACTGAGTGGTGTCTCTCAGTCCCTGTCTCTCAGGGAGATATCTGTACACTGACTGGTGTCTCTCAGTCCCTCTCTCTCAGGGAGATATCTGTACACTGACTGGTGTCTCTCAGTCCCTGTGTCTCAGGGAGATATATGTACACAGACTGGTGTCTCTCAGTCCCTCTCTCAGGGAGGTATCTGTACACTGAGTGGTGTCTCTCAGTCCCTGTCTCTCAGGGAGATATATGTACACTGACTGGTGTCTCTCAGTCCTTGTCTCTCGGAGATATCTGTACACTGAGTGGTGTCTCTCAGTCCCTCTCTCTCAGGGAGATATCTGTACACTGACTGGTGTCTCTCAGTCCCTGTCTCTCAGGGAGATATCTATACACTGAGTGGTGTCTCTCAGTCCCTGTCTCTCAGGGAGATATCTGTACACTGACTGGTGTCTCTCAGTCCCTCTCTCTCAGGGAGATATCTGAACGCTGACTAGTGTCTCTCAGTCCCTCTCTCTCAGGGAGATATATGTACACTGAATGGTGTCTCTCAGTCCCTCTCTCTACGGGAGGTATCTGTACACTGAGTGGTGTCTCTCAGTCCCTGTCTCTCAGGGAGATATATGTACACTGACTGGTGTCTCTCAGTCCCTGTCTCCAGGGAGATATCTGTACACTGAGTGGTGTCTCTCAGTCCCTCTCTCTCAGGGAGATATCTGTACAATGAGTGGTGTCTCTCAGTCCCTGTCTCTCAGGGAGATATCTGTACAGTGAGTGGTGTCTCTCAGTCCCTCTCTCTCAGGGAGATATCTGTACACTGACTGGTGTCTCTCAGTCCCTGTCTCTCAGGGAGCTTTATGTACACTGAGTGGTGTCTCTCAGTCCGTCTCTCTCAGGGAGATATCTGTACACTGACTGGTGTCTCTCAGTCCCTGTCTCTCAGGGAGATATCTGTACACTGACTGGTGTCTCTCAGTCCCTCTCTCTCAGGGAGATATCTGAACGCTGACTAGTGTCTCTCAGTCCCTCTCTCTCAGGGAGATATATGTACACTGAGTAGTGTCTCTCAGTCACTCTCTCTCAGGGAGATATCTGTACACTGACTGGTGTCTCTCAGTCCCTCTCTCTCAGGGAGATATCTGTACACTGACTGGTGTCTCTCAGTCCCTGTCTCTCAGGGAGATATCTATACACTGAGTGGTGTCTCTCAGTCCCTGTCTCTCAGGGAGATATCTGTACACTGACTGGTGTCTCTCAGTCCCTCTCTCTCAGGGAGATATCTGTACACTGACTGGTGTCTCTCAGTCCCTGTGTCTCAGGGAGATATATGTACACAGACTGGTGTCTCTCAGTCCCTCTCTCAGGGAGGTATCTGTACACTGAGTGGTGTCTCTCAGTCCCTGTCTCTCAGGGAGATATATGTACACTGACTGGTGTCTCTCAGTCCTTGTCTCTCGGAGATATCTGTACACTGAGTGGTGTCTCTCAGTCCCTCTCTCTCAGGGTGGTATCTGTACACTGAGTGGTGTCTCTCAGTCCCTGTCTCTCAGGGAGATACCTGTACACTGACTGGTGTCTCTCAGTCCCTGTCTCTCAGGGAGCTTCATGTACACTGAGTGGTGTCTCTCAGGGAGATATCTGTACATTGAGTGTTGTCTCTCATTCCCTCTCTCTCAGGGAGATATCTGTACACTGACTAGTGTCTCTCAGCCCTTTCTCTCTCAGGGAGATATCTGTGCACTGAGTGGTGTCTCACAGTCCCTCTCACTCAGGGAGATATCTGTACACTGACTGGTGTCTCTCAGTCCCTGTCTCTGAGGGAGATATCTGTACACTGAGTGGTGTCTCTCAGTCGCTCTCTCTCAGGGAGATATCTGTACACTGACTGGTGTCTCTCAGTCCCTCTCTCTCAGGGAGATATCTGTACACTGAGTGGTGTCTCTCAGTCCCTCTCTCTCAGGGAGATATCTGTACACTGAGTGGTGTCTCTCAGTCCCTGTCTCTCAGGGAGATATATGTACACTGACTGGTGTCTCTCAGTCCCTCTCTCTCAGGGAGATATCTGGACACTGACTGGTGTCTCTCAGTCCCTCTCTCTCAGGGAGATATCTGTACACTGAGTGGTGTCTCACAGCCCCTGTCTCTCAGGGAGATATCTGTACACTGTCTGGTGTCTCTCAGTCCCTGTCTGTCAGGGAGATATCTATACACCGAGTGGTGTCTCTCAGTCCCTGTCTCTCAGGGAGCTTTATGTACACTGAGTGGTGTCTCTCAGGGAGATATCTGTACACTGACTGGTGTCTCTCAGTCCCTGTCTCTCAGGGAGCTTTATGTACACTGAGTGGTGTCTCTCAGTCCCTCTCTCTCAGGGAGATATTTGTACAGTGACTGGTGTCTCTCAGTCCCTGTCTCTCAGGGAGATATCTGTACACTGAGTGGTGTCTCTCAGTCCCTCTCTCTCAGGGAGATATCTGGACACTGACTGGTGTCTCTCAGTCCCTGTCTCTCAGGGAGATATCTGTACACTGAGTGGTGTCTCTCAGTCCCTCTCTCTCAGGGAGATATCTGTACACTGACTGGTGTCTCTCAGTCCCTGTCTCTCAGGGAGATATCTGTACACTGAGTGGTGTCTCACAGTCCCTCTCTCTCAGGGAGACATCTTTACACTGACTGGTGTCTCTCAGTCCCTGTCTCTCAGGGAGATATCTGTACACTGAGTGGTGTCTCTCAGTCCCTCTCTCTCAGGGAGATATCTGTACACTGACTGGTGTCTCTCAGTCCCTGTCTCTCAGGGAGATATCTATACACTGAGTGGTGTCTCTCAGTCCCTGTCTCTCAGGGAGATATCTGTACACTGACTGGTGTCTCTCAGTCCCTCTCTCTCAGGGAGATATCTGAACGCTGACTAGTGTCTCTCAGTCCCTCTCTCTCAGGGAGATATCTGTACACTGAGTGGTGTCTCTCAGTCCCTCTCTCTCAGGGAGATATCTCAACACTGACTGGTGTCTCTCAGTCCCTGTGTCTCAGGGAGATATATGTACACTGACTGGTGTCTCTCAGTCCCTCTCTCAGGGAGGTATCTGTACACTGAGTGGTGTCTCTCAGTCCCTGTCTCTCAGGGAGATATATGTACACTGACTGGTGTCTCTCAGTCCTTGTCTCTCAGGGAGATATCTGTACACTGATTGGTGTCTCTCAGTCCCTCTCTCTCAGGGAGATATCTGTACACTGAGTGGTGTCTTTCAGTTCCTGTCTCTCAGGGAGATATCTGTACACTGAATGGTGTCTCTCAGTCCCTCTCTCTCAGGGAGATATCTGTACTCTGACTGGTGTCTCTCAGTCCCTGTCTCTCAGGGAGATATCTGTGCACTGAGTGGTGTCTCTCAGTCCCACTCTCTCAGGGAGATATCTGTACACTGACTGGTGTCTCTCAGTCCCTCTCTCTCAGGGAGATATCTGTACGCTGACTGGTGTCTCTCAGTCCCTCTCTCTCATGGAGATATCTGTACACTGAGTGGTGTCTCCAGTCCCTGTCTCTCAGGGAGATATATGTACACTGACTGGTGTCTCTCAGTCCTGGTCTCTCAGGGAGATATCTGTACACTGATTGGTGTCTCTCAGTCCCTCTCTCTCAGGGAGATATCTGTACACTGAATGGTGTCTCTCAGTCCCTCTCTCTCAGGGAGATATCTGTACTCTGACTGGTGTCTCTCAGTCCCTGTCTCTCAGGGAGATATCTGTGCACTGAGTGGTGTCTCTCAGTCCCTCTCTCTCAGGGAGCTATCTGTACACTGACTGGTGTCTCTCAGTCCCTCTCTCTCAGGGAGGTATCTGTCCACTGAGTGGTGTCTCTCAGTCCCTGTCTCTCAGGGACATATATGTACACTGACCGGTGTCTCTCAGTCCCTCTCTCTCAGGGAGATATCTGTACACTGACTGGTGTCTCTCAGTCCCTCTCTCTCAGGGAGATATCTGTTCACTGAGTGGTGTCTCACAGCCCCTGTCTCTCAGGGAGATATCTGTGCACTGACTGGTGTCTCTCAGTCCCTGTCTCTCAGGGAGAAATCTGTACACTGAGCGGTTTCTCTCAGTCCCTCTCTCTCAGGGAGATATCTGTACAATGACTGGTGTCTCTCAGTCCCTGTCTCTCAGGGAGATATCTGTACACTGACTGGTGTCTCTCAGTCCCTCTCTCTCAGGGAGATATCTGTTCGCTGACTGGTGTCTCTCAGTCCCTCTCTCTCATGGAGATATCTGTACACTGAGTGGTGTCTCTCAGTCCCTCTCTCTCAGGCAGATATCTGTACACTGACTGGTGCCTCTCAGTCCCTGTCTCTCAGGGAGATATCTGTACACTGACTGGTGTCTCTCAGTCCCTGTCTCTGAGGGAGATATCTGTACACTGAGTGGTGTCTCTCAGTCGCTCTCTCTCAGGGAGATATCTGTACACTGACTGGTGTCTCTCAGTCCCTCTCTCTCAGGGAGATATCTGTACACTGAGTGGTGTCTCTCAGTCCCTCTCTCTCAGGGAGATATCTGTACACTGAGTGGTGTCTCTCAGTCCCTGTCTCTCAGGGAGATATATGTACACTGACTGGTGTCTCTCAGTCCCTCTCTCTCAGGGAGATATCTGGACACTGACTGGTGTCTCTCAGTCCCTCTCTCTCAGGGAGATATCTGTACACTGAGTGGTGTCTCACAGCCCCTGTCTCTCAGGGAGATATCTGTACACTGTCTGGTGTCTCTCAGTCCCTGTCTGTCAGGGAGATATCTATACACCGAGTGGTGTCTCTCAGTCCCTGTCTCTCAGGGAGCTTTATGTGCACTGAGTGGTGTCTCTCAGGGAGATATCTGTACACTGACTGGTGTCTCTCAGTCCCTGTCTCTCAGGGAGCTTTATGTACACTGAGTGGTGTCTCTCAGTCCCTCTCTCTCAGGGAGATATTTGTACAGTGACTGGTGTCTCTCAGTCCCTGTCTCTCAGGGAGATATCTGTACACTGAGTGGTGTCTCTCAGTCCCTCTCTCTCAGGGAGATATCTGTACACTGACTGGTGTCTCTCAGTCCCTGTCTCTCAGGGAGATATCTGTACACTGAGTGGTGTCTCACAGTCCCTCTCTCTCAGGGAGACATCTGTACACTGACTGGTGTCTCTCAGTCCCTGTCTCTCAGGGAGATATCTGTACACTGAGTGGTGTCTCTCAGTCCCTCTCTCTCAGGGAGATATCTGTACACTGACTAGTGTCTCACAGTCCCTGTCTCTCAGGGAGATATCTATACACTGTGTGGTGTCTCTCAGTCCCTGTCTCTCAGGGAGATATCTGTACACTGACTGGTGTCTCTCAGTCCCTCTCTCTCAGGGAGAGATCTGAACGCTGACTAGTGTCTCTCAGTCCCTCTCTCTCAGGGAGATATCTGTACACTGAGTGGTGTCTCTCAGTCCCTCTCTATCAGGGAGATATCTGTACACTGACTTGTGTCTCTCAGTCCCTGTGTCTCAGGGAGATATATGTACACTGACTGGTGTCTCTCAGTCCCTCTCTCAGGGAGGTATCTGTACACTGAGTGGTGTCTCTCAGTCCCTGTCTCTCAGGGAGATATATGTACACTGACTGGTGTCTCTCAGTCCTTGTCTCTCAGGGAGATATCTGTACACTGAGTGGTGTCTCTCAGTCCCTCTCTCTCAGGGAGATATCTGTACACTGAGTGGTGTCTCTCAGCTCCTGTCTCTCAGGGAGATATCTGTACACTGAGTGGTGTCTCTCAGTTCCTGTCTCTCAGGGAGATAACTGTACACTGAATGGTGTCTCTCAGTCCCTCTCTCTCAGGGAGATATCTGTACTCTGACTGGTGTCTCTCAGTCCCTGTCTCTCAGGGAGATATCTGTGCACTGAGTGGTGTCTCTCAGTCCCTCTCTCTCAGGGAGATATCTGTACACTGACTGGTGTCTCTCAGTCCCTCTCTCTCAGGGAGGTATCTGTTCACTGAGTGGTGTCTCTCAGTCCCTCTCTCTCAGGGAGATATCTGTAAACTGAGTGGTGTCTCACAGCCCCTGTCTCTCAGGGAGATATCTGTACACTGTCTGGTGTCTCTCAGTCCCTGTCTGTCAGGGAGATATCTATACACTGAGTGGTGTCTCTCAGTCCCTCTCTCTCAGGGAGATATCTGTACACTGACTGGTGTCTCACAGTCCCTCTCTCTCAGGGAGATACCTGTACACTGACTGGTGTCTCTCAGTCCCTGTCTCTCAGGGAGCTTTATGTACACTGAGTGGTGTCTCTCAGGGAGATATCTGTACACTGACTGGTGTCTCTCAGTCCCTGTCTCTCAGGGAGCTTTATGTACACTGAGTGGTGTCTCACAGTCCCTCTCTCTCAGCGAGATATCTGTACACTGACTGGTGTCTGTCAGTCCCTGTCTCTCAGGGAGATATCTGTACACTGAGTGGTGTCTCTCAGTCCCTCTCTCTCAGGGAGATATCTGTACACTGACTGGTGTCTCTCAGTCCCTGTCTCTCAGGGAGATATCTATACACTGAGTGGTGTCTCTCAGTCCCTGTCTCTCAGGGAGATATCTGTACACTGACTGGTGTCTGTCAGTCCCTCTCTCTCAGGGAGATATCTGTACGCTGACTTGTGTCTCTCAGTCCCTCTCTCTCAGGGAGATATCTGTACACTGAGTGGTGTCTCTCAGTCCCTCTCTCTCAGGGAGATATCTGTACACTGACTGGTGTCTCTCAGTCCCTGTCTCTCAGGGAGATATATGTACACTGACTGGTGTCTCTCAGTCCCTCTCACAGGGAGGTATCTGTGCACTGAGTGGTGTCTCTCAGTCCCTGTCTCTCAGGGAGATATATGTACACTGACTGGTGTCTCTCAGTCCTTGTCGCTCAGGGAGATATCTGTACACTGAGTGGTGTCTCTCAGTCCCTCTCTCTCAGGGAGATATCTGCACACTGAGTGGTGTCTCTCAGTTCCTGTCTCTCAGGGAGATATCTGTACACTGAATGGTGTCTCTCAGTCCCTCTCTCTCAGGGAGATATCTGTACTCTGACTGGTGTCTCTCAGTCCCAGTCTCTCAGGGAGATATCTTTGCAATGAGTGGTGTCTCTCAGTCCCTCTCTCTCAGGGAGATATCTGTACACTGAGTGGTGTCTCTCAGTCCCTCTCTCTCAGGGAGGTATCTGTACAGTGAGTGGTGTCTCTCAGTCCCTGTCTCTCAGGGACATATATGTACACTGACTGGTGTCTCTCAGTCCCTCTCTCTCAGGGAGATATCTGTACACTGACTGGTGTCTCTCAGTCCCTCTCTCTCAGGGAGATATCTGTACACTGAGTGTTGTCTCACAGCCCCTGTCTCTCAGGGAGATATCTGTACACTGACTGGTGTCTCTCAGTCCCTGTCTCTATGGGAGAAATCTGTACACTGAGTGGTGTCTCTCAGTCCCTCTCTCTCAGGGAGATATCTGTACACTGACTGGTGTCTCTCAGTCCCTCTCTCTCAGGGAGATATCTCTACACTGAGTGGTGTCTCACAGTCCCTCTCTCTCAGGGAGATATCTGTACACTGACTGGTGTCTCTCAGTCCCTCTCTCTCAGGGAGATATCTGTACACTGACTGGTGTCTCTCAGTCCCGGTCTCCAGGGAGATATCTGTACACTGAGTGGTGTCTCTCAGTCCCTCTCTCTCAGGGAGAGATCTGTACACTGAGTGGTGTCTCTCAGTCCCTGTCTCTCAGGGAGATATCTGTACACTGAGTGGTGTCTCACAGTCCCTCTCTCTCAGGGAGATATCTGTACACTGTCTGGTGTCTCTCAGTCCCTCTCTCTCAGGGAGATATCTGTACACTGAGTGGTGTCTCTCAGTCCCTCTCTCTCAGGGAGATATATGTACACTGAATGGTGTCTCTCAGTCCCTCTCTCTACGGGAGGTATCTGTACACTGAGTGGTGTCTCTCAGTCCCTGTCTCTCAGGGAGATATATGTACACTGACTGGTGTCTCTCAGTCCCTGTCTCTCAGGGAGATATCTGTACACTGAGTGGTGTCTCTCAGTCCCTCTCTCTCAGGGAGATATCTGTACAATGAGTGGTGTCTCTCAGTCCCTGTCTCTCAGGGAGATATCTGTACAGTGAGTGGTGTCTCTCAGTCCCTCTCTCTCAGGGAGATATCTGTACTCTGACTGGTGTCTCTCAGTCCCTGTCTCTCAGGGAGATATCTGTACACTGACTGGTGTCTCTCAGTCCCTCTCTCTCAGGGTGGTATCTGTACACTGACTGGTGTCTCTCAGTCCCTCTCTCTCAGCCTGGTATCTGTACACTGAGTGGTGTCTCTAAGTCCCTGTCTCTCAGGGAGATATCTGTACACTGACTGGTGTCTCTCAGTCCCTGTCTCTCAGGGAGCTTTATGTACACTGAGTGGTGTCTCTCAGGGAGATATCTGTACACTGAGTGTTGTCTCTCAGTCCCTCTCTCTCAGGGAGATATCTGTAAACTGAGTGGTGTCTCACAGTCCCTCTCTCTCAGGGAGATATCTGAACACTGACTGGTGTCTCTCAGTCCCTGTCTCTGAGGGAGATATCTGTACACTGAGTGGTGTCTCTCAGTCGCTCTCTCTCAGGGAGATATCTGTACACTGACTGGTGTCTCTCAGTCCCTCTCTCTCAGGGAGATATCTGTACTCTGAGTGGTGTCTCTCAGTCCCTCTCTCTCAGGGAGATATCTGTACACTGAGTGGTGTCTCTCAGTCCCTGTCTCTCAGGGAGATATCTGTACACTGAGTGGTGTCTCTCAGTCCCTCTCTCTCAGGGAGATATCTGGACACTGACTGGTGTCTCACAGCCCCTGTCTCTCAGGGAGATATCTGTACACTGTCTGGTGTCTCTCAGTCCCTATCTGTCAGGGAGATATCTGTACACTGAGTGGTGTCTCTCAGTCCCTGTCTCTCATGGAGCTTTACGTACACTGAGTGGTGTCTCACAGCCCCTGTCTCTCAGGGAGATATCTGTACACTGTCTGGTGTCTCTCAGTCCCTGTCTGTCAGGGAGATATCTGTACACTGAGTGGTGTCTCTCAGTCCCTGTCTCTCAGGGAGATATCTGTACACTGAGTGGTGTCTCTCAGTTCCTGTCTCTCAGGGAGATATCTGTACACTGAGTGGTGTCTCTCAGTCCCTCTCTCTCAGGGAGATATCTGTACACTGAATGGTGTCTCTCAGTCCCTGTCTGTCAGGGAGATATCAATACACCGAGTGGTGTCTCTCAGTCCCTGTCTCTCAGGGAGATATCTGTACACTGAGTGGTGTCTCTCAGTCCCTCTCTCTCAGGGAGATATCTGTACTCTGACTGGTGTCTCTCAGTCCCTGTCTCTCAGGGAGATATCTGTGCACTGAGTGGTGTCTCTCAGTCCCTCTCTCTCAGGGAGATATCTGTACACTGACTGGTGTCTCTCAGTCCCTCTCTCTCAGGGAGGTATCTGTTCACTGAGTGGTGTCTCTCAGTCCCTCTCTCTCAGGGAGATATCTGTACACTGAGTGGTGTCTCACAGCCCCTGTCTCTCAGGGAGATATCTATACACTGTCTGGTGTCTCTCAGTTCCTGTCTGTCAGGGAGATATCTATACACTGAGTGGTGTCTCTCAGTCCCTCTCTCTCAGGGAGATATCTGTACACTGACTGGTGTCTCACAGTCCCTCTCTCTCAGGGAGATACCTGTACACTGACTGGTGTCTCTCAGTCCCTGTCTCTCAGGGAGCTTTATGTACACTGAGTGGTGTCTCTCAGGGAGATATCTGTACACTGACTGGTGTCTCTCAGTCCCTGTCTCTCAGGGAGATATATGTACACTGACTGGTGTCTCTCAGTCCCTCTCACAGGGAGGTATCTATGCACTGAGTGGTGTCTCTCAGTCCCTGTCTCTCAGGGAGATATATGTACACTGACTGGTGTCTCTCAGTCCTTGTCTCTCAGGGAGATATCTGTACACTGAGTGGTGTCTCTCAGTCCCTCTCTCTCAGGGAGATATCTGCACACTGAGTGGTGTCTCTCAGTTCCTGTCTCTCAGGGAGATATCTGTACACTGACTGGTGTCTCTCAGTCCCAGTCTCTCAGGGAGATATCTTTGCAATGAGTGGTGTCTCTCAGTCCCTCTCTCTCAGGGAGATATCTGTACACTGACTGGTGTCTCTCAGTCCCTCTCTCTCAGGGAGGTATCTGTACTCTGACTGGTGTCTCTCAGTCCCAGTCTCTCAGGGAGATATCTTTGCAATGAGTGGTGTCTCTCAGTCCCTCTCTCTCAGGGAGATATCTGTACACTGACTGGTGTCTCTCAGTCCCTCTCTCTCAGGGAGGTATCTGTACACTGAGTGGTGTCTCTCAGTCCCTGTCTCTCAGGGACATATATGTACACTGACTGGTGTCTCTCAGTCCCTCTCTCTCAGGGAGATATCTGTACACTGACTGGTGTCTCTCAGTCCCTCTCTCTCAGGGAGATATCTGTACACTGAGTGGTGTCTCACAGCCCCTGTCTCTCAGGGAGATATCTGTACACTGACTGGTGTCTCTCAGTCCCTGTCTCTCAGGGAGAAATCTGTACACTGAGTGGTGTCTCTCAGTCCCTCTCTCTCAGGGAGATATCTGTACACTGACTGGTGTCTCTCAGTCCCTCTCTCTCAGGGAGATATCTGTACACTGAGTGGTGTCTCACAGTCCCTCTCTCTCAGGGAGATATCTGTACACTGACTGGTGTCTCTCAGTCCCTCTCTCTCAGGGAGATATCTGTACACTGACTGGTGTCTCTCAGTCCCTGTCTCTCAGGGAGATATCTGTACACTGAGTGGTGTCTCTCAGTCCCTCTCTCTCAGGGAGATATCTGTACAATGAGTGGTGTCTCTCAGTCCCTGTCTCTCAGGGAGATATCTGTACAGTGAGTGGTGTCTCTCAGTCCCTCTCTCTCAGGGAGATATCTGTACTCTGACTGGTGTCTCTCAGTCCCTGTCTCTCAGGGAGATATCTGTACACTGAATGGTGTCTCTCAGTCCCTCTCTCTCAGGGAGATATCTGTACACTGACTGGTGTCTCTCAGTCCCTCTCTCTCAGGGTGGTATCTGTACACTGAGTGGTGTCTCTCAGTCCCTGTCTCTCAGGGAGATATCTGTACACTGACTGGTGTCTCTCAGTCCCTGTCTCTCAGGGAGCTTTACGTACACTGAGTGGTGTCTCTCAGGGAGATATCTGTACACTGAGTGTTGTCTCTCAGTCCCTCTCTCTCAGGGAGATATCTGTACACTGAGTGGTGTCTGACAGTCCCTCTCTCTCAGGGAGATATCTGTACACTGACTGGTGTCTCTCAGTCCCTGTCTCTCAGGGAGATATCTGCACAATGACTGGTGTCTCTCAGTCCCTCTCTCTCAGGGAGATATCTGTACACTGAGTGGTGTCTCTCAGTCCCTCTCTCTCAGGGAGATATCTGTACACTGAGTGGTGTCTCACAGCCCCTGTCTCTCAGGGAGATATCTGTACACTGTCTGGTGTCTCTCAGTCCCTGTCTGTCAGGGAGATATCTATACACCGAGTGGTGTCTCTCAGTCCCTGTCTCTCAGGGAGATATCTGTACACTGAGTGGTGTCTCTCAGTTCCTGTCTCTCAGGGAGATATCTGTACTCTGACTGGTGTCTCTCAGTCCCTGTCTCTCAGGGAGATATCTGTGCACTGAGTGGTGTCTCTCAGTCCCTCTCTCTCAGGGAGATATCTGTACACTGACTGGTGTCTCTCAGTCCCTCTCTCTCAGCGAGGTATCAGTTCACTGAGTGGTGTCTCTCAGTCCCTCTCTCTCAGGGAGATATCTGTACACTGAGTGGTGTCTCACAGTCCCTCTCTCTCAGGGAGATATCTGTACACTGACTGGTGTCTCTCAGTCCCTCTCTCTCAGGGAGATATCTGTACACTGACTGGTGTCTCTCAGTCCCTGTCTCTCAGGGAGATATCTGTACACTGAGTGGTGTCTCTCAGTCCCTCTCTCTCAGGGAGATATCTGTACACTGAGTGGTGTCTCTCAGTCCCTGTCTCTCAGGGAGATAT
Source organism: Heterodontus francisci (assembly GCF_036365525.1). NCBI lineage: Eukaryota > Metazoa > Chordata > Chondrichthyes > Heterodontiformes > Heterodontidae > Heterodontus > Heterodontus francisci. The sequence continues at coordinate 2,421,155 of NC_090384.1, forward strand.
CTGTACACTGAGTGGTGTCTCACAGTCCCTCTCTCTCAGGGAGATATCTGTACACTGTCTGGTGTCTCTCAGTCCCTCTCTCTCAGGGAGATATCTGTACACTGAGTGGTGTCTCTCAGTCCCTCTCTCTCAGGGAGATATATGTACACTGAATGGTGTCTCTCAGTCCCTTTCTCTACGGGAGGTATCTGTACACTGAGTGGTGTCTCTCAGGGAGATATCTGTACACTGAGTGTTGTCTCTCAGTCCCTCTCTCTCAGGGAGATATCTGTACACTGAGTGGTGTCTCACAGTCCCTCTCTCTCAGGGAGATATCTGTACACTGACTGGTGTCTCTCAGTCCCTGTCTCTGAGGGAGGTATCTGTACACTGAGTGGTGTCTCTCAGTCGCTCTCTCTCAGGGAGATATCTGTACACTGACTGGTGTCTCTCAGTCCCTCTCTCTCAGGGAGATATCTGTACTCTGAGTGGTGTCTCTCAGTCCCTCTCTCTCAGGGAGATATCTGTACACTGAGTGGTGTCTCTCAGTCCCTGTCTCTCAGGGAGATATATGTACACTGACTGGTGTCTCTCAGTCCCTCTCTCTCAGGGAGATATCTGGACACTGACTGGTGTCTCACAGCCCCTGTCTCTCAGGGAGATATCTGTACACTGAGTGGTGTCTCACAGCCCCTGTCTCTCAGGGAGATATCTGTACACTGTCTGGTGTCTCTCAGTCCCTGTCTGTCAGGGAGATATCTATACACCGAGTGGTGTCTCTCAGTCCCTCTCTCTCAGGGAGATATCTGTACACTGAGTGGTGTCACACAGTCCCTCTCTCTCAGGGAGATATCTGTACACTGACTGGTGTCTCTCAGTCCCTGTCTCTGAGGGAGATATCTGTACACTGAGTGGTGTCTCTCAGTCGCTCTCTCTCAGGGAGATATCTGTACACTGACTGGTGTCTCTCAGTACCTCTCTCTCAGGGAGATATCTGTACTCTGAGTGGTGTCTCTCAGTCCCTCTCTCTCAGGGAGATATCTGTACACTGAGTGGTGTCTCTCAGTCCCTGTCTCTCAGGGAGATATCTGGACACTGACTGGTGTCTCACAGCCCCTGTCTCTCAGGGAGATATCTGTACACTGTCTGGTGTCTCTCAGTCCCTATCTGTCAGGGAGATATCTATACACCGAGTGGTGTCTCTCAGTCCCTGTCTCTCATGGAGCTTTATGTACACTGAGTGGTGTCTCTCAGTTCCTGTCTCTCAGGGAGATATCTGTACACTGAATGGTGTCTCTCAGTCCCTCTCTCTCAGGGAGATATCTGTACTCTGACTGGTGTCTCTCAGTCCCTCTCTCTCATGGAGATATCTGTACACTGACTGGTGTCTCTCAGTCCCTGTCTCTCAGGGAGATATCTGTACACTGAGTGGTGTCTCTCAGTCCCTGTCTCTCAGGGAGATATCTGTACACTGACTGGTGTCTCTCAGTCCCTCTCTCTCAGGGAGATATCTGTACACTGAATGGTGTCTCTCAGTCCCTCTCTCTCAGGGAGGTATCTGTTCACTGAGTGGTGTCTCTCAGTCCCTCTCTCTCAGGGAGATATCTGTACACTGAGTGGTGTCTCACAGCCCCTGTCTCTCAGGGAGATATCTGTACACTGTCTGGTGTCTCTCAGTCCCTCTCTCTCAGGGAGATATCTGTACACTGACTGGTGTCTCACAGTCCCTCTGCTCAGGGAGATACCTGTACACTTACTGGTGTCTCTCAGTCCCTGTCTCTCAGGGAGCTTTATGTACACTGAGTGGTGTCTCTCAGTCCTTGTCTCTCAGGGAGATATCTGTACACTGAGTGGTGTCTCTCAGTCCCTCTCTCTCAGGGAGATATCTGCACACTGAGTGGTGTCTCTCAGTTCCTGTCTCTCAGGGAGATATCTGTACACTGAATGGTGTCTCTCAGTCCCTCTCTCTCAGGGAGATATCTGTACTCTGACTGGTGTCTCTCAGTCCCAGTCTCTCAGGGAGATATCTTTGCAATGAGTGGTGTCTCTCAGTCCCTCTCTCTCAGGGAGATATCTGTACACTGACTGGTGTCTCTCAGTCCCTCTCTCTCAGGGAGGTATCTGTACACTGAGTGGTGTCTCTCAGTCCCTGTCTCTCAGGGACATATATGTACACTGACTGGTGTCTCTCAGTCCCTCTCTCTCAGGGAGATATCTGTACACTGACTGGTGTCTCTCAGTCCCTCTCTCTCAGGGAGATATCTGTACACTGAGTGGTGTCTCACAGCCCCTGTCTCTCAGGGAGATATCTGTACACTGACTGGTGTCTCTCAGTCCCTGTCTCTCAGGGAGAAATCTGTACACTGAGTGGTGTCTCTCAGTCCCTCTCTCTCAGGGAGATATCTGTACACTGACTGGTGTCTCTCAGTCCCTCTCTCTCAGGGAGATATCTGTACACTGAGTGGTGTCTCACAGTCCCTCTCTCTCAGGGAGATATCTGTACACTGACTGGTGTCTCTCAGTCCCTCTCTCTCAGGGAGATATCTGTACACTGACTGGTGTCTCTCAGTCCCTTTCTCTCAGGGAGATATCTGTACACTGAGTGGTGTCTCTCAGTCCCTCTCTCTCAGGGAGATATCTGTACACTGAGTGGTGTCTCTCAGTCCCTGTCTCTCAGGGAGATATCTGTACACTGAGTGGTGTCTCACAGTCCATCTCTCTCAGGGAGATATCTGTACACTGTCTGGTGTCTCTCAGTCCCTGTCTCTCAGGAAGCTTTATGTACACTGAGTGGTGTCTCTCAGTCCCTGTCTCTCAGGGAGATATCTGTACACTGAGTGGTGTCTCTCAGTCCCTCTCTCTCAGGGAGATATCTGTACACTGACTGGAGTCTCTCAGTCCCTGTCTCTCAGGGAGATATCTGTACACTGAGTGGTGTCTCACAGTCCCTCTCTCTCAGGGAGACATCTGTACACTGACTGGTGTCTCTCAGTTCCTGTCTCTCAGGGAGATATCTGTACACTGAATGGTGTCTCTCAGTCCCTCTCTCTCAGGCAGATATCTGTACTCTGACTGGTGTCTCTCAGTCCCTGTCTCTCAGGGAGATATCTGTGCACTGAGTGGTGTCTCTCAGTCCCTCTCTCTCAGGGAGATGTCTGTACACTGACTGGTGTCTCTCAGTCCCTCTCTCTCAGGGAGGTATCTGTCCACTGAGTGGTGTCTCTCAGTCCCTGTCTCTCAGGGACATATATGAACACTGACCGGTGTCTCTCAGTCCCTCTCTCTCAGGGAGATAACAAAGAACAAAGAACAAAGAAAATTACAGCACAGGAACAGGCCCTTCGGCCCTCCAAGCCTGCGCCGATCCAGATCCTCTCTCTAAACATGTCGCCTATTTTCTAAGGTTCTGTATCTCTTTTCTTCCTGCCCATTCATGTATCTGTCTAGATACATCTTAAAAGACTCCATCGTGCCCACATCTACCACCTCCGCTGGCAATGCGTTCCAGGTGCCCACCACCCTCTGCGTAAAGAACTTTCCACGCATATCCCCCCTAAACTTTTCCCCTTTCACTTTGAACTCGTGTCCTCTAGTAATTGAAACCCCCACTCTGGGAAAAAGCCTCTTGCTATCCACCCTGTCTATACCTCTCATGATTTTGTACACCTCAATCAGGTCCCCCCTCAACCTCCGTCTTTCTAATGAAAATAATCCTAATCTGCTCAACCTCTCTTCATAGCTAGCGCCCTCCATACCAGGCAACATCTTGGTGAACCTCCTCTGCACCCTCTCCAAAGCATCCACATCCTTTTGATAATGTGGCGACCAGAACTGTACGCAGTATTCCAAATGTGGCCGAACCAAAGTCCTATACAACTGTAACATGACCTGCCAACTCTTGTACTCAATGCCCCGTCCGATGAAGGAAAGCATGCCGTATGCCTTCTTGACCACTCTATTTACCTGCGTTGCCACCTTCAGGGAACAGTGGACCTGAACACCCAAATCTCTCTGGACATCAATTTTCCCCAGGACTTTTCCATTTACTGTATAGTTCACTCTTGAATTGGATCTTCCAAAATGCATCACCTCGCATTTGCCCTGATTGAACTCCATCTGCCATTTCTCTGCCCAACTCTCCAATCTATCTATATTCTGCTGTATTCTCTGACAGTCCCCTTCACTATCTGCTACTCCACCAATCTTAGTGTCGTCTGCAAATTTGCTAATCAGTCCACCTATACTTTCCTCCAAATCATTAATGTATATCACAAACAACAGTGGTCCCAGCACAGATCCCTGTGGAACACCACTGGTCACACGTCTCCATTTTGAGAAACTCCCTTCTACTGCTACTCTCTGTCTCCTGTTGCCCAGCCAGTTCTTTATCCATCGAGCTAGTACACCTTGGACCCCAAGCGCCTTCACTTTCTCCATCAGCCTGCCATGGGGAACCTTATCAAACGCCTTACTGAAGTCCATATATATGACATCGACAGCCCTTCCCTCATCAATCAACTTTGTCAGTTCCTCAAAGAATTCTATTAAGTTGGTAAGACATGACCTTCCCTGAACAAAACCATGTTGCCTATCACTGATGAGCCCATTTTCTTCCAAATGGGAATAGATCCTATCCCTCAGTATGTTCTCCAGCAGCTTCCCTACCACTGAAGATATCTGTACACTGACTGGTGTCTCTCAGTCCCTCTCTCTCAGGGAGATATCTGTACACTGAGTGGTGTCTCAAAGCCCCTGTCTCTCAGGGAGATATCTGTGCACTGACTGGTGTCTCTCAGTCCCTGTCTCTCAGGGAAAAATCTGTACACTGAGCGGTGTCTCTCAGTCCCTCTCTCTCAGGGAGATATCTGTACAATGACTGGTGTCTCTCAGTCCCTGTCTCTCAGGGAGATATCTGTACACTGAGTGGTGTCTCTCAGTCCCTCTCTCTCAGGGAGATATCTGTACACTGAGTGTTGTCTCTCAGTCCCTCTCTCTCAGGGAGATATCTGTACACTGAGTGGTGTCTCACAGTCCCTCTCTCTCAGGGAGATATCTGTACACTGACTGGTGTCTCTCAGTCCCTGTCTCTGAGGGAGATATCTGTACACTGAGTGGTGTCTCTCAGTCGCTCTCTCTCAGGGAGATATCTGTACACTGACTGGTGTCTCTCAGTCCCTCTCTCTCAGGGAGATATCTGTACTCTGAGTGGTGTCTCTCAGTCCCTCTCTCTCAGGGAGATATCTGTACACTGAGTGGTGTCTCTCAGTCCCTGTCTCTCAGGGAGATATATGTACACTGACTGGTGTCTCTCAGTCCCTCTCTCTCAGGGAGATATCTGGACACTGACTGGTGTCTCTCAGTCCCTCTCTCTCAGGGAGATATCTGTACACTGAGTGGTGTCTCACAGCCCCTGTCTCTCAGGGAGATATCTGTACACTGTCTGGTGTCTCTCAGTCCCTGTCTGTCAGGGAGATATCTATACACGGAGTGGTGTCTCTCAGTCCCTGTCTCTCAGGGAGATATCTGTACACTGAGTGGTGTCTCTCAGTTCCTGTCTCTCAGGGAGATATCTGTACACTGAATGGTGTCTCTCAGTCCCTCTCTCTCTGGGAGATATCTGTACTCTGACTGGTGTCTCTCAGTCCTTGTCTCTCAGGGAGATATCTGTGCACTGAGTGGTGTCTCTCAGTCCCTCTCTCTCAGGGAGATATCTGTACACTGACTGGTGTCTCTCAGTCCCTCTCTCTCAGGGAGGTATCTGTTCACTGAGTGGTGTCTCTCAGTCCCTCTCTCTCAGGGAGATATCTGTACACTGACTGGTGTCTCTCAGTCCCTCTCTCTCAGGGAGGTATCTGTTCACTGAGTGGTGTCTCTCAGTCCCTCTCTCTCAGGGAGATATCTGTACACTGAGTGGTGTCTCACAGCCCCTGTCTCTCAGGGAGATATCTGTACACTGTCTGGTGTCTCTCAGTCCCTGTCTGTCAGGGAGATATCTATACACTGAGTGGTGTCTCTCAGTCCCTCTCTCTCAGGGAGATATCTGTACACTGAGTGGTGTCTCACAGTCACTCTCTCTCAGGGAGATACCTGTACACTGAGTGGTGTCTCTCAGTCCCTGTCTCTCAGGGAGCTTTATGTACACTGAGTGGTGTCTCTCAGGGAGATATCTGTACACTGACTGGTGTCTCTCAGTCCCTGTCTCTCAGGGAGATTTATGTACATTGAGTGGTGTCTCACAGTCCCTCTCTCTCAGGGAGATATCTGTACACTGACTGGTGTCTGTCAGTCCCTGTCTCTCAGGGAGATATCTGTACACTGAGTGGTGTCTGTCAGTCCCTGTCTCTCAGGGAGATATCTGTACACTGACTGGTGTCTCTCAGTCCCTGTCTCTCAGGGAGCTTTATGTACACTGAGTGGTGCCTCTCAGGGAGATATCTGTACACTGAGTGTTGTCTCTCAGTCCCTCTCTCTCAGGGAGATATCTGTACACTGAGTGGTGTCTCTCAGTCCCTCTCTCTCAGGGAGATATCTGTACACTGACTGGTGTCTCTCAGTCCCTGTCTCTCAGGGAGATATCTATGCACTGAGTGGTGTCTCTCAGTCCCTGTCTCTCAGGGAGATATCTGTACACTGACTGGTGTCTGTCAGTCCCTCTCTCTCAGGGAGATATCTGTACGCTGACTAGTGTCTCTCAGTCCCTCTCTCTCAGGGAGATATCTGTACACTGAGTGGTGTCTCTCAGTCCCTCTCTCTCAGTGAGATATCTGTACACTGACTGGTGTCTCTCAGTCCCTGTCTCTCAGGGAGATATATGTACACTGACTGGTGTCTCTCAGTCCCTCTCACAGGGAGGTATCTGTGCACTGAGTGGTGTCTCTCAGTCCCTGTCTCTCAGGGAGATATATGTACACTGACTGGTGTCTCTCAGTCCTTGTCTCTCAGGGAGATATCTGTACACTGAGTGGTGTCTCTCAGTCCCTCTCTCTCAGGGAGATATCTGCACACTGAGTGGTGTCTCTCAGTTCCTGTCTCTCAGGGAGATATCTGTACACTGAATGGTGTCTCTCAGTCCCTCTCTCTCAGGGAGATATCTGTACACTGACTGGTGTCTCTCAGTCCCAGTCTCTCAGGGAGATATCTTTGCAATGAGTGGTGTCTCTCAGTCCCTCTCTCTCAGGGATATATCTGTACACTGACTGGTGTCTCTCAGTCCCTCTCTCTCAGGGAGGTATCTGTACACTGAGTGGTGTCTCTCAGTCCCTGTCTCTCAGGGACATATATGTACACTGACTGGTGTCTCTCAGTCCCTCTCTCTCAGGGAGATATCTGTACACTGACTGGTGTCTCTCAGTCCCTCTCTCTCAGGGTGATATCTGTACACTGAGTGGTGTCTCACAGCCCCTGTCTCTCAGGGAGATATCTGTACACTGACTGGTGTCTCTCAGTCCCTGTCTCTCAGGGAGAAATCTGTACACTGAGTGGTGTCTCTCAGTCCCTCTCTCTCAGGGAGATATCTGTACACTGACTGGTGTCTCTCAGTCCCTCTCTCTCAGGGAGATATCTGTACACTGAGTGGTGTCTGACAGTCCCTCTCTCTCAGGGAGATATCTGTACACTGACTGGTGTCTCTCAGTCCCTCTCTCTCAGGGAGATATCTGTACACTGACTGGTGTCTCTCAGTCCCTGTCTCTCAGGGAGATATCTGTACACTGAGTGGTGTCTCTCAGTCCCTCTCTCTCAGGGAGATATCTGTACACTGAGTGGTGTCTCTCAGTCCCTCTCTCTCAGGGAGATATCTGTACACTGAGTGGTGTCTCACAGTCCCTCTCTCTCAGGGAGATATCTGTACACTGTCTGGTGTCTCTCAGTTCCTCTCTCTCAGGGAGATATCTGTACAATGAGTGGTGTCTCACAGTCCCTCTCTCTCAGGGAGATATCTGTACACTGAGTGGTGTCTCACAGTCCCTCTCTCTCAGGGAGATATATGTACACTGAGTGGTGTCTCACAGTCCCTCTCTCTCAGGGAGATATCTGTACACTGAGTGGTGTCTCACAGTCCCTCTCTCACAGGGAGATATCTGTACACTGACTGGTGTCTCTCAGTCCCTCTCTCTCAGGGAGATATCTGTACACTGACTGGTGTCTCTCAGTCCCTCTCTCTCAGGGAGATATCTGTACACTGAGTGGTGTCTCTCAGTCCCTGTCTCTCAGGGAGATATATGTACACTGACTGGTGTCTCTCAGTCCCTGTCTCTCAGGAAGATATCTGTACACTGAGTGGTGTCTCTCAGTCCCTCTCTCTCAGGGAGATATCTGTACAATGAGTGGTGTCTCTCAGTCCCTGTCTCTCAGGGAGATATCTGTCCAGTGAGTGGTGTCTCTCAGTCCCTCTCTCTCAGGGAGATATCTGTACTCTGACTGGTGTCTCTCAGTCCCTGTCTCTCAGGGAGATATCTGTACACTGAATGGTGTCTCTCAGTCCCTCTCTCTCAGGGAGATATCTGTACACTGACTGGTGTCTCTCAGTCCCTCTCTCTCAGGGTGGTATCTGTACACTGAGTGGTGTCTCTCATCCCTGTCTCTCAGGGAGATATCTGTACACTGACTGGTGTCTCTCAGTCCCTGTCTCTCAGGGAGCTTTATGTACACTGAGTGGTGTCTCTCAGGGAGATATCTGTACACTGAGTGTTGTCTCTCAGTCCCTCTCTCTCAGGGAGATATCTGTACACTGAGTGGTGTCTCACAGTCCCTCTCTCTCAGGGAGATATCTGTACACTGACTGGTGTCTCTCAGTCCCTGTCTCTGAGGGAGATATCTGTACACTGAGTGGTGTCTCTCAGTCGCTCTCTCTCAGGGAGATATCTGTACACTGACTGGTGTCTGTCAGTCCCTCTCTCTCAGGGAGATATCTGTACTCTGAGTGGTGTCTCTCAGTCCCTCTCTCTCAGGGAGATATCTGTACACTGAGTGGTGTCTCTCAGTCCCTGTCTCTCAGGGAGATATCTGTACACTGACTGGTGTCTCTCAGTCCCTGTCTCTCAGGGAGCTTTATGTACACTGAGTGGTGTCTCTCAGGGAGATATCTGTACACTGAGTGTTGTCTCTCAGTCCCTCTCTCTCAGGGAGATATCTGTACACTGAGTGGTGTCTCTCAGTCCCTCTCTCTCAGGGAGATATCTGTACACTGACTGGTGTCTCTCAGTCCCTGTCTCTCAGGGAGATATCTATACACTGAGTGGTGTCTCTCAGTCCCTGTCTCTCAGGGAGATATCTGTACACTGACTGGTGTCTGTCAGTCCCTCTCTCTCAGGGAGATATCTGTACGCTGACTAGTGTCTCTCAGTCCCTCTCTCTCAGGGAGATATCTGTACACTGAGTGGTGTCTCTCAGTCCCTCTCTCTCAGTGAGATATCTGTACACTGACTGGTGTCTCTCAGTCCCTGTCTCTCAGGGAGATATATGTACACTGACTGGTGTCTCTCAGTCCCTCTCACAGGGAGGTATCTGTGCACTGAGTGGTGTCTCTCAGTCCCTGTCTCTCAGGGAGATATATGTACACTGACTGGTGTCTCTCAGTCCTTGTCTCTCAGGGAGATATCTGTACACTGAGTGGTGTCTCTCAGTCCCTCTCTCTCAGGGAGATATCTGCACACTGAGTGGTGTCTCTCAGTTCCTGTCTCTCAGGGAGATATCTGTACACTGAATGGTGTCTCTCAGTCCCTCTCTCTCAGGGAGATATCTGTACACTGACTGGTGTCTCTCAGTCCCAGTCTCTCAGGGAGATATCTTTGCAATGAGTGGTGTCTCTCAGTCCCTCTCTCTCAGGGAGATATCTGTACACTGACTGGTGTCTCTCAGTCCCTCTCTCTCAGGGAGGTATCTGTACACTGAGTGGTGTCTCTCAGTCCCTGTCTCTCAGGGACATATATGTACACTGACTGGTGTCTCTCAGTCCCTCTCTAACAGGGAGATATCTGTACACTGACTGGTGTCTCTCAGTCCCTCTCTCTCAGGGTGATATCTGTACACTGAGTGGTGTCTCACAGCCCCTGTCTCTCAGGGAGATATCTGTACACTGACTGGTGTCTCTCAGTCCCTGTCTCTCAGGGAGAAATCTGTACACTGAGTGGTGTCTCTCAGTCCCTCTCTCTCAGTGAGATATCTGTACACTGACTGGTGTCTCTCAGTCCCTGTCTCTCAGGGAGATATATGTACACTGACTGGTGTCTCTCAGTCCCTCTCACAGGGAGGTATCTGTGCACTGAGTGGTGTCTCTCAGTCCCTGTCTCTCAGGGAGATATATGTACACTGACTGGTGTCTCTCAGTCCTTGTCTCTCAGGGAGATATCTGTACACTGAGTGGTGTCTCTCAGTCCCTCTCTCTCAGGGAGATATCTGCACACTGAGTGGTGTCTCTCAGTTCCTGTCTCTCAGGGAGATATCTGTACACTGAATGGTGTCTCTCAGTCCCTCTCTCTCAGGGAGATATCTGTACACTGACTGGTGTCTCTCAGTCCCAGTCTCTCAGGGAGATATCTTTGCAATGAGTGGTGTCTCTCAGTCCCTCTCTCTCAGGGAGATATCTGTACACTGACTGGTGTCTCTCAGTCCCTCTCTCTCAGGGAGGTATCTGTACACTGAGTGGTGTCTCTCAGTCCCTGTCTCTCAGGGACATATATGTACACTGACTGGTGTCTCTCAGTCCCTCTCTCTCAGGGAGATATCTGTACACTGACTGGTGTCTCTCAGTCCCTCTCTCTCAGGGTGATATCTGTACACTGAGTGGTGTCTCACAGCCCCTGTCTCTCAGGGAGATATCTGTACACTGACTGGTGTCTCTCAGTCCCTGTCTCTCAGGGAGAAATCTGTACACTGAGTGGTGTCTCTCAGTCCCTCTCTCTCAGGGAGATATCTGTACACTGACTGGTGTCTCTCAGTCCCTCTCTCTCAGGGAGATATCTGTACACTGACTGGTGTCTCTCAGTCCCTCTCTCTCAGGGAGATATCTGTACACTGACTGGTGTCTCTCAGTCCCTGTCTCTCAGGGAGAAATCTGTACACTGAGTGGTGTCTCTCAGTCCCTCTCTCTCAGGGAGATATCTGTACACTGAGTGGTGTCTCTCAGTCCCTGTCTCTCAGGGAGATATCTGTACACTGAGTGGTGTCTCACAGTCCCTCTCTCTCAGGGAGATATCTGTACACTGTCTGGTGTCTCTCAGTCCCTCTCTCTCAGGGAGATATCTGTACACTGACTGGTGTCTCTCAGTCCCTCTCTCTCAGGGAGATATCTGTACACTGAGTGGTGTCTCTCAGTCCCTGTCTCTCAGGGAGATATATGTACACTGACTGGTGTCTCTCAGTCCCTGTCTCTCAGGAAGATATCTGTACACTGAGTGGTGTCTCTCAGTCCCTCTCTCTCAGGGAGATATCTGTACAATGAGTGGTGTCTCTCAGTCCCTGTCTCTCAGGGAGATATCTGTCCAGTGAGTGGTGTCTCTCAGTCCCTCTCTCTCAGGGAGATATCTGTACTCTGACTGGTGTCTCTCAGTCCCTGTCTCTCAGGGAGATATCTGTACACTGAATGGTGTCTCTCAGTCCCTCTCTCTCAGGGAGATATCTGTACACTGACTGGTGTCTCTCAGTCCCTCTCTCTCAGGGTGGTATCTGTACACTGAGTGGTGTCTCTCATCCCTGTCTCTCAGGGAGATATCTGTACACTGACTGGTGTCTCTCAGTCCCTGTCTCTCAGGGAGCTTTATGTACACTGAGTGGTGTCTCTCAGGGAGATATCTGTACACTGAGTGTTGTCTCTCAGTCCCTCTCTCTCAGGGAGATATCTGTACACTGAGTGGTGTCTCACAGTCCCTCTCTCTCAGGGAGATATCTGTACACTGACTGGTGTCTCTCAGTCCCTGTCTCTGAGGGAGATATCTGTACACTGAGTGGTGTCTCTCAGTCGCTCTCTCTCAGGGAGATATCTGTACACTGACTGGTGTCTGTCAGTCCCTCTCTCTCAGGGAGATATCTGTACTCTGAGTGGTGTCTCTCAGTCCCTCTCTCTCAGGGAGATATCTGTACACTGAGTGGTGTCTCTCAGTCCCTGTCTCTCAGGGAGATATATGTACACTGACTGGTGTCTCTCAGTCCCTCTCTCTCAGGGAGATATCTGGACACTGACTGGTGTCTCTCAGTCCCTGTCTCTCAGGGAGATATCTGTACACTGAGTGGTGTCTCTCAGTCCCTCTCTCTCAGGGAGATATCTGTACACTGACTGGTGTCTCTCAGTCCCTGTCTCTCAGGGAGATATCTGTACACTGAGTGGTGTCTCACAGTCCCTCTCTCTCAGGGAGACATCTGTCCACTGACTGGTGTCTCTCAGTCCCTGTCTCTCAGGGAGATATCTGTACACTGAGTGGTGTCTCACAGTCCCTCTCTCTCAGGGAGATATCTGTACACTGTCTGGTGTCTCTCAGTCCCTCTCTCTCAGGGAGATATCTGTACACTGAGTGGTGTCTCTCAGTCCCTCTCTCTCAGGGAGATATATGTACACTGAATGGTGTCTCTCAGTCCCTCTCTCTACGGGAGGTATCTGTGCACTGAGTGGTGTCTCTCAGTCCCTGTCTCTCAGGGAGATATATGGACACTGACTGGTGTCTCTCAGTCCCTGTCTCTCAGGGAGATATCTGTACACTGAGTGGTGTCTCTCAGTCCCTCTCTCTCAGAGTGGTATACGTACACTGAGTGGTGTCTCTCAGTCCCTGTCTCTCAGGGAGATATATGTACACTGACTGGTGTCTCTCAGTCCCTCTCTCTACGGGAGGTATCTGTACACTGAGTGGTGTCTCTCAGTCCCTGTCTCTCAGGGAGATATATGTACACTGACTGGTGTCTCTCAGTCCCTGTCTCTCAGGGAGATATCTGTACACTGAGTGGTGTCTCTCAGTCCCTCTCTCTACGGGAGGTATCTGTACAGTGAGTGGTGTCTCTCAGTCCCTGTCTCTCAGGGAGATATATGTACACTGACTGGTGTCTCTCAGTCCCTCTCTCTCAGGGAGATATCTGTACAATGAGTGGTGTCTCTCAGTCCCTGTCTCTCAGGGAGATATCTGTACAGTGAGTGGTGTCTCTCAATCCCTCTCTCTCAGGGAGATATCTGTACACTGAATGGTGTCTCTCAGTCCCTCTCTCTCAGGGTGATATCTGTACACTGACTGGTGTCTCTCAGTCCCTCTCTCTCAGGGTGGTATCTGTACACTGAGTGGTGTCTCTCAGTCCCTGTCTCTCAGCGAGATATCTGTACACTGACTGGTGTCTCTCAGTCCCTGTCTCTCAGGGAGCTTTAGGTACACTGAGTGGTGTCTCTCAGGGAGATATCTGTACACAGAACATAGAACATAGAACATACAGCACAGAACAGGCCCTTCGGCCCACAATGTTGTGCCGATCCTTTGTCCTCTGTCAAGGACAATTTAATCTATACCCCGTCATTCTCCTTTATCCATATACCTATCCAAAAGCCTTTTGAAAGTCCCTAAAGTTTCTGACTCAACAACTTCCCCGGGCAAGGCATTCCATGCCTCGACCACTCTCTGGGTAAAGAACCTTCCCCTGACATCCCCCTTATATCTCCCACCCTTCACCTTAAATTTATGACCCCTTGTAACGCTTTGCTCCACCCGGGGAAAAAGTTTCTGACTGTCTACCCTATCTATTCCCCTGATCATCTTATAAACCTCTATCATGTCACCCCTCATCCTTCTCCTTTCTAATGAGAAGAGGCCTAGAATGTTCAGCCTTTCCTCGTAAGACTTATTCTCCATTCCAGGCAACATCCTGGTAAATCTCCTCTGCACCCTCTCCAAGGCTTCCACATCCTTCCTAAAATGAGGCGACCAGAACTGCACACAGTACTCCAAATGAGGCCTTACCAAGGTCCTGTACAGCTGCATCATCACCTCACGGCTCTTAAATTCAATCCCTCTGCTAATGAACGCTAACACCCCATATGCCTTCTTCACAGCCCTATCCACTTGAGTTGCAACTTTCAATGATCTATGCACATAGACCCCAAGGTCTCTCTGCTCCTCCACATGCCCAAGAACCCTACCGTTAACCCAGTATTTTGCATTCATGTTTGTCCTTCCAAAATGGACGACCTCACACTTTTCAGGGTTAAACTCCATCTGCCACTTTTCAGCCCAGCACTGCAACCTATCCAAGTCCTTTTGCAGACGACAATAGCCCTCCTCGGTATCCACAACTCCACCAACCTTTGTATCATCTGCAAATTTACTGACCCACCCTTCGACTTCCTCATCCAAGTCGTTAATAAAAATCACAAACAGGAGAGGACCCAGAACTGATCCCTGCGGCACGCCACTGGTAACTGGGCTCCAGGCTGAGTATTTACCATCTAAGACCACTCTCTGCCTTCTATCAGTTAGCCAATTCTTAATCCAACTGGCCACATTCCCCACTATCCCATGCCTCCTGACTTTCTCCATAAGTCTACCATGGGGGACCTTATCAAATGCCTTACTAAAATCCATGTACACCACATCCACTGGTTTACCCTCATCCACTTGCCTGGTCACCTGCTCAAAGAATTCAATCAGGCTTGTGAGGCAAGACCTACCCCTCACAAAACCGTGCTGACTGTCCCGAATCAAGCAGTGTCTTTCCAGATGCTCAGAAATCCTATCCCTCAGCACCTTTTCCATCAACTTGCCTACCACCGAAGTAAGACTAACTGGCCTGTAATTCCCAGGGTTGTTCCTATTCCCTTTCTTGAACAGGGGCACAACATTTGCCACCCTCCAATCACCTGGTACCACCCCCGTCAGCAGAGAAGATGAAAAGATCATTGCCAGCGGCTCTGCAATTTCATCCCTTGCTTCCCATAACATCCTTGGATATACCCCGTCAGGCCCGGGAGACTTGTCTATCTTCAAGTTATTCAAAAACCCCAACACATCTTCCCTCCTAACGAGCACTTCCTCGAGCTTACCAGTCTGTTTCACACCGTCCTCTTCAGTAATACACCCCTTCTCATTCGTAAATACCGAAGAGAAGTACTCATTCAAAACCTCACTTATCTCTTCCGGCTCAACACACAGTCTCCCGCTATTGTCCTTGACCGGACCTATGGTCCCCCTAGTCATCCTCATATTTCTGACATACGCGTAAAAGGCCTTGGGGTTTTCTTTTATCCTACCCGCCAAGCATTTTTCATGCCCTCTCTTAGCTCTCCTAATCCCTTTCTTCAGATCCTTCCTGGCCATCTTGTATCCCTCCAGAGCTATGCCTGTGCCCTTTTTCCTCAACTTTATATACGCATCCTTCTTCTTCCTAACAAGACTCTCAACCTCTCTTGTCAACCACGGTTCCCTCACATGACCATCCCTTCCCTGTCTGACAGGGACATGCTTATCAATGGCCCCTACTATCTGCTCCTTGAAAAAGTTCCACATTTCGACCGTGCCCTTCCCTGCCAGCATATGCTCCCAACTTATGCTCCTCAGTTCCTGCCTGACAGCATCATATCTACCCTTCCCCCAATTGTAAACCTTGCCCTGTTGCACATACCTATCCCTCTCCATTACCACAGTGAATGCTACAGAATTGTGATCACTATCTCCAAAGTGCTCGCCCACCAACAGCTCTATCACTTGCCCTGGTTCATTACCTAGTACCAAATCCAATATTGCCTCCCCTCTGGTCGGGCAGTCTACATACTGAGTCAGAAAAGCTTCCTGGACATACTGCACAAACACTACCCCATCCAAACTATTCGATCTAAAGAGTTGCCAATCAATATTTGGGAAGTTGAAATCCCCCATAATTACTACCCTGTGACTTCTGCTCCTTTCCAAAATCTGTTTCCCAATCTGCTCTTCCACCTCCCTGCTGCTATTGGGGGGCCTATAGAAAACTCCCATCAAGGTGACTGCTCCTTTCCTGTTCCTGACCTCAACCCACAGTGCCTCAGTCGGCAGATCCTCCTCGAAAATTCTTTCAGCAGTTGTTACACTATTTCTAACTAACAATGCCACCCCCCCACCTCTTTTACCACCATTCCTAATCTTATGAAAACATCTATAACCAGGTACCTCCAAAAACCATTCCTCCCCCTCACCTATCCACGTTTCAGTGATGGCCACAACATCGTAGTCCCAAGTGCCCATCCACGCCTTCAATTCACTCACCTTATTCCTGATGCTTCTTGCGTTGAAGTATACGCACTTTAACCCTTCTCCGTGCCCATCTGTCCTCTGTGACAGTGCTACCTTCCCCAATACCTCACTACACTCTTTGTCTTTCTGAGTGGACCCACTGGTCCCTGGATTACAAGTCCGGTTCCCATCCCCCTCCCAAACTAGTTGTCTCTCAGTCCCTCTCTCTCAGGGAGATATCTGTACACTGACTGGTGTCTCTCAGCCCCTCTCTCTCAGGGAGATATCTGTGCACTGAGTGGTGTCTCACAGTCCCTCTCTCTCAGGGAGATATCTGTACACTGACTGGTGTCTCTCAGTCCCTGTCTCTGAGGGAGATATCTGGACACTGAGTGGTGTCTCTCAGTCGCTCTCTCTCAGGGAGATATCTGTACACTGACTGGTGTCTCTCAGTCCCTCTCTCTCAGGGAGATATCTGTACACTGAGTGGTGTCTCTCAGTCCCTCTCTCTCAGTGAGATATCTGTACACTGACTGGTGTCTCTCAGTCCCTGTCTCTCAGGGAGATATATGTACACTGACTGGTGTCTCTCAGTCCCTCTCACAGGGAGGTATCTGTGCACTGAGAGGTGTCTCTCAGTCCCTGTCTCTCAGGGAGATATATGTACACTGACTGGTGTCTCTCAGTCCTTGTCTCTCAGGGAGATATCTGTACACTGAGTGGTGTCTCTCAGTCCCTCTCTCTCAGGGAAATATCTGCACACTGAGTGGTGTCTCTCAGTTCCTGTCTCTCAGGGAGATATCTGTACACTGAATGGTGTCTCTCAGTCCCTCTCTCTCAGGGAGATATCTGTACACTGACTGGTGTCTCTCAGTCCCAGTCTCTCAGGGAGATATCTTTGCAATGAGTGGTGTCTCTCAGTCCCTCTCTCTCAGGGAGATATCTGTACACTGACTGGTGTCTCTCAGTCCCTCTCTCTCAGGGAGGTATCTGTACACTGAGTGGTGTCTCTCAGTCCCTGTCTCTCAGGGACATATATGTACACTGACTGGTGTCTCTCAGTCCCTCTCTCTCAGGGAGATATCTGTACACTGACTGGTGTCTCTCAGTCCCTCTCTCTCAGGGAGATATCTGTACACTGAGTGGTGTCTCACAGCCCCTGTCTCTCAGGGAGATATCTGTACACTGACTGGTGTCTCTCAGTCCCTGTCTCTCAGGGAGAAATCTGTACACTGAGTGGTGTCTCTCAGTCCCTCTCTCTCAGGGAGATATCTGTACATTGACTGGTGTCTCTCAGTCCCTCTCTCTCAGGGAGATATCTGTACACTGAGTGGTGTCTCACAGTCCCTCTCTCTCAGGGAGATATCTGTACACTGACTGGTGTCTCTCAGTCCCTCTCTCTCAGGGAGATATCTGTACACTGACTGGTGTCTCTCAGTCCCTGTCTCTCAGGGAGATATCTGTACACTGAGTGGTGTCTCTCAGTCCCTCTCTCTCAGGGAGATATCTGTACACTGAGTGGTGTCTCTCAGTCCCTGTCTCTCAGGGAGATATCTGTACACTGAGTGGTGTCTCACAGTCCCTCTCTCTCAGGGAGATATCTGTACACTGTCTGGTGTCTCTCAGTCCCTCTCTCTCAGGGAGATATCTGTACACTGAGTGGTGTCTCACAGTCCCTCTCTCTCAGGGAGATATCTGTACACTGAGTGGTGTCTCTCAGTCCCTCTCTCTCAGGGAGATATATGTACACTGAGTGGTGTCTCACAGTCCCTCTCTCTCAGGGAGATATCTGTACACTGAGTGGTGTCTCACAGTCCCTCTCTCTCAGGGAGATATCTGTACACTGACTTGTGTCTCTCAGTCCCTCTCTCTCAGGGAGATATCTGTACACTGACTGGTGTCTCTCAGTCCCTCTCTCTCAGGGAGATATCTGTACACTGAGTGGTGTCTCTCAGTCCCTGTCTCTCAGGGAGATATATGTACACTGACTGGTGTCTCTCAGTCCCTGTCTCTCAGGAAGATATCTGTACACTGACTGGTGTCTCTCAGTCCCTCTCTCTCAGGGAGATATCTGTACTCTGACTGGTGTCTCTCAGTCCCTGTCTCTCAGGGAGAAATCTGTACACTGAATGGTGTCTCTCAGTCCCTCTCTCTCAGGGAGATATCTGGACACTGACTGGTGTCTCTCAGTCCCTCTCTCTCAGGGTGGTATCTGTACACTGATTGGTGTCTCTCAGTCCCTGTCTCTCAGGGAGATATCTGTACACTGAGTGGTGTCTCTCAGTCCCTGTCTCTCAGGGAGATATATGTACACTGACTGGTGTCTCTCAGGGAGATATCTGTACACTGAGTGGTGTCTCTCAGTCCCTCTCTCTCAGGGAGATATCTGCACACTGAGTGGTGTCTCTCAGTTCCTGTCTCTCAGGGAGATATCTGTACACTGAATGGTGTCTCTCAGTCCCTCTCTCTCAGGGAGATATCTGTACACTGACTGGTGTCTCTCAGTCCCAGTCTCTCAGGGAGATATCTTTGCAATGAGTGGTGTCTCTCAGTCCCTCTCTCTCAGGGAGATATCTGTACACTGACTGGTGTCTCTCAGTCCCTCTCTCTCAGGGAGGTATCTGTACACTGAGTGGTGTCTCTCAGTCCCTGTCTCTCAGGGACATATATGTACACTGACTGGTGTCTCTCAGTCCCTCTCTCTCAGGGAGATATCTGTACACTGACTGGTGTCTCTCAGTCCCTCTCTCTCAGGGAGATATCTGTACACTGAGTGGTGTCTCACAGCCCCTGTCTCTCAGGGAGATATCTGTACACTGACTGGTGTCTCTCAGTCCCTGTCTCTCAGGGAGAAATCTGTACACTGAGTGGTGTCTCTCAGTCCCTCTCTCTCAGGGAGATATCTGTACATTGACTGGTGTCTCTCAGTCCCTCTCTCTCAGGGAGATATCTGTACACTGAGTGGTGTCTCACAGTCCCTCTCTCTCAGGGAGATATCTGTACACTGACTGGTGTCTCTCAGTCCCTCTCTCTCAGGGAGATATCTGTACACTGACTGGTGTCTCTCAGTCCCTGTCTCTCAGGGAGATATCTGTACACTGAGTGGTGTCTCTCAGTCCCTCTCTCTCAGGGAGATATCTGTACACTGAGTGGTGTCTCTCAGTCCCTGTCTCTCAGGGAGATATCTGTACACTGAGTGGTGTCTCACAGTCCCTCTCTCTCAGGGAGATATCTGTACACTGTCTGGTGTCTCTCAGTCCCTCTCTCTCAGGGAGATATCTGTACACTGAGTGGTGTCTCACAGTCCCTCTCTCTCAGGGAGATATCTGTACACTGAGTGGTGTCTCACAGTCCCTCTCTCTCAGGGAGATATATGTACACTGAGTGGTGTCTCACAGTCCCTCTCTCTCAGGGAGATATCTGTACACTGAGTGGTGTCTCACAGTCCCTCTCTCTCAGGGAGATATCTGTACACTGACTTGTGTCTCTCAGTCCCTCTCTCTCAGGGAGATATCTGTACACTGACTGGTGTCTCTCAGTCCCTCTCTCTCAGGGAGATATCTGTACACTGAGTGGTGTCTCTCAGTCCCTGTCTCTCAGGGAGATATATGTACACTGACTGGTGTCTCTCAGTCCCTGTCTCTCAGGAAGATATCTGTACACTGACTGGTGTCTCTCAGTCCCTCTCTCTCAGGGAGATATCTGTACAATGAGTGGTGTCTCTCAGTCCCTGTCTCTCAGGGAGATATCTTTCCAGTGAGTGGTGTCTCTCAGTCCCTGTCTCTTAGGGAGATATCTGTACTCTGACTGGTGTCTCTCAGTCCCTGTCTCTCAGGGAGATATCTGTACAATGAGTGGTGTCTCTCAGTCCCTGTCTCTCAGGGAGATATCTGTCCAGTGAGTGGTGTCTCTCAGTCCCTCTCTCTCAGGGAGATATCTGTACTCTGACTGGTGTCTCTCAGTCCCTGTCTCTCAGGGAGAAATCTGTACACTGAATGGTGTCTCTCAGTCCCTCTCTCTCAGGGAGATATCTGTGCACTGACTGGTGTCTCTCAGTCCCTCTCTCTCAGGGTGGTATCTGTACACTGATTGGTGTCTCTCAGTCCCTGTCTCTCAGGGAGATATCTGTACACTGAGTGGTGTCTCTCAGTCCCTGTCTCTCAGGGAGATATATGTACACTGACTGGTGTCTCTCAGTCCTTGTCTCTCAGGGAGATATCTGTACACTGAGTGGTGTCTCTCAGTCCCTCTCTCTCAGGGAGATATCTGTACACTGACTGGTGTCTCTCAGTCCCTCTCTCTCAGGGTGGTATCTGTACACTGATTGGTGTCTCTCAGTCCCTGTCTCTCAGGGAGATATCTGTACACTGAGTGGTGTCTCTCAGTCCCTGTCTCTCAGGGAGATATATGTACACTGACTGGTGTCTCTCAGTCCTTGTCTCTCAGGGAGATATCTGTACACTGAGTGGTGTCTCTCAGTCCCTCTCTCTCAGGGAGATATCTGCACACTGAGTGGTGTCTCTCAGTTCCTGTCTCTCAGGGAGATATCTGTACACTGAATGGTGTCTCTCAGTCCCTCTCTCTCAGGGAGATATCTGTACACTGACTGGTGTCTCTCAGTCCCAGTCTCTCAGGGAGATATCTTTGCAATGAGTGGTGTCTCTCAGTCCCTCTCTCTCAGGGAGATATCTGTACACTGACTGGTGTCTCTCAGTCCCTCTCTCTCAGGGAGGTATCTGTACACTGAGTGGTGTCTCTCAGTCCCTGTCTCTCAGGGACATATATGTACACTGACTGGTGTCTCTCAGTCCCTCTCTCTCAGGGAGATATCTGTACACTGACTGGTGTCTCTCAGTCCCTCTCTCTCAGGGAGATATCTGTACACTGAGTGGTGTCTCACAGCCCCTGTCTCTCAGGGAGATATCTGTACACTGACTGGTGTCTCTCAGTCCCTGTCTCTCAGGGAGAAATCTGTACACTGAGTGGTGTCTCTCAGTCCCTCTCTCTCAGGGAGATATCTGTACATTGACTGGTGTCTCTCAGTCCCTCTCTCTCAGGGAGATATCTGTACACTGAGTGGTGTCTCACAGTCCCTCTCTCTCAGGGAGATATCTGTACACTGACTGGTGTCTCTCAGTCCCTCTCTCTCAGGGAGATATCTGTACACTGACTGGTGTCTCTCAGTCCCTGTCTCTCAGGGAGATATCTGTACACTGAGTGGTGTCTCTCAGTCCCTGTCTCTCAGGGAGATATCTGTACACTGAGTGGTGTCTCACAGTCCCTCTCTCTCAGGGAGATATCTGTACACTGTCTGGTGTCTCTCAGTCCCTCTCTCTCAGGGAGATATCTGTACACTGAGTGGTGTCTCACAGTCCCTCTCTCTCAGGGAGATATCTGTACACTGAGTGGTGTCTCACAGTCCCTCTCTCTCAGGGAGATATATGTACACTGAGTGGTGTCTCACAGTCCCTCTCTCTCAGGGAGATATCTGTACACTGAGTGGTGTCTCACAGTCCCTCTCTCTCAGGGAGATATCTGTACACTGACTTGTGTCTCTCAGTCCCTCTCTCTCAGGGAGATATCTGTACACTGAGTGGTGTCTCTCAGTCCCTGTCTCTCAGGGAGATATATGTACACTGACTGGTGTCTCTCAGTCCTTGTCTCTCAGGGAGATATCTGTACACTGAGTGGTGTCTCTCAGTCCCTCTCTCTCAGGGAGATATCTGTACACTGACTGGTGTCTCTCAGTCCCTCTCTCTCAGGGTGGTATCTGTACACTGATTGGTGTCTCTCAGTCCCTGTCTCTCAGGGAGATATCTGTACACTGAGTGGTGTCTCTCAGTCCCTGTCTCTCAGGGAGATATATGTACACTGACTGGTGTCTCTCAGTCCTTGTCTCTCAGGGAGATATCTGTACACTGAGTGGTGTCTCTCAGTCCCTCTCTCTCAGGGAGATATCTGCACACTGAGTGGTGTCTCTCAGTTCCTGTCTCTCAGGGAGATATCTGTACACTGAATGGTGTCTCTCAGTCCCTCTCTCTCAGGGAGATATCTGTACACTGACTGGTGTCTCTCAGTCCCAGTCTCTCAGGGAGATATCTTTGCAATGAGTGGTGTCTCTCAGTCCCTCTCTCTCAGGGAGATATCTGTACACTGACTGGTGTCTCTCAGTCCCTCTCTCTCAGGGAGGTATCTGTACACTGAGTGGTGTCTCTCAGTCCCTGTCTCTCAGGGACATATATGTACACTGACTGGTGTCTCTCAGTCCCTCTCTCTCAGGGAGATATCTGTACACTGACTGGTGTCTCTCAGTCCCTCTCTCTCAGGGAGATATCTGTACACTGAGTGGTGTCTCACAGCCCCTGTCTCTCAGGGAGATATCTGTACACTGACTGGTGTCTCTCAGTCCCTGTCTCTCAGGGAGAAATCTGTACACTGAGTGGTGTCTCTCAGTCCCTCTCTCTCAGGGAGATATCTGTACATTGACTGGTGTCTCTCAGTCCCTCTCTCTCAGGGAGATATCTGTACACTGAGTGGTGTCTCACAGTCCCTCTCTCTCAGGGAGATATCTGTACACTGACTGGTGTCTCTCAGTCCCTCTCTCTCAGGGAGATATCTGTACACTGACTGGTGTCTCTCAGTCCCTGTCTCTCAGGGAGATATCTGTACACTGAGTGGTGTCTCTCAGTCCCTCTCTCTCAGGGAGATATCTGTACACTGAGTGGTGTCTCTCAGTCCCTGTCTCTCAGGGAGATATCTGTACACTGAGTGGTGTCTCACAGTCCCTCTCTCTCAGGGAGATATCTGTACACTGTCTGGTGTCTCTCAGTCCCTCTCTCTCAGGGAGATATCTGTACACTGAGTGGTGTCTCACAGTCCCTCTCTCTCAGGGAGATATCTGTACACTGAGTGGTGTCTCACAGTCCCTCTCTCTCAGGGAGATATATGTACACTGAGTGGTGTCTCACAGTCCCTCTCTCTCAGGGAGATATCTGTACACTGAGTGGTGTCTCACAGTCCCTCTCTCTCAGGGAGATATCTGTACACTGACTTGTGTCTCTCAGTCCCTCTCTCTCAGGGAGATATCTGTACACTGACTGGTGTCTCTCAGTCCCTCTCTCTCAGGGAGATATCTGTACACTGAGTGGTGTCTCTCAGTCCCTGTCTCTCAGGGAGATATATGTACACTGACTGGTGTCTCTCAGTCCCTGTCTCTCAGGAAGATATCTGTACACTGACTGGTGTCTCTCAGTCCCTCTCTCTCAGGGAGATATCTGTACAATGAGTGGTGTCTCTCAGTCCCTGTCTCTCAGGGAGATATCTGTCCAGTGAGTGGTGTCTCTCAGTCCCTCTCTCTCAGGGAGATATCTGTACTCTGACTGGTGTCTCTCAGTCCCTGTCTCTCAGGGAGAAATCTGTACACTGAATGGTGTCTCTCAGTCCCTCTCTCTCAGGGAGATATCTGTACACTGACTGGTGTCTCTCAGTCCCTCTCTCTCAGGGTGGTATCTGTACACTGATTGGTGTCTCTCAGTCCCTGTCTCTCAGGGAGATATCTGTACACTGACTGGTGTCTCTCAGTCCCTGTCTCTCAGGGAGCTTTATGTACACTGAGTGGTGTCTCTCAGGGAGATATCTGTACACTGAGTGTTGTCTCTCAGTCCCTCTCTCTCAGGGAGATATCTGTACACTGAGTGGTGTCTCACAGTCCCTCTCTCTCAGGGAGATATCTGTACACTGACTGGTGTCTCTCAGTCCCTGTCTCTGAGGGAGATATCTGTATACTGAGTGGTGTCTCTCAGTCGCTCTCTCTCAGGGAGATATCTGTACACTGACTGGTTTCTCTCAGTCCCTCTCTCTCAGGGAGATATCTGTACTCTGAGTGGTGTCTCTCAGTCCCTCTCTCTCAGGGAGATATCTGTACACTGAGTGGTGTCTCTCAGTCCCTGTCTCTCAGGGAGATATATGTACACTGACTGGTGTCTCTCAGTCCCTCTCTCTCAGGGAGATATCTGGACACTGACTGGTGTCTCTCAGTCCCTCTCTCTCAGGGAGATATCTGTACACTGAGTGGTGTCTCACAGCCCCTGTCTCTCAGGGAGATATCTGTACACTGTCTGGTGTCTCTCAGTCCCTGTCTGTCTGGGAGATATCTATACACCGAGTGGTGTCTCTCAGTCCCTGTCTCTCATGGAGCTTTATGTACACTGAGTGGTGTCTCTCAGGGAGATATCTGTACACTGACTGGTGTCTCTCAGTCCCTGTCTCTCAGGGAGCTTTATGTACACTGAGTGGTGTCTCTCAGTCCCTCTCTCTCAGGGAGATATTTGTACACTGACTGGTGTCTCTCAGTCCCTGTCTCTCAGGGAGATATCTGTACACTGAGTGGTGTCTCTCAGTCCCTCTCTCTCAGGGAGATATCTGTACACTGACTGGAGTCTCTCAGTCCCTGTCTCTCAGGGAGATATCTGTACACTGAGTGGTGTCTCACAGTCCCTCTCTCTCAGGGAGACATCTGTACACTGACTGGTGTCTCTCAGTCCCAGTCTCTCAGGGAGATATCTGTACACTGAATGATGTCTCTCAGTCCCTCTCTCTACGGGAGGTATCTGTGCACTGAGTGGTGTCTCTCAGTCCCTGTCTCTCAGGGAGATATATGTACACTGACTGGTGTCTCTCAGTCCCTCTCTCTACGGGAGGTATCTGTACACTGAGTGGTGTCTCTCAGTCCCTGTCTCTCAGGGAGATATATGTACACTGACTGGTGTCTCTCAGTCCCTGTCTCTCAGGGAGATATCTGTACACTGAGTGGTGTCTCTCAGTCCCTCTCTCTCAGGGAGATATCTGTACACTGAGTGGTGTCTCTCAGTCCCTCTCTCTCAGGGTGGTATCTGTACACAGAGTGGTGTCTCTCAGTCCCTGTCTCTCAGGGAGATATATGTACACTGACTGGTGTCTCTCAGTCCCTCTCTCTACGGGAGGTATCTGTACACTGAGTGGTGTCTCTCAGTCCCTGTCTCTCAGGGAGATATATGTACACTGACTGGTGTCTCTCAGTCCCTGTCTCGCAGGGAGATATCTGTACACTGAGTGGTGTCTCTCAGGCCCTCTCTCTACGGGAGGTATCTGTACACTGAGTGGTGTCTCTCAGTCCCTGTCTCTCAGGGAGATATCTGTACAGTGAGTGGTGTCTCTCAGTCCCTCTCTCTCAGGGAGATATCTGTACTCTGACTGGTGTCTCTCAGTCCCTGTCTCTCAGGGAGATATCTGTACACTGAATGGTGTCTCTCAGTCCCTCTCTCTCAGGGTGATATCTGTACACTGACTGGTGTCTCTCAGTCCCTCTCTCTCAGGGTGGTATCTGTACACTGAGTGGTGTCTCTCAGTCCCTGTCTCTCAGGGAGATATCTGTACACTGACTGGTGTCTCTCAGTCCCTGTCTCTCAGGGAGCTTTATGTACACTGAGTGGTGTCTCTCAGGGAGATATCTGTACACTGAGTGTTGTCTCTCAGTCCCTCTCTCTCAGGGAGATATCTGTGCACTGACTGGTGTCTCTCAGCCCCTCTCTCTCAGGGAGATATCTGTGCACTGAGTGGTGTCTCACAGTCCCTCTCTCTCAGGGAGATATCTGTACACTGACTGGTGTCTCTCAGTCCCTGTCTCTGAGGGAGATATCTGTACACTGAGTGGTGTCTCTCAGTCGCTCTCTCTCAGGGAGATATCTGTACACTGACTGGTGTCTCTCAGTCCCTCTCTCTCAGGGAGATATCTGTACACTGAGTGGTGTCTCTCAGTCCCTCTCTCTCAGGGAGATATCTGTACACTGAGTGGTGTCTCTCAGTCCCTGTCTCTCAGGGAGATATATGTACACTGACTGGTGTCTCTCAGTCCCTCTCTCACAGGGAGATATCTGGACACTGACTGGTGTCTCTCAGTCCCTCTCTCTCAGGGAGATATCTGTACACTGAGTGGTGTCTCACAGCCCCTGTCTCTCAGGGAGATATCTGTACACTGTCTGGTGTCTCTCAGTCCCTGTCTGTCAGGGAGATATCTATACACCGAGTGGCGTCTCTCAGTCCCTGTCTCTCAGGGAGCTTTATGTACACTGAGTGGTGTCTCTCAGGGAGAAATCTGTACACTGACTGGTGTCTCTCAGTCCCTGTCTCTCAGGGAGCTTTATGTACACTGAGTGGTGTCTCTCAGTCCCTCTCTCTCAGGGAGATATTTGTACAGTGACTGGTGTCTCTCAGTCCCTGTCTCTCAGGGAGATATCTGTACACTGAGTGGTGTCTCTCAGTCCCTGTCTCTCAGGGAGATATCTGTACACTGACTGGTGTCTCTCAGTCCCTGTCTCTCAGGGAGATATCTGTACACTGAGTGGTGTCTCACAGTCCCTCTCTCTCAGGGAGACATCTGTACACTGACTGGTGTCTCTCAGTCCCTGTCTCTCAGGGAGATATCTGTACATTGAGTGGTGTCTCTCAGTCCCTCTCTCTCAGGGAGATATATGTACACTGACCGGTGTCTCTCAGTCCCTCTCTCTCAGGGAGATATCTGTACACTGACTGGTGTCTCTCAGTCCCTCTCTCTCAGGGAGATATCTGTACACTGAGTGGTGTCTCACAGCCCCTGTCTCTCAGGGAGATATCTGTGCACTGACTGGTGTCTCTCAGTCCCTGTCTCTCAGGGAGAAATCTGTACACTGAGCGGTGTCTCTCAGTCCCTCTCTCTCAGGGAGATATCTGTACAATGACTGGTGTCTCTCAGTCCCTGTCTCTCAGGGAGATATCTGTACACTGAGTGGTGTCTCTCAGTCCCTCTCTCTCAGGGAGATATCTGTACACTGACTGGTGTCTCTCAGTCCCTGTCTCTCAGAGAGATATCTGTACACTGAGTGGTGTCTCACAGTCCCTCTCTCTCAGGGAGATATCTGTACACTGACTGGTGTCTCTCAGTCCCTCTCTCTCAGGGAGATATCTGTACGCTGACTGTGTCTCTCAGTCCCTCTCTCTCATGGAGATATCTGTACACTGAGTGGTGTCTCTCAGTCCCTCTCTCTCAGGGAGATATCTTTACACTGACTGGTGTCTCTCAGTCCCTGTCTCTCAGGGAGATATCTGTACACTGACTGGTGTCTCTCAGTCCCTGTCTCTGAGGGAGATATCTGTACACTGAGTGGTGTCTCTCAGTCGCTCTCTATCAGGGAGATATCTGTACACTGACTGGTGTCTCTCAGTCCCTCTCTCTCAGGGAGATATCTGTACACTGAGTGGTGTCTCTCAGTCCCTCTCTCTCAGGGAGATATCTGTACACTGAGTGGTGTCTCTCAGTCCCTGTCTCTCAGGGAGAGAAATGTACACTGACTGGTGTCTCTCAGTCCCTCTCTCTCAGGGAGATATCTGGACACTGACTGGTGTCTCTCAGTCCCTGTCTGTCAGGGAGATATCTATACACCGAGTGGTGTCTCTCAGTCCCTGTCTCTCAGGGAGCTTTATGTACACTGAGTGGTGTCTCTCAGGGAGATATCTGTACACTGAGTGGTGTCTCTCAGTCCCTCTCTCTCAGGGAGATATCTGTACACTGACTGGTGTCTCTCAGTCCCTGTCTCTCAGGGAGATATCTGTACACTGAGTGGTGTCTCACAGTCCCTCTCTCTCAGGGAGACATCTGTACACTGACTGGTGTCTCTCAGTCCCTGTCTCTCAGGGAGATATATGTACACTGAGTGGTGTCTCTCAGTCCCTCTCTCTACGGGAGGTATCTGTACACTGAGTGGTGTCTCTCAGTCCCTGTCTCTCAGGGAGATATGTGTACACTGACTGGTGTCTCTCAGTCCCTGTCTCTCAGGGAGATATCTGTACACTGAGTGGTGTCTCTCAGTCCCTCTCTCTCAGGGTGGTATCTGTACACAGAGTGGTGTCTCTCAGTCCCTGTCTCTCAGGGAGATATATGTACACTGAATGGTGTCTCTCAGTCCCTCTCTCTACGGGAGGTATCTGTACACTGAGTGGTGTCTCTCAGTCCCTGTCTCTCAGGGAGATATATGTACACTGACTGGTGTCTCTCAGTCCCTGTCTCTCAGGGAGATATCTGTACACTGAGTGGTTTCTCTCAGGCCCTCTCTCTACGGGAGGTATCTGTACACTGAGTGGTGTCTCTCAGTCCCTGTCTCTCAGGGAGATATATGTACACTGACTGGTGTCTCTCAGTCCCTCTCTCTCAGGGAGATATCTGTACAATGAGTGGTGTCTCTCAGTCCCTGTCTCTCAGGGAGATATCTGTACAGTGAGTGGTGTCTCTCAGTCCCTCTCTCTCAGGGAGATATCTGTACTCTGACTGGTGTCTCTCAGTCCCTGTCTCTCAGGGAGATATCTGTACACTGAATGGTGTCTCTCAGTCCCTCTCTCTCAGGGTGATATCTGTACACTGACTGGTGTCTCTCAGTCCCTCTCTCTCAGGGTGGTATCTGTACACTGAGTGGTGTCTCTCAGTCCCTGTCTCTCAGGGAGATATCTGTACACTGACTGGTGTCTCTCAGTCCCTCTCTCTCAGGGAGATATCTGTACGCTGACTGTGTCTCTCAGTCCCTCTCTCTCATGGAGATATCTGTACACTGAGTGGTGTCTCTCAGTCCCTCTCTCTCAGGGAGATATCTTTACACTGACTGGTGTCTCTCAGTCCCTGTCTCTCAGGGAGATATCTGTACACTGACTGGTGTCTCTCAGTCCCTGTCTCTGAGGGAGATATCTGTACACTGAGTGGTGTCTCTCAGTCGCTCTCTATCAGGGAGATATCTGTACACTGACTGGTGTCTCTCAGTCCCTCTCTCTCAGGGAGATATCTGTACACTGAGTGGTGTCTCTCAGTCCCTCTCTCTCAGGGAGATATCTGTACACTGAGTGGTGTCTCTCAGTCCCTGTCTCTCAGGGAGAGAAATGTACACTGACTGGTGTCTCTCAGTCCCTCTCTCTCAGGGAGATATCTGGACACTGACTGGTGTCTCTCAGTCCCTCTCTCTCAGGGAGATATCTGTACACTGTCAGGTGTCTCTCAGTCCCTGTCTGTCAGGGAGATATCTATACACCGAGTGGTGTCTCTCAGTCCCTGTCTCTCAGGGAGCTTTATGTACACTGAGTGGTGTCTCTCAGGGAGATATCTGTACACTGAGTGGTGTCTCTCAGTCCCTCTCTCTCAGGGAGATATCTGTACACTGACTGGTGTCTCTCAGTCCCTGTCTCTCAGGGAGATATCTGTACACTGAGTGGTGTCTCACAGTCCCTCTCTCTCAGGGAGACATCTGTACACTGACTGGTGTCTCTCAGTCCCTGTCTCTCAGGGAGATATATGTACACTGAGTGGTGTCTCTCAGTCCCTCTCTCTACGGGAGGTATCTGTACACTGAGTGGTGTCTCTCAGTCCCTGTCTCTCAGGGAGATATGTGTACACTGACTGGTGTCTCTCAGTCCCTGTCTCTCAGGGAGATATCTGTACACTGAGTGGTGTCTCTCAGTCCCTCTCTCTCAGGGTGGTATCTGTACACAGAGTGGTGTCTCTCAGTCCCTGTCTCTCAGGGAGATATATGTACACTGAATGGTGTCTCTCAGTCCCTCTCTCTACGGGAGGTATCTGTACACTGAGTGGTGTCTCTCAGTCCCTGTCTCTCAGGGAGATATATGTACACTGACTGGTGTCTCTCAGTCCCTGTCTCTCAGGGAGATATCTGTACACTGAGTGGTTTCTCTCAGGCCCTCTCTCTACGGGAGGTATCTGTACACTGAGTGGTGTCTCTCAGTCCCTGTCTCTCAGGGAGATATATGTACACTGACTGGTGTCTCTCAGTCCCTCTCTCTCAGGGAGATATCTGTACAATGAGTGGTGTCTCTCAGTCCCTGTCTCTCAGGGAGATATCTGTACAGTGAGTGGTGTCTCTCAGTCCCTCTCTCTCAGGGAGATATCTGTACTCTGACTGGTGTCTCTCAGTCCCTGTCTCTCAGGGAGATATCTGTACACTGAATGGTGTCTCTCAGTCCCTCTCTCTCAGGGTGATATCTGTACACTGACTGGTGTCTCTCAGTCCCTCTCTCTCAGGGTGGTATCTGTACACTGAGTGGTGTCTCTCAGTCCCTGTCTCTCAGGGAGATATCTGTACACTGACTGGTGTCTCTCAGTCCCTGTCTCTCAGGGAGCTTTATGTACACTGAGTGGTGTCTCTCAGGGAGATATCTGTACACTGAGTGTTGTCTCTCAGTCCCTCTCTCTGAGGGAGATATCTGTACACTGACTGGTGTCTCTCAGCCCCTCTCTCTCAGGGAGATATCTGTGCACTGAGTGGTGTCTCACAGTCCCTCTCTCTCAGGGAGATATCTGTACACTGACTGGTGTCTCTCAGTCCCTGTCTCTGAGGGAGATATCTGTACACTGAGTGGTGTCTCTCAGTCGCTCTCTCTCAGGGAGATATCTGTACACTGACTGGTGTCTCTCAGTCCCTCTCTCTCAGGGAGATATCTGTACACTGAGTGGTGTCTCTCAGTCCCTCTCTCTCAGGGAGATATCTGTACACTGAGTGGTGTCTCTCAGTCCCTGTCTCTCAGGGAGATATATGTACACTGACTGGTGTCTCTCAGTCCCTCTCTCACAGGGAGATATCTGGACACTGACTGGTGTCTCTCAGTCCCTCTCTCTCAGGGAGATATCTGTACACTGAGTGGTGTCTCACAGCCCCTGTCTCTCAGGGAGATATCTGTACACTGTCTGGTGTCTCTCAGTCCCTGTCTGTCAGGGAGATATCTATACACCGAGTGGCGTCTCTCAGTCCCTGTCTCTCAGGGAGCTTTATGTACACTGAGTGGTGTCTCTCAGGGAGATATCTGTACACTGACTGGTGTCTCTCAGTCCCTGTCTCTCAGGGAGCTTTATGTACACTGAGTGGTGTCTCTCAGTCCCTCTCTCTCAGGGAGATATTTGTACAGTGACTGGTGTCTCTCAGTCCCTGTCTCTCACGGAGATATCTGTACACTGAGTGGTGTCTCTCAGTCCCTGTCTCTCAGGGAGATATCTGTACACTGACTGGTGTTTCTCAGTCCCCGTCTCTCAGGGAGATATCTGTACACTGAGTGGTGTCTCGCAGTCCCTCTCTCTCAGGGAGACATCTGTACACTGACTGGTGTCTCTCAGTCCCTGTCTCTCAGGGAGATATCTGTACACTGAGTGGTGTCTCTCAGTCCCTCTCTCTCAGGGAGATATATGTACACTGACCGGTGTCTCTCAGTCCCTCTCTCTCAGGGAGATATCTGTACACTGACTGGTGTCTCTCAGTCCCTCTCTCTCAGGGAGATATCTGTACACTGAGTGGTGTCTCACAGCCCCTGTCTCTCAGGGAGATATCTGTGCACTGACTGGTGTCTCTCAGTCCCTGTCTCTCAGGGAGAAATCTGTACACTGAGCGGTGTCTCTCAGTCCCTGTCTCTCAGGGAGATATCTGTACAATGACTGGTGTCTCTCAGTCCCTGTCTCTCAGGGAGATATCTGTACACTGAGTGATGTCTCTCAGTCCCTCTCTATCAGGGAGATATCTGTACACTGACTGGTGTCTCTCAGTCCCTGTCTCTCAGGGAGATATCTGTACACCGAGTGGTGTCTCACAGTCCCTCTCTCTCAGGGAGATATCTGTACACTGACTGGTGTCTCTCAGTCCCTCTCTCTCAGGGAGATATCTGTACGCTGACTGTGTCTCTCAGTCCCTCTCTCTCATGGAGATATCTGTACACTGAGTGGTGTCTCTCAGTCCCTCTCTCTCAGGGAGATATCTGTACACTGACTGGTGTCTCTCAGTCCCTGTCTCTCAGGGAGATATCTGTACACTGACTGGTGTCTCTCAGTCCCTGTCTCTGAGGGAGATATCTGTACACTGAGTGGTGTCTCTCAGTCGCTCTCTATCAGGGAGATATCTGTACACTGACTGGTGTCTCTCAGTCCCTCTCTCTCAGGGAGATATCTGTACACTGAGTGGTGTCTCTCAGTCCCTCTCTCTCAGGGAGATATCTGTACACTGAGTGGTGTCTCTCAGTCCCTGTCTCTCAGGGAGAGAAATGTACACTGACTGGTGTCTCTCAGTCCCTCTATCTCAGGGAGATATCTGGACACTGACTGGTGTCTCTCAGTCCCTCTCTCTCAGGGAGATATCTGTACACTGTCAGGTGTCTCTCAGTCCCTGTCTGTCAGGGAGATATCTATACACCGAGTGGTGTCTCTCAGTCCCTGTCTCTCAGGGAGCTTTATGTACACTGAGTGGTGTCTCTCAGGGAGATATCTGTACACTGACTGGTGTCTCTCAATCCCTGTCTCTCAGGGAGCTTTATGTACTCTGAGTGGTGTCTCTCAGTCCCTCTCTCTCAGGGAGATATTTGTACAGTGACTGGTGTCTCTCAGTCCCTGTCTCTCAGGGAGATATCTGTACACTGAGTGGTGTCTCTCAGTCCCTGTCTCTCAGGGAGATATCTGTACACTGACTGGTGTCTCTCAGTCCCTGTCTCTCAGGGAGATATCTGTACACTGAGTGGTGTCTCACAGTCCCTCTCTCTCAGGGAGACATCTGTACACTGACTGGTGTCTCTCAGTCCCTGTCTCTCAGGGAGATATCTGTACACTGAGTGGTGTCTCTCAGTCCCTCACTCTCAGGGAGATATCTGTACACTGACTGGTGTCTCTCAGTCCCTGTCTCTCAGGGAGATATCTATACACTGAGTGGTGTCTCTCAGTCCCTGTCTGTCAGGGAGATATCTGAACGCTGACTAGTGTCTCTCAGTCCCTCTCTCTCAGGGAGATATCTGTACACTGAGTGGTGTCTCTCAGTCCCTCTCTCTCAGGGAGATATCTGTACACTGACTGGTGTCTCTCAGTCCCTGTGTCTCAGGGAGATATATGTACACTGACTGGTGTCTCTCAGTCCCTCTCTCAGGGAGGTATCTGTACACTGAGTGGTGTCTCTCAGTCCCTGTCTCTCAGGGAGATATATGTACACTGACTGGTGTCTCTCAGTCCTTGTCTCTCAGGGAGGTATCTGTACACTGAGTGGTGTCTCTCAGTCCCTCTCTCTCAGGGAGATATCTGTACTCTGACTGGTGTCTCTCAGTCCCTCTCTCAGGGAGGTATCTGTACACTGAGTGGTGTCTCTCAGTTCCTGTCTCTCAGGGAGATATCTGTACACTGAATGGTGTCTCTCAGTCCCTCTCTCTCAGGGAGATATATGTACACTGAGTGTTGTCTCTCAGTCCCTGTCTCTCAGGGAGATATCTGTGCACTGAGTGGTGTCTCTCAGTCCCTCTCTCTCAGGGAGATATCTGTACACTGACTGGTGTCTCTCAGTCCCTCTCGCTCAGGGAGGTATCTGTCCACTGAGTGGTGTCTCTCAGTCCCTGTCTCTCAGGGACATATATGTACACTGACCGGTGTCTCTCAGTCCCTCTCTCTCAGGGAGATATCTGTACACTGACTGGTGTCTCTCAGTCCCTCTCTCTCAGGGAGATATCTGTACACTGAGTGGTGTCTCACAGCCACTGTCTCTCAGGGAGATATCTGTGCACTGACTGGTGTCTCTCAGTCCCTGTCTCTCAGGGAGAAATCTGTACACTGAGCGGTGTCTCTCAGTCCCTCTCTCTCAGGGAGATATCTGTACAATGACTGGTGTCTCTCAGTCCCTGTCTCTCAGGGAGATATCTGTACACTGAGTGGTGTCTCTCAGTCCCTCTCTCTCAGGAAGATATCTGTACACTGACTGGTGTCTCTCAGTCCCTGTCTCTCAGGGAGATATCTGTACACTGAGTTGTGTCTCACAGTCCCTCTCTCTCAGGGAGATATCTGTACACTGACTGGTGTCTCTCAGTCCCTCTCTCTCAGGGAGATATCTGTACGCTGACTGTGTCTCTCAGTCCCTCTCTCTCATGGAGATATCTGTACACTGAGTGGTGTCTCTCAGTCCCTCTCTCTCAGGGAGATATCTGTACACTGACTGGTGTCTCTCAGTCCCTCTCTCAGGGAGGTATCTGTACACTGAGTGGTGTCTCTCAGTCCCTGTCTCTCAGGGAGATATATGTACACTGACTGGTGTCTCTCAGTTCTTGTCTCTCAGGGAGGTATCTGTACACTGAGTGGTGTCTCTCAGTCCCTCTCTCTCAGGGAGATATCTGTACTCTGACTGGTGTCTCTCAGTCCCTCTCTCAGGGAGGTATCTGTACACTGAGTGGTGTCTCTCAGTTCCTGTCTCTCAGGGAGATATCTGTACACTGAATGGTGTCTCTCAGTCCCTCTCTCTCAGGGAGATATATGTACACTGAGTGTTGTCTCTCAGTCCCTGTCTCTCAGGGAGATATCTGTGCACTGAGTGGTGTCTCTCAGTCCCTCTCTCTCAGGGAGATATCTGTACACTGACTGGTGTCTCTCAGTCCCTCTCTCTCAGGGAGGTATCTGTCCACTGAGTGGTGTCTCTCAGTCCCTGTCTCTCATGGAGATATCTGTACACTGAGTGGTGTCTCTCAGTCCCTCTCTCTCAGGGAGATATCTGTACACTGACTGGTGTCTCTCAGTCCCTCTCTCAGGGAGGTATCTGTACACTGAGTGGTGTCTCTCAGTTCCTGTCTCTCAGGGAGATATCTGTACACTGAGTGGTGTCTCTCAGTCCCTCTCTCAGGGAGGTATCTGTACACTGAGTGGTGTCTCTCAGTCCCTCTCTCTCAGGGAGATATCTGTACAATGACTGGTGTCTCTCAGTCCCTGTCTCTCAGGGAGATATCTGTACACTGAGTGGTGTCTCTCAGTCCCTCTCTCTCAGGGAGATATCTGTACACTGACTGGTGTCTCTCAGTCCCTGTCTCTCAGGGAGATATCTGTACACTGAGTTGTGTCTCACAGTCCCTCTCTCTCAGGGAGATATCTGTACACTGACTGGTGTCTCTCAGTCCCTCTCTCTCAGGGAGATATCTGTACGCTGACTGTGTCTCTCAGTCCCTCTCTCTCATGGAGATATCTGTACACTGAGTGGTGTCTCTCAGTCCCTCTCTCTCAGGGAGATATCTGTACACTGACTGGTGTCTCTCAGTCCCTGTCTCTCAGGGAGATATCTGTACACTGACTGGTGTCTCTCAGTCCCTGTCTCTGAGGGAGATATCTGTACACTGAGTGGTGTCTCTCAGTCGCTCTCTCTCAGGGAGATATCTGTACACTGACTGGTGTCTCTCAGTCCCTCTCTCTCAGGGAGATATCTGTACACTGAGTGGTGTCTCTCAGTCCCTCTCTCTCAGGGAGATATCTGTACACTGAGTGGTGTCTCTCAGTCCCTGTCTCTCAGGGAGATATCTGTACACTGACTGGTGTCTCACAGCCCCTGTCTCTCAGGGAGATATCTGTACATTGTCTGGTGTCTCTCAGTCCCTCTCTCTCAGGGAGATATCTGTACACTGAGTGGTGTCTCACAGCCCCTGTCTCTCAGGGAGATATCTGTACATTGTCTGGTGTCTCTCAGTCCCTGTCTGTCAGGGAGATATCTATACACCGAGTGGTGTCTCTCAGTCCCTGTCTCTCAGGGAGCTTTATGTACACTGAGTGGAGTCTCTCAGGGAGATATCTGTACACTGACTGGTGTCTCTCAGTCCCTGTCTCTCAGGAAGCTTTATGTACACTGAGTGGTGTCTCTCAGTCCCTCTCTCTCAGGGAGATATTTGTACAGTGACTGGTGTCTCTCAGTCCCTGTCTCTCAGGGATATATCTGTACACTGAGTGGTGTCTCTCAGTCCCTCTCACTCAGGGAGATATCTGTACACTGACTGGTGTCTCTCAGTCCCTGTCTCTCAGGGAGATATCTGTACACTGAGTGGTGTCTCACAGTCCCTCTCTCTCAGGGAGACATCTGTACACTGACTGGTGTCTCTCAGTTCCTGTCTCTCAGGGAGATATCTGTACACTGAATGGTGTCTCTCAGTCCCTCTCTCTTTGGCAGATATCTGTACTCTGACAGGTGTCTCTCAGTCCCTGTCCCTCAGGGAGATATCTGTGCACTGAGTGGTGTCTCTCAGTCCCTCTCTCTCAGTGAGATATCTGTACACTGACTGGTGTCTCTCAGTCCCTGTCTCTCAGGGAGATATATGTACACTGACTGGTGTCTCTCAGTCCCTCTCACAGGGAGGTATCTGTGCACTGAGTGGTGTCTCTCAGTCCCTGTCTCTCAGGGAGATATATGTACACTGACTGGTGTCTCTCAGTCCTTGTCTCTCAGGGAGATATCTGTACACTGAGTGGTGTCTCTCAGTCCCTCTCTCTCAGGGAGATATCTGCACACTGAGTGGTGTCTCTCAGTTCCTGTCTCTCAGGGAGATATCTGTACACTGAATGGTGTCTCTCAGTCCCTCTCTCTCAGGGAGATATCTGTACACTGACTGGTGTCTCTCAGTCCCAGTCTCTCAGGGAGATATCTTGGCAATGAGTGGTGTCTCTCAGTCCCTCTCTCTCAGGGAGATATCTGTACACTGACTGGTGTCTCTCAGTCCCTCTCTCTCAGGAGGTATCTGTACACTGAGTGGTGTCTCTCAGTCCCTGTCTCTCAGGGACATATATGTACACTGACTGGTGTCTCTCAGTCCCTCTCTCTCAGGGAGATATCTGTACACTGACTGGTGTCTCTCAGTCCCTCTCTCTCAGGGAGATATCTGTACACTGAGTGGTGTCTCACAGCCCCTGTCTCTCAGGGAGATATCTGTACACTGACTGGTGTCTCTCAGTCCCTGTGTCTCAGGGAGAAATCTGTACACTGAGTGGTGTCTCTCAGTCCCTCTCTCTCAGGGAGATATCTGTACATTGACTGGTGTCTCTCAGTCCCTCTCTCTCAGGGAGATATCTGTACACTGAGTGGTGTCTCACAGTCCCTCTCTCTCAGGGAGATATCTGTACACTGACTGGTGTCTCTCAGTCCCTCTCTCTCAGGGAGATATCTGTACACTGACTGGTGTCTCTCAGACCCTGTCTCTCAGGGAGATATCTGTACACTGAGTGGTGTCTCTCAGTCCCTCTCTCTCAGGGAGATATCTGTACACTGAGTGGTGTCTCTCAGTCCCTGTCTCTCAGGGAGATATCTGTACACTGAGTGGTGTCTCACAGTCCCTCTCTCTCAGGGAGATATCTGTACACTGTCTGGTGTCTCTCAGTCCCTCTCTCTCAGGGAGATATCTGTACACTGAGTGGTGTCTCACAGTCCCTCTCTCTCAGGGAGATATCTGTACACTGAGTGGTGTCTCACAGTCCCTCTCTCTCAGGGAGATATATGTTGACTGAGTGGTGTCTCACAGTCCCTCTCTCTCAGGGAGATATCTGTACACTGAGTGGTGTCTCACAGTCCCTCTCTCTCAGGGAGATATCTGTACACTGACTTGTGTCTCTCAGTCCCTCTCTCTCAGGGAGATATCTGTACACTGACTGGTGTCTCTCAGTCCCTCTCTCTCAGGGAGATATCTGTACACTTAGTGGTGTCTCTCAGTCCCTGTCTCTCAGGGAGATATATGTACACTGACTGGTGTCTCTCAGTCCCTGTCTCTCAGGAAGATATCTGTACACTGACTGGTGTCTCTCAGTCCCTCTCTCTCAGGGAGATATCTGTACAATGAGTGGTGTCTCTCAGTCCCTGTCTCTCAGGGAGATATCTGTCCAGTGAGTGGTGTCTCTCAGTCCCTCTCTCTCAGGGAGATATCTGTACTCTGACTGGTGTCTCTCAGTCCCTGTCTCTCAGGGAGATATCTGTACACTGAATGGTGTCTCTCAGTCCCTCTCTCTCAGGGAGATATCTGTACACTGACTGGTGTCTCTCAGTCCCTCTCTCTCAGGGTGGTATCTGTACACTGAGTGGTGTCTCTCAGTCCCTGTCTCTCAGGGAGATATCTGTACACTGACTGGTGTCTCTCAGTCCCTGTCTCTCAGGGAGCTTTATGTACACTGAGTGGTGTCTCTCAGGGAGATATCTGTACACTGAGTGTTGTCTCTCAGTCCCTCTCTCTCAGGGAGATATCTGTACACTGAGTGGTGTCTCACAGTCCCTCTCTCTCAGGGAGATATCTGTACACTGACTGGTGTCTCTCAGTCCCTGTCTCTGAGGGAGATATCTGTATACTGAGTGGTGTCTCTCAGTCGCTCTCTCTCAGGGAGATATCTGTACACTGACTGGTGTGTCTCAGTCCCTCTCTCTCAGGGAGATATCTGTACTCTGAGTGGTGTCTCTCAGTCCCTCTCTCTCAGGGAGATATCTGTACACTGAGTGGTGTCTCTCAGTCCCTGTCTCTCAGGGAGATATATGTACACTGACTGGTGTCTCTCAGTCCCTCTCTCTCAGGGAGATATCTGGACACTGACTGGTGTCTCTCAGTCCCTCTCTCTCAGGGAGATATCTGTACACTGTCTGGTGTCTCTCAGTCCCTGTCTGTCAGGGAGATATCTATACACCGAGTGGTGTCTCTCAGTCCCTGTCTCTCATGGAGCTTTATGTACACTGAGTGGTGTCTCTCAGGGAGATATCTGTACACTGACTGGTGTCTCTCAGTCCCTGTCTCTCAGGGAGCTTTATGTACACTGAGTGGTATCTCTCAGTCCCTCTCTCTCAGGGAGATATTTGTAGACTGACTGGTGTCTCTCAGTCCCTGTCTCTCAGGGAGATATCTGTACACTGAGTGGTGTCTCTCAGTCCCTCTCTCTCAGGGAGATATCTGTACACTGACTGGTGTCTCTCAGTCCCTGTCTCTCAGGGAGATATCTGTACACTGACTGGTGTCTCACAGTCCCTCTCTCTCAGGGAGACATCTGTACACTGACTGGTGTCTCTCAGTCCCTGTCTCTCAGGGAGATATCTGTACACTGAGTGGTGTCTCTCAGTCCCTCTCTCTCAGGGAGATATATGTACACTGAATGATGTCTCTCAGTCCCTCTCTCTACGGGAGGTATCTGTGCACTGAGTGGTGTCTCTCAGTCCCTGTCTCTCATGGAGATATATGTACACTGACTGGTGTCTCTCAGTCCCTGTCTCTCAGGGAGATATCTGTACACTGAGTGGTGTCTCTCAGTCCCTCTCTCTCAGGGTGGTATCTGTACACAGAGTGGTGTCTCTCAGTCCCTGTCTCTCAGGGAGATATATGTACACTGACTGGTGTCTCTCAGTCCCTCTCTCTACGGGAGGTATCTGTACACTGAGTGGTGTCTCTCAGTCCCTGTCTCTCAGGGAGATATATGTACACTGACTGGTGTCTCTCAGTCCCTGTCTCTCAGGGAGATATCTGTACACTGAGTGGTGTCTCTCAGGCCCTCTCTCTACGGGAGGTATCTGTACACTGAGTGGTGTCTCTCAGTCCCTCTCTCTCAGGGAGATATCTGTACACTGAGTGGTGTCTCTCAGTCCCTGTCTCTCAGGGAGATATCTGTACACTGAGTGGTGTCTCACAGTCCCTCTCTCTCAGGGAGATATCTGTACACTGTCTGGTGTCTCTCAGTCCCTCTCTCTCAGGGAGATATCTGTACACTGAGTGGTGTCTCACAGTCCCTCTCTCTCAGGGAGATATCTGTACACTGAGTGGTGTCTCACAGTCCCTCTCTCTCAGGGAGATATATGTTGACTGAGTGGTGTCTCACAGTCCCTCTCTCTCAGGGAGATATCTGTACACTGAGTGGTGTCTCACAGTCCCTCTCTCTCAGGGAGATATCTGTACACTGACTTGTGTCTCTCAGTCCCTCTCTCTCAGGGAGATATCTGTACACTGACTGGTGTCTCTCAGTCCCTCTCTCTCAGGGAGATATCTGTACACTTAGTGGTGTCTCTCAGTCCCTGTCTCTCAGGGAGATATATGTACACTGACTGGTGTCTCTCAGTCCCTGTCTCTCAGGAAGATATCTGTACACTGACTGGTGTCTCTCAGTCCCTCTCTCTCAGGGAGATATCTGTACAATGAGTGGTGTCTCTCAGTCCCTGTCTCTCAGGGAGATATCTGTCCAGTGAGTGGTGTCTCTCAGTCCCTCTCTCTCAGGGAGATATCTGTACTCTGACTGGTGTCTCTCAGTCCCTGTCTCTCAGGGAGATATCTGTACACTGAATGGTGTCTCTCAGTCCCTCTCTCTCAGGGAGATATCTGTACACTGACTGGTGTCTCTCAGTCCCTCTCTCTCAGGGTGGTATCTGTACACTGACTGGTGTCTCTCAGTCCCTGTCTCTCAGGGAGCTTTATGTACACTGAGTGGTGTCTCTCAGGGAGATATCTGTACACTGAGTGTTGTCTCTCAGTCCCTCTCTCTCAGGGAGATATCTGTACACTGAGTGGTGTCTCACAGTCCCTCTCTCTCAGGGAGATATCTGTACACTGACTGGTGTCTCTCAGTCCCTGTCTCTGAGGGAGATATCTGTATACTGAGTGGTATCTCTCAGTCGCTCTCTCTCAGGGAGATATCTGTACACTGACTGGTGTGTCTCAGTCCCTCTCTCTCAGGGAGATATCTGTACTCTGAGTGGTGTCTCTCAGTCCCTCTCTCTCAGGGAGATATCTGTACACTGAGTGGTGTCTCTCAGTCCCTGTCTCTCAGGGAGATATATGTACACTGACTGGTGTCTCTCAGTCCCTCTCTCTCAGGGAGATATCTGGACACTGACTGGTGTCTCTCAGTCCCTCTCTCTCAGGGAGATATCTGGACACTGAGTGGTGTCTCACAGCCCCTGTCTCTCAGGGAGATATCTGTACACTGTCTGGTGTCTCTCAGTCCCTGTCTGTCAGGGAGATATCTATACACCGAGTGGTGTCTCTCAGTCCCTGTCTCTCATGGAGCTTTAAGTACACTGAGTGGTGTCTCTCAGGGAGATATCTGTACACTGACTGGTGTCTCTCAGTCCCTGTCTCTCAGGGAGCTTTATGTACACTGAGTGGTATCTCTCAGTCCCTCTCTCTCAGGGAGATATTTGTAGACTGACTGGTGTCTCTCAGTCCCTGTCTCTCAGGGAGATATCTGTACACTGAGTGGTGTCTCTCAGTCCCTCTCTCTCAGGGAGATATCTGTACACTGACTGGTGTCTCTCAGTCCCTGTCTCTCAGGGAGATATCTGTACACTGACTGGTGTCTCACAGTCCCTCTCTCTCAGGGAGACATCTGTACACTGACTGGTGTCTCTCAGTCCCTGTCTCTCAGGGAGATATCTGTACACTGAGTGGTGTCTCTCAGTCCCTCTCTCTCAGGGAGATATATGTACACTGAATGATGTCTCTCAGTCCCTCTCTCTACGGGAGGTATCTGTGCACTGAGTGGTGTCTCTCAGTCCCTGTCTCTCAGGGAGATATATGTACACTGACTGGTGTCTCTCAGTCCCTGTCTCTCAGGGAGATATCTGTACACTGAGTGGTGTCTCTCAGTCCCTCTCTCTCAGGGTGGTATCTGTACACAGAGTGGTGTCTCTCAGTCCCTGTCTCTCAGGGAGATATATGTACACTGACTGGTGTCTCTCAGTCCCTCTCTCTACGGGAGGTATCTGTACACTGAGTGTTGTCTCTCAGTCCCTGTCTCTCAGGGAGATATATGTACACTGACTGGTGTCTCTCAGTCCCTGTCTCTCAGGGAGATATCTGTACACTGAGTGGTGTCTTTCAGGCCCTCTCTCTACGGGAGGTATCTGTACACTGAGTGGTGTCTCTCAGTCCCTGTCTCTCAGGGAGATATATGTACACTGACTGGTGTCTCTCAGTCCCTCTCTCTCAGGGAGATATCTGTACAATGAGTGGTGTCTCTCAGTCCCTGTCTCTCAGGGAGATATCTGTACAGTGAGTGGTGTCTCTCAGTCCCTCTCTCTCAGGGAGATATCTGTACTCTGACTGGTGTCTCTCAGTCCCTGTCTCTCAGGGAGATATCTGTACACTGAATGGTGTCTCTCAGTCCCTCTCTCTCAGGGTGATATCTGTACACTGACTGGTGTCTCTCAGTCCCTCTCTCTCAGGGTGGTATCTGTACACTGAGTGGTGTCTCTCAGTCCCTGTCTCTCAGGGAGATATCTGTACACTGACTGGTGTCTCTCAGTCCCTGTCTCTCAGGGAGCTTTATGTACACTGAGTGGTGTCTCTCAGGGAGATATCTGTACACTGAGTGTTGTCTCTCAGTCCCTCTCTCTCAGGGAGATATCTGTACACTGACTGGTGTCTCTCAGCCCCTCTCTCTCAGGGAGATATCTGTGCACTGAGTGGTGTCTCACAGTCCCTCTCTCTCAGGGAGATATCTGTACACTGACTGGTGTCTCTCAGTCCCTGTCTCTGAGGGAGATATCTGTA
The DNA here is from genome assembly GCF_036365525.1 of Heterodontus francisci. Classification (NCBI taxonomy): domain Eukaryota; kingdom Metazoa; phylum Chordata; class Chondrichthyes; order Heterodontiformes; family Heterodontidae; genus Heterodontus; species Heterodontus francisci. Next base: position 2,463,625 of record NC_090384.1, read on the forward strand.
CACTGAGTGGTGTCTCTCAGTCGCTCTCTCTCAGGGAGATATCTGCACACTGACTGGTGTCTCTCAGTCCCTCTCTCTCAGGGAGATATCTGTACACTGAGTGTTGTCTCTCAGTCCCTCTCTCTCAGGGAGATATCTGTACACTGAGTGGTGTCTCTCAGTCCCTGTCTCTCAGGGAGATATATGTACACTGACTGGTGTCTCTCAGTCCCTCTCTCACAGGGAGATATCTGGACACTGACTGGTGTCTCTCAGTCCCTCTCTCTCAGGGAGATATCTGTACACTGAGTGGTGTCTCACAGCCCCTGTCTCTCAGGGAGATATCTGTACACTGTCTGGTGTCTCTCAGTCCCTGTCTGTCAGGGAGATATCTATACACCGAGTGGCGTCTCTCAGTCCCTGTCTCTCAGGGAGCTTTATGTACACTGAGTGGTGTCTCTCAGGGAGATATCTGTACACTGACTGGTGTCTCTCAGTCCCTGTCTCTCAGGGAGCTTTATGTACACTGAGTGGTGTCTCTCAGTCCCTCTCTCTCAGGGAGATATTTGTACAGTGACTGGTGTCTCTCAGTCCCTGTCTCTCAGGGAGATATCTGTACACTGAGTGGTGACTCTCAGTCCCTGTCTCTCAGGGAGATATCTGTACACTGACTGGTGTCTCTCAGTCCCTGTCTCTCAGGGAGATATCTGTACACTGAGTGGTGTCTCACAGTCCCTCTCTCTCAGGGATACATCTGTACACTGACTGGTGTCTCTCAGTCCCTGTCTCTCAGGGAGATATCTGTACACTGAGTGGTGTCTCTCAGTCCCTCACTCTCAGGGAGATATATGTACACTGACCGGTGTCTCTCAGTCCCTCTCTCTCAGGGAGATATCTGTACACTGACTGGTGTCTCTCAGTCCCTCTCTCTCAGGGAGATATCTGTACACTGAGTGGTGTCTCACAGCCCCTGTCTCTCAGGGAGATATCTGTGCACTGACTGGTGTCTCTCAGTCCCTGTCTCTCAGGGAGAAATCTGTACACTGAGCGGTGTCTCTCAGTCCCTCTCTCTCAGGGAGATATCTGTACAATGACTGGTGTCTCTCAGTCCCTGTCTCTCAGGGAGATATCTGTACACTGAGTGGTGTCTCTCAGTCCCTCTCTCTCAGGGAGATATCTGTACACTGACTGGTGTCTCTCAGTCCCTGTCTCTCAGGGAGATATCTGTACACTGAGTGGTGTCTCACAGTCCCTGTCTCTCAGGGAGATATCTGTACACTGACTGGTGTCTCTCAGTCCCTCTCTCTCAGGGAGATATCTGTACGCTGACTGTGTCTCTCAGTCCCTCTCTCTCATGGAGATATCTGTACACTGAGTGGTGTCTCTCAGTCCCTCTCTCTCAGAGAGATATCTGTACACTGACTGGTGTCTCTCAGTCCCTGTCTCTCAGGGAGATATCTGTACACTGACTGGTGTCTCTCAGTCCCTGTCTCTGAGGGAGATATCTGTACACTGAGTGGTGTCTCTCAGTCGCTCTCTATCAGGGAGATATCTGTACACTGACTGGTGTCTCTCAGTCCCTCTCTCTCAGGGAGATATCTGTACACTGAGTGGTGTCTCTCAGTCCCTCTCTCTCAGGGAGATATCTGTACACTGAGTGGTGTCTCTCAGTCCCTGTCTCTCAGGGAGAGAAATGTACACTGACTGGTGTCTCTCAGTCCCTCTCTCTCAGGGAGATATCTGGACACTGACTGGTGTCTCTCAGTCCCTCTCTCTCAGGGAGATATCTGTACACTGTCAGGTGTCTCTCAGTCCCTGTCTGTCAGGGAGATATCTATACACCGAGTGGTGTCTCTCAGTTCCTGTCTCTCAGGGAGCTTTATGTACACTGAGTGGTGTCTCTCAGGGAGATATCTGTACACTGACTGGTGTCTCTCAATCCCTGTCTCTCAGGGAGCTTTATGTACACTGAGTGGTGTCTCTCAGTCCTTCTCTCTCAGGGAGATATTTGTACAGTGACTGGTGTCTCTCAGTCCCTGTCTCTCAGGGAGATATCTGTACACTGAGTGGTGTCTCTCAGTCCCTGTCTCTCAGGGAGATATCTGTACACTGACTGGTGTCTCTCAGTCCCTGTCTCTCAGGGAGATATCTGTACACTGAGTGGTGTCTCACAGTCCCTCTCTCTCAGGGAGACATCTGTACACTGACTGGTGTCTCTCAGTCCCTGTCTCTCAGGGAGATATCTGTACACTGAGTGGTGTCTCTCAGTCCCTCTCTCTCAGGGAGATATCTGTACACTGACTGGTGTCTCTCAGTCCCTGTCTCTCAGGGAGATATCTATACACTGAGTGGTGTCTCTCAGTCCCTGTCTGTCAGGGAGATATCTGTACACTGACTGGTGTCTCTCAGTCCCTCTCTCTCAGGGAGATATCTGAACGCTGACTAGTGTCTCTCAGTCCCTCTCTCTCAGGGAGATATCTGTACACTGAGTGGTGTCTCTCAGTCCCTCTCTCTCAGGGAGATATCTGTACACTGACTGGTGTCTCTCAGTCCCTGTGTCTCAGGGAGATATCTGTACACTGTCTGGTGTCTCTCAGTCCCTGTCTGTCAGGGAGATATCTATACACCGAGTGGCGTCTCTCAGTCCCTGTCTCTCAGGGAGCTTTATGTACACTGAGTGGTGTCTCTCAGGGAGATATCTGTACACTGACTGGTGTCTCTCAGTCCCTGTCTCTCAGGGAGCTTTATGTACACTCTGTGGTGTCTCTCAGTCCCTCTCTCTCAGGGAGATATTTGTACAGTGACTGGTGTCTCTCAGTCCCTGTCTCTCAGGGAGATATCTGTACACTGAGTGGTGACTCTCAGTCCCTGTCTCTCAGGGAGATATCTGTACACTGACTGGTGTCTCTCAGTCCCTGTCTCTCAGGGAGATATCTGTACACTGAGTGGTGTCTCACAGTCCCTCTCTCTCAGGGATACATCTGTACACTGACTGGTGTCTCTCAGTCCCTGTCTCTCAGGGAGATATCTGTACACTGAGTGGTGTCTCTCAGTCCCTCTCTCTCAGGGAGATATATGTACACTGACCGGTGTCTCTCAGTCCCTCTCTCTCAGGGAGATATCTGTACACTGACTGGTGTCTCTCAGTCCCTCTCTCTCAGGGAGATATCTGTACACTGAGTGGTGTCTCACAGCCCCTGTCTCTCAGGGAGATATCTGTGCACTGACTGGTGTCTCTCAGTCCCTGTCACTCAGGGAGAAATCTGTACACTGAGCGGTGTCTCTCAGTCCCTCTCTCTCAGGGAGATATCTGTACAATGACTGGTGTCTCTCAGTCCCTGTCTCTCAGGGAGATATCTGTACACTGAGTGGTGTCTCTCAGTCCCTCTCTCTCAGGGAGATATCTGTACACTGACTGGTGTCTCTCAGTCCCTGTCTCTCAGGGAGATATCTGTACACTGAGTGGTGTCTCACAGTCCCTCTCTCTCAGGGAGATATCTGTACACTGACTGGTGTCTCTCAGTCCCTCTCTCTCAGGGAGATATCTGTACGCTGACTGTGTCTCTCAGTCCCTCTCTCTCATGGAGATATCTGTACACTGAGTGGTGTCTCTCAGTCCCTCTCTCTCAGGGAGATATCTGTACACTGACTGGTGTCTCTCAGTCCCTGTCTCTCAGGGAGATATCTGTACACTGACTGGTGTCTCTCAGTCCCTGTCTCTGAGGGAGATATCTGTACACTGAGTGGTGTCTCTCAGTCGCTCTCTATCAGGGAGATATCTGTACACTGACTGGTGTCTCTCAGTCCCTCTCTCTCAGGGAGATATCTGTACACTGAGTGGTGTCTCTCAGTCCCTCTCTCTCAGGGAGATATCTGTACACTGAGTGGTGTCTCTCAGTCCCTGTCTCTCAGGGAGAGAAATGTACACTGACTGGTGTCTCTCAGTCCCTCTCTCTCAGGGAGATATCTGGACACTGACTGGTGTCTCTCAGTCCCTCTCTCTCAGGGAGATATCTGTACACTGTCAGGTGTCTCTCAGTCCCTGTCTGTCAGGGAGATATCTATACACCGAGTGGTGTCTCTCAGTTCCTGTCTCTCAGGGAGCTTTATGTACACTGAGTGGTGTCTCTCAGGGAGATATCTGTACACTGACTGGTGTCTCTCAATCCCTGTCTCTCAGGGAGCTTTATGTACACTGAGTGGTGTCTCTCAGTCCTTCTCTCTCAGGGAGATATTTGTACAGTGACTGGTGTCTCTCAGTCCCTGTCTCTCAGGGAGATATCTGTACACTGAGTGGTGTCTCTCAGTCCCTGTCTCTCAGGGAGATATCTGTACACTGACTGGTGTCTCTCAGTCCCTGTCTCTCAGGGAGATATCTGTACACTGAGTGGTGTCTCACAGTCCCTCTCTCTCAGGGAGACATCTGTACACTGACTGGTGTCTCTCAGTCCCTGTCTCTCAGGGAGATATCTGTACACTGAGTGGTGTCTCTCAGTCCCTCTCTCTCAGGGAGATATCTGTACACTGACTGGTGTCTCTCAGTCCCTGTCTCTCAGGGAGATATCTATACACTGAGTGGTGTCTCTCAGTCCCTGTCTGTCAGGGAGATATCTGTACACTGACTGGTGTCTCTCAGTCCCTCTCTCTCAGGGAGATATCTGAACGCTGACTAGTGTCTCTCAGTCCCTCTCTCTCAGGGAGATATCTGTACACTGAGTGGTGTCTCTCAGTCCCTCTCTCTCAGGGAGATATCTGTACACTGACTGGTGTCTCTCAGTCCCTGTGTCTCAGGGAGATATATGTACACTGACTGGTGTCTCTCAGTCCCTCTCTCAGGGAGGTATCTGTACACTGAGTGGTGTCTCTCAGTCCCTGTCTCTCAGGGAGATATATGTACACTGACTGGTGTCTCTCAGTCCTTGTCTCTCAGGGAGGTATCTGTACACTGAGTGGTGTCTCTCAGTCCCTCTCTCTCAGGGAGATATCTGTACTCTGACTGGTGTCTCTCAGTCCCTCTCTCAGGGAGGTATCTGTACACTGAGTGGTGTCTCTCAGTTCCTGTCTCTCAGGGAGATATCTGTACACTGAATGGTGTCTCTCAGTCCCTCTCTCTCAGGGAGATATATGTACACTGAGTGGAGTCTCTCAGTCCCTGTCTCTCAGGGAGATATCTGTGCACTGAGTGGTGTCTCTCAGTCCCTCTCTCTCAGGGAGATATCTGTACACTGACTGGTGTCTCTCAGTCCCTCTCTCTCAGGGAGGTATCTGTCCACTGAGTGGTGTCTCTCAGTCCCTGTCTCTCAGGGACATATATGTACACTGACCGGTGTCTCTCAGTCCCTCTCTCTCAGGGAGATATCTGTACACTGACTGGTGTCTCTCAGTCCCTCTCTCTCAGGGAGATATCTGTACACTGAGTGGTGTCTCACAGCCACTGTCTCTCAGGGAGATATCTGTGCACTGACTGGTGTCTCTCAGTCCCTGTCTCTCAGGGAGAAATCTGTACACTGAGCGGTGTCTCTCAGTCCCTCTCTCTCAGGGAGATATCTGTACAATGACTGGTGTCTCTCAGTCCCTGTCTCTCAGGGAGATATCTGTACACTGAGTGGTGTCTCTCAGTCCCTCTCTCTCAGGGAGATATCTGTACACTGACTGGTGTCTCTCAGTCCCTGTCTCTCAGGGAGATATCTGTACACTGAGTGGTGTCTCACAGTCCCTCTCTCTCAGGGAGATATCTGTACACTGACTGGTGTCTCTCAGTCCCCCTCTCTCAGGGAGATATCTGTACGCTGACTGTGTCTCTCAGTCCCTCTCTCTCATGGAGATATCTGTACACTGAGTGGTGTCTCTCAGTCCCTCTCTCTCAGGGAGATATCTGTACACTGACTGGTGTCTCTCAGTCCCTGTCTCTCAGGGAGATATCTGTACACTGACTGGTGTCTCTCAGTCCCTGTCTCTGAGGGAGATATCTGTACACTGAGTGGTGTCTCTCAGTCGCTCTCTCTCAGGGAGATATCTGTACACTGACTGGTGTCTCTCAGTCCCTCTCTCTCAGGGAGATATCTGTACACTGAGTGGTGTCTCTCAGTCCCTCTCTCTCAGGGAGATATCTGTACACTGAGTGGTGTCTCACAGCCCCTGTCTCTCAGGGAGATATCTGTACATTGTCTGGTGTCTCTCAGTCCCTGTCTGTCAGGGAGATATCTATACACCGAGTGGTGTCTCTCAGTCCCTGTCTCTCAGGGAGCTTTATGTACACTGAGTGGTGTCTCTCAGGGAGATATCTGTACACTGACTGGTGTCTCTCAGTCCCTGTCTCTCAGGAAGCTTTATGTAAACTGAGTGGTGTCTCTCAGTCCCTCTCTCTCAGGGAGATATTTGTACAGTGACTGGTGTCTCTCAGTCCCTGTCTCTCAGGGAGATATCTGTACACTGAGTGGTGTCTCTCAGTCCCTCTCTCTCAGGGAGATATCTGTACACTGACTGGTGTCTCTCAGTCCCTGTCTCTCAGGGAGATATCTGTACACTGAGTGGTGTCTCACAGTCCCTCTCTCTCAGGGAGACATCTGTACACTGACTGGTGTCTCTCAGTTCCTGTCTCTCAGGGAGATATCTGTACACTGAATGGTGTCTCTCAGTCCCTCTCTCTTTGGCAGATATCTGTACTCTGACTGGTGTCTCTCAGTCCCTGTCCCTCAGGGAGATATCTGTGCACTGAGTGGTTTCTCTCAGTCCCTCTCTCTCAGGGAGATATCTGTACACTGACTGGTGTCTCTCAGTCCCTCTCTCTCAGGGAGGTATCTGTCCACTGAGTGGTGTCTCTCAGTCCCTGTCTCTCAGGGACATATATGTACACTGACCGGTGTCTCTCAGTCCCTCTCTCTCAGGGAGATATCTGTACACTGACTGGTGTCTCTCAGTCCCTCTCTCTCAGGGAGATATCTGTACACTGAGTGGTGTCTCACAGCCCCTGTCTCTCAGGGAGATATCTGTGCACTGACTGGTGTCTCTCAGACCCTGTCTCTCAGGGAGAAATCTGTACACTGAGCGGTGTCTCTCAGTCCCTCTCTCTCAGGGAGATATCTGTACAATGACTGGTGTCTCTCAGTCCCTGTCTCTCAGGGAGATATCTGTACACTGAGTGGTGTCTCTCAGTCCCTCTCTCTCAGGGAGATATCTGTACACTGACTGGTGTCTCTCAGTCCCTGTCTCTCAGGGAGATATCTGTACACTGAGTGGTGTCTCACAGTCCCTCAAGCTCAGGGAGATATCTGTACACTGACTGGTGTCTCTCAGTCCCTCGCTCTCAGGGAGATATCTGTAAGCTGACTGTGTCTCTCAGTCCCTCTCTCTCATGGAGATATCTGTACACTGAGTGGTGTCTCTCAGTCCCTCTCTCTCAGGGAGATATATGTACACTGACTGGTGTCTCTCAGTCCCTGTCTCTCAGGGAGATATCTGTACACTGACTGGTGTCTCTCAGTCCCTGTCTCTGAGGGAGATATCTGTACACTGAGTGGTGTCTCTCAGTCGCTCACTCTCAGGGAGATATCTGTACACTGACTGGTGTCTCTCAGTCCCTCTCTCTCAGGGAGATATCTGTACACTGAGTGGTGTCTCTCAGTCCCTCTCTCTCAGGGAGATATCTGTACACTGAGTGGTGTCTCTCAGTCCCTGTCTCTCAGGGAGATATATGTACACTGACTGGTGTCTCTCAGTCCCTCTCTCTCAGGGAGATATCTGGACACTGACTGGTGTCTCTCAGTCCCTCTCTCTCAGGGAGATATCTGTACACTGAGTGGTGTCTCACAGCCCCTGTCTCTCAGGGAGATAACTGTACATTGTCTGGTGTCTCTCAGTCCCTGTCTGTCAGGGAGATTTCTATACACCGAGTGGTGTCTCTCAGTCACTGTCTCTCAGGGAGCTTTATGTACACTGAGCGGTGTCTCTCAGGGAGATATCTGTACACTGACTGGTGTCTCTCAGTCCCTGTCTCTCAGGAAGCTTTATGTACACTGAGTGGTGCCTCTCAGTCCCTCTCTCTCAGGGAGATATTTGTACAGTGACTGGTGTCTCTCAGTCCCTGTCTCTCAGGGAGATATCTGTACACTGAGTGGTGTCTCTCAGTCCCTCTCTCTCAGGGAGATATCTGTACACTGACTGGTGTCTCTCAGTCCCTGTCTCTCAGGGAGATATCTGTACACTGAGTGGTGTCTCACAGTCCCTCTCTCTCAGGGAGACATCTGTACACTGACTGGTGTCTCTCAGTCCCTGTCTCTCAGGGAGATATCTGTACACTGAGTGGTGTCTCTTAGTCCCTCTCTCTCAGGGAGATATCTGTACACTGACTGGTGTCTCTCAGTCCCTGTCTCTCAGGGAGATATCTATACACTGAGTGGTGTCTCTCAGTCCCTGTCTCTCAGGGAGATATCTGTACACTGACTGGTGTCTCTCAGTCCCTCTCTCTCAGGGAGATATCTGAACGCTGACTAGTGTCTCTCAGTCCCTCTCTCTCAGGGAGATATCTGTACACTGAGTGGTGTCTCTCAGTCCCTCTCTCTCAGGGAGATATCTGTACACTGACTGGTGTCTCTCAGTCCCTGTGTCTCAGGGAGATATATGTACACTGACTGGTGTCTCTCAGTCCCTCTCTCAGGGAGGTATCTGTACACTGTGTGGTGTCTCTCAGTCCCTGTCTCTCAGAGAGATATATGTACACTGACTGGTGTCTCTCAGTCCTTGTCTCTCAGGGAGATATCTGTACACTGAGTGGTGTCTCTCAGTCCCTCTCTCTCAGGGAGATATCTGTACACTGAGTGGTGTCTCTCAGTCCCTCTCTCTCAGGGAGATATCTGTACACTGAATGGTGTCTCTCAGTCCCTCTCTCTCAGGGAGATATCTGTACTCTGACTGGTGTCTCTCAGTCCCTGTCTCTCAGGGAGATATCAGTGCACTGAGTGGTGTCTCTCAGTCCCTCTCTCTCAGGGAGGTATCTGTCCACTGAGTGGTGTCTCTCAGTCCCTGTCTCTCAGGGACATATATGTACACTGACCGGTGTCTCTCAGTCCCTCTCTCTCAGGGAGATATCTATACACTGACTGGTGTCTCTCAGTCCCTCTCTCTCAGGGAGATATCTGTACACTGAGTGGTGTGTCACAGCCCCTGTCTCTCAGGGAGATATCTGTGCACTGACTGGTGTCTCTCAGTCCCTGTCTCTCAGGGAGAAATCTGTACACTGAGCGGTGTCTCTCAGTCCCTCTCTCTCAGGGAGATATCTGTACAATGACTGGTGTCTCTCAGTCCCTGTCTCTCAGGGAGATATCTGTACACTGAGTGGTGTCTCTCAGTCCCTGTCTCTCAGGGAGATATATGTACACTGACTGGTGTCTCTCAGTCCCTCTCTCTCAGGGAGATATCTGGACACTGACTGGTGTCTCTCAGTCCCTCTCTCTCAGGGAGATATCTGTACACTGAGTGGTGTCTCACAGCCCCTGTCTCTCAGGGAGATAACTGTACATTGTCTGGTGTCTCTCAGTCCCTGTCTGTCAGGGAGATTTCTATACACCGAGTGGTGTCTCTCAGTCACTGTCTCTCAGGGAGCTTTATGTACACTGAGCGGTGTCTCTCAGGGAGATATCTGTACACTGACTGGTGTCTCTCAGTCCCTGTCTCTCAGGAAGCTTTATGTACACTGAGTGGTGCCTCTCAGTCCCTCTCTCTCAGGGAGATATTTGTACAGTGACTGGTGTCTCTCAGTCCCTGTCTCTCAGGGAGATATCTGTACACTGAGTGGTGTCTCTCAGTCCCTCTCTCTCAGGGAGATATCTGTACACTGACTGGTGTCTCTCAGTCCCTGTCTCTCAGGGAGATATCTGTACACTGAGTGGTGTCTCACAGTCCCTCTCTCTCAGGGAGACATCTGTACACTGACTGGTGTCTCTCAGTCCCTGTCTCTCAGGGAGATATCTGTACACTGAGTGGTGTCTCTTAGTCCCTCTCTCTCAGGGAGATATCTGTACACTGACTGGTGTCTCTCAGTCCCTGTCTCTCAGGGAGATATCTATACACTGAGTGGTGTCTCTCAGTCCCTGTCTCTCAGGGAGATATCTGTACACTGACTGGTGTCTCTCAGTCCCTCTCTCTCAGGGAGATATCTGAACGCTGACTAGTGTCTCTCAGTCCCTCTCTCTCAGGGAGATATCTGTACACTGAGTGGTGTCTCTCAGTCCCTCTCTCTCAGGGAGATATCTGTACACTGACTGGTGTCTCTCAGTCCCTGTGTCTCAGGGAGATATATGTACACTGACTGGTGTCTCTCAGTCCCTCTCTCAGGGAGGTATCTGTACACTGTGTGGTGTCTCTCAGTCCCTGTCTCTCAGAGAGATATATGTACACTGACTGGTGTCTCTCAGTCCTTGTCTCTCAGGGAGATATCTGTACACTGAGTGGTGTCTCTCAGTCCCTCTCTCTCAGGGAGATATCTGTACACTGAGTGGTGTCTCTCAGTCCCTCTCTCTCAGGGAGATATCTGTACACTGAATGGTGTCTCTCAGTCCCTCTCTCTCAGGGAGATATCTGTACTCTGACTGGTGTCTCTCAGTCCCTGTCTCTCAGGGAGATATCAGTGCACTGAGTGGTGTCTCTCAGTCCCTCTCTCTCAGGGAGGTATCTGTCCACTGAGTGGTGTCTCTCAGTCCCTGTCTCTCAGGGACATATATGTACACTGACCGGTGTCTCTCAGTCCCTCTCTCTCAGGGAGATATCTATACACTGACTGGTGTCTCTCAGTCCCTCTCTCTCAGGGAGATATCTGTACACTGAGTGGTGTGTCACAGCCCCTGTCTCTCAGGGAGATATCTGTGCACTGACTGGTGTCTCTCAGTCCCTGTCTCTCAGGGAGAAATCTGTACACTGAGCGGTGTCTCTCAGTCCCTCTCTCTCAGGGAGATATCTGTACAATGACTGGTGTCTCTCAGTCCCTGTCTCTCAGGGAGATATCTGTACACTGAGTGGTGTCTCTCAGTCCCTCTCTCTCAGGGAGATATCTGTACACTGACTGGTGTCTCTCAGTCCCTGTCTCTCAGGGAGATATCTGTACACTGAGTGGTGTCTCACAGTCCCTCTCTCTCAGGGAGATATCTGTACACTGACTGGTGTCTCTCAGTCCCTCTCTCTCAGGGAGATATCTGTACGCTGACTGGTGTCTCTCAGTCCCTCTCTCTCATGGAGATATCTGTACACTGAGTGGTGTCTCTCAGTCCCTCTCTCGCAGGGAGATATCTGTACACTGACTGGTGTCTCTCAGTCCCTGTCTCTCAGGGAGATATATGTACACTGACTGGTGTCTCTCAGTCCCTCTATCTCAGGGAGGTATCTGTACACTGAGTGGTGTCTCTCAGTCCCTGTCTCTCAGGGAGATATATGTACACTGACTGGTGTCTCTCAGTCCCTCTCTCTCAGGGAGATATCTGTACACTGAGTGGTGTCTCTCAGTCCCTCTCTCTCAGGGAGATATCTGTACACTGAGTGGTGTCTCACAGTCCCTGTCTCTCAGGGAGATATCTGTACACTGAGTGGTGTCTCTCAGTACCTCTCTCTCACGGAGATATCTGTACACTGACTGGTGTCACTCAGTCCCTGTCTCTCAGGGAGATATCTGTACACTGACTGGTGTCTCTCAGTCCCTCTCTCTCAGGGAGATATCTGTACACTGACTGGTGTCTCACATACCCTCTCTCTCAGGGAGATATCTGTACACTGAGTGGTGTCTCTCAGTCCCTCTCTCTCAGGGAGATATCTGTACACTGAGTGGTGTCTCTCAGTCCCTGTCTCTCAGGGAGATATATGTACACTGACTGGTGTCTCTCAGTCCCTCTCTCTCAGGGAGGTAAATGTACACTGACTGGTGTCTCTCAGTCCCTGTCTGTCAGGGAGATATCTGTACACTGACTGGTGTCTCTCAGTCCCTCTCTCTCAGGGAGATATCTGAACACTGAGTGGTGTCTCTCAGTCCCTGTGTCTCAGGGAGATATATGTACACTGAGTGGTGTCTCTCAGTCCCTGTCTCTCAGGGAGATATCTGTACACTGAGTGGTGTCTCTCAGTGCCTCTCTTTCAGGGAGATATCTGAACATTGAGTGGTGTCTCTCCGTCCCAGTGTCTCAGGGAGATATATGTACACTGACTGGTGTCTCTCAGTCCCTCTCTCTCAGGGAGATATCTGTACACTGACTGGTGTCTCTCAGTCCCTCTCTCTCAGGGAGATATCTGCACACTGACTGGTGTCTCTCAGTCCCTGACTCTCAGGGAGATATCTGTACACTGACTGGTGTCTCTCAGTCCCTCTCTCTCAGGGAGATATCTATACGCTGACTAGTGTCTCTCAGTCCCTCTCTCTCAGGGAGATATCTGTACACTGAGTGGTGTGTCACAGCCCCTGTCTCTCAGGGAGATATCTGTGCACTGACTGGTGTCTCTCAGTCCCTGTCTCTCAGGGAGAAATCTGTACACTGAGCGGTGTCTCTCAGTCCCTCTCTCTCAGGGAGATATCTGTACAATGACTGGTGTCTCTCAGTCCCTGTCTCTCAGGGAGATATCTGTACACTGAGTGGTGTCTCTCAGTCCCTCTCTCTCAGGGAGATATCTGTACACTGACTGGTGTCTCTCAGTCCCTGTCTCTCAGGGAGATATCTGTACACTGAGTGGTGTCTCACAGTCCCTCTCTCTCAGGGAGATATCTGTACACTGACTGGTGTCTCTCAGTCCCTCTCTCTCAGGGAGATATCTGTACGCTGACTGGTGTCTCTCAGTCCCTCTCTCTCATGGAGATATCTGTACACTGAGTGGTGTCTCTCAGTCCCTCTCTCGCAGGGAGATATCTGTACACTGACTGGTGTCTCTCAGTCCCTGTCTCTCAGGGAGATATATGTACACTGACTGGTGTCTCTCAGTCCCTCTATCTCAGGGAGGTATCTGTACACTGAGTGGTGTCTCTCAGTCCCTGTCTCTCAGGGAGATATATGTACACTGACTGGTGTCTCTCAGTCCCTCTCTCTCAGGGAGATATCTGTACACTGAGTGGTGTCTCTCAGTCCCTCTCTCTCAGGGAGATATCTGTACACTGAGTGGTGTCTCACAGTCCCTGTCTCTCAGGGAGATATCTGTACACTGAGTGGTGTCTCTCAGTACCTCTCTCTCACGGAGATATCTGTACACTGACTGGTGTCACTCAGTCCCTGTCTCTCAGGGAGATATCTGTACACTGACTGGTGTCTCTCAGTCCCTCTCTCTCAGGGAGATATCTGTACACTGACTGGTGTCTCACATACCCTCTCTCTCAGGGAGATATCTGTACACTGAGTGGTGTCTCTCAGTCCCTCTCTCTCAGGGAGATATCTGTACACTGAGTGGTGTCTCTCAGTCCCTGTCTCTCAGGGAGATATATGTACACTGACTGGTGTCTCTCAGTCCCTCTCTCTCAGGGAGGTAAATGTACACTGACTGGTGTCTCTCAGTCCCTGTCTGTCAGGGAGATATCTGTACACTGACTGGTGTCTCTCAGTCCCTCTCTCTCAGGGAGATATCTGAACACTGAGTGGTGTCTCTCAGTCCCTGTGTCTCAGGGAGATATATGTACACTGAGTGGTGTCTCTCAGTCCCTGTCTCTCAGGGAGATATCTGTACACTGAGTGGTGTCTCTCAGTGCCTCTCTTTCAGGGAGATATCTGAACATTGAGTGGTGTCTCTCCGTCCCTGTGTCTCAGGGAGATATATGTACACTGACTGGTGTCTCTCAGTCCCTCTCTCTCAGGGAGATATCTGTACACTGACTGGTGTCTCTCAGTCCCTCTCTCTCAGGGAGATATCTGCACACTGAGTGGTGTCTCTCAGTCCCTGACTCTCAGGGAGATATCTGTACACTGACTGGTGTCTCTCAGTCCCTCTCTCTCAGGGATATATCTATACGCTGACTAGTGTCTCTCAGTCCCTCTCTCTCAGGGAGATATCTGTACACTGAGTGGTGTCTCTCAGTCCCTCTCTCTCAGGGAGATATCTGTACACTGACTGGTGCCTCTCAGTCCCTGTCTCTCAGGGAGATATATGTACACTGACTGGTGTCTCTCAGTCCCTCTCTCAGGAAGGTATCTGTACACTGAGTGGTGTCTCTCAGTCCCTGTCTCTCAGGGAGATATATGTATACTGACTGGTGTCTCTCAGTCCTTGTCTCTCAGGGAGATATATGTACACTGACTGGTGTCTCTCAGTCCCTCTCTCTCAGGGAGATATCTGTACACTGACTGGTGTCTCTCAGTCCCTCTCTCTCAGGGAGATATCTGTACACTGAGTGGTTTCTCACAGCCCCTGTCTCTCAGGGAGATATCTGTACACTGACTGGTGTCTCTCAGTCCCTGTCTCTCAGTGAGAAATCTGTACACTGAGTGGTGTCTCTCAGTCCCTCTCTCTCAGGGAGATATCTGTACACTGAGTGGTGTCTCTCAGTCCCTGTCTCTCAGGGAGATATATGTACACTGACTGGTGTCTCTCAGTCCCTCTCTCTCAGGGAGGTATCTGTACACAGAGTGGTGTCTCTCAGTCCCTGTCTCTCATGGAGATATATGTACACTGACTGGTGTCTCTCAGTCCCTCTCTCTCAGGGAGATATCTGTACACTGAGTGGTGTCTCTCAGTCCCTCTCTCTCAGGGAGATATCTGTACACTGAGTGGTGTCTCTCAGTCCCTGTCTCTCAGGGAGATATCTGTACACTGAGTGGTGTCTCTCAGTCCCTGTCTCTCAGGGAGATATCTGTACACTGAGTGGTGTCTCTCAGTACCTCTCTCTCAGGGAGATATCTGTACACTGACTGGTGTCTCTCAGTCCCTCTCTCTCAGGGAGATATCTGTACACTGACTGGTGTCTCTCAGTCCCTCTCTCTCAGGGAGATAACTGTACACTGACTGGTGTCTCACAGTCCCTCTCTCTCAGAGAGATATCTGTACACTGACTGGTGTCTCTCAGTCCCTCTCTCTCAGGGAGATATCTGTACACTGAGTGGTGTCTCTCAGTCCCTCTCTCTCAGGGAGATATCTGTACACTGACTGGTGTCTCTCAGTCCCTCTCTCTCAGGGAGATATCTGTACACTGAGTGGTGTCTCTCAGTCCCTCACTCTCAGGGAGATATCTGTACACTGAGTGGTGTCTCTCAGTCCCTCTCTCTCAGGGAGATATCTGTACACTCACTGGTGTCTCAGAGTCCCTCTCTCTCAGGGAGATATCTGTACAATGACTGGTGTCTCTCAGTCCCTGTGTCTCAGGGAGATATCTGTACACTGACTGGTGTCTCTCAGTCCCTCTCTCTCAGGGAGATATCTGTACACTGAGTGCTGTCTCTCAGTCCCTGTCTCTCAGGGAGATATATGTACACTGACTGGTGTCTCTCAGTCCCTCTCTCTCAGGGAGATATCTGTACACTGACTGGTGTCTCTCAGTCCCTCTCTCTCAGGGAGATATCTGGACACTGAGTGGTGTCTCACAGCCCCTGTCTCTCAGGGAGATATCTGTACACTGACTGGTGTCTCTCAGTCCCTGTCTCTCAGGGAGATATCTGTACACTGACTGGTGTCTCTCAGTCCCTGTCTGTCAGGAAGATATCTATACACTGAATGGTGTCTCTCAGTCCCTCTCTCTCAGGGAGATATCTGTACACTGACTGGTGTCTCTCAGTCCCTGTCTCTCAGGGAGATATCTGTACGCTGAGTGGTGTGTCACAGTCCCTCTCTCTCAGGGAGATATCTGTACACTGACTGGTGTCTCTCAGTCCCTGTCTCTCAGGGAGATATCTGTACGCTGAGTGGTGTCTCACAGTCCCTCTCTCTCAGGGAGATATCTGTACACTGACTGGTGTCTCTCAGTCCCTGTCTCTCAGGGAGATATCTGTACGCTGAGTGGTGTCTCTCAGTCCCTCTCTACTCAGGGAGATATCTGTACACTGACTGGTGTCTCTCAGTCCCTGTCTCTCAGGGAGATATCTGTACACTGAGTGGTGTCTCACAGTCCCTCTCTCTCAGGGAGATAGCTGGACACTGACTGGTGTCTCTCAGTCCCTCTCTCTCAGGGAGATATCTGTACGCTGACTAGTGTCTCTCAGTCCCTCTCTCTCAGGGAGATATCTGTACACTGAGTGGTGTCTCTCAGGGAGATATCTGCACACTGACTGGTGTCTCTCAGTCCCTGTCTCTCAGGGAGATATCTGTACACTGACTGGTGTCTCTCAGTCCCTGTCTCTCAGGGAGATATCTGTACACTGACTGGTGTTTCTCAGTCCCTCACTCTCAGGGAGGTATCTGTACACTGACTGGTGTCTCTCAGTCCCTGTCTCTCAGGGAGCTTTATGTACACTGAGTGGTGTCTCTCAGTCCCTCTCTCTCAGGGAGATATCTGTACACTGAGTGGTGTCTCTCAGTCCCTGTCTCTCAGGGAGAGAAATGTACACTGACTGGTGTCTCTCAGTCCCTCTCTCTCAGGGAGATATCTGGACACTGACTGGTGTCTCTCAGTCCCTCTCTCTCAGGGAGATATCTGTACTCTGTCAGGTGTCTCTCAGTCCCTGTCTGTCAGGGAGATATCTATACACCGAGTGGTGTCTCTCAGTTCCTGTCTCTAAGGGAGCTTTATGTACACTGAGTGGTGTCTCTCAGGGAGATATCTGTACACTGACTGGTGTCTCTCAATCCCTGTCTCTCAGGGAGCTTTATGTACACTGAGTGGTGTCTCTCAGTCCCTCTCTCTCAGGGAGATATCTGTACACTGACTGGTGTCTCTCAGTCCCTGTCTCTCAGGGAGATATCTGTACACTGAGTGGTGTCTCACAGTCCCTCTCTCTCAGGGAGACATCTGTACACTGACTGGTGTCTCTCAGTCCCTGTCTCTCAGGGAGATATCTGTACACTGAGTGGTGTCTCTCAGTCCCTCTCTCTCAGGGAGATATCTGTACACTGACTGGTGTCTCTCAGTCCCTGTCTCTCAGGGAGATATCTATACACTGAGTGGTGTCTCTCAGTCCCTGTCTGTCAGGGAGATATCTGTACACTGACTGGTGTCTCTCAGTCCCTCTCTCTCAGGGAGATATCTGAACGCTGACTAGTGTCTCTCAGTCCCTCTCTCTCAGGGAGATATCTGTACACTGAGTGGTGTCTCTCAGTCCCTCTCTCTCAGGGAGATATCTGTACACTGACTGGTGTCTCTCAGTCCCTGTGTCTCAGGGAGATATATGTACACTGACTGGTGTCTCTCAGTCCCTCTCTCAGGGAGGTATCTGTACACTGAGTGGTGTCTCTCAGTCCCTGTCTCTCAGGGAGATATATGTACACTGACTGGTGTCTCTCAGTCCTTGTCTCTCAGGGAGGTATCTGTACACTGAGTGGTGTCTCTCAGTCCCTCTCTCTCAGGGAGATATCTGTACTCTGACTGGTGTCTCTCAGTCCCTCTCTCAGGGAGGTATCTGTACACTGAGTGGTGTCTCTCAGTTCCTGTCTCTCAGGGAGATATCTGTACACTGAATGGTGTCTCTCAGTCCCTCTCTCTCAGGGAGATATATGTACACTGAGTGGAGTCTCTCAGTCCCTGTCTCTCAGGGAGATATCTGTGCACTGAGTGGTGTCTCTCAGTCCCTCTCTCAGGGAGATATCTGTACACTGACTGGTGTCTCTCAGTCCCTCTCTCTCAGGGAGGTATCTGTCCACTGAGTGGTGTCTCTCAGTCCCTGTCTCTCAGGGACATATATGTACACTGACCGGTGTCTCTCAGTCCCTCTCTCTCAGGGAGATATCTGTACACTGACTGGTGTCTCTCAGTCCCTCTCTCTCAGGGAGATATCTGTACACTGAGTGGTGTCTCACAGCCACTGTCTCTCAGGGAGATATCTGTGCACTGACTGGTGTCTCTCAGTCCCTGTCTCTCAGGGAGAAATCTGTACACTGAGCGGTGTCTCTCAGTCCCTCTCTCTCAGGGAGATATCTGTACAATGACTGGTGTCTCTCAGTCCCTGTCTCTCAGGGAGATATCTGTACACTGAGTGGTGTCTCTCAGTCCCTCTCTCTCAGGGAGATATCTGTACACTGACTGGTGTCTCTCAGTCCCTGTCTCTCAGGGAGATATCTGTACACTGAGTGGTGTCTCTCAGTCCCTCTCTCTCAGGGAGATATCTGTACACTCACTGGTGTCTCAGAGTCCCTCTCTCTCAGGGAGATATCTGTACAATGACTGGTGTCTCTCAGTCCCTGTGTCTCAGGGAGATATCTGTACACTGACTGGTGTCTCTCAGTCCCTCTCTCTCAGGGAGATATCTGTACACTGAGTGCTGTCTCTCAGTCCCTGTCTCTCAGGGAGATATATGTACACTGACTGGTGTCTCTCAGTCCCTCTCTCTCAGGGAGATATCTGTACACTGACTGGTGTCTCTCAGTCCCTCTCTCTCAGGGAGATATCTGGACACTGAGTGGTGTCTCACAGCCCCTGTCTCTCAGGGAGATATCTGTACACTGACTGGTGTCTCTCAGTCCCTGTCTCTCAGGGAGATATCTGTACACTGACTGGTGTCTCTCAGTCCCTGTCTGTCAGGAAGATATCTATACACTGAATGGTGTCTCTCAGTCCCTCTCTCTCAGGGAGATATCTGTACACTGACTGGTGTCTCTCAGTCCCTGTCTCTCAGGGAGATATCTGTACGCTGAGTGGTGTGTCACAGTCCCTCTCTCTCAGGGAGATATCTGTACACTGACTGGTGTCTCTCAGTCCCTGTCTCTCAGGGAGATATCTGTACGCTGAGTGGTGTCTCACAGTCCCTCTCTCTCAGGGAGATATCTGTACACTGACTGGTGTCTCTCAGTCCCTGTCTCTCAGGGAGATATCTGTACGCTGAGTGGTGTCTCTCAGTCCCTCTCTACTCAGGGAGATATCTGTACACTGACTGGTGTCTCTCAGTCCCTGTCTCTCAGGGAGATATCTGTACACTGAGTGGTGTCTCACAGTCCCTCTCTCTCAGGGAGATAGCTGGACACTGACTGGTGTCTCTCAGTCCCTCTCTCTCAGGGAGATATCTGTACGCTGACTAGTGTCTCTCAGTCCCTCTCTCTCAGGGAGATATCTGTACACTGAGTGGTGTCTCTCAGGGAGATATCTGCACACTGACTGGTGTCTCTCAGTCCCTGTCTCTCAGGGAGATATCTGTACACTGACTGGTGTCTCTCAGTCCCTGTCTCTCAGGGAGATATCTGTACACTGACTGGTGTTTCTCAGTCCCTCACTCTCAGGGAGGTATCTGTACACTGACTGGTGTCTCTCAGTCCCTGTCTCTCAGGGAGCTTTATGTACACTGAGTGGTGTCTCTCAGTCCCTCTCTCTCAGGGAGATATCTGTACACTGAGTGGTGTCTCTCAGTCCCTGTCTCTCAGGGAGAGAAATGTACACTGACTGGTGTCTCTCAGTCCCTCTCTCTCAGGGAGATATCTGGACACTGACTGGTGTCTCTCAGTCCCTCTCTCTCAGGGAGATATCTGTACTCTGTCAGGTGTCTCTCAGTCCCTGTCTGTCAGGGAGATATCTATACACCGAGTGGTGTCTCTCAGTTCCTGTCTCTAAGGGAGCTTTATGTACACTGAGTGGTGTCTCTCAGGGAGATATCTGTACACTGACTGGTGTCTCTCAATCCCTGTCTCTCAGGGAGCTTTATGTACACTGAGTGGTGTCTCTCAGTCCCTCTCTCTCAGGGAGATATCTGTACACTGACTGGTGTCTCTCAGTCCCTGTCTCTCAGGGAGATATCTGTACACTGAGTGGTGTCTCACAGTCCCTCTCTCTCAGGGAGACATCTGTACACTGACTGGTGTCTCTCAGTCCCTGTCTCTCAGGGAGATATCTGTACACTGAGTGGTGTCTCTCAGTCCCTCTCTCTCAGGGAGATATCTGTACACTGACTGGTGTCTCTCAGTCCCTGTCTCTCAGGGAGATATCTATACACTGAGTGGTGTCTCTCAGTCCCTGTCTGTCAGGGAGATATCTGTACACTGACTGGTGTCTCTCAGTCCCTCTCTCTCAGGGAGATATCTGAACGCTGACTAGTGTCTCTCAGTCCCTCTCTCTCAGGGAGATATCTGTACACTGAGTGGTGTCTCTCAGTCCCTCTCTCTCAGGGAGATATCTGTACACTGACTGGTGTCTCTCAGTCCCTGTGTCTCAGGGAGATATATGTACACTGACTGGTGTCTCTCAGTCCCTCTCTCAGGGAGGTATCTGTACACTGAGTGGTGTCTCTCAGTCCCTGTCTCTCAGGGAGATATATGTACACTGACTGGTGTCTCTCAGTCCTTGTCTCTCAGGGAGGTATCTGTACACTGAGTGGTGTCTCTCAGTCCCTCTCTCTCAGGGAGATATCTGTACTCTGACTGGTGTCTCTCAGTCCCTCTCTCAGGGAGGTATCTGTACACTGAGTGGTGTCTCTCAGTTCCTGTCTCTCAGGGAGATATCTGTACACTGAATGGTGTCTCTCAGTCCCTCTCTCTCAGGGAGATATATGTACACTGAGTGGAGTCTCTCAGTCCCTGTCTCTCAGGGAGATATCTGTGCACTGAGTGGTGTCTCTCAGTCCCTCTCTCAGGGAGATATCTGTACACTGACTGGTGTCTCTCAGTCCCTCTCTCTCAGGGAGGTATCTGTCCACTGAGTGGTGTCTCTCAGTCCCTGTCTCTCAGGGACATATATGTACACTGACCGGTGTCTCTCAGTCCCTCTCTCTCAGGGAGATATCTGTACACTGACTGGTGTCTCTCAGTCCCTCTCTCTCAGGGAGATATCTGTACACTGAGTGGTGTCTCACAGCCACTGTCTCTCAGGGAGATATCTGTGCACTGACTGGTGTCTCTCAGTCCCTGTCTCTCAGGGAGAAATCTGTACACTGAGCGGTGTCTCTCAGTCCCTCTCTCTCAGGGAGATATCTGTACAATGACTGGTGTCTCTCAGTCCCTGTCTCTCAGGGAGATATCTGTACACTGAGTGGTGTCTCTCAGTCCCTCTCTCTCAGGGAGATATCTGTACACTGACTGGTGTCTCTCAGTCCCTGTCTCTCAGGGAGATATCTGTACACTGAGTGGTGTCTCACAGTCCCTCTCTCTCAGGGAGATATCTGTACACTGACTGGTGTCTCTCAGTCCCTCTCTCTCAGGGAGATATCTGTACGCTGACTGTGTCTCTCAGTCCCTCTCTCTCATGGAGATATCTGTACACTGAGTGGTGTCTCTCAGTCCCTCTCTCTCAGGGAGATATCTGTACACTGACTGGTGTCTCTCAGTCCCTGTCTCTCAGGGAGATATCTGTACACTGACTGGTGTCTCTCAGTCCCTGTCTCTGAGGGAGATATCTGTACACTGAGTGGTGTCTCTCAGTCGCTCTCTCTCAGGGAGATATCTGTACACTGACTGGTGTCTCTCAGTCCCTCTCTCTCAGGGAGATATCTGTACACTGAGTGGTGTCTCTCAGTCCCTCTCTCTCAGGGAGATATCTGTACACTGAGTGGTGTCTCTCAGTCCCTGTCTCTCAGGGAGATATATGTACACTGACTGGTGTCTCTCAGTCCGTCTCTCTCAGGGAGATATCTGGACACTGACTGGTGTCTCTCAGTCCCTCTCTCTCAGGGAGATATCTGTACACTGAGTGGTGTCTCACAGCCCCTGTCTCTCAGGGAGATATCTGTACATTGTCTGGTGTCTCTCAGTCCCTGTCTGTCAGGGAGATATCTATACACCGAGTGGTGTCTCTCAGTCCCTGTCTCTCAGGGAGCTTTATGTACACTGAGTGGTGTCTCTCAGGGAGATATCTGTACACTGACTGGTGTCTCTCAGTCCCTGTCTCACAGGAAGCTTTATGTACACTGAGTGGTGTCTCTCAGTCCCTCTCTCTCAGGGAGATATTTGTACAGTGACTGGTGTCTCTCAGTCCCTGTCTCTCAGGGAGATATCTGTACACTGAGTGGTGTCTCTCAGTCCCTCTCTCTCAGGGAGATATCTGTACACTGACTGGTGTCTCTCAGTCCCTGTCTCTCAGGGAGATATCTGTACACTGAGTGGTGTCTCACAGTCCCTCTCTCTCAGGGAGACATCTGTACACTGACTGGTGTCTCTCAGTTCCTGTCTCTCAGGGAGATATCTGTACACTGAATGGTGTCTCTCAGTCCCTCTCTCTTTGGCAGATATCTGTACTCTGACTGGTGTCTCTCAGTCCCTGTCCCTCAGGGAGATATCTGTGCACTGAGTGGTTTCTCTCAGTCCCTCACTCTCAGGGAGATATCTGTACACTGACTGGTGTCTCTCAGTCCCTCTCTCTCAGGGAGGTATCTGTCCACTGAGTGGTGTCTCTCAGTCCCTGTCTCTCAGGGACATATATGTACACTGACCGGTGTCTCTCAGTCCCTCTCTCTCAGGGAGATATCTGTACACTGACTGGTGTCTCTCAGTCCCTCTCTCTCAGGGAGATATCTGTACACTGAGTGGTGTCTCACAGCCCCTGTCTCTCAGGGAGATATCTGTACACTGACTGGTGTCTCTCAGTCCCTGTCTCTCAGGGAGATATCTGTACACTGAGTGGTTTCTCTCAGTCCCTCTCTCTCAGGGAGATATCTGTACACTGACTGGTGTCTCTCAGTCCCTCTCTCTCAGGGAGATATCTGTGCACTGACTGGTGTCTCTCAGACCCTGTCTCTCAGGGAGAAATCTGTACACTGAGCGGTGTCTCTCAGTCCCTCTCTCTCAGGGAGATATCTGTACAATGACTGGTGTCTCTCAGTCCCTGTCTCTCAGGGAGATATCTGTACACTGAGTGGCGTCTCTCAGTCCCTCTCTCTCAGGGAGATATCTGTACACTTACTGGTGTCTCTCAGTCCCTGTCTCTCAGGGAGATATCTGTACACTGAGTGGTGTCTCACAGTCCCTCAAGCTCAGGGAGATATCTGTACACTGACTGGTGTCTCTCAGTCCCTCGCTCTCAGGGAGATATCTGTAAGCTGACTGTGTCTCTCAGTCCCTCTCTCTCATGGAGATATCTGTACACTGAGTGGTGTCTCTCAGTCCCTCTCTCTCAGGGAGATATCTGTACACTGACTGGTGTCTCTCAGTCCCTGTCTCTCAGGGAGATATCTGTACACTGACTGGTGTCTCTCAGTCCCTGTCTCTGAGGGAGATATCTGTACACTGAGTGGTGTCTCTCAGTCGCTCTCTCTCAGGGAGATATCTGTACACTGACTGGTGTCTCTCAGTCCCTCTCTCTCAGGGAGATATCTGTACACTGAGTGGTGTCTCTCAGTCCCTCTCTCTCAGGGAGATATCTGTACACTGAGTGGTGTCTCTCAGTCCCTGTCTCTCAGGGAGATATATGTACACTGACTGGTGTCTCTCAGTCCCTCTCTCTCAGGGAGATATCTGGACACTGACTGGTGTCTCTCAGTCCCTCTCTCTCAGGGAGATATCTGTACACTGAGTGGTGTCTCACAGCCCCTGTCTCTCAGGGAGATAACTGTGCATTGTCTGGTGTCTCTCAGTCCCTGTCTGTCAGGGAGATTTCTATACACCGAGTGGTGTCTCTCAGTCCCTGTCTCTCAGGGAGATTTATGTACACTGAGTGGTGTCTCTCAGGGAGATATCTGTACACTGACTGGTGTCTCTCAGTCCCTGTCTCTCAGGAAGCTTTATGTACACTGAGTGGTGTCTCTCAGTCCCTCTCTCTCAGGGAGATATTTGTACAGTGACTGGTGTCTCTCAGTCCCTGTCTCTCAGGGAGATATCTGTACACTGAGTGGTGTCTCTCAGTCCCTCTCTCTCAGGGAGATATCTGTACACTGACTGGTGTCTCTCAGTCCCTGTCTCTCAGGGAGATATCTGTACACTGAGTGGTGTCTCAAAGTCCCTCTCTCTCAGGGAGACATCTGTACACTGACTGGTGTCTCTCAGTCCCTGTCTCTCAGGGAGATATCTGTACACTGAGTGGTGTCTCTCAGTCCCTCTCTCTCAGGGAGATATCTGTACACTGACTGGTGTCTCTCAGTCCCTGTCTCTCAGGGAGATATCTATACACTGAGTGGTGTCTCTCAGTCCCTGTCTCTCAGGGAGATATCTGTACACTGACTGGTGTCTCTCAGTCCCTCTCTCTCAGGGAGATATCTGAACGCTGACTAGTGTCTCTCAGTCCCTCTCTCTCAGGGAGATATCTGTACACTGAGTGGTGTCTCTCAGTCCCTCTCTCTCAGGGAGATATCTTTACACTGAATGGTGTCTCTCAGTCCCTGTGTCTCAGGGAGATATATGTACACTGACTGGTGTCTCTCAGTCCCTCTCTCAGGGAGGTATCTGTACACTGTGTGGTGTCTCTCAGTCCCTGTCTCTCAGAGAGATATATGTACACTGACTGGTGTCTCTCAGTCCTTGTCTCTCAGGGAGATATCTGTACACTGAGTGGTGTCTCTCAGTCCCTCTCTCTCAGGGAGATATCTGTACACTGAGTGGTGTCTCTCAGTCCCTCTCTCTCAGGGAGATATCTGTACACTGAATGGTGTCTCTCAGTCCCTCTCTCTCAGGGAGATATCTGTACTCTGACTGGTGTCTCTCAGTCCCTGTCTCTCAGGGAGATATATGTGCACTGAGTAGTGTCTCTCAGTCCCTCTCTCTCAGGGAGGTATCTGTCCACTGAGTGGTGTCTCTCAGTCCCTGTCTCTCAGGGACATATATGTACACTGACCGGTGTCTCTCAGTCCCTCTCTCTCAGGGAGATATCTGTACACTGACTGGTGTCTCTCAGTCCCTCTCTCTCAGGGAGATATCTGTACACTGAGTGGTGTGTCACAGCCCCTGTCTCTCAGGGAGATATCTGTGCACTGACTGGTGTCTCTCAGTCCCTGTCTCTCAGGGAGAAATCTGTACACTGAGCGGTGTCTCTCAGTCCCTCTCTCTCAGGGAGATATCTGTACAATGATTGGTGTCTCTCAGTCCCTGTCTCTCAGGGAGATATCTGTACACTGAGTGGTGTCTCTCAGTCCCTCTCTCTCAGGGAGATATCTGTACACTGACTGGTGTCTCTCAGTCCCTGTCTCTCAGGGAGATATCTGTACACTGAGTGGTGTCTCACAGTCCCTCTCTCTCAGGGAGATATCTGTACACTGACTGGTGTCTCTCAGTCCCTCTCTCTCAGGGAGATATCTGTACGCTGACTGGTGTCTCTCAGTCCCTCTCTCTCATGGAGATATCTGTACACTGAGTGGTGTCTCTCAGTCCCTCTCTCGCAGGGAGATATCTGTACACTGACTGGTGTCTCTCAGTCCCTGTCTCTCAGGGAGATATATGTACACTGACTGGTGTCTCTCAGTCCCTCTATCTCAGGGAGGTATCTGTACACTGAGTGGTGTCTCTCAGTCCCTCTCTCTCAGGGAGATATATGTACACTGACTGGTGTCTCTCAGTCCCTCTCTCTCAGGGAGATATCTGTACACTGAGTGGTGTCTCTCAGTCCCTCTCTCTCAGGGAGATATCTGTACACTGAGTGGTGTCTCACAGTCCCTGTCTCTCAGGGAGATATCTGTACACTGAGTGGTGTCTCTCAGTACCTCTCTCTCACGGAGATATCTGTACACTGACTGGTGTCACTCAGTCCCAGTCTCTCAGGGAGATATCTGTACACTGACTGGTGTCTCTCAGTCCCTCTCTCTCAGGGAGATATCTGTACACTGACTGGTGTCTCACATACCCTCTCTCTCAGAGAGATATCTGTACACTGACTGGTGTCTCTCAGTCCCTCTCTCTCAGGGAGATATCTGTACACTGAGTGGTGTCTCTCAGTCCCTCTCTCTCAGGGAGATATCTGTACACTGAGTGGTGTCTCTCAGTCCCTGTCTCTCAGGGAGATATATGTACACTGACTGGTGTCTCTCAGTCCCTCTCTCTCAGGGAGGTAAATGTACACTGACTGGTGTCTCTCAGTCCCTGTCTGTCAGGGAGATATCTGTACACTGACTGGTGTCTCTCAGTCCCTCTCTCTCAGGGAGATATCTGAACACTGAGTGGTGTCTCTCAGTCCCTGTGTCTCAGGGAGATATATGTACACTGAGTGGTGTCTCTCAGTCCCTGTCTCTCAGGGAGATATCTGTACACTGAGTGGTGTCTCTCAGTGCCTCTCTTTCAGGGAGATATCTGAACATTGAGTGGTGTCTCTCCGTCCCTGTGTCTCAGGGAGATATATGTACACTGACTGGTGTCTCTCAGTCCCTCTCTCTCAGGGAGATATCTGTACACTGACTGGTGTCTCTCAGTCCCTCTCTCTCAGGGAGATATCTGCACACTGAGTGGTGTCTCTCAGTCCCTCTCTCAGGAAGGTATCTGTACACTGAGTGGTGTCTCTCAGTCCCTGTCTCTCAGGGAGATATATGTATACTGACTGGTGTCTCTCAGTCCCTGTCTCTCAGGGAGATATATGTACACTGACTGGTGTCTCTCAGTCCCTCTCTCAGGAAGGTATCTGTACACTGAGTGGTGTCTCTCAGTCCCTGTCTCTCAGGGAGATATATGTATACTGACTGGTGTCTCTCAGTCCTTGTCTCTCAGGGAGATATATGTACACTGACTGGTGTCTCTCAGTCCCTCTCTCTCAGGGAGATATCTGTACACTGACTGGTGTCTCTCAGTCCCTCTCTCTCAGGGAGATATCTGTACACTCAGTGGTGTCTCACAGCCCCTGTCTCTCAGGGAGATATCTGTACACTGACTGGTGTCTCTCAGTCCCTGTCTCTCAGTGAGAAATCTGTACACTGAGTGGTGTCTCTCAGTCCCTCTCTCTCAGGGAGATATCTGTACACTGAGTGGTGTCTCTCAGTCCCTGTCTCTCAGGGAGATATCTGTACCATGACTGGTGTCTCTCAGTCCCTGTCTCTCAGGGAGATATATGTACACTGACTGGTGTCTCTCAGTCCCTCTCTCTCAGGGAGGTATCTGTACACTGAGTGGTGTCTCTCAGTCCCTGTCTCTCAGGGAGATATATGTACACTGACTGGTGTCTCTCAGTCCCTCTCTCTCAGGGAGATATCTGTACACTGAGTGGTGTCTCTCAGTCCCTCTCTCTCAGGGAGATATCTGTACACTGAGTGGTGTCTCTCAGTCCCTGTCTCTCAGGGAGATATCTGTACACTGAGTGGTGTCTCTCAGTCCCTGTCTCTCAGGGAGATATCTGTACACTGAGTGGTGTCTCTCAGTACCTCTCTCTCAGGGAGATATCTGTACACTGAGTGGTGTCTCTCAGTCCCTCTCTCTCAGGGAGATATCTGTACACTGACTGGTGTCTCTCAGTCCCTCTCTCTCAGGGAGATATCTGTACACTGAGTGGTGTCTCTCAGTCCCTCTCTCTCAGGGAGATATCTGTACACTGAGTGGTGTCTCTCAGTCCCTCTCTCTCAGGGAGATATCTGTACACTGACTGGTGTCTCAGAGTCCCTCTCTCTCAGGGAGATATCTGTACAATGACTGGTGTCTCTCAGTCCCTGTGTCTCAGGGAGATATCTGTACACTGAGTGGTGTCTCTCAGTCCCTCTCTCTCAGGGAGATATCTGTACACTGACTGGTGTCTCAGAGTCCCTCTCTCTCAGGGAGATATCTGTACAATGACTGGTGTCTCTCAGTGCCTGTGTCTCAGGGAGATATCTGTACACTGAGTGGTGTCTCTCAGTCCCTCTCTCTCAGGGAGATATCTGTACACTGACTGGTGTCTCTCAGTCCCTCTCTCTCAGGGAGATATCTGTACACTGAGTGCTGTCTCTCAGTCCCTGTCTCTCAGGGAGATATATGTACACTGACTGGTGTCTCTCAGTCCCTCTCTCTCAGGGAGATATCTGTACACTGACTGGTGTCTCTCAGTCCCTCTCTCTCAGGGAGATATCTGGACACTGAGTGGTGTCTCACAGCCCCTGTCTCTCAGGGAGATATCTGTACACTGACTGGTGTCTCTCAGTCCCTGTCTCTCAGGGAGATATCTGTACACTGACTGGTGTCTCTCAGTCCCTGTCTGTCAGGAAGATATCTATACACTGAGTGGTGTCTCTCAGTCCCTCTCTCTCAGGGAGATATCTGTACACTGACTGGTGTCTCTCAGTCCCTGTCTCTCAGGGAGATATCTGTACGCTGAGTGGTGTGTCACAGTCCCTCTCTCTCAGGGAGATATCTGTACACTGACTGGTGTCTCTCAGTCCCTGTCTCTCAGGGAGATATCTGTACGCTCAGTGGTGTCTCACAGTCCCTCTCTCTCAGGGAGATATCTGTACACTGACTGGTGTCTCTCAGTCCCTGTCTCTCAGGGAGATATCTGTACGCTGAGTGGTGTCTCTCAGTCCCTCTCTACTCAGGGAGATATCTGTACACTGACTGGTGTCTCTCAGTCCCTGTCTCTCAGGGAGATATCTGTACACTGAGTGGTGTCTCACAGTCCCTCTCTCTCAGGGAGATAGCTGGACACTGACTGGTGTCTCTCAGTCCCTCTCTCTCAGGGAGATATCTGTACGCTGACTAGTGTCTCTCAGTCCCTCTCTCTCAGGGAGATATCTGTACATGAGTGGTGTCTCTCAGGGAGATATCTGCACACTGACTGGTGTCTCTCAGTCCCTGTCTCTCAGGGAGATATCTGTACACTGACTGGTGTCTCTCAGTCCCTGTCTCTCAGGGAGATATCTGTACACTGACTGGTGTCTCTCAGTCCCTCACTCTCAGGGAGGTATCTGTACACTGACTGGTGTCTCTCAGTCCCTGTCTCTCAGGGAGCTTTATGTACACTGAGTGGTGTCTCTCAGGGAGATATCTGTACACTGAGTGGTGTCTCTCAGTCCCTCTCTCAGGGAGATATCTGTACACTGACTGGTGTCTCTCTGCCCCTCTCTCTCAGGGAGATATCTGTACACTGACTGGTGTCTCTCAGTCCCTCTCTCTCAGGGAGATATCTGTACACTGAGTGGTGTCTCACAGCCCCTGTCTCTCAGGGAGATATCTGTGCACTGACTGGTGTCTCTCAGTCCCTGTCTCTCAGGGAGAAATCTGTACACTGAGCGGTGTCTCTCAGTCCCTCTCTCTCAGGGAGATATCTGTACAATGACTGGTGTCTCTCAGTCCCTGTCTCTCAGGGAGATATCTGGACACTGAGTGGTGTCTCTCAGTCCCTCTCTCTCAGGGAGATTTCTGTACACTGACTGGTGTCTCTCAGTCCCTGTCTCTCTGGGAGATATCAGTACACTGAGTGGTGTCTCACAGTCCCTCTCTCTCAGGGAGATATCTGTACACTGACTGGTGTCTCTCAGTCCCTCTCTCTCAGGGAGATATCTGTACGCTGACTGGTGTCTCTCTCTCCCTCTCTCTCATGGAGATATCTGTACACTGAGTGGTGTCTCTCAGTCCCTCTCTCGCAGGGAGATATCTGTACACTGACTGGTGTCTCTCAGTCCCTGTCTCTCAGGGAGATATATGTACACTGACTGGTGTCTCTCAGTCCCTCTCTCTCAGGGAGGTATCTGTACACTGAGTGGTGTCTCTCAGTCCCTGTCTCTCAGGGAGATATATGAACACTGACTGGTGTCTCTCAGTCCCTCTCTCTCAGGGAGGTATCTGTACACTGACTGGTGTCTCTCAGTCCCTGTCTCTCAGGGAGATGTCTGTACACTGACTGGTGTCTCTCAGTCCCTCTCTCTCAGGGAGATATCTGAACACTGAGCGGTATCTCTCAGTCCCTGTGTCTCAGGGAGATATCAGTACACTGAGTGGTGTCTCACAGTCCCTCTCTCTCAGGGAGATATCTGTACACTGACTGGTGTCTCTCAGTCCCTCTCTCTCAGGGAGATATCTGTACGCTGACTGGTGTCTCTCACTCCCTCTCTCTCATGGAGATATCTGTACACTGAGTGGTGTCTCTCAGTCCCTCTCTCGCAGGGAGATATCTGTACACTGACTGGTGTCTCTCAGTCCCTGTCTCTCAGGGAGATATATGTACACTGACTGGTGTCTCTCAGTCCCTCTCTCTCAGGGAGGTATCTGTACACTGAGTGGTGTCTCTCAGTCCCTGTCTCTCAGGGAGATATATGAACACTGACTGGTGTCTCTCAGTCCCTCTCTCTCAGGGAGGTATCTGTACACTGACTGGTGTCTCTCAGTCCCTGTCTCTCAGGGAGATGTCTGTACACTGACTGGTGTCTCTCAGTCCCTCTCTCTCAGGGAGATATCTGAACACTGAGCGGTGTCTCTCAGTCCCTGTGTCTCAGGGAGATATATGTACACTGACTGGTGTCTCTCAGTCCCTCTCTCTCAGGGAGGTATCTGTACACTGAGTGGTGTCTCTCAGTCCCTGTCTCTCAGGGAGATATATGTACACTGATTGGTGTCTCTCAGTCCCTCTCTCTCAGGGGGATATCTGTACACTGACTGGTGTCTCTCAGTCCCTCTCTCTCAGGGAGATATCTGTACACTGAGTGGTGTCTCTCAGTCCCTGTCTCTCAGGGAGATATCTGTACACTGAGTGGTGTCTCTCAGTCCCTCTTTCTCAGGGAGATATCTGTACACTGACTGGAGTCTCTCAGTCCCTGTCTCTCAGGGAGATATATGTACAATGACTGGTGTCTCTCAGTCCCTCTCTCAGGAAGGTATCTGTACACTGAGTGGTGTCTCTCAGTCCCTGTCTCTCAGGGAGATATATGTACACTGACTGGTGTCTCTCAGTCCTTGTCTCTCACGGAGATATATGTACACTGACTGGTGTCTCTCAGTCCCTCTCTCTCAGGGAGATATCTGTACACTGACTGGTTTCTCTCAGTCCCTCTCTCTCAGGGAGATATCTGTACACTGAGTGGTGTCTCTCAGTCCCTGTCTCTCAGGGAGATATCTGTACACTGACTGGTGTCTCTCAGTCCCTCTCTCTCAGGGAGATATCTGAACGCTGACTAGTGTCTCTCAGTCCCTCTCTCTCAGGGAGATATCTGTACACTGAGTGGTGTCTCTCAGTCCCTCTCTCTCAGGGAGATATCTGTACACTGACTGGTGTCTCTCAGTCCCTGTGTCTCAGGGAGATATATGTACACTGACTGGTGTCTCTCAGTCCCTGTGTCTCAGGGAGATATATGTGCACTGACTGGTGTCTCTCAGTCCCTCTCTCAGGGAGGTATCTGTACACTGAGTGGTGTCTCTCAGTCCCTGTCTCTCAGGGAGATATATGTACACTGACTGGTGTCTCTCAGTCCTTGTCTCTCAGGGAGGTATCTGTACACTGAGTGGTGTCTCTCAGTCCCTCTCTCTCAGGGAGGTATCTGTACACTGACTGGTGTCTCTCAGTCCCTCTCTCTCAGGGAGATATCTGTACACTGAGTGGTGTCTCTCAGTTCCTGTCTCTCAGGGAGATATCTGTACACTGAATGGTGTCTCTCAGTCCCTCTCTCTCAGGCAGATATCTGTACTCTGACTGGTGTCTCTCAGTCCCTGTCTCTCAGGGAGATATCTGTGCACTGAGTGGTGACTCTCAGTCCCTCTCTCTCAGGGAGATATCTGTACACTGACTGGTGTCTCTCAGTCCCTCTCTCTCAGGGAGGTATCTGTCCACTGAGTGGTGTCTCTCAGTCCCTGTCTCTCAGGGACATATATGTACACTGACCGGTGTCTCTCAGTCCCTCTCTCTCAGGGAGATATCTGTACACTGACTGGTGTCTCTCAGTCCCTCTCTCTCAGGGAGATATCTGTACACTGAGTGGTGTCTCACAGCCCCTGTCTCTCAGGGAGATATCTGTGCACTGACTGGTGTCTCTCAGTCCCTGTCTCTCAGGGAGAAATCTGTACACTGAGCGGTGTCTCTCAGTCCCTCTCTCTCAGGGAGATATCTGTACACTGACTGGTGTCTCTCAGTCCCTGTCTCTCAGGGAGATATATGTACAATGACTGGTGTCTCTCAGTCCCTGTCTCTCAGGGAGATATCTGTACACTGAGTGGTGTCTCTCAGTCCCTCTCTCTCAGGGAGATATCTGAACGCTGACTAGTGTCTCTCAGTCCCTCTCTCTCAGGGAGATATCTGTACACTGAGTGGTGTCTCTCAGTCCCTCTCTCTCAGGGAGATATCTGTACACTGACTGGTGTCTCTCAGTCCCTGTGTCTCAGGGAGATATATGTACACTGACTGGTGTCTCTCAGTCCCTGTGTCTCAGGGAGATATATGTGCACTGACTGGTGTCTCTCAGTCCCTCTCTCAGGGAGGTATCTGTACACTGAGTGGTGTCTCTCAGTCCCTGTCTCTCAGGGAGATATATGTACACTGACTGGTGTCTCTCAGTCCTTGTCTCTCAGGGAGGTATCTGTACACTGAGTGGTGTCTCTCAGTCCCTCTCTCTCAGGGAGGTATCTGTACACTGAGTGGTGTCTCTCAGTCCCTCTCTCTCAGGGAGATATCTGTACACTGAGTGGTGTCTCTCAGTTCCTGTCTCTCAGGGAGATATCTGTACACTGAATGGTGTCTCTCAGTCCCTCTCTCTCAGGCAGATATCTTTACTCTGACTGGTGTCTCTCAGTCCCTGTCTCTCAGGGAGATATCTGTGCACTGAGTGGTGACTCTCAGTCCCTCTCTCTCAGGGAGATATCTGTACACTGACTGGTGTCTCTCAGTCCCTCTCTCTCAGGGAGGTATCTGTCCACTGAGTGGTGTCTCTCAGTCCCTGTCTCTCAGGGACATATATGTACACTGACCGGTGTCTCTCAGTCCCTCTCTCTCAGGGAGATATCTGTACACTGACTGGTGTCTCTCAGTCCCTCTCTCTCAGGGAGATATCTGTACACTGAGTGGTGTCTCACAGCCCCTGTCTCTCAGGGAGATATCTGTGCACTGACTGGTGTCTCTCAGTCCCTGTCTCTCAGGGAGAAATCTGTACACTGAGCGGTGTCTCTCAGTCCATCTCTCTCAGGGAGATATCTGTACACTGACTGGTGTCTCTCAGTCCCTGTCTCTCAGGGAGATATATGTACAATGACTGGTGTCTCTCAGTCCCTGTCTCTCAGGGAGATATCTGTACACTGAGTGGTGTCTCTCAGTCCCTGTCTCTCAGGGAGATATATGTACAATGACTGGTGTCTCTCAGTCCCTGTCTCTCAGGGAGATATCTGTACACTGAGTGGTGTCTCTCAGTCCCTGTCTCTCAGGGAGATATCTGTACACTGACTGGTGTCTCTCAGTCCCTGTCTCTCAGGGAGATATCTGTACACTGAGTGGTGTCTCACTGTCCCTCTCTCTCAGGGAGATATCTGTACACTGACTGGTGTCTCTCAGTCCCTCTCTCTCAGGGAGATATCTGTACGCTGACTGTGTCTCTCAGTCCCTCTCTCTCATGGAGATATCTGTACACTGAGTGGTGTCTCTCAGTCCCTCTCTCTCAGGGAGATATCTGTACACTGACTGGTGTCTCTCAGTCCCTGTCTCTCAGGGAGATATCTGTACACTGACTGGTGTCTCTCAGTCCCTGTCTCTGAGGGAGATATCTGTACACTGAGTGGTGTCTCTCAGTCGCTCTCTCTCAGGGAGATATCTGTACACTGACTGGTGTCTCTCAGTCCCTCTCTCTCAGGGAGATATCTGTACACTGAGTGGTGTCTCTCAGTCCCTCTCTCTCAGGGAGATATCTGTACACTGAGTGGTGTCTCTCAGTCCCTCTCTCTCAGGGAGATATATGTACACTGACTGGTGTCTCTCAGTCCCTCTCTCTCAGGGAGATATCTGGACACTGACTGGTGTCTCTCAGTCCCTCTCTCTCAGGGAGATATCTGTACACTGTCTGGTGTCTCTCAGTCCCTGTCTGTCAGGGAGATATCTATACACCGAGTGGTGTCTCTCAGTCCCTGTCTCTCAGGGAGCTTTATGTACACTGAGTGGTGTCTCTCAGGGAGATATCTGTACACTGACTGGTGTCTCTCAGTCCCTGTCTCTCAGGGAGCTTTATGTACACTGAGTGGTGTCTCTCAGTCCCTCTCTCTCAGGGAGATATTTGTACAGTGACTGGTGTCTCTCAGTCCCTGTCTCTCAGGGAGATATCTGTACACTGAGTGGTGTCTCTCAGTCCCTGTCTCTCAGGGAGATATCTGTACACTGACTGGTGTCTCTCAGTCCCTGTCTCTCAGGGAGATATCTGTACACTGACTGGTGTCTCACAGTCCCTCTCTCTCAGGGAGACATCTGCACACTGACTGGTGTCTCTCAGTCCCTGTCTCTCAGGGAGATATCTGTACACTGAGTGGTGTCTCTCAGTCCCTCTCTCTCAGGGAGATATCTGTACACTGACTGGTGTCTCTCAGTCCCTGTCTCTCAGGGAGATATCTATACACTGAGTGGTGTCTCTCAGTCCCTGTCTGTCAGGGAGATATCTGTACACTGACTGGTGTCTCTCAGTCCCTCTCTCTCAGGGAGATATCTGAACGCTGACTAGTGTCTCTCAGTCCCTCTCTCTCAGGGAGATATCTGTACACTGAGTGGTGTCTCTCAGTCCCTCTCTCTCAGGGAGATATCTGTACACTGACTGGTGTCTCTCAGTCCCTGTGTCTCAGGGAGATATATGTACACTGACTGGTGTCTCTCAGTCCCTCTCTCAGGGAGGTATCTGTACACTGAGTGGTGTCTCTCAGTCCCTGTCTCTCAGGGAGATATATGTACACTGACTGGTGTCTCTCAGTCCTTGTCTCTCAGGGAGGTATCTGTACACTGAGTGGTGTCTCTCAGTCCCTCTCTCTCAGGGAGATATCTGTACACTGAGTGGTGTCTCTCAGTTCCTGTCTCTCAGGGAGATATCTGTACACTGAATGGTGTCTCTCAGTCCCTCTCTCTCAGGCAGATATCTGTACTCTGACTGGTGTCTCTCAGTCCCTGTCTCTCAGGGAGATATCTGTGCACTGAGTGGTGTCTCTCAGTCCCTCTCTCTCTGGGAGATATCTGTACACTGACTGGTGTCTCTCAGTCCCTCTCTTTCAGGGAGGCATCTGTCCACTGAGTGGTGTCTCTCAGTCCCTGTCTCTCAGGGACATATATGTACACTGACCGGTGTCTCTCAGTCCCTCTCTCTCAGGGAGATATCTGTACACTGACTGGTGTCTCTCAGTCCCTCTCTCTCAGGGAGATATCTGTACACTGAGTGGTGTCTCACAGCCCCTGTCTCTCAGGGAGATATCTGTGCACTGACTGGTGTCTCTCAGTCCCTGTCTCTCAGGGAGAAATCTGTACACTGAGCGGTGTCTCTCAGTCCCTCTCTCTCAGGGAGATATCTGTACAATGACTGGTGTCTCTCAGACCCTGTCTCTCAGGGAGATATCTGTACACTGAGTGGTGTCTCTCAGTCCCTCTCTCTCAGGGAGATATCTGTACACTGACTGGTGTCTCTCAGTCCCTGTCTCTCAGGGAGATATCTGTACACTGAGTGGTGTCTCACAGTCCCTCTCTCTCAGGGAGATATCTGTACACTGACTGGTGTCTCTCAGTCCCTCTCTCTCAGGGAGATATCTGTACGCTGACTGTGTCTCTCAGTCCCTCTCTCTCATGGAGATATCTGTACACTGAGTGGTGTCTCTCAGTCCCTCTCTCTCAGGGAGATATCTGTACACTGACTGGTGTCTCTCAGTCCCTGTCTCTCAGGGAGATATCTGTACACTGACTGGTGTCTCTCAGTCCCTGTCTCTGAGGGAGATATCTGTACACTGAGTGGTGTCTCTCAGTCGCTCTCTCTCAGGGAGATATCTGTACACTGACTGGTGTCTCTCAGTCCCTCTCTCTCAGGGAGATATCTGTACACTGAGTGGTGTCTCTCAGTCCCTCTCTCTCAGGGAGATATCTGTACACTGAGTGGTGTCTCTCAGTCCCTGTCTCTCAGGGAGATATATGTACACTGACTGGTGTCTCTCAGTCCCTCTCTCTCAGGGAGATATCTGGACACTGACTGGTGTCTCTCAGTCCCTCTCTCTCAGGGAGATATCTGTACACTGAGTGGTGTCTCACAGCCCCTGTCTCTCAGGGAGATATCTGTACATTGTCTGGTGTCTCTCAGTCCCTGTCTGTCAGGGAGATATCTATACACCGAGTGGTGTGTCTCAGTCTCTTTCTCTCAGGGAGCTTTATGTACACTGAGTGGTGTCTCTCAGGGAGATATCTGTACACTGACTGGTGTCTCTCAGTCCCTGTCTCTCAGGAAGCTTTATGTACACTGAGTGGTGTCTCTCAGTCCCTCTCTCTCAGGGAGATATTTGTACAGTGACTGGTGTCTCTCAGTCCCTGTCTCTCAGGGAGATATCTGTACACTGAGTGGTGTCTCTCAGTCCCTCTCTCTCAGGGAGATATCTGTACACTGACTGGTGTCTCTCAGTCCCTGTCTCTCAGGGAGATATCTGTACACTGAGTGGTGTCTCACAGTCCCTCTCTCTCAGGGAGACATCTGTACACTGACTGGTGTCTCTCAGTTCCTGTCTCTCAGGGAGATATCTGTACACTGAATGGTGTCTCTCAGTCCCTCTCTCTTAGGCAGATATCTGTACTCTGACTGGTGTCTCTCAGTCCCTGTCCCTCAGGGAGATATCTGTGCACTGAGTGGTGTCTCTCAGTCCCTCTCTCTCAGGGAGATATCTGTACACTGAATGGTGTCTCTCAGTCCCTCTCTCTCAGGGAGGTATCTGTCCACTGAGTGGTGTCTCTCAGTCCCTGTCTCTCAGGGACATATATGTACACTGACCGGTGTCTCTCAGTCCCTGTCTCTCAGGGAGATATCTGTACACTGACTGGTGTCTCTCAGTCCCTGTCTCTCAGGGAGATATCTGTACACTGAGTGGTGTCTCACAGTCCCTCTCTCTCAGGGAGATATCTGTACACTGACTGGTGTCTCTCAGTCCCTCTCTCTCAGGGAGATATCTGTACGCTGACTGTGTCTCTCAGTCCCTCTCTCTCATGGAGATATCTGTACACTGAGTGGTGTCTCTCAGTCCCTCTCTCTCAGGGAGATATCTGTACACTGACTGGTGTCTCTCAGTCCCTGTCTCTCAGGGAGATATCTGTACACTGACTGGTGTCTCTCAGTCCCTGTCTCTGAGGGAGATATCTGTACACTGAGTCGTGTCTCTCAGTCGCTCTCTCTCAGGGAGATATCTGTACACTGACTGGTGTCTCTCAGTCCCTCCCTCTCAGGGAGATATCTGTACACTGAGTGGTGTCTCTCAGTCCCTCTCTCTCAGGGAGATATCTGTACACTGAGTGGTGTCTCTCAGTCCCTGTCTCTCAGGGAGATATATGTACACTGACTGGTGTCTCTCAGTCCCTCTCTCTCAGGGAGATATCTGGACACTGACTGGTGTCTCTCAGTCCCTCTCTCTCAGGGAGATATCTGTACACTGTCTGGTGTCTCTCAGTCCCTGTCTGTCAGGGAGATATCTATACACCGAGTGGTGTCTCTCAGTCCCTGTCTCTCAGGGAGCTTTATGTACACTGAGTGGTGTCTCTCAGGGAGATATCTGTACACTGACTGGTGTCTCTCAGTCCCTGTCTCTCAGGGAGCTTTATGTACACTGAGTGGTGTCTCTCAGTCCCTCTCTCTCAGGGAGATATTTGTACAGTGACTGGTGTCTCTCAGTCCCTGTCTCTCAGGGAGATATCTGTACACTGAGTGGTGTCTCTCAGTCCCTGTCTCTCAGGGAGATATCTGTACACTGACTGGTGTCTCTCAGTCCCTGTCTCTCAGGGAGATATCTGTACACTGACTGGTGTCTCACAGTCCCTCTCTCTCAGGGAGACATCTGTACACTGACTGGTGTCTCTCAGTCCCTGTCTCTCAGGGAGATATCTGTACACTGAGTGGTGTCTCTCAGTCCCTCTCTCTCAGGGAGATATCTGTACACTGACTGGTGTCTCTCAGTCCCTGTCTCTCAGGGAGATATCTATACACTGAGTGGTGTCTCTCAGTCCCTGTCTGTCAGGGGGATATCTGTACACTGACTGGTGTCTCTCAGTCCCTCTCTCTCAGGGAGATATCTGAACGCTGACTAGTGTCTCACAGTCCCTCTCTCTCAGGGAGATATCTGTACACTGAGTGGTGTCCCTCAGTCCCTCTCTCTCAGGGAGATATCTGTACACTGACTGGTGTCTCTCAGTCCCTGTGTCTCAGGGAGATATATGTACACTGACTGGTGTCTCTCAGTCCCTCTCTCAGGGAGGTATCTGTACACTGAGTGGTGTCTCTCAGTCCCTGTCTCTCAGGGAGATATATGTACACTGACTGGTGTCTCTCAGTCCTTGTCTCTCAGGGAGGTATTTGTACACTGAGTGGTGTCTCTCAGTCCCTCTCTCTCAGGGAGATATCTGTACACTGAGTGGTGTCTCTCAGTTCCTGTCTCTCAGGGAGATATCTGTACACTGAATGGTGTCTCTCAGTCCCTCTCTCTCAGGCAGATATCTGTACTCTGACTGGTGTCTCTCAGTCCCTGTCTCTCAGGGAGATATCTGTGCACTGAGTGGTGTCTCTCAGTCCCTCTCTCTCAGGGAGATATCTGTACACTGACTGGTGTCTCTCAGTCCCTCTCTCTCAGGGAGGTATCTGTCCACTGAGTGGTGTCTCTCAGTCCCTGTCTCTCAGGGACATATATGTACACTGACCGGTGTCTCTCAGTCCCTCTCTCTCAGGGAGATATCTGTACACTGACTGGTGTCTCTCAGTCCCTCTCTCTCAGGGAGATATCTGTACACTGAGTGGTGTCTCACAGCCCCTGTCTCTCAGGGAGATATCTGTGCACTGACTGGTGTCTCTCAGTCCCTGTCTCTCAGGGAGAAATCTGTACACTGAGCGGTGTCTCTCAGTCCCTCTCTCTCAGGGAGATATCTGTACAATGACTGGTGTCTCTCAGTCCCTGTCTCTCAGGGAGATATCTGTACACTGAGTGGTGTCTCTCAGTCCCTCTCTCTCAGGGAGATATCTGTACACTGACTGGTGTCTCTCAGTCCCTGTCTCTCAGGGAGATATCTGTACACTGAGTGGTGTCTCACAGTCCCACTCTCTCAGGGAGATATCTGTACACTGACCGGTGTCTCTCAGTCCCTCTCTCTCAGGGAGATATCTGTACACTGACTGGTGTCTCTCAGTCCCTCTCTCTCAGGGAGATATCTGTACACTGAGTGGTGTCTCACAGCCCCTGTCTCTCAGGGAGATATCTGTGCACTGACTGGTGTCTCTCAGTCCCTGTCTCTCAGGGAGAAATCTGTACACTGAGCGGTGTCTCTCAGTCCCTCTCTCTCAGGGAGATATCTGTACAATGACTGGTGTCTCTCAGTCCCTGTCTCTCAGGGAGATATCTGTACACTGAGTGGTGTCTCTCAGTCCCTCTCTCTCAGGGAGATATTTGTACACTGACTGGTGTCTCTCAGTCCCTGTCTCTCAGGGAGATATCTGTACACTGAGTGGTGTCTCACAGTCCCTCTCTCTCAGGGAGATATCTGTACACTGACTGGTGTCTCTCAGTCCCTCTCTCTCAGGGAGATATCTGTACGCTGACTGTGTCTCTCAGTCCCTCTCTCTCATGGAGATATCTGTACACTGAGTGGTGTCTCTCAGTCCCTCTCTCTCAGGGAGATATCTGTACACTGACTGGTGTCTCTCAGTCCCTGTCTCTCAGGGAGATATCTGTACACTGACTGGTGTCTCTCAGTCCCTGTCTCTGAGGGAGATATCTGTACACTGAGTGGTGTCTCTCAGTCGCTCTCTCTCAGGGACATATCTGTACACTGACTGGTGTCTCTCAGTCCCTCTCTCTCAGGGAGATATCTGTACACTGAGTGGTGTCTCTCAGTCCCTCTCTCTCAGGGAGATATCTGTACACTGAGTGGTGTCTCTCAGTCGCTCTCTCTCAGGGAGATATATGTACACTGACTGGTGTCTCTCAGTCCCTCTCTCTCAGGGAGATATCTGGACACTGACTGGTGTCTCTCAGTCCCTCTCTCTCAGGGAGATATCTGTACACTGAGTGGTGTCTCACAGCCCCTGTCTCTCAGGGAGATATCTGTACATTGTCTGGTGTCTCTCAGTCCCTGTCTGTCAGGGAGATATCTATACACCGAGTGGTGTCTCTCAGTCTCTTTCTCTCAGGGAGCTTTATGTACACTGAGTGGTGTCTCTCAGGGAGATATCTGTACACTGACTGGTGTCTCTCAGTCCCTGTCTCTCAGGAAGCTTTATGTACACTGAGTGGTGTCTCTCAGTCCCTCTCTCTCAGGGAGATATTTGTACAGTGACTGGTGTCTCTCAGTCCCTGTCTCTCAGGGAGATATCTGTACACTGAGTGGTGTCTCTCAGTCCCTCTCTCTCAGGGAGATATCTGTACACTGACTGGTGTCTCTCAGTCCCTGTCTCTCAGGGAGATATCTGTACACTGAGTGGTGTCTCACAGTCCCTCTCTCTCAGGGAGACATCTGTACACTGACTGGTGTCTCTCAGTTCCTGTCTCTCAGGGAGATATCTGTACACTGAATGGTGTCTCTCAGTCCCTCTCTCTTAGGCAGATATCTGTACTCTGACTGGTGTCTCTCAGTCCCTGTCCCTCAGGGAGACATCTGTGCACTGACTGGTGTCTCTCAGTCCCTCTCTCTCAGGGAGGTATCTGTCCACTGAGTGGTGTCTCTCAGTCCCTGTCTCTCAGGGACATATATGTACACTGACCGGTGTCTCTCAGTCCCTGTCTCTCAGGGAGATATCTGTACACTGACTGGTGTCTCTCAGTCCCTCTCTCTCAGGGAGATATCTGTACACTGAGTGGTGTCTCTCAGTCCCTGTCTCTCAGGGAGATATATGTACACTGACTGGTGTCTCTCAGTCCCTGTCTCTCAGGGAGATATCTGTACACTGACTGGTGTCTCTCAGTCCCTCTCTCTCAGGGAGATATCTGTACATTGTCTGGTGTCTCTCAGTCCCTGTCTGTCAGGGAGATATCTATACACCGAGTGGTGTCTCTCAGTCCCTGTCTCTCAGGGAGCTTTATGTACACTGAGTGGTGTATCTCAGGGAGATATCTGTACACTGACTGGTGTCTCTCAGTCCCTGTCTCTCAGGGAGCTTTATGTACACTGAGTGGTGTCTCTCAGTCCCTCTCTCTCAGGGAGATATTTGTACAGTGACTGGTGTCTCTCAGTCCCTGTCTCTCAGGGAGATATCTGTACACTGAGTGGTGTCTCTCAGTCCCGGTCTCTCAGGGAGATATCTGTACACTGACTGGTGTCTCTCAGTCCCTGTCTCTCAGGGAGATATCTGTACACTGACTGGTGTCTCACAGTCCCTCTCTCTCAGGGAGACATCTGTACACTGACTGGTGTCTCTCAGTCCCTGTCTCTCAGGGAGATATCTGTACACTGAATGGTGTCTCTCAGTCCCTCTCTCTCAGGGAGATATCTGTACACTGACTGGTGTCTCTCAGGGAGATATCTATACACTGAGTGGTGTCTCTCAGTCCCTGTCTGTCAGGGAGATATCTGTACACTGACTGGTGTCTCTCAGTCCCTCTCTCTCAGGGAGATATCTGAACGCTGACTAGTGTCTCTCAGTCCCTCTCTCTCAGGGAGATATCTGTACACTGAGTGGTGTCCCTCAGTCCCTCTCTCTCAGGGAGATATCTGTACACTGACTGGTGT
This sequence comes from Heterodontus francisci, assembly GCF_036365525.1. Classification (NCBI taxonomy): domain Eukaryota; kingdom Metazoa; phylum Chordata; class Chondrichthyes; order Heterodontiformes; family Heterodontidae; genus Heterodontus; species Heterodontus francisci. The sequence continues at coordinate 2,505,314 of NC_090384.1, forward strand.
CTCTCAGTCCCTGTGTCTCAGGGAGATATATGTACACTGACTGGTGTCTCTCAGTCCCTCTCTCAGGGAGGTATCTGTACACTGAGTGGTGTCTCTCAGTCCCTGTCTCTCAGGGAGATATATGTATACTGACTGGTTTCTCTCAGTCCTTGTCTCTCAGGGAGGTATCTGTACACTGAGTGGTGTCTCTCAGTCCCTCTCTCTCAGGCAGATATCTGTACTCTGATGGTGTCTCTCAGTCCCTGTCTCTCAGGGAGATATCTGTGCACTGAGTGGTGTCTCTCAGTCCCTCTCTCTCAGGGAGATATCTGTACACTGACTGGTGTCTCTCAGTCCCTCTCTCTCAGGGAGGTATCTGTCCACTGAGTGGTGTCTCTCAGTCCCTGTCTCTCAGGGACATATATGTACACTGACCGGTATCTCTCAGTCCCTCTCTCTCAGGGAGATATCTGTACACTGACTGGTGTCTCTCAGTCCCTCTCTCTCAGGGAGATATCTGTACACTGAGTGGTGTCTCAAAGCCCCTGTCTCTCAGGGAGATATCTGTGCACTGACTGGTGTCTCTCAGTCCCTGTCTCTCAGGGAGAAATCTGTACACTGAGCGGTGTCTCTCAGTCCCTCTCTCTCAGGGAGATATCTGTACAATGACTGGTGTCTCTCAGTCCCTGTCTCTCAGGGAGATATCTGTACACTGAGTGGTGTCTCTCAGTCCCTCTCTCTCAGGGAGATATCTGTACACTGACTGGTGTCTCTCAGTCCCTGTCTCTCAGGGAGATATCTGTACACTGAGTGGTGTCTCACAGTCCCTCTCTCTCAGGGAGATATCTGTACACTGACCGGTGTCTCTCAGTCCCTCTCTCTCAGGGAGATATCTGTACACTGACTGGTGTCTCTCAGTCCCTCTCTCTCAGGGAGATATCTGTACACTGATTGGTGTCTCACAGCCCCTGTCTCTCAGGGAGATATCTGTGCACTGACAGGTGTCTATCAGTCCCTGTCTCTCAGGGAGAAATCTGTACACTGAGCGGTGTCTCTCAGTCCCTCTCTCTCAGGGAGATATCTGTACAATGACTGGTGTCTCTCAGTCCCTGTCTCTCAGGGAGATATCTGTACACTGAGTGGTGTCTCTCAGTCCCTCTCTCTCAGGGAGATATCTGTACACTGACTGGTGTCTCTCAGTCCCTGTCTCTCAGGGAGATATCTGTACACTGAGTGGTGTCTCACAGTCCCTCTCTCTCAGGGAGATATCTGTACACTGACTGGTGTCTCTCAGTCCCTCTCTCTCAGGGAGATATCTGTACGCTGACTGTGTCTCTCAGTCCCTCTCTCTCATGGAGATATCTGTACACTGAGTGGTGTCTCTCAGTCCCTCTCTCTCAGGGAGATATCTGTACACTGACTGGTGTCTCTCATTCCCTGTCTCTCAGGGAGATATCTGTACACTGACTGGTATCTCTCAGTCCCTGTCTCTGAGGGAGATATCTGTACACTGAGTGGTGTCTCTCAGTCGCTCTCTCTCAGGGAGATATCTGTACACTGACTGGTGTCTCTCAGTCCCTCTCTCTCAGGGAGATATCTGTACACTGAGTGGTGTCTCTCAGTCCCTCTCTCTCAGGGAGATATCTGTACACTGAGTGGTGTCTCTCAGTCCCTGTCTCTCAGGGAGATATATGTACACTGACTGGTGTCTCTCAGTCCCTCTCTCTCAGGGAGATATCTGGACACTGACTGGTGTCTCTCAGTCCCTCTCTCTCAGGGAGATATCTGTACACTGAGTGGTGTCTCACAGCCCCTGTCTCTCAGGGAGATATCTGTACATTGTCTGGTGTCTCTCAGTCCCTGTCTGTCAGGGAGATATCTATACACCGAGTGGTGTCTCTCAGTCTCTTTCTCTCAGGGAGCTTTATGTACACTGAGTGGTGTCTCTCAGGGAGATATCTGTACACTGACTGGTGTCTCTCAGTCCCTGTCTCTCAGGAAGCTTTATGTACACTGAGTGGTGTCTCTCAGTCCCTCTCTCTCAGGGAGATATTTGTACAGTGACTGGTGTCTCTCAGTCCCTGTCTCTCAGGGAGATATCTGTACACTGAGTGGTGTCTCTCAGTCCCTCTCTCTCAGGGAGATATCTGTACACTGACTGGTGTCTCTCAGTCCCTGTCTCTCAGGGAGATATCTGTACACTGAGTGGTGTCTCACAGTCCCTCTCTCTCAGGGAGACATCTGTACACTGACTGGTGTCTCTCAGTTCCTGTCTCTCAGGGAGATATCTGTACACTGAATGGTGTCTCTCAGTCCCTCTCTCTTAGGCAGATATCTGTACTCTGACTGGTGTCTCTCAGTCCCTGTCCCTCAGGGAGATATCTGTGCACTGAGTGGTGTCTCTCAGTCGCTCTCTCTCAGGGAGATATCTGTACACTGACTGGTGTCTCTCAGTCCCTGTCTCTGAGGGAGATATCTGTACACTGAGTGGTGTCTCTCAGTCGCTCTCTCTCAGGGAGATATCTGTACACTGACTGGTGTCTCTCAGTCCCTCTCTCTCAGGGAGATATCTGTACACTGAGTGGTGTCTCTCAGTCCCTCTCTCTCAGGGAGATATCTGTACACTGAGTGGTGTCTCTCAGTCGCTCTCTCTCAGGGAGATATATGTACACTGACTGGTGTCTCTCACTCCCTCTCTCTCAGGGAGATATCTGGACACTGACTGGTGTCTCTCAGTCCCTCTCTCTCAGGGAGATATCTGTACACTGAGTGGTGTCTCACAGCCCCTGTCTCTCAGGGAGATATCTGTACATTGTCTGGTGTCTCTCAGTCCCTGTCTGTCAGGGAGATATCTATACACCGAGTGGTGTCTCTCAGTCTCTTTCTCTCAGGGAGCTTTATGTACACTGAGTGGTGTCTCTCAGGGAGATATCTGTACACTGACTGGTGTCTCTCAGTCCCTGTCTCTCAGGAAGCTTTATGTACACTGAGTGGTGTCTCTCAGTCCCTCTCTCTCAGGGAGATATTTGTACAGTGACTGGTGTCTCTCAGTCCCTGTCTCTCAGGGAGATATCTGTACACTGAGTGGTGTCTCTCAGTCCCTCTCTCTCAGGGAGATATCTGTACACTGACTGGTGTCTCTCAGTCCCTGTCTCTCAGGGAGATATCTGTACACTGAGTGGTGTCTCACAGTCCCTCTCTCTCAGGGAGACATCTGTACACTGACTGGTGTCTCTCAGTTCCTGTCTCTCAGGGAGATATCTGTACACTGAATGGTGTCTCTCAGTCCCTCTCTCTTAGGCAGATATCTGTACTCTGACTGGTGTCTCTCAGTCCCTGTCCCTCAGGGAGACATCTGTGCACTGACTGGTGTCTCTCAGTCCCTCTCTCTCAGGGAGGTATCTGTCCACTGAGTGGTGTCTCTCAGTCCCTGTCTCTCAGGGACATATATGTACACTGACCGGTGTCTCTCAGTCCCTGTCTCTCAGGGAGATATCTGTACACTGACTGGTGTCTCTCAGTCCCTGTCTCTCAGGGAGATATCTGTACACTGAGTGGTGTCTCACAGTCCCTCTCTCTCAGGGAGATATCCGTACACTGACTGGTGTCTCTCAGTCCCTCTCTCTCAGGGAGATATCTGTACGCTGACTGTGTCTCTCAGTCCCTCTCTCTCATGGAGATATCTGTACACTGAGTGGTGTCTCTCAGTCCCTCTCTCTCAGGGAGATATCTGTACACTGACTGGTGTCTCTCAGTCCCTGTCTCTCAGGGAGATATCTGTACACTGACTGGTGTCTCTCAGTCCCTGTCTCTGAGGGAGATATCTGTACACTGAGTGGTGTCTCTCAGTCGCTCTCTCTCAGGGAGATATCTGTACACTGACTGGTGTCTCTCAGTCCCTCTCTCTCAGGGAGATATCTGTACACTGAGTGGTGTCGCTCAGTCCCTCTCTCTCAGGGAGATATCTGTACACTGAGTGGTGTCTCTCAGTCCCTGTCTCTCAGGGAGATATATGTACACTGACTGGTGTCTCTCAGTCCCTCTCTCTCAGGGAGATATCTGGACACTGACTGGTGTCTCTCAGTCCCTCTCTCTCAGGGAGATATCTGTACACTGTCTGGTGTCTCTCAGTCCCTGTCTCTCAGGTAGATATCTATACACCGAGTGGTGTCTCTCAGTCCCTGTCTCTCAGGGAGCTTTATGTACACTGAGTGGTGTCTCTCAGGGAGATATCTGTACACTGACTGGTGTCTCTCAGTCCCTGTCTCTCAGGGAGCTTTATGTACACTGAGTGGTGTCTCTCAGTCCCTCTCTCTCAGGGAGATATTTGTACAGTGACTGGTGTCTCTCAGTCCCTGTCTCTCAGGGAGATATCTGTACACTGAGTGGTGTCTCTCAGTCCCTGTCTCTCAGGGAGATATCTGTACACTGACTGGTGTCTCTCAGTCCCTGTCTCTCAGGGAGATATCTGTACACTGACTGGTGTCTCACAGTCCCTCTCTCTCAGGGAGACATCTGTACACTGACTGGTGTCTCTCAGTCCCTGTCTCTCAGGGAGATATCTGTACACTGAGTGGTGTCTCTCAGTCCCTCTCTCTCAGGGAGATATCTGTACACTGACTGGTGTCTCTCAGGGAGATATCTATACACTGAGTGGTGTCTCTCAGTCCCTGTCTGTCAGGGAGATATCTGTACACTGACTGGTGTCTCTCAGTCCCTCTCTCTCAGGGAGATATCTGAACGCTGACTAGTGTCTCTCAGTCCCTATCTCTCAGGGAGATATCTGTACACTGAGTGGTGTCCCTCAGTCCCTCTCTCTCAGGGAGATATCTGTACACTGACTGGTGTCTCTCAGTCCCTGTGTCTCAGGGAGATATATGTACACTGACTGGTGTCTCTCAGTCCCTCTCTCAGGGAGGTATCTGTACACTGAGTGGTGTCTCTCAGTCCCTGTCTCTCAGGCAGATATATGTATACTGACTGGTTTCTCTCAGTCCTTGTCTCTCAGGGAGGTATCTGTACACTGAGTGGTGTCTCTCAGTCCCTCTCTCTCAGGCAGATATCTGTACTCTGACTGGTGTCTCTCAGTCCCTGTCTCTCAGGGAGATATCTGTGCACTGAGTGGTGTCTCTCAGTCCCTCTCTCTCAGGGAGATATCTGTACACTGACTGGTGTCTCTCAGTCCCTCTCTCTCAGGGAGGTATCTGTCCACTGAGTGGTGTCTCTCAGTCCCTGTCTCTCAGGGACATATATGTACACTGACCGGTATCTCTCAGTCCCTCTCTCTCAGGGAGATATCTGTACACTGACTGGTGTCTCTCAGTCCCTCTCTCTCAGGGAGATATCTGTACACTGAGTGGTGTCTCAAAGCCCCTGTCTCTCAGGGAGATATCTGTGCACTGACTGGTGTCTCTCAGTCCCTGTCTCTCAGGGAGAAATCTGTACACTGAGCGGTGTCTCTCAGTCCCTCTCTCTCAGGGAGATATCTGTACAATGACTGGTGTCTCTCAGTCCCTGTCTCTCATGGAGATATCTGTACACTGAGTGGTGTCTCTCAGTCCCTCTCTCTCAGGGAGATATCTGTACACTGACTGGTGTCTCTCAGTCCCTGTCTCTCAGGGAGATATCTGTACACTGAGTGGTGTCTCACAGTCCCTCTCTCTCAGGGAGATATCTGTACACTGACCGGTGTCTCTCAGTCCCTCTCTCTCAGGGAGATATCTGTACACTGACTGGTGTCTCTCAGTCCCTCTCTCTCAGGGAGATATCTGTACACTGAGTGGTGTCTCACAGCCCCTGTCTCTCAGGGAGATATCTGTGCACTGACTGGTGTCTCTCAGTCCCTGTCTCTCAGGGAGAAATCTGTACACTGAGCGGTGTCTCTCAGTCCCTCTCTCTCAGGGAGATATCTGTACAATGACTGGTGTCTCTCAGTCCCTGTCTCTCAGGGAGATATCTGTACACTGAGTGGTGTCTCTCAGTCCCTCTCTCTCAGGGAGATATCTGTACACTGACTGGTGTCTCTCAGTCCCTGTCTCTCAGGGAGATATCTGTACACTGAGTGGTGTCTCACAGTCCCTCTCTCTCAGGGAGATATCTGTACACTGACTGGTGTCTCTCAGTCCCTCTCTCTCAGGGAGATATCTGTACGCTGACTGTGTCTCTCAGTCCCTCTCTCTCATGGAGATATCTGTACACTGAGTGGTGTCTCTCAGTCCCTCTCTCTCAGGGAGATATCTGTACACTGACTGGTGTCTCTCAGTCCCTGTCTCTCAGGGAGATATCTGTACACTGACTGGTGTCTCTCAGTCCCTGTCTCTGAGGGAGATATCTGTACACTGAGTGGTGTCTCTCAGTCGCTCTCTCTCAGGGAGATATCTGTACACTGACTGGTGTCTCTCAGTCCCTCTCTCTCAGGGAGATATCTGTACACTGAGTGGTGTCTCTCAGTCCCTCTCTCTCAGGGAGATATCTGTACACTGAGTGGTGTCTCTCAGTCCCTGTCTCTCAGGGAGATATATGTACACTGACTGGTGTCTCTCAGTCCCTCTCTCTCAGGGAGATATCTGGACACTGACTGGTGTCTCTCAGTCCCTCTCTCTCAGGGAGATATCTGTACACTGAGTGGTGTCTCACAGCCCCTGTCTCTCAGGGAGATATCTGTACATTGTCTGGTGTCTCTCAGTCCCTGTCTGTCAGGGAGATATCTATACACCGAGTGGTGTCTCTCAGTCTCTTTCTCTCAGGGAGCTTTATGTACGCTGAGTGGTGTCTCTCAGGGAGATATATGTACACTGACTGGTGTCTCTCAGTCCCTGTCTCTCAGGAAGCTTTATGTACACTGAGTGGTGTCTCTCAGTCCCTCTCTCTCAGGGAGATATTTGTACAGTGACTGGTGTCTCTCAGTCCCTGTCTCTCAGGGAGATATCTGTACACTGAGTGGTGTCTCTCAGTCCCTCTCTCTCAGGGAGATATCTGTACACTGACTGGTGTCTCTCAGTCCCTGTCTCTCAGGGAGATATCTGTACACTGAGTGGTGTCTCACAGTCCCTCTCTCTCAGGGAGACATCTGTACACTGACTGGTGTCTCTCAGTTCCTGTCTCTCAGGGAGATATCTGTACACTGAATGGTGTCTCTCAGTCCCTCTCTCTTAGGCAGATATCTGTACTCTGACTGGTGTCTCTCAGTCCCTGTCCCTCAGGGAGATATCTGTGCACTGAGTGGTGTCTCTCAGTCCCTCTCTCTCAGGGAGATATCTGTACACTGACTGGTGTCTCTCAGTCCCTCTCTCTCAGGGAGGTATCTGTCCACTGAGTGGTGTCTCTCAGTCCCTGTCTCTCAGGGACATATATGTACACTGACCGGTGTCTCTCAGTCCCTCTCTCTCAGGGAGATATCTGTACACTGACTGGTGTCTCTCAGTTCCTCTCTCTCAGGGAGATATCTGTACACTGAGTGGTGTCTCACAGCCCCTGTCTCTCAGGGAGATATCTGTGCACTGACTGGTGTCTCTCAGTCCCTGTCTCTCAGGGAGAAATCTGTACACTGAGCGGTGTCTCTCAGTCCCTCTCTCTCAGGGAGATATCTGTACAATGACTGGTGTCTCTCAGTCCCTGTCTCTCAGGGAGATATCTGTACACTGAGTGGTGTCTCTCAGTCCCTCTCTCTCAGGGAGATATCTGTACACTGACTGGTGACTCTCAGTCCCTGTCTCTCAGGGAGATATCTGTACACTGAGTGGTGTCTCATAGTCCCTCTCTCTCAGGGAGATATCTGTACACTGACTGGTGTCTCTCAGTCCCTCTCTCTCAGGGAGATATCTGTACGCTGACTGTGTCTCTCAGTCCCTCTCTCTCATGGAGATATCTGTACACTGAGTGGTGTCTCTCAGTCCCTCTCTCTCAGGGAGATATCTGTACACTGAGTGGTGTCTCACAGCCCCTGTCTCTCAGGGAGATATCTGTGCACTGACTGGTGTCTCTCAGTCCCTGTCTCTCAGGGAGAAATCTGTACACTGAGCGGTGTCTCTCAGTCCCTCTCTCTCAGGGAGATATCTGTACAATGACTGGTGTCTCTCAGTCCCTGTCTCTCAGGGAGATATCTGTACACTGAGTGGTGTCTCTCAGTCCCTCTCTCTCAGGGAGATATCTGTACACTGACTGGTGTCTCTCAGTCCCTGTCTCTCAGGGAGATATCTGTACACTGAGTGGTTTCTCACAGTCCCTCTCTCTCAGGGAGATATCTGTACACTGACTGGTGTCTCTCAGTCCCTCTCTCTCAGGGAGATATCTGTACGCTGACTGTGTCTCTCAGTCCCTCTCTCTCATGGAGATATCTGTACACTGAGTGGTGTCTCTCAGTCCCTCTCTCTCAGGGAGATATCTGTACACTGACTGGTGTCTCTCAGTCCCTGTCTCTCAGGGAGATATCTGTACACTGACTGGTGTCTCTCAGTCCCTGTCTCTGAGGGAGATATCTGTACACTGAGTGGTGTCTCTCAGTCGCTCTCTCTCAGGGAGATATCTGTACACTGACTGGTGTCTCTCAGTCCCTCTCTCTCAGGGAGATATCTGTACACTGAGTGGTGTCTCTCAGTCCCTCTCGCTCAGGGAGATATCTGTACACTGAGTGGTGTCTCTCAGTCCCTGCCTCTCAGGGAGATATATGTACACTGACTGGTGTCTCTCAGTCCCTCTCTCTCAGGGAGATATCTGGACACTGACTGGTGTCTCTCAGTCCCTCTCTCTCAGGGAGATATCTGTACACTGAGTGGTGTCTCACAGCCCCTGTCTCTCAGGGAGATATCTGTACATTGTCTGGTGTCTCTCAGTCCCTGTCTGTCAGGGAGCTATCTATACACCGAGTGGTGTCTCTCAGTCCCTGTCTCTCAGGGAGCTTTATGTACACTGAGTGGTGTCTCTCAGGGAGATATCTGTACACTGACTGGTGTCTCTCAGTCCCTGTCTCTCAGGAAGCTTTATGTACACTGAGTGGTGTCTCTCAGTCCCTCTCTCTCAGGGAGATATTTGTACAGTGACTGGTGTCTCTCAGTCCCTGTCTCTCAGGGAGATATCTGTACACTGAGTGGTGTCTCTCAGTCCCTCTCTCTCAGGGAGATATCTGTACACTGACTGGTGTCTCTCAGTCCCTGTCTCTCAGGGAGATATCTGTACACTGAGTGGTGTCTCACAGTCCCTCTCTCTCAGGGAGATATCTGTACACTGAGTGGTGTCTCTCAGTCCCTCTCTCTCAGGGAGATATCTGTACACTGACTGGTGTCTCTCAGTCCCTGTCTCTCAGGGAGATATCTGTACACTGAGTGGTGTCTCTCAGTCCCTCTCTCTCAGGGAGATATCTGTACGCTGACTGTGTCTCTCAGTCCCTCTCTCTCATGGAGATATCTGTACACTGAGTGGTGTCTCTCAGTCCCTCTCTCTCAGGGAGATATCTGTACACTGACTGGTGTCTCTCAGTCCCTGTCTCTCAGGGAGATATCTGTACACTGACTGGTGTCTCTCAGTCCCTGTCTCTGAGGGAGATATCTGTACACTGAGTGGTGTCTCTCAGTCGCTCTCTCTCAGGGAGATATCTGTACACTGACTGGTGTCTCTCAGTCCCTCTCTCTCAGGGACATATCTGTACACTGACTGGTGTCTCTCAGTCCCTCTCTCTCAGGGAGATATCTGTACACTGAGTGGTGTCTCACAGCCCCTGTCTCTCAGGGAGATATCTGTACATTGTCTGGTGTCTCTCAGTCCCTGTCTGTCAGGGAGATATCTATACACCGAGTGGTGTCTCTCAGTCTCTTTCTCTCAGGGAGCTTTATGTACACTGAGTGGTGTCTCTCAGGGAGATATATGTACACTGACTGGTGTCTCTCAGTCCCTGTCTCTCAGGAAGCTTTATGTACACTGAGTGGTGTCTCTCAGTCCCTCTCTCTCAGGGAGATATTTGTACAGTGACTGGTGTCTCTCAGTCCCTGTCTCTCAGGGAGATATCTGTACACTGAGTGGTGTCTCTCAGTCCCTCTCTCTCAGGGAGATATCTGTACACTGACTGGTGTCTCTCAGTCCCTGTCTCTCAGGGAGATATCTGTACACTGAGTGGTGTCTCACAGTCCCTCTCTCTCAGGGAGACATCTGTACACTGACTGGTGTCTCTCAGTTCCTGTCTCTCAGGGAGATATCTGTACACTGAATGGTGTCTCTCAGTCCCTCTCTCTTAGGCAGATATCTGTACTCTGACTGGTGTCTCTCAGTCCCTGTCCCTCAGGGAGATATCTGTGCACTGAGTGGTGTCTCTCAGTCCCTCTCTCTCAGGGAGATATCTGTACACTGACTGGTGTCTCTCAGTCACTCTCTCTCAGGGAGGTATCTGTCCACTGAGTGGTGTCTCTCAGTCCCTGTCTCTCAGGGACATATATGTACACTGACCGGTGTCTCTCAGTCCCTCTCTCTCAGGGAGATATCTGTACACTGAGTGGTGTCTCTCAGTCCCTGTCTCTCAGGGAGAAATCTGTACACTGAGCGGTGTCTCTCAGTCCCTCTCTCTCAGGGAGATATCTGTACAATGACTGGTGTCTCTCAGTCCCTGTCTCTCAGGGAGATATCTGTACACTGAGTGGTGTCTCTCAGTCCCTCTCTCTCAGGGAGATATCTGTACACTGACTGGTGTCTCTCAGTCCCTGTCTCTCAGGGAGATATCTGTACACTGAGTGGTGTCTCACAGTCCCTCTCTCTCAGGGAGATATCTGTACACTGAGTGGTGTCTCTCAGTCCCTCTCTCTCAGGGAGATATCTGTACGCTGACTGTGTCTCTCAGTCCCTCTCTCTCATGGAGATATCTGTACACTGAGTGGTGTCTCTCAGTCCCTCTCTCTCAGGGAGATATCTGTACACTGACTGGTGTCTCTCAGTCCCTGTCTCTCAGGGAGATATCTGTACACTGACTGGTGTCTCTCAGTCCCTGTCTCTGAGGGAGATATCTGTACACTGAGTGGTGTCTCTCAGTCGCTCTCTCTCAGGGAGATATCTGTACACTGACTGGTGTCTCTCAGTCCCTCTCTCTCAGGGAGATATCTGTACACTGACTGGTGTCTCTCAGTCCCTCTCTCTCAGGGAGATATCTGTACACTGAGTGGTGTCTCTCAGTCCCTGTCTCTCAGGGAGATATATGTACACTGACTGGTGTCTCTCAGTCCCTCTCTCTCAGGGAGATATCTGGACACTGACTGGTGTCTCTCAGTCCCTCTCTCTCAGGGAGATATCTGTACACTGAGTGGTGTCTCACAGCCCCTGTCTCTCAGGGAGATATCTGTACATTGTCTGGTGTCTCTCAGTCCCTGTCTGTCAGGGAGATATCTATACACCGAGTGGTGTCTCTCAGTCTCTTTCTCTCAGGGAGCTTTATGTACACTGAGTGGTGTCTCTCAGGGAGATATATGTACACTGACTGGTGTCTCTCAGTCCCTGTCTCTCAGGAAGCTTTATGTACACTGAGTGGTGTCTCTCAGTCCCTCTCTCTCAGGGAGATATTTGTACAGTGACTGGTGTCTCTCAGTCCCTGTCTCTCAGGGAGATATCTGTACACTGAGTGGTGTCTCTCAGTCCCTCTCTCTCAGGGAGATATCTGTACACTGACTGGTGTCTCTCAGTCCCTGTCTCTCAGGGAGATATCTGTACACTGAGTGGTGTCTCACAGTCCCTCTCTCTCAGGGAGACATCTGTACACTGACTGGTGTCTCTCAGTTCCTGTCTCTCAGGGAGATATCTGTACACTGAATGGTGTCTCTCAGTCCCTCTCTCTTAGGCAGATATCTGTACTCTGACTGGTGTCTCTCAGTCCCTGTCCCTCAGGGAGATATCTGTGCACTGAGTGGTGTCTCTCAGTCCCTCTCTCTCAGGGAGATATCTGTACACTGACTGGTGTCTCTCAGTCCCTCTCTCTCAGGGAGGTATCTGTCCACTGAGTGGTGTCTCTCAGTCCCTGTCTCTCAGGGACATATATGTACACTGACCGGTGTCTCTCAGTCCCTCTCTCTCAGGGAGATATCTGTACACTGACTGGTGTCTCTCAGTTCCTCTCTCTCAGGGAGATATCTGTACACTGAGTGGTGTCTCACAGCCCCTGTCTCTCAGGGAGATATCTGTGCACTGACTGGTGTCTCTCAGTCCCTGTCTCTCAGGGAGAAATCTGTACACTGAGCGGTGTCTCTCAGTCCCTCTCTCTCAGGGAGATATCTGTACAATGACTGGTGTCTCTCAGTCCCTGTCTCTCAGGGAGATATCTGTACACTGAGTGGTGTCTCTCAGTCCCTCTCTCTCAGGGAGATATCTGTACACTGACTGGTGACTCTCAGTCCCTGTCTCTCAGGGAGATATCTGTACACTGAGTGGTGTCTCATAGTCCCTCTCTCTCAGGGAGATATCTGTACACTGACTGGTGTCTCTCAGTCCCTCTCTCTCAGGGAGATATCTGTACGCTGACTGTGTCTCTCAGTCCCTCTCTCTCATGGAGATATCTGTACACTGAGTGGTGTCTCTCAGTCCCTCTCTCTCAGGGAGATATCTGTACACTGAGTGGTGTCTCACAGCCCCTGTCTCTCAGGGAGATATCTGTGCACTGACTGGTGTCTCTCAGTCCCTGTCTCTCAGGGAGAAATCTGTACACTGAGCGGTGTCTCTCAGTCCCTCTCTCTCAGGGAGATATCTGTACAATGACTGGTGTCTCTCAGTCCCTGTCTCTCAGGGAGATATCTGTACACTGAGTGGTGTCTCTCAGTCCCTCTCTCTCAGGGAGATATCTGTACACTGACTGGTGTCTCTCAGTCCCTGTCTCTCAGGGAGATATCTGTACACTGAGTGGTTTCTCACAGTCCCTCTCTCTCAGGGAGATATCTGTACACTGACTGGTGTCTCTCAGTCCCTCTCTCTCAGGGAGATATCTGTACGCTGACTGTGTCTCTCAGTCCCTCTCTCTCATGGAGATATCTGTACACTGAGTGGTGTCTCTCAGTCCCTCTCTCTCAGGGAGATATCTGTACACTGACTGGTGTCTCTCAGTCCCTGTCTCTCAGGGAGATATCTGTACACTGACTGGTGTCTCTCAGTCCCTGTCTCTGAGGGAGATATCTGTACACTGAGTGGTGTCTCTCAGTCGCTCTCTCTCAGGGAGATATCTGTACACTGACTGGTGTCTCTCAGTCCCTCTCTCTCAGGGAGATATCTGTACACTGAGTGGTGTCTCTCAGTCCCTCTCGCTCAGGGAGATATCTGTACACTGAGTGGTGTCTCTCAGTCCCTGCCTCTCAGGGAGATATATGTACACTGACTGGTGTCTCTCAGTCCCTCTCTCTCAGGGAGATATCTGGACACTGACTGGTGTCTCTCAGTCCCTCTCTCTCAGGGAGATATCTGTACACTGAGTGGTGTCTCACAGCCCCTGTCTCTCAGGGAGATATCTGTACATTGTCTGGTGTCTCTCAGTCCCTGTCTGTCAGGGAGCTATCTATACACCGAGTGGTGTCTCTCAGTCCCTGTCTCTCAGGGAGCTTTATGTACACTGAGTGGTGTCTCTCAGGGAGATATCTGTACACTGACTGGTGTCTCTCAGTCCCTGTCTCTCAGGAAGCTTTATGTACACTGAGTGGTGTCTCTCAGTCCCTCTCTCTCAGGGAGATATTTGTACAGTGACTGGTGTCTCTCAGTCCCTGTCTCTCAGGGAGATATCTGTACACTGAGTGGTGTCTCTCAGTCCCTCTCTCTCAGGGAGATATCTGTACACTGACTGGTGTCTCTCAGTCCCTGTCTCTCAGGGAGATATCTGTACACTGAGTGGTGTCTCACAGTCCCTCTCTCTCAGGGAGATATCTGTACACTGAGTGGTGTCTCTCAGTCCCTCTCTCTCAGGGAGATATCTGTACACTGACTGGTGTCTCTCAGTCCCTGTCTCTCAGGGAGATATCTGTACACTGAGTGGTGTCTCTCAGTCCCTCTCTCTCAGGGAGATATCTGTACGCTGACTGTGTCTCTCAGTCCCTCTCTCTCATGGAGATATCTGTACACTGAGTGGTGTCTCTCAGTCCCTCTCTCTCAGGGAGATATCTGTACACTGACTGGTGTCTCTCAGTCCCTGTCTCTCAGGGAGATATCTGTACACTGACTGGTGTCTCTCAGTCCCTGTCTCTGAGGGAGATATCTGTACACTGAGTGGTGTCTCTCAGTCGCTCTCTCTCAGGGAGATATCTGTACACTGACTGGTGTCTCTCAGTCCCTCTCTCTCAGGGACATATCTGTACACTGACTGGTGTCTCTCAGTCCCTCTCTCTCAGGGAGATATCTGTACACTGAGTGGTGTCTCACAGCCCCTGTCTCTCAGGGAGATATCTGTACATTGTCTGGTGTCTCTCAGTCCCTGTCTGTCAGGGAGATATCTATACACCGAGTGGTGTCTCTCAGTCTCTTTCTCTCAGGGAGCTTTATGTACACTGAGTGGTGTCTCTCAGGGAGATATATGTACACTGACTGGTGTCTCTCAGTCCCTGTCTCTCAGGAAGCTTTATGTACACTGAGTGGTGTCTCTCAGTCCCTCTCTCTCAGGGAGATATTTGTACAGTGACTGGTGTCTCTCAGTCCCTGTCTCTCAGGGAGATATCTGTACACTGAGTGGTGTCTCTCAGTCCCTCTCTCTCAGGGAGATATCTGTACACTGACTGGTGTCTCTCAGTCCCTGTCTCTCAGGGAGATATCTGTACACTGAGTGGTGTCTCACAGTCCCTCTCTCTCAGGGAGACATCTGTACACTGACTGGTGTCTCTCAGTTCCTGTCTCTCAGGGAGATATCTGTACACTGAATGGTGTCTCTCAGTCCCTCTCTCTTAGGCAGATATCTGTACTCTGACTGGTGTCTCTCAGTCCCTGTCCCTCAGGGAGATATCTGTGCACTGAGTGGTGTCTCTCAGTCCCTCTCTCTCAGGGAGATATCTGTACACTGACTGGTGTCTCTCAGTCCCTCTCTCTCAGGGAGGTATCTGTCCACTGAGTGGTGTCTCTCAGTCCCTGTCTCTCAGGGACATATATGTACACTGACCGGTGTCTCTCAGTCCCTCTCTCTCAGGGAGATATCTGTACACTGACTGGTGTCTCTCAGTTCCTCTCTCTCAGGGAGATATCTGTACACTGAGTGGTGTCTCACAGCCCCTGTCTCTCAGGGAGATATCTGTGCACTGACTGGTGTCTCTCAGTCCCTGTCTCTCAGGGAGAAATCTGTACACTGAGCGGTGTCTCTCAGTCCCTCTCTCTCAGGGAGATATCTGTACAATGACTGGTGTCTCTCAGTCCCTGTCTCTCAGGGAGATATCTGTACACTGAGTGGTGTCTCTCAGTCCCTCTCTCTCAGGGAGATATCTGTACACTGACTGGTGACTCTCAGTCCCTGTCTCTCAGGGAGATATCTGTACACTGAGTGGTGTCTCATAGTCCCTCTCTCTCAGGGAGATATCTGCACACTGACTGGTGTCTCTCAGTCCCTCTCTCTCAGGGAGATATCTGTACGCTGACTGTGTCTCTCAGTCCCTCTCTCTCATGGAGATATCTGTACACTGAGTGGTGTCTCTCAGTCCCTCTCTCTCAGGGAGATATCTGTACACTGAGTGGTGTCTCACAGCCCCTGTCTCTCAGGGAGATATCTGTGCACTGACTGGTGTCTCTCAGTCCCTGTCTCTCAGGGAGAAATCTGTACACTGAGCGGTGTCTCTCAGTCCCTCTCTCTCAGGGAGATATCTGTACAATGACTGGTGTCTCTCAGTCCCTGTCTCTCAGGGAGATATCTGTACACTGAGTGGTGTCTCTCAGTCCCTCTCTCTCAGGGAGATATCTGTACACTGACTGGTGTCTCTCAGTCCCTGTCTCTCAGGGAGATATCTGTACACTGAGTGGTTTCTCACAGTCCCTCTCTCTCAGGGAGATATCTGTACACTGACTGGTGTCTCTCAGTCCCTCTCTCTCAGGGAGATATCTGTACGCTGACTGTGTCTCTCAGTCCCTCTCTCTCATGGAGATATCTGTACACTGAGTGGTGTCTCTCAGTCCCTCTCTCTCAGGGAGATATCTGTACACTGACTGGTGTCTCTCAGTCCCTGTCTCTCAGGGAGATATCTGTACACTGACTGGTGTCTCTCAGTCCCTGTCTCTGAGGGAGATATCTGTACACTGAGTGGTGTCTCTCAGTCGCTCTCTCTCAGGGAGATATCTGTACACTGACTGGTGTCTCTCAGTCCCTCTCTCTCAGGGAGATATCTGTACACTGAGTGGTGTCTCTCAGTCCCTCTCGCTCAGGGAGATATCTGTACACTGAGTGGTGTCTCTCAGTCCCTGCCTCTCAGGGAGATATATGTACACTGACTGGTGTCTCTCAGTCCCTCTCTCTCAGGGAGATATCTGGACACTGACTGGTGTCTCTCAGTCCCTCTCTCTCAGGGAGATATCTGTACACTGAGTGGTGTCTCACAGCCCCTGTCTCTCAGGGAGATATCTGTACATTGTCTGGTGTCTCTCAGTCCCTGTCTGTCAGGGAGCTATCTATACACCGAGTGGTGTCTCTCAGTCCCTGTCTCTCAGGGAGCTTTATGTACACTGAGTGGTGTCTCTCAGGGAGATATCTGTACACTGACTGGTGTCTCTCAGTCCCTGTCTCTCAGGAAGCTTTATGTACACTGAGTGGTGTCTCTCAGTCCCTCTCTCTCAGGGAGATATTTGTACAGTGACTGGTGTCTCTCAGTCCCTGTCTCTCAGGGAGATATCTGTACACTGAGTGGTGTCTCTCAGTCCCTCTCTCTCAGGGAGATATCTGTACACTGACTGGTGTCTCTCAGTCCCTGTCTCTCAGGGAGATATCTGTACACTGAGTGGTGTCTCACAGTCCCTCTCTCTCAGGGAGATATCTGTACACTGAGTGGTGTCTCTCAGTCCCTCTCTCTCAGGGAGATATCTGTACACTGACTGGTGTCTCTCAGTCCCTGTCTCTCAGGGAGATATCTGTACACTGAGTGGTGTCTCTCAGTCCCTCTCTCTCAGGGAGATATCTGTACGCTGACTGTGTCTCTCAGTCCCTCTCTCTCATGGAGATATCTGTACACTGAGTGGTGTCTCTCAGTCCCTCTCTCTCAGGGAGATATCTGTACACTGACTGGTGTCTCTCAGTCCCTGTCTCTCAGGGAGATATCTGTACACTGACTGGTGTCTCTCAGTCCCTGTCTCTGAGGGAGATATCTGTACACTGAGTGGTGTCTCTCAGTCGCTCTCTCTCAGGGAGATATCTGTACACTGACTGGTGTCTCTCAGTCCCTCTCTCTCAGGGACATATCTGTACACTGACTGGTGTCTCTCAGTCCCTCTCTCTCAGGGAGATATCTGTACACTGAGTGGTGTCTCACAGCCCCTGTCTCTCAGGGAGATATCTGTACACTGACTGGTGTCTCTCAGTCCCTGTCTCTGAGGGAGATATCTGTACACTGAGTGGTGTCTCTCAGTCGCTCTCTCTCAGGGAGATATCTGTACACTGACTGGTGTCTCTCAGTCCCTCTCTCTCAGGGAGATATCTGTACACTGAGTGGTGTCTCTCAGTCCCTGTCTCTCAGGGAGATATCTATACACTGAGTGGTGTCTCTCAGTCCCTGTCTGTCAGGGAGATATCTGTACACTGACTGGTGTCTCTCAGTCCCTCTCTCTCAGGGAGATATCTGAACGCTGACTAGTGTCTCTCAGTCCCTCTCTCTCAGGGAGATATCTGTACACTGAGTGGTGTCCCTCAGTCCCTCTCTCTCAGGGAGATATCTGTACACTGACTGGTGTCTCTCAGTCCCTGTGTCTCAGGGAGATATATGTACACTGACTGGTGTCTCTCAGTCCCTCTCTCAGGGAGGTATCTGTACACTGAGTGGTGTCTCTCAGTCCCTGTCTCTCAGGGAGATATATGTACACTGACTGGTGTCTCTCAGTCCTTGTCTCTCAGGGAGGTATCTGTACACTGAGTGGTGTCTCTCAGTCCCTCTCTCTCAGGGAGATATCTGTACACTGAGTGGTGTCTCTCAGTTCCTGTCTCTCAGGGAGATATCTGTACACTGAATGGTGTCTCTCAGTCCCTCTCTCTCAGGCAGATATCTGTACTCTGACTGGTGTCTCTCAGTCCCTGTCTCTCAGGGAGATATCTGTGCACTGAGTGGTGTCTCTCAGTCCCTCTCTCTCAGGGAGATATCTGTACACTGACTGGTGTCTCTCAGTCCCTCTCTCTCAGGGAGGTATCTGTCCACTGAGTGGTGTCTCTCAGTCCCTGTCTCTCAGGGACATATATGTACACTGACCGGTGTCTCTCAGTCCCTCTCTCTCAGGGAGATATCTGTACACTGACTGGTGTCTCTCAGTTCCTCTCTCTCAGGGAGATATCTGTACACTGAGTGGTGTCTCACAGCCCCTGTCTCTCAGGGAGATATCTGTGCACTGACTGGTGTCTCTCAGTCCCTGTCTCTCAGGGAGAAATCTGTACACTGAGCGGTGTCTCTCAGTCCCTCTCTCTCAGGGAGATATCTGTACAATGACTGGTGTCTCTCAGTCCCTGTCTCTCAGGGAGATATCTGTACACTGAGTGGTGTCTCTCAGTCCCTCTCTCTCAGGGAGATATCTGTACACTGACTGGTGTCTCTCAGTCCCTGTCTCTCAGGGAGATATCTGTACACTGAGTGGTGTCTCACAGTCCCTCTCTCTCAGGGAGATATCTGTACACTGACTGGTGTCTCTCAGTCCCTCTCTCTCAGGGAGATATCTGTACGCTGACTGTGTCTCTCAGTCCCTCTCTCTCATGGAGATATCTGTACACTGAGTGGTGTCTCTCAGTCCCTCTCTCTCAGGGAGATATCTGTACACTGACTGGTGTCTCTCAGTCCCTGTCTCTCAGGGAGATATCTGTACACTGACTGGTGTCTCTCAGTCCCTGTCTCTGAGGGAGATATCTGTACACTGAGTGGTGTCTCTCAGTCGCTCTCTCTCAGGGAGATATCTGTACACTGACTGGTGTCTCTCAGTCCCACTCTATCAGGGAGATATCTGGACACTGAGTGGTGTCTCTCAGTCCCTCTCTCTCAGGGAGATATCTGTACACTGAGTGGTGTCTCTCAGTCCCTGTCTCTCAGGGAGATATATGTACACTGACTGGTGTCTCTCAGTCCCTCTCTCTCAGGGAGATATCTGGACACTGACTGGTGTCTCTCAGTCCCTCTCTCTCAGGGAGATATCTGTACACTGAGTGGTGTCTCACAGCCCCTGTCTCTCAGGGAGATATCTGTACATTGTCTGGTGTCTCTCAGTCCCTGTCTGTCAGGGAGATATCTATACACCGAGTGGTGTCTCTCAGTCTCTTTCTCTCAGGGAGCTTTATGTACACTGAGTGGTGTCTCTCAGGGAGATATCTGTACACTGACTGGTGTCTCTCAGTCCCTGTCTCTCAGGAAGCTTTATGTACACTGAGTGGTGTCTCTCAGTCCCTCTCTCTCAGTGAGATATTTGTACAGTGACTGGTGTCTCTCAGTCCCTGTCTCTCAGGGAGATATCTGTACACTGAGTGGTGTCTCTCAGTCCCTCTCTCTCAGGGAGATATCTGTACACTGACTGGTGTCTCTCAGTCCCTGTCTCTCAGGGAGATATCTGTACACTGAGTGGTGTCTCACAGTCCCTCTCTCTCAGGGAGACATCTGTACACTGACTGGTGTCTCTCAGTTCCTGTCTCTCAGGGAGATATCTGTACACTGAGTGGTGTCTCTCAGTCCCTCTCTCTTAGGCAGATATCTGTACTCTGACTGGTGTCTCTCAGTCCCTGTCCCTCAGGGAGATATCTGTGCACTGAGTGGTGTCTCTCAGTCCCTCTCTCTCAGGGAGATATCTGTACACTGACTGGTGTCTCTCAGTCCCTCTCTCTCAGGGAGGTATCTGTCCACTGAGTGGTGTCTCTCAGTCCCTGTCTCTCAGGGACATATATGTACACTGACCGGTGTCTCTCAGTCCCTCTCTCTCAGGGAGATATCTGTACACTGACTGGTGTCTCTCAGTTCCTCTCTCTCAGGGAGATATCTGTACACTGAGTGGTGTCTCACAGCCCCTGTCTCTCAGGGAGATATCTGTGCACTGACTGGTGTCTCTCAGTCCCTGTCTCTCAGGGAGAAATCTGTACACTGAGCGGTGTCTCTCAGTCCCTCTCTCTCAGGGAGATATCTGTACAATGACTGGTGTCTCTCAGTCCCTGTCTCTCAGGGAGATATCTGTACACTGAGTGGTGTCTCTCAGTCCCTCTCTCTCAGGGAGATATCTGTACACTGACTGGTGTCTCTCAGTCCCTGTCTCTCAGGGAGATATCTGTACACTGAGTGGTGTCTCACAGTCCCTCTCTCTCAGGGAGATATCTGTACACTGACTGGTGTCTCTCAGTCCCTCTCTCTCAGGGAGATATCTGTACACTGACTGTGTCTCTCAGTCCCTCTCTCTCATGGAGATATCTGTACACTGAGTGGTGTCTCTCAGTCGCTCTCTCTCAGGGAGATATCTGTACACTGACTGGTGTCTCTCAGTCCCTCTCTCTCAGGGAGATATCTGTACACTGAGTGGTGTCTCTCAGTCCCTCTCGCTCAGGGAGATATCTGTACACTGAGTGGTGTCTCTCAGTCCCTGCCTCTCAGGGAGATATATGTACACTGACTGGTGTCTCTCAGTCCCTCTCTCTCAGGGAGATATCTGGACACTGACTGGTGTCTCTCAGTCCCTCTCTCTCAGGGAGATATCTGTACACTGAGTGGTGTCTCACAGCCCCTGTCTCTCAGGGAGATATCTGTACATTGTCTGGTGTCTCTCAGTCCCTGTCTGTCAGGGAGCTATCTATACACCGAGTGGTGTCTCTCAGTCCCTGTCTCTCAGGGAGCTTTATGTACACTGAGTGGTGTCTCTCAGGGAGATATCTGTACACTGACTGGTGTCTCTCAGTCCCTGTCTCTCAGGAAGCTTTATGTACACTGAGTGGTGTCTCTCAGTCCCTCTCTCTCAGGGAGATATTTGTACAGTGACTGGTGTCTCTCAGTCCCTGTCTCTCAGGGAGATATCTGTACACTGAGTGGTGTCTCTCAGTCCCTCTCTCTCAGGGAGATATCTGTACACTGACTGGTGTCTCTCAGTCCCTGTCTCTCAGGGAGATATCTGTACACTGAGTGGTGTCTCACAGTCCCTCTCTCTCAGGGAGATATCTGTACACTGAGTGGTGTCTCTCAGTCCCTCTCTCTCAGGGAGATATCTGTACACTGACTGGTGTCTCTCAGTCCCTGTCTCTCAGGGAGATATCTGTACACTGAGTGGTGTCTCTCAGTCCCTCTCTCTCAGGGAGATATCTGTACGCTGACTGTGTCTCTCAGTCCCTCTCTCTCATGGAGATATCTGTACACTGAGTGGTGTCTCTCAGTCCCTCTCTCTCAGGGAGATATCTGTACACTGACTGGTGTCTCTCAGTCCCTGTCTCTCAGGGAGATATCTGTACACTGACTGGTGTCTCTCAGTCCCTGTCTCTGAGGGAGATATCTGTACACTGAGTGGTGTCTCTCAGTCGCTCTCTCTCAGGGAGATATCTGTACACTGACTGGTGTCTCTCAGTCCCTCTCTCTCAGGGACATATCTGTACACTGACTGGTGTCTCTCAGTCCCTCTCTCTCAGGGAGATATCTGTACACTGAGTGGTGTCTCACAGCCCCTGTCTCTCAGGGAGATATCTGTACACTGACTGGTGTCTCTCAGTCCCTGTCTCTGAGGGAGATATCTGTACACTGAGTGGTGTCTCTCAGTCGCTCTCTCTCAGGGAGATATCTGTACACTGACTGGTGTCTCTCAGTCCCTCTCTCTCAGGGAGATATCTGTACACTGAGTGGTGTCTCTCAGTCCCTGTCTCTCAGGGAGATATCTATACACTGAGTGGTGTCTCTCAGTCCCTGTCTGTCAGGGAGATATCTGTACACTGACTGGTGTCTCTCAGTCCCTCTCTCTCAGGGAGATATCTGAACGCTGACTAGTGTCTCTCAGTCCCTCTCTCTCAGGGAGATATCTGTACACTGAGTGGTGTCCCTCAGTCCCTCTCTCTCAGGGAGATATCTGTACACTGACTGGTGTCTCTCAGTCCCTGTGTCTCAGGGAGATATATGTACACTGACTGGTGTCTCTCAGTCCCTCTCTCAGGGAGGTATCTGTACACTGAGTGGTGTCTCTCAGTCCCTGTCTCTCAGGGAGATATATGTACACTGACTGGTGTCTCTCAGTCCTTGTCTCTCAGGGAGGTATCTGTACACTGAGTGGTGTCTCTCAGTCCCTCTCTCTCAGGGAGATATCTGTACACTGAGTGGTGTCTCTCAGTTCCTGTCTCTCAGGGAGATATCTGTACACTGAATGGTGTCTCTCAGTCCCTCTCTCTCAGGCAGATATCTGTACTCTGACTGGTGTCTCTCAGTCCCTGTCTCTCAGGGAGATATCTGTGCACTGAGTGGTGTCTCTCAGTCCCTCTCTCTCAGGGAGATATCTGTACACTGACTGGTGTCTCTCAGTCCCTCTCTCTCAGGGAGGTATCTGTCCACTGAGTGGTGTCTCTCAGTCCCTGTCTCTCAGGGACATATATGTACACTGACCGGTGTCTCTCAGTCCCTCTCTCTCAGGGAGATATCTGTACACTGACTGGTGTCTCTCAGTTCCTCTCTCTCAGGGAGATATCTGTACACTGAGTGGTGTCTCACAGCCCCTGTCTCTCAGGGAGATATCTGTGCACTGACTGGTGTCTCTCAGTCCCTGTCTCTCAGGGAGAAATCTGTACACTGAGCGGTGTCTCTCAGTCCCTCTCTCTCAGGGAGATATCTGTACAATGACTGGTGTCTCTCAGTCCCTGTCTCTCAGGGAGATATCTGTACACTGAGTGGTGTCTCTCAGTCCCTCTCTCTCAGGGAGATATCTGTACACTGACTGGTGTCTCTCAGTCCCTGTCTCTCAGGGAGATATCTGTACACTGAGTGGTGTCTCACAGTCCCTCTCTCTCAGGGAGATATCTGTACACTGACTGGTGTCTCTCAGTCCCTCTCTCTCAGGGAGATATCTGTACGCTGACTGTGTCTCTCAGTCCCTCTCTCTCATGGAGATATCTGTACACTGAGTGGTGTCTCTCAGTCCCTCTCTCTCAGGGAGATATCTGTACACTGACTGGTGTCTCTCAGTCCCTGTCTCTCAGGGAGATATCTGTACACTGACTGGTGTCTCTCAGTCCCTGTCTCTGAGGGAGATATCTGTACACTGAGTGGTGTCTCTCAGTCGCTCTCTCTCAGGGAGATATCTGTACACTGACTGGTGTCTCTCAGTCCCACTCTATCAGGGAGATATCTGGACACTGAGTGGTGTCTCTCAGTCCCTCTCTCTCAGGGAGATATCTGTACACTGAGTGGTGTCTCTCAGTCCCTGTCTCTCAGGGAGATATATGTACACTGACTGGTGTCTCTCAGTCCCTCTCTCTCAGGGAGATATCTGGACACTGACTGGTGTCTCTCAGTCCCTCTCTCTCAGGGAGATATCTGTACACTGAGTGGTGTCTCACAGCCCCTGTCTCTCAGGGAGATATCTGTACATTGTCTGGTGTCTCTCAGTCCCTGTCTGTCAGGGAGATATCTATACACCGAGTGGTGTCTCTCAGTCTCTTTCTCTCAGGGAGCTTTATGTACACTGAGTGGTGTCTCTCAGGGAGATATCTGTACACTGACTGGTGTCTCTCAGTCCCTGTCTCTCAGGAAGCTTTATGTACACTGAGTGGTGTCTCTCAGTCCCTCTCTCTCAGTGAGATATTTGTACAGTGACTGGTGTCTCTCAGTCCCTGTCTCTCAGGGAGATATCTGTACACTGAGTGGTGTCTCTCAGTCCCTCTCTCTCAGGGAGATATCTGTACACTGACTGGTGTCTCTCAGTCCCTGTCTCTCAGGGAGATATCTGTACACTGAGTGGTGTCTCACAGTCCCTCTCTCTCAGGGAGACATCTGTACACTGACTGGTGTCTCTCAGTTCCTGTCTCTCAGGGAGATATCTGTACACTGAGTGGTGTCTCTCAGTCCCTGTCTCTCAGGGACATATATGTACACTGACCGGTGTCTCTCAGTCCCTCTCTCTCAGGGAGATATCTGTACACTGACTGGTGTCTCTCAGTTCCTCTCTCTCAGGGAGATATCTGTACACTGAGTGGTGTCTCACAGCCCCTGTCTCTCAGGGAGATATCTGTGCACTGACTGGTGTCTCTCAGTCCCTGTCTCTCAGGGAGAAATCTGTACACTGAGCGGTGTCTCTCAGTCCCTCTCTCTCAGGGAGATATCTGTACAATGACTGGTGTCTCTCAGTCCCTGTCTCTCAGGGAGATATCTGTACACTGAGTGGTGTCTCTCAGTCCCTCTCTCTCAGGGAGATATCTGTACACTGACTGGTGTCTCTCAGTCCCTGTCTCTCAGGGAGATATCTGTACACTGAGTGGTGTCTCACAGTCCCTCTCTCTCAGGGAGATATCTGTACACTGACTGGTGTCTCTCAGTTCCTCTCTCTCAGGGAGATATCTGTACGCTGACTGTGTCTCTCAGTCCCTCTCTCTCATGGAGATATCTGTACACTGAGTGGTGTCTCTCAGTCCCTCTCTCTCAGGGAGATATCTGTACACTGACTGGTGTCTCTCAGTCCCTGTCTCTCAGGGAGATATCTGTACACTGACTGGTGTCTCTCAGTCCCTGTCTCTGAGGGAGATATCTGTACACTGAGTGGTGTCTCTCAGTCGCTCTCTCTCAGGGAGATATCTGTACACTGACTGGTGTCTCTCAGTCCCACTCTATCAGGGAGATATCTGGACACTGAGTGGTGTCTCTCAGTCCCTCTCTCTCAGGGAGATATCTGTACACTGAGTGGTGTCTCTCAGTCCCTGTCTCTCAGGGAGATATATGTACACTGACTGGTGTCTCTCAGTCCCTCTCTCTCAGGGAGATATCTGGACACTGACTGGTGTCTCTCAGTCCCTCTCTCTCAGGGAGATATCTGTACACTGAGTGGTGTCTCACAGCCCCTGTCTCTCAGGGAGATATCTGTACATTGTCTGGTGTCTCTCAGTCCCTGTCTGTCAGGGAGATATCTATACACCGAGTGGTGTCTCTCAGTCTCTTTCTCTCAGGGAGCTTTATGTACACTGAGTGGTGTCTCTCAGGGAGATATCTGTACACTGACTGGTGTCTCTCAGTCCCTGTCTCTCAGGAAGCTTTATGTACACTGAGTGGTGTCTCTCAGTCCCTCTCTCTCAGTGAGATATTTGTACAGTGACTGGTGTCTCTCAGTCCCTGTCTCTCAGGGAGATATCTGTACACTGAGTGGTGTCTCTCAGTCCCTCTCTCTCAGGGAGATATCTGTACACTGACTGGTGTCTCTCAGTCCCTGTCTCTCAGGGAGATATCTGTACACTGAGTGGTGTCTCACAGTCCCTCTCTCTCAGGGAGACATCTGTACACTGACTGGTGTCTCTCAGTTCCTGTCTCTCAGGGAGATATCTGTACACTGAGTGGTGTCTCTCAGTCCCTCTCTCTTAGGCAGATATCTGTACTCTGACTGGTGTCTCTCAGTCCCTGTCCCTCAGGGAGATATCTGTGCACTGAGTGGTGTCTCTCAGTCCCTCTCTCTCAGGGAGATATCTGTACACTGACTGGTGTCTCTCAGTCCCTCTCTCTCAGGGAGGTATCTGTCCACTGAGTGGTGTCTCTCAGTCCCTGTCTCTCAGGGACATATATGTACACTGACCGGTGTCTCTCAGTCCCTCTCTCTCAGGGAGATATCTGTACACTGACTGGTGTCTCTCAGTTCCTCTCTCTCAGGGAGATATCTGTACACTGAGTGGTGTCTCACAGCCCCTGTCTCTCAGGGAGATATCTGTGCACTGACTGGTGTCTCTCAGTCCCTGTCTCTCAGGGAGAAATCTGTACACTGAGCGGTGTCTCTCAGTCCCTCTCTCTCAGGGAGATATCTGTACAATGACTGGTGTCTCTCAGTCCCTGTCTCTCAGGGAGATATCTGTACACTGAGTGGTGTCTCTCAGTCCCTCTCTCTCAGGGAGATATCTGTACACTGACTGGTGTCTCTCAGTCCCTGTCTCTCAGGGAGATATCTGTACACTGAGTGGTGTCTCACAGTCCCTCTCTCTCAGGGAGATATCTGTACACTGACTGGTGTCTCTCAGTCCCTCTCTCTCAGGGAGATATCTGTACACTGACTGTGTCTCTCAGTCCCTCTCTCTCATGGAGATATCTGTACACTGAGTGGTGTATCTCAGTCCCTCTCTCTCAGGGAGATATCTGTACACTGACTGGTGTCTCTCAGTCCCTGTCTCTCAGGGAGATATCTGTACACTGACTGGTGTCTCTCAGTCCCTGTCTCTGAGGGAGATATCTGTACACTGAGTGGTGTCTCTCAGTCGCTCTCTCTCAGGGAGATATCTGTACACTGACTGGTGTCTCTCAGTCCCTCTCTCTCAGGGAGATATCTGTACACTGACTGGTGTCTCTCAGTCCCTCTCTCTCAGGGAGATATCTGTACACTGAGTGGTGTCTCACAGCCCCTGTCTCTCAGGGAGATATCTGTGCACTGACTGGTGTCTCTCAGTCCCTGTCTCTCAGGGAGAAATCTGTACACTGAGCGGTGTCTCTCAGTCCCTCTCTCTCAGGGAGATATCTGTACAATGACTGGTGTCTCTCAGTCCCTGTCTCTCAGGGAGATATCTGTACACTGAGTGGTGTCTCTCAGTCCCTCTCTCTCAGGGAGATATCTGTACACTGACTGGTGTCTCTCAGTCCCTGTCTCTCAGGGAGATATCTGTACACTGAGTGGTGTCTCACAGTCCCTCTCTCTCAGGGAGATATCTGTACACTGACTGGTGTCTCTCAGTCCCTCTCTCTCAGGGAGATATCTGTACGCTGACTGTGTCTCTCAGTCCCTCTCTCTCATGGAGATATCTGTACACTGAGTGGTGTCTCTCAGTCCCTCTCTCTCAGGGAGATATCTGTACACCGACTGGTGTCTCTCAGTCCCTGTTTCTCAGGGAGATATCTGTACACTGACTGGTGTCTCTCAGTCCCTGTCTCTGAGGGAGATATCTGTACACTGAGTGGTGTCTCTCAGTCGCTCTCTCTCAGGGAGATATCTGTACATTGACTGGTGTCTCTCAGTCCCTCTCTCTCAGGGAGATATCTGTGCACTGAGTGGTGTCTCTCAGTCCCTCTCTCTCAGGGAGATATCTGTACACTGAGTGGTGTCTCTCAGTCCCTGTCTCTCAGGGCGATATATGTACACTGACTGGTGTCTCTCAGTCCCTCTCTCTCAGGGAGATATCTGGACACTGACTGGTGTCTCTCAGTCCCTCTCTCTCAGGGAGATATCTGTACACTGAGTGGTGTCTCACAGCCCCTGTCTCTCAGGGAGATATCTGTACATTGTCTGGTGTCTCTCAGTCCCTGTCTGTCAGGGAGATATCTGTACACTGAGTGGTGTCTCTCAGTCCCTCTCTCTCAGGGAGATATCTGTACGCTGACTGTGTCTCTCAGTCCCTC
Organism: Heterodontus francisci; assembly: GCF_036365525.1. NCBI lineage: Eukaryota > Metazoa > Chordata > Chondrichthyes > Heterodontiformes > Heterodontidae > Heterodontus > Heterodontus francisci. The sequence continues at coordinate 2,532,958 of NC_090384.1, forward strand.
TCTCTCATGGAGATATCTGTACACTGAGTGGTGTCTCTCAGTCCCTCTCTCTCAGGGAGATATCTGTACACTGACTGGTGTCTCTCAGTCCCTGTCTCTCAGGGAGATATCTGTACACTGACTGGTGTCTCTCAGTCCCTGTCTCTGAGGGAGATATCTGTACACTGAGTGGTGTCTCTCAGTCGCTCTCTCTCAGGGAGATATCTGTACACTGACTGGTGTCTCTCAGTCCCTCTCTCTCAGGGAGATATCTGTACACTGACTGGTGTCTCTCAGTCCCTCTCTCTCAGGGAGATATCTGTACACTGAGTGGTGTCTCACAGCCCCTGTCTCTCAGGGAGATATCTGTGCACTGACTGGTGTCTCTCAGTCCCTGTCTCTCAGGGAGAAATCTGTACACTGAGCGGTGTCTCTCAGTCCCTCTCTCTCAGGGAGATATCTGTACAATGACTGGTGTCTCTCAGTCCCTGTCTCTCAGGGAGATATCTGTACACTGAGTGGTGTCTCTCAGTCCCTGTCTCTCAGGGAGATATCTGTACACTGACTGGTGTCTCTCAGTCCCTGTCTCTCAGGGAGATATCTGTACACTGAGTGGTGTCTCACAGTCCCTCTCTCTCAGGGAGATATCTGTACACTGACTGGTGTCTCTCAGTCCCTCTCTCTCAGGGAGATATCTGTACGCTGACTGTGTCTCTCAGTCCCTCTCTCTCATGGAGATATCTGTACACTGAGTGGTGTCTCTCAGTCCCTCTCTCTCAGGGAGATATCTGTACACTGACTGGTGTCTCTCAGTCCCTGTCTCTCAGGGAGATATCTGTACACTGACTGGTGTCTCTCAGTCCCTGTCTCTGAGGGAGATATCTGTACACTGAGTGGTGTCTCTCAGTCGCTCTCTCTCAGGGAGATATCTGTACACTGACTGGTGTCTCTCAGTCCCTCTCTCTCAGGGAGATATCTGTACACTGAGTGGTGTCTCTCAGTTCCTCTCTCTCAGGGAGATATCTGTACACTGAGTGGTGTCTCTCAGTCCCTGTCTCTCAGGGAGATATATGTACACTGACTGGTGTCTCTCAGTCCCTCTCTCTCAGGGAGATATCTGGACACTGACTGGTGTCTCTCAGTCCCTCTCTCTCAGGGAGATATCTGTACACTGAGTGGTGTCTCACAGCCCCTGTCTCTCAGGGAGATATCTGTACATTGTCTGGTGCCTCTCAGTCCCTGTCTGTCAGGGAGCTATCTATACACCGAGTGGTGTCTATCAGTCCCTGTCTCTCAGGGAGCTTTATGTACACTGAGTGGTGTCTCTCAGGGAGATATCTGTACACTGACTGGTGTCTCTCAGTCCCTGTCTCTCAGGAAGCTTTATGTACACTGAGTGGTGTCTCTCAGTCCCTCTCTCTCAGGGAGATATTTATACAGTGACTGGTGTCTCTCAGTCCCTGTCTCACAGGGAGATATCTGTACACTGAGTGGTGTCTCTCCGTCCCTCTCTCTCAGGGAGATATCTGTACACTGACTGGTGTCTCTCAGTCCCTGTCTCTCAGGGAGATATCTGTACACTGAGTGGTGTCTCACAGTCCCTCTCTCTCAGGGAGACATCTGTACACTGACTGGTGTCTCTCAGTCCCTGTCTCTCAGGGAGATATCTGTACACTGAGTGGTGTCTCACAGTCCCTCTCTCTCAGGGAGATATCTGTACACTGACTGGTGTCTCTCAGTCCCTGTCTCTCAGGGAGATATCTATACACTGAGTGGTGTCTCTCAGTCCCTGTCTCTCAGGGAGATATCTGTACACTGACTGGTGTCTCTCAGTCCCTCTCTCTCAGGGAGATATCTGAACGCTGACTAGTGTCTCTCAGTCCCTCTCTCTCAGGGAGATATCTGCACACTGACTGGTGTCTCTCAGTCCCTCTCTCAGGGAGGTATCTGTACACTGAGTGGTGTCTCTCAGTCCCTGTCTCTCAGGGAGATATATGTACACTGACTGGTGTCTCTCAGTTCTTGTCTCTCAGGGAGATATCTGTACACTGAGTGGTGTCTCTCAGTCCCTCTCTCTCAGGGAGGTATCTGTCCACTGAGTGGTGTCTCTCAGTCCCTGTCTCTCAGGGACATATATGTACACTGACCGGTGTCTCTCAGTCCCACTCTCTCAGGGAGATATCTGTACACTGACTGGTGTCTCTCAGTCCCTCTCTCTCAGGGAGATATCTGTACACTGAGTGGTGTCTCACAGCCCCTGTCTCTCAGGGAGATATCTGTGCACTGACTGGTGTCTCTCAGTCCATGTCTCTCAGGGAGAAATCTGTACACTGAGCGGTGTCTCTCAGTCCCTCTCTCTCAGGGAGATATCTGTACAATGACTGGTGTCTCTCAGTCCCTGTCTCTCAGGGAGATATATGTACACTGAGTGGTGTCTCTCAGTCCCTCTCTCTCAGGGAGATATCTGTACACTGACTGGTGTCTCTCAGTCCCTGTCTCTCAGGGAGATATCTGTACACTGAGTGGTGTCTCACAGTCCCTCTCTCTCAGGGAGATATCTGTACACTGACTGGTGTCTCTCAGTCCCTCTCTCTCAGGGAGATATCTGTACGCTGACTGGTGTCTCTCAGTCCCTCTCTCTCATGGAGATATCTGTACACTGAGTGGTGTCTCTCAGTCCCTCTCTCGCAGGGAGATATCTGTACACTGACTGGTGTCTCTCAGTCCCTGTCTCTCAGGGAGATATATGTACACTGACTGGTGTCTCTCAGTCCCTCTCTCTCAGGGAGGTATCTGTACACTGAGTGGTGTCTCTCAGTCCCTGTCTCTCAGGGAGATATATGTACACTGACTGGTGTCTCTCAGTCCCTCTCTCTCAGGGAGATATCTGTACACTGAGTGGTGTCTCTCAGTCCCTCTCTCTCAGGGAGATATCTGTACACTGACTGGTGTCTCTCAGTCCCTCTCTCTCAGGGAGATATCTGTACACTGACTGGTGTCTCTCAGTCCCTGTCTCTCAGGGAGATATCTGTACACTGAGTGGTGTCTCACAGTCCCTCTCTCTCAGGGAGACATCTGTACACTGACTGGTGTCTCTCAGTCCCTGTCTCTCAGGGAGATATCTGTACACTGACTGGTGTCTCTCAGTCCCTGTCTCTCAGGGAGATATCTGTACACTGAGTGGTGTCTCACAGTCCCTCTCTCTCAGGGAGACATCTGTACACTGACTGGTGTCTCTCAGTCCCTGTCTCTCAGGGAGATATCTGTACACTGAGTGGTGTCTCACAGTCCCTCTCTCTCAGGGAGATATCTGTACACTGACTGGTGTCTCTCAGTCCCTGTCTCTCAGGGAGATATCTATACACTGAGTGGTGTCTCTCAGTCCCTGTCTCTCAGGGAGATATCTGTACACTGACTGGTGTCTCTCAGTCCCTCTCTCTCAGGGAGATATCTGAACGCTGACTAGTGTCTCTCAGTCCTTCTCTCTCAGGGAGATATCTGTACACTGACTGGTGTCTCTCAGTCCCTCTCTCAGGGAGGTATCTGTACACTGAGTGGTGTCTCTCAGTCCCTGTCTCTCAGGGAGATATATGTACACTGACTGGTGTCTCTCAGTCCTTGTCTCTCAGGGAGATATCTGTACACTGAGTGGTGTCTCTCAGTCCCTCTCTCTCAGGGACGTATCTGTCCACTGAGTGGTGTCTTTCAGTCCCTGTCTCTCAGGGACATATATGTACACTGACCGGTGTCTCTCAGTCCCTCTCTCTCAGGGAGATATCTGTACACTGACTGGTGTCTCTCAGTCCCTCTCTCTCAGGGAGATATCTGTACACTGAGTGGTGTCTCACAGCCCCTGTCTCTCAGGGAGATATCTGTGCACTGACTGGTGTCTCTCAGTCCCTGTCTCTCAGGGAGAAATCTGTACACTGAGCGGTGTCTCTCAGTCCCTCTCTCTCAGGGAGATATCTGTACAATGACTGGTGTCTCTCAGCCCCTGTCTCTCAGGGAGATATCTGTACACTGAGTGGTGTCTCTCAGTCCCTCTCTCTCAGGGAGATATCTGTACACTGACTGGTGTCTCTCAGTCCCTGTCTCTCAGGGAGATATCTGTACACTGAGTGGTGTCTCACAGTCCCTCTCTCTCAGGGAGATATCTGTACACTGACTGGTGTCTCTCAGTCCCTCTCTCAGGGAGGTATCTGTACACTGAGTGGTGTCTCTCAGTCCCTGTCTCTCAGGGAGATATATGTACACTGAGTGGTGTCTCACAGTCCCTCTCTCTCAGGGAGATATCTGTACACTGACTGGTGTCTCTCAGTCCCTGTCTCTCAGGGAGATATCTATACACTGAGTGGTGTCTCTCAGTCCCTGTCTCTCAGGGAGATATCTGTACACTGACTGGTGTCTCTCAGTCCCTCTCTCTCAGGGAGATATCTGAACGCTGACTAGTGTCTCTCAGTCCCTCTCTCTCAGGGAGATATCTGTACACTGACTGGTGTCTCTCAGTCCCTCTCTCAGGGAGGTATCTGCACACTGAGTGGTGTCTCTCAGTCCCTGTCTCTCAGGGAGATATATGTACACTGACTGCTGTCTCTCAGTCCTTGTCTCTCAGGGAGATATCTGTACACTGAGTGGTTCCTCTCAGTCCCTCTCTCTCAGGGAGGTATCTGTCCACTGAGTGGTGTCTCTCAGTCCCTGTCTCTCAGGGACATATATGTACACTGACCGGTGTCTCTCAGTCCCACTCTCTCAGGGAGATATCTGTACACTGACTGGTGTCTCTCAGTCCCTCTCTCTCAGGGAGATATCTGTACACTGAGTGGTGTCTCACAGCCCCTGTCTCTCAGGGAGATATCTGTGCACTGACTGGTGTCTCTCAGTCCATGTCTCTCAGGGAGAAATCTGTACACTGAGCGGTGTCTCTCAGTCCCTCTCTCTCAGGGAGATATCTGTACACTGACTGGTGTCTCTCAGTCCCTGTCTCTCAGGGAGATATCTGTACACTGAGTGGTGTCTCACAGTCCCTCTCTCTCAGGGAGATATCTGTACACTGACTGGTGTCTCTCAGTCCCTCTCTCTCAGGGAGATATCTGTACGCTGACTGGTGTCTCTCAGTCCCTCTCTCTCATGGAGATATCTGTACACTGAGTGGTGTCTCTCAGTCCCTCTCTCGCAGGGAGATATCTGTACACTGACTGGTGTCTCTCAGTCCCTGTCTCTCAGGGAGATATATGTACACTGACTGGTGTCTCTCAGTCCCTCTCTCTCAGGGAGGTATCTGTACACTGAGTGGTGTCTCTCAGTCCCTGTCTCTCAGGGAGATATATGTACACTGACTGGTGTCTCTCAGTCCCTCTCTCTCAGGGAGATATCTGTACACTGAGTGGTGTCTCTCAGTCCCTCTCTCTCAGGGAGATATCTGTACACTGACTGGTGTCTCTCAGTCCCTCTCTCTCAGGGAGATATCTGTACACTGACTGGTGTCTCTCAGTCCCTGTCTCTCAGGGAGATATCTGTACACTGAGTGGTGTCTCACAGTCCCTCTCTCTCAGGGAGACATCTGTACACTGACTGGTGTCTCTCAGTCCCTGTCTCTCAGGGAGATATCTGTACACTGACTGGTGTCTCTCAGTCCCTTTCTCTCAGGGAGATATCTGTACACTGAGTGGTGTCTCACAGTCCCTCACTCTCAGGGAGACATCTGTACACTGACTGGTGTCTCTCAGTCCCTCTCTCTCAGGGAGATATCTGTACACTGACTGGTGTCTCTCAGTCCCTCTCTCTCAGGGAGATATCTGTACACTGAGTGGTGTCTCACAGGCCCTGTCTCTCAGGGAGATATCTGTGCACTGACTGGTGTCTCTCAGTCCATGTCTCTCAGGGAGAAATCTGTACACTGAGCGGTGTCTCTCAGTCCCTCTCTCTCAGGGAGATATCTGTACACTGACTGGTGTCTCTCAGTCCCTGTCTCTCAGGGAGATATCTGTACACTGAGTGGTGTCTCACAGTCCCGCTCTCTCAGGGAGATATCTGTACACTGACTGGTGTCTCTCAGTCCCTCTCTCTCAGGGAGATATCTGTACACTGACTGGTGTCTCTCAGTCCCTCTCTCTCAGGGAGATATCTGTACACTGAGTGGTGTCTCACAGCCCCTGTCTCTCAGGGAGATATCTGTGCACTGACTGGTGTCTCTCAGTCCCTGTCTCTCAGGGAGAAATCTGTACACTGAGCGGTGTCTCTCAGTCCCTCTCTCTCAGGGAGATATCTGTACAATGACTGGTGTCTCTCAGCCCCTGTCTCTCAGGGAGATATCTGTACACTGAGTGGTGTCTCACAGCCCCTGTCTCTCAGGGAGATATCTGTGCACTGACTGGTGTCTCTCAGTCCATGTCTCTCAGGGAGAAATCTGTACACTGAGCGGTGTCTCTCAGTCCCTCTCTCTCAGTGAGATATCTGTACACTGACTGGTGTCTCTCAGTCCCTGTCTCTCAGGGAGATATCTGTACACTGAGTGGTGTCTCACAGTCCCGCTCTCTCAGGGAGATATCTGTACACTGACTGGTGTCTCTCAGTCCCTCTCTCTCAGGGAGATATCTGTACACTGACTGGTGTCTCTCAGTCCCTCTCTCTCAGGGAGATATCTGTACACTGAGTGGTGTCTCACAGCCCCTGTCTCTCAGGGAGATATCTGTGCACTGACTGGTGTCTCTCAGTCCCTGTCTCTCAGGGAGAAATCTGTACACTGAGCGGTGTCTCTCAGTCCCTCTCTCTCAGGGAGATATCTGTACAATGACTGGTGTCTCTCAGCCCCTGTCTCTCAGGGAGATATCTGTACACTGAGTGGTGTCTCTCAGTCCCTCTCTCTCAGGGAGATATCTGTACACTGACTGGTGTCTCTCAGTCCCTGTCTCTCAGGGAGATATCTGTACACTGAGTGGTGTCTCACAGTCCCTCTCTCTCAGGGAGATATCTGTACACTGACTGGTGTCTCTCAGTCCCTCTCTCAGGGAGGTATCTGTACACTGAGTGGTGTCTCTCAGTCCCTGTCTCTCAGGGAGATATATGTACACTGAGTGGTGTCTCACAGTCCCTCTCTCTCAGGGAGATATCTGTACACTGACTGGTGTCTCTCAGTCCCTGTCTCTCAGGGAGATATCTATACACTGAGAGGTGTCTCTCAGTCCCTGTCTCTCAGGGAGATATCTGTACACTGACTGGTGTCTCTCAGTCCCTCTCTCTCAGGGAGATATCTGAACGCTGACTAGTGTCTCTCAGTCCCTCTCTCTCAGGGAGATATCTGTACACTGACTGGTGTCTCTCAGTCCCTCTCTCAGGGAGGTATCTGCACACTGAGTGGTGTCTCTCAGTCCCTGTCTCTCAGGGAGATATATGTACACTGACTGGTGTCTCTCAGTCCTTGTCTCTCAGGGAGATATCTGTACACTGAGTGGTTCCTCTCAGTCCCTCTCTCTCAGGGAGGTATCTGTCCACTGAGTGGTGTCTCTCAGTCCCTGTCTCTCAGGGACATATATGTACACTGACCGGTGTCTCTCAGTCCCACTCTCTCAGGGAGATATCTGTACACTGACTGGTGTCTCTCAGTCCCTCTCTCTCAGGGAGATATCTGTACACTGAGTGGTGTCTCACAGCCCCTGTCTCTCAGGGAGATATCTGTGCACTGACTGGTGTCTCTCAGTCCATGTCTCTCAGGGAGAAATCTGTACACTGAGCGGTGTCTCTCAGTCCCTCTCTCTCAGGGAGATATCTGTACACTGACTGGTGTCTCTCAGTCCCTGTCTCTCAGGGAGATATCTGTACACTGAGTGGTGTCTCACAGTCCCTCTCTCTCAGGGAGATATCTGTACACTGACTGGTGTCTCTCAGTCCCTCTCTCTCAGGGAGATATCTGTACGCTGACTGGTGTCTCTCAGTCCCTCTCTCTCATGGAGATATCTGTACACTGAGTGGTGTCTCTCAGTCCCTCTCTCGCAGGGAGATATCTGTACACTGACTGGTGTCTCTCAGTCCCTGTCTCTCAGGGAGATATATGTACACTGACTGGTGTCTCTCAGTCCCTCTCTCTCAGGGAGGTATCTGTACACTGAGTGGTGTCTCTCAGTCCCTGTCTCTCAGGGAGATATATGTACACTGACTGGTGTCTCTCAGTCCCTCTCTCTCAGGGAGATATCTGTACACTGAGTGGTGTCTCTCAGTCCCTCTCTCTCAGGGAGATATCTGTACACTGACTGGTGTCTCTCAGTCCCTCTCTCTCAGGGAGATATCTGTACACTGACTGGTGTCTCTCAGTCCCTGTCTCTCAGGGAGATATCTGTACACTGAGTGGTGTCTCACAGTCCCTCTCTCTCAGGGAGACATCTGTACACTGACTGGTGTCTCTCAGTCCCTGTCTCTCAGGGAGATATCTGTACACTGACTGGTGTCTCTCAGTCCCTTTCTCTCAGGGAGATATCTGTACACTGAGTGGTGTCTCACAGTCCCTCTCTCTCAGGGAGACATCTGTACACTGACTGGTGTCTCTCAGTCCCTCTCTCTCAGGGAGATATCTGTACACTGACTGGTGTCTCTCAGTCCCTCTCTCTCAGGGAGATATCTGTACACTGAGTGGTGTCTCACAGCCCCTGTCTCTCAGGGAGATATCTGTGCACTGACTGGTGTCTCTCAGTCCATGTCTCTCAGGGAGAAATCTGTACACTGAGCGGTGTCTCTCAGTCCCTCTCTCTCAGGGAGATATCTGTACACTGACTGGTGTCTCTCAGTCCCTGTCTCTCAGGGAGATATCTGTACACTGAGTGGTGTCTCACAGTCCCGCTCTCTCAGGGAGATATCTGTACACTGACTGGTGTCTCTCAGTCCCTCTCTCAGGGAGATATCTGTACGCTGACTGGTGTCTCTCAGTCCCTCTCTCTCATGGAGATATCTGTACACTGAGTGGTGTCTCTCAGTCCCTCTCTCGCAGGGAGATATCTGTACACTGACTGGTGTCTCTCAGTCCCTGTCTCTCAGGGAGATATATGTACACTGACTGGTGTCTCTCAGTCCCTCTCTCTCAGGGAGGTATCTGTACACTGAGTGGTGTCTCTCAGTCCCTGTCTCTCAGGGAGATATATGTACACTGACTGGTATCTCTCAGTCCCTCTCTCTCAGGGAGATATCTGTACACTGAGTGGTGTCTCTCAGTCCCTCTCTCTCAGGGAGATATCTGTACACTGACTGGTGTCTCTCAGTCCCTCTCTCTCAGGGAGATATCTGTACACTGACTGGTGTCTCTCAGTCCCTGTCTCTCAGGGAGATATCTGTACACTGACTGGTGTCTCACAGTCCCTCTTTCTCAGGGAGATATCTGTACACTGAGTGGTGTCTCTCAGTCCCTCTCTCTCAGGGAGATATCTGTACACTGACTGGTGTCTCTCAGTCCCTGTCTCTCAGGGAGATATCTGTACACTGAGTGGTGTCTCACAGTCCCTCTCTCTCAGGGAGACATCTGTACACTGACTGGTGTCTCTCAGTCCCTGTCTCTCAGGGAGATATCTGTACACTGAGTGGTGTCTCACAGTCCCTCTCTCTCAGGGAGATATCTGTACACTGACTGGTTTCTCTCAGTCCCTGTCTCTCAGGGAGATATCTATACACTGAGTGGTGTCTCTCAGTCCCTGTCTCTCAGGGAGATATCTGTACACTGACTGGTGTCTCTCAGTCCCTCTCTCTCAGGGAGATATCTGAACGCTGACTAGTTTCTCTCAGTCCCTCTCTCTCAGGGAGATATCTGTACACTGACTGGTGTCTCTCAGTCCCTCTCTCAGGGAGGTATCTGTACACTGAGTGGTGTCTCTCAGTCCCTGTCTCTCAGGGAGATATATGTACACTGACTGGTGTCTCTCAGTCCTTGTCTCTCAGGGAGATATCTGTACACTGAGTGGTGTCTCTCAGTCCCTCTCTCTCAGGGAGGTATCTGTCCACTGAGTGGTGTCTCTCAGTCCCTGTCTCTCAGGGACATATATGTACACTGACCGGTGTCTCTCAGTCCCTCTCTCTCAGGGAGATATCTGTACACTGACTGGTGTCTCTCAGTCCCTCTCTCTCAGGGAGATATCTGTACACTGAGTGGTGTCTCACAGCCCCTGTCTCTCTGGGAGATATCTGTGCACTGACTGGTGTCTCTCAGTCCCTGTCTCTCAGGGAGAAATCTGTACACTGAGCGGTGTCTCTCAGTCCCTCTCTCTCAGGGAGATATCTGTACAATGACTGGTGTCTCTCAGCCCCTGTCTCTCAGGGAGATATCTGTACACTGAGTGGTGTCTCTCAGTCCCTCTCTCTCAGGGAGATATCTGTACACTGACTGGTGTCTCTCAGTCCCTGTCTCTCAGGGAGATATCTGTACACTGAGTGGTGTCTCACAGTCCCTCTCTCTCAGGGAGATATCTGTACACTGACTGGTGTCTCTCAGTCCCTCTCTCTCAGGGAGATATCTGTACGCTGACTGGTGTCTCTCAGTCCCTCTCTCTCATGGAGATATCTGTACACTGAGTGGTGTCTCTCAGTCCCTCTCTCGCAGGGAGATATCTGTACACTGACTGGTGTCTCTCAGTCCCTGTCTCTCAGGGAGATATCTGTACACTGAGTGGTGTCTCACAGTCCCTCTCTCTCAGGGAGATATCTGTACACTGACTGGTGTCTCTCAGTCCCTGTCTCTCAGGGAGATATCTATACACTGAGTGGTGTCTCTCAGTCCCTGTCTCTCAGGGAGATATCTGTACACTGACTGGTGTCTCTCAGTCCCTCTCTCTCAGGGAGATATCTGAACGCTGACTAGTGTCTCTCAGTCCCTCTCTCTCAGGGAGATATCTGTACACTGACTGGTGTCTCTCAGTCCCTCTCTCAGGGAGATATCTGTACACTGAGTGGTGTCTCTCAGTCCCTGTCTCTCAGGGAGATATATGTACACTGACTGGTGTCTCTCAGTCCTTGTCTCTCAGGGAGATATCTGTACACTGAGTGGTGTCTCTCAGTCCCTCTCTCTCAGGGAGGTATCTGTCCACTGAGTGGTGTCTCTCAGTCCCTGTCTCTCAGGGACATATATGTACACTGACCGGTGTCTCTCAGTCCCTCTCTCTCAGGGAGATATCTGTACACTGACTGGTGTCTCTCAGTCCCTCTCTCTCAGGGAGATATCTGTACACTGAGTGGTGTCTCACAGCCCCTGTCTCTCAGGGAGATATCTGTGCACTGACTGCTGTCTCTCAGTCCCTGTCTCTCAGGGAGAAATCTGTACACTGAGCGGTGTCTCTCAGTCCCTCTCTCTCAGGGAGATATCTGTACAATGACTGGTGTCTCTCAGCCCCTGTCTCTCAGGGAGATATCTGTACACTGAGTGGTGTCTCTCAGTCCCTCTCTCTCAGGGAGATATCTGTACACTGACTGGTGTCTCTCAGTCCCTGTCTCTCAGGGAGATATCTGTACACTGAGTGGTGTCTCACAGTCCCTCTCTCTCAGGGAGATATCTGTACACTGACTGGTGTCTCTCAGTCCCTCTCTCTCAGGGAGATATCTGTACGCTGACTGGTGTCTCTCAGTCCCTCTCTCTCATGGAGATATCTGTACACTGAGTGGTGTCTCTCAGTCCCTCTCTCGCAGGGAGATATCTGTACACTGACTGGTGTCTCTCAGTCCCTGTCTCTCAGGGAGATATATGTACACTGACTGGTGTCTCTCAGTCCCTCTCTCTCAGGGAGGTATCTGTACACTGAGTGGTGTCTCTCAGTCCCTGTCTCTCAGGGAGATATATGTACACTGAGTGGTGTCTCTCAGTCCCTCTCTCTCAGGGAGATATCTGTACACTGAGTGGTGTCTCTCAGTCCCTCTCTCTCAGGGAGATATCTGTACACTGACTGGTGTCTCTCAGTCCCTCTCTCTCAGGGAGATATCTGTACACTGAGTGGTGTCTCTCAGTCCCTCTCTCTCAGGGAGATATCTGTACACTGAGTGGTGTCTCTCAGTCCCTGTCTCTCAGGGAGATATCTGTACACTGAGTGCTGTCTCTCAGTCCCTGTCTCTCAGGGAGATATCTGTACACTGAGTGGTGTCTCTCAGTACCTCTCTCTCACGGAGATATCTGTACACTGACTGGTGTCTCTCAGTCCCTGTCTCTCAGGGAGATATCTGTACACTGACTGGTGTCTCTCAGTCCCTCTCTCTCAGGGAGATATCTGTACACTGAGTGGTGTCTCTCAGTCCCTCTCTCTCAGGGAGATATCTGTACACTGAGTGGTGTCTCTCAGTCCCTGTCTCTCAGGGAGATATATGTACACTGACTGGTGTCTCTCAGTCCCTCTCTCTCAGGGAGGTATCTGTACACTGACTGGTGTCTCTCAGTCCCTGTCTGTCAGGGAGATATCTGTACACTGACTGGTGTCTCTCAGTCCCTCTCTCTCAGGGAGATATCTGTACACTGACTGGTGTCTCTCAGTCCCTCTCTCTCAGGGAGGTATCTGTACACTGAGTGGTGTCTCTCAGTCCCTGTCTCTCAGGGAGATATATGTACACTGTGTGGTGTCTCTCAGTCCCTGTGTCTCAGGGAGATATATGTACACTGACTGGTGTCTCTCAGTCCCTCTCTCTCAGGGAGATATCTGTACACTGACTGGTGTCTCTCAGTCCCTCTCTCTCAGGGAGATATCTGTACACTGAGTGGTGTCTCTCAGTCCCTGACTCTCAGGGAGATATCTGTACACTGACTGGTGTCTCTCAGTCCCTCTCTCTCAGGGAGATATCTGTACGCTGACTAGTGTCTCTCAGTCCCTCTCTCTCAGGGAGATATCTGTACACTGAGTGGTGTCTCTCAGTCCCTCTCTCTCAGGGAGATATCTGTACACTGACTGGTGTCTCTCAGTCCCTGTCTCTCAGGGAGATATATGTACACTGACTGGTGTCTCTCAGCCCTCTCTCAGGAAGGTATCTGTACACTGAGTGGTGTCTCTCAGTCCCTGTCTCTCAGGGAGATATATGTACACTGACTGGTGTCTCTCAGTCCTTGTCTCTCAGGGAGATATATGTACACTGACTGGTGTCTCTCAGTCCCTCTCTCTCAGGGAGATATCTGTACACTGACTGGTGTCTCTCAGTCCCTCTCTCTCAGGGAGATATCTGTACACTGAGTGGTGTCTCACAGCCCCTGTCTCTCAGGGAGATATCTGTACACTGACTGGTGTCTCTCAGTCCCTGTCTCTCAGGGAGAAATCTGTACACTGAGTGGTGTCTCTCAGTCCCTCTCTCTCAGGGAGATATCTGTACACTGAGTGGTGTCTCTCAATCCCTGTCTCTCAGGGAGATATCTATACCATGACTGGTGTCTCTCAGTCCCTGTCTCTCAGGGAGATATATGTACACTGACTGGTGTCTCTCAGTCCCTCTCACTCAGGGAGGTATCTGTACACTGAGTGGTGTCTCTCAGTCCCTGTCTCTCAGGGAGATATATGTACACTGACTGGTGTCTCTCATTCCCTCTCTCTCAGGGAGATATCTGTACACTGAGTGGTGTCTCTCAGTCCCTCTCTCTCAGGGAGATATCTGTACACTGAGTGGTGTCTCTCATTCCCTGTCTCTCAGGGAGATATCTGTACAATGAGTGGTGTCTCTCAGTCCCTGTCTCTCAGGGAGATATCTGTACACTGAGTGGTGTCTCTCAGTACCTCTCTCTCAGGGAGATATCTGTACACTGACTGGTGTCTCTCAGTCCCTCTCTCTCAGGGAGATATCTGTACACTGACTGGTGTCTTTCAGTCCCTCTCTCTCAGGGAGATATCTGTACACTGACTGGTGTCTCACAGTCCCTCTCTCTCAGAGAGATATCTGTACACTGACTGGTGTCTCTCAGTCCCTCTCTCTCAGGGAGATATCTGTACACTGACTGGTGTCTCTCAGTCCCTGTCTCTCAGGGAGATAAATGTACACTGACTGGTGTCTCTCAGTCCCTCTCTCTCAGGGAGGTATCTGTACACTGACTGGTGTCTCTCAGTCCCTGTCTCTCAGGGAGATATCTGTACACTGAGTGGTGTCTCTCAGTCCCTCTCTCTCAGGGAGATATCTGTACACTGACTGGTGTCTCTCAGTCCCTGTGTCTCAGGGAGATATATGTACACTGACTGGTGTCTCTCAGTCCCTGTCTCTCAGGGAGATATCTGTACACTGACTGGTGTCTCTCAGTCCCTGTCTCTCAGGGAGAAATCTGTACACTGAGTGGTGTCTCTCAGTCCCTCTCTCTCAGGGAGATATCTGTACACTGAGTGGTGTCTCTCAGTCCCTGTCTCTCAGGGAGATATCTGTACCATGACTGGTGTCTCTCAGTCCCTGTCTCTCAGGGAGATATATGTACACTGACTGGTGTCTCTCAGTCCCTCTCACTCAGGGAGGTATCTGTACACTGAGTGGTGTCTCTCAGTCCCTGTCTCTCAGGGAGATATATGTACACTGACTGGTGTCTCTCATTCCCTCTCTCTCAGGGAGATATCTGTACACTGAGTGGTGTCTCTCAGTCCCTCTCTCTCAGGGAGATATCTGTACACTGAGTGGTGTCTCTCATTCCCTGTCTCTCAGGGAGATATCTGTACAATGAGTGGTGTCTCTCAGTCCCTGTCTCTCAGGGAGATATCTGTACACTGAGTGGTGTCTCTCAGTACCTCTCTCTCAGGGAGATATCTGTACACTGACTGGTGTCTCTCAGTCCCTCTCTCTCAGGGAGATATCTGTACACTGACTGGTGTCTCTCAGTCCCTCTCTCTCAGGGAGATATCTGTACACTGACTGGTGTCTCACAGTCCCTCTCTCTCAGAGAGATATCTGTACACTGACTGGTGTCTCTCAGTCCCTCTCTCTCAGGGAGATATCTGTACACTGAGTGGTGTCTCTCAGTCCCTCTCTCTCAGGGAGATATCTGTACACTGACTGGTGTCTCTCAGTCCCTGTCTCTCAGGGAGATAAATGTACACTGACTGGTGTCTCTCAGTCCCTCTCTCTCAGGGAGGTATCTGTACACTGACTGGTGTCTCTCAGTCCCTGTCTCTCAGGGAGATATCTGTACACTGAGTGGTGTCTCTCAGTCCCTCTCTCTCAGGGAGATATCTGTACACTGACTGGTGTCTCTCAGTCCCTGTGTCTCAGGGAGATATATGTACACTGACTGGTGTCTCTCAGTCCCTCTCTCTCAGGGAGATATCTGTACACTGAGTGCTGTCTCTCAGTCCCTGTCTCTCAGGGAGATATATGTACACTGACTGGTGTCTCTCAGTCCCTCTCTCTCAGGGAGATATCTGTACACTGACTGGTGTCTCTCAGTCCCTCTCTCTCAGGGAGATATCTCAACTCTGAGTGGTGTCTCACAGCCCCTGTCTCTCAGGGAGATATCTGTACACTGACTGGTGTCTCTCAGTCCCTGTCTGTCAGGGAGATATCTATACACTGAGTGGTGTCTCTCAGTCCTTCTCTCTCAGGGAGATATCTGTACACTGACTGGTGTCTCTCACTCCCTGTCTCTCAGGGAGATATCTGTACGCTGAGTGGTGTCTCACAGTCCCTCTCTCTCAGGGAGATATCTGTACACTGACTGGTGTCTCTCAGTCCCTGTCTCTCAGGGAGATATCTGTACACTGAGTGGTGTCTCTCAGTCCCTCTCTCTCAGGGAGATATCTGTACACTGACTGGTGTCTCTCAGTCCCTGTCTCTCAGGGAGATATCTGTACACTGAGTGGTGTCTCACAGTCCCTCTCTCTCAGGGAGATATCTGTACACTGAGTGGTGTCTCTCAGTCCCTCTCTCTCAGGGAGATATCTGTACACTGAGTGGTGTCTCTCAGTCCCTGTCTCTCAGGGAGATATATGTACACTGACTGGTGTCTCTCAGTCCCTCTCTCTCAGGGAGGTATCTGTACACTGACTGGTGTCTCTCAGTCCCTGTCTGTCAGGGAGATATCTGTACACTGACTGGTGTCTCTCAGTCCCTCTCTCTCAGGGAGATATCTGTACACTGACTGGTGTCTCTCAGTCCCTCTCTCTCAGGGAGGTATCTGTACACTGAGTGGTGTCTCTCAGTCCCTGTCTCTCAGGGAGATATATGTACACTGTGTGGTGTCTCTCAGTCCCTGTGTCTCAGGGAGATATATGTACACTGACTGGTGTCTCTCAGTCCCTCTCTCTCAGGGAGATATCTGTACACTGACTGGTGTCTCTCAGTCCCTCTCTCTCAGGGAGATATCTGTACACTGAGTGGTGTCTCTCAGTCCCTGACTCTCAGGGAGATATCTGTACACTGTCTGGTGTCTCTCAGTCCCTCTCTCTCAGGGAGATATCTGTACGCTGACTAGTGTCTCTCAGTCCCTCTCTCTCAGGGAGATATCTGTACACTGAGTGGTGTCTCTCAGTCCCTCTCTCTCAGGGAGATATCTGTACACTGACTGGTGTCTCTCAGTCCCTGTCTCTCAGGGAGATATATGTACACTGACTGGTGTCTCTCAGCCCTCTCTCAGGAAGGTATCTGTACACTGAGTGGTGTCTCTCAGTCCCTGTCTCTCAGGGAGATATATGTACACTGACTGGTGTCTCTCAGTCCTTGTCTCTCAGGGAGATATATGTACACTGACTGGTGTCTCTCAGTCCCTCTCTCTCAGGGAGATATCTGTACACTGACTGGTGTCTCTCAGTCCCTCTCTCTCAGGGAGATATCTGTACACTGAGTGGTGTCTCACAGCCCCTGTCTCTCAGGGAGATATCTGTACACTGACTGGTGTCTCTCAGTCCCTGTCTCTCAGGGAGAAATCTGTACACTGAGTGGTGTCTCTCAGTCCCTCTCTCTCAGGGAGATATCTGTACACTGAGTGGTGTCTCTCAATCCCTGTCTCTCAGGGAGATATCTATACCATGACTGGTGTCTCTCAGTCCCTGTCTCTCAGGGAGATATATGTACACTGACTGGTGTCTCTCAGTCCCTCTCACTCAGGGAGGTATCTGTACACTGAGTGGTGTCTCTCAGTCCCTGTCTCTCAGGGAGATATATGTACACTGACTGGTGTCTCTCATTCCCTCTCTCTCAGGGAGATATCTGTACACTGAGTGGTGTCTCTCAGTCCCTCTCTCTCAGGGAGATATCTGTACACTGAGTGGTGTCTCTCATTCCCTGTCTCTCAGGGAGATATCTGTACAATGAGTGGTGTCTCTCAGTCCCTGTCTCTCAGGGAGATATCTGTACACTGAGTGGTGTCTCTCAGTACCTCTCTCTCAGGGAGATATCTGTACACTGACTGGTGTCTCTCAGTCCCTCTCTCTCAGGGAGATATCTGTACACTGACTGGTGTCTTTCAGTCCCTCTCTCTCAGGGAGATATCTGTACACTGACTGGTGTCTCACAGTCCCTCTCTCTCAGAGAGATATCTGTACACTGACTGGTGTCTCTCAGTCCCTCTCTCTCAGGGAGATATCTGTACACTGAGTGGTGTCTCTCAGTCCCTCTCTCTCAGGGAGATATCTGTACACTGACTGGTGTCTCTCAGTCCCTGTCTCTCAGGGAGATAAATGTACACTGACTGGTGTCTCTCAGTCCCTCTCTCTCAGGGAGGTATCTGTACACTGACTGGTGTCTCTCAGTCCCTGTCTCTCAGGGAGATATCTGTACACTGAGTGGTGTCTCTCAGTCCCTCTCTCTCAGGGAGATATCTGTACACTGACTGGTGTCTCTCAGTCCCTGTGTCTCAGGGAGATATATGTACACTGACTGGTGTCTCTCAGTCCCTGTCTCTCAGGGAGATATCTGTACACTGACTGGTGTCTCTCAGTCCCTGTCTCTCAGGGAGAAATCTGTACACTGAGTGGTGTCTCTCAGTCCCTCTCTCTCAGGGAGATATCTGTACACTGAGTGGTGTCTCTCAGTCCCTGTCTCTCAGGGAGATATCTGTACCATGACTGGTGTCTCTCAGTCCCTGTCTCTCAGGGAGATATATGTACACTGACTGGTGTCTCTCAGTCCCTCTCACTCAGGGAGGTATCTGTACACTGAGTGGTGTCTCTCAGTCCCTGTCTCTCAGGGAGATATATGTACACTGACTGGTGTCTCTCATTCCCTCTCTCTCAGGGAGATATCTGTACACTGAGTGGTGTCTCTCAGTCCCTCTCTCTCAGGGAGATATCTGTACACTGAGTGGTGTCTCTCATTCCCTGTCTCTCAGGGAGATATCTGTACAATGAGTGGTGTCTCTCAGTCCCTGTCTCTCAGGGAGATATCTGTACACTGAGTGGTGTCTCTCAGTACCTCTCTCTCAGGGAGATATCTGTACACTGACTGGTGTCTCTCAGTCCCTCTCTCTCAGGGAGATATCTGTACACTGACTGGTGTCTCTCAGTCCCTCTCTCTCAGGGAGATATCTGTACACTGACTGGTGTCTCACAGTCCCTCTCTCTCAGAGAGATATCTGTACACTGACTGGTGTCTCTCAGTCCCTCTCTCTCAGGGAGATATCTGTACACTGAGTGGTGTCTCTCAGTCCCTCTCTCTCAGGGAGATATCTGTACACTGACTGGTGTCTCTCAGTCCCTGTCTCTCAGGGAGATAAATGTACACTGACTGGTGTCTCTCAGTCCCTCTCTCTCAGGGAGGTATCTGTACACTGACTGGTGTCTCTCAGTCCCTGTCTCTCAGGGAGATATCTGTACACTGAGTGGTGTCTCTCAGTCCCTCTCTCTCAGGGAGATATCTGTACACTGACTGGTGTCTCTCAGTCCCTGTGTCTCAGGGAGATATATGTACACTGACTGGTGTCTCTCAGTCCCTCTCTCTCAGGGAGATATCTGTACACTGAGTGCTGTCTCTCAGTCCCTGTCTCTCAGGGAGATATATGTACACTGACTGGTGTCTCTCAGTCCCTCTCTCTCAGGGAGATATCTGTACACTGACTGGTGTCTCTCAGTCCCTCTCTCTCAGGGAGATATCTCAACTCTGAGTGGTGTCTCACAGCCCCTGTCTCTCAGGGAGATATCTGTACACTGACTGGTGTCTCTCAGTCCCTGTCTGTCAGGGAGATATCTATACACTGAGTGGTGTCTCTCAGTCCTTCTCTCTCAGGGAGATATCTGTACACTGACTGGTGTCTCTCACTCCCTGTCTCTCAGGGAGATATCTGTACGCTGAGTGGTGTCTCACAGTCCCTCTCTCTCAGGGAGATATCTGTACACTGACTGGTGTCTCTCAGTCCCTGTCTCTCAGGGAGATATCTGTACACTGAGTGGTGTCTCTCAGTCCCTCTCTCTCAGGGAGATATCTGTACACTGACTGGTGTCTCTCAGTCCCTGTCTCTCAGGGAGATATCTGTACACTGAGTGGTGTCTCACAGTCCCTCTCTCTCAGGGAGATATCTGTACACTGACTGGTGTCTCTCAGTCCCTCTCTCTCAGGGAGATATCTGTACGCTGACTAGTGTCTCTCAGTCCCTCTCTCTCAGGGAGATATCTGTACACTGAGTGGTGTCTCTCAGGGAGATATCTGTACACTGACTGGTGTCTCTCAGTCCCTGTCTCTCAGGGAGATATCTGTACACTGACTGGTGTCTCTCAGTCCCTCACTCTCAGGGAGGTATCTGTACACTGAGTGGTGTCTCTCAGTCCCTGTCTCTCAGGGAGATATCTGTACACTGACTGGTGTCTCTCAGTCCCTGTCTCTCAGGGAGCTTTATGTACACTGAGTGGTGTCTCTCAGGGAGATATCTGTACACTGAGTGGTGTCTCTCAGTCCCTCTCTCAGGGAGATATCTGTACACTGACTGGTGTCTCTCAGCCCCTCTCTCTAAGGGAGATATCTGTACACTGACCAGTGTCTCTCAGTCCCTCTCTCTCAGGGAGATATCTGTACACTGACTGGTGTCTCTCAGTCCCTCTCTCTCAGGGAGATATCTGTACACTGAGTGGTGTCTCACAGCCCCTGTCTCTCAGGGAGATATCTGTGCACTGACTGGTGTCTCTCAGTCCCTGTCTCTCAGGGAGAAATCTGTACACTGAGCGGTGTCTCTCAGTCCCTCTCTCTCAGGGAGATATCTGTACAATGACTGGTGTCTCTCAGTCCCTGTCTCTCAGGGAGATATCTGTACACTGAGTGGTGTCTCTCAGTCCCTCTCTCTCAGGGAGATATCTGTACACTGACTGGTGTCTCTCAGTCCCTGTCTCTCAGGGAGATATCTGTACACTGAGTGGTGTCTCACAGTCCCTCTCTCTCAGGGAGATATCTGTACACTGACTGGTGTCTCTCAGTCCCTCTCTCTCAGGGAGATATCTGTACGCTGACTGGTGTCTCTCAGTCCCTCTCTCTCATGGAGATATCTGTACACTGAGTGGTGTCTCTCAGTCCCTCTCTCGCAGGGAGATATCTGTACACTGACTGGTGTCTCTCAGTCCCTGTCTCTCAGGGAGATATATGTACACTGACTGGTGTCTCTCAGTCCCTCTCTCTCAGGGAGGTATCTGTACACTGAGTGGTGTCTCTCAGTCCCTGTCTCTCAGGGAGATATCTGTACACTGACTGGTGTCTCTCAGTCCCTCTCTCTCAGGGAGATATCTGTACACTGAGTGGTGTCTCTCAGTCCCTCTCTCTCAGGGAGATATCTGTACACTGAGTGGTGTCTCTCAGTACATCTCTCTCAGGGAGATATCTGCACACTGAATGGTGTCTCTCAGTCCCTGTCTCTCAGGGAGATATCTGTACACTGAGTGGTGTCTCTCAGTCCCTGTCTCTCAGGGAGATATCTGTACACTGAGTGGTGTCTCTCAGTACATCTCTCTCACGGAGATATCTGTACACTGACTGGTGTCTCTCAGTCCCTGTCTCTCAGGGAGATATCTGTACACTGACTGGTGTCTCTCAGTCCCTCTCTCTCAGGGAGATATCTGTACACTGACTGGTGTCTCACATTCCCTCTCTCTCAGAGAGATATCTGTACACTGACTGGTGTCTCTCAGTCCCTCTCTCTCAGGGAGATATCTGTACACTGAGTGGTGTCTCTCAGTCCCTCTCTCTCAGGGAGATATCTGTACACTGAGTGGTGTCTCTCAGTCCCTGTCTCTCAGGGAGATATATGTACACTGACTGGTGTCTCTCAGTCCCTCTCTCTCAGGGAGGTATCTGTACACTGACTGGTGTCTCTCAGTCCCTGTCTCTCAGGGAGATATCTGTACACTGACTGGTGTCTCTCAGTCCCTCTCTCTCAGGGAGATATCTGAACACTGAGCGGTGTCTCTCAGTCCCTGTGTCTCAGGGAGATATATGTACACTGACTGGTGTCTCTCAGTCCCTCTCTCTCAGGGAGGTATCTGTACACTGAGTGGTGTCTCTCAGTCCCTGTCTCTCAGGGAGATATATGTACACTGATTGGTGTCTCTCAGTCCCTCTCTCTCAGGGAGATATCTGTACACTGACTGGTGTATCTCAGTCCCTCTCTCTCAGGGAGATATCTGTACACTGAGTGGTGTCTCTCAGTCCCTCTTTCTCAGGGAGATATCTGTACACTGACTGGTGTCTCTCAGTCCCTGTCTCTCAGGGAGATATATGTACACTGACTGGTGTCTCTCAGTCCCTCTCTCAGGAAGGTATCTGTACACTGAGTGGTGTCTCTCAGTCCCTGTCTCTCAGGGAGATATATGTACACTGACTGGTGTCTCTCAGTCCTTGTCTCTCACGGAGATATATGTACACTGACTGGTGTCTCTCAGTCCCTCTCTCTCAGGGAGATATCTGTACACTGACTGGTTTCTCTCAGTCCCTCTCTCTCAGGGAGATATCTGTACACTGAGTGGTGTCTCTCAGTCCCTGTCTCTCAGGGAGATATATGTACACTGATTGGTGTCTCTCAGTCCCTCTCTCTCAGGGAGATATCTGTACACTGACTGGTGTCTCTCAGTCCCTCTCTCTCAGGGAGATATCTGTACACTGAGTGGTGTCTCTCAGTCCCTGTCTCTCAGGGAGATATCTGTACACTGAGTGGTGTCTCTCAGTGCCTCTCTTTCAGGGAGATATCTGAACACTGAGTGGTGTCTCTCAGTCCCTGTGTCTCAGGGAGCTATATGTACACTGACTGGTGTCTCTCAGTCCCTCTCTCTCAGGGAGATATCTGTACACTGACTGGTGTCTCTCAGTCCCTCTCTCTCAGGGAGATATCTGTACACTGAGTGGTGTCTCTCAGTCCCTCTCTCTCAGGGAGATATCTGTACACTGACTGGTGTCTCTCAGTCCCTCTCTCTCAGGGAGATATCTGTACGCTGACTAGTGTCTCTCAGTCCCTCTCTCTCAGGGAGATATCTGTACACTGAGTGGTGTCTCTCAGTCCGTCTCTCTCAGGGAGATATCTGTACACTGACTGGTGTCTCTCAGTCCCTGTCTCTCAGGGAGATATATGTACACTGACTGGTGTCTCTCAGTCCCTCTCTCAGGAAGGTATCTCTACACTGAGTGGTGTCTCTCAGTCCCTGTCTCTCAGGGAGATATATGTACACTGACTGGTGTCTCTCAGTCCTTGTCTCTCACGGAGATATATGTACACTGACTGGTGTCTCTCAGTCCCTCTCTCTCAGGGAGATATCTGTACACTGACTGGTTTCTCTCAGTCCCTCTCTCTCAGGGAGATATCTGTACACTGAGTGGTGTCTCACAGCCCCTGTCTCTCAGGGAGATATCTGTACAATGACTGGTGTCTCTCAGTCCCTGTCTCTCAGGGAGAAATCTGTACACTGAGTGGTGTCTCTCAGTCCCTCTCTCTCAGTGAGATATCTGTACACTGAGTGGTGTCTCTCAGTCCCTGTCTCTCAGGGAGATATCTGTACCATGACTGGTGTCTCTCAGTCCCTGTCTCTCAGGGAGATATATGTACACTGACTGGTGTCTCTCAGTCCCTCTCTCTCAGGGAGGTATCTGTACACTGAGTGGTGTCTCTCAGTCCCTGTCTCTCAGGGAGATATATGTACACTGACTGGTGTCTCTCAGTCCCTCTCTCTCAGGGAGATATCTGTACACTGAGTGGTGTCTCTCAGTCCCTCTCTCTCAGGGAGATATCTGTACACTGAGTGGTATCTCTCAGTCCCTGTCTCTCAGGGAGATATCTGTACACTGAGTGGTGTCTCTCAGTCCCTGTCTCTCAGGGAGATATCTGTACACTGAGTGGTGTCTCTCAGTACCTCTCTCTCAGGGAGATATCTGTACACTGAGTGGTGTCTCTCAGTCACTCTCTCTCAGGGAGATATCTGTACACTGACTGGTGTCTCTCAGTCCCTCTCTCTCAGGGAGATATCTGTGCACTGACTGGTGTCTCACAGTCCCTCTCTCTCAGAGAGATATTTGTACACTGACTGGTGTCTCTCAGTCACTCTCTCTCAGGGAGATATCTGTACACTGAGTGGTGTCTCTCAGTCCCTCTCTCTCAGGGAGATATCTGTACACTGAGTGGTGTCTCTCAGTCCCTGTCTCTCAGGCAGATAAATGTACACTGACTGGTGTCTCTCAGTCCCTCTCTCTCAGGGAGGTATCTGTACACTGACTGGTGTCTCTCAGTCCCTGTCTCTCAGGGAGATATCTGTACACTGAGTGGTGTCTCAGAGTCCCTCTCTCTCAGGGAGATATCTGAACACTGAGTGGTGTCTCTCAGTCCCTGTGTCTCAGGGAGATATATGTACACTGACTGGTGTCTCTCAGTCCCTCTCTCTCAGGGAGATATCTGTACACTGAGTGCTGTCTCTCAGTCCCTGTCTCTCAGGGAGATATATATGTACACTGACTGGTGTCTCTCAGTCCCTCTCTCTCAGGGAGATATCTGTACACTGACTGGTGTCTCTCAGTCCCTGTCTGTCAGGGAGATATCTATACACTGAGTGGTGTCTCTCAGTCCCTCTCTCTCAGGGAGATATCTGTACACTGACTGGTGTCTCTCAGTCCCTGTCTCTCAGGGAGATATCTGTACGCTGAGTGGTGTCTCACAGTCCCTCTCTCTCAGGGAGATATCTGTACACTGAGTGGTGTCTCTCAGTCCCTGTCTCTCAGGGAGATATCTGTACACTGAGTGGTGTCTCTCAGTCCCTCTCTCTCAGGGAGATATCTGTACACTGACTGGTGTCTCTCAGTCCCTGTCTCTCAGGGAGATATCTGTACACTGAGTGGTGTCTCACAGTCCCTCTCTCTCAGGGAGATATCTGTACACTGACTGGTGTCTCTCAGTCCCTCTCTCTCAGGGAGATATCTGTACGCTGACTAGTGTCTCTCAGTCCCTCTCTCTCAGGGAGATATCTGTACACTGAGTGGTGTCTCTCAGGGAGATATCTGTACACTGACTGGTGTCTCTCAGTCCCTGTCTCTCAGGGAGATATCTGTACACTGACTGGTGTCTCTCAGTCCCTCTCTCTCAGGGAGGTATCTGTACACTGAGTGGTGTCTCTCAGTCCCTGTCTCTCAGGGAGATATCTCTACACTGACTGGTGTCTCTCAGTCCCTGTCTCTCAGGGAGCTTTATGTACACTGAGCGGTGTCTCTCTGGGAGATATCTGTACACTGAGTGGTGTCTCTCAGTCCCTCTCTCAGGGAGATATCTGTACACTGACTGGTGTCTCTCAGCCCCTCTCTCTCAGGGAGATATCTGTGCACTGAGTGGTGTCTCACAGTCCCTCTCTCTCAGGGAGATATCTGTACACTGACTGGTGTCTCTCAGTCCCTGTCTCTCAGGGAGATATCTGTACACTGAGTGGTGTCTCTCAGTCCCTCTCTCTCAGGGAGATATCTGTACTCTGACTGGTGTCTCTCACTCCCTGTCTCTGAGGGAGATATCTGTACACTGAGTGGTGTCTCTCAGTTGCTCTCTCTCAGGGAGATATCTGGACACTGACTGGTGTCTCTCAGTCCCTCTCTCTCAGGGAGATATCTGTACACTGAGTGGTGTCTCTCAGTCCCTCTCTCTCAGGGAGATATCTGTACACTGAGTGGTGTCTCTCAGTCCCTGTCTCTCAGGGAGATATATGTACTCTGACTGGTGTCTCTCAGTCCCTCTCTCTCAGGGAGATATCTGTACACTGACTGGTGTCTCTCAGTCCCTGTCTCTCAGGGAGATATCAGTACACTGAGTGGTGTCTCACAGCCCCTGTCTGTCAGGGAGATATCTAAACACTGAGTGGTGTCTCACAGTCCCTCTCTCTCAGGGAGGTATCTGTACACTGAGTGGTGTCTCTCAGTCCCTGTCTCTCAGGGAGATATATGTACTCTGACTGGTGTCTCTCAGTCCCTCTCTCTCAGGGAGATATCTGTACACTGAGTGGTGTCTCTCAGTCCCTGTCTCTCAGGGAGATATATGTACACTGACTGGTGTCTCTCAGTCCCTCTCTCTCAGGGAGATATCTGTACACTGAGTGGTGTCTCACAGCCCCTGTCTCTCAGGGAGATATCTGTACACTGACTGGTGTCTCTCAGTCCCTGTCTGTCAGGGAGATATCTAAACACTGAGTGGTGTCTCTCAGTCCCAGTCTCTCAGGGAGATATATGTACACTGACTGGTGTCTCTCAGTCCCTCTCTCTCAGGGAGATATCTGTACTCTGACTGGTGTCTCTCAGTCCCTCTCTCTCAGGGAGATATCTGTACACTGAGTGGTGTCTCACAGTCCCTCTCTCTCAGGGAGTTATCTGTACACTGACTGGTGTCTCTCAGTCCCTGTCTCTCAGGGAGCTTTATGTACACTGATTGGTGTCTCTCAGGGAGATATCTGTCCACTGACTGGTGTCTCTCAGTCCCTGACTCTCAGGGAGCTTTATGTACACTGAGTGGTGTCTCTCAGTCCCTCTCTCTCAGGGAGATATCTGTACACTGACTGGTGTCTCAGTCCCTGTCTCTCAGGGAGATATCTGTACACTGAGTGGTGTCTCTCAGTCCCTCTCGCTCAGGGAGATATCTGTACAATGACTGGTGTCTCTCAGTCCCTGTCTCTCAGGGAGATATCTGTACACTGAGTGGTTTCTCACAGTCCCTCTCTCTCAGGGAGATATCTGTACACTGACTGGTGTCTCTCTGTCCCTGTCTCTCAGGGAGATATCTGTACACTGACTGGTGTCTCTCAGTCCCTGTCTCTCAGGGAGCTTTATGTACACTGAGTGGTGTCTCTCAGTCCCTGTCTCTCAGGGAGATATATGTACACTGACTGGTGTCTCTCAGTCCCTCTCTCTCAGGGAGGTATCTGTACACTGAGTGGTGTCTCATGTCCCTCTCTCTCAGGGAGATATCTGTACACTGAGTGGTGTCTCTCAGTCCCTGTTTCTCAGCGAGATATATGTACACAGACTGGTGTCTCTCAGTCCCTCTCTCTCAGGGAGGTATCTGTACACTGAGTGGTGTCTCTCAGTCCCTGTCTCTCAGGGAGATATATGTACACTGACTGGTGTCTCTCAGTCCCTCTCTCTCAGGGAGATATCTGTACACTGAGTGGTGTCTCTCAGTCCCTCTCTCTCAGGGAGATATCTGTACACTGAGTGGTGTCTCTCAGTCCCTGTCTCTCAGGGAGATATATGTACACTGAGTGGTGTCTCTCAGTCCCTGTCTCTCAGGGAGATATCTGTACACTGAGTGGTGTCTCTCAGTACCTCTCTCTCAGGGAGATATCTGTACGATGAGTGGTGTCTCACAGTCCCTCTCTCTCAGGGAGATATCTGTACACAGACTGGTGTCTCTCAGTCCCTCTCTCTCAGGGAGATGTCTGTACACTGACTGGTGTCTCTCAGTCCCTGTCTCTCAGGGAGATATCTGTACACTGAGTGGTGTCTCACAGTCCCTCTCTCTCAGGGAGATATCTGTACACTGACTGGTGTCTCTCAGTCCCTCTCTCTCAGGGAGATATCTGTACGCTGACTAGTGTCTCTCAGTCCCTCTCTCTCAGGGAGATATCTGTACACTGAGTGGTGTCTCTCAGGGAGATATCTGTACACTGACTGGTGTCTCTCAGTCCCTGTCTCCCAGGGAGATATCTGTACACTGACTGGTGTCTCTCAGTCCCTCTCTCTCAGGGAGGTATCTGTACACTGAGTGGTGTCTCTCAGTCCCTCTCTCAGGGAGATATCTGTACACTGACTGGTGTCTCTCAGCCCCTCTCTCTCAGGGAGATATCTGTGCACTGAGTGTTGTCTCACAGTCCCTCTCTCTCAGGGAGATATCTGTACACTGACTGGTGTCTCTCAGTTCCTGTCTCTCAGGGAGATCTCTGTACACTGAGTGGTGTCTCTCAGACCCTCTCTCTCAGGGAGATATCTGTACTCTGACTGGTGTCTCTCACTCCCTGTCTCTGAGGGAGATATCTGTACACTGAGTGGTGTCTCTCAGTTGCTCTCTCTCAGGGAGATATCTGGACACTGACTGGTGTCTCTCAGTCCCTCTCTCTCAGGGAGATATCTGTACACTGAGTGGTGTCTCTCAGTCCCTCTCTCTCAGGGAGATATCTGTACACTGAGTGGTGTCTCTCAGTCCCTGTCTCTCAGGGAGATATCTGTACACTGACTGGTGTCTCTCAGTCCCTGTCTGTCAGGGAGATATCTAAACACTGAGTGGTGTCTCACAGTCCCTCTCTCTCAGGGAGATATCTGTACACTGACTGGTGTCTCTCAGTCCCTGTCTCTCAGGGAGCTTTATGTACACTGAGTGGTGTCTCTCAGGGAGATATCTGTCCACTGACTGGTGTCTCTCAGTCCCTGTCTCTCAGGGAGCTTTATGTACACTGAGTGGTGTCTCTCAGTCCCTCTCTCATAGGGAGATATCTGTACACTGACTGGTGTCTCAGTCCCTGTCTCTCAGGGAGATATCTGTACACTGAGTGGTGTCTCTCAGTCCCTCTCTCTCAGGGAGATATCTGTACAATGACTGGTGTCTCTCAGTCCCTGTCTCTCAGGGAGATATCTGTACACTGAGTGGTGTCTCACAGTCCCTCTCTCTCAGGGAGATATCTGTACACTGACTGGTGTCTCTCAGTCCCTGTCTCTCAGGGAGATATCTGTACACTGAGTGGTGTCTCTCAGTCCCTCTCTCTCAGGGAGGTATCTGTACACTGACTGGTGTCTCTCAGTCCCTGTCTCTCAGGGAGATATCTATACACTGAGTGATGTCTCTCAGTCCCTGTCTCTCAGGGAGATATGTGTACACTGACTGGTGTCTCTCAGTCCCTCTCTCTCAGGGAGATATCTGTACACTGACTGGTGTCTCTCAGTCCCTCTCTCTCAGGGAGATATCTGTACACTGAGTGGTGTCTCACAGCCCCTGTCTCTCAGGGAGATATCTGTACACTGACTGGTGTCTCTCAGTCCCTGTCTCTCAGGGAGAAATCTGGACACTGAGTGGTGTCTCTCAGTCCCTCTCTCTCAGGGAGATATCTGTACACTGACTGGTGTCTCTCAGTCCCTGTCTCTCAGGGAGATATCTGTACACTGAGTGGTGTCTCACAGTCCCTCTCTCTCAGGGAGATATCTGTACACTGAGTGGTGTCTCTCAGTCCCTCTCTCTCAGGGAGATATCTGTACACTGACTGGTATCTCTCTGTCCCTGTCTCTCAGGGAGATTTCTGTGCACTGAGTGGTGTCTCACAGTCCCTCTCTCTCTGGGACATATCTGTACACTGACTGGTGTCTCTCAGTCCCTCTCTCTCAGGGAGATATCTGTACGCTGACTGGTGTCTCTCAGTCCCTCTCTCTCAGGGAGATATCTGTACACTGAGTGGTGTCTCTCAGTCCCTCTCTCTCAGGGAGATATCTGTACACTGACTGGTGTATCTCAGTCACTGTCTCTCAGGGAGATATATGTACACTGACTGGTGTCTCTCAGTCCCTGCCTCTCAGGAAATATATGTACACTGAGTGGTGTCTCTCAGTCCCTCTCTCTCAGGGAGATATCTGTACAATGACTGGTGTCTCTCAGTCCCTGTCTCTCAGGGAGATATCTGTACACTGAGTGGTGTCTCACAGTCCCTCTCTCTCAGGGAGATATCTGTACACTGACTGGTGTCTCTCAGTCCCTGTCTCTCAGGGAGATATCTGTACACTGAGTGGTGTCTCTCAGTCCCTCTCTCTCAGGGAGGTATCTGTACACTGACTGGTGTCTCTCAGTCCCTGTCTCTCAGGGAGATATCTATACACTGAGTGATGTCTCTCAGTCCCTGTCTCTCAGGGAGATATGTGTACACTGACTGGTGTCTCTCAGTCCCTCTCTCTCAGGGAGATATCTGTACACTGACTGGTGTCTCTCAGTCCCTCTCTCTCAGGGAGATATCTGTACACTGAGTGGTGTCTCACAGCCCCTGTCTCTCAGGGAGATATCTGTACACTGACTGGTGTCTCTCAGTCCCTGTCTCTCAGGGAGAAATCTGTACACTGAGTGGTGTCTCTCAGTCCCTCTCTCTCAGGGAGATATCTGTACACTGACTGGTGTCTCTCAGTCCCTGTCTCTCAGGGAGATATCTGTACACTGAGTGGTGTCTCACAGTCCCTCTCTCTCAGGGAGATATCTGTACACTGATTGGTGTCTCTCAGTCCCTCTCTCTCAGGGAGATATCTGTACACTGACTGGTATCTCTCTGTCCCTGTCTCTCAGGGAGATTTCTGTGCACTGAGTGGTGTCTCACAGTCCCTCTCTCTCTGGGACATATCTGTACACTGACTGGTGTCTCTCAGTCCCTCTCTCTCAGGGAGATATCTGTACGCTGACTGGTGTCTCTCAGTCCCTCTCTCTCAGGGAGATATCTGTACACTGAGTGGTGTCTCTCAGTCCCTCTCTCTCAGGGAGATATCTGTACACTGACTGGTGTCTCTCAGTCACTGTCTCTCAGGGAGATATATGTACACTGACTGGTGTCTCTCAGTCCCTCTCTCTCAGGGAGGTAGCTGTACACTGAGTGGTGTCTCTCAGTCCCCGTCTCTCAGGGAGATATATGTACACTGACTGGTGTCTCTCAGTCCCTCTCGCTCAGGGAGATATCTGTACACTGAGTGGTGTCTCTCAGTCCCTCTCTCTCAGGGAGATATCTGTACACTGAGTGGTGTCTCTCAGTCCCTGTCTCTCAGGGAGATATCTGTACACTGACTGGTGTCTCAGTCCCTGTCTCTCAGGGAGATATCTGTACACTGAGTGGTGTCTCTCAGTCCCTCTCTCTCAGGAAGATATCCGTACATTGACTGGTGTCTCACAGTCCCTCTCTCTCAGGGAGATATCTGTACACTGAGTGTTGTCTCTCAGTCCCTCTCTCTCAGGGAGGTATCTGTACACTGACTGGTGTCTCTCAGTCCCTGTCTCTCAGGGAGATATCTATACACTGAGTGATGTCTCTCAGTCCCTGTCTCTCAGGGAGATATGTGTACACTGACTGGTGTCTCTCAGTCCCTCTCTCTCAGGGAGATATCTGTACACTGACTGGTGTCTCTCAGTCCCTCTCTCTCAGGGAGATATCTGTACACTGAGTGGTGTCTCACAGCCCCTGTCTCTCAGGGAGATATCTGTACACTGACTGGTGTCTCTCAGTCCCTGTCTCTCAGGGAGAAATCTGGACACTGAGTGGTGTCTCTCAGTCCCTCTCTCTCAGGGAGATATCTGTACACTGACTGGTGTCTCTCAGTCCCTGTCTCTCAGGGAGATATCTGTACACTGAGTGGTGTCTCACAGTCCCTCTCTCTCAGGGAGATATCTGTACACTGAGTGGTGTCTCTCAGTCCCTCTCTCTCAGGGAGATATCTGTACACTGACTGGTATCTCTCTGTCCCTGTCTCTCAGGGAGATTTCTGTGCACTGAGTGGTGTCTCACAGTCCCTCTCTCTCTGGGACATATCTGTACACTGACTGGTGTCTCTCAGTCCCTCTCTCTCAGGGAGATATCTGTACGCTGACTGGTGTCTCTCAGTCCCTCTCTCTCAGGGAGATATCTGTACACTGAGTGGTGTCTCTCAGTCCCTCTCTCTCAGGGAGATATCTGTACACTGACTGGTGTCTCTCAGTCACTGTCTCTCAGGGAGATATATGTACACTGACTGGTGTCTCTCAGTCCCTGTCTCTCAGGGAGCTTTATGTACACTGAGTGGTGTCTCTCAGTCCCTCTCTCTCAGGGAGATATCTGTACACTGACTGGTGTCTCAGTCCCTGCCTCTCAGGGAGATATATGTACACTGAGTGGTATCTCTCAGTCCCTCTCTCTCAGGGAGATATCTGTACAATGACTGGTGTCTCTCAGTCCCTGTCTCTCAGGGAGATATCTGTACACTGAGTGGTGTCTCACAGTCCCTCTCTCTCAGGGAGATATCTGTACACTGACTGGTGTCTCTCAGTCCCTGTCTCTCAGGGAGATATCTGTACACTGAGTGGTGTCTCTCAGTCCCTCTCTCTCAGGGAGGTATCTGTACACTGACTGGTGTCTCTCAGTCCCTGTCTCTCAGGGAGATATCTATACACTGAGTGATGTCTCTCAGTCCCTGTCTCTCAGGGAGATATGTGTACACTGACTGGTGTCTCTCAGTCCCTCTCTCTCAGGGAGATATCTGTACACTGACTGGTGTCTCTCAGTCCCTCTCTCTCAGGGAGATATCTGTACACTGAGTGGTGTCTCACAGCCCCTGTCTCTCAGGGAGATATCTGTACACTGACTGGTGTCTCTCAGTCCCTGTCTCTCAGGGAGATATCTGTACACTGAGTGGTGTCTCACAGTCCCTCTCTCTCAGGGAGATATCTGTACACTGAGTGGTGTCTCTCAGTCCCTCTCTCTCAGGGAGATATCTGTACACTGACTGGTGTCTCTCAGTCCCTGTCTCTCAGGGAGATATCTGTACACTGAGTGGTGTCTCACAGTCCCTCTCTCTCAGGGAGATATCTGTACACTGAGTGGTGTCTCTCAGTCCCTCTCTCTCAGGGAGATATCTGTACACTGACTGGTATCTCTCTGTCCCTGTCTCTCAGGGAGATTTCTGTGCACTGAGTGGTGTCTCACAGTCCCTCTCTCTCTGGGACATATCTGTACACTGACTGGTGTCTCTCAGTCCCTCTCTCTCAGGGAGATATCTGTACGCTGACTGGTGTCTCTCAGTCCCTCTCTCTCAGGGAGATATCTGTACACTGAGTGGTGTCTCTCAGTCCCTCTCTCTCAGGGAGATATCTGTACACTGACTGGTGTCTCTCAGTCACTGTCTCTCAGGGAGATATATGTACACTGACTGGTGTCTCTCAGTCCCTCTCTCTCAGGGAGGTAGCTGTACACTGAGTGGTGTCTCTCAGTCCCCGTCTCTCAGGGAGATATATGTACACTGACTGGTGTCTCTCAGTCCCTCTCGCTCAGGGAGATATCTGTACACTGAGTGGTGTCTCTCAGTCCCTCTCTCTCAGGGAGATATCTGTACACTGAGTGGTGTCTCTCAGTCCCTGTCTCTCAGGGAGATATCTGTACACTGACTGGTGTCTCAGTCCCTGTCTCTCAGGGAGATATCTGTACACTGAGTGGTGTCTCTCAGTCCCTCTCTCTCAGGGAGATATCCGTACATTGACTGGTGTCTCACAGTCCCTCTCTCTCAGGGAGATATCTGTACACTGACTGGTGTCTCTCAGTCCCTGTCTCTCAGGGAGATATCTGTACACTGAGTGGTGTCTCTCAGTCCCTCTCTCTCAGGGAGGTATCTGTACACTGACTGGTGTCTCTCAGTCCCTGTCTCTCAGGGAGATATCTATACACTGAGTGATGTCTCTCAGTCCCTGTCTCTCAGGGAGATATGTGTACACTGACTGGTGTCTCTCAGTCCCTCTCTCTCAGGGAGATATCAGTACACTGACTGGTGTCTCTCAGTCCCTGTCTCTCAGGGAGCTTTATGTACACTGAGTGGTGTCTCTCAGTCCCTGTCTCTCAGGGAGATATATGTACACTGACTGGTGTCTCTCAGTCCCTCTCTCTCAGGGAGGTATCTGTACACTGAGTGGTGTCTCATGTCCCTCTCTCTCAGGGAGATATCTGTACACTGAGTGGTTTCTCTCAGTCCCTGTCTCTCAGCGAGATATATGTACACTGACTGGTGTCTCTCAGTCCCTCTCTCTCAGGGAGGTATCTGTACACTGAGTGGTGTCTCTCAGTCCCTGTCTCTCAGGGAGATATATGTACACTGACTGGTGTCTCTCACTCCCTCTCTCTCAGGGAGATATCTGTACACTGAGTGGTGTCTCTCAGTCCCTCTCTCTCAGGGAGATATCTGTACACTGAGTGGTGTCTCTCAGTCCCTGTCTCTCAGGGAGATATATGTACACTGAGTGGTGTCTCTCAGTCCCTGTCTCTCAGGGAGATATCTGTACACTGAGTGGTGTCTCTCAGTACCTCTCTCTCAGGGAGATATCTGTACGATGAGTGGTGTCTCACAGTCCCTCTCTCTCAGGGAGATATCTGTACACAGACTGGTGTCTCTCAGTCCCTCTCTCTCAGGGAGATATCTGTACACTGACTGGTGTCTCTCAGTCCCTGTCTCTCAGGGAGATATCTGTACACTGAGTGGTGTCTCACAGTCCCTCTCTCTCAGGGAGATATCTGTACACTGACTGGTGTCTCTCAGTCCCTCTCTCTCAGGGAGATATCTGTACGCTGACTAGTGTCTCTCAGT
Organism: Heterodontus francisci; assembly: GCF_036365525.1. Classification (NCBI taxonomy): domain Eukaryota; kingdom Metazoa; phylum Chordata; class Chondrichthyes; order Heterodontiformes; family Heterodontidae; genus Heterodontus; species Heterodontus francisci. The sequence continues at coordinate 2,566,588 of NC_090384.1, forward strand.
CCCTCTCTCTCAGGGAGATATCTGTACACTGAGTGGTGTCTCTCAGGGAGATATCTGTACACTGACTGGTGTCTCTCAGTCCCTGTCTCTCAGGGAGATATCTGTACACTGACTGGTGTCTCTCAGTCCCTCTCTCTCAGGGAGGTATCTGTACACTGAGTGGTGTCTCTCAGTCCCTGTCTCTCAGGGAGATATTTCTACACTGACTGGTGTCTCTCAGTCCCTGTCTCTCAGGGAGCTTTATGTACACTGAGTGGTGTCTCTCAGGCAGATATCTGTACACTGAGTGGTGTCTCTCAGTCCCTCTCTCAGGGAGATATCTGTACACTGACTGGTGTCTCTCAGCCCCTCTCTCTCAGGGAGATATCTGTGCACTGAGTGTTGTCTCACAGTCCCTCTCTCTCAGGGAGATATCTGTACACTGACTGGTGTCTCTCAGTTCCTGTCTCTCAGGGAGATCTCTGTACACTGAGTGGTGTCTCTCAGACCCTCTCTCTCAGGGAGATATCTGTACTCTGACTGGTGTCTCTCACTCCCTGTCTCTGAGGGAGATATCTGTACACTGAGTGGTGTCTCTCAGTTGCTCTCTCTCAGGGAGATATCTGGACACTGACTGGTGTCTCTCAGTCCCTCTCTCTCAGGGAGATATCTGTACACTGAGTGGTGTCTCTCAGTCCCTCTCTCTCAGGGAGATATCTGTACACTGAGTGGTGTCTCTCAGTCCCTGTCTCTCAGGGAGATATCTGTACACTGACTGGTGTCTCTCAGTCCCTGTCTGTCAGGGAGATATCTAAACACTGAGTGGTGTCTCACAGTCCCTCTCTCTCAGGGAGATATCTGTACACTGACTGGTGTCTCTCAGTCCCTGTCTCTCAGGGAGCTTTATGTACACTGAGTGGTGTCTCTCAGGGAGATATCTGTCCACTGACTGGTGTCTCTCAGTCCCTGTCTCTCAGGGAGCTTTATGTACACTGAGTGGTGTCTCTCAGTCCCTCTCTCATAGGGAGATATCTGTACACTGACTGGTGTCTCAGTCCCTGTCTCTCAGGGAGATATCTGTACACTGAGTGGTGTCTCTCAGTCCCTCTCTCTCAGGGAGATATCTGTACAATGACTGGTGTCTCTCAGTCCCTGTCTCTCAGGGAGATATCTGTACACTGAGTGGTGTCTCACAGTCCCTCTCTCTCAGGGAGATATCTGTACACTGAGTGGTGTCTCACAGCCCCTGTCTCTCAGGGAGATATCTGTACACTGACTGGTGTCTCTCAGTCCCTGTCTCTCAGGGAGAAATCTGTACACTGAGTGGTGTCTCTCAGTCCCTCTCTCTCAGGGAGATATCTGTACACTGACTGGTGTCTCTCAGTCCCTGTCTCTCAGGGAGATATCTGTACACTGAGTGGTGTCTCACAGTCCCTCTCTCTCAGGGAGATATCTGTACACTGAGTGGTGTCTCTCAGTCCCTCTCTCTCAGGGAGATATCTGTACACTGACTGGTATCTCTCTGTCCCTGTCTCTCAGGGAGATTTCTGTGCACTGAGTGGTGTCTCACAGTCCCTCTCTCTCTGGGACATATCTGTACACTGACTGGTGTCTCTCAGTCCCTCTCTCTCAGGGAGATATCTGTACGCTGACTGGTGTCTCTCAGTCCCTCTCTCTCAGGGAGATATCTGTACACTGAGTGGTGTCTCTCAGTCCCTCTCTCTCAGGGACATATCTGTACACTGACTGGTGTCTCTCAGTCCCTCTCTCTCAGGGAGATATCTGTACGCTGACTGGTGTCTCTCAGTCCCTCTCTCTCAGGGAGATATCTGTACACTGAGTGGTGTCTCTCAGTCCCTCTCTCTCAGGGAGATATCTGTACACTGACTGGTGTCTCTCAGCCACTGTCTCTCAGGGAGATATATGTACACTGACTGGTGTCTCTCAGTCCCTCTCTCTCAGGGAGGTAGCTGTACACTGAGTGGTGTCTCTCAGTCCCCGTCTCTCAGGGAGATATATGTACACTGACTGGTGTCTCTCAGTCCCTCTCGCTCAGGGAGATATCTGTACACTGAGTGGTGTCTCTCAGTCCCTCTCTCTCAGGGAGATATCTGTACACTGAGTGGTGTCTCTCAGTCCCTGTCTCTCAGGGAGATATCTGTACACTGAGTGGTGTCTCTCAGTCCCTGTCTCTCAGGGAGATATCTGTACACTGAGTGGTGTCTCTCAGTACCTCTCTCTCAGGGAGATATCTGTACACTGACTGGTGTCTCTCAGTCCCTGACTCTCAGGGAGATATCTGTACACTGACTGGTGTCTCTCAGTCCCTCTCTCTCAGGGAGATATCTGTGCACTGACTGGTGTCTCACAGTCCCTCTCTCTCAGAGAGATATCTGTACACAGACTGGTGTCTCTCAGTCCCTCTCTCTCTGGGAGATATCTGTACACTGAGTGGTGTCTCTCAGTCCCTGTCTCTCAGGGAGATATCTGCACACTTAGTGGTGTCTCTCAGTCCCTGTCTCTCAGGGAGATATATGTACACTGACTGGTGTCTCTCAGTCCCTCTCTCTCAGGGAGGTATCTGTACACTGACTGTTGTCTCACAGTCCTTGTCTCTCAGGGAGATATCTGTACACTGAGTGGTGTCTCAGAGTCCCTCTCTCTCAGGGAGATATCTGAACACTGAGTGGTGTCTCTCAGTCCCTGTGTCTCAGGGAGATATATGTACACTGACTGGTGTCTCTCAGTCCCTCTCTCTCAGGGAGGTATATGTACACTGACTGGTGTCTCTCAGTCCCTGTCTCTCAGGGAGATATCTGTACACTGAGTGGTGTCTCTCAGTCCCTGTCTCTCAGGGAGATATCTGTACACTGAGTGGTGTCTCTCAGTACCTCTCTCTCAGGGAGATATCTGTACACTGACTGGTGTCTCTCAGTCACTCTCTCTCAGGGAGATATCATTACACTGACTGGTATCTCTCAGTCTCTCTCTCTCAGGGAGATATCTGTACACTGAGTGGTGTCTCACAGTCCCTCTCTCTCAGGGAGATATCTGTACACTGACTGGTGTCTCTCAGTCCTTCTCTCTCAGGGAGATATCTGTACGCTGACTAGTGTCTCTCAGTCCCTCTCTCTCAGGGAGATATCTGTACACTGAGTGGTGTCTCTCAGTCCCTCTCTCTCAGGGAGATATCTGTACACTGACTGGTGTCTCTCAGTCCCTGTCTCTCAGGGAAATATATGTACACTGAGTGGTGTCTCTCAGTCCCTCTCTCTCAGGGAGGTATCTGTACACTGAGTGGTGTCTCTCAGTCCCTGTCTCTCAGGGAGATATATGTACACTGACTGGTGTCTCTCAGTCCCTGTCTCTCAGGGAGATATCTGTACACTGAGTGGTGTCTCTCAGTCCCTCTCTCTCAGGGAGATATCTGTACAATAAGTGGTGTCTCTCAGTCCCTGTCTCTCAGGGAGATGTCTGTACAGTGAGTGGTGTCTCTCAGTCCCTCTCTCTCAGGGAGATATCTGTACTCTGACTGGTGTCTCTCAGTCCCTCTCTCTCAGGGAGATATCTGTACACTGAGTGGTGTCTCTCAGTCCCTCTCTCTCAGGGAGATATCTGTGCGCTGAGTGGTGTCTCACAGTCCCTCTCTCTCAGGGAGATATCTGTACACTGACTGGTGTCTCTCAGTCCCTGTCTCTCAGGGAGATATCTGTACACTGAGTGGTGTCTCACAGTCCCTCTCTCTCAGGGAGATATCTGTACACTGAGTGGTGTCTCTCAGTCCCTCTCTCTCAGGGAGATATCTGTACACTGAGTGGTGTCTCTCAGTCCCTGTCTCTCAGGGAGATATCTGTACACTGAGTGGTGTCTCTCAGTCCCTGTCTCTCAGGGAGATATCTGTACACTGAGTGGTGTCTCTCAGTAACTCTCTCCCAGGGAGATATCTGTACACTGACTGGTGTCTCTCAGTCCCTGACTCTCAGGGAGATATCTGTACACTGACTGGTGTCTCTCAGTCCCTCTCTCTCAGGGAGATATCTGTACACTGACTGGTGTCTCACAGTTCCTCTCTCTCAGAGAGATATCTGTACACAGACTGGTGTCTCTCAGTCCCTCTCTCTCAGGGAGATATCTGTACACTGAGTGGTGTCTCTCAGTCCCTCTCTCTCAGGGAGATATCTGCACACTGAGTGGTGTCTCTCAGTCCCTGTCTCTCAGGGAGATATATCTACACTGACTGGTGTCTCTCAGTCCCTCTCGCTCAGGGAGGTATCTGTACACTGACTGGTGTCTCTCAGTCCCTGTCTCTCAGGGAGATATCTGTACACTGAGTGGTGTCTCAGAGTCCCTCTCTCTCAGGGAGATATCTGAACACTGAGTGGTGTCTCTCAGTCCCTGTGTCGCAGGGAGATATATGTACACTGACTGGTGTCTCTCAGTCCCTCTCTCTGAGGGAGGTATATGTACACTGAGTGGTGTCTCACAGTCCCTCTCTCTCAGGGAGATATCTGTACACTGAATGGTGTCTCTCAGTCCCTCTCTCTCAGGGAGATATCTGTACGCTGACTAGTGTCTCTCAGTCCCACTCTCTCAGGGAGATATCTGTACACTGAGTGGTGTCTCTCAGTCCCTCTCTCTCAGGGAGATATCTGTACACTGACTGGTGTCTCTCAGTCCCTGTCTCTCAGGGAGATATATGTACACTGACTGGTGTCTCTCAGTCCCTGTCTCTCAGGGAGATATCTGTACACTGAGTGGTGTCTCTCAGTCCCTCTCTCTCAGGGAGATATCTGTACAATGAGTGGTGTCTCTCAGTCCCTGTCTCTCAGGGAGATATCTGTACAGAGAGTGGTGTCTCTCAGTCCCTCTCGCTCAGGGAGATATCTGTACTCTGACTGCTGTCTCTCAGTCCCTGTCTCTCAGGGAGATATCTGTACACTGAGTGGTCTCTCTCAGTCCCTCTCTCTCAGGGAGATATCTGTGCACTGAGTGGTGTCTCACAGTCCCTCTCTCTCAGGGAGATATCTGTACGCTGACTGGTGTCTCTCAGTCCCGGTCTCTCAGGGAGATATCTGTACACTGAGTGGTGTCTCTCAGTCCCTCTCTCTCAGGGAGATATCTGTACACTGACTGGTGTCTCTCAGTCCCTGTCTCTCAGGGAGATATCTGTACTCTGAGTGGTGTCTCACAGTCCCTCTCTCTCAGGGAGATATCTGTACACTGACTGGTGTCTCTCAGTCCCTGTCTCTCAGGGAGATATCTGTACACTGAGTGGTGTCTCTCAGTCCCTCTCTCTCAGGGAGATATCTGTACACTGACTGGTGTCTCTCAGTCCCTGTCTCTCAGGGAGATATCTATACATTGAGTGGTGTCTCTCAGTCCCTCTCTCTCAGGGAGATATCTGTACACTGACTGGTGTCTCTCAGTCCCTCTCTCTCAGGGAGATATCTGTACACTGACTGGTGTCTCTCAGTCCCTCTCTCTCAGGGAGATATCTGTACACTGAGTGGTGTCTCACAGCCCCTGTCTCTCAGGGAGATATCTGTACACTGACTGGTGTCTCTCAGTCCCTGTCTCTCAGGGAGAAATCTGTACATGAGTGGTGTCTCTCAGTCCCTCTCTCTCAGGGAGATATCTGTACACTGACTGGTGTCTCTCAGTCCCTGTCTCTCAGGGAGATGTCTGTACACAGAGTGGTGTCTCACAGTCCCTCTATCTCAGGGAGATATCTGTACACTGAGTGGTGTCTCTCAGTCCCTCTCTCTCAAGGAGACATCTGTACACTGACTGGTGTCTCTCAGTCCCTCTCTCTCAGGGAGATATCTGTACACTGAGTGGTGTCTCACAGTCCCTCTCTCTCAGGGAGATATCTGTACACTGAGTGGTGTCTCTCAGTCCCTGTCTCTCAGGGAGATATCTGTACACTGAGTGGTGTCTCTCAGTCCCTGTCTCTCAGGGAGATATCTGTACACTGAGTGGTGTCTCTCAGTCCCTGTCTCTCAGGGAGATATATGTACACTGACTGGTGTCTCTCAGTCCCTCTCTCTCAGGGAGGAATCTGTACACTGACTGTTGTCTCACAGCCCCTGTCTCTCAGGGAGATATCTGTACACTGACTGGTGTCTCAGTCCCTGTCTGTCAGGGAGATATCTATACACTGAGTGGTGTCTCTCAGTCCCTCTCTCTCAGGGTGATATCTGTACACTGACTGGTGTCTCTCAGTCCCTGTCTCTCAGGGAGATATCTGTACTCTGAGTGGTGTCTCACAGTCCCTCTCTCTCAGGGAGATATCTGTACACTGACTGGTGTCTCTCAGTCCCTGTCTCTCAGGGAGATATCTGTACACTGAGTGGTGTCTCTCAGTCCCTCTCTCTCAGGGAGATATCTGTACACTGACTGGTGTCTCTCAGTCCCTGTCTCTCAGGGAGATATCTATACATTGAGTGGTGTCTCTCAGTCCCTCTCTCTCAGGGAGATATCTGTACACTGACTGGTGTCTCTCAGTCCCTCTCTCTCAGGGAGATATCTGTACACTGACTGGTGTCTCTCAGTCCGTCTCTCTCAGGGAGATATCTGTACACTGAGTGGTGTCTCACAGCCCCTGTCTCTCAGGGAGATATCTGTACACTGACTGGTGTCTCTCAGTCCCTGTCTCTCAGGGAGAAATCTGTACATGAGTGGTGTCTCTCAGTCCCTCTCTCTCAGGGAGATATCTGTACACTGACTGGTGCCTCTCAGTCCCTGTCTCTCAGGGAGATGTCTGTACACAGAGTGGTGTCTCACAGTCCCTCTATCTCAGGGAGATATCTGTACACTGAGTGGTGTCTCTCAGTCCCTCTCTCTCAAGGAGACATCTGTACACTGACTGGTGTCTCTCAGTCCCTCTCTCTCAGGGAGATATCTGTACACTGAGTGGTGTCTCACAGTCCCTCTCTCTCAGGGAGATATCTGTACACTGAGTGGTGTCTCTCAGTCCCTGTCTCTCAGGGAGATATCTGTACACTGAGTGGTGTCTCTCAGTCCCTGTCTCTCAGGGAGATATCTGTACACTGAGTGGTGTCTCTCAGTCCCTGTCTCTCAGGGAGATATATGTACACTGACTGGTGTCTCTCAGTCCCTCTCTCTCAGGGAGGAATCTGTACACTGACTGGTGTCTCACAGCCCCTGTCTCTCAGGGAGATATCTGTACACTGACTGGTGTCTCAGTCCCTGTCTGTCAGGGAGATATCTATACACTGAGTGGTGTCTCTCAGTCCCTCTCTCTCAGGGTGATATCTGTACACTGACTGGTGTCTCTCAGTCCCTGTCTCTCAGGGAGATATCTGTACACTGAGTGGTGTCTCACAGTCCCTCTCTCTCAGGGAGATATCTGTACACTGACTGGTGTCTCTCAGTCCCTGTCTCTCAGGGAGATATCTGTACACTGAGTGGTGTCTCTCAGTCCCTCTCTCTCAGGGAGATATCTGTACACTGAGTGGTGTCTCTCAGTCCCTGTCTCTCAGGGAGATATCTGTACACTGAGTGGTGTCTCACAGTCCCTCTCTCTCAGGGAGATATCTGTAAACTGACTGGTGTCTCTCAGTCCCTGTCTCTCAGGGAGATATCTGTACACTGAGTGGTGTCTCACAGTCCCTCTCTCTCAGGGAGATATCTGTAAACTGACTGGTGTCTCTCAGTCCCTCTCTCTCAGGGAGATATCTGTACGCTGACTAGTGTCTCTCAGTCCCTCCTTCTCAGGGAGATATCTGTACACTGAGTGGTGTCTCTCAGTCCCTCTCTCTCAGGGAGATATCTGTACACTGACTGGTGTCTCTCAGTCCCTGTCTCTCAGGGAGATATATGTACACTGAGTGGTGTCTCTCAGTCCCTCTCTCTGAGGGAGGTATCTGTACACTGAGTGGTGTCTCTCAGTCCCTGTCTCTCAGGGAGATATATGTACACTAACTGGTGTCTCTCAGTCCCTGTCTCTCAGGGAGATATCTGTACACTGAGTGGTGTCTCTCAGTCCCTCTCTCTCAGGGAGATATCTGTACAATGAGTGGTGTCTCTCAGTCCCTGTCTCTCAGGGAGATATCTGTACAGAGAGTGGTGTCTCTCAGTCCCTCTCTCTCAGGGAGATATCTGTACTCTGACTGCTGTCTCTCAGTCCCTGTCTCTCAGGGAGATATCTGTACACTGAGTGGTCTCTCTCAGTCCCTCTCTCTCAGGGAGATATCTGTGCACTGAGTGGTGTCTCACAGTCCCTCTCTCTCAGGGAGATATCTGTACACTGACTGGTGTCTCTCAGTCCCGGTCTCTCAGGGAGATATCTGTACACTGAGTGGTGTCTCTCAGTCCCTCTCTCTCAGGGAGATATCTGTACACTGACTGGTGTCTCTCAGTCCCTGTCTCTCAGGGAGATATCTGTACTCTGAGTGGTGTCTCACAGTCCCTCTCTCTCAGGGAGATATCTGTACACTGACTGGTGTCTCTCAGTCCCTGTCTCTCAGGGAGATATCTGTACACTGAGTGGTGTCTCTCAGTCCCTCTCTCTCAGGGAGATATCTGTACACTGACTGGTGTCTCTCAGTCCCTGTCTCTCAGGGAGATATCTATACATTGAGTGGTGTCTCTCAGTCCCTCTCTCTCAGGGAGATATCTGTACACTGACTGGTGTCTCTCAGTCCCTCTCTCTCAGGGAGATATCTGTACACTGACTGGTGTCTCTCAGTCCCTCTCTCTCAGGGAGATATCTGTACACTGAGTGGTGTCTCACAGCCCCTGTCTCTCAGGGAGATATCTGTACACTGACTGGTGTCTCTCAGTCCCTGTCTCTCAGGGAGAAATCTGTACATGAGTGGTGTCTCTCAGTCCCTCTCTCTCAGGGAGATATCTGTACAGTGACTGGTGTCTCTCAGTCCCTGTCTCTCAGGGAGATGTCTGTACACAGAGTGGTGTCTCACAGTCCCTCTCTCTCAGGGAGATATCTGTACACTGAGTGGTGTCTCTCAGTCCCTCTCTCTCAAGGAGACATCTGTACACTGACTGGTGTCTCTCAGTCCCTCTCTCTCAGGGAGATATCTGTACACTGAGTGGTGTCTCACAGTCCCTCTCTCTCAGGGAGATATCTGTACACTGAGTGGTGTCTCTCAGTCCCTGTCTCTCAGGGAGATATCTGTACACTGAGTGGTGTCTCTCAGTCCCTGTCTCTCAGGGAGATATCTGTACACTGAGTGGTGTCTCTCAGTCCCTGTCTCTCAGGGAGATATATGTACACTGACTGGTGTCTCTCAGTCCCTCTCTCTCAGGGAGGAATCTGTACACTGACTGGTGTCTCACAGCCCCTGTCTCTCAGGGAGATATCTGTACACTGACTGGTGTCTCAGTCCCTGTCTGTCAGGGAGATATCTATACACTGAGTGGTGTCTCTCAGTCCCTCTCTCTCAGGGTGATATCTGTACACTGACTGGTGTCTCTCAGTCCCTGTCTCTCAGGGAGATATCTGTACACTGAGTGGTGTCTCACAGTCGCTCTCTCTCAGGGAGATATCTGTACACTGACTGGTGTCTCTCAGTCCCTGTCTCTCAGGGAGATATCTGTACACTGAGTGGTGTCTCTCAGTCCCTCTCTCTCAGGGAGATATCTGTACACTGAGTGGTGTCTCTCAGTCCCTGTCTCTCAGGGAGATATCTGTACACTGAGTGGTGTCTCACAGTCCCTCTCTCTCAGGGAGATATCTGTACACTGACTGGTGTCTCTCAGTCCCTCTCTCTCAGGGAGATATCTGTACGCTGACTAGTGTCTCTCAGTCCCTCTCTCTCAGGGAGATATCTGTACACTGAGTGGTGTCTCTCAGTCCCTCTCTCTCAGGGAGATATCTGTACACTGACTGGTGTCTCTCAGTCCCTGTCTCTCAGGGAGATATATGTACAATGAGTGGTGTCTCTCAGTCCCTGTCTCTCAGGGAGGTATCTGTACACTGAGTGGTGTCTCTCAGTCCCTGTCTCTCAGGGAGATATATGTACACTGACTGGTGTCTCTCAGTCCCTGTCTCTCAGGGAGATATCTCTACACTGAGTGGTGTCTCTCAGTCCCTCTCTCTCAGGGAGATATCTGTACAATGAGTGGTGTCTCTCAGTCCCTGTCTCTCAGGGAGATATCTGTACAGTGAGTGGTGTCTCTCAGTCCCTCTCTCTCAGTGAGATATCTGTACTCTGACTGGTGTCTCTCAGTCCCTGTCTCTCAGGGAGATATCTGTACACTGAGTGGTGTCTCTCAGTCCCTCTCTCTCAGGGAGATATCTGTACTCTGACTGGTGTCTCTCAGTCCCTCTCTCTCAGGGAGGTATCTGTACACTGAGTGGTGTCTCTCAGTCCCTGTCTCTCAGGGAGATATCTGTACACTGACTGGTGTCGCTCAGTCCCTGTCTCTCAGGGAGCTTTATGTACACTGAGTGGTGTCTCTCAGGGAGATATATGTACACTGAGTGGTGTCTCTCAGTCCCTCTCTCTCAGGGAGATATCTGTACACTGACTGGTGTCTCTCAGTCCCTCTCTCTCAGGGAGATATCTGTGCACTGAGTGGTGTCTCACAGTCCCTCTCTCTCAGGGAGATATCTGTACACTGACTGGTGTCTCTCAGTCCCTCTCTCTCAGGGAGATATCTGTGCACTGAGTGGTGTCTCACAGTCACTCTCTCTCAGGGAGATATCTGTACACTGACTGGTGCCTCTCAGTCCCTGTCTCTCAGGGAGATATCTGTACACTGAGTGGTGTCTCTCAGTCCCTCTCTCTCAGGGAGATATCTGTACTCTGACTGGTGTCTCTCACTCCCTGACTCTGAGGGAGATATCTGTACACTGAGTCGTGTCTCTCAGTTGCTCTCTCTCAGGGAGATATCTGGACAATGACTGGTGTCTCTCGGTCCCTCTCTCTCAGGGAGATATCTGTACACTGAGTGGTGTCTCTCAGTCCCTCTCTCTCAGGGAGATATCTGTACACTGAGTGGTGTCTCTCAGTCCCTGTCTCTCAGGGATATATATGTACTCTGACTGGTGTCTCTCAGTCCCTCTCTCTCAGACAGATATCTGTACACAGACTGGTGTCTCTCAGTCCCTCTCTCTCAGGGAGATATCTGTACACTTAGTGGTGTCTCACAGCCCCTGTCTCTCAGGGAGATATATGTACACTGACTGGTGTCTCTCAGTCCCTGTCTGTCAGGGAGATATCTATACACTGAGTGGTGTCTCTCAGTCCCACTCTCTCAGGGAGATATCTGTACACTGACTGGTGTCTCACAGTCCCTCTTTCTCAGGGAGATACCTGTACACTGACTGGTGTCTCTCAGCCCTGTCTCTCAGGGAGCTTTATGTACACTGAGTGGTGTCTCTCAGGGAGATATCTGTACACTGACTGGTGTCTCTCAGTCCCTGTCTCTCAGGGAGCTTTATGTACACTGAGTGGTGTCTCTCAGTCCCTCTCTCTCAGGGAGATATCTGTACACTGAGTGGTGTCTCACAATCCCTCTCTCTCAGGGAGATATCTGTACACTGACTGGTGTCTCTCAGTCCCTGTCTCTCAGGGAGATATCTGTGCACTGAGTGGTGTCTCTCAGTCCCTCTCTCTCAGGGAGATATCTGTACACTGACTGGTGTCTCTCAGTCCCTGTCTCTCAGGGAGATATCTATACACTGAGTGGTGTCTCTCAGTCCCTGTCTCTCAGGGAGATATCTGTACACTGAGTGGTGTCTCTCAGTCCCTCTCTCTCAGGGAGATATCTGTACACTGACTGGTGTCTCTCAGTCCCTGTCTCTCAGGGAGATATCTATACACTGAGTGGTGTCTCACAGTCCCTCTCTCTCAGGGAGATATCTGTACACTGAGTGGTGTCTCTCAGTCCCTCTCTCTCAAGGAGACATCTGTACACTGACTGGTGTCTCTCAGTCCCTCTCTCTCAGGGAGATATCTGTACACTGAGTGGTGTCTCACAGTCCCTCTCTCTCAGGGAGATATCTGTACACTGAGTGGTGTCTCTCAGTCCCTGTCTCTCAGGGAGATATCTGTACACTGAGTGGTGTCTCTCAGTCCCTGTCTCTCAGGGAGATATCTGTACACTGAGTGGTGTCTCTCAGTCCCTGTCTCTCAGGGAGATATATGTACACTGACTGGTGTCTCTCAGTCCCTCTCTCTCAGGGAGGAATCTGTACACTGACTGGTGTCTCACAGCCCCTGTCTCTCAGGGAGATATCTGTACACTGACTGGTGTCTCAGTCCCTGTCTGTCAGGGAGATATCTATACACTGAGTGGTGTCTCTCAGTCCCTCTCTCTCAGGGTGATATCTGTACACTGACTGGTGTCTCTCAGTCCCTGTCTCTCAGGGAGATATCTGTACACTGAGTGGTGTCTCACAGTCGCTCTCTCTCAGGGAGATATCTGTACACTGACTGGTGTCTCTCAGTCCCTGTCTCTCAGGGAGATATCTGTACACTGAGTGGTGTCTCTCAGTCCCTCTCTCTCAGGGAGATATCTGTACACTGAGTGGTGTCTCTCAGTCCCTGTCTCTCAGGGAGATATCTGTACACTGAGTGGTGTCTCACAGTCCCTGTCTCTCAGGGAGATATCTGTACACTGACTGGTGTCTCTCAGTCCCTCTCTCGCAGGGAGATATCTGTACGCTGACTAGTGTCTCTCAGTCCCTCTCTCTCAGGGAGATATCTGTACACTGAGTGGTGTCTCTCAGTCCCTCTCTCTCAGGGAGATATCTGTACACTGACTGGTGTCTCTCAGTCCCTGTCTCTCAGGGAGATATATGTACAATGAGTGGTGTCTCTCAGTCCCTGTCTCTCAGGGAGGTATCTGTACACTGAGTGGTGTCTCTCAGTCCCTGTCTCTCAGGGAGATATATGTACACTGACTGGTGTCTCTCAGACCCTGTCTCTCAGGGAGATATCTCTACACTGAGTGGTGTCTCTCAGTCCCTCTCTCTCAGGGAGATATCTGTACAATGAGTGGTGTCTCTCAGTCCCTGTCTCTCAGGGAGATATCTGTACAGTGAGTGGTGTCTCTCAGTCCCTCTCTCTCAGTGAGATACCTGTACTCTGACTGGTGTCTCTCAGTCCCTGTCTCTCAGGGAGATATCTGTACACTGAGTGGTGTCTCTCAGTCCCTCTCTCTCAGGGAGATATCTGTACTCTGACTGGTGTCTCTCAGTCCCTCTCTCTCAGGGAGGTATCTGTACACTGAGTGGTGTCTCTCAGTCCCTGTCTCTCAGGGAGATATCTGTACACTGACTGGTGTCTCTCAGTCCCTGTCTCTCAGGGAGCTTTATGTACACTGAGTGGTGTCTCTCAGGGAGATATATGTACACTGAGTGGTGTCTCTCAGTCCCTCTCTCTCAGGGAGATATCTGTACACTGACTGGTGTCTCTCAGTCCCTCTCTCTCAGGGAGATATCTGTGCACTGAGTGGTGTCTCACAGTCCCTCTCTCTCAGGGAGATATCTGTACACTGACTGGTGTCTCTCAGTCCCTCTCTCTCAGGGAGATATCTGTGCACTGAGTGGTGTCTCACAGTCACTCTCTCTCAGGGAGATATCTGTACACTGACTGGTGCCTCTCAGTCCCTGTCTCTCAGGGAGATATCTGTACACTGAGTGGTGTCTCTCAGTCCCTCTCTCTCTGGGAGATATCTGTACTCTGACTGGTGTCTCTCACTCCCTGACTCTGAGGGAGATATCTGTACACTGAGTCGTGTCTCTCAGTTGCTCTCTCTCAGGGAGATATCTGGACAATGACTGGTGTCTCTCGGTCCCTCTCTCTCAGGGAGAATTCTGTACACTGAGTGGTGTCTCTCAGTCCCTCTCTCTCAGGGAGATATCTGTACACTGAGTGGTGTCTCTCAGTCCCTGTCTCTCAGGGATATATATGTACTCTGACTGGTGTCTCTCAGTCCCTCTCTCTCAGACAGATATCTGTACACAGACTGGTGTCTCTCAGTCCCTCTCTCTCAGGGAGATATCTGTACACTTAGTGGTGTCTCACAGCCCCTGTCTCTCAGGGAGATATATGTACACTGACTGGAGTCTCTCAGTCCCTGTCTGTCAGGGAGATATCTATACACTGAGTGGTGTCTCTCAGTCCCTCTCTCTCAGGGAGATATCTGTACACTGACTGGTGTCTCACAGTCCCTCTTTCTCAGGGAGATACCTGTACACTGACTGGTGTCTCTCAGCCCTGTCTCTCAGGGAGCTTTATGTACACTGAGTGGTGTCTCTCAGGGAGATATCTGTACACTGACTGGTGTCTCTCAGTCCCTGTCTCTCAGGGAGCTTTATGTACACTGAGTGGTGTCTCTCAGTCCCTCTCTCTCAGGGAGATATCTGTACACTGAGTGGTGTCTCACAATCCCTCTCTCTCAGGGAGATATCTGTACACTGACTGGTGTCTCTCAGTCCCTGTCTCTCAGGGAGATATCTGTGCACTGAGTGGTGTCTCTCAGTCCCTCTCTCTCAGGGAGATATCTGTACACTGACTGGTGTCTCTCAGTCCCTGTCTCTCAGGGAGATATCTATACACTGAGTGGTGTCTCTCAGTCCCTGTCTCTCAGGGAGATATCTGTACACTGAGTGGTGTCTCTCAGTCCCTCTCTCTCAGGGAGATATCTGTACACTGACTGGTGTCTCTCAGTCCCTGTCTCTCAGGGAGATATCTATACACTGAGTGGTGTCTCTCAGTCCCTGTCTCTCAGGGAGATATCTGTACACTGAGTGGTGTCTCTCAGTCCCTCTCTCTCAGGAAGATATATGTACACTGACTGGTGTCTCTCAGTCCCTCTCTCCAAGGGAGGAATCTGTACACTGACTGGTGTCTCACAGCCCCTGTCTCTCAGGGAGATATCTGTACACTGACTGGTGTCTCAGTCCCTGTCTGTCAGGGAGATATCTATACACTGAGTGGTGTTTCTCAGTCCCTCTCTCTCAGGGTGATATCTGTACACTGACTGGTGTCTCTCAGTCCCTGTCTCTCAGGGAGATATCTGTACACTGAGTGGTGTCTCACAGTCCCTCTCTCTCAGGGAGATATCTGTACACTGACTGGTGTCTCTCAGTCCCTGTCTCTCAGGGAGATATCTGTACACTGAGTGGTGTCTCTCAGTCCCTCTCTCTCAGGGAGATATCTGTACACTGAGTGGTGTCTCTCAGTCCCTGTCTCTCAGGGAGATATCTGTACACTGAGTGGTGTCTCACAGTCCCTCTCTCTCAGGGAGATATCTGTACACTGACTGGTGTCTCTCAGTCCCTCTCTCTCAGGGAGATATCTGTACGCTGAATAGTGTCTCTCAGTCCCTCTCTCCAGGGAGATATCTGTACACTGAGTGGTGTCTCTCAGTCCCTCTCTCTCAGGGAGATACCTGTACACTGACTGGTGTCTCTCAGTCCCTGTCTCTTAGGGAGATATATGTACAAT
Organism: Heterodontus francisci; assembly: GCF_036365525.1. Classification (NCBI taxonomy): domain Eukaryota; kingdom Metazoa; phylum Chordata; class Chondrichthyes; order Heterodontiformes; family Heterodontidae; genus Heterodontus; species Heterodontus francisci. Next base: position 2,582,010 of record NC_090384.1, read on the forward strand.
GAGTGGTGTCTCTCAGTCCCTGTCTCTCAGGGAGGTATCTGTACACTGAGTGGTGTCTCTCAGTCCCTGTCTCTCAGGGAGATATATGTACACTGACTGGTGTCTCTCAGTCCCTGTCTCTCAGGGAGATATCTCTACACTGAGTGGTGTCTCTCAGTCCCTCTCTCTCAGGGAGATATCTGTACTCTGACTGGTGTCTCTCAGTCCCTGTCTCTCAGGGAGATATCTGTACAGTGAGTGGTGTCTCTCAGTCCCTCTCTCTCAGTGAGATATCTGTACTCTGACTGGTGTCTCTCAGTCCCTGTCTCTCAGGGAGATATCTGTACACTGAGTGGTGTCTCTCAGTCCCTCTCTCTCAGGGAGATATCTGTACTCTGACTGGTGTCTCTCAGTCCCTCTCTCTCAGGGAGGTATCTGTACACTGAGTGGTGTCTCTCGGTCCCTGTCTCTCAGGGAGATATCTGTACACTGACTGGTGTCTCTCAGTCCCTGTCTCTCAGGGAGCTTTATGTACACTGAGTGGTGTCTCTCAGGGAGATATATGTACACTGAGTGGTGTCTCTCAGTCCCTCTCTCTCAGGGAGATATCTGTACACTGACTGGTGTCTCTCAGTCCCTCTCTCTCAGGGAGATATCTGTGCACTGAGTGGTGTCTCACAGTCCCTCTCTCTCAGGGAGATATCTGTACACTGACTGGTGTCTCTCAGTCCCTCTCTCTCAGGGAGATATCTGTGCACTGAGTGGTGTCTCACAGTCCCTCTCTCTCAGGGAGATATCTGTACACTGACTGGTGTCTCTCAGTCCCTGTCTCTCAGGGAGATATCTGTACACTGAGTGGTGTCTCTCAGTCCCTCTCTCTCAGGGAGATATCTGGACTCTGACTGGTGTCTCTCACTCCCTGACTCTGAGGGAGATATCTGTGCACTGAGTGGTGTCTCACAGTCCCTCTCTCTCAGGGAGATATCTGTACACTGACTGGTGTCTCTCAGTCCCTGTCTCTCAGGGAGATATCTGTACAGTGAGTGGTGTCTCTCAGTCCCTCTCTCTCAGTGAGATATCTGTACTCTGACTGGTGTCTCTCAGTCCCTGTCTCTCAGGGAGATATCTGTACACTGAGTGGTGTCTCTCAGTCCCTCTCTCTCAGGGAGATATCTGTACTCTGACTGGTGTCTCTCAGTCCCTCTCTCTCAGGGAGGTATCTGTACACTGAGTGGTGTCTCTCGGTCCCTGTCTCTCAGGGAGATATCTGTACACTGACTGGTGTCTCTCAGTCCCTGTCTCTCAGGGAGCTTTATGTACACTGAGTGGTGTCTCTCAGGGAGATATATGTACACTGAGTGGTGTCTCTCAGTCCCTCTCTCTCAGGGAGATATCTGTACACTGACTGGTGTCTCTCAGTCCCTCTCTCTCAGGGAGATATCTGTGCACTGAGTGGTGTCTCACAGTCCCTCTCTCTCAGGGAGATATCTGTACACTGACTGGTGTCTCTCAGTCCCTCTCTCTCAGGGAGATATCTGTGCACTGAGTGGTGTCTCACAGTCCCTCTCTCTCAGGGAGATATCTGTACACTGACTGGTGTCTCTCAGTCCCTGTCTCTCAGGGAGATATCTGTACACTGAGTGGTGTCTCTCAGTCCCTCTCTCTCAGGGAGATATCTGGACTCTGACTGGTGTCTCTCACTCCCTGACTCTGAGGGAGATATCTGTACACTGAGTCGTGTCTCTCAGTTGCTCTCTCTCAGGGAGATATCTGGACAATGACTGGTGTCTCTCGGTCCCTCTCTCTCAGGGAGATATCTGTACACTGAGTGGTGTCTCTCAGTCCCTCTCTCTCAGGGAGATATCTGTACACTGAGTGGTGTCTCTCAGTCCCTGTCTCTCAGGGATATATATGTACTCTGACTGGTGTCTCTCAGTCCCTCTCTCTCAGACAGATATCTGTACACAGACTGGTGTCTCTCAGTCCCTCTCTCTCAGGGAGATATCTGTACACTTAGTGGTGTCTCACAGCCCCTGTCTCTCAGGGAGATATATGTACACTGACTGGTGTCTCTCAGTCCCTGTCTGTCAGGGTGATATCTATACACTGAGTGGTGTCTCTCAGTCCCTCTCTCTCAGGGAGATATCTGTACACTGACTGGTGTCTCACAGTCCCTCTTTCTCAGGGAGATATCTGTACACTGACTGGTGTCTCTCAGCCCTGTCTCTCAGGGAGCTTTATGTACACTGAGTGGTGTCTCTCAGGGAGATATCTGTACACTGACTGGTGTCTCTCAGTCCCTGTCTCTCAGGGAGCTTTATGTACACTGAGTGGTGTCTCTCAGTCCCTCTCTCTCAGGGAGATATCTGTACACTGAGTGGTGTCTCACAATCCCTCTCTCTCAGGGAGATATCTGTACACTGACTGGTGTCTCTCAGTCCCTGTCTCTCAGGGAGATATCTGTGCACTGAGTGGTGTCTCTCAGTCCCTCTCTCTCAGGGAGATATCTGTACACTGACTGGTGTCTCTCAGTCCCTGTCTCTCAGGGAGATATCTATACACTGAGTGGTGTCTCTCAGTCCCTGTCTCTCAGGGAGATATCTGTACACTGAGTGGTGTCTCTCAGTCCCTCTCTCTCAGGGAGATATCTGTACACTGACTGGTGTCTCTCAGTCCCTGTCTCTCAGGGAGATATCTATACACTGAGTGGTGTCTCTCAGTCCCTGTCTCTCAGGGAGATATCTGTACACTGACTGGTGTCTCTCAGTCCCTGTCTCTCAGGGAGATATCTGTACACTGAGTGGTGTCTCTCAGGGAGATATCTGTACACTGACTGGTGTTTCTCAGCCCCTCTGTCACAGGGAGATATCTGTGCACTGAGTGGTGTCTCACAGTCCCTCTCTCTCAGGGAGATATCTGTACACTGAGAGGTGTCTCTCAGTCCCTCTCTCTCAGGGAGATATCTGTACTCTGACTGGTGTCTCTCACTCCCTGTCTCTGAGGGAGATATCTGTATACTGAGTGGTGTCTCTCAGTTGCTCTCTCTCAGGGAGATATCTGGACACTGACTGGTGTCTCTCAGTCCCTCTCTCTCAGTGAGATATCTGTACACTGAGTGGTGTCTCTCAGTCCCTCTCTCTCAGGGAGATATCTGTACACTGAGTGGTGTCTCTCAGTCCCTGTCTCTCAGGGAGATATATGTACTCTGACTGGTGTCTCTCAGTCTCTCTCTCTCAGGGAGATATCTGTACACTGACTGGTGTCTCTCAGTCCCCCTCTCTCAGGGAGATATCTGTGCACTGAGTGGTGTCTCACAGCCCCTGTCTCTCAGGGAGATATCTGTACACTGACTGGTGTCTCTCAGTCCCTGTCTGTCAGGGAGATATCTATACACTGAGTGGTGTCTCTCAGTCACTCACTCACAGGGAGATATCTGTACACTGACTGGTGTCTCACAGTCCCTCTCTCTCAGGGAGATATCTGTACACTGACTGGTGTCTCTCAGTCCCTGTCTCTCAGGGAGCTTTATGTACACTGAGTGGTGTCTCTCAGGGAGATATCTGTACACTGACTGGTGTCTCTCAGTCCCTGTCTCTCAGGGAGCTTTATGTACACTGAGTGGTGTCTCTCAGTCCCTCTCTCTCAGGGAGATATCTGTACACTGAGTGGTGTCTCACAGTCCCTCTCTCTCAGGGAGATATCTGTACACTGACTGGTGTCTCTCAGTCCCTGTCTCTCAGGGAGATATCTGTACACTGAGTGGTGTCTCTCAGTCCCTCTCTCTCAGGGAGATATCTGTACACTGACTGGTGTCTCTCAGTCCCTCTCTCTCAGGGAGTTATATGTACACTGAGTGGTGTCTCTCAGTCCCTCTCTCTCAGGGAGATATATGTACACTGACTGGTGTCTCTCAGTCCCTCTCTCTCAGGTAGATATCTGTAAACTGACTGGTGTCTCTCAGTCCCTCTCTCTCAGGGAGATATCTGTACACTGAGTGGTGTCTCACAGCCCCTGACTCTCAGGGAGATATCTGTACACTGACTGGTGTCTCTCAGTCCCTGTCTGTCAGGGAGATATCTATACACTGAGTGGTGTCTCTCAGTCCCTCTCTCTCAGGGTGATATCTGTACACTGACTGGTGTCTCTCAGTCCCTGTCTCTCAGGGAGATATATGTACAATGAGTGGTGTCTCTCAGTCCCTGTCTCTCAGGGAGGTATCTGTACACTGAGTGGTGTCTCTCAGTCCCTGTCTCTCAGGGAGATATATGTACACTGACAGGTGTCTCTCAGTCCCTGTCTCTCAGGGAGGTATCTGTACACTGAGTGGTGTCTCTCAGTCCATCTCTCTCAGGGAGATATCTGTACACTGACTGGTGTCTCTCAGTCCCTGTCTCTCAGGGAGATATATGTACAATGAGTGGTGTCTCTCAGTCCCTGTCTCTCAGGGAGATATCTGTACACTGACTGGTGTCTCTCAGTCCCTGTCTCTCAGGGAGCTTTATGTACACTGAGTGGGGTCTCTCAGGGAGATATCTGTACACTGAGTGGTGTCTCTCAGTCCCTCTCTCTCAGGGAGATATCTGTGCACTGAGTGGTGTCTCACAGTCCCTCTCTCTCAGGGAGATATCTGTACACTGACTGGTGTCTCTCAGTCCCTCTCTCTCAGGGAGATATCTGTGCACTGAGTGGTGTCTCACAGTCCCTGTCTCTCAGGGAGATATCTGTACACTGACTGGTGTCTCTCAGTCCCTGTCTCTCAGGGAGATATCTGTACACTGAGTGGTGTCTCTCAGTCCCTCTCTCTCAGGGAGATATCTGTACTCTGACTGGTGTCTCTCACTCCCTGACTCTGAGGGAGATATCTGTACACTGAGTGGTGTCTCTCAGTTGCTCTCTCTCAGGGAGATATCTGGACACTGACTGGTGTCTCTCAGTCCCTCTCTCTCAGGGAGATATCTGTACACTGAGTGGTGTCTCTCAGTCCCTCTCTCTCAACGAGATATCTGTACACTGAGTGGTGTCTCTCAGTCCCTGTCTCTCAGGGAGATATATGTACTCTGACTGGTGTCTCTCAGTCCCTCTCTCTCAGGGAGATATCTGTACACTGACTGGTGTCTCTCAGTCCCTCTCTCTCAGGGAGATATCTGTACACTTAGTGGTGTCTCACAGCCCCTGTCTCTCAGGGAGATATCTGTACACTGACTGGTGTCTCTCAGTCCCTGTCTGTCAGGGAGATATCTATACACTGAGTGGTGTCTCTCAGTCCCTCTCTCTCAGGGAGATATCTGTACACTGACTGGTGTCTCACAGTCCCTCTTTCTCAGGGAGATATCTGTACACTGAGTGGTGTCTCTCAGTCCCTCTCTCTCAGGGAGATATCTGTACACTGACTGGTGTCTCTCAGTCCCTGTCTCTCAGGGAGCTTTATGTACACTGAGTGGTGTCTCTCAGGGAGATATCTGTACACTGACTAGTGTCTCTCAGTCGCTGTCTCTCAGGGAGCTTTATGTACACTGAGTGGTGTCTCTCAGTCCCTCTCTCTCAGGGAGATATCTGTACACTGAGTGGTGTCTCACAGTCCCTCTCTCTCAGGGAGATATCTGTACACTGACTGGTGTCTCTCAGTCCCTGTCTCTCAGGGAGATATCTGTACACTGAGTGGTGTCTCTCAGTCCCTCTCTCTCAGGGAGATATCTGTACACTGAGTGGTGTCTCTCAGTCCCTGTCTCTCAGGGAGATATCTATACACTGAGTGGTGTCTCTCAGTCCCTGTCTCTCAGGGAGATATCTGTACACTGAGTGGTGTCTCTCAGTCCCTCTCTCTCAGGGAGATATCTGTCCACTGACTGGTGTCTCTCAGTCCCTGTCTCTCAGTGAGATATCTATACACTGAGTGGTGTCTCTCAGTCCCTGTCTCTCAGGGAGATATCTGTACACTGACTGGTGTCTCTCAGTCCCTGTCTCTCAGGGAGATATCTGTACACTGACTGGTGTCTCTCAGTCCCTGTCTCTCAGGGAGATATCTGTACACTGAGTGGTGTCTCTCAGGGAGATATCTGTACACTGACTGGTGTCTCTCAGCCCCTCTCTCACAGGGAGATATCTGTGCACTGAGTGGTGTCTCACAGTCCCTGTCTCTCAGGGAGATATCTGTACACTGAGTGGTGTCTCTCAGTCCCTCTCTCTCAGGGAGATATCTATACTCTGACTGGTGTCTCTCACTCCCTGTCTCTGAGGGAGATATCTGTACACTGAGTGGTGTCTCTCAGTTGCTCTCTCTCAGGGAGATATCTGGACACTGACTGGTGTCTCTCAGTCCCTCTCTCTCAGGGAGATATCTGTACACTGAGTGGTGTCTCTCAGTCCCTGTCTCTCAGGGAGATATATGTACTCTGACTGGTGTCTCTCAGTCTCTCTCTCTCAGGGAGATATATGTACACTGAGTGGTGTCTCTCAGTCCCTCTCTCTCAGGGAGATATCTGTACACTGACTGGTGTCTCTCAGTCCCTCTCTCTCAGGGAGATATCTGTGCACTGAGTGGTGTCTCACAGTCCCTCTCTCTCAGGGAGATATCTGTACACTGACTGGTGTCTCTCAGTCCCTCTCTCTCAGGGAGATATCTGTGCACTGAGTGGTGTCTCACAGTCCCTCTCTCTCAGGGAGATATCTGTACACTGACTGGTGTCTCTCAGTCCCTGTCTCTCAGGGAGATATCTGTACACTGAGTGGTGTCTCTCAGTCCCTCTCTCTCAGGGAGATATCTGGACTCTGACTGGTGTCTCTCACTCCCTGACTCTGAGGGAGATATCTGTACACTGAGTCGTGTCTCTCAGTTGCTCTCTCTCAGGGAGATATCTGGACAATGACTGGTGTCTCTCGGTCCCTCTCTCTCAGGGAGATATCTGTACACTGAGTGGTGTCTCTCAGTCCCTCTCTCTCAGGGAGATATCTGTACACTGAGTGGTGTCTCTCAGTCCCTGTCTCTCAGGGATATATATGTACTCTGACTGGTGTCTCTCAGTCCCTCTCTCTCAGACAGATATCTGTACACAGACTGGTGTCTCTCAGTCCCTCTCTCTCAGGGAGATATCTGTACACTTAGTGGTGTCTCACAGCCCCTGTCTCTCAGGGAGATATATGTACACTGACTGGTGTCTCTCAGTCCCTGTCTGTCAGGGTGATATCTATACACTGAGTGGTGTCTCTCAGTCCCTCTCTCTCAGGGAGATATCTGTACACTGACTGGTGTCTCACAGTCCCTCTTTCTCAGGGAGATATCTGTACACTGACTGGTGTCTCTCAGCCCTGTCTCTCAGGGAGCTTTATGTACACTGAGTGGTGTCTCTCAGGGAGATATCTGTACACTGACTGGTGTCTCTCAGTCCCTGTCTCTCAGGGAGCTTTATGTACACTGAGTGGTGTCTCTCAGTCCCTCTCTCTCAGGGAGATATCTGTACACTGAGTGGTGTCTCACAATCCCTCTCTCTCAGGGAGATATCTGTACACTGACTGGTGTCTCTCAGTCCCTGTCTCTCAGGGAGATATCTGTGCACTGAGTGGTGTCTCTCAGTCCCTCTCTCTCAGGGAGATATCTGTACACTGACTGGTGTCTCTCAGTCCCTGTCTCTCAGGGAGATATCTATACACTGAGTGGTGTCTCTCAGTCCCTGTCTCTCAGGGAGATATCTGTACACTGAGTGGTGTCTCTCAGTCCCTCTCTCTCAGGGAGATATCTGTACACTGACTGGTGTCTCTCAGTCCCTGTCTCTCAGGGAGATATCTATACACTGAGTGGTGTCTCTCAGTCCCTGTCTCTCAGGGAGATATCTGTACACTGACTGGTGTCTCTCAGTCCCTGTCTCTCAGGGAGATATCTGTACACTGAGTGGTGTCTCTCAGGGAGATATCTGTACACTGACTGGTGTTTCTCAGCCCCTCTGTCACAGGGAGATATCTGTGCACTGAGTGGTGTCTCACAGTCCCTCTCTCTCAGGGAGATATCTGTACACTGAGAGGTGTCTCTCAGTCCCTCTCTCTCAGGGAGATATCTGTACTCTGACTGGTGTCTCTCACTCCCTGTCTCTGAGGGAGATATCTGTATACTGAGTGGTGTCTCTCAGTTGCTCTCTCTCAGGGAGATATCTGGACACTGACTGGTGTCTCTCAGTCCCTCTCTCTCAGTGAGATATCTGTACACTGAGTGGTGTCTCTCAGTCCCTCTCTCTCAGGGAGATATCTGTACACTGAGTGGTGTCTCTCAGTCCCTGTCTCTCAGGGAGATATATGTACTCTGACTGGTGTCTCTCAGTCTCTCTCTCTCAGGGAGATATCTGTACACTGACTGGTGTCTCTCAGTCCCCCTCTCTCAGGGAGATATCTGTGCACTGAGTGGTGTCTCACAGCCCCTGTCTCTCAGGGAGATATCTGTACACTGACTGGTGTCTCTCAGTCCCTGTCTGTCAGGGAGATATCTATACACTGAGTGGTGTCTCTCAGTCACTCACTCACAGGGAGATATCTGTACACTGACTGGTGTCTCACAGTCCCTCTCTCTCAGGGAGATATCTGTACACTGACTGGTGTCTCTCAGTCCCTGTCTCTCAGGGAGCTTTATGTACACTGAGTGGTGTCTCTCAGGGAGATATCTGTACACTGACTGGTGTCTCTCAGTCCCTGTCTCTCAGGGAGCTTTATGTACACTGAGTGGTGTCTCTCAGTCCCTCTCTCTCAGGGAGATATCTGTACACTGAGTGGTGTCTCACAGTCCCTCTCTCTCAGGGAGATATCTGTACACTGACTGGTGTCTCTCAGTCCCTGTCTCTCAGGGAGATATCTGTACACTGAGTGGTGTCTCTCAGTCCCTCTCTCTCAGGGAGATATCTGTACACTGACTGGTGTCTCTCAGTCCCTCTCTCTCAGGGAGTTATATGTACACTGAGTGGTGTCTCTCAGTCCCTCTCTCTCAGGGAGATATATGTACACTGACTGGTGTCTCTCAGTCCCTCTCTCTCAGGTAGATATCTGTAAACTGACTGGTGTCTCTCAGTCCCTCTCTCTCAGGGAGATATCTGTACACTGAGTGGTGTCTCACAGCCCCTGACTCTCAGGGAGATATCTGTACACTGACTGGTGTCTCTCAGTCCCTGTCTGTCAGGGAGATATCTATACACTGAGTGGTGTCTCTCAGTCCCTCTCTCTCAGGGTGATATCTGTACACTGACTGGTGTCTCTCAGTCCCTGTCTCTCAGGGAGATATATGTACAATGAGTGGTGTCTCTCAGTCCCTGTCTCTCAGGGAGGTATCTGTACACTGAGTGGTGTCTCTCAGTCCCTGTCTCTCAGGGAGATATATGTACACTGACAGGTGTCTCTCAGTCCCTGTCTCTCAGGGAGGTATCTGTACACTGAGTGGTGTCTCTCAGTCCATCTCTCTCAGGGAGATATCTGTACACTGACTGGTGTCTCTCAGTCCCTGTCTCTCAGGGAGATATATGTACAATGAGTGGTGTCTCTCAGTCCCTGTCTCTCAGGGAGATATCTGTACACTGACTGGTGTCTCTCAGTCCCTGTCTCTCAGGGAGCTTTATGTACACTGAGTGGGGTCTCTCAGGGAGATATCTGTACACTGAGTGGTGTCTCTCAGTCCCTCTCTCTCAGGGAGATATCTGTGCACTGAGTGGTGTCTCACAGTCCCTCTCTCTCAGGGAGATATCTGTACACTGACTGGTGTCTCTCAGTCCCTCTCTCTCAGGGAGATATCTGTGCACTGAGTGGTGTCTCACAGTCCCTGTCTCTCAGGGAGATATCTGTACACTGACTGGTGTCTCTCAGTCCCTGTCTCTCAGGGAGATATCTGTACACTGAGTGGTGTCTCTCAGTCCCTCTCTCTCAGGGAGATATCTGTACTCTGACTGGTGTCTCTCACTCCCTGACTCTGAGGGAGATATCTGTACACTGAGTGGTGTCTCTCAGTTGCTCTCTCTCAGGGAGATATCTGGACACTGACTGGTGTCTCTCAGTCCCTCTCTCTCAGGGAGATATCTGTACACTGAGTGGTGTCTCTCAGTCCCTCTCTCTCAACGAGATATCTGTACACTGAGTGGTGTCTCTCAGTCCCTGTCTCTCAGGGAGATATATGTACTCTGACTGGTGTCTCTCAGTCCCTCTCTCTCAGGGAGATATCTGTACACTGACTGGTGTCTCTCAGTCCCTCTCTCTCAGGGAGATATCTGTACACTTAGTGGTGTCTCACAGCCCCTGTCTCTCAGGGAGATATCTGTACACTGACTGGTGTCTCTCAGTCCCTGTCTGTCAGGGAGATAGCTATACACTGAGTGGTGTCTCTCAGTCCCTCTCTCTCAGGGAGATATCTGTACACTGACTGGTGTCTCACAGTCCCTCTTTCTCAGGGAGATATCTGTACACTGAGTGGTGTCTCTCAGTCCCTCTCTCTCAGGGAGATATCTGTACACTGACTGGTGTCTCTCAGTCCCTGTCTCTCAGGGAGCTTTATGTACACTGAGTGGTGTCTCTCAGGGAGATATCTGTACACTGACTGGTGTCTCTCAGTCGCTGTCTCTCAGGGAGCTTTATGTACACTGAGTGGTGTCTCTCAGTCCCTCTCTCTCAGGGAGATATCTGTACACTGAGTGGTGTCTCACAGTCCCTCTCTCTCAGGGAGATATCTGTACACTGACTGGTGTCTCTCAGTCCCTGTCTCTCAGGGAGATATCTGTACACTGAGTGGTGTCTCTCAGTCCCTCTCTCTCAGGGAGATATCTGTACACTGAGTGGTGTCTCTCAGTCCCTGTCTCTCAGGGAGATATCTATACACTGAGTGGTGTCTCTCAGTCCCTGTCTCTCAGGGAGATATCTGTACACTGAGTGGTGTCTCTCAGTCCCTCTCTCTCAGGGAGATATCTGTCCACTGACTGGTGTCTCTCAGTCCCTGTCTCTCAGGGAGATATCTATACACTGAGTGGTGTCTCTCAGTCCCTGTCTCTCAGGGAGATATCTGTACACTGACTGGTGTCTCTCAGTCCCTGTCTCTCAGGGAGATATCTGTACACTGACTGGTGTCTCTCAGTCCCTGTCTCTCAGGGAGATATCTGTACACTGAGTGGTGTCTCTCAGGGAGATATCTGTACACTGACTGGTGTCTCTCAGCCCCTCTCTCACAGGGAGATATCTGTGCACTGAGTGGTGTCTCACAGTCCCTGTCTCTCAGGGAGATATCTGTACACTGAGTGGTGTCTCTCAGTCCCTCTCTCTCAGGGAGATATCTATACTCTGACTGGTGTCTCTCACTCCCTGTCTCTGAGGGAGATATCTGTACACTGAGTGGTGTCTCTCAGTTGCTCTCTCTCAGGGAGATATCTGGACACTGACTGGTGTCTCTCAGTCCCTCTCTCTCAGGGAGATATCTGTACACTGAGTGGTGTCTCTCAGTCCCTGTCTCTCAGGGAGATATATGTACTCTGACTGGTGTCTCTCAGTCTCTCTCTCTCAGGGAGATATCTGTACACTGACTGGTGTCTCTCAGTCCCCCTCTCTCAGGGAGATATCTGTGCACTGAGTGGTGTCTCACAGCCCCTGTCTCTCAGGGAGATATCTGTACACTGACTGGTGTCTCTCAGTCCCTGTCTGTCAGGGAGATATCTATACACTGAGTGGTGTCTCTCAGTCACTCTCTCTCAGGGAGATATCTGTACACTGACTGGTGTCTCACAGTCCCTCTCTCTCAGGGAGATATCTGAACACTGACTGGTGTCTCTCAGTCCCTGTCTCTCAGGGAGCTTTATGTACACTGAGTGGTGTCTCTCAGGGAGATATCTGTACACTGACTGGTGTCTCTCAGTCCCTGTCTCTCAGGGAGCTTTATGTACACTGAGTGGTGTCTCTCAGTCCCTCTCTCTCAGGGAGATATCTGTACACTGAGTGGTGTCTCACAGTCCCTCTCTCTCAGGGAGATATCTGTACACTGACTGGTGTCTCTCAGTCCCTGTCTCTCAGGGAGATATCTGTACACTGAGTGGTGTCTCTCAGTCCCTCTCTCTCAGGGAGATATCTGTACACTGACTGGTGTCTCTCAGTCCCTGTCTCTCAGGGAGATATATGTACACTGACTGGTGTCTCTCAGTCCCTCTCTCAGGGAGGTATCTGTACACTGACTGGTGTCTCTCAGTCCCAGTCTCTCAGGGAGATATATGTACACTGACTGGTGTCTCTCAGTCCTTGTCTCTCAGGGAGATATCTGTACACTGAGTGGTGTCTCTCAGTCCCTCTCTCTCAGGGAGATATCTGTACACTGAGTGGTGTCTCTCAGTTCCTGTCTCTCAGGGAGATATCTGTACACTGAATGGTGTCTCTCAGTCCCTCTCTCTCAGGGAGATATCTGTACTCTGACTGGTGTCTCTCAGTCCCTGTCTCTCAGGGAGATATCTGTACACTGAGTGGTGTCTCTCAGTCCCTCTCTCTCAGGGAGATATCTGTACACTGAGTGGTGTCTCTCAGTCCCTCTCTCTCAGGGAGATATCTGTACACTGAGTGGTGTCTCTCAGTCCCTGTCTCTCAGGGAGATATATGTACTCTGACTGGTGTCTCTCAGTCCCTCTCTCTCAGGGAGATATCTGTACACTGACTGGTGTCTCTCAGTCCCTCTCTCTCAGGGAGATATCTGTACACTGAGTGGTGTCTCACAGCCCCTGTCTCTCAGGGAGATATCTGTACACTGACTGGTGTCTCTCAGTCCCTGTCTGTCAGGGAGATATCGATACACTGAGTGGTGTCTCTCAGTCCCTCTCTCTCAGGGAGATATCTGTACACTGACTGGTGTCTCTCAGTCCCTGTCTCTCAGGGAGCTTTATGTACACTGAGTGGTGTCTCTCAGGGAGATATCTGTACACTGAGTGGTGTCTCTCAGTCCCTCTCTCTCAGGGAGATATCTGTACACTGACTGGTGTCTCTCAGCCCCTCTCTCTCAGGGAGATATCTGTGCACTGAGTGGTGTCTCACAGTCCCTCTCTCTCAGGGAGATATCTGTACACTGACTGGTGTCTCTCAGTCCCTGTCTCTCAGGGAGATATCTGTACACTGAGTGGTGTCTCTCAGTCCCTCTCTCTCAGGGAGATATCTGTACTCTGACTGGTGTCTCTCACTCCCTGTCTCTGAGGGAGATATCTGTACACTGAGTGGTGTCTCTCAGTTGCTCTCTCTCAGGGAGATATCTGGACACTGACTGGTGTCTCTCAGTCCCTCTCTCTCAGGGAGATATCTGTACACTGAGTGGTGTCTCTCAGTCCCTCTCTCTCAGGGAGATATCTGTACACTGAGTGGTGTCTCTCAGTCCCTGTCTCTCAGGGAGATATTGTACTCTGACTGGTGTCTCTCAGTCCCTCTCTCTCAGGGAGATATCTGTACACTGACTGGTGTCTCTCAGTCCCCCTCTCTCAGGGAGATATCTGTACACTGAGTGGTGTCTCTCAGTCCCTGTCTCTCAGGGAGATATCTGTACACTGACTGGTGTCTCTCAGTCCCTGTCTGTCAGGGAGATATCTATACACTGAGTGGTGTCTCTCATTCACTCTCTCAGGGAGATATCTGTACACTGACTGGTGTCTCACAGTCCCTCTCTCTCAGGGAGATATCTGTACACTGACTGGTGTCTCTCAGTCCCTGTCTCTCAGGGAGCTTTATGTACACTGAGTGGTGTCTCTCAGGGAGATATCTGTACACTGACTGGTGTCTCTCAGTCCCTGTCTCTCAGGGAGCTTTATGTACACTGAGTGGTGTCTCTCAGTCCCTGTCTCTCAGGGAGATATCTGTACACTGAGTGGTGTCTCACAGTCCCTCTCTCTCAGGGAGATATCTGTACACTGACTGGTGTCTCTCAGTCCCTGTCTCTCAGGGAGATATCTGCACACTGAGTGGTGTCTCTCAGTCCCTCTCTCTCAGGGAGATATCTGTACACTGACTGGTGTCTCTCAGTCCCTGTCTCTCAGGGAGATATCTATACACTGAGTGGTGTCTCTCAGTCCCTGTCTCTCAGGGAGATATCTGTACACTGAGTGGTGTCTCTCAGTCCCTGTCTCTCAGGGAGATATCTGTACACTGAGTGGTGTCTCTCAGTCCCTGTCTCTCAGGGAGATATCTGTACACTGACTGGTGTCTCTCAGTCCCTGTCTCTCAGGGAGATATATGTACACTGACTGGTGTCTCTCAGTCCCTCTCTCAGGGAGGTATCTGTACACTGAGTGGTGTCTCTCAGTCCCTGTCTCTCAGGGAGATATATGTACACTGACTGGTGTCTCTCAGTCCTTGTCTCTCAGGGAGATGTCTGTACACTGAGTGGTGTCTCTCAGTCCCTCTCTCTCAGGGAGATATCTGTACACTGAGTGGTGTCTCTCAGTTCCTGTCTCTCAGGGAGATATCTGTACACTGTATGGTGTCTCTCAGTCCCTCTCTCTCAGGGAGATATCTGTACTCTGACTGGTGTCTCTCAGTCCCTGTCTCTCAGGGAGATATCTGTACACTGAGTGGTGTCTCTCAGTCCCTCTCTCTCAGGGAGATATCTGTACACTGAGTGGTGTCTCTCAGTCCCTCTCTCTCAGGGAGATATCTGTACACTGAGTGGTGTCTCTCAGTCCCTGTCTCTCAGGGAGATATATGTACTCTGACTGGTGTCTCTCAGTCCCTCTCTCTCAGGGAGATATCTGTACACTGACTGGTGTCTCTCAGTCCCTCTCTCTCAGGGAGATATCTGTACACTGAGTGGTGTCTCACAGCCCCTGTCTCTCAGGGACATATCTGTACACTGACTGGTGTCTCTCAGTTCCTGTCTGTCAGGGAGATATCGATACACTGAGTGGTGTCTCTCAGTCCCTCTCTCTCAGGGAGATATCTGTACACTGACTGGTGTCTCTCAGTCCCTCTCTCTCAGGGAGATATCTGTACACTGACTGGTGTCTCTCAGCCCCTCTCTCACAGGGAGATATCTGTGCACTGAGTGGTGTCTCACAGTCCCTCTCTCTCAGGGAGATATCTGTACACTGACTGGTGTCTCTCAGTCCCTGTCTCTCAGGGAGATATCTGTACACTGAGTGGTGTCTCTCACTCCCTGTCTCTGAGGGAGATATCTGTACACTGAGTGATGTCTCTCAGTTGCTCTCTCTCAGGGAGATATCTGGACACTGACTGGTGTCTCTCAGTCCCTCTCTCTCAGGGAGATATCTGTACACTGAGTGGTGTCTCTCAGTCCCTCTCTCTCAGGGAGATATCTGTACACTGAGTGGTGTCTCTCAGTCCCTGTCTCTCAGGGAGATATTGTACTCTGACTGGTGTCTCTCAGTCCCTCTCTCTCAGGGAGATATCTGTACACTGACTGGTGTCTCTCAGTCCCCCTCTCTCAGGGAGATATCTGTACACTGAGTGGTGTCTCTCAGTCCCTGTCTCTCAGGGAGATATCTGCACACTGACTGGTGTCTCTCAGTCCCTGTCTGTCAGGGAGATATCTATACACTGAGTGGTGTCTCTCAGTCACTCTCTCAGGGAGATATCTGTACACTGACTGGTGTCTCACAGTCCCTCTCTCTCAGGGAGATATCTGTACACTGACTGGTGTCTCTCAGTCCCTGTCTCTCACGGAGCTTTATGTACACTGAGTGGTGTCTCTCAGTCCCTCTCTCTCAGGGAGATATCTGCACACTGAGTGGTGTCTCACAGTCCCTCTCTCTCAGGGAGATATCTGTACACTGACTGGTGTCTCTCAGTCCCTGTCTCTCAGGGAGATATCTGTACACTGAGTGGTGTCTCTCAGTCCCTCTCTCTCAGGGAGATATCTGTACACTGACTGGTGTCTCTCAGTCCCTGTCTCTCAGGGAGATATCTATACACTGAGTGGTGTCTCTCAGTCCCTGTCTCTCAGGGAGATATCTGTACACTGACTGGTGTCTCTCAGTCCCTGTCTCTCAGGGAGATATCTGTACACTGAGTGGTGTCTCTCAGTCCCTGTCTCTCAGGGAGATATCTGTACACTGACTGGTGTCTCTCAGTCCCTGTCTCTCAGGGAGATATATGTACACTGACTGGTGTCTCTCAGTCCCTCTCTCAGGGAGGTATCTGTACACTGAGTGGTGTCTCTCAGTCCCTGTCTCTCAGGGAGATATATGTACACTGACTGGTGTCTCTCAGTCCTTGTCTCTCAGGGAGATATCTGTACACTGTATGGTGTCTCTCAGTCCCTCTCTCTCAGGGAGATATCTGTACTCTGACTGGTGTCTCTCAGTCCCTGTCTCTCAGGGAGATATCTGTACACTGAGTGGTGTCTCTCAGTCCCTCTCTCTCAGGGAGATATCTGTACACTGAGTGGTGTCTCTCAGTCCCTCTCTCTCAGGGAGATATCTGTACACTGAGTGGTGTCTCTCAGTCCCTGTCTCTCAGGGAGATATATGTACACTGACTGGTGTCTCTCAGTCCCTCTCTCTCAGCGAGATATCTGTACACTGAGTGGTGTCTCACAGCCCCTGTCTCTCAGGGAGATATCTGTACACTGACTGGTGTCTCTCAGTCCCTGTCTGTCAGGGAGATATCTATACACTGAGAGGTGTCTCTCAGTCCCTCTCTCTCAGGGAGATATCTGTACAATGACTGGTGTCTCTCAGTCCCTGTCTCTCAGGGAGCTTTATGTACACTGAGTGGTGTCTTTCAGGGAGATATCTGTACACTGACTGGTGTCTCTCAGTCCCTGTCTCTCAGGGAGCTTTATGTACACTGAGTGGTGTCTCTCAGTCCCTCTCTCTCAGGGAGATATCTGTACACTGACTGATGTCTCTCAGTCCCTGTCTCTCAGGGAGATATCTGTACACTGAGTGGTGTCTCTCAGTCCCTCTCTCTCAGGGAGATATCTGTACACTGAGTGGTGTCTCACAGTCCCTCTCTCTCAGGGAGATATCTGTACACTGACTGGTGTCTCTCAGTCCCTCTCTCTCAGGGAGTTATCTGTACACTGAGTGGTGTCTCTCAGTCCCTCTCTCTCAGGGAGATATCTGTACACTGACTGGTGTCTCTCAGTCCCTGTCTGTCAGGGAGATATCTGTACACTGACTGGTGTCTCTCAGTCCCTGTCTCTCAGGGAGATATCTGTACACTGAGTGGTGTCTCTCAGTCCCTGTCTCTCAGGGAGATATCTGTACACTGACTGGTGTCTCTCAGTCCCTGTGTCTCAGGGAGATATATGTACACTGACTGGTGTCTCTCAGTCCCTCTCTCTCAGGGAGATATCTGTACACTGAGTGGTGTCTCTCAGTCCCTCTCTCTCAGGGAGATATCTGTACACTGACTGCTGTCTCTCAGTCCCTCTCTCTCAGGGAGATATCTGCACACTGAGTGGTGTCTCTCAGTCCCTCTCTCTCAGGGAGATATCTGTACACTGAGTGGTGTCTCTTCGTCCCTGTCTCTCAGGGAGATATCTGTACACTGACTGGTGTCTCTCAGTCCCTCTCGCTCAGGGAGATATCTGTACACTGAGTGGTGTCTCTCAGTCCCTCTCTCTCAGGGAGATATCTGTACTCTGACTGGTATCTCTCAGTCCCTGTCTCTCAGGGAGATATCTGTACACTGATTGGTGTCTCTCAGTCCCTCTCTCTCAGGGTGATATCTGCACATTGAGTGGTGTCTCTCAGTCCCTCTCTCTCAGGGAGATATCTGTACACTGAGTGGTGTCTCTTCGTCCCTGTCTCTCAGGGAGATATCTGTACACTGACTGGTGTCTCTCAGTCCCTCTCTCTCAGGGAGGTATCTGTACACTGAGTGGTGTCTCTCAGTCCCTGTCTCTCAGGGAGATATATGTACACTGACTGGTGTCTCTCAGTCCCTCTCTCTCAGGGAGATATCTGTACATTGACTGGTGTCTCTCAGTCCCTCTCTCTCAGGGAGATATCTGTACACTGATTGGTGTCTCACAGCCCCTGTCTCTCAGGGAGATATCTGTACACTGACTGGTGTCTCTCAGTCTCTCTCTCTCAGGGAGATATCTGTACACTGACTGGTGTCTCTCAGTCCCTGTCTCTCAGGGAGATATCTATACACTGAGTGGTGTCTCTCAGTCCCTGTCTCTCAGGGAGATATCTGTACACTGACTGGTGTCTCTCAGTCCCTGTCTCTCAGGGAGATATCTGTACACTGAATGGTGTCTCTCAGTCCCTCTCTCTCAGGGAGATATCTGTACTCTGACTGGTGTCTCTCAGTCCCTGTCTCTCAGGGAGATATCTGTACACTGAGTGGTGTCTCTCAGTCCCTCTCTCTCAGGGAGATATCTGTGCACTGATTGGTGTCTCACAGTCCCTCTCTCTCAGGGAGATATCGGTACACTGACTGGTGTCTCTCAGTCACTTTCTCTCAGGGTGATATCTGTGCACTGAGTGGTGTCTCTCAGTCCCTCTCTCTCAGGGAGATATCTGTACTCTGACTGGTGTCTCTCAGTCCCTGTCTCTCAGGGAGATATCTGTACACTGAGTGGTGTCTCTCAGTCCCTCTCTCTCAGGGAGATATCTGTACACTGACTGCTGTCTCTCAGTCCCTCTCTCTCAGGGAGATATCTGTACACTGAGTGGTGTCTCTCAGTCCCTCTCTCTCAGGGAGATATCTGTACACTGAGTGGTGCCTCTTAGTCCCTGTCTCTCAGGGAGATATATGTACACTGACTGGAGTCTCTCAGTCCCTGTCTCTCAGGGAGATATCTGTACACTGAGTGGTGTCTCTCAGTCCCTGTCTCTCAGGGAGATATCTGTACACTGACTGGTGTCTCTCAGTCCCTGTCTCTCAGGGAGATATATGTACACTGACTGGTGTCTCTCAGTCCCTCTCTCAGGGAGGTATCTGTACACTGAGTGGTGTCTCTCAGTCCCTGTCTCTCAGGGAGATATATGTACACTGACTGGTGTCTCTCAGTCCTTGTCTCTCAGGGAGATATCTGTACACTGAGTGGTGTCTCTCAGTCCCTCTCTCTCAGGGAGATATCTGTACACTGAGTGGTGTCTCTCAGTTCCTGTCTCTCAGGGAGATATCTGTACACTGTATGGTGTCTCTCAGTCCCTCTCTCTCAGGGAGATATCTGTACTCTGACTGGTGTCTCTCAGTCCCTGTCTCTCAGGGAGATATCTGTACACTGAGTGGTGTCTCTCAGTCCCTCTCTCTCAGGGAGATATCTGTACACTGAGTGGTGTCTCTCAGTCCCTCTCTCTCAGGGAGATATCTGTACACTGAGTGGTGTCTCTCAGTCCCTGTCTCTCAGGGAGATATATGTACTCTGACTGGTGTCTCTCAGTCCCTCTCTCTCAGGGAGATATCTGTACACTGACTGGTGTCTCTCAGTCCCTCTCTCTCAGGGAGATATCTGTACACTGAGTGGTGTCTCACAGCCCCTGTCTCTCAGGGAGATATCTGTACACTGACTGGTGTCTCTCAGTCCCTGTCTGTCAGGGAGATATCGATACACTGAGTGGTGTCTCTCAGTCCCTCTCTCTCAGGGAGATATCTGTACACTGACTGGTGTCTCTCAGTCCCTGTCTCTCAGGGAGCTTTATGTACACTGAGTGGTGTCTCTCAGGGAGATATCTGTACACTGAGTGGTGTCTCTCAGTCCCTCTCTCTCAGGGAGATATCTGTACACTGACTGGTGTCTCTCAGCACCTCTCTCACAGGGAGATATCTGTGCACTGAGTGGTGTCTCACAGTCCCTCTCTCTCAGGGAGATATCTGTACACTGACTGGTGTCTCTCAGTCCCTGTCTCTCAGGGAGATATCTGTACACTGAGTGGTGTCTCTCAATCCCTGTCTCTGAGGGAGATATCTGTACACTGAGTGGTGTCTCTCAGTTGCTCTCTCTCAGGGAGATATCTGGACACTGACTGGTGTCTCTCAGTCCCTCTCTCTCAGGGAGATATCTGTACACTGAGTGGTGTCTCTCAGTCCCTCTCTCTCAGGGAGATATCTGTACACTGAGTGGTGTCTCTCAGTCCCTCTCTCTCAGGGAGATATCGTACACTGAGTGGTGTCTCTCAGTCCCTCTCTCTCAGGGAGATATCTGTACACTGACTGCTGTCTCTCAGTCCCTCTCTCTCAGGGAGATATCTGCACACTGAGTGGTGTCTCTCAGTCCCTCTCTCTCAGGGAGATATCTGTACTCTGACTGGTATCTCTCAGTCCCTGTCTCTCAGGGAGATATCTGTACACTGAGTGATGTCTCTCAGTCCCTCTCTCTCAGGGAGATATCTGCACACTGAGTGGTGTCTCTCAGTCCCTCTCTCTCAGGGAGATATCTGTACACTGAGTGGTGTCTCTTCGTCCCTGTCTCTCAGGGAGATATCTGTACACTGACTGGTGTCTCTCAGTCCCTCTCTCTCAGGGAGGTATCTGTACACTGAGTGGTGTCTCTCAGTCCCTGTCTCTCAGGGAGATATATGTACACTGACTGGTGTCTCTCAGTCCCTCTCTCTCAGGGAGATATCTGTACATTGACTGGTGTCTCTCAGTCCCTCTCTCTCAGGGAGATATCTGTACACTGATTGGTGTCTCACAGCCCCTGTCTCTCAGGGAGATATCTGTACACTGACTGGTGTCTCTCAGTCTCTCTCTCTCAGGGAGATATCTGTACACTGACTGGTGTCTCTCAGTCCCTGTCTCTCAGGGAGATATCTATACACTGAGTGGTGTCTCTCAGTCCCTGTCTCTCAGGGAGATATCTGTACACTGACTGGTGTCTCTCAGTCCCTGTCTCTCAGGGAGATATCTGTACACTGAGTGGTGTCTCTCAGTCCCTCTCTCTCAGGGAGATATCTGTACACTGAGTGGTGTCTCTCAGTTCCTGTCTCTCAGGGAGATATCTGTACACTGAATGGTGTCTCTCAGTCCCTCTCTCTCAGGGAGATATCTGTACTCTGACTGGTGTCTCTCAGTCCCTGTCTCTCAGGGAGATATCTGTACACTGAGTGGTGTCTCTCAGTCCCTCTCTCTCAGGGAGATATCTGTGCACTGACTGGTGTCTCTCAGTCCCTCTCTCTCAGGGAGATATCTGTACACTGAGTGGTGTCTCACAGCCCCTTTCTCTCAGGGAGATATCTGTACACTGACTGGTGTCTCTCAGTCCCTGTCTGTCAGGGAGATATCGATACACTGAGTGGTGTCTCTCAGTCCCTCTCTCTCAGGGAGATATCTGTACACTGACTGGTGTCTCTCAGTCCCTGTCTCTCAGGGAGCTTTATGTACACTGAGTGGTGTCTCTCAGGGAGATATCTGTACACTGAGTGGTGTCTCTCAGTCCCTCTCTCTCAGGGAGATATCTGTACACTGACTGGTGTCTCTCAGCCCCTCTCTCACAGGGAGATATCTGTGCACTGAGTGGTGTCTCACAGTCCCTCTCTCTCAGGGAGATATCTGTACACTGACTGGTGTCTCTCAGTCCCTGTCTCTCAGGGAGATATCTGTACACTGAGTGGTGTCTCTCAATCCCTGTCTCTGAGGGAGATATCTGTACACTGAGTGGTGTCTCTCAGTTGCTCTCTCTCAGGGAGATATCTGGACACTGACTGGTGTCTCTCAGTCCCTCTCTCTCAGGGAGATATCTGTACACTGAGTGGTGTCTCTCAGTCCCTCTCTCTCAGGGAGATATCTGTACACTGAGTGGTGTCTCTCAGTCCCTCTCTCTCAGGGAGATATCGTACACTGAGTGGTGTCTCTCAGTCCCTCTCTCTCAGGGAGATATCTGTACACTGACTGCTGTCTCTCAGTCCCTCTCTCTCAGGGAGATATCTGCACACTGAGTGGTGTCTCTCAGTCCCTCTCTCTCAGGGAGATATCTGTACTCTGACTGGTATCTCTCAGTCCCTGTCTCTCAGGGAGATATCTGTACACTGAGTGATGTCTCTCAGTCCCTCTCTCTCAGGGAGATATCTGCACACTGAGTGGTGTCTCTCAGTCCCTCTCTCTCAGGGAGATATCTGTACACTGAGTGGTGTCTCTTCGTCCCTGTCTCTCAGGGAGATATCTGTACACTGACTGGTGTCTCTCAGTCCCTCTCTCTCAGGGAGGTATCTGTACACTGAGTGGTGTCTCTCAGTCCCTGTCTCTCAGGGAGATATATGTACACTGACTGGTGTCTCTCAGTCCCTCTCCCTCAGGGAGATATCTGTACATTGACTGGTGTCTCTCAGTCCCTCTCTCTCAGGGAGATATCTGTACACTGATTGGTGTCTCACAGCCCCTGTCTCTCAGGGAGATATCTGTACACTGACTGGTGTCTCTCAGTCTCTCTCTCTCAGGGAGATATCTGTACACTGACTGGTGTCTCTCAGTCCCTGTCTCTCAGGGAGATATCTATACACTGAGTGGTGTCTCTCAGTCCCTGTCTCTCAGGGAGATATCTGTACACTGACTGGTGTCTCTCAGTCCCTGTCTCTCAGGGAGATATCTGTACACTGATTGGTGTCTCTCAGTCCCTCTCTCTCAGGGAGATATCTGTACACTGAGTGGTGTCTCTCAGTTCCTGTCTCTCAGGGAGATATCTGTACACTGAATGGTGTCTCTCAGTCCCTCTCTCTCAGGGAGATATCTGTACTCTGACTGGTGTCTCTCAGTCCCTGTCTCTCAGGGAGATATCTGTACACTGAGTGGTGTCTCTCAGTCCCTCTCTCTCAGGGAGATATCTGTGCACTGATTGGTGTCTCACAGTCCCTCTCTCTCAGGGAGATATCGGTACACTGACTGGTGTCTCTCAGTCCCTTTCTCTCAGGGTGATATCTGTGCACTGAGTGGTGTCTCTCAGTCCCTCTCTCTCAGGGAGATATCTGTACTCTGACTGGTGTCTCTCAGTCCCTGTCTCTCAGGGAGATATCTGTACACTGAGTGGTGTCTCTCAGTCCCTCTCTCTCAGGGAGATATCTGTACACTGACTGCTGTCTCTCAGTCCCTCTCTCTCAGGGAGATATCTGTACACTGAGTGGTGTCTCTCAGTCCCTCTCTCTCAGGGAGATATCTGTACACTGAGTGGTGTCTCTTAGTCCCTGTCTCTCAGGGAGATATATGTACACTGACTGGAGTCTCTCAGTCCCTCTCTCTCAGGGAGGTATCTGTACACAGAGTGGTGTCTCTCAGTCCCTGTCTCTCAGGGAGATATATGTACACTGACTGGTGTCTCTCAGTCCCTCTCTCTCAGGGAGATATCAGTACACTGAGTGGTGTCTCTCAGTCCCTCTCTCTCAGGGAGATATCTGTAGACTGAGTGGTGTCTCACAGCCCCTGTCTCTCAGGGAGATATCTGTACACTGACTGGTGTCTCTCAGTCTCTGTCTCTCAGGGAGATATCTGTACACTGAGTGGTGTCTCTCAGTCCCTCTCTCTCAGGGAGATATCTGTACACTGACTGGTGTCTCTCAGCCCCTCTCTCACAGGGAGATATCTGTGCACTGAGTGGTGTCTCACAGTCCCTCTCTCTCAGGGAGATATCTGTACACTGACTGGTGTCTCTCAGTCCCTGTCTCTCAGGGAGATATCTGTACACTGAGTGGTGTCTCTCACTCCCTGTCTCTGAGGGAGATATCTGTACACTGAGTGGTGTCTCTCAGTTGCTCTCTCTCAGGGAGATATCTGGACACTGACTGGTGTCTCTCAGTCCCTCTCTCTCAGGGAGATATCTGTACACTGAGTGGTGTCTCTCAGTCCCTCTCTCTCAGGGAGATATCTGTACACTGAGTGGTGTCTCTCAGTCCCTCTCTCTCAGGGAGATATCGTACACTGAGTGGTGTCTCTCAGTCCCTCTCTCTCAGGGAGATATCTGTACACTGACTGCTGTCTCTCAGTCCCTCTCTCTCAGGGAGATATCTGCACACTGAGTGGTGTCTCTCAGTCCCTCTCTCTCAGGGAGATATCTGTACTCTGACTGGTATCTCTCAGTCCCTGTCTCTCAGGGAGATATCTGTACACTGAGTGATGTCTCTCAGTCCCTCTCTCTCAGGGAGATATCTGCACACTGAGTGGTGTCTCTCAGTCCCTCTCTCTCAGGGAGATATCTGTACACTGAGTGGTGTCTCTTCGTCCCTGTCTCTCAGGGAGATATCTGTACACTGACTGGTGTCTCTCAGTCCCTCTCTCTCAGGGAGGTATCTGTACACTGAGTGGTGTCTCTCAGTCCCTGTCTCTCAGGGAGATATATGTACACTGACTGGTGTCTCTCAGTCCCTCTCTCTCAGGGAGATATCTGTACATTGACTGGTGTCTCTCAGTCCCTCTCTCTCAGGGAGATATCTGTACACTGATTGGTGTCTCACAGCCCCTGTCTCTCAGGGAGATATCTGTACACTGACTGGTGTCTCTCAGTCTCTCTCTCTCAGGGAGATATCTGTACACTGACTGGTGTCTCTCAGTCCCTGTCTCTCAGGGAGATATCTATACACTGAGTGGTGTCTCTCAGTCCCTGTCTCTCAGGGAGATATCTGTACACTGACTGGTGTCTCTCAGTCCCTGTCTCTCAGGGAGATATCTGTACACTGAGTGGTGTCTCTCAGTCCCTCTCTCTCAGGGAGATATCTGTACACTGAGTGGTGTCTCTCAGTTCCTGTCTCTCAGGGAGATATCTGTACACTGAATGGTGTCTCTCAGTCCCTCTCTCTCAGGGAGATATCTGTACTCTGACTGGTGTCTCTCAGTCCCTGTCTCTCAGGGAGATATCTGTACACTGAGTGGTGTCTCTCAGTCCCTCTCTCTCAGGGAGATATCTGTGCACTGATTGGTGTCTCACAGACCCTCTCTCTCAGGGAGATATCGGTACACTGACTGGTGTCTCTCAGTCCCTTTCTCTCAGGGTAATATCTGTGCACTGAGTGGTGTCTCTCAGTCCCTCTCTCTCAGGGAGATATCTGTACTCTGACTGGTGTCTCTCAGTCCCTGTCTCTCAGGGAGATATCTGTACACTGAGTGGTGTCTCTCAGTCCCTCTCTCTCAGGGAGATATCTGTACACTGACTGCTGTCTCTCAGTCCCTCTCTCTCAGGGAGATATCTGTACACTGAGTGGTGTCTCTCAGTCCCTCTCTCTCAGGGAGATATCTGTACACTGAGTGGTGTCTCTTAGTCCCTGTCTCTCAGGGAGATATATGTACACTGACTGGAGTCTCTCAGTCCCTCTCTCTCAGGGAGGTATCTGTACACTGAGTGGTGTCTCTCAGTCCCTGTCTCTCAGGGAGATATATGTACACTGACTGGTGTCTCTCAGTCCCTCTCTCTCAGGGAGATATCAGTACACTGAGTGGTGTCTCTCAGTCCCTCTCTCTCAGGGAGATATCTGTACACTGAGTGGTGTCTCACAGCCCCTGTCTCTCAGGGAGATATCTGTACACTGACTGGTGTCTCTCAGTCTCTGTCTCTCAGGGAGATATCTGTACACTGAGTGGTGTCTCTCAGTCCCTCTCTCTCAGGGAGATATCTGTACACTGACTGGTGTCTCTCAGTCCCTGTCTCTCTGGGAGATATCTGTACACTGAGTGGTGTCTCACAGTCCCTCTCTCTCAGGGAGATATCTGTACACTGAGTGGTGTCTCTCAGTTCCTGTCTCTCAGGGAGATATCTGTACACTGAATGGTGTCTCTCAGTCCCTCTCTCTCAGGGAGATATCCGTACTCTGACTGGTGTCTCTCAGTCCCTGTCTCTCAGGGAGATATCTGTACACTGAGTGGTGTCTCTCAGTCCCTCTCTCTCAGGGAGATATCTGTACAATGAGTGGTGTCTCTCAGTCCCTCTCTCTCAGGGAGATATCTGTACATTGAGTGGTGTCTCTCAGTCCCTGTCTCTCAGGGAGATATATGTACTCTGACTGGTGTCTCTCAGTCCCTCTCTCTCAGGGAGATATCTGTACACTGACTGGTGTCTCTCAGTCTCTCTCTCTCAGGGAGATATCTGTACACTGAGTGGTGTCTCACAGCCACTGTCTCTCAGGGAGATATCTGTACACTGACTGGTGTCTCTCAGTCCCTCTCTCTCAGGGAGATATCTGTACACTGAGTGGTGTCTCTCAGTCCCTCTCTCTCAGGGAGATATCTGTACATTGAGTGGTGTCTCTCAGTCCCTGTCTCTCAGGGAGATATATGTACTCTGACTGGTGTCTCTCAGTCCCTCTCTCTCAGGGAGATATCTGTACACTGACTGGTGTCTCTCAGTCCCTCTCTCTCAGGGAGATATCTGTACACTGAGTGGTGTCTCACAGCCACTGTCTCTCAGGGAGATATCTGTACACTGACTGGTGTCTCTCAGTTCCTGTCTCTCAGGGAGATATCTGTACACTGAATGGTGTCTCTCAGTCCCTCTCTCTCAGGGAGATATCTGTACTCTGACTGGTGTCTCTCAGTCCCTGTCTCTCAGGGAGATATCTGTACACTGAGTGGTGTCTCTCAGTCCCTCTCTCTCAGGGAGATATCTGTGCACTGAGTGGTGTCTCTCAGTCCCTCTCTCTCAGGGAGATATCTGTACATTGAGTGGTGTCTCTCAGTCACTGTCTCTCAGGGAGATATATGTACTCTGACTGGTGTCTCTCAGTCCCTCTCTCTCAGGGAGATATCTGTACACTGACTGGTGTCTCTCAGTCCCTCTCTCTCAGGGAGATATCTGTACACTGAGTGGTGTCTCACAGCCACTGTCTCTCAGGGAGATATCTGTACACTGAGTGGTGTCTCTCAGTCCCTCTCTCTCAGGGAGATATCTGTGCACTGATTGGTGTCTCACAGTCCCTCTCTCTCAGGGAGATATCTGTACACTGACTGGTGTCTCTCAGTCCCTTTCTCTCAGGGTGATATCTGTGCACTGAGTGGTGTCTCTCAGTCCCTCTCTCTCAGGGAGATATCTGTACTCTGACTGGTGTCTCTCAGTCCCTGTCTCTCAGGGAGATATCTGTACACTGAGTGGTGTCTCTCAGTCCCTCTCTCTCAGGGAGATATCTGTACACTGACTGCTGTCTCTCAGTCCCTCTCTCTCAGGGAGATATCTGTACACTGAGTGGTGTCTCTCAGTCCCTCTCTCTCAGGGAGATATCTGTACACTGAGTGGTGTCTCTTAGTCCCTGTCTCTCAGGGAGATATATGTACACTGACTGGAGTCTCTCAGTCCCTCTCTCTCAGGGAGGTATCTGTACACTGAGTGGTGTCTCTCAGTCCCTGTCTCTCAGGGAGATATATGTACACTGACTGGTGTCTCTCAGTCCCTCTCTCTCAGGGAGATATCAGTACACTGAGTGGTGTCTCTCAGTCCCTCTCTCTCATAGAGATATCTGTACACTGAGTGGTGTCTCACAGCCCCTGTCTCTCAGGGAGATATCTGTACACTGACTGGTGTCTCTCAGTCTCTGTCTCTCAGGGAGATATCTGTACACTGAGTGGTGTCTCTCAGTCCCTCTCTCTCAGGGAGATATCTGTACACTGACTGGTGTCTCTCAGTCCCTGTCTCTCTGGGAGATATCTGTACACTGAGTGGTGTCTCACAGTCCCTCTTTCTCAGGGAGATATCTGTACACTGAGTGGTGTCTCTCAGTTCCTGTCTCTCAGGGAGATATCTGTACACTGAATGGTGTCTCTCAGTCCCTCTCTCTCAGGGAGATATCTGTACTCTGACTGGTGTCTCTCAGTCCCTGTCTCTCAGGGAGATATCTGTACACTGAGTGGTGTCTCTCAGTCCCTCTCTCTCAGGGAAATATCTGTACAATGAGTGGTGTCTCTCAGTCCCTCTCTCTCAGGGAGATATCTGTACATTGAGTGGTGTCTCTCAGTCCCTGTCTCTCAGGGAGATATATGTACTCTGACTGGTGTCTCTCAGTCCCTCTCTCTCAGGGAGATATCTGTACACTGACTGGTGTCTCTCAGTCCCTCTCTCTCAGGGAGATATCTGTACACTGAGTGGTGTCTCACAGCCACTGTCTCTCAGGGAGATATCTGTACACTGACTGGTGTCTCTCAGTCCCTCTCTCTCAGGGAGATATCTGTACACTGAGTGGTGTCTCTCAGTCCCTCTCTCTCAGGGAGATATCTGTACATTGAGTGGTGTCTCTCAGTCCCTGTCTCTCAGGGAGATATATGTACTCAGACTGGTGTCTCTCAGTCCCTCTCTCTCAGGGAGATATCTGTACACTGACTGGTGTCTCTCAGTCCCTCTCTCTCAGGGAGATATATGTACACTGAGTGGTGTCCCACAGCCACTGTCTCTCAGGGAGATATCTGTACACTGACTGGTGTCTCTCAGTCCCTGTCTGTCAGGGAGATATCTATACACTGAGTGGTGTCTCTCAGTCCCTCTCTCTCAGGGAGATATCTGTACACTGACTGGTGTCTCTCAGTCCCTGTCTCTCAGGGAGCTTTATGTACACTGAGTGGTGTCTCTCAGGGAGATATCTGTACACTGACTGGTGTCTCTCAGTCCCTGTCTCTCAGGGAGCTTAATGTACACTGAGTGGTGTCTCTCAGTCCCTCTCTCTCAGGGAGATATCTGTACACTGAGTGGTGTCTCTCAGTTCCTGTCTCTCAGGGAGATATCTGTACACTGAATGTTGTCTCTCAGTCCCTCTCTCTCAGGGAGATATCTGTACTCTGACTGGTGTCTCTCAGTCCCTGTCTCTAAGGGAGATATCTGTACACTGAGTGGTGTCTCTCAGTCCCTCTCTCTCAGGGAGATATCTGTACACTGACTGGTGTCTCTCAGCCCCTCTCTCTCAGGGAGATATCTGTGCACTGAGTGGTGTCTCACAGTCCGTCTCTCTCAGGGAGATATCTTTACACTGACTGGTGTCTCTCAGTCCCTCTCGCTCAGGGAGATATCTGTACACTGAGTGGTGTCTCTCAGTCCCTCTCTCTCAGGGAGATATCTGTACTCTGACTGGTGTCTCTCAGTCCCTGTCTCTCAGGGAGATACCTGTACACTGAGTGGTGTCTCTCAGTCCCTCTCTCTCATGGAGATATCTGTACACTGACAGCTGTCTCTCAGTCCCTCTCTCTCAGGGAGATATCTGCACACTGAGTGGTGTCTCTCAGTCCCTCTCTCTCAGGGAGATATCTGTACACTGAGTGGTGTCTCTTCGTCCCTGTCTCTCAGGGAGATATCTGTACACTGACTGGTGTCTCTCAGTCCCTCTCTCTCAGGGAGGTATCTGTACACTGAGTGGTGTCTCTCAGTCCCTGTCTCTCAGGGAGATATATGTACACTGACTGGTGTCTCTCAGTCCCTCTCTCTCAGGGAGATATCTGTACATTGACTGGTGTCTCTCAGTCCCTCTCTCTCAGGGAGATATCTGTGCACTGATTGGTGTCTCACAGCCCCTGTCTCTCAGGGAGATATCTGTACACTGACTGGTGTCTCTCAGTCTCTCTCTCTCAGGGAGATATCTGTACACTGACTGGTGTCTCTCAGTCCCTGTCTCTCAGGGAGATATCTATACACTGAGTGGTGTCTCTCAGTCCCTGTCTCTCAGGGAGATATCTGTACACTGACTGGTGTCTCTCAGTCCCTGTCTCTCAGGGAGATATCTGTACACTGAGTGGTGTCTCTCAGTCCCTGTCTCTCAGGGAGATATATGTACACTGACTGGTGTCTCTCAGTCCTTGTCTCTCAGGGAGATATCTGTACACTGAGTGGTGTCTCTCAGTCCCTCACTCTCAGGGAGATATCTGTACACTGAGTGGTGTCTCTCAGTTCCTGTCTCTCAGGGAGATATCTGTACACTGAATGGTGTCTCTCAGTCCCTCTCTCTCAGGGAGATATCTGTACTCTGACGGGTGTCTCTCAGTCCCTGTCTCTCAGGGAGATATCTGTACACTGAGTGGTGTCTCTCAGTCCCTCTCTCTCAGGGAGATATCTGTGCACTGAGTGGTGTCTCTCAGTCCCTCTCTCTCAGGGAGATATCTGTACACTGAGTGGTGTCTCACAGCCCCTGTCTCTCAGGGAGATATCTGTACACTGACTGGTGTCTCTCAGTCCCTCTCTCTCAGGGAGATATCAGTACACTGAGTGGTGTCTCTCAGTCCCTCTCTCTCAGGGAGATATCTGTACACTGAGTGGTGTCTCACAGCCCCTGTCTCTCAGGGAGATATCTGTACACTGACTGGTGTCTCTCAGTCTCTGTCTCTCAGGGAGATATCTGTACACTGAGTGGTGTCTCTCAGTCCCTCTCCTCTCAGGGAGATATCTGTACACTGACTGGTGTCTCTCAGTCCCTGTCTCTCTGGGAGATATCTGTACACTGAGTGGTGTCTCACAGTCCCTCTCTCTCAGGGAGATATCTGTACACTGAGTGGTGTCTCTCAGTTCCTGTCTCTCAGGGAGATATCTGTACATTGAGTGGTGTCTCTCAGTCCCTCTCTCTCAGGGAGATATATGTACTCTGACTGGTGTCTCTCAGTCCCTCTCTCTCAGGGAGATATCTGTACACTGACTGGTGTCTCTCAGTCCCTCTCTCTCAGGGAGATATCTGTACACTGAGTGGTGTCTCACAGCCACTGTCTCTCAGGGAGATATCTGTACACTGACTGGTGTCTCTCAGTCCCTGTCTGTCAGGGAGATATCTATACACTGAGTGGTGTCTCTCAGTCCCTCTCTCTCAGGGAGATATATGTACACTGACTGGTGTCTCTCAGTCCCTGTATCTCAGGGAGCTTTATGTACACTGAGTGGTGTCTCTCAGGGAGATATCTGTACACTGACTGGTGTCTCTCAGTCCCTGTCTCTCAGGGAGCTTAATGTACACTGAGTGGTGTCTCTCAGTCCCTCTCTCTCAGGGAGATATCTGGACACTGAATGGTGTCTCTCAGTTCCTGTATCTCAGGGAGATATCTGTACTCTGACTGGTGTCTCTCAGTCCCTGTCTCTAAGGGAGATATCTGTACACTGAGTGGTGTCTCTCAGTCCCTCTCTCTCAGGGAGATATCTGTACACTGACTGGTGTCTCTCAGCCCCTCTCTCTCAGGGAGATATCTGTGCACTGAGTGGTGTCTCACAGTCCGTCTCTCTCAGGGAGATATCTGTACACTGACTGGTGTCTCTCAGTCCCTCTCGCTCAGGGAGATATCTGTACACTGAGTGGTGTCTCTCAGTCCCTCTCTCTCAGGGAGATATCTGTACTCTGACTGGTGTCTCTCAGTCCCTGTCTCTCAGGGAGATACCTGTACACTGAGTGGTGTCTCTCAGTCCCTCTCTCTCAGGGAGATATCTGTACACTGACTGCTGTCTCTCAGTCCCTCTCTCTCAGGGAGATATCTGCACACTGAGTGGTGTCTCTCAGTCCCTCTCTCTCAGGGAGATATCTGTACACTGAGTGGTGTCTCTTCGTCCCTGTCTCTCAGGGAGATATCTGTACACTGACTGGTGTCTCTCAGTCCCTCTCTCTCAGGGAGGTATCTGTACACTGAGTGGTGTCTCTCAGTCCCTGTCTCTCAGGGAGATATATGTACACTGACTGGTGTCTCTCAGTCCCTCTCTCTCAGGGAGATATCTGTACATTGACTGGTGTCTCTCAGTCCCTCTCTCTCAGGGAGATATCTGTACACTGATTGGTGTCTCACAGCCCCTGTCTCTCAGGGAGATATCTGTACACTGACTGGTGTCTCTCAGTCTCTCTCTCTCAGGGAGATATCTGTACACTGACTGGTGTCTCTCAGTCCCTGTCTCTCAGGGAGATATCTATACACTGAGTGGTGTCTTTCAGTCCCTGTCTCTCAGGGAGATATCTGTACACTGACTGGTGTCTCTCAGTCCCTGTCTCTCAGGGAGATATCTGTACACTGAGTGGTGTCTCTCAGTCCCTGTCTCTCAGGGAGATATATGTACACTGACTGGTGTCTCTCAGTCCTTGTCTCTCAGGGAGATATCTGTACACTGAGTGGTGTCTCTCAGTCCCTCTCTCTCAGGGAGATATCTGTACACTGAGTGGTGTCTCTCAGTTCCTGTCTCTCAGGGAGATATCTGTACACTGAATGGTGTCTCTCAGTCCCTCTCTCTCAGGGAGATATCTGTACTCTGACTGGTGTCTCTCAGTCCCTGTCTCTCAGGGAGATATCTGTACACTGAGTGAAGTCTCTCAGTCCCTCTCTCTCAGGGAGATATCTGTGCACTGAGTGGTGTCTCACAGTCCCTCACTCTCAGGCAGATATCTATACACTGACTGGTGTCTCTCAGTCCCTGTCTCTCAGGGTGATATCTGTACACTGAGTGGTGTCTCTCAGTCCCTCTCTCTCAGGGAGATATCTGTACTCTGACTGGTGTCTCTCAGTCCCTGTCTCTCAGGGAGATATCTGTACACTGAGTGGTGTCTCTCAGTCCCTCTCTCTCAGGGAGATATCTGTATACTGACTGCTGTCTCTCAGTCCCTCTCTCTCAGGGAGATATCTGTACACTGAGTGGTGTCTCTCAGTCCCTCTCTCTCAGGGAGATATCTGTACACTGAGTGGTGTCTCTTAGTCCCTGTCTCTCAGGGAGATATATGTACACTGACTGGAGTCTCTCAGTCCCTCTCTCTCAGGGAGGTATCTGTACACTGAGTGGTGTCTCTCAGTCCCTGTCTCTCAGGGAGATATATGTACACTGACTGGTGTCTCTCACTCCCTCTCTCTCAGGGAGATATCAGTGCACTGAGTGGTGTCTCTCAGTCCCTCTCTCTCAGGGAGATATCTGTACACTGAGTGGTGTCTCACAGCCCCTGTCTCTCAGGGAGATATCTGTACACTGACTGGTGTCTCTCAGTCTCTGTCTCTCAGGGAGATATCTGTACACTGAGTGGTGTCTCTCAGTCCCTCTCTCTCAGGGAGATATCTGTACACTGACTGGTGTCTCTCAGTCCCTGTCTCTCTGGGAGATATCTGTACACTGAGTGGTGTCTCACAGTCCCTCTCTCACAGGGAGATATCTGTACACTGACTGGTGTCTCTCAGTCCCTCTCTCTCAGGGAGATATCTGTACACTGAGTGGTGTCTCTCAGTCCCTGTCTCTCAGGGAGATATCTGTACACTGAGTGGTGTCTCTCAGTCCCTCTCTCTCAGGGAGATATCTGTACACTGACTGGTGTCTCTCAGTCCCTGTCTCTCAGGGAGATATCTGTACACTGAGTGGTGTCTCTCAGTCCCTCTCTCTCAGGGAGATATCTGTACACTGACTGGTGTCTCTCAGTCCCTGTCTCTCAGGGAGATATCTGTACACTGAGTGGTGTCTCTCAGTCCCTCTCTCTCAGGGAGATATCTGTACACTGACTGGTGTCTCTCAGTCCCTCTCTCTCAGGGAGATATCTGTACACTGAGTGGTGTCTCTTAGTCCCTGTCTCTCAGGGAGATATATGTACACTGACTGGAGTCTCTCAGTCCCTCTCTCTCAGGGAGGTACCTGTACACTGAGTGGTGTCTCTCAGTCCCTGTCTCTCAGGGAGATATATGTACACTGACTGGTGTCTCTCAGTCCCGTTCTCTCAGGGAGATATCTGTACACTGAGTGGTGTCTCACAGTCCCTCTCTCTCAGGGAGATATCTGTACTCTGACTGGTGTCTCTCAGTCCCTGTCTCTCAGGGAGATATCTGTACACTGAGTGGTGTCTCTCAGTCCCTCTCTCTCAGGGAGATATCTGTACACTGACTGGTGTCTCTCAGCCCCTCTCTCTCAGTGAGATATCTGTGCACTGAGTGGTGTCTCACAGTCCCTCTCTCTCAGGGAGATATCTGTACACTGACTGGTGTCTCTCAGTCCCGGTCTCTCAGGGAGATATCTGTACACTGAGTGGTGTCTCACAGTCCCTCTCTCTCAGGGAGATATCTGTACTCTGACTGGTGTCTCTCAGCCCCTCTCTCTCAGTGAGATATCTGTGCACTGAGTGGTGTCTCTCAGTCCCTCTCTCTCAGGGAGATATCTGTACACTGACTGGTGTCTCTCAGTCCCGGTCTCTCAGGGAGATATCTGTACACTGAGTGGTGTCTCACAGTCCCTCTCTCTCAGGGAGATATCTGTACTCTGACTGGTGTCTCTCAGTCCCTGTCTCTCAGGGAGATATCTGTACACTGAGTGGTGTCTCTCAGTCCCTCTCTCTCAGGGAGATATCAGTACACTGACAGGTGTCTCTCAGTCCCTGTCTCTCAGGGTGATATCTGCACACTGAGTGGTGTCTCTCAGTCCCTCTCTCTCAGGGAGATATGTGTACTCTGACTGGTGTCTCTCAGTCCCTGTCTCTCAGGGAGATATCTGTACACTGAGTGGTGTCTCTCAGTCCCTCTCTCTCAGGGAGATATCTGTACACTGACTGCTGTCTCTCAGTCCCTCTCTCTCAGGGAGATATCTGTACACTGAGTGGTGTCTCTCAGTCCCTCTCTCTCAGGGAGATATCTATACACTGAGTGGTGTCTCTTAGTCCCTGTCTCTCAGGGAGATATATGTACACTGACTGGTGTCTCTCAGTCCCTCTCTCTCAGGGAGGTATCTGTACACTGAGTGGTGTCTCTCAGTCCCTGTCTCTCAGGGAGATATATGTACACTGACTGGTGTCTCTCAGTCCCTCTCTCTCAGCGAGATATCTGTACACTGACTGGTGTCTCTCAGTCCCTCTCTCTCAGGGAGATATCTGTACACTGAGTGGTGTCTCACAGCCCCTGTCTCTCAGGGAGATATCTGTACACTGACTGGTGTCTCTCAGTCTCTGTCTCTCAGGGAGATATCTGTACACTGAGTGGTGTCTCTCAGTCCCTCTCTCTCAGGGAGATATCTGTACACTGACTGGTGTCTCTCAGCCCCTCTCTCTCAGGGAGATATCTGTGCACTGAGTGGTGTCTCACAGTCCCTCTCTCTCAGGGAGATATCTGTACACTGACTGGTGTCTCTCAGTCCCTGTCTCTCAGGGTGATATCTGCACACTGAGTGGTGTCACTCAGTCCCTCTCTCTCAGGGAGATATGTGTACTCTGACTGGTGTCTCTCAGTCCCTCTCTCTCAGGGAGATATCTGTACACTGAGTGGTGTCTCTCAGTCCCTCTCTCTCAGGGAGATATCTGTACACTGACTGCTGTCTCTCAGTCCCTCTCTCTCAGGGAGATATCTGTACACTGAGTGGTGTCTCTCAGTCCCTCTCTCTCAGGGAGATATCTATACACTGAGTGGTGTCTCTTAGTCCCTGTCTCTCAGGGAGATATATGTACACTGACTGGTGTCTCTCAGTCCCTCTCTCTCAGGGAGGTATCTGTACACTGAGTGGTGTCTCTCAGTCCCTGTCTCTCAGGGAGATATATGTACACTGACTGGTGTCTCTCAGTCCCTCTCTC
This sequence comes from Heterodontus francisci, assembly GCF_036365525.1. Classification (NCBI taxonomy): domain Eukaryota; kingdom Metazoa; phylum Chordata; class Chondrichthyes; order Heterodontiformes; family Heterodontidae; genus Heterodontus; species Heterodontus francisci. The sequence goes on from NC_090384.1 coordinate 2,617,289, forward strand.
TCAGCGAGATATCTGTACACTGACTGGTGTCTCTCAGTCCCTCTCTCTCAGGGAGATATCTGTACACTGAGTGGTGTCTCACAGCCCCTGTCTCTCAGGGAGATATCTGTACACTGACTGGTGTCTCTCAGTCTCTGTCTCTCAGGGAGATATCTGTACACTGAGTGGTGTCTCTCAGTCCCTCTCTCTCAGGGAGATATCTGTACACTGACTGGTGTCTCTCAGCCCCTGTCTCTCAGGGAGATATCTGTACACTGACTGGTGTCTCTCAGTCTCTGTCTCTCAGGGAGATATCTGTAAACTGAGTGGTGTCTCACAGTCCCTCTCTCTCAGGGAGATATCTGTACACTGACTGGTGTCTCTCAGTCCCTCTCTCGCAGGGAGATATCTGTACACTGAGTGGTGTCTCTCAGTCCCTGTCTCTCAGGGAGATATCTGTACACTGAGTGGTGTCTCTCAGTCCCTCTCTCTCAGGGAGATATCTGTACACTGACAGCTGTCTCTCAGTCCCTCTCTCTCAGGGAGATATCTGCACACTGAGTGGTGTCTCTCAGTCCCTCTCTCTCAGGGAGATATCTGTACACTGAGTGGTGTCTCTTCGTCCCTGTCTCTCAGGGAGATATCTGTACACTGACTGGTGTCTCTCAGTCCCTCTCTCTCAGGGAGGTATCTGTACACTGAGTGGTGTCTCTCAGTCCCTGTCTCTCAGGGAGATATATGTACACTGACTGGTGTCTCTCAGTCCCTCTCTCTCAGGGAGATATCTGTACATTGACTGGTGTCTCTCAGTCCCTCTCTCTCAGGGAGATATCTGTGCACTGATTGGTGTCTCACAGCCCCTGTCTCTCAGGGAGATATCTGTACACTGACTGGTGTCTCTCAGTCTCTCTCTCTCAGGGAGATATCTGTACACTGACTGGTGTCTCTCAGTCCCTGTCTCTCAGGGAGATATCTATACACTGAGTGGTGTCTCTCAGTCCCTGTCTCTCAGGGAGATATCTGTACACTGACTGGTGTCTCTCAGTCCCTGTCTCTCAGGGAGATATCTGTACACTGAGTGGTGTCTCTCAGTCCCTGTCTCTCAGGGAGATATATGTACACTGACTGGTGTCTCTCAGTCCTTGTCTCTCAGGGAGATATCTGTACACTGAGTGGTGTCTCTCAGTCCCTCACTCTCAGGGAGATATCTGTACACTGAGTGGTGTCTCTCAGTTCCTGTCTCTCAGGGAGATATCTGTACACTGAATGGTGTCTCTCAGTCCCTCTCTCTCAGGGAGATATCTGTACTCTGACGGGTGTCTCTCAGTCCCTGTCTCTCAGGGAGATATCTGTACACTGAGTGGTGTCTCTCAGTCCCTCTCTCTCAGGGAGATATCTGTGCACTGAGTGGTGTCTCTCAGTCCCTCTCTCTCAGGGAGATATCTGTACACTGAGTGGTGTCTCACAGCCCCTGTCTCTCAGGGAGATATCTGTACACTGACTGGTGTCTCTCAGTCCCTCTCTCTCAGGGAGATATCAGTACACTGAGTGGTGTCTCTCAGTCCCTCTCTCTCAGGGAGATATCTGTACACTGAGTGGTGTCTCACAGCCCCTGTCTCTCAGGGAGATATCTGTACACTGACTGGTGTCTCTCAGTCTCTGTCTCTCAGGGAGATATCTGTACACTGAGTGGTGTCTCTCAGTCCCTCTCCTCTCAGGGAGATATCTGTACACTGACTGGTGTCTCTCAGTCCCTGTCTCTCTGGGAGATATCTGTACACTGAGTGGTGTCTCACAGTCCCTCTCTCTCAGGGAGATATCTGTACACTGAGTGGTGTCTCTCAGTTCCTGTCTCTCAGGGAGATATCTGTACATTGAGTGGTGTCTCTCAGTCCCTCTCTCTCAGGGAGATATATGTACTCTGACTGGTGTCTCTCAGTCCCTCTCTCTCAGGGAGATATCTGTACACTGACTGGTGTCTCTCAGTCCCTCTCTCTCAGGGAGATATCTGTACACTGAGTGGTGTCTCACAGCCACTGTCTCTCAGGGAGATATCTGTACACTGACTGGTGTCTCTCAGTCCCTGTCTGTCAGGGAGATATCTATACACTGAGTGGTGTCTCTCAGTCCCTCTCTCTCAGGGAGATATATGTACACTGACTGGTGTCTCTCAGTCCCTGTATCTCAGGGAGCTTTATGTACACTGAGTGGTGTCTCTCAGGGAGATATCTGTACACTGACTGGTGTCTCTCAGTCCCTGTCTCTCAGGGAGCTTAATGTACACTGAGTGGTGTCTCTCAGTCCCTCTCTCTCAGGGAGATATCTGGACACTGAATGGTGTCTCTCAGTTCCTGTATCTCAGGGAGATATCTGTACTCTGACTGGTGTCTCTCAGTCCCTGTCTCTAAGGGAGATATCTGTACACTGAGTGGTGTCTCTCAGTCCCTCTCTCTCAGGGAGATATCTGTACACTGACTGGTGTCTCTCAGCCCCTCTCTCTCAGGGAGATATCTGTGCACTGAGTGGTGTCTCACAGTCCGTCTCTCTCAGGGAGATATCTGTACACTGACTGGTGTCTCTCAGTCCCTCTCGCTCAGGGAGATATCTGTACACTGAGTGGTGTCTCTCAGTCCCTCTCTCTCAGGGAGATATCTGTACTCTGACTGGTGTCTCTCAGTCCCTGTCTCTCAGGGAGATACCTGTACACTGAGTGGTGTCTCTCAGTCCCTCTCTCTCAGGGAGATATCTGTACACTGACTGCTGTCTCTCAGTCCCTCTCTCTCAGGGAGATATCTGCACACTGAGTGGTGTCTCTCAGTCCCTCTCTCTCAGGGAGATATCTGTACACTGAGTGGTGTCTCTTCGTCCCTGTCTCTCAGGGAGATATCTGTACACTGACTGGTGTCTCTCAGTCCCTCTCTCTCAGGGAGGTATCTGTACACTGAGTGGTGTCTCTCAGTCCCTGTCTCTCAGGGAGATATATGTACACTGACTGGTGTCTCTCAGTCCCTCTCTCTCAGGGAGATATCTGTACATTGACTGGTGTCTCTCAGTCCCTCTCTCTCAGGGAGATATCTGTACACTGATTGGTGTCTCACAGCCCCTGTCTCTCAGGGAGATATCTGTACACTGACTGGTGTCTCTCAGTCTCTCTCTCTCAGGGAGATATCTGTACACTGACTGGTGTCTCTCAGTCCCTGTCTCTCAGGGAGATATCTATACACTGAGTGGTGTCTTTCAGTCCCTGTCTCTCAGGGAGATATCTGTACACTGACTGGTGTCTCTCAGTCCCTGTCTCTCAGGGAGATATCTGTACACTGAGTGGTGTCTCTCAGTCCCTGTCTCTCAGGGAGATATATGTACACTGACTGGTGTCTCTCAGTCCTTGTCTCTCAGGGAGATATCTGTACACTGAGTGGTGTCTCTCAGTCCCTCTCTCTCAGGGAGATATCTGTACACTGAGTGGTGTCTCTCAGTTCCTGTCTCTCAGGGAGATATCTGTACACTGAATGGTGTCTCTCAGTCCCTCTCTCTCAGGGAGATATCTGTACTCTGACTGGTGTCTCTCAGTCCCTGTCTCTCAGGGAGATATCTGTACACTGAGTGAAGTCTCTCAGTCCCTCTCTCTCAGGGAGATATCTGTGCACTGAGTGGTGTCTCACAGTCCCTCACTCTCAGGCAGATATCTATACACTGACTGGTGTCTCTCAGTCCCTGTCTCTCAGGGTGATATCTGTACACTGAGTGGTGTCTCTCAGTCCCTCTCTCTCAGGGAGATATCTGTACTCTGACTGGTGTCTCTCAGTCCCTGTCTCTCAGGGAGATATCTGTACACTGAGTGGTGTCTCTCAGTCCCTCTCTCTCAGGGAGATATCTGTATACTGACTGCTGTCTCTCAGTCCCTCTCTCTCAGGGAGATATCTGTACACTGAGTGGTGTCTCTCAGTCCCTCTCTCTCAGGGAGATATCTGTACACTGAGTGGTGTCTCTTAGTCCCTGTCTCTCAGGGAGATATATGTACACTGACTGGAGTCTCTCAGTCCCTCTCTCTCAGGGAGGTATCTGTACACTGAGTGGTGTCTCTCAGTCCCTGTCTCTCAGGGAGATATATGTACACTGACTGGTGTCTCTCACTCCCTCTCTCTCAGGGAGATATCAGTGCACTGAGTGGTGTCTCTCAGTCCCTCTCTCTCAGGGAGATATCTGTACACTGAGTGGTGTCTCACAGCCCCTGTCTCTCAGGGAGATATCTGTACACTGACTGGTGTCTCTCAGTCTCTGTCTCTCAGGGAGATATCTGTACACTGAGTGGTGTCTCTCAGTCCCTCTCTCTCAGGGAGATATCTGTACACTGACTGGTGTCTCTCAGTCCCTGTCTCTCTGGGAGATATCTGTACACTGAGTGGTGTCTCACAGTCCCTCTCTCACAGGGAGATATCTGTACACTGACTGGTGTCTCTCAGTCCCTCTCTCTCAGGGAGATATCTGTACACTGAGTGGTGTCTCTCAGTCCCTGTCTCTCAGGGAGATATCTGTACACTGAGTGGTGTCTCTCAGTCCCTCTCTCTCAGGGAGATATCTGTACACTGACTGGTGTCTCTCAGTCCCTGTCTCTCAGGGAGATATCTGTACACTGAGTGGTGTCTCTCAGTCCCTCTCTCTCAGGGAGATATCTGTACACTGACTGGTGTCTCTCAGTCCCTGTCTCTCAGGGAGATATCTGTACACTGAGTGGTGTCTCTCAGTCCCTCTCTCTCAGGGAGATATCTGTACACTGACTGGTGTCTCTCAGTCCCTCTCTCTCAGGGAGATATCTGTACACTGAGTGGTGTCTCTTAGTCCCTGTCTCTCAGGGAGATATATGTACACTGACTGGAGTCTCTCAGTCCCTCTCTCTCAGGGAGGTACCTGTACACTGAGTGGTGTCTCTCAGTCCCTGTCTCTCAGGGAGATATATGTACACTGACTGGTGTCTCTCAGTCCCGTTCTCTCAGGGAGATATCTGTACACTGAGTGGTGTCTCACAGTCCCTCTCTCTCAGGGAGATATCTGTACTCTGACTGGTGTCTCTCAGTCCCTGTCTCTCAGGGAGATATCTGTACACTGAGTGGTGTCTCTCAGTCCCTCTCTCTCAGGGAGATATCTGTACACTGACTGGTGTCTCTCAGCCCCTCTCTCTCAGTGAGATATCTGTGCACTGAGTGGTGTCTCACAGTCCCTCTCTCTCAGGGAGATATCTGTACACTGACTGGTGTCTCTCAGTCCCGGTCTCTCAGGGAGATATCTGTACACTGAGTGGTGTCTCACAGTCCCTCTCTCTCAGGGAGATATCTGTACTCTGACTGGTGTCTCTCAGCCCCTCTCTCTCAGTGAGATATCTGTGCACTGAGTGGTGTCTCTCAGTCCCTCTCTCTCAGGGAGATATCTGTACACTGACTGGTGTCTCTCAGTCCCGGTCTCTCAGGGAGATATCTGTACACTGAGTGGTGTCTCACAGTCCCTCTCTCTCAGGGAGATATCTGTACTCTGACTGGTGTCTCTCAGTCCCTGTCTCTCAGGGAGATATCTGTACACTGAGTGGTGTCTCTCAGTCCCTCTCTCTCAGGGAGATATCAGTACACTGACAGGTGTCTCTCAGTCCCTGTCTCTCAGGGTGATATCTGCACACTGAGTGGTGTCTCTCAGTCCCTCTCTCTCAGGGAGATATGTGTACTCTGACTGGTGTCTCTCAGTCCCTGTCTCTCAGGGAGATATCTGTACACTGAGTGGTGTCTCTCAGTCCCTCTCTCTCAGGGAGATATCTGTACACTGACTGCTGTCTCTCAGTCCCTCTCTCTCAGGGAGATATCTGTACACTGAGTGGTGTCTCTCAGTCCCTCTCTCTCAGGGAGATATCTATACACTGAGTGGTGTCTCTTAGTCCCTGTCTCTCAGGGAGATATATGTACACTGACTGGTGTCTCTCAGTCCCTCTCTCTCAGGGAGGTATCTGTACACTGAGTGGTGTCTCTCAGTCCCTGTCTCTCAGGGAGATATATGTACACTGACTGGTGTCTCTCAGTCCCTCTCTCTCAGCGAGATATCTGTACACTGACTGGTGTCTCTCAGTCCCTCTCTCTCAGGGAGATATCTGTACACTGAGTGGTGTCTCACAGCCCCTGTCTCTCAGGGAGATATCTGTACACTGACTGGTGTCTCTCAGTCTCTGTCTCTCAGGGAGATATCTGTACACTGAGTGGTGTCTCTCAGTCCCTCTCTCTCAGGGAGATATCTGTACACTGACTGGTGTCTCTCAGCCCCTCTCTCTCAGGGAGATATCTGTGCACTGAGTGGTGTCTCACAGTCCCTCTCTCTCAGGGAGATATCTGTACACTGATTGGTGTCTCTCAGTCCCTGTCTCTCAGGGTGATATCTGCACACTGAGTGGTGTCACTCAGTCCCTCTCTCTCAGGGAGATATGTGTACTCTGACTGGTGTCTCTCAGTCCCTGTCTCTCAGGGAGATATCTGTACACTGAGTGGTGTCTCTCAGTCCCTCTCTCTCAGGGAGATATCTGTACACTGACTGCTGTCTCTCAGTCCCTCTCTCTCAGGGAGATATCTGTACACTGAGTGGTGTCTCTCAGTCCCTCTCTCTCAGGGAGATATCTATACACTGAGTGGTGTCTCTTAGTCCCTGTCTCTCAGGGAGATATATGTACACTGACTGGTGTCTCTCAGTCCCTCTCTCTCAGGGAGGTATCTGTACACTGAGTGGTGTCTCTCAGTCCCTGTCTCTCAGGGAGATATATGTACACTGACTGGTGTCTCTCAGTCCCTCTCTCTCAGCGAGATATCTGTACACTGACTGGTGTCTCTCAGTCCCTCTCTCTCAGGGAGATATCTGTACACTGAGTGGTGTCTCACAGCCCCTGTCTCTCAGGGAGATATCTGTACACTGACTGGTGTCTCTCAGTCTCTGTCTCTCAGGGAGATATCTGTACACTGAGTGGTGTCTCTCAGTCCCTCTCTCTCAGGGAGATATCTGTACACTGACTGGTGTCTCTCAGTCCCTGTCTCTCAGGGAGATATCTGTAAACTGAGTGGTGTCTCACAGTCCCTCTCTCTCAGGGAGATATCTGTACACTGACTGGTGTCTCTCAGTCCCTCTCTCGCAGGGAGATATCTGTACACTGAGTGGTGTCTCTCAGTCCCTGTCTCTCAGGGAGATATCTGTACACTGAGTGGTGTCTCTCAGTCCCTCTCTCTCAGGGAGATATCTGTACACTGACTGGTGTCTCTCAGTCCCTGTCTCTCAGGGAGATATCTGTACACTGAGTGGTGTCTCACAGTCCCTCTCTCTCAGGGAGATATCTGTACACTGACTGGTGTCTCTCAGTCCCTCTCTCTCAGGGAGATATCTGTACACTGAGTGGTGTCTCTCAGTCCCTGTCTCTCAGGGAGATATCTGTACACTGAGTGGTGTCTCTCAGTCCCTTTCTCTCAGGGAGATATCTGTACACTGACTGGTGTCTCTCAGTCCCGGTCTCTCAGGGAGATATCTGTACACTGAGTGGTGTCTCACAGTCCCTCTCTCTCAGGGAGATATCTGTACTCTGACTGGTGTCTCTCAGTCCCTTTCTCTCAGGGAGATATCTGTACACTGAGTGGTGTCTCTCAGTCCCTCTCTCTCAGGGAGATATCTGTACACTGACTGGTGTCTCTCAGCCCCAATCTCTCAGTGAGATATCTGTGCACTGAGTGGTGTCTCACAGTCCCTCTCTCTCAGGGAGATATCTGTACACTGACTGGTGTCTCTCAGTCCCTGTCTCTCAGGGTGATATCTGCACACTGAGTGGTGTCTCTCAGTCCCTCTCTCTCAGGGAGATATCTGTACTCTGAGTGGTGTCTCTCAGTCCCTCTCTCTCAGGGAGATATCTGTACACTGACTGGTGTCTCTCAGTCCCTGTCTCTCAGGGAGATATCTGCACACTGAGTGGTATCTCTCAGTCCCTCTCTCTCAGGGAGATATCTGTACACTGAGTGGTGTCTCTTCGTCCCTGTCTCTCAGGGAGATATCTGTACACTGACTGGTGTCTCTCAGTCCCTCTCTCTCAGGGAGGTATCTGTACACTGAGTGGTGTCTTTCAGTCCCTGTCTCTCAGGGAGATATATGTACACTGACTGGTGTCTCTCAGTCCCTCTCTCCCAGGGAGATATCTGTACATTGACTGGTGTCTCTCAGTCCCTCTCTCTCAGGGAGATATCTGTACACTGATTGGTGTCTCACAGCCCCTGTCTCTCAGGGAGATATCTGTACACTGACTGGTGTCTCTCAGTCTCTCTCTCTCAGGGAGATATCTGTACACTGACTGGTGTCTCTCAGTCCCTGTCTCTCAGGGAGATATCTATACACTGAGTGGTGTCTCTCAGTCCCTGTCTCTCAGGGAGATATCTGTACACTGACTGGTGTCTCTCAGTCCCTGTCTCTCAGGGAGATATCTGTACACTGAGTGGTGTCTCTCAGTCCCTGTCTCTCAGGGAGATATATGTACACTGACTGGTGTCTCTCAGTCCTTGTCTCTCAGGGAGATATCTGTACACTGAGTGGTGTCTCTCAGTCCCTCTCTCTCAGGGAGATATCTGTACACTGAGTGGTGTCTCTCAGTTCCTGTCTCTCAGGGAGATATCTGTACACTGAATGGTGTCTCTCAGTCCCTCTCTCTCAGTGAGATATCTGTACTCTGACTGGTGTCTCTCAGTCCCTGTCTCTCAGGGAGATATCTGTACACTGAGTGAAGTCTCTCCGTCCCTCTCTCTCAGGGAGATATCTGTGCACTGAGTGGTGTCTCACAGTCCCTCTCTCTCAGGCAGATATCTATACACTGACTGGTGTCTCTCAGTCCCTGTCTCTCAGGGTGATATCTGTACACTGAGTGGTGTCTCTCAGTCCCTCTCTCTCAGGGAGATATCTGTACTCTGACTGGTGTCTCTCAGTCCCTGTCTCTCAGGGAGATATCTGTACACTGAGTGGTGTCTCTCAGTCCCTCTCTCTCAGGGAGATATCTGTATACTGACTGCTGTCTCTCAGTCCCTCTCTCTCAGGGAGATATCTGTACACTGAGTGGTGTCTCTCAGTCCCTCTCTCTCAGGGAGATATCTGTACACTGAGTGGTGTCTCTTAGTCCCTTTCTCTCAGGGAGATATATGTACACTGACTGGAGTCTCTCAGTCCCTCTCTCTCAGGGAGGTATCTGTACACTGAGTGGTGTCTCTCAGTCCCTGTCTCTCAGGGAGATATATGCACACTGACTGGTGTCTCTCACTCCCTCTCTCTCAGCGAGATATCAGTACACTGAGTGGTGTCTCTCAGTCCCTCTCTCTCAGGGAGATATCTGTACACTGAGTGGTGTCTCACAGCCCCTGTCTCTCAGGGAGATATCTGTACACTGACTGGTGTCTCTCAGTCTCTGTCTCTCAGGGAGATATCTGTACACTGAGTGGTGTCTCTCAGTCCCTCTCTCTCAGGGAGATATCTGTACACTGACTGGTGTCTCTCAGTCCCTGTCTCTCTGGGAGATATCTGTACACTGAGTGGTGTCTCACAGTCCCTCTCTCACAGGGAGATATCTGTACACTGACTGGTGTCTCTCAGTCCCTCTCTCTCAGGGAGATATCTGTACACTGAGTGGTGTCTCTCAGTCCCTGTCTCTCAGGGAGATATCTGTACACTGAGTGGTGTCTCTCAGTCCCTCTCTCTCAGGGAGATATCTGTACACTGACTGGTGTCTCTCAGTCCCTGTCTCTCAGGGAGATATCTGTACACTGAGTGGTGTCTCTCAGTCCCTCTCTCTCAGGGAGATATCTGTACACTGACTGGTGTCTCTCAGTCCCTGTCTCTCAGGGAGATATCTGTACACTGAGTGGTGTCTCTCAGTCCCTCTCTCTCAGGGAGATATCTGTACACTGACTGGTGTCTCTCAGTCCCTCTCTCTCAGGGAGATATCTGTACACTGAGTGGTGTCTCTTAGTCCCTGTCTCTCAGGGAGATATATGTACACTGACTGGAGTCTCTCAGTCCCTCTCTCTCAGGGAGGTACCTGTACACTGAGTGGTGTCTCTCAGTCCCTGTCTCTCAGGGAGATATATGTACACTGACTGGTGTCTCTCAGTCCCTCTCTCTCAGGGAGATATCAGTACACTGAGTGGTGTCTCTCAGTCCCTCTCTCTCAGGGAGATATCTGTACACTGAGTGGTGTCTCACAGCCCCTGTCTCTCAGGGAGATATCTGTACACTGACTGGTGTCTCTCAGTCTCTGTCTCTCAGGGAGATATCTGTACACTGAGTGGTGTCTCTCAGTCCCTCTCTCTCAGGGAGATATCTGTACACTGACTGGTGTCTCTCAGTCCCTGTCTCTCTGGGAGATATCCGTATACTGAGTGGTGTCTCACAGTCCCTCTCTCTCAGGGAGATATCTGTACACTGACTGGTGTCTCTCAGTCCCTCTCTCTCAGAGAGATATCTGTACACTGAGTGGTGTCTCTCAGTCCCTGTCTCTCAGGGAGATATCTGTACACTGAGTGGTGTCTCTCAGTCCCTCTCTCTCAGGGAGATATCTGTACACTGACTGGTGTCTCTCAGTCCCTGTCTCTCAGGAGATATCTGTCCACTGAGTGGTGTCTCACAGTCCCTCTCTCTCAGGGAGATATCTGTACTCTGACTGGTGTCTCTCAGTCCCTGTCTCTCAGGGAGATATCAGTTCACTGAGTGGTGTCTCTCAGTCCCTCTCTCTCAGGGAGATATCTGTACACTGACAGGTGTCTCTCAGCCCCTCTCTCTCAGGGAGATATCTGAGCACTGAGTGGTGTCTCACAGTCCCTCTCTCTCAGGGAGATATCTGTACACTGACTGGTGTCTCTCAGTCCCTGTCTCTCAGGGTGATATCTGCACACTGAGTGGTGTCTCTCAGTCCCTCTCTCTCAGGGAGATATGTGTACTCTGACTGGTGTCTCTCAGTCCCTGTCTCTCAGGGAGATATCTGTACACTGAGTGGTGTCTCTCAGTCCCTCTCTCTCAGGGAGATATCTGTACACTGACTGCTGTCTCTCAGTCCCTCTCTCTCAGGGAGATATCTGTACACTGAGTGGTGTCTCTCAGTCCCTCTCTCTCAGGGAGATATCTATACACTGAGTGGTGTCTCTTAGTCCCTGTCTCTCAGGGAGATATATGTACACTGACTGGTGTCTCTCAGTCCCTCTCTCTCAGGGAGGTATCTGTACACTGAGTGGTGTCTCTCAGTCCCTGTCTCTCAGGGAGATATATGTACACTGACTGGTGTCTCTCAGTCCCTCTCTCTCAGCGAGATATCTGTACACTGACTGGTGTCTCTCAGTCCCTCTCTCTCAGGGAGATATCTGTACACTGAGTGGTGTCTCACAGCCCCTGTCTCTCAGGGAGATATCTGTACACTGACTGGTGTCTCTCAGTCTCTGTCTCTCAGGGAGATATCTGTACACTGAGTGGTGTCTCTCAGTCCCTCTCTCTCAGGGAGATATCTGTACACTGACTGGTGTCTCTCAGCCCCTCTCTCTCAGGGAGATATCTGTGCACTGAGTGGTGTCTCACAGTCCCTCTCTCTCAGGGAGATATCTGTACACTGACTGGTGTCTCTCAGTCCCTGTCTCTCAGGGTGATATCTGCACACTGAGTGGTGTCTCTCAGTCCCTCTCTCTCAGGGAGATATGTGTACTCTGACTGGTGTCTCTCAGTCCCTGTCTCTCAGGGAGATATCTGTACACTGAGTGGTGTCTCTCAGTCCCTCTCTCTCAGGGAGATATCTGTACACTGACTGCTGTCTCTCAGTCCCTCTCTCTCAGGGAGATATCTGTACACTGAGTGGTGTCTCTCAGTCCCTCTCTCTCAGGGAGATATCTATACACTGAGTGGTGTCTCTTAGTCCCTGTCTCTCAGGGAGATATATGTACACTGACTGGTGTCTCTCAGTCCCTCTCTCTCAGGGAGGTATCTGTACACTGAGTGGTGTCTCTCAGTCCCTGTCTCTCAGGGAGATATATGTACACTGACTGGTGTCTCTCAGTCCCTCTCTCTCAGCGAGATATCTGTACACTGACTGGTGTCTCTCAGTCCCTCTCTCTCAGGGAGATATCTGTACACTGAGTGGTGTCTCACAGCCCCTGTCTCTCAGGGAGATATCTGTACACTGACTGGTGTCTCTCAGTCTCTGTCTCTCAGGGAGATATCTGTACACTGAGTGGTGTCTCTCAGTCCCTCTCTCTCAGGGAGATATCTGTACACTGACTGGTGTCTCTCAGTCCCTGTCTCTCAGGGAGATATCTGTACACTGAGTGGTGTCTCACAGTCCCTCTCTCTCAGGGAGATATCTGTACACTGACTGGTGTCTCTCAGTCCCTCTCTCTCAGGGAGATATCTGTACACTGAGTGGTGTCTCTCAGTCCCTGTCTCTCAGGGAGATATCTGTACACTGAGTGGTGTCTCTCAGTCCCTCTCTCTCAGGGAGATATCTGTACACTGACTGGTGTCTCTCAGTCCCTGTCTCTCAGGGAGATATCTGTACACTGAGTGGTGTCTCACAGTCCCTCTCTCTCAGGGAGATATCTGTACACTGACTGGTGTCTCTCAGTCCCTCTCTCTCAGGGAGATATCTGTACACTGAGTGGTGTCTCTCAGTCCCTGTCTCTCAGGGAGATATCTGTACACTGAGTGGTGTCTCTCAGTCCCTCTCTCTCAGGGAGATATCTGTACACTGACTGGTGTCTCTCAGTCCCGGTCTCTCAGGGAGATATCTGTACACTGAGTGGTGTCTCACAGTCCCTCTCTCTCAGGGAGATATCTGTTCTCTGACTGGTGTCTCTCAGTCCCTGTCTCTCAGGGAGATATCTGTACACTGAGTGGTGTCTCTCAGTCCCTCTCTCTCAGGGAGATATCTGTACACTGACTGGTGTCTCTCAGCCCCTCTCTCTCAGTGAGATATCTGTGCACTGAGTGGTGTCTCACAGTCCCTCTCTCTCAGGGAGATATCTGTACACTGACTGGTGTCTCTCAGTCCCTGTCTCTCAGGGTGATATCTGCACACTGAGTGGTGTCTCTCAGTCCCTCTCTCTCAGGGAGATATCTGTACTCTGACTGGTGTCTCTCAGTCCCTGTCTCTCAGGGAGATATCTGTACACTGAGTGGTGTCTCTCAGTCCCTCTCTCTCAGGGAGGTATCTGTACACTGAGTGGTGTCTCTCAGTCCCTGTCTCTCAGGGAGATATATGTACACTGACTGGTGTCTCTCAGTCCCTCTCTCTCAGCGAGAAATCTGTACACTGACTGGTGTCTCTCAGTCCCTCTCTCTCAGGGAGATATCTGTACACTGAGTGGTGTCTCACAGCCCCTGTCTCTCAGGGAGATATCTGTACACTGACTGGTGTCTCTCAGTCCTTGTCTCTCAGGGAGATATCTGTACACTGAGTGGTGTCTCTCAGTCCCTCTCTCTCAGGGAGATATCTGTACACTGACTGGTGTCTCTCAGTCCCTGTCTCTCAGGGAGATATCTGTACACTGAGTGGTGTCTCTCAGTCCCTCTCTCTCAGGGAGATATCTGTATACTGACTGCTGTCTCTCAGTCCCTCTCTCTCAGGGAGATATCTGTACACTGAGTGGTGTCTCTCAGTCCCTCTCTCTCAGGGAGATATCTGTACACTGAGTGGTGTCTCTTAGTCCCTGTCTCTCAGGGAGATATATGTACACTGACTGGAGTCTCTCAGTCCCTCTCTCTCAGGGAGGTATCTGTACACTGAGTGGTGTCTCTCAGTCCCTGTCTCTCAGGGAGATATATGTACACTGACTGGTGTCTCTCACTCCCTCTCTCTCAGGGAGATATCAGTACACTGAGTGGTGTCTCTCAGTCCCTCTCTCTCAGGGAGATATCTGTACACTGAGTGGTGTCTCACAGCCCCTGTCTCTCAGGGAGATATCTGTACACTGACTGGTGTCTCTCAGTCTCTGTCTCTCAGGGAGATATCTGTACACTGAGTGGTGTCTCTCAGTCCCTCTCTCTCAGGGAGATATCTGTACACTGACTGGTGTCTCTCAGTCCCTGTCTCTCTGGGAGATATCTGTACACTGAGTGGTGTCTCACAGTCCCTCTCTCACAGGGAGATATCTGTACACTGACTGGTGTCTCTCAGTCCCTCTCTCTCAGGGAGATATCTGTACACTGAGTGGTGTCTCTCAGTCCCTGTCTCTCAGGGAGATATCTGTACACTGAGTGGTGTCTCTCAGTCCCTCTCTCTCAGGGAGATATCTGTACACTGACTTGTGTCTCTCAGTCCCTGTCTCTCAGGGAGATATCTGTACACTGAGTGGTGTCTCTCAGTCCCTCTCTCTCAGGGAGATATCTGTACACTGACTGGTGTCTCTCAGTCCCTGTCTCTCAGGGAGATATCTGTACACTGAGTGGTGTCTCTCAGTCCCTCTCTCTCAGGGAGATATCTGTACACTGACTGGTGTCTCTCAGTCCCTCTCTCTCAGGGAGATATCTGTACACTGACTGGTGTCTCTTAGTCCCTGTCTCTCAGGGAGATATATGTACACTGACTGGAGTCTCTCAGTCCCTCTCTCTCAGGGAGGTACCTGTACACTGAGTGGTGTCTCTCAGTCCCTGTCTCTCAGGGAGATATATGTACACTGACTGGTGTCTCTCAGTCCCTCTCTCTCAGGGAGATATCAGTACACTGAGTGGTGTCTCTCAGTCCCTCTCTCTCAGGGAGATATCTGTACACTGAGTGGTGTCTCACAGCCCCTGTCTCTCAGGGAGATATCTGTACACTGACTGGTGTCTCTCAGTCTCTGTCTCTCAGGGAGATATCTGTACACTGAGTGGTGTCTCTCAGTCCCTCTCTCTCAGGGAGATATCTGTTCACTGACTGGTGTCTCTCAGTCCCTGTCTCTCTGGGAGATATCCGTATACTGAGTGGTGTCTCACAGTCCCTCTCTCTCAGGGAGATATCTGTACACTGACTGGTGTCTCTCAGTCCCACTCTCTCAGAGAGATATCTGTACACTGAGTGGTGTCTCTCAGTCCCTGTCTCTCAGGGAGATATCTGTACACTGAGTGGTGTCTCTCAGTCCCTCTCTCTCAGGGAGATATCTGTACACTGACTGGTGTCTCTCAGTCCCTGTCTCTCAGGAGATATCTGTCCACTGAGTGGTGTCTCACAGTCCCTCTCTCTCAGGGAGATATCTGTACTCTGACTGGTGTCTCTCAGTCCCTGTCTCTCAGGGAGATATCAGTTCACTGAGTGGTGTCTCTCAGACCCTCTCTCTCAGGGAGATATCTGTACACTGACTGGTGTCTCTCAGCCCCTCTCTCTCAGGGAGATATCTGAGCACTGAGTGGTGTCTCACAGTCCCTCTCTCTCAGGGAGATATCTGTACACTGTCTGGTGTCTCTCAGTCCCTGTCTCTCAGGGTGATATCTGCACACTGAGTGGTGTCTCTCAGTCCCTCTCTCTCAGGGAGATATGTGTACTCTGACTGGTGTCTCTCAGTCCCTGTCTCTCAGGGAGATATCTGTACACTGAGTGGTGTCTCTCAGTCCCTCTCTCTCAGGGAGATATCTGTACACTGACTGCTGTCTCTCAGTCCCTCTCTCTCAGGGAGATATCTGTACACTGAGTGGTGTCTCTCAGTCCCTCTCTCTCAGGGAGATATCTATACACTGAGTGGTGTCTCTTAGTCCCTGTCTCTCAGGGAGATATATGTACACTGACTGGTGTCTCTCAGTCCCTCTCTCTCAGGGAGGTATCTGTACACTGAGTGGTGTCTCTCAGTCCCTGTCTCTCAGGGAGATATATGTACACTGACTGGTGTCTCTCAGTCCCTCTCTCTCAGCGAGATATCTGTACACTGACTGGTGTCTCTCAGTCCCTCTCTCTCAGGGAGATATCTGTACACTGAGTGGTGTCTCACAGCCCCTGTCTCTCAGGGAGATATCTGTACACTGACTGGTGTCTCTCAGTCTCTGTCTCTCAGGGAGATATCTGTACACTGTGTGGTGTCTCTCAGTCCCTCTCTCTCAGGGAGATATCTGTACACTGACTGGTGTCTCTCAGCCCCTCTCTCTCAGGGAGATATCTGTGCACTGAGTGGTGTCTCACAGTCCCTCTCTCTCAGGGAGATATCTGTACACTGACTGGTGTCTCTCAGTCCCTGTCTCTCAGGGTGATATCTGCACACTGAGTGGTGTCTCTCAGTCCCTCTCTCTCAGGGAGATATGTGTACTCTGACTGGTGTCTCTCAGTCCCTGTCTCTCAGGGAGATATCTGTACACTGAGTGGTGTCTCTCAGTCCCTCTCTCTCAGGGAGATATCTGTACACTGACTGCTGTCTCTCAGTCCCTCTCTCTCAGGGAGATATCTGTACACTGAGTGGTGTCTCTCAGTCCCTCTCTCTCAGGGAGATATCTATACACTGAGTGGTGTCTCTTAGTCCCTCTCTCTCAGGGAGATATGTGTACTCTGACTGGTGTCTCTCAGTCCCTGTCTCTCAGGGTGATATCTGCACACTGAGTGGTGTCTCTCAGTCCCTCTCTCTCAGGGAGATATGTGTACTCTGACTGGTGTCTCTCAGTCCCTGTCTCTCAGGGAGATATCTGTACACTGAGTGGTGTCTCTCAGTCCCTCTCTCTCAGGGAGATATCTGTACACTGACTGGTGTCTCTCAGTCCCTCTCTCTCAGGGAGGTATCTGTACACTGAGTGGTGTCTCTCAGTCCCTGTCTCTCAGGGAGATATATGTACACTGACTGGTGTCTCTCAGTCCCTCTCTCTCAGCGAGATATCTGTACACTGACTGGTGTCTCTCAGTCCCTCTCTCTCAGGGAGATATCTGTACACTGAGTGGTGTCTCACAGCCCCTGTCTCTCAGGGAGATATCTGTACACTGACTGGTGTCTCTCAGTCTCTGTCTCTCAGGGAGATATCTGTACACTGAGTGGTGTCTCTCAGTCCCTCTCTCTCAGGGAGATATCTGTACACTGACTGGTGTCTCTCAGTCCCTGTCTCTCAGGGAGATATCTGTACACTGAGTGGTGTCTCACAGTCCCTCTCTCTCAGGGAGATATCTGTACACTGACTGGTGTCTCTCAGTCCCTCTCTCTCAGGGAGATATCTGTACACTGAGTGGTGTCTCTCAGTCCCTGTCTCTCAGGGAGATATCTGTACACTGAGTGGTGTCTCTCAGTCCCTCTCTCTCTGGGAGATATCTGTACACTGACTGGTGTCTCTCAGTCCCTGTCTCTCAGGGAGATATCTGTACACTGAGTGGTGTCTCACAGTCCCTCTCTCTCAGGGAGATATCTGTACACTGACTGGTGTCTCTCAGTCCCTCTCTCTCAGGGAGATATCTGTACACTGAGTGGTGTCTCTCAGTCCCTGTCTCTCAGGGAGATATCTGTACACTGAGTGGTGTCTCTCAGTCCCTCTCTCTCAGGGAGATATCTGTACACTGACTGGTGTCTCTCAGTCCCGGTCTCTCAGGGAGATATCTGTACACTGAGTGGTGTCTCACAGTCCCTCTCTCTCAGGGAGATATCTGTTCTCTGACTGGTGTCTCTCAGTCCCTGTCTCTCAGGGAGATATCTGTACACTGAGTGGTGTCTCTCAGTCCCTCTCTCTCAGGGAGATATCTGTACACTGACTGGTGTCTCTCAGCCCCTCTCTCTCAGTGAGATATCTGTGCACTGAGTGGTGTCTCACAGTCCCTCTCTCTCAGGGAGATATCTGTACACTGACTGGTGTCTCTCAGTCCCTGTCTCTCAGAGTGATATCTGCACACTGAGTGGTGTCTCTCAGTCCCTCTCTCTCAGGGAGATATCTGTACTCTGACTGGTGTCTCTCAGTCCCTGTCTCTCAGGGAGATATCTGTACACTGAGTGGTGTCTCTCAGTCCCTCTCTCTCAGGGAGGTATCTGTACACTGAGTGGTGTCTCTCAGTCCCTGTCTCTCAGGGAGATATATGTACACTGACTGGTGTCTCTCAGTCCCTCTCTCTCAGCGAGAAATCTGTACACTGACTGGTGTCTCTCAGTCCCTCTCTCTCAGGGAGATATCTGTACACTGAGTGGTGTCTCACAGCCCCTGTCTCTCAGGGAGATATCTGTACACTGACTGGTGTCTCTCTGTCCTTGTCTCTCAGGGAGATATCTGTACACTGAGTGGTGTCTCTCAGTCCCTCTCTCTCAGGGAGATATCTGTACACTGACTGGTGTCTCTCAGTCCCTGTCTCTCAGGGAGATATCTGTACACTGAGTGGTGTCTCACAGTCCCTCTCTCTCAGGGAGATATCTGTACACTGACTGGTGTCTCTCAGTCCCTGTTTCTCAGGGAGATATCTATACACTGAGTGATGTCTCTCAGTCCCTGTCTCTCAGGGAGATATCTGTACACTGACTGGTGTCTCTCAGTCCCTGTCTCTCAGGGAGATATATGTACACTGAGTGGTGTCTCTCAGTCCCTGTCTCTCAGGGAGATATTTGTACACTGACTGGTGTCTCTCAGTCCCTGTCTCTCAGGGAGATATATGTACACTGACTGGTGTCTCTCAGTCCCTCTCTCAGGGAGGTATCTGTACACTGACTGGTGTCTCTCAGTCCCTGTCTCTCAGGGAGATATATGTACACTGACTGGTGTCTCTCAGTCCCTCTCTCAGGGAGGTATCTGTACACTGAGTGGTGTCTCTCAGTCCCTGTCTCTCAGGGAGATATCTATACACTGAGTGATGTCTCTCAGTCCCTGTCTCTCAGGGAGATATCTGTACACTGACTGGTGTCTCTCAGTCCCTGTCTCTCAGGGAGATATCTGTACACGGAGTGGTGTCTCTCAGTCCCTGTCTCTCAGGGAGATATTTGTACACTGACTGGTGTCTCTCAGTCCCTGTCTCTCAGGGAGATATATGTACACTGACTGGTGTCTCTCAGTCCCTCTCTCAGGGAGGTATCTGTACACTGAGTGGTGTCTCTCAGTTCCTGTCTCTCAGGGAGATATCTGTACACTGAATGGTGTCTCTCAGTCCCTCTCTCTCAGGGAGATATCTGTACTCTGACTGGTGTCTCTCAGTCCCTGTCTCTCAGGGAGATATCTGTACACTGAGTGGTGTCTCTCAGTCCCTCTCTCTCAGGGAGATATCTGTACACTGAGTGGTGTCTCTCAGTCCCTCTCTCTCAGGGAGATATCTGTACACTGAGTGGTGTCTCTCAGTCCCTGTCTCTAAGGGAGATATATGTACTCTGACTGGTGTCTCTCAGTCCCTCTCTCTCAGGGAGATATCTGTACACTGACTGGTGTCTCTCAGTCCCTCTCTCTCAGGGAGATATCTGGACACTGAGTGGTGTCTCACAGCCCCTGTCTCTCAGGGAGATATCTGTACACTGACTGGTGTCTCTCATTCCCTGTCTGTCAGGGAGATATCTATACACTGAGTGGTGTCTCTCAGTCCCTCTCTCTCAGGGAGATATCAGTACACTGACTGGTGTCTCTCAGTCCCTGTCTCTCAGGGAGCTTCATGTACACTGAGTGGTGTCTCTCAGGGAGATATCTGTACACTGACTGGTGTCTCTCAGTCCCTGTCTCTCAGGGAGCTTTATGTACACTGAGTGGTGTCTCTCAGTCCCTCTCTCTCAGGGAGATATCTGTACACTGACTGATGTCTCTCAGTCCCTGTCTCTCAGGGAGATATCTGTACACTGAGTGGTGTCTCTCAGTCCCTCTCTCTCAGGGAGATATCTGTACACTGAGTGGTGTCTCACAGTCCCTCTCTCTCAGGGAGATATCTGTACACTGACTGGTGTCTCTCAGTCCCTGCCTCTCAGGGAGATATCTGTACACTGAGTGGTGTCTCTCAGTCCCTCTCTCTCAGGGAGATATCTGTACACTGACTGGTGTCTCTCAGTCCCTGTGTCTCAGGGAGATATCTGTACACTGAGTGGTGTCTCTCAGTCCCTGTCTCTCAGGGAGATATCTGTACACTGACTGGTGTCTCTCAGTCCTTGTCTCTCAGGGAGATATATGTACACTGACTGGTGTCTCTCAGTCCTTCTCTCAGGGAGGTATCTGTACACTGAGTGGTGTCTCTCATTCCCTGTCTCTCAGGGAGATATATGTACACTGACTGGTGTCTCTCAGTCCTTGTCTCTCAGGGAGATATCTGTACACTGAGTGGTGTCTCTCAGTCCCTCTCTCTCAGGGAGATATCTGTACACTGAGTGGTGTCTCTCAGTCCCTGTCTCTCAGGGAGATATCTGTACACTGAGTGGTGTCTCTCAGTCCCTCTCTCTCAGGGAGATATCTGTACACTGACTGGTGTCTCTCAGCCCCTCTCTCTCAGGGAGATATCTGTGCACTGAGTGGTGTCTCACAGTCCGTCTCTCTCAGGGAGATATCTGTACACTGACTGGTGTCTCTCAGTCCCTGTCTCTCAGGGAGATATCTGTACACTGAGTGGTGTCTCTCAGTCCCTGTCTCTCAGGGAGATATTTGTACACTGACTGGTGTCTCTCAGTCCCTGCCTCTCAGGGAGATATATGTACACTGACTGGTGTCTCTCAGTCCCTCTCTCAGGGAGGTATCTGTGCACTGAGTGGTGTCTCTCAGTCCCTCTCTCTCAGGGAGATATCTGTACTCTGACTGGTGTCTCTCAGTCCCTGTCTCTCAGGGAGATATCTGTACACTGAGTGGTGTCTCTCAGTCCCTCTCTCTCAGGGAGATATCTGTACACTGAGTGGTGTCTCTCAGTCCCTCTCTCTCAGGGAGATATCTGTACACTGAGTGGTGTCTCTCAATCCCTGTCACTAAGGGAGATATATGTACTCTGACTGGTGTCTCTCAGTCCCTCTCTCTCAGGGAGATATCTGGACACTGAGCGGTGTCTCACAGCCCCTGTCTCTCAGGGAGATATCTGTACACTGACTGGTGTCTCTCATTCCCTGTCTGTCAGGGAGATATCTATACACTGAGTGGTGTCTCTCAGTCCCTCTCTCTCAGGGCGATATCTGTACACTGACTGGTGTCTCTCAGTCCCTCTCTCTCAGGGAGATATCTGGACACTGAGTGGTTTCTCACAGCCCCTGTCTCTCAGGGAGATATCTGTACACTGACTGGTGTCTCTCATTCCCTGTCTGTCAGGGAGATATCTATACACTGAGTGGTGTCTCTCAGTCCCTCTCTCTCAGGGAGATATCTGTACACTGACTGGTGTCTCTCAGTCCCTGTCTCTCAGGGAGCTTTATGTACACTGAGTGGTGTCTCTCAGGGAGATATCTGTACACTGACTGGTGTCTCTCAGTCCCTGTCTCTCAGGGAGCTTTATGTACACTGAGTGGTGTCTCTCAGTCCCTCTCTCTCAGGGAGATATCTGTACACTGACTGATGTCTCTCAGTCCCTGTCTCTCAGGGAGATATCTGTACACTGAGTGGTGTCTCTCAGTCCCTGTCTCTCAGGGAGATATCTGTACACTGAGTGGTGTCTCACAGTCCCTCTCTCTCAGGGAGATATCTGTACACTGACTGGTGTCTCTCAGTCCCTGTCTCTCCGGGAGATATCTGTACACTGAGTGGTGTCTCTCAGTCCCTCTCTCTCAGGGAGATATCTGTACACTGACTGGTGTCTCTCAGTCCTTGTCTCTCAGGGAGATATCTGTACACTGAGTGGTGTCTCTCAGTCCCTCTCTCTCAGGGAGATATCTGTACACTGAGTGGTGTCTCTCAGTCCCTGTCTCTCAGGGAGATATCTGTACACTGAGTGGTGTCTCTCAGTCCCTCTCTCTCAGGGAGATATCTGTACACTGACTGGTGTCTCTCAGCCCCTCTCTCTCAGGGAGATATCTGTGCACTGAGTGGTGTCTCACAGTCCGTCTCTCTCAGGGAGATATCTGTACACTGAGTGGTGTCTCTCAGTCCCTCTCTCTCAGGGAGATATCTGTACTCTGACTGGTGTCTCTCAGTCCCTGTCTCTCAGGGAGATATCTGTACACTGAGTGGTGTCTCTCAGTCCCTCTCTCTCAGGGAGATATCTGTACACTGACTGCTGTCTCTCAGTCCCTCTCTCTCAGGGAGATATCTGTACACTGAGTGGTGTCTCTCAGTCCCTGTCTCTCAGGGAGATATTTGTACACTGACTGGTGTCTCTCAGTCCCTGTCTCTCAGGGAGATATATGTACACTGACTGGTGTCTCTCAGTCCCTCTCTCAGGGAGGTATCTGTACACTGAGTGGTGTCTCTCAGTCCCTGTCTCTCAGGGAGATATATGTACACTGAGTGGTGTCTCTCAGTTCCTGTCTCTCAGGGAGATATCTGTACACTGAATGGTGTCTCTCAGTCCCTCTCTCTCAGGGAGATATCTGTACTCTGACTGGTGTCTCTCAGTCCCTGTCTCTCAGGGAGATATCTGTACACTGACTGGTGTCTCTCAGTCCCTCTCTCTCAGGGAGATATCTGTACACTGAGTGGTGTCTCTCAGTCCCTGTCTCTCAGGGAGATATCTGTACACTGAGTGGTGTCTCTCAGTCCCTCTCTCTCAGGGAGATATCTGTACACTGACTGGTGTCTCTCAGTCCCGGTCTCTCAGGGAGATATCTGTACACTGAGTGGTGTCTCACAGTCCCTCTCTCTCAGGGAGATATCTGTACTCTGACTGGTGTCTCTCAGTCCCTGTCTCTCAGGGAGATATCTGTACACTGAGTGGTGTCTCTCAGTCCCTCTCTCTCAGGGAGATATCTGTACACTGACTGGTGTCTCTCAGCCCCTCTCTCTCAGGGAGATATCTGTGCACTGAGTGGTGTCTCACAGTCCCTCTCTCTCAGGGAGATATCTGTACACTGACTGGTGTCTCTCAGTCCCTGTCTCTCAGGGTGATATCTGCACACTGAGTGGTGTCTCTCAGTCCCTCTCTCTCAGGGAGATATCTGTACTCTGACTGGTGTCTCTCAGTCCCTGTCTCTCAGGGAGATATCTGTACACTGAGTGGTGTCTCTCAGTCCCTCTCTCTCAGGGAGGTATCTGTACACTGAGTGGTGTCTCTCAGTCCCTGTCTCTCAGGGAGATATATGTACACTGACTGGTGTCTCTCAGTCCCTCTCTCTCAGCGAGATATCTGTACACTGACTGGTGTCTCTCAGTCCCTCTCTCTCAGGGAGATATCTGTACACTGAGTGGTGTCTCACAGCCCCTGTCTCTCAGGGAGATATCTGTACACTGACTGGTGTCTCTCAGTCTCTGTCTCTCAGGGAGATATCTGTACACTGAGTGGTGTCTCTCAGTCCCTCTCTCTCAGGGAGATATCTGTACACTGACTGGTGTCTCTCAGTCCCTGTCTCTCAGGGAGATATCTGTACACTGAGTGGTGTCTCACAGTCCCACTCTCTCAGGGAGATATCTGTACACTGACTGGTGTCTCTCAGTCCCTGTCTCTCAGGGAGATATCTATACACTGAGTGATGTCTCTCAGTCCCTGTCTCTCAGGGAGATATCTGTACACTGACTGGTGTCTCTCAGTCCCTGTCTCTCAGGGAGATATCTGTACACTGAGTGGTGTCTCTCAGTCCCTGTCTCTCAGGGAGATATTTGTACACTGACTGGTGTCTCTCAGTCCCTGTCTCTCAGGGAGATATATGTACACTGACTGGTGTCTCTCAGTCCCTCTCTCAGGGAGGTATCTGTACACTGAGTGGTGTCTCTCAGTCCCTGTCTCTCAGGGAGATATATGTACACTGAGTGGTGTCTCTCAGTTCCTGTCTCTCAGGGAGATATCTGTACTCTGACTGGGGTCTCTCAGTCCCGGTCTCTCAGGGAGATATCTGTACACTGAGTGGTGTCTCTCAGTCCCTCTCTCTCAGGGAGATATCTGTACACTGAGTGGTGTCTCTCAGTCCCTCTCTCTCAGGGAGATATCTGTACACTGAGTGGTGTCTCTCAGTCCCTCTCTCTCAGGGAGATATCTGTACACTGAGTGGTGTCTCTCAGTCCCTCTCTCTCAGGGAGATATATGTACACTGAGTGGTGTCTCTCAGCTCCTGTCTCTCAGGGAGATATCTGTACTCTGACTGGTGTCTCACAGACCCTGTCTCTCAGGGAGATATCTGTACACTGAGTGGTGTCTCTCAGTTCCTCTCTCTCAGGGAGATATCTGTACACTGAGTGGTGTCTCTCAGTCCCTCTCTCTCAGGGAGATATCTATACACTGAGTGGTGTCTCTCAGTCCCTGTCTCTCAGGGAGATATATGTACTCTGACTGGTGTCTCTCAGTCCCTCTGTCTCAGGGAGATATCTGTACGCTGACTGGTGTCTCTCAGTCCCTCTCTCTCAGGGAGATATCTGGACACTGAGTGGTGTCTCACAGCCCCTGTCTCTCAGGGAGATATCTGTACACTGACTGGTGTCTCTCATTCCCTGTCTGTCAGGGAGATATCTATACACTGAGTGGTGTCTCTCAGTCCCTCTCTCTCAGGGAGATATCTGTACACTGACTGGTGTCTCTCAGTCCCTGTCTCTCAGGGAGCTTTATGTACACTGAGTGGTGTCTCTCAGGGAGATATCTGTACACTGACTGGTGTCTCTCAGTCCCTGTCTCTCAGGGAGCTTTATGTACACTGAGTGGTGTCTCTCAGTCCCTCTCTCTCAGGGAGATATCTGTACACTGACTGATGTCTCTCAGTCCCTGTCTCGCAGGGAGATATCTGTACACTGAGTGGTGTCTCTCAGTCCCTCTCTCTCAGGGAGATATCTGTACACTGAGTGGTGTCTCACAGTCCCTCTCTCTCAGGGAGATATCTGTACACTGACTGGTGTCTCTCAGTCCCTGTCTCTCAGGGAGATATCTGTACACTGAGTGGTGTCTCTCAGTCCCTCTCTCTCAGGGAGATATCTGTACACTGACTGGTGTCTCTCAGTCCCTGTCTCTCAGGGAGATATCTATACACTGAGTGGTCTCTCTCAGTCCCTGTCTCTCAGGGAGATATCTGTACACTGACTGGTGTCTCTCAGTCCCTGTCTCTCAGGGAGATATCTGTACACTGAGTGGTGTCTCTCAGTCCCTGTCTCTCAGGGAGATATCTGTACACTGACTGGTGTCTCTCAGTCCCTGTCTCTCAGGGAGATATATGTACACTGACTGGTGTCTCTCAGTCCTTCTCTCAGGGAGGTATCTGTACACTGAGTGGTGTCTCTCAGTCCCTGTCTCTCAGGGAGATATATGTACACTGACTGGTGTCTCTCAGTCCTTGTCTCTCAGGGAGATATCTGTACATTGAGTGGTGTCTCTCAGTCCCTCTCTCTCAGGGAGATATCTGTACACTGAGTGGTGTCTCTCAGTCCCTGTCTCTCAGGGAGATATCTGTACACTGAGTGGTGTCTCTCAGTCCCTCTCTCTCAGGGAGATATCTGTACACTGACTGGTGTCTCTCAGCCCCTCTCTCTCAGGGAGATATCTGTGCACTGAGTGGTGTCTCACAGTCCGTCTCTCTCAGGGAGATATCTGTACACTGAGTGGTGTCTCTCAGTCCCTCTCTCCCAGGGAGATATCTGTACTCTGACTGGTGTCTCTCAGTCCCTGTCTCTCAGGGAGATATCTGTACACTGAGTGGTGTCTCTCAGTCCCTCTCTCTCAGGGAGATATCTGTACACTGACTGCTGTCTCTCAGTCCCTCTCTCTCAGGGAGATATCTGTACACTGAGTGTTGTCTCTCAGTCCCTGTCTCCCAGGGAGATATTTGTACACTGACTGGTGTCTCTCAGTCCCTGTCTCTCAGGGAGATATATGTACTCTGACTGGTGTCTCTCAGTCCCTGTCTCTCAGGGAGATATCTGTACACTGAGTGGTGTCTCTCAGTCCCTCTCTCTCAGGGAGATATCTGTACACTGACTGCTGTCTCTCAGTCCCTCTCTCTCAGGGAGATATCTGTACACTGAGTGGTGTCTCTCAGTCCCTGTCTCTCAGGGAGATATTTGTACACTGACTGGTGTCTCTCAGTCCCTGTCTCTCAGGGAGATATATGTACACTGACTGGTGTCTCTCAGTCCCTCTCTCAGGAGGTATCTGTACACTGAGTGGTGTCTCTCAGTCCCTGTCTCTCAGGGAGATATATGTACACTGAGTGGTGTCTCTCAGTTCCTGTCTCTCAGGGAGATATCTGTACACTGAATGGTGTCTCTCAGTCCCTCTCTCTCAGGGAGATATCTGTACTCTGACTGGTGTCTCTCAGTCCCTGTCTCTCAGGGAGATATCTGTACACTGAGTGGTGTCTCTCAGTCCCTCTCTCTCAGGGAGATATCTGTACACTGAGTGGTGTCTCTCAGTCCCTCTCTCTCAGGGAGATATCTGTACACTGAGTGGTGTCTCTCAGTCCCTGTCTCTCAGGGAGATATATGTACTCTGACTGGTGTCTCTCAGTCCCTCTCTCTCAGGGAGATATCTGTACACTGACTGGTGTCTCTCAGTCCCTCTCTCTCAGGGAGATATCTGGACACTGAGTGGTGTCTCACAGCCCCTGTCTCTCAGGGAGATATCTGTACACTGACTGGTGTCTCTCAGTCCCTGTCTGTCAGGGAGATATCTATACACTGAGTGGTGTCTCTCAGTCCCTCTCTCTCAGGGAGATATCTGTACACTGAGTGGTGTCTCTCAGTCCCTGTCTCTCAGGGAGCTTTATGTACACTGAGTGGTGTCTCTCAGGGAGATATCTGTACACTGACTGGTGTCTCTCAGTCCCTGTCTCTCAGGGAGCTTTATGTACACTGAGTGGTGTCTCTCAGTCCCTCTCTCTCAGGGAGATATCTGTACACTGACTGATGTCTCTCAGTCCCTGTCTCTCAGGGAGATATCTGTACACTGAGTGGTGTCTCTCAGTCCCTCTCTCTCAGGGAGATATCTGTACACTGAGTGGTGTCTCACAGTCCCTCTCTCTCAGGGAGATATCTGTACACTGACTGGTGTCTCTCAGTCCCTGTCTCTCAGGGAGATATCTGTACACTGAGTGGTGTCTCTCAGTCCCTCTCTCTCAGGGAGATATCTGTACACTGACTGGTGTCTCTCAGTCCCTGTCTCTCAGGGAGATATCTATACACTGAATGGTCTCTCTCAGTCCCTGTCTCTCAGGGAGATATCTGTACACTGACTGGTGTCTCTCAGTCCCTGTCTCTCAGGGAGATATCTGTACACTGAGTGGTGTCTCTCAGTCCCTGTCTCTCAGGGAGATATCTGTACACTGACTGGTGTCTCTCAGTCCCTGTCTCTCAGGGAGATATATGTACACTGACTGGTGTCTCTCAGTCCCTCTCTCAGGGAGGTATCTGTACACTGAGTGGTGTCTCTCAGTCCCTGTCTCTCAGGGAGATATCTGTACTCTGACTGGGGTCTCTCAGTCCCTGTCTCTCAGGGAGATATCTGTACACTGAGTGGTGTCTCTCAGTCCCTCTCTCTCAGGGAGATATCTGTACACTGAGTGGTGTCTCTCAGTCCCTCTCTCTCAGGGAGATATCTGTACACTGAGTGGTGTCTCTCAGTCCCTCTCTCTCAGGGAGATATCTGTACACTGAGTGGTGTCTCTCAGTCCCTCTCTCTCAGGGAGATATATGTACACTGAGTGGTGTCTCTCAGCTCCTGTCTCTCAGGGAGATATCTGTACTCTGACTGGTGTCTCACAGACCCTGTCTCTCAGGGAGATATCTGTACACTGAGTGGTGTCTCTCAGTTCCTCTCTCTCAGGGAGATATCTGTACACTGAGTGGTGTCTCTCAGTCCCTCTCTCTCAGGGAGATATCTATACACTGAGTGGTGTCTCTCAGTCCCTGTCTCTCAGGGAGATATATGTACTCTGACTGGTGTCTCTCAGTCCCTCTGTCTCAGGGAGATATCTGTACGCTGACTGGTGTCTCTCAGTCCCTCTCTCTCAGGGAGATATCTGGACACTGAGTGGTGTCTCACAGCCCCTGTCTCTCAAGGAGATATCTGTACACTGACTGGTGTCTCTCATTCCCTGTCTGTCAGGGAGATATCTATACACTGAGTGGTGTCTCTCAGTCCCTCTCTCTCAGGGAGATATCTGTACACTGACTGGTGTCTCTCAGTCCCTGTCTCTCAGGGAGCTTTATGTACACTGAGTGGTGTCTCTCAGGGAGATATCTGTACACTGACTGGTGTCTCTCAGTCCCTGTCTCTCAGGGAGCTTTATGTACACTGAGTGGTGTCTCTCAGTCCCTCTCTCTCAGGGAGATATCTGTACACTGACTGATGTCTCTCAGTCCCTGTCTCGCAGGGAGATATCTGTACACTGAGTGGTGTCTCTCAGTCCCTCTCTCTCAGGGAGATATCTGTACACTGAGTGGTGTCTCACAGTCCCTCTCTCTCAGGGAGATATCTGTACACTGACTGGTGTCTCTCAGTCCCTGTCTCTCAGGGAGATATCTGTACACTGAGTGGTGTCTCTCAGTCCCTCTCTCTCAGGGAGATATCTGTACACTGACTGGTGTCTCTCAGTCCCTGTCTCTCAGGGAGATATCTATACACTGAGTGGTCTCTCTCAGTCCCTGTCTCTCAGGGAGATATCTGTACACTGACTGGTGTCTCTCAGTCCCTGTCTCTCAGGGAGATATCTGTACACTGAGTGGTGTCTCTCAGTCCCTGTCTCTCAGGGAGATATCTGTACACTGACTGGTGTCTCTCAGTCCCTGTCTCTCAGGGAGATATATGTACACTGACTGGTGTCTCTCAGTCCTTCTCTCAGGGAGGTATCTGTACACTGAGTGGTGTCTCTCAGTCCCTGTCTCTCAGGGAGATATATGTACACTGACTGGTGTCTCTCAGTCCTTGTCTCTCAGGGAGATATCTGTACATTGAGTGGTGTCTCTCAGTCCCTCTCTCTCAGGGAGATATCTGTACACTGAGTGGTGTCTCTCAGTCCCTGTCTCTCAGGGAGATATCTGTACACTGAGTGGTGTCTCTCAGTCCCTCTCTCTCAGGGAGATATCTGTACACTGACTGGTGTCTCTCAGCCCCTCTCTCTCAGGGAGATATCTGTGCACTGAGTGGTGTCTCACAGTCCGTCTCTCTCAGGGAGATATCTGTACACTGAGTGGTGTCTCTCAGTCCCTCTCTCCCAGGGAGATATCTGTACTCTGACTGGTGTCTCTCAGTCCCTGTCTCTCAGGGAGATATCTGTACACTGAGTGGTGTCTCTCAGTCCCTCTCTCTCAGGGAGATATCTGTACACTGACTGCTGTCTCTCAGTCCCTCTCTCTCAGGGAGATATCTGTACACTGAGTGTTGTCTCTCAGTCCCTGTCTCCCAGGGAGATATTTGTACACTGACTGGTGTCTCTCAGTCCCTGTCTCTCAGGGAGATATATGTACTCTGACTGGTGTCTCTCAGTCCCTGTCTCTCAGGGAGATATCTGTACACTGAGTGGTGTCTCTCAGTCCCTCTCTCTCAGGGAGATATCTGTACACTGACTGCTGTCTCTCAGTCCCTCTCTCTCAGGGAGATATCTGTACACTGAGTGGTGTCTCTCAGTCCCTGTCTCTCAGGGAGATATTTGTACACTGACTGGTGTCTCTCAGTCCCTGTCTCTCAGGGAGATATATGTACACTGACTGGTGTCTCTCAGTCCCTCTCTCAGGAGGTATCTGTACACTGAGTGGTGTCTCTCAGTCCCTGTCTCTCAGGGAGATATATGTACACTGAGTGGTGTCTCTCAGTTCCTGTCTCTCAGGGAGATATCTGTACACTGAATGGTGTCTCTCAGTCCCTCTCTCTCAGGGAGATATCTGTACTCTGACTGGTGTCTCTCAGTCCCTGTCTCTCAGGGAGATATCTGTACACTGAGTGGTGTCTCTCAGTCCCTCTCTCTCAGGGAGATATCTGTACACTGAGTGGTGTCTCTCAGTCCCTCTCTCTCAGGGAGATATCTGTACACTGAGTGGTGTCTCTCAGTCCCTGTCTCTCAGGGAGATATATGTACTCTGACTGGTGTCTCTCAGTCCCTCTCTCTCAGGGAGATATCTGTACACTGACTGGTGTCTCTCAGTCCCTCTCTCTCAGGGAGATATCTGGACACTGAGTGGTGTCTCACAGCCCCTGTCTCTCAGGGAGATATCTGTACACTGACTGGTGTCTCTCAGTCCCTGTCTGTCAGGGAGATATCTATACACTGAGTGGTGTCTCTCAGTCCCTCTCTCTCAGGGAGATATCTGTACACTGAGTGGTGTCTCTCAGTCCCTGTCTCTCAGGGAGCTTTATGTACACTGAGTGGTGTCTCTCAGGGAGATATCTGTACACTGACTGGTGTCTCTCAGTCCCTGTCTCTCAGGGAGCTTTATGTACACTGAGTGGTGTCTCTCAGTCCCTCTCTCTCAGGGAGATATCTGTACACTGACTGATGTCTCTCAGTCCCTGTCTCTCAGGGAGATATCTGTACACTGAGTGGTGTCTCTCAGTCCCTCTCTCTCAGGGAGATATCTGTACACTGAGTGGTGTCTCACAGTCCCTCTCTCTCAGGGAGATATCTGTACACTGACTGGTGTCCCTCAGTCCCTGTCTCTCAGGGAGATATCTGTACACTGAGTGGTGTCTCTCAGTCCCTCTCTCTCAGGGAGATATCTGTACACTGACTGGTGTCTCTCAGTCCCTGTCTCTCAGGGAGATATCTATACACTGAATGGTCTCTCTCAGTCCCTGTCTCTCAGGGAGATATCTGTACACTGACTGGTGTCTCTCAGTCCCTGTCTCTCAGGGAGATATCTGTACACTGAGTGGTGTCTCTCAGTCCCTCTCTCAGGGAGGTATCTGTACACTGAGTGGTGTCTCTCAGTCCCTGTCTCTCAGGGAGATATATGTACACTGACTGGTGTCTCTCAGTCCTTGTCTCTCAGGGAGATATCTGTACACTGAGTGGTGTCTCTCAGTCCCTCTCTCTCAGGGAGATATCTGTACACTGAGTGGTGTCTCTCAGTTCCTGTCTCTCAGGGAGATATCTGTACACTGAATGGTGTCTCTCAGTCCCTCTCTCTCAGGGAGATATCTGTACTCTGACTGGTGTCTCTCAGTCCCTGTCTCTCAGGGAGATATCTGTACACTGAGTGGTGTCTCTCAGTCCCTCTCTCTCAGGGAGATATCTGTACACTGACTGGTGTCTCTCAGCCCCTCTCTCTCAGGGAGATATCTGTGCACTGAGTGGTGTCTCACAGTCCGTCTCTCTCAGGGAGATATCTGTACACTGAGTGGTGTCTCTCAGTCCCTCTCTCTCAGGGAGATATCTGTACTCTGACTGGTGTCTCTCAGTCCCTGTCTCTCAGGGAGATATCTGTACACTGAGTGGTGTCTCTCAGTCCCTCTCTCTCAGGGAGATATCTGTACACTGACTGCTGTCTCTCAGTCCCTCTCTCTCAGGGAGATATCTGCACACTGAGTGGTGTCTCTCAGTCCCTCTCTCTCAGGGAGATATCTGTACACTGAGTGGTGTCTCTTAGTCCCTGTCTCTCAGGGAGATATCTGTACACTGACTGGTGTCTCTCAGTCCCTCTCTCTCAGGGAGGTATCTGTACACTGAGTGGTGTCTCTCAGTCCCTGTCTCTCAGGGAGATATATGTACACTGACTGGTGTCTCTCAGTCCCTCTCTCTCAGGGAGATATCTGTACACTGACTGGTGTCTCTCAGTCCCTCTCTCTCAGGGAGATATCTGTACACTGAGTGGTGTCTCACAGCCCCTGTCTCTCAGGGAGATATCTGTACACTGACTGGTGTCTCTCAGTCTCTCTCTCTCAGGGAGATATCTGTACACTGACTGGTGTCTCTCAGTCCCTGTCTCTCAGGGAGATATCTGTACACTGAGTGGTCTCTCTCAGTCCCTGTCTCTCAGGGAGATATCTGTACACTGACTGGTGTCTCTCAGTCCCTGTCTCTCAGGGAGATATCTGCACACTGAGTGGTGTCTCTCAGTCCCTGTCTCTCAGGGAGATATCTGTACACTGACTGGTGTCTCTCAGTCCCTGTCTCTCAGCAAGATATATGTACACTGACTGGTGTCTCTCAGTCCTTCTCTCAGGGAGGTATCTGTACACTGAGTGGTGTCTCTCAGTCCCTGTCTCTCAGGGAGATATATGTACACTGACTGGTGTCTCTCAGTCCTTGTCTCTCAGGGAGATATCTGTACATTGAGTGGTGTCTCTCAGTCCCTCTCTCTCAGGGAGATATCTGTACACTGAGTGGTGTCTCTCAGTCCCTGTCTCTCAGGGAGATATCTGTACACTGAGTGGTGTCTCTCAGTCCCTCTCTCTCAGGGAGATATCTGTACACTGACTGGTGTCTGTCAGCCCCTCTCTCTCAGGGAGATATCTGTGCACTGAGTGGTGTCTCACAGTCCGTCTCTCTCAGGGAGATATCTGTACACTGAGTGGTGTCTCTCAGTCCCTCTCTCTCAGGGAGATATCTGTACACTGACTGGTGTCTCTCAGTCCCTGTCTCTCAGGGAGATATCTGTACACTGAGTGGTGTCTCTCAGTCCCTCTCTCTCAGGGAGATATCTGTACACTGACTGCTGTCTCTCAGTCCCTCTCTCTCAGGGAGATATCTGTACACTGAGTGGTGTCTCTCAGTCCCTGTCTCTCAGGGAGATATTTGTACACTGACTGGTGTCTCTCAGTCCCTGTCTCTCAGGGAGATATATGTACTCTGACTGTGTCTCTCAGTCCCTGTCTCTCAGGGAGATATCTGTACACTGAGTGGTGTCTCTCAGTCCCTCTCTCTCAGGGAGATATCTGTACACTGACTGCTGTCTCTCAGTCCCTCTCTCTCAGGGAGATATCTGTACACTGAGTGGTGTCTCTCAGTCCCTGTCTCTCAGGGAGATATTTGTACACTGACTGGTGTCTCTCAGTCCCTGTCTCTCAGGGAGATATATGTACACTGACTGGTGTCTCTCAGTCCCTCTCTCAGGGAGGTATCTGTACACTGAGTGGTGTCTCTCAGTCCCTGTCTCTCAGGGAGATATATGTACACTGAGTGGTGTCTCTCAGTTCCTGTCTCTCAGGGAGATATCTGTACACTGAATGGTGTCTCTCAGTCCCTCTCTCTCAGGGAGATATCTGTACTCTGACTGGTGTCTCTCAGTCCCTGTCTCTCAGGGAGATATCTGTACACTGAGTGGTGTCTCTCAGTCCCTCTCTCTCAGGGAGATATCTGTACACTGAGTGGTGTCTCTCAGTCCCTCTCTCTCAGGGAGATATCTGTACACTGAGTGGTGTCTCTCAGTCCCTGTCTCTCAGGGAGATATATGTACTCTGACTGGTGTCTCTCAGTCCCTCTCTCTCAGGGAGATATCTGTACACTGACTGGTGTCTCTCAGTCCCTCTCTCTCAGGGAGATATCTGGACACTGAGTGGTGTCTCACAGCCCCTGTCTCTCAGGGAGATATCTGTACACTGACTGGTGTCTCTCAGTCCCTGTCTGTCAGGGAGATATCTATACACTGAGTGGTGTCTCTCAGTCCCTCTCTCTCAGGGAGATATCTGTACACTGAGTGGTGTCTCTCAGTCCCTGTCTCTCAGGGAGCTTTATGTACACTGAGTGGTGTCTCTCAGGGAGATATCTGTACACTGACTGGTGTCTCTCAGTCCCTGTCTCTCAGGGAGCTTTATGTACACTGAGTGGTGTCTCTCAGTCCCTCTCTCTCAGGGAGATATCTGTACACTGACTGATGTCTCTCAGTCCCTGTCTCTCAGGGAGATATCTGTACACTGAGTGGTGTCTCTCAGTCCCTCTCTCTCAGGGAGATATCTGTACACTGAGTGGTGTCTCACAGTCCCTCTCTCTCAGGGAGATATCTGTACACTGACTGGTGTCTCTCAGTCCCTGTCTCTCAGGGAGATATCTGTACACTGAGTGGTCTCTCTCAGTCCCTCTCTCTCAGGGAGATATCTGTACACTGACTGGTGTCTCTCAGTCCCTGTCTCTCTGGGAGATATCTATACACTGAATGGTCTCTCTCAGTCCCTGTCTCTCAGGGAGATATCTGTACACTGACTGGTGTCTCTCAGTCCCTGTCTCTCAGGGAGATATCTGTACACTGAGTGGTGTCTCTCAGTCCCTGTCTCTCAGGGAGATATCTGTACACTGACTGGTGTCTCTCAGTCCCTGTCTCTCAGGGAGATATATGTACACTGACTGGTGTCTCTCAGTCCCTCTCTCAGGGAGGTATCTGTACACTGAGTGGTGTCTCTCAGTCCCTGTCTCTCAGGGAGATATATGTACACTGACTGGTGTCTCTCAGTCCTTGTCTCTCAGGGAGATATCTGTACACTGAGTGGTGTCTCTCAGTCCCTCTCTCTCAGGGAGATATCTGTACACTGAGTGGTGTCTCTCAGTTCCTGTCTCTCAGGGAGATATCTGTACACTGAATGGTGTCTCTCAGTCCCTCTCTCTCAGGGAGATATCTGTACTCTGACTGGTGTCTCTCAGTCCCTGTCTCTCAGGGAGATATCTGTACACTGAGTGGTGTCTCTCAGTCCCTCTCTCTCAGGGAGATATCTGTACACTGACTGGTGTCTCTCAGCCCCTCTCTCTCAGGGAGATATCTGTGCACTGAGTGGTGTCTCACAGTCCGTCTCTCTCAGGGAGATATCTGTACACTGAGTGGTGTCTCTCAGTCCCACTCTCTTAGGGAGATATCTGTACTCTGACTGGTGTCTCTCAGTCCCTGTCTCTCAGGGAGATATCTGTACACTGAGTGGTGTCTCTCAGTCCCTCTCTCTCAGGGAGATATCTGTACACTGACTGCTGTCTCTCAGTCCCTCTCTCTCAGGGAGATATCTGCACACTGAGTGGTGTCTCTCAGTCCCTCTCTCTCAGGGAGATATCTGTACACTGAGTGGTGTCTCTTAGTCCCTGTCTCTCAGGGAGATATCTGTACACTGACTGGTGTCTCTCAGTCCCTCTCTCTCAGGGAGGTATCTGTACACTGAGTGGTGTCTCTCAGTCCCTGTCTCTCAGGGAGATATATGTACACTGACTGGTGTCTCTCAGTCCCTCTCTCTCAGGGAGATATCTGTACACTGACTGGTGTCTCTCAGTCCCTCTCTCTCAGGGAGATATCTGTACACTGAGTGGTGTCTCACAGCCCCTGTCTCTCAGGGAGATATCTGTACACTGACTGGTGTCTCTCAGTCTCTCTCTCTCAGGGAGATATCTGTACACTGACTGGTGTCTCTCAGTCCCTGTCTCTCAGGGAGATATCTGTTCACTGACTGGTGTCTCTCAGTCCCTGTCTCTCAGGGAGATATCTGTACACTGAGTGGTGTCTCTCAGTCCCTGTCTCTCAGGGAGATATCTGTACACTGAGTGGTGTCTCTCAGTCCCTGTCTCTCAGGGAGATATATGTACACTGACTGGTGTCTCTCAGTCCCTCTCTCAGGGAGGTATCTGTACACTGAGTGGTGTCTCTCAGTCCCTGTCTCTCAGGGAGATATCTGTACACTGACTGGTGTCTCTCAGTCCTTGTCTCTCAGGGAGATATCTGTACACTGAGTGGTGTCTCTCAGTCCCTCTCTCTCAGGGAGATATCTGTACACTGAGTGGTGTCTCTCAGTTCCTGTCTCTCAGGGAGATATCTGTACACTGAATGGTGTCTCTCAGTCCCTCTCTCTCAGGGAGATGTCTGTACTCTGACTGGTGTCTCTCATTCCCTGTCTCTCAGGGAGATAGAACAAAGAACAAAGAAAATTAAAGCACAGGAGCAGGCCCTTCGGCCCTCCAAGCCTGCGCCGAACCAGATCCTCTATCTAAACATGTCACCTATTTTCTAAGGGTCTGTATCTCTTTTCTTCCTGCCCATTCATGTAT
Organism: Heterodontus francisci; assembly: GCF_036365525.1. Taxonomy (NCBI): domain Eukaryota; kingdom Metazoa; phylum Chordata; class Chondrichthyes; order Heterodontiformes; family Heterodontidae; genus Heterodontus; species Heterodontus francisci. The sequence continues at coordinate 2,653,150 of NC_090384.1, forward strand.
CTGTCTCGATACATCTTAAAAGACGCCATCGTGCCCGCATCTACCACCTCCGCTGGCAATGTGTTCCAGGCACCCACCACCCTCTGCGTAAAGAACTTTCCACTCATATCCCCCCTAAACTTTTCCCCTTTCACTTTGAACTCGTGTCCTCTCGTAATTGAATCCCCCACTCTGGGAAAAAGCCTCTTGCTATCCACCCTGTCGATACCTCTCATGATTTTGTCCACCTCAATCAGGTCCCCCCTCAACCTCCATCTTTCTAATGAAAATAATTCTAATCTACTCAACCTCTCTTCATAGCTAGCGCCCTCCATACCAGGCAACATCCTGGTGAACCTCCTCTGCACCCTCTCCAAATCATCCACATCCTTTTGGTAATGTGGCGACCAGAACTGTACGCAGTGTTCCAAATGTGTCCGAACCAAAGTCCTACACAACTGTAACATGACCTGCCAACTCTTGTACTCAATACCCCGTCCGATGAAGGAAAGCATGCCGTATGCCTTCTTGACCACTCTATTGACCTGCGTTGCCACCTTCAGGGAACAGTGGACCTGAACACCCAAATCTCTCTGGACATCAATTTTCCCCAGGACTTTTCCATTTACTGTTTAATTCACTCTTGAATTGGATCTTCCAAAATGCATCACCTCGCATTTTCCCTGATTGAACTCCATCTGCCATTTCTCTGCCCAACTCTCCAATCTATCTACATTCTGCTGTATTCTCTGACAGTCCCCTTCACTATCTGCTACTCCACCAATCTTAGTGTCGTCTGCAAACTTGCTAATCAGTCCACCGATACTTTCCTCCAAATCATTAATGTATATCACAAACAAAAGTGGTCCCAGCACTGATCCCTGTGGAACACCACTGGTCACACGTCTCCATTTTGAGAAACTCCCTTCTACTGCTACTCTCTGTCTCCTGTTGCCCAGCCAGTTCTTTATCCATCTAGCTAGTACACCTTGGACCCCATGCGCCTTCACTTTCTCCATCAGCCTGCCATGGGGAACCTGATCAAACTCCTTACTGAAGTCCATGTATGTGACATCGACAGCCCTTCCCTCATCAATCAACGTTGTCACTTTTTTAGAATTAGAATTAGAATTAGAACATTACAGCGCAGTACAGGCCCTTCGGCCCTCGATTTTGCGCCGACCTGTGAAACCATCTGACCTACACTATTCCATTTTCATCCATGTGTCTATCCAATGTCCACTTAAATGCCCTTAAAGTTGGCGAATCTACTACTGCTGCAGGCAGGGCGTTCCACGGCCTTACTACTCTCTGAGTAAAGAAACTACCTCTCACATCTGTCCTATATCTATCACCCCTCAACTTGAAGCTATGTCCCCTCGTGTTTGCCATCACCATCCGAGGAAAAAGACTCTCACTATCCACCCTATCTAACCCTCTGATTATCTTATATGTCTCTATTAAGTCACCTCTCCTCCTCCTTCTCTCCAACGAAAACAACCTCAAGTCCCTCAGCCTTTCCTCGTAAGACCTTCCCTCCATACCAGGCAACATCCTAGGAAATCTCCTCTGCACCCTTTCCAAAGCTTCCACATCCTTCCTATAATGCGGTGACCAGAACTGCACGCAATACTCCAGGTGCGGTCTCACCAGAGATTTGTACAGCTGCATCATGACCTCGTGGCTCCGAAACTCGACCCCCCTACTAATAAAAGCTAACACACCATAGGCCTTCTTAACAGCCCTATTAACCTGGGTAGCAACTTTCAGGGATTTATGCACCTGGACACCAAGATCTCTCTGTTCATCTACACTACCAAGAATCTTCCCATTAGCCCAGTACTCTGCATTCCTGTTACTCCTTCCAAAGTGAATCACCTCACACTTTTCCGCATTAAACTCCATTTGCCATCTCTCAGCCCAGCTCTGCAGCCTATCTATGTCTCTCTGTACCCTACAACATCCTTCGGCACTATCCACAACTCCACCGACCTTAGTGTCATCTGCAAATTTACTAACCCACCCTTCTACACCCTCTTCCAGGTCATTTATAAAAATGACAAACAGCAGTGGCCCCAAAACAGATCCTTGCGGTACACCACTCGTAACTAAACTCCAGGATGAACATTTGCCATCAACCACCACCCTCTGTCTTCTTTCAGCTAGCCAATTTCTGATCCAAAGAATTCTATTAAGTTGGTAAGACATGACCTTCCCTGCACAAAACCATGTTGCCTATCACTGATAAGCCCATTTTCTTCCAAATGGGAATAGATCCTATCCCTCAGTATCTTCTCCAGCAGCTTCCCTGCCACTGATGTCAGGCTCACCTGGATTATTCCTGCTACCCTTCTGAAACAAGGGGACAACATTAGCAATTCTCCAGTCCTCTGGGACCTCACCCGTGTTTAAGGATTCTGCAAAGATATCTGTTAAGGCCCCAGCTATTTCCTCTCTCGCTTCCCTCAGAAACCTGGGATAGATCCCATCCGGACCTGGGGACTTGTCCACCTTAATGCCCTTTAGAATACCCAACACTTCCTCCCTCCTTATGCCGACTTGACCTAGAGTAATCAAATATCTGTTCCTAACCTCAACATCCGTCATGTCCCTCTCCTCGGTGAATACTGATGCAAAGTACTCGTTTAGAATCTCACCCATTTTCTCTGACTCCACGCATAACTTTCCTCCTTTGTCCTTGAGTGGGCCAATCCTTTCTCAAGTTACCCTCTTTCTCCTTATATATGAATAAAAGGCTTTGGGATTTTCTTTAACCCTGTTTGCTAAAGATATTTCATGACCCCTTTTAGCCCTCTTAATTCCTCGTTTCAGATTGGTCCTACATTCCCGATATTCTTTCAAAGCTTCGTCTTTCATCAGCCGCCTAGACCTTATGTATGCTTCCTTTTTCCTCTTAGCTAGTCTCACAATTTCACCTGTCATCCATGGTTCCCTAATCTTGCCATTTCTATCCCTCATTTTCACAGGAACATGTCTCTCCTGCACGCTAATCAACCTCTCTTTAAAAGCCTCCCACATATCACATGTGGATTTACCTTCAAACAGCTGCTCCCAATCTACATTCCCCAGCTCCTGCCAAATTTTGGTATAGTTGGCCTTCCCCCAATTTAGCACTCTTCCTTTAGGACCACTCTCGTCTTTGTCCAAAGGTATTCTAAAACTTACGGAATTGTGATCACTATTCCCAAAGTAGTCCCCTACTGAAACTTCAACCACCTGGCCGGGCTCATTCCCCAACACCAGGTCTAGTATGGCCCCTTCCCGAGTTGGACTATTTACATACTGCTCTAGAAAACCCTCCTGGATGCTCCTTACAAATTCTGCTCCATCTAGACCTCTAACACTAAGTGAATCCCAGTCAATGTTGGGAAAAATAAAATCTCCTATCACCACCACCCTGTTGCTCCTACATCTTTCCTTAATCTGTTTACATATTTGTACCTCTATCTCACGCTCGCTGTTGGGAGGCCTGTTGTACAGCCCCAACATTGTTACCGCACCCTTCCTATTTCTGAGTTCTGTCCATATTGCCTCACTGCTCGAGTCCTCCATAGTGCCCTCCTTCAGCACAGCTGTGATATCCTCTTTGACCAGTAATGCAACTCCTCCACCCCTTTTACCTCCCTCTCTATCCCGCCTGAAGCATCGATATCCTGGGATATTCAGTTGCCAATCATGCCCTTCCCTCAACCAAGTCTCAGTAATAGCAATAACATCATACTCCCAGGTACTAATCCAAGCCCTAAGTTCATCTGCCTTACCAACTACACTTCTTGCATTAAAACAAATGCACCTCAGACCACCAGTCCCTTTATATTCATCATCTGCTCCCTGCCTGCTCTTCCCCTTAGTCACACTGACTTCATTATCCAGTTCCTTACAGGCTTTTGTTACTACCTCCTTACTGTCAACTGACCTCAATTGGTTCCCATCCCCTTGCCATATTAGTTTAAACCCTCCCCAACAGCGTTAGCAAAAGCACCCCCAAGGACATTGGTTCCAGTCCGGCCCAGGTGTAGACCGTCCAATTTGTAATAGTCCCACCTCCCCCAGAACCGGTCCCAATGTCCCAAAAATCTGAACCCCTCCTTCCTGCACCATCTCTCAAGCCACGCATTCATCCTGACTATTCTTTCATTTTTACTCTGACTATCACGTGGCACTGGTAGTAATCCTGAGATTACTACCTCTGAGGTCCTGCTTTTTAACTTGGCTCCTAACTCCCTAAACTCTGCTTGTAGGACCTCATCCCGTTTTTTACCTATATCATTGGTGCCTATGTGCACAATGACAACTGGCTGTTCACCCTCCCCCTTTAGAATGTTCTGCAGCCGATCTGAGACATCCCTGACCCGTGCACCTGGGAGGCAACATACCATTCGGGAGCCTCGATTTCGACCACAGAACCGCCTATCTACTCCCCTTACAATCGAATCCCCTACGACTATAGCCCTTCCACTCTTTTTCCCGCCCTTCTGAATAGCAGAGCCAGCCACGGTGCCATGGACCTGGCTACTGCTGCCTTCCCCTGGTGAGCCATCTCCCTCAACAGTATCCAAAACGGTATACCTGTTTTGGAGGGAGATGACCGCAGGGGACTCCTGCGCTGCCTTCCTGCTCTTTCTCTGCCTTTTGGTCACCCATTCCCTTTCTCCCTCAGCAATCCTAATCTGCGGTGTGACCAATTCACTAAACGTGCTATCCACGACCTCCTCAGCATCGCGCATGCTCCAAAGTGAGTCCATCCGCAGCTCGAGAGCCGTCATGCGGTCTAACAAGAGCTGCAGTTGGACACACTTCCTGCACGTGAAGGAGTCAGGGTCATCAGCCATGTCCCTGAGCTCCCACATTGAGCAAGAGGAGCACGACACGGGTCTGAGATCTCCTGCCATTTTTAATCTTAAGCTTAACTTAGTTAAATGAAAAAGGAACGAAAAGTTTTTACCAATCACAATAAACCAGAGAAATCGAAAAAGCCTTACCTTATAAACACCCCACCGAGTCCTTTTTTTTTGGTTAGAGGAGGAGGGCGGGTGGGAGACACGACAAGTGTGGTGTCTCAGGTTCAGAAACTGCCCAAATATATAGTGTTTTACGTACCCAGCAGTCCCCTGGCCATCTGCCGAAAACAAAAGGAAATTAAGTTTACTTTCAAACTGACCTTCCCAGCTGCTCACTCGCTCACACTCTGCTCCCGAAAAAGCTGCTGCAATGAAAGGAAAGTTATTTTAAACCGCCCAAATATATAGTGTTTTACTTACCCAGCAGCCCCCTGGCCTCCGCCGAAAACAAAAGGAAATTAAGTTTACTTTCAAACTGACCTTCCCAGCTGCTCACTCGCTCACACTCTGCTCCCGAAAAAGCTGCTGCAATGAAAGGAAAGTTATTTTAAACTGGTAGTATTGGAGGGAGCAGGGAGCTGGTAGTATTGGAAGTGCAGGGAGCTGGTCGTATTGAGGGAGCAGGGAGCTGGTGGTATTGGGGGGAGCAGGGACTTGGTAGTATTGAGGGGAGCAGGGAACTGGTAGTATTTGGGGGAGCAGGGAGCTGGCAGTATTGGAGGGTGCAGGGAGCTGGAAGTATTGGGAGGTGCAGGAAACTGGTAGTATTTAGGGGAGAAGGGAACTGGTATTATTGGGGGTTTCAGGGAGCTGGTAGTGTTGGAGGTGTAGGGAACTGGTGGTATTGGGGGGTGCAGGGAGCTGGTAGTATTTGAGGTGCAGGGAACTGGTAGTATTTGGGGGATCAGGGAGCTGGTAGTATTGGACGGAGCAGGGAACTGGTAGTATTTGGGGGAGCAGGGAGCTGGTAGTATTCGGGGGAGCAGGGAGCTGGTAGTTTTGGAGGTGCAGGGAACTGGTAGTATTGGAGGGAGCAGGGAACTGGTAGTATTGCGGGGTGCAGGGAGCTGGTAGTATTGGAGGTGCAAGGAACTGGTAGTATTTGGGGGAGCAGGGAGCTGGTAGTATTGGGGGCAGCAGGGAACTTGTAGTATTTGGGGGTGCAGCGAGCTGGTAGAATTGTAGGTGCAGGGAACTGGTAGTGTTTGGGGGAGCAGGGAACTGGTAGTATTGGAGGGAACAGGGAGCTGGCAGTCTTGGAGGGAGCAGGGAGCTGTTAGTATTTGGGGGAGCAGGGAGCTGGTAGTATTGGGGGAGCAGGGAGCTGGCAGTATTGGATGGAGCAGGGAGCTGGCAGTATTGGTTGGAGCAGGGAGCTGGTAGTATTGGATGGAGCAGGGAGCTGATAGTATTGGAGGCAGCAGGGAACTGGTAGTATTGGTGGGAACAGGGAGCTGGCAGTATTGGAGGGAGCACGCAGCTGGTATGATTGCAGGAGCAAGGAACTGGCAATACTGGATGAAGCAGGGGGCTGTTAGTATTGGAGGGATCAGGGAGCTGGCAGTATTGGATGGAGCAGGGGGCTGTTAGTATTGGAGGGAGCAGGGAGCTGGCAGTATTGGAGTGAGCAGGGATCTGGCAGTATTGGAGTGAGCAGGGATCTGGCAGTATTGGAGGGAGCAGGGAGCTGGCAGTATTTGAGGTGCAGGGAGCTGGTAGTATTGAGGGAGCAGGGAGCTGGTGGTATTGGAGGGAGCAGGGACTTGGTAGTATTTGGGGGAGCAGGGAACTGGTAGTATTGGAGGTGCAGGGAACTGGTAGTATTGGAGGGTGCAGGGAGCTGGTAGTATTGGAGGTAGTATTATATAATCTACAAGGCACAAGTCAGGAGTTCATGGAATACTCTCCACTTGTCTGGATGGGTGCAGCTCCAACAACACTCAAGAAACTCGACACCATCCAGGACAAAGCAGCTCTCTCCGTCCCCCTCTCTCAGGGTGATATCTGTACACTGACTGGTGTCTCTCAGTCCCTGTCTCTCAGGGAGCTTTATGTACACTGAGTGGTGTCTCTCAGGGAGATATCTGTACACTGAGTGGTGTCTCTCAGTCCCTCTCTCTCAGGGAGATATCTGTACACTGACTGGTGTCTCTCAGTCCCTGTCTCTCAGGGAGATATCTGTACACTGAGTGGTGTCTCTCAGTCCCTCTCTCTCAGGGAGATATCTGTACACTGACTGGTGTCTCTCAGTCCCTGTCTCTCAGGGAGATATCTGTACACTGAGTGGTGTCTCTCAGTCCCTCTCTCTCAGGGAGATATCTGTACACTGGCTGGTGTCTCTCAGTCCCTCTCTCTCAGGGAGATATCTGTACACTGACCGGTGTCTCTCAGCCCCTCTCTCTCAGGGTGATATCTGTCCACTGACTGGTGTCTCTCAGCCCCTCTCTCTCAGGGTGATATCTGTACACTGACTGGTGTCTCTCAGTCCCTCTCTCTCAGGGAGATATCTGTACACTGACTGGTGTCTCTCAGCCCCTCTCTCTCAGGGTGATATCTGTACACTGACTGGTGTCTCTCAGCCCCTCTCTCAGGGAGATAACGGTTCTGTGTCTGGTGTCTCTCATTTCCAGTTTCTCAGCAAGGTATCAGTACACTGACTGGTGTCACTCAGTTCATCTTTGTCATGGGGATAATTGTAACTTGGCTGGTGTCTCTCAATCACTCTGCCTGATGGAGATATCTGTACAATTACTGGAGTCTCTCAGTCCCTCTCTTTCATAGTCATAGTTATGGAGAGATACAGCACTGAAACAGGCCCTTCGATCCACCGAGTCTGTGCCGAGCAACAACCACCCATTTATACTAATCCTACATTAATCCCATATTCCCTACGGCATCCCCACCATTCTCCAACCACCTACCTACAACTAGGGGCAATTTACAATGGCCAATTTACCTTTCAGGGAGAGATCTGTAACCTGGCCTCTTTCTCTCAGTCCCTCTCTTGGAGGTTTCGATACACTGACTGGTGTACATAGAAACATAGAAAAATAGGAGCAGGAGTAGTCCATTCGGCCCTTCGAACCTGATCCGCCATTCAATACAATCATGGTTGATCATCCAAACTCAGAACCCTTTTCCTGCTTTCTCCCACTATCCCTTGATCCCATTATCCCTAAGAACTTTTTCTAACTCTTTCTTTAATATTCATGTGGTCTCACCAAGGCCTTGTATAATTGCAGCAAGACATCCTTGCTCCTGTACTCTAATCCTCTCGCTATGAAGGCCAACATACCATTTGTTTTCTTAACTGCCTGCTGCACCTGCATGCTTACTTTCAGCGACTGGTGCACAAGGACACCCAGGTCTCGCTGCACCTGCCCCTTTCCCAATCTACCGCCGTTCAGATAATAATCTGCCTTTCTGTTTTTGCCACCAAAGTGGATAGCCTCACATTGATCCCCATTATACTGCATCTGCCATGTATTTGCCCACTCACTCAACCTGTCCAAATCACACTAGAGCTTCTCTGCATCCTCCTCACAGCTCCCACTCCCACCCAGCTTTGTGCCATCTGCAAACTTGGATATATTACATTTAATTCCTTCATCTATATCATTAATATATATCGTGAATAGCTGGGATCCTAGCACTGAGTCCTGCGGTACCCCATTAGTTACTGCCAGCCACTCGGAAAAAGACCTGTTTATTCCTACTCTTTGTTTCCTGACTGCCAACCAGCTCTCTATCCATGTCAGTACCTTATCCCCAATACCATGTGCTTTAATTTTGCACACTAATCTCTTTTGTGGGACCTTATCGAAAGCCTTCTGAAAGTCCAAATACACCACATCCACTGGTTCTCCCTTATCTATTCTACTAGATACATCCTCAAAAAATTCCAGTCGATTTTTCAAGCATGGTTTTCCTTTTGTAAATCCATGTTGACTTTGTCCGATCCTGTCATTGTTTTCCAAGTGCTCTGCTATTACATCTTTTATAATGGACTCTAGCATTTTCCCCATTTCTGATGTCAGGGTAACCGGTCTATAATTTTGTGTTTTCTCTCTACCTCCTTTTTTAAATAGTGGGGTTACATTAGTTACTCTCCAATCTGTAGGAACTGTTCCAGAGTCTATAGAATTTTGGAAAATGACCAGCAATGCATCTACTATTTCTAGGGCCAATTCCTTAAGTACTCTGGGATGTAGATTATCAGGCCCTAGGGACTTATCGTTTCCCAATCTTTCCCAAACCCCAAATACATCACACTTAGTCCGATCTGTCTTTCGCAGCCACCACCAGATTGCCACTGAGATGCTCCCCTGGCACTCCCGGCACTCTTGCCTTCCCTCTTTCACCCCTACCTTGCTGGCTGTAATATTTAATCTTGGGCAGGGAATTGAACTGGTATCTGGTGGAATTGGAATACTTGGTCAAATTTGACCCCAACCAACCCGGCCACTTTCCCTCATGGGAATATATGGTTTCCCCATCTGTGTCCCTTATCTTGCCCCACTGTGTTACGATGGGTCCAGCTCCCCCCATACACCTGTGGGTGAAAGACATCTCGGTGTCGCCCCAATCCATCTGTCTGGCTCCCACCAGGATTGTCACCACGCTCAGCCACAGGGTACGCCCCATCTCGTGTCCTTGGATCTGATTTGCTTCTACAGAAAAGAGAAAAGGAAGAAAAATAGCACTGCTCTGTGAGGGCTCCTCCCTCCACAGGGCAGACTTTGGTTATGTACAAATTTACATGGGGTGCCCCAATTACCACGTTCCCTCTTCCTGCCTATCAGGGCGGGGTCTCTTGCGGCTCGGGGTTGGTGTTTGGGGAAGCGTCCAGGGCACCCTGGATCGGGTGTCCGACTGCTCCTCCTTACCACCCTGCTTTCTGGGTCCTCAGCATCATTCCAAAACATGGGGCAAGGACTCACATTCCTCAGGCTCATGATTGTACCTTTGGCCCTAATTTATTTCAACCTTCCTTTCCTCAGGGCCATATTGGTTAATAGGGAACTATTTTGTCCGTTTTGGGAGCCGCACTGCGTATACCATTGGGCTCGACTTGTCCACGATACTGTATGGCCCATATACAGTGGGTCAAATGTTCCTACCCGGGAATAATTCCTCACCATGACCTGGTCTCCTACCTTCCACTCCTGTACTCTCTGTGACTCCAGCAGCATTTTGTTCTTCTGATGCTGGCTCCCCATATTATTCACTGTCTCCCAATGGATTTCTCTCAGGATGTCATAAAGATCCTTTGCAAACCTATCCCGCTTGATCTCTCTAGTCTGGGTTTCAGTCAGGACTGGCACCAAGACATGAGTCGGGGTCCGCATCGCCCTCCCGGTCATCAGTTGGTGCGGAGAGTGCCCTGTGCTTTTTGAGAGGCTGGTCCTGATGTTCATTCGGATTAGGGACAGGACCTCTTCCCACTTCTCTGGGTGCTCCCCTGTCTCTTTCCTGAGCCTTTCCTTTAGGGTCGGGTTCATCCTTTCTACTATACCTGATGACTGAGGGTTGTGGGCGACATGCCATTTCCCCTGTATCCCTAAGAGCTTCAGGGTGGCCTGCAGAACATGTCCTGTGAAATGGTTCCCCTGATCTGACTCCACTATCTGAGGCAGTCCCCATCACGTCCTTTATCAGGATCCTAGTGGTGGTCAATGCCATGGCTGTTCTACAAGGGAAGGCTTCCACCCATTTGGCTTCCACCCACTCCTGTACTCTCTGTGACTCCAGCAGCATTTTGTTCTTCTGATGCTGGCTCCCCATATTATTCACTGCCTCCCAATGGATTTCTCTCAGGATGTCATAAGGATGTTCTACAAGGGAAGGCTTCCACCCATTTGGAAAAGACCAAGTCCAGCACCAAGCATATTTATTGCAGATTTACCTTCAGGGCACCCTCTGTTCCCCTTACAGTGGCCCTTATCTGAGGAAGGATGTTCTTGCTATAGAAGGAGTGCAGCGAAGGTCTACCAGACTGATTCCTGGGATGGCGGGTCTGACGTATGAGGAGCGATTAAGTCTGTTGGGATTATATTCGCTGGAGTTCAGAAGAGTGAGGGGGGATCTCATAGAAACCGATGTTCTTGATGGTGGGGGAGTCCAGAACCAGGGGTCATAGTCTAAGGATACGGGGTAAACCTTTCAGGACTGAGATGAGGAGAAATTACTTCACCCAGAGAGTGGTGAGCCGGTGGAATTCGCTACCAGTTGAGGCCAAAACATTTTATGTTTTCAAGAAGGAGTTAGATATAGCTCTTGGGTCTAAAGGGATCAAAGGGTATGGGGGGAAAGCAGGAACAGGTTACTGAGTTGGATGATCAGCCATGATCATAATGAACGGTGGAGCAGGCTCGAAACGCCGAATGGCCTACTCCTGCTCCTATTTTATTCTATATCCTCCACCGTGAAGACTGATGCAAAATATTGGTTTAAATTATCTGCCATTTTCCTGTTCCCTGTTATTAATTCCCCAGTCTCATCCTCTAAGGGTCCCACACTTTCTTTAGCTACTCTCTTCCTTTTTATATACCCATAGAAGCCCTTCCTGTTTGTTTTTATATTTCTTGCCAATTTACTCTCATAATCAATTTTCTCCCTCTTTATTAGTTTTTTAGTCATCCACTGGATCATCTCAGGAATCAGTCTGGTAAACCTTCGCTGCACTCCCTCTGTAGCAAGAACATCCTTCCTCAGATAAGGAGACCAAAACTGCACAAAATACTCCAGGTGTGGCCTCACCAAGTGCTGAATAATTGCAGCAAGACATCCCTGCTCCTGTACTCGAATCCTCTCGCTGTAAAGGCCAACATACCATTTGCCTTTTTTACCGCCTGTTGGACCTGCATGCTTACCTTCAAGAACACCCAGGTATCGCTGCATATTCCCCCCTTTCAGTTTATAGCCGTTCAGATAATAATCTGCCTTCCTGTTTTTGCTATCAAAGTGGATAACCTCACATTTATCGTCATCATACTGCATTGAGGACACTATAAACATCCCAACTATAATAGATGAGCAAGGTGTAATTGGGAGAAAGGAAATTGTAACAATCCCTATCATGAGGGAAAAGGTGCTGGATAAAGTGATGGGACTAAAGGCAGACAAGTCGCCAGGACCTGATGGCCTGCATCCATGGGTTTTAAAAGAAGTGGCTGCAGAGATAGTGGAGGCATTGGTCATAATATACCAAAACTCACTGGATTCCAGGAGTGTACCAACGGATTGGAAAACCGCTAATGTGACACCCCTATTCAAGAAGGGAGGGAGACAGAAAGCAGGAAACTATAGACCAGTTAGCTTAATATGTCATTGGGAAAATGCTTGAGTCCATTATTAAGAAAGACATAGCAGGACATTTAGCAAAACATAATGCAATCAAACAGAGTCAACATGGTTTTATGAAAGGTAAATCGTGTTTGACAAATTTGTTAGAGTTCTTTGAGGATATAACAAGCAGAGTGGATAAAGATGAACCAGTAGATGTTGTGTATTTGGATTTTCAGAAGGTGTTTGATAAGGTGCCACATAAAAGGTTATTGCACAAAATAAGAGTTCAGGGTATTGGGGGTAATGTGTTGGCATGGATTGAGGATTGGTTAACACACAGAAGGCAGAGAGTCGGATCAATGGATCTTTTTCAGGTTGGAAAGCCGTAACTAGTGGGGTGCCACAAGCATCGGTCCTCGGGCCTCAGCTATTTACTATCTACATTAATGATGTGGAGGAAGGGACAGAGTGTAGTGTATCCAAATTTGCCAATGATACAAAAATAGGTGGGAAGGCGTGAAGTGATGAGGACACAAAGAATCTGCAAAGGGATATAGATAGGTCAAGTGAGTGGGGGAAAAACTGGGTGCCTGGAACGCGTTGCCAGCGGAGGTGGTAGACATGGGCACGATAGCGTCTTTTAAGATGTATCTGGACAGATACATGAATGGGCAGGAAGCAAAGAGATACAGACTCTTAGAAAATAGGCGACATGTTTAGATAGAGGATCTGGATCGGCGCAGGCTTGGAGGGTGTATGGTGTTCAATGTGGGAAAGTGTGAGGTCATCCACTTTGGTAGGAAAAATAAAAAGGCAGATTATTATTCAGATGGAGAAAGACTACAAAATACTGCAGTACATGAAACACAAAAAGTTAGCATGCAAGTGCAGCAAGTACTACGGAAGGCAAATGAAATTTTGTCCTTTATTGCTCGGGGTTTAGAGTTTAAAAATAGGGAAGTTCTGTTACAATTGTACAGGGTGTTGGTGAGGCCACACCTGGAGTACTGCGGACAGTTTTGGTCCCCGTATTTAAGGAAGGATATATTAGCATTGGAGGCAGTTCAGAGAAGGTTCACTAAACTGATTCCTGGGATGAAGGGGTTGTCTTTATCTAGAACGACTAAACAGGTTCGACCTTTATTCATTGGAGTTTAGAAGAATGAGAGGTGATCGTATAGAAACATATAAGATTCTAAGGGGGCTGGGCCCGGTAGATGTTGAGAATATGTTTCCACTGGTGGGGGAATGTCGAACTGGGGGACATCATTACAGAATAAAGGGTCACATGTTTAAAACTGAGCTGCGAAGGAATTTCTTCTCTGAGGGTGGTGAATCTCTGGAATTCTCTACATCAGAGAGTTGTGGAGGTTAGATCACTAAGGAAGATAGATTTTTGAAATCTCAGGGAGTCGAGGGTTATGCGGAGCAGGCCTGAAAGAGGAATTGAGGACTGGGACAGATCAGCCATGATCTGCGCTGGCACAGTGGCGCAGTGGTTAGCACTGCAGCCTCACAGCTCCAGGGACCCGGGTTCGATTCTGGGTACTGCCTGTGTGGAGTTTGCAAGTTCTCCCTGTGTCTGCGTGGGTTTTCTCAGGGTGCTCCGGTTTCCTCCCACAGCCAAAAGACTTGCAGGTTGGTAGGTAAATTGGCCATTATATAAAAAAAAAATTGTCACTAGTATAGGTAGGTGGTAGGGAAATATAGGGACAGATGGGGATGTTTGGTAGGAATATGGGATTAGTGTAGGATTAGTATAAATAGGTGGTTGATGGTCGGCACAGACTCGGTGGGCCGAAGGGCCTGTTTCAGTGCTGTATCTCTAATCTAATCAATCTAATCTTATTGAATGGCGGGGCAGGCTTGAGGGGCTGAATGGCCTAATCCTGCTCCTATTTCTTATGCTCTTATGAGGCTCTGACAGTGTAGCATCCCTCAGTACTGACCCTCTGACAGTGTAGCATCCCTCAGTACTGACCCTCTGACAGTGTAGCACTCCCTCAGTACTGACCCTCTGACAGTGTAGCATCCCTCAGTACTGATCCTCTGACAGTGTAGCATCCCTCAGTACTGACCCTCTGACAGTGTAGCATCCCTCAGTACTGACCCTCTGACAGTGTAGCACTCCCTCAGTACTGACCCTCTGACAGTGTAGCATCCCTCAGTACTGACCCTCTGACAGTGTAGCACTCCCTCAGTACTGACCCTCCGACAGTGCAGTTCCCTCTCAGTAATTCAGGCTCTCTCTCTCTGTGCCGGCGTGCGCTGAGATTCAAAAGAGGAAAAAAAGACTTACTGACATCACGGAAAATCTGTAAGTTGATTGTTTGGGAAAGTAACAACTGTTAGTGTCTTTAAATAGCTTTAAAAATCAAGGGAAAGTTTTTTTGAAAAAGAACCTTAAAACCTACCATATTAGTGATAAGGTTAGTACTACTTTAAAGTGTGTTTTTTTAATTAGTGTAATTGATTAAGATTTTAGATTGTAGTGGGTAGTGTTTGGAGTAAAACAAGGCTCCTCACGTAATTAGTATTTTTTAATTAAGGGAGTAACTAATTAATCTAAAGGTAAGTCATGACAGGAGAGCTCAGGCCCGTGATCTGCTCCTCCTGTGCTATGTGGGAAATCAGGCATTCTTCCAGTGTCCCTGATGACCATGTGTGCAGGAAGTGTATCCATCTGCAGCTACTGACTACCCGCATTACGGAGCTGGAGCTGCGGGTGGATTCACTGTGATGTTGCGTTCGTCGTGGATAGCACAGTTAGCGAGGTGGTCACACCGCAGGCAAATGCAGCAAAGGCAGGAAGGGAATGGGTGACCACCAGGCAGAGTAGAGGAAAGCAGGTAGTGCAGGAGTCTCCTGTGGCCGTCCCCCGCTTGAGCAGATATACCGTTTTGGATATTGTGGGGGAGATGGCTCAGGGAAAAGAAGCAAGAGCCAAGTTCATGGCACCATAGG
The DNA here is from genome assembly GCF_036365525.1 of Heterodontus francisci. Taxonomy (NCBI): domain Eukaryota; kingdom Metazoa; phylum Chordata; class Chondrichthyes; order Heterodontiformes; family Heterodontidae; genus Heterodontus; species Heterodontus francisci. The sequence goes on from NC_090384.1 coordinate 2,668,242, forward strand.
TGGCTCTGTGGCACAGGAGGGCAGGAAGAAGAGTGGCAGGGATATAGTGATTGCAGGATTCAATCGTATGGGGAACAGACAGGTGTTTCTGCATCCGCAAAATAGACTCCAAGATGGTATGTTGCCTCCCTGGATGTCTCTGAGTGGCTGCAGAGCATTCTAATGGGGGAGGGCAAGCAGCCAGTTGTCATTGTACATGTCAGTACCAACGACATAGGTAAAAAAAGGTTTGAGGTCCTACAAGCTGAATATAGGGAGTTAGGATGAAAATTGAAAAGTAGGACCTCAAAGGTAGTAATCTCAGGATTACCACCAGTGCCACATGCTGGTGAGAGCAGAAATAGCAGGATATATCAGATGAATATGTAGCTGGAGAAATGGTGTAGGGGGGAGGGATTCAGATTCCTGGGACATTGGAATCGGTTCTGGGGAAGGTGGGACTATGGTTGTATCTGGGCAGGACTGGGACCAATTTCCTCATGTGGGTGTTTGCTCATGCTGTCGAGAAGGGTTTAAACTAGAATGGCAAGGGGATGGGAATCTGAGCAGGGAGACAGAGGAGTGGGAAACGAGGATAGAAATGAAAGACAGAAAGGTAAGAAGCAAAAGTGGAAGGCCGAGAAAACACGGGGGAGAAACAAATGGGGCTGTAGTGCAAAATAAAGCTCAGATGACTAACAATGTTAAAAAGACAAGGCTAAAGACATTGTGTCTTAATGCGTGGAGCATTCGCAATAAGGTAGATGAATTAACAGCACAAAAAGATATAAACGGTTATGATATAGTTGCGATGACGGAGACATGGCTGCAAGGTGACCAAGGATGGAAACTGAACATCCAGCAGTATTAAATATTTCGGAAGGACAGGCAGAAAGGGAAAGGAGAAGCAGAGTTAACATTTCAGATCAGTGACCCTGCATCAGAATGGAGAGGTTTTTTGTAACATCACTTTGAGCTGGAGTGAAGATAGAGCAGAATCTGCTCAGTTTAACCCCAGAACTTGTGAGCACAGTCCAACCCAACACCTTCCAGTGTGGGAATGTCGAGGAGAGATTAGGTTATTAAAGTGACATTGTCTGTACAATCTAAAAGAGGATTAATTTAGCAACAAATATTTCTGTAGAGGCTTTCAATCCATTTTACAAATACACATTGTTTTTACTTCATTCTCAGGATATAGACGTCACTAGCAAGACCAACATATCATGTAAATCACCAGTTGCCCGTTGAGAAGGTGAAACTCGACCGCTTTCTTGACCCGTTGCCGTTGGTGTGGTGAAGTTGCTCCCACAATGCTGTTAGGTAAGGAGTTCCAGGATTTTTACTCAGTGACAATGAAGGAATGGCGATAAAGGTCCAAATAACAACAACACCTTGTATAGTGGGGGGAGAGGGTTCAGTTGCATGGAAAAACAGAAAGTTAAAGGAGAAGGTAGGAGTGCAGGTTAGTGGTGAGGTTGATTGTTACCAGAAAATAAAAGGAAGGGACAGAATGTGTGACCATCATATTGCACCAAGGAATCGTACAAGAGTAGGGAAATGTAATAATAGATCAAACTGAAAGGCTTTGTATCTGAATGCAGGCAGCATTCAGAATAAAATAAACAAAGTGATTGATGACAACGCTACATCATCAGAATGCGCCGCGGTGCACACATGTGCACACGGTCTCGGGCCCTCTGCGCATGCGCTGCGGTCCGGCTTGCCAGGACCAGTTTGCACATGCGCAGACGACGTCATCGCGTAACGTCATCTTCCTCGGGGAACACACCAGGTTGGCCTTTGCACATGCGCACACTGGTCCTGGCAATCCGGACCGCAGAGCATGCGCAGATGACCGGAGCCCGTGTGTGCATGTGCGTCAATCTTCCGAAAGCTTCGGCGCGAGTTTTTGAAAATGGAAGGAGGAGAGGTTTCGTCGGGCATTTTATCTCAATTATTTAGTCATTTTGGACATTTGCTTCATTTTTATTAGACAGAGGAGATTGTTCCAAGGTAAGTTGCTCTGAAAATGCATTTCAAGGGAGGGAAGGGGAGGGGAGGAGGGGAGGGAAGGGAGGAGAGAAGGGGGGGAAGGGAGGAGAGAAGGGGGGAAGGGAGGAGAGAAGGGGGAAGGAAGGGAGGAGGGAAGGGAGGGGGGAGGGAGGGAAAGGAGGAGAGAAGGGGGGAAGGAAGGGAGGGAAGGAAGGGAGGAGGGAAGGGGGGAAGAAGGAAGGAGGAAGGTGGGGGGGAAGGGAGGGAGGGACGGGGGGGGAAGGGAGGGATGGATGGAAGGGAGGGAGGGACGGGGGGGAAAGGAGGGAGGGAAGGGAGGGACAGGGGGAAGGGAGGTCAGGAGGGAGGGGGGAAGGGAGGTCGGGGGGGAGCAGCGGAGCGGAAGGGGAGTGTCTTTTTCTGTGCATGTGCCATAAACACAAGGACTGGCTGATGAGATGGAGCCAATTAATTTGCCCAACAATTGCCCGGAAGCACCTTCGGATGGAGGTGGCCACGCGCTGGACATCAGTCGCGTGCCACAATCCATGGATCCTGAGCGTTTCACCCCCTGGCCGAATGATCTGATGGACCATACATACGCCTGCCTGTTCAAAGCTCCACTTCCCCCACCTGCGGTACCCTCTCCTTGCTGTTCAGTTACACAGTCACCTGTTCCTGCACCCATCCAAGCAGTGCACGTGGACACACAGCCACATGTTTCCCCATCCGCCCTTGAAACAACCATGCAGAGCCTTGAGACACTCCGCAATTGCCAGCTGCTGCCTGTCAAGCAGAGAAGGCGTCCAAAGGGGTCAAGCACTTGGGGAACATTCAGCAAGAAGAGACTGAGCACTAAAAGAAACAAGCATGCCGTGTCCAGTGGTAGCACAAATGTGAATGCTCTTGCTGCGTACACAAGTGGTGAGGTGGGAGTGCAGCCACACCATTCTCCATCCTCAGTGTTGCTTTAAGGCAAAGGTAGATTAGAGTGAAAGAAATGGAAGATGATGCTGATAGTAGTAGGCAGGATTAAATGGAATGGATGGGAAGATGCACGAGTAGCATAACCACGAACAGGGAACAGCTGGGCTAAATGGCCTGCTTTATGTTCATAGTCCAAAAGAAATGTGCTTCTTTTTCCAGCACCCTCACATCATTCATGTTTTCCCTGAGAGCAGCATTGAACCATCACGAGATAGGGCAGTTACATCATCCTGACTCCTACAGCTGAGGTGGGTACTAAGTGATTCATTGCCTATACTGCAGAGCATAAAGCATGCGCAACAGTAATTTCATTGGAGGGAGAGAAGCTCTGACACTGATGTTCTTTCATTATTTCCTTTCATGTAAAACATGCCGTCGAGAAAACAATCCTCGAGACTTACGGTCAGCATTCAAGCAACGAAGGCAACTGGATCATGCTGCGGAGCTCATCACGATGTGGAAAGGAACATTGCATTTATGGATGAATTGGGAATGCACATTGGGATGCGCTTGGGAACATTCACCAAGAATAGACTGAGCTCAGACTCTTGTGACTTTGCCTTCTTCACATGGACAATACAGTAGTGGAATAGAGAGCCAAGCGTTCATTCACCACAAGGCTCTCCAGGAACAATCTCTTTAGCTGTGCATAGCAGAGACTCGGCCTGTCTGTCTAACAGGAATGCTGACACAACACTCATGTATCCATGTACAGCAGTTCCTCGGATACTTAATGAACTTAATAAAACTTTTCAATAATTAAACCCAGAATTGTTGAGGTTTTGTTTTGCTTGCTATTTCCCCGACTTTGTAACTGCACTTCAGATATTCAACTATGGTAGGGGGTGAGGTAGGGGGGTAAAGGAGGGGTGGAGGTAGGGGGTGAAGGGGGGGTGGAGGTAGGGGGGTGAAGGGGGGGTGGGTGAAGAAGGGGAGGGGTGGGTGAAGAGGGGGAGGGGTGGGGAGAGAGAGCATGTAAAATGCAGGGACCAGACAGTTGCAATGCCTGAAGTACTGTGGAGAAGTAGAGAAAGCAACTGGATTGGGCATCCGCAGCTGGAGGGAAGGGCTGAATGGAGAGGGTTGGAAGCGAGAGGCCGTAGAGAGCCGCGGGAGCGAGCGTGTGAAGACCTTGGTGTCACCGGGTCCAGGGACTGGCCAGCAAGTCTTTTGCTGTTGTGTTTATAGCGCATGCACAGAAAAAGGCACTCCTCTTCCACTCCGCAGCTCCCCCCTCCACTCTCTCCCTCTTTCTCCCCCTCCACTCTCTCCCTCTTCTCCCCCCTCCCTCTCCCTCTTTCTCCCCTCTCCACTCTCTCCCTCTTTCTCCTCCCCTCCCTCTCCCTCTTCTCTCCCCCCTCCACTCGCTCCCTCTTTCTCCCCCCTCCACTCTCTCCCTCTTTCTCCCTGCTCCACTCTCTCCCTCTTCTCCCCCCCCTCTTCTCCCCCCTCCCTCTCCCTCCCCCCTCCCTCTCCCTCTTTCTCCCCTCCCTCTTTCTTCTAACCCCCTCCCTCTCCCTCTTTCTTCCCCCCCTCCCTCTCCCTCTTTCTTCCACCCCCTCCCTCTCCCTCTTTCTCCCTCCTCCCTCTCCCTCCCCCCTCCCTCTCCCTCTTTCTTCCCCCCCACCCTCACCCTCTTTCTTCCCCCCCTCCCTTCCCCCCTCCCTTTCCCTCTCCCTCTTCTCCCCCCCCTCCGTCTCCCTCTTTCTTCCCCCTCCCTCTCCCTCCCCCCTCCCTCTCCCTCTTTCTCCCCCCGCTCCCCCTCCCTCTTTCTCCCCCCTCCCTCTCCCTCCCCCCTTCCTCTCCCTCTTTCTCCCCCGCTCCCTCTCCCTCTTTCTTCCCCCCCTCTCCCTCTTTCTTCCCCCTCCCTTTCCCTCTTTCTTCCCCCCTCTCTCTCTTTCTTCCCCCCTCCCTCTCCCTCTTTCTTCCCCCCCGCCCTCTCCCTCTTTCTTCCCTCCCTCCCTCTCCCTCTTTCTTCCCCCCCTCCCTCTCCCTTCCCCCCCTCCCTTTCCCTCTCCCTCTTTCTTCCCCCTCCCTCTCCCTCTTTCTTCCCCCCTCCCTCTCCCTCTTTCTCCCCCCCTCCCTCTTTCTCCCCCCCTCCCTCTTTCTCCCCCCCCTCCCTCTTTCTTCCCCCCTCCCTCTTTCTTCCCCCCTCCCTCTTTCTTCCCCCCCTCCCTCTTTCTTCCCCCCCCCTTTCTTCCCCCCTCCCTCTTCTTCCCCCCCTCCCTCTTTCTTCCGCCCCCTCCCTCTTTCTTCCCCCCTCCCTCTCCCTCTTTCTTCCCCCCTCCCTCTCCTCTTTCTTCCACCCCCTCCCTCTCCCTCTTTCTTCACCCCCCTCCCTCTCCCTCTTTCTTCCCCCCTCCCTCTCCTCTCCCTCTTTCTTCCCCCTCCCTTTCCCTCTCCCTCTTTCTTCCCCCCCTCCCTCTCCCTCTTTCTTCCCCCCCTCCCTCTCACTCTTTCTCCACCCTCCCTCTTTCTCCCCCCCCTCCCTCTTCTTCCCCCCTCCCTCTTTCTTCCCCCCTCCCTCTTTCTTCCCCCCCTCCCTCTTTCTTCCCCCCCCTTTCTTCCCCCCTCCCTCTTTCTTCCCCCCCTCCCTCTTTCTTCCCCCCCTCCCTCTTTCTTCCCCCCCTCCCTCTTTCTTCCCCCCTCCCTCTTTCTTCCCCCCCCTTTCTTCCCCCTCCCTCTTTCTTCCCCCCCTCCCTCTTTCTTCCGCCCCCTCCCTCTTTCTTCCCCCCTCCCTCTCCCTCTTTCTTCCCCCCTCCCTCTCCCTCTTTCTTCCACCCCCTCCCTCTCCCTCTTTCTTCACCCCCCTCCCTCTCCCTCTCCCTTCCCACCTCCCTCTCCCTCTCCCTTCCCCCCTCCCTCTCCCTCTCCCTCTCCCTCTTCTTCCCCCCCTCTCCCTTTTTCTTCCCCCCCTCTCCCTTTTCTTCCCCCCCTCCCTCTCCCTCTTTCTTCCCCCCCTCCCTCTCCCTCTTTCTTCCCCCGCTCCCTCTCCCTCCTTCTTCCCCCCTCCCTCCCTCTCCCTCTTCCCCCCCTCCCTCCCTCTTCCCCCTCCCTTCCTCCCTCTTCCCCCATCCCTCCCTCCTCCCTCTTCCCCCCCTCATTCCCTCCCTCCTCTTCCCCCTCATTCCCTCCCTCCCTCTTCCCCCTCCCTCCCTCTTCCCCCCTCCCTCACTCTTCCCCCCCCACCTCCCTCCCTCCCTCCCTCTTGCCCCCTCCTCCCTCCCTCTTCCCCCTCTTCCCCCCCTCTTCCCTCCCTCCCTCTTCCCCCCTTCCCGCCCTCTTCCGCCCCTCCCTCCCACTCTCCGTCTTGCCCCCCATCCTCCCTCCCTCTTGCCCCCCCTCCCTCCCGCCCTCTTCCCCCCTCCCTCTTCCACCCCTCCCTCCCTCCCTCTTCCACCCCTCCCTCCCTCCCTCCCTCTTCCACCCCTCCCTCTTTCCACCCCTCCCTCTTTCCACCCCTCCCTCTTCCACCCCTCCCTCTTCCCCCCCGCCCTCCCTCGTCCGCCCCCTTCATCCCTCTTCCCCTCCTTCTTCCCCCCCTTCCTCCCTCCCTCTTCCCCTCCCTCCGCACCCCCTTCCCCTCTTCCTCCCCCCCTCTTCCCCTTCCTCCCCACTTCCTCCCCCCCTCTTCCCCCCCTTCCCCCCTCCTCCCCCCTTCTTCCCACCCCTCCTCCCCCGCTCCTCCCCCCCCTCTTTCCCCCCTCTTCCCCCCTCCCTCCCTCCCTCCCTCTTCCCCCGCTCCCTCCCTCCCTCCCTCTTCCCCCCTCTTA